>NC_051310.1:173406044-174656044 GCF_015220235.1 Choloepus didactylus
TCAAGACCAGTTACAGAAACAAGGATTATGATGGCATGAATATTTCCTCGTTTTGTTACGATTGTGTTTGTATTTGTCTGTAAAGCAAATATCTTTGTTTTCTTCATCTTACCCCCTTATCATATGGCATAACCTGTACTGTTCATTTTGCTGTATTTAAGCTAAAGGAAATCAATTTTAAGAGTTAATGTCACCCAAGGACTTGCACCCTATTCTGGAGAGATTTAGGGCATTTCCAGTTGTATGCTGCACAGTGGAGTATTGTTAGGCAAAATATATGTCTGTTATTGTTATCTACTTAGAGATAAAGTATGGTTTTAGGTGATATGTATAACTGCCATGTTGACAAGGGGTGGACTGTGATGGTTAGGTTCATGTGTCAACTTGGCCAGGTGATAGTACCCAGCTGTCTGGTCAAGCAAACACTGGCCTAACAATTGCTGTGAGGACATTTGTGGCTGGTTAATAAACCAACAGGCTGGTTTATTAAATCATCAGTCAATTGACTGCAGCTGTGACTGATGACTCACCAAAGGGCATGTCTTCCACAATGAGAGAATGCAATTGGCTGGATTTAATCCAATTAATCAGTTGAAGTCTTATAAGCAAGACAGATAGAGGACCTTCACTTCTTCAGCTGCCCAGCAAAACGTTTCCTGAGGAGTTCGTCGAAGTTGCCTGTTCATTTCCTGAGGAGTTCATTGAACATGTTCGTCGAAGATCCCTGTTCTTTCCCTGAGGAGTTCGTCGAAGTTGCTGGTTCATTTCCTGAGGAGTTCATCAGACATCTTCCTTGGAGTTGACAGTTTGCTGACTGCTCTACAGAATTTGGACTTGTCCATACCCGCAGTTGCATTCCAAATGTTCTGACACACACAAACTTGTAGTTAATGTATCAGGTCAACAGCAAAAACAGGTAAATGATGCTCTACTTATATAAATGTTTTCAGATGTTTCAAATGGAAAATCAGTTCATTCCAATAATGCTTTTATTTTTCCATTCATTTCATGAAATCTAAGTGAAGCTCTGGTTGTTCATTCTGTTGAAGGTGAAGAACCTGACATTATGAAGGCTGTTACAAATTCTGTTCAACATAGATGATACAGTTATTTGTTTTTGTGTAATATATGTGTTTTTAATTCCTAGAGGACAATGATGTGGTACAAATAATAGTATTATTTCATTAAGAAACCTGTGGAGAAGGTATGTCCTTGGAATTGGTTTGCTGAATACATTATTCATGATTGTGCTAAAACAGGAATGTTTCACCAATCAAAACAGAAGCTGTAGCCATCAAAATTTAAAATGTGTTTGTATATATTCAGAGTAACTGACACACCCGCCCTACAGGAAATATTAAAGGGAGCACTACAGAGTGATAGGAGAAGACAGGAGTGCGTGGTTTGGGACATAATTTTGGGAGATGGTAGCACAGCAATGTAAGTACACTTAACAAAGGTAACTATGAATATGGTTGAGAGAGGAAGGTTGGGAGCTTGTGAGACACCAGAAGAAAGGAAGAAAGATAAAGACTGGGACTGTGTAACTTGGTGAAATCTAGAGTGTTCAACAGTTGTGATAAAATGTACAAATATGTTCTTTTACGAGGGACAACAAGCAAATGTCAACCTTGCAAGGTGTTAAAAATGGGGAGGCATTGGGGGAGGGATGCAATCAATGTAAACTAGAGACTGTAACTAACAGAATCATTGTATTATGCTTCCTTTAATGTAACAAAGGCAATATACCAAGGTAAATGCAGATAAGAGGGGGGATGGGGGAGGCACGTTAGGACACTTGACATTGGTGGTGTTGTCTGACTTTTTATTCTACTTTGATTTAAGGTTATTTTTCCTGTTTCTGCTTCCTAGTTGTCATTTTTTTTCCCTCTTTCTTTTGCTCTCTCCCTTCTTTGACTCTCCCTCCTGCCTTGTGGAAGAAATGTAGATGGCCTTATATAGATAGTGGTGAAGGTGGTAAACACGTAAATATGTGACCATACAGAGAACCATCGATTGTTTACTTTTACTTAGGATGGAATGTATGGTGTGTGAACAACACCATATTAAAAAAAAATGGGTTGATGACAAAACTTTGAGGGCAATATACTGAGTGAAATAAGCCAGATGCATAAGGACAAATATTGCAGGATCTCACTGATAGGAACTAATTATAATATGTAAACTCACAGACATGTAATATAGGGTACCAAGATATAGGATGAGGCTTAAGAATGGGGAGTAGTTGCTTAGTATGAGCAGAATGTTCAACTAGGATGAACTTAAATGTTTGGAAATGAACAGAGGTGTCGGTAGCAAGATGTGAGAATAACTAACAGTGCTGAATGGTGTGTGAATGAGGTGGACAGGGGAAGCTCAGAGTCATATATGTTACCGGAAGGAAAGTTGGAGGTCAAAAGATGGCAATGTATAAAACTGAATCCTATGGTGGGCAATGTCCATGATTAACTGTACAAATATTAGAAATCTCTTCCATGAACCAGAACAAATGTATGACAATACAATTATAAGTTAATAATAGAGGGGCATTTGGGGAAGAAATATATACCTATTGCAAACTATATACTACAGTTAGTTGTATTGCAACGTTCTTTCATCAACAGTAACAAATGTACTATACCAACACTACGAGTCAACAATTGAGGGGGGTTGGTTAGGGATATGGGAGAATTTGAGTTTCCTTTCCTTTTTTTTTTTCTTTTTTCTTTTTTCATCTTTCACTTTATTTCTTGTCTGGAGTAATGAAAAGATTCTAAAAATTGAACAAAAATTAAGTGTGGTGATGGATGTACAGCTGTATGAGGGTACCAGGGGCAACTGATTGTGCACTTTGGATCTTTGGATAATTGCATGGTATCTGAAAAATCCCAATAAAAATTAAAAAGAAAAAAAAAAAACTATGGAAGCAAGAAGGCAGTAGTATGATATATTTAAGGTATACTGAAAGAGAAAAATTGCCAGCCAAGTATTCTTCATCCAGCAAACCTGTCCTTCAAAAATGTGGGGGACTTTGAAACATTCACAGATAAAAACTGAAAGAATTTGTCACCAAAAGACCTGCCCAACAAGAATTGCTAAAGTGAGTCCTTCAGGTTGAAAGGACAAGACAGGAGACAATGGCATGAAGAAATGAAGATCTTCACTAACGGTAACTAAAAGGGTAAATTCAAAACCCAATAGCATTATATCCTCAATATTTAAGTACAATCTTTAATTACTATAAGAGTTAGAATACAGTTGAATAAGAAATAGTTTTATTTCCTGATAATGGACACAAAAAATATAAAGAGGTAACATGGGACAAGAAACAAGATAAACAGGGGAAGGAAATGGAGGGTTATGGGAACAGAGAGTATTAATGCAGTTGAAATTAAGTCGAGATCTTTTCAAATTAGAAGATTATAGAAGTAGGTTGTTTAATAGAAATATCAGGGTAACTACAAAGAAAGTAACTAAGAAATATACAGAATTAAAAAAGGGAAGGGGATTAGTCAGAAACATGACAAAACACCAACTATACAGAAAAGGAGGCTGCAGTAAAGGTAGAGAGACAGGAAAGGTATAAAACATATACAAATCAAAGGACAAAATGGCTGAAGTAACTACTGCCTTTACAATAATAGAACTGAATATTAGTGGATTAAACTCTCCAATCAAAAGATAAAAATTCTTGCAGTTTATCTGTGGATGTTTTACAAGATTGGCAGTATGAATAAAAAAAGTATGATCCAACTGTATGTTGTTTACAAAAGACTCACCTTAGACCCAAAGACACAAAGTTGAAAGTGAAAAGATGGAAAAAGACAATCGATGCAAAAGAGAGCTGTGATAGCTATTCAAATACCATACAAAATTGACTTTAAGTCAAAAGCTGTTACAAAAGTCAAAGAAAGACATTATATTTCAATAAAGGGTCAACCACCAAGTGGAAATAACAGTCATAGGTATTTATGCAACTAAGCATGGTGCTCCAAAATGAGGAAAACATTGGCAAAAATGAAGGAAGAAGTAGACACCTGTACAATCATAGTTGGAGACTTCAATATACCACTTTCATCAATAGATAAACCATCTAGATGGATCAATAAAGAGACAGAAACTTGAATAATATGATAAATGAACTAGACCTAAGAGATTTATACACATCATTGCAAAATAAAAGGATTCACATTCTTCTTAAGTGCACATGGCTTGGTCTTCAGGATAGACCACATGTAGTGTTACAAAACAAGTCTCAATGCATTAAAAAAGATTGAAATTACACAAAGCACCTTCTCTGACCACAATGGGCTGAAGCTGGAAATCAAAACTAGGCAGAGAACCAGGAAATCCACAAACATATGGAAGTTAAATAATACTTTTAAACAATCAGTGGGTCAAAGAAGAAATTGCAAGGGAAATCAGTAACTATCTTGAGACAAATGTAAATGAGATCACAACATACGAAAACTTATGGGACACAGAAAAGGCAGGGCTGAGAAGGGAATTTATAGTCCTACTGATTATATCTAAAAAGAAAAAGTAAAAGCTGTAATCGAAGACCTAACTGCTCACCTGGAGGAACTTGAAAAAGATCATCAAACTAATCCCAATTCAAGCAAATGGAAAGAAATAACAAAGATTAGTGCAGAAATAAATGAAATAGAGAATTAAAAACAATAGAGAGAATTAACAAAACTGAAAGTTGCTTGTTTGAAAAGACCATTAAAATGGACAACTTTTAGCTAGACTGACAAGGAAAAAGAGAGAGGACTAAAATAAATAAAAACAGAAATGAGAGGGGGCCATTACTGCTTTGAAGGAAGCTTCCTCAACACAATAAAGGGTGTAAATGAAGAATCCACACTGCAGAGATCATACTCAATGGGGAAAGACAGAGCTTTCCTTCTAAGATGTAGAACATGTCAAGGATGTCTACTGTCACTGCTGTTAGTCAACATTTACTGGAAGGTCTAGCCAGAGCAATTAGGCAGGTAAAAGAAACATAAGGCATCCAAATTCAAAAGGAAGAAGTAAAACTTCCACTATTTGCAGATGACATGATCCTATATATAGAGTGTCCCAAAAAATCTATAACAAAATTGCTAGAGCTAATAAACAACTTCAGCAAAGTGGCGGGATACAAATCAACACGCAAAAATTAGTAGTGTTTCTATACACTAGCAATTAGCCATCTGAGGGACAAATCAAGGAAAAATACTCCATTTCAATAGCAACTAAAAGTATCAAATACCTAGAAATAAATTTAACCGAGGCTATAAAAGATTTATACACTGAAAGCTATAAAGCTTTGCTAAAATAAATGAAAGACTACCTAAATAAATGGAAGGACATTCCATACTTATGGACTGGAAAACTAAATATTATTAAGATGTCATTTCTATCCAAAGGATTTTCAGATTCAATGCGATCAAAATTCCAACAGTTTTCTTTGCAGAAATGGAAAACCAATCATCAAATTTATTTGGAAGGGTAAGGGGCCCTGAATAGCCAAAACCATCTTGAAAAAAAAACCACAACAACAACAAAGTACTTGGGGGACTCTTACTTCTTGACTTTAAAACTTATTGCAAAGCTACAGTGGTCAAAACAGCATGGCACTGGCACAGGAATAGATACATAGACCAATGGCATAGAACTGAGGGTTCAGAAATAGGCCCTCACATCTATTGCCAGTTGATTTTTTGACAAGTCTACCAAGTCCACTCAATGGGGGAAAGAATAGTCTCTTCAACAAATGGTGCTGGGAGAACTGGATATCTATATGCAAAAGAACAAAGATGGACCCCATTTGACACCATATACAAAAATGAACTCAAATGAATCGAAGACCTAAATACAGGAACTAGGACTATAAAACTCCTAGAAGAAAATGTAGGGAAGTATCTTCAGGATCTTGTGTTAGGCAATGGTTTTTTAGACTTTATATCCAAAGCACAAACAAGAAAAGAAAAGATAGATAAAAGGGACCTCATCAAAATTAAAAACTTTAGTGCAACAAAGGACTTTATCATGAAAATGAAAGGATAGCCTACTCAGTGGGACAAAATATTTGGAAACCACATATCTGATAAAGGTTTAGTATCCAGGATACGTAAAGAGAGGCTGTAACGCAACAATAAAAAGGCAAACAACCCAATTAAAAGTGGACAAAAGACTTGAATAGACATTTCTACAAAGAGGAGATACAAATGGCTAAAAAATACATGAGAAAATGCTCAAACATCAATAATTAAAACCACAATGAGATACCATTACAGTGGGATTGATGAACATACAACTGAATGGCATGAGGAGGGGAATATCAACCAGAATTGTTGAAACTTTGTATTTTGTGTTGGTAGAAATATGTTTCAGCCTCTTGTCCATGAAAGAAAGAATAAGCATAGAATATAGCTGTAAGTCATAGCAAAAAGGTTGTTCATTTGGCCAAAATCTGAGTTTTGTTCTTTTTGTATCTCTGCCTACTCTGTGTCTGTGTGCACTCAATGTGGCTGGGGCTAAACACATAACCATTTAAAAAATTGCATGGAAAGGCAAAGTAACTACTGTAATCACTAAGCCAATTTTGAAAAGGAAGAGTAAAATTGGAGGAATCAGTCTAGCTGATTTCCAGGCTTATTATATAGGTACAGTATTCATACTGGGTGATATTGTCAGAGGGATAGATGCATAGATCATTGTGGAACAGAATAGAAAGCCCAGAAATAAACTCATGCAAATATGCCCAACTGATTTTTGACAAAGGTGCAAAGCCAATTTAATGGAGGAAGGATAGCCTTTTCAACAATTGATGCTGGACCAATTAGACATCTCTAGGCAAAAAAAAATATATACCTCAATCTGTCTTACTTCTTATATAAAAATTAACTCAAAATGGATAATGTACTTAAATGGAAAATACAAAACTATAAAACTTTTAGAAAAACACATAGCAGGAAATCTTTGGGGTATAGGGCTAGGCTAAGTATTCTTAGCTTTGACACCAAAAGAACTATCAATGAAAGGAAAAAATGAGAAATTGGATTTCATCAAAATTAAAAACTTTTCCTCTACAAAGAACTTGTTAAAAGGATAGAAAGACAAGCTATAGACTGGGATGAAATATTTGCAAAATATCTAGCAAAGGACTAGTAACTAAAATTTATAAAGAACTTTCAGTACTCAACAGTAAACAACAACAACAGTATAATTGGAAAATGGGCAAAAAAACATTAACAAACATTTCACCGAGTAGTATATACAGATGACAAGAAGCACATGAAAAGATGTTCAACTTCATTAACTATTAGGAAATTGAAACCACAATAAAATATCACTATAGAATATTTAAAATTAAAAAAATAGTGAAAACAACAAATGCTAGTGAGGATGCAGAGAAACTAGACCACCCCTACACTCCTAGTTTGGAAGATAGTTTTGCAGTTTCTTATGAAACTAAAAATGCAATGGCCATAGGACCCAACAATATGTTCCTGGGCATTTATCCCACAGAAATGAAAATTTATGATCACACAATCACTTGTATACAAATATTTACAGTAGTTTTATTCATAAAAGCCCCAAACTGGAAACTTCTCAAGTGTTCTTCAATGGGTTAAACCAACTGTGATGAGTGCATACCATGGAATACTTAGCAATAAAAAGGAACAAACTATTAATACCCACAAGTATATGAATAAATTTTCAGAGAATCGTGCTGAAAAGAGCCAGTTCTAAAAGATTATATACTATGCTATTTCATTATATAACATTCTCGAAATGACATAATTATAGAAACAGGAGAACAGATTAGTGGTTGCAATATTTAAGGATGGGGATGGGGAAAGGGAAATGGGTGTGGCTATGAAAGGAAAACATGAGGGATCCTTGTGGTGATGGAAATGTTCTGTATCTTGATTATGTCATTGTCAATATTTTGTTTCTTACATTGTATTATGGTTTTGTAACCAAGAGCTAACAAATGTGATTACAATTACTGAATCATTATCCCAATGCTTTTTAACTTTCTGATATATTGTGATGCAGGCAGAAGCAATTATCTGTAACTGTTGTAACTCACTGAACTGTAAACCAGATGCTTTGTTTCTTTGATGTTGATTCTATATTTTGTAGCTGCTTAATCTTTACTCTGTAACTGGAAAATAATGAGACAGCTCATTATCTGGCCCTGCTTGCATCTCCTTATCTTGTTTTGCAACCCTGAAGTCAAATGCCCTTGCACATAGGCCCCTTTGTAATGAACATGTCGAGAGAGCCTAAGATGGCAGATAGGTGAGCTAGGGCAAAAAAACACCTCCATGAAAAATACTAGATAAAAGCCAGAAAGTAACCCAGAACACCAGTTCCAGCGACGTACCAGCCGGACAAAGTCTGCTAAATCCACAGGGACTGTGCATTTGGTGAAACTGGGAGTCTGCATTCTGAATCGAGTGGTTGAGCCAGCTGAAAGTCCGGTGGCCACGCTGCAGTGTGGGGAAACCGTGGGTTGGCGTTTGGAGACAGACTAGTTCTTTTTTTTAAAAAAAAAGAACCTGGGAGTGGCTGCAGATATGGCAGCAAGAACCATGCAGTGAAGTGCGGCAGGAATGGGCTGTACCAACGTGTCAATATCTGGTGTGGAAGATAGCCCTTCCCACACCTGCTGCTAATTGTCTTGGAGCCAGGAGGGCAGAGGGGAGCCAAAAGGAGAAAGAAAACATGCCCCTTGCAGCTATCTTCCCTGCGGGCTGGGGACGCTCCTGCCCGGGGACGGAGCCACCCAGAGCCACGCCAAGGGCCCAAGTGTGACGGGGAGTGTTTCCCACAGCACTGCACACAAGCCACAATATCGGCCTTGGACAGTGACCTTTAGTGCACCTATAGCTAATTGCCCCAGAGTTGGCAAGGCAGACCTGTGCAAAAAGACGGAAATTAACACGCCCCATTTAGCCATCTTTACAGCAGGCTGGGAATGCCCCTGCATGACCTGGTGGCCCAGGGCTTCCCTGGAGGGCCAGTGTGCACTTGTGATGTGGCACAGTCTTCCCTCAGCAGAGGTCCTGGAAGAGCATGGCTGGGAAGGGGGACCTGCTCGGAAATCCCAGGGATCCTACGCCAATACCAAGGACTTGTGGGTAAGCAGCAGAGACAATCTGTGGCAAGACTGAAATGAAAGCTTAGACTCTTGCAACAGCCTTTAATCTCTGGGAACACCTGGGAAGTTTGATTATTAAAGCTGCCCTGCCTCCCTGACCACTCAGAGTCATGCCCCACATTCAGGCAGATAGCACCAACAACACACTCAAACTTAGTGCCCCAATTGAACCCCACAAGAATCAGACCCCCACACACCACAAAGACAAAGTTGGGAGAACTGACTTGAGGGGAATAGGTGACTCGCCGATGCCATCTGCTGGTTAGTTAGAAAAAGTGTATGCCACCAAGCTGTAGATCTGACAAATTAGAGATTGGTATTTTTCATATCCTGAAGGAACCCTATCAAGTAAAGCAAATTCCAAGAGGCCAAAAACAACAGAAAATTTTAAAGCATATAATAAAACCAGACAATATGGAGAACCCAAACCCAAACACCCAAATCATAAGATCAGAAGAGACACAGTATTTGGAGCAATTAATCAAAGAACTAAAGACAAATAATGAGAGCATGGCACAGGATATAAAGGACATGAAGAAGACCCTAGAAGAGCATAAAGAAGAAATTGCAAGAGTAAGTAAAAAAATAGATGATCTTATGGAAATAAACTATTGACCAAATTAAAAAGATTCTGGATACTCATAGTGCAAGACTAGAGGAAGCTGAACAATGAATCAGTGTCCTTGAGGACCACAGAACAGAAAATGAAAGAACAAAAGAAAGAACAGGGAAAAAAATAAAAAAAAATCGAAATGGATCTCAGGGATATAATAGATAAAATAAAACATCCAAATTTAAGACTCATTGGTGACCCAGAAAGGGAAGAGAAGGGTAAAGGTCTAGAAAGAGTATTCAAAGAAATTGCTGGGGAAAACTTCCCAAACCTTCTACACAATATAAATACACCAAGCATAAATGCCCAGCGAACTCTGAATAGAATAAATCCAAATAAACCCACTCCAAGACATATTCTGATCAGACTGACAAATACCGAAAAGAAGGAGCAAGTTCTGAAAGCAACAAGAGAAAAGCAATTCACCACATACAAAGGAAAAAACATAAGACTAAGTAGTGACTACTCAGCGGCCACCATGGAGGCGAGACGGCAGTGGCATGTCATATTCAAAATTCTGAGAGAGAAAAATTTCCAACCAAGAATACTTTATCCAGCAAAACTCTCCTTCAAATTTGAAGGAGAGCTTAAATTTTTCACAGACAAACAAATGCTGAGAGACTTTGCTAATAAGAGACCTGCCCTACTTCAGATATTAAAGGGAGCCCTACTGACAGAGAAACAAAGAAAGGAGAGAGAGATATAGAGTAATTTAATGGACATATATAGAACCTTACATCCCAAATCACCAGGACACATTCTTCTCTAGTGATCATGGATCTTTCTCCAGAATAGACCATAGGTTGGGACATAAAACAAGCCTCAATAAATTTTTTAAAAATTGAATTTATTCAAAGCACATTCTCTGACCACGATGGAATACAAATAGAAGTTAATAACTATTAGAGACTTAGAAAATTCACAAACACCTGGAGGTTAAAAATGAGGGAGAGATGAAAACATTCCCAGATAATCAAAAGCTGAGGGACTTCATCACCAGTAGATCAGTCCTATAAGAAATGCTAAAGGGAATTGTGCAGGCTGAAAGGAAGGGACACTAAACAATTGACTGAAACCACATGAAGAAATAAAGATTTCCAGTAAAGATCACGTGGTAAATATAAATACCAATATTACTGTATTTTTGATTTGTAACGCCACTATTTACTTCCTACAGAATCTAACATACATAAACTATAATGATAAATCAGTGGTTTTGGATTCAATGTAAAATATGTAATTTTTGACAAGAACTACATAAAGGTGGGGGGATGGAGAAGTACAGGAACATAGTTTATGTGTCCTATGGAAGTTAAGTTCGTATCAAAGAAAAACAAGATTGTTATAGATTTAAGATGTTAAATTTAAGCCCCACGGTAAACACAAAGAAAGTACCAGAGAATATGACCATAGAGATGAAAAATAGAGTATGGGTTATGAGAAGTGGGGGAAGGAAGGGGCAATGGGAAGTTAAGAAATGAGTGTAGGGTTTCTGTTTGGGGTGTAGGGAAATTTCTAGTAATGGATAGTGGGAAGGTGATAGCATTGCAACATTCTAAATGTGATGAATCCCACTAATGGAATGGTAGGGAGGGGTTGGAATGGGAAAATTTAGGCTGTATATATGTTTCCACAATTGGAAAAAAAAAAGTCTAAATAGATAATGACAATTAAATGCCAAGGATGATCCTGGATGGGATCTGAGGATGGAGGGGAGGAGGCTCAAAGGGACACAGTTAGGACATAAGAAAAAAAAAAAAAGGGAAATATAGAATGTAAGCTTTGTACCAGTGTTGAATTTCTTGAACTTCTTAGCTGCGCTTAATGGGATTGCATAAAAGAATGTTCTTGTTCATGGGAAATGTATATGTGAATTATATTGTTTGTTCAAGGATGTGTTCAGCTTGCTCTCATATGTTCAGAAGACAGTGCAATAGGTGATGGATGATAGGGAGGGCGGGAAAGAAAGAAATGGTGGTGTGACAGGATGTTAAAATTGGTGGATTGGGGTATCGGGGGAGGGGAGTTGGGGTATGCTGGAGTTCTGTGTATGGGTTTTGTATTGTTTTTGCAACTATTCTTGTAAGTTTGAATTTATTTCAAAATAAAATAAAAAAAAAATAATGAACATATCAGCCCATAAATTACCATACCAATTTCTACGACCAGATATTCCCTTAACTCCTCTACCCTGTAAGCCTCCCTGTAACCTAATGAGATCTGCCCTGATAAACCTCCACCCACTCATTGTGCTTAAAACATCACATTGACATGTGGAGTGAGTCAGAATGATACCCATTGCCATATTCCCCACTACTGCACTCTAATCTTCCCTCAGATGATTCATAAACAGCTAATCAAAATATGCCAACCCAAACTCCATCACAACCCCACCTCCCTTTTGTTTAATCCCATAAAAATCCTAAGCACTTCCAACTCAGGGAGACAGACTTGAGGACTGCTGTCCTGTGTCCACGAAGCTAGCCTTTCCTGGGTAAACTCTTTTCCGTCTCAAAATTCCAGCATCACTTAATTGATTCTGGTACACATTGGAAAAAGACTCAATTTTGAGCTCTAGGAGTGTTGCAAGATGTTGCCTTTGGTGGAGTGTTTAAAGGGTACATAGGACCTCTGTAATTATTTCTTAAAACTGCATGTGAATATACAATTACCTCAGAATAAAAAGTTTAATTAAAAGCTTTGGTCCATGAACCAGCATAAATAAACAAACAAATAAATAAGTAAAAAAGAAAAATCAAACTTAGTTAAAGGGAGGATGTATTAAATGATAACTTGTACAGTAAAAAAAAAAGTTGGTTGCAATTGAAATTTGAAACTATATCAATGACTTTTTCATACCTCATTACTTTAAAATCTATTGGTTTATCTTGTACATTGGATAGATCTTTTACCCATGCATGCTTTTGTAATGTAATGCGTTGGTTATTTGGAAAATATTTGTCCACTGAGTTATTCAGATCTACAAATGTTAATACATTTCACTACATATACAATATCAAAATATCATATTTTAATATTATCAGCAAAGTCTGTTAAGGTATTGGAAACCTGGCAAGCTCATGGTGATGGACACAAATTTTCCAAAATTCTAACTTTTGCTCAGATGTTTTCATTGGCCAAACTACTCTCAGTTGTTTTATTTGAACTGGTAGATTTCTTTGGTCATTTTCAAGAGAATACTTGCTAAATACCCAAGTCTGAATAACCGTGGTTTGATGTTCAATCTCTCAAATAAAAATCATGGCTAGTTTAGTTCATTACACAAACAATAGCACACGTGCTTTTCTTCAAAACAACCAATATTCTTCACTATGGCCACAGAGGTTATTATGTGTACTTCCCCATTTAGTTACACAGAACATTAAAAATATGTGTACTTGAAGGTTGAGATTTAATAAAATTAACAATTTTCCCTGCTTCCTCATGAGCCTTTTAAAGGTGTTGCTGCCTTGATTCATGCTAAGGCACTATCAGTTTTTCACATCCCCCTTTTTTTTCACCATCAGTGTAAATGTCAACACAAATGGAAAAGTCAAATTATTTCAGAAATAGTTTCAAAGTTGCAGATAGATCCCTTGAAAATGTTCTGGGTATCTCCAAGGTACCAGACCTCATTTTGAAAGCCATTGCTTTTTTTATGTTTCATTGATATGACACCTAATTTAGACCCTGAAACTAATTTGCATGTCTCTCTCCCTTAGTAAAAGAATATTCTGATTCTCGGTCATCAGTATGAACATTGTATTGTTTTGTAACATACATAGTATAGTAACATACTTACAGACATAGTAACCTTAGGGGTTGTTGAGGTGATGTTACATTAAATTAACTCAGGTTGCTTTATAGTTAGTAATTCAGCTTCCGGTGCAATCTCTACCCTCCTGTCAAGTTCTAGTGGCCACCACCCTGCAATTTATAATCATTTTCCTAGATCTCCTCTTACAAACAACTGAGCCTTGCTCAGGAAACCAGTTTGCTGTGATAAGTGTTTTTTTCATTATTTTAATTTGATAAAATTTCTTCTGAAAGTACATCTGTGCTTTACCTTGAGAGCAAAGTACAACCATTTAGTGATAACTTTTTTCTCTTTTCCAACCCAGAGACTTGTATCTTGCTAACTTTTAGGGGGATAATTTTATTCTAGATGCTTAAACTACTGGAAATCTATCTACTACATGAGAGGAATTACTGTATTATATGTGACATATCATTTGAAAACCTGAAATCCTCTTAATTTCTAGGTGATCTTTGGGAGAAGAATTGTCAGCTGATTTTGGAAGAGTTTACTCATCTTTTAGCAAGGACTTCCTGGCTCTAGGTCTACGTTCAGCATAGAGTGATGCAGTGTGTGCCCAGCAAGACAAAGGATGTGTGAGACTAAAAAACTTAATTTTAAATTCCTACATTGGACAAATTAACCTGGCAATTAGGAAATCAGCCTTTGCCTAAATATTCTGCTAGTAGATAAGAAACATGTGATCAAATGTATAGGAAGGTTGAAATATTTCTCTGAGTAGAAATAAAAGTGCCCAAGATTCAATACCTTCTACTGGGTATGGGCCCTTTTTATATTTACTCTAGAAAGTCTGTGTAACATCCACATTCCAGGTGATGTCACTGTCAGGGTTCATAGTTACTATAAGAGTAATGCTTGCAAATTGATGCCTTAAAATCATTTGAGCTCATTTTAGTGGTGAATGAGAAATCTTTCTGGGCAAAATGCATAGTCCAATTAAATATCATTGAAAATTAATGAAAACACTAAAGGAAACCTAATTAACCAATAATACCATGGATTCCAACATCTATTATTTAAAAATTTTATCACGCTTTCTTCAATATCTTTTCATGAATGCCTGATTGTATTTTTCCCTCCCAACTATTTTTTAATTACTTCTCTTTGATTGTTTGGTTTATTATTATTTTTTTAATTGATAAACTACTTTTCAGGATGGCTTTAGCTTTACAGAGGAATTGCAAAGACATTATGGAGAGTTCCCATATACCCCACACCCAGTTTCCCCTGTTATTAACATCTATAGTGGGTTGAGTAGTGTTCGGGTTTGCTAATGCCGCCGTTATGCAAATACCAGAAATGGATTGGTTTTATTTGGTTGCAAATTTACAGTCTGAAGGCCATGAAAATGTCCAGGTTAAGGCATCAATGCAAGTATACCTTCACCAGAGGAAGGCAGATAGTGTCCGGAAAACCTCTGTTAGCTGGGAAGTCACCAGTCTGGCATCTGCTGATGCTGGGTTGTGTTCCAGCTCCTTTCTCAGCTCCTGTGTGTTCTTTAAAATGTTGGTCTTGGGACATTTTGTCCTCTCTTAGCTTCTGCAGAGCAAACACTGGGCTAGCATCCCCAAAGTGTCAGCAGAAGTCTACTTTCAGTGGCCATTTCTGAAATATCTCTCTCAGCCGCAGCACTGAGCTCCTTCCTTCAGTCTGAGCTCTTATAGGGCTCCAGCAAACTAATCAAGACCTATGCTGAATGGGTGGGGCCACACCTCCATGGAAATAATCTAATCAGAGTTATCACCTACAGTTGGGTGGTTCACATCTCCATGGAAACAACCTAATCCAAAGGTACCAACCTAATCAAGACTAAATACATGTGCCTCACAAGACTGCATTAAAGAACATGACTTTTTCTGGGGAACATAGTATATCCAAACTGGCATAAGTAGTAACCCCCAAAAGATATGTCTAAGCTCTTACCTGGTGCCTGCGTATGCAATCTTATTTGGAAATAAGGTCTTTGCAGATATAATTAAGGATCTTCGTGGTGAGATCATTCTGGGTTTGGGATGGACCTTTAACACAGAGGGGCATAGAGGGGGAAGGCTTTGTGCAGGCTGGAGGACGAGACTGGGATTATGCTGTCACAAACCAAGGAACGCCAAGGATTGCCTGGAGTTACCTGGAGTCCAGAAGAGAGGCATCTAACCAATTCTTCCTCAGGACCTCCAAGAGGATCGAACCCTGCTGACACCTTAATTTCAGACTTCTGGCCTCCAGAACTGTGGAGGGATAAATTTATGTTGTTTTAAGCCACCTAGTCTGTGATAATTGGTTACAGCAGCCCTAGGAAATGAAAATATCTTACAGCAATATGGGACATTTGTTAAAATTATGAGCCAATATGGATATATTATTGTTAACTGAAGCCCATACTCCATTCAGATTTCCTTCGTTTTCCCCCTAATGTCCTTTTTCTGTTCTAGGATTCCTTCCAGGGTACTGCATTACATTCAGCTGTCACCTCTTCTTAGGATACTTGTAGCTGTGAAAGTTTTCTGAGACTTGTTGGTTTTTGATGACCTTGAAAGTTTGGGGAGTACTGGTTGAGTATTTTGTAGAATGGGAATTTGCCTGATGTTTTTCTCATGATGAGACTGGGTTGTGTGATTTTAGATGAAAGACAGTGAGATTAAGTACCATTTCATCACATCATATCAAGGGCACAAACCATCAACATGATTCATGACTGCTGATGTTGATATTGATCACCTGGCTGAGGTAGTGCTTGCCAGGTATCTCCATGTAAAGTTACTCTTATTCTCTTTTTCCATGTTGCATCCTTTAGAAGGAATTCAGTATTCACAGCTCATATTTAAGGAATGGGGAATTATCCTCCTTGTGGGCAGAGATTTTATAATAATTAAAGTTCTGCACAGGAGATTAGTCTATTCTCTATTTATTTATTCAATGATATATTCATGTCGGTATGGTCTCATTTATTTTATTTTTTTATTTATCATATTTTTTTGTTGTATAATATAACATATATATGTATAGAAGTGATAACTTTCCGAGTGCAATTTAACAAGTAGTTAGAGAGCAAATTTCAAAGAATATTATAGGCTACAATTCCACAGTTTTGGTTATTTTTATAAAAATAACACAAACAAAAAGATACTATTTTTCAAAGTATGATTTAACTAGTAGATATATAGGAAATTTCCAAAGTTATTGTGAGTTTTAGAACCATAGTTTCAGTCATTTCCTTGGTCTCCTTTATTTTATATTTTGGATTATAATCTAATGCTACTTTATTTATATTCTTTTTGCCCAAATTGTTCCAGCTTTGGCCATTGAGAGCTATTTTGGTTGGCTCTTGTTCCCTTTTGACATGGCCCCATCAATGTGGTTTTTTGTTTTTTGACCATTTACTTAATTTATAGCACTACGAGATGCTCCAGGCTTATCTTATGTATTTCCTGCCTCAGTCCTTAAATCAGCCATTTTTAAAAGGAGCCTGATTCCCTTTATTGGAAAATGGTGTTAGAAACCAAGATCTGGAGAATAGGTGTGCTCTTTGCTACCAGAATGTTGTTGCTTCTAGGTCCTCTTGCTGACAGGGCAAGGCAATATATGTGTTTGTACTAACCTGTGGATATATGTGTATTTATAAAGGTTTCTATGTGTAACCATCTGTGTGTGCATTAAGCTAAACATGAACTCATACTGAGTTGATGTTCCAACTCTAATCCATTAGCACATTACATGGATCGTTTTAGTTTCTTCCACTTATCTTTAAATCCCCACTCCAGAGTGAGAAAGCTGCCTTCTACCATCCTCTGTCCATTTACTTAATTTTTCAATTCCTGTTATATATATGGAAGTATCATAATTAACCCATACGTCCTTGGGATATAACTTTATCAAGTAAAGCACAGGGCTAGGTACAATTTCTTTTGTGCAACTCGTTTCCAAATTATAGTCAGCACCTCTTCCCTCTGACCTGCTTGATAGAGGTTGTTTCATGCATTCGTAATGCAGTTAGATTTTGTTACCTTCTACATTCTATCCTTGCATTATGCTTGACCTCCTAAATTATTTTAAAAAATTTACATACATTGTGGTTTGTTCTTTGCACTCTAAAGTTCAGTGGGTTTTGACAAATGCATCATTTCACGTATTGACAAATTGCAGCATCATACAGAATGGTTTTATTTGGAAAAATTTTAGCGATACACAGAAGTACAGATATGAAATTAACAAATACCTGGGTATATGTCATCAAGAACTGTAAATGTTAAGATTTTGTCATTCTTGTTTCAGATATTTTTAAAATAAAAGGAATTTTAAAATTCATTAACTTAAGTACTCTTGTACTTCTTCTGAATTCCATTCCTCTTCCTCCCTAGCTAGGGGTAGTTACTGTTATGACTGGGGTCTTTCCAGCCCATGAATTTGTACTTTGATAGATATATTTGCAACCCTGAGCATTAAATGCTGTGGTTTTGTGTGGTCTAGATATACAGACATACTCTCAATACTGTTTATAAGATCCATCAGTGAATCATAATTCTTGTGTTTTAGCGACTTTATAGTGTTTAGTTAAACCACATTTGATTCATCTGTTTACCTATTAATGGACATTTAGGTTAGGCTTTGTTTTTGCTATTTCATATGCTGCATGAACATTGTTATACACCTCTCTTCATGCATGTTCATAAGCATTTCCATAAGATATTGAGCTGAAAGTGAAATTGCTGGGTCATATGGCATGCACATTTTTTATTTTACTAGAAATGACTAATTTGCCTCCCGTGTGGTTCTACTGATTTCCTTGCATCCTTGATATCATTTGTTATTGCCAACTTTACAATTTTGCCAACATGGTGGGTGTGAAAAGTTGTCTTTCTCAGACTTCCAGATGCTGTGGAATCAATCAAGTCCCTTTGTCATCAACTGTAAACAATTTTGACAGGAGTTTGGGTTTTCACCCTAGGGATCTGTTTGTTACTGCTTCTAATATCATTTTATGTTATTTTCAAAGGTGTCTTTTTATCCAGAACTTATGAAGTTGTTTTGGAATCCAACTGCACCCAAATTCTCTGTTCCAGTATCTGTTATGAGAGAAACTTTATATCCAAAATATGAGGTAACATACAGTTACTATTATTTAACAATTAAATTGTGTAATTGATTATGATATTAAGTTTTACTGGACAGTTGTGTAAATTGTCAGACAACTAAATTGCCATCATTGGGAATGACTGGATGGCATTATAGAAACTATATGTATATGTATGTCTGTATATATGTGTACACACATACACGTGTATTATTTTATGTGTGTGTACATATATTCTTAAAAAATATTATACCTTATATATATTTCTAAAAATTGTTGTTCTTATCCATGTTACTTTAACCAATCAAGAAGAATATTATTTGATTGAGATTTAAAGTTATAAAGCCACTTGGGTTTATTTAGGAAATAGTCATGGTATTTTTATTTTTTAAAAAAGTGTAATCTTAAGTTAGAGAAGCAAATTTAATCTTTCCCCCTTCCCTTAAAGAATGTTCCTTGCCTTTATTTTATATTATGTTGCTTATTTTTAAAAATTAGAAAAAATTAAGAGAAGGAAACCAAAATCATCTATTTTTCTTTCCCAAGAAAATTAGAGCCCACTTTTTGATGCATTTCATTTCATACTTAAATGCTCTTTTTTCTCTTCCTACTCCTTTTTTCTCTACTTTTTCTCTTTTTCTTCCTCCTTATTTTATTCCTTTTAAAATAATTCTATGATGAACATTGTTATGCGTAGATTTTTATGGCATTCAAGGTTTAGCACAGGATTTTAGGCAGTTTACAAAAACACATATATAACAAAAGGATAAAATGAATTAAAGGAATGATGGAGAAAGCATAGCAAGGGTAATAAAGTAATAAAGCCAAAGACAAGATTAATACAAAGATATTCAGTCCATATATGCAGGGGTGATGAATTTACCTCTTAGCTTCTCTGCAACCAAGGCAGGAATGGATTGACATTCATACTTGACCTATCAATACTATAGTTTAGAATGTTAACACTGAAATATCTTTGCATTTCTTGGATTACTTGGTCATGGTGTATTATTCTTAACTATTTAGTTGAATTGTTAAGCCATATTTTATTTAGATGTATATTTTTAATATTTACTCACAGATGAAATGTAGTGTTTTCTTTGTTGGATTTTGCTATCATTATTATTCATGCTTCATAAATGTAATAAAGCTTTTTAATACTCTGGAACTGATCTAGCATAGGAATAATCTTTAAAATTTGGAAGAGCTCACTGTCCTGACTCATCTGAGTCATTTGTGGAAGCAATTCTTTGATAATTTAAAAGTTTTTCTCTAATTCTTGACTTATCCATGTTTACTATTTTTTCTTGAATCAATTTGGTAACTTAAATTCTTATAGAAAGCAATAAATTTGATTGAGATTTTATAAGTTATATGCATAGAATTGTATATATTCTTTTCTCTTCAGTTTTATTCTCCTCCATTTCTAATATTGCATAATTTTCTCTCCCATTTCTAATGATATTTTTGAGTTTTTTTCCTTCTCTTGAATATATTTTTCAGAAAATTAAAACAAATTTTTGTCTTTTCTCATTTATTTTTATTTACAGATGCTTTACTTTCTAAAGACAAAGGGAAGATAAAACAAATTACTGTACTTGTCAAACTCCTATATTCATAAAAGTATAGAGCCATCCCTTTTATTTTTCAGCAAGGTTTATGACATGGTATCCTCGAGCTATTAAATATCATGGGCTAGTCAGCAAGTAAACCAAATAAGTTCAACTCACCCATCTGGTCTATCCAATCAGAATGTATGCTTTGTTTAATTAAAAAAAAACTTTTGGATTAATTATTAATTCAGTTTTTTACCCTCTGAAATTTGAATGGTTATTTATCTCTAAATTGTGTTTTGGTTATTGACTTCCTCCTTTCCATAGTATACTGCATTTTAATTGGACATTTTTTATAATTTCTTGAGTTGAAAATTTAATTAATTTCTTTATCTTCTTTTCTTAAGTCATATAAGTAATTTTTGAATTTTCTTCTGTGTAAGATTTTGTCCTTATTTAATAAATATTTTTAGTGTCTTTAACTTTGTTATTTCCTAAATAACTTTTATTGGAATTTTCATTTCCTTTTGAGATACTATTTATGTAGGAATTTTTTCACCTCATTTATTTCACTTGGAATTATTTTGTTTAAATTTTATTCCTAATTTCTAGTTTTACTTTATTATCATGGAAAATATGTTCTTTAGAATACCAGTTGATATGTGCTTTTTGATGTTCTAGATATTCCAGTATGAATCTATTAATTCAATGATATTATCTGTAGTTACCATTTTCACTTTGTGCCTGGACTAAACAGAGCACAGACTCTGGAATCAGACAGTCTTGGATTGGAATTCCACTTACTGGTATCAGTAGCTTAACTTCTCAAAGTCTGTTTCTTGAGTGTAAAGTGGATGTTCTGAGTACTTAATGAAAGACTGTATAGGATATTGCCTGATAAATAGTAATTATTAAAGAGTGGCAAGGTCTATTAAAATTACTTAAGAAATGTCATAAGTGGCATATGAATGCTTTTTTGTAATAGTAAATCAGACAATAGAGATGTATGTTGATTAAAGAGCCCCCTGCACTTTAATGCTGTCCTTCCCCAGTAGTCTTCAACCTGAAGTTAACCATTGTTAAATGCAATGTGTGCACACAGACATTTGTATTTTCATTTGTGTAATGCAGGCATATGCAAATTAGTGCTTTTGCATATGTGGAATCATAATTTATGTTGTTCTTCATCTTAATTTTTTAACTTAAATTATTATTCTTTTTTGTTACCGTTACAGTAGTACTCTGTGGTGCATGTTTTTAATAATTTTTAAAAAACAAATTTTGCCCATTTATATATGTATATTTTGATTACTGATATTTTTTATTTTTATCCTGCCATTTTATTTATGTTTTTTTTTGGTTGAGTCCACCTTTTATTTGTTTCATTTTCTCCTTTTATTCTTTTTCTTAAATTTTTCTTTTTTGTGGTTTTTTTTGTTCTTTCAGTGGTTAGGCTATAATATAGTCTGATTCTATTTCTTCATGATGATTTAAAAAATTCAACCCATATTTAAGCACATTTTTCTAACAATGGCAAGTGCTAATCAGAATGTACATGTTTATTCCCATAAAGGATAAGGATTTAAAAATGTTTCTCTTCACTCCTGCCTGCACCTGTGTGCAGTCTGCCAAATCTGAGGTTGTTAAATCCAGATAAATTTTAATTTTCACTTTATGCATCAATAATTACTCATATTTAGCTGTAAATATTACTGATTTTTTTTCTTACCACTCTTTTATCTTACATCATTTCTTTTCTTCTAATCGTTTTTGTTTTGCTCAAACATTTTTGATTAATTCTTTCAGGAAATGTCTGTGGGTGGTAAATTTTCAGAGCCTTTGTATTCATAGATATGTTTTTATTTTGTCCTTCATCTTACATTATAATTTGACTTGGTATAAAATTCTCTTTTTCTAATTATGTTCTAGGCAGTATCCAGTGCTACTGATAAGTAGTCAGACACTATAATTCTTCTCATTCATTCCGCTTGGCACTTCATGGGCTTGTTCAAGCTGAAGACTTGTGCCTTTTTTTGTTTCATTTCTTCATTTGTTCATTCATCAAATAAGTGTATTTTGATCACCTGTTATGTGCTAGCCATTGTTCTAGGGACTGGAGATGTGGCAATGAAAAACAAAATTGCTGCTTTCATGGATCTTAAGTTCTAGTATGAGGGACAGATACACTAAACATGTAAATGTTTCAGGTGGTGGTGAAGTGCTATGAAGAAGAAAAATAAGAAAGAGGATAAATGTTGTGCAGTGGGAAATAATATTTTATGACAGTCATGTGTGGCTTCTCTGATAAGGTGACATTTGAGCAGAAACCTGAATGACATGAAAGAGAAAGACATGGATATGTAGGAATAGAATGCTCTAGCCAGAGGTAATAGCTGATGTAAAGGCCCTGAAGCAGAAGTAAGCTTAGGAGAGTTTGAGGAAGTGCAAGGAGGCTAATGTCTGGAATGGAGTAAGTGATGCCAAGTGATAGTGACAGGGGATGACATTGGAGAGGTGGCAGGAAGAGAGGTGATAGTGGAAAGGGCAGATCATATGGGCCATGGAATAATTTTCGTTATTACACTTCTGCTATGGGAAACCTTAATAGTTTTAAGCAGAGGAGTGACATGCTTTGACTTAAGTTTTATAAGGATCATTCTGGCTGCTCTGTTGAGAACAGACTTTAGGGAGGCAAGTGTAGAAGCCGGGAACATGTTAGGGGATCTATTGCAGGAGCTCAGATGACAGGTGTCTGTGGCTTGGACTAGGAGGATGGTGGTATAGATCATGAGAAATGTTCTGATTCTGGCTTTATTTCCATGGTAGCACTTTTCAGTATTCTATTGGATAGATGTTGGGTGGATGGATGAAAAAGAAAAATCAAAGATGACTCCAAATGGAGGTCAAAGAACTAAGTAGAAGAAAAAGGTTGACACTTATTGAAATGAGAAAAACTGGGAGCAGCAGGGTTGGGGAGAAAATCATGAGGTCAGCTTTGGACATGCAACATTTCAGATGTCAATTAGACATCTAAGTGAACATTCAAGGATGGTAGGATATGGGAGCTTGGATTTCACATGACTGCTTAGAGCTGGAGATAGATATGTAAGAGTCGTCTGTCTATAATGTCATCAAGGGTGTGAATGCAAAGAAAAGTGGTCCAGACACTGAGCACTTGGATTCTCCATTGTCTAAAGTGGAGAACTTGAGAAGCCAGGAAAGGACGCTCAGAAAGTTCAGCTACAGATAGGAAAGAACCAAGGGGGAATGGTTCCTCAGAGAAACAGATGTCTGTCAACTGTGCCAAATTCTGCTGATACATTGGGAAATACAAGGCCTGAGAATTTTTCGTTGGTAATAATATCACTGGGGAAATTGAGCAGTTTCAGTTTGGTACGCTATTTAGAACATCTATTTGAGATGTTTCTGTTGAAAGCCTGGTTAGAATGAGTTCAGTAGAGAATGGGAGGGGAGGAAGTGGGAACAGTGAGCTGTCTTGTAAGGAGCTTTGCTATAAAGTTGAGTAGAGAAATGAGGTTGTAGCTGAAAGGGAATATGAGGTCTGTGGGTGGGAGAGATTATAGCCTGTTTGTACAGTCATGGGCATGGTCCAGTAGAGAAGCAAAAATTGATACAAAATCATTAGAATCTAGGAGGATATGGATCTGAGAGGCCAGAATATTGGAAAGATTATCTATGAGGATATTTAAATCCCCAATAATTACTACAGGAGTTGCACTGATCATCCAGTTTATTGGTTCATTCCTTAGCTGTGTTCGGTATGCTATTTAGAACATCTGTTTGAGTTTTTAAAATTTCTTTAAAAATTTTCTGGATATGCCCACATATGTGTTCTCTCTATGAAGCTATTATATTTATTTTAATATTTCTTTCTGTTTTATTCTTTAACTCTTTTTCCTCGGTGCTAGTTTTTCTGTTAGTCACATTTTATCCCACTCCATCATGGTGTTGATTTTTTTCTCAAATGTTTTTATATTCTTGGTTGCAGCTCACTTTTTGTTTGTCGTTTCTCTTTATAGTAGTTTGAGCTTGTTCTAGTATGGGGCTATGGTTTAGTCTGACATTATTCTCTGTCAATCAGATCAATAACATCTTGTCTCTTTTATGTCTTCCAGGAATTTCTAAAAATGGATTGCCTTTGTCCTTTTTAAAATTTCATTTTTAATTATGAAAGAAAATACACACATACAAAGTGCATTTAAAATTGTTATAAGTTAACTCCCAGGTAACCACCACCCAGGTCAGGAAACAGAGCATTTCCAGTTCCTCAGCAGCCCCCACATGTCCTAGACTATCCACCACCTCCTTCCTAGAGTCATAGGAGTTTTCTTTCTTTCTTTCTTTTTTCCTTCCTTCCTTCCTTCCTTCCTTCCTTCCTTCCTTCCTTCCTTCCTTCTTTCCTTCCTTCCTTTTTCTTTCTCTCCTCTCTCTCTCTCTTACTTTCTTAACAAAACAAAACAAAACATATTCTGGGTGTGAGACCTTTGACAGTTTTGTCTCCTTTCATTCTTGGCTTCTCTTTTCACTCTCAAAATGGTATGTTTGAAGAATAGAATTTCTTAATTTTAATATAGGTACTTATTAATCTTTCCCTTTATTGTTATGCTTCTTATCCTATGCTTAAGAAGTCTCTCCCAATCCCTAGTTTGTGTCAAGTTTTAGTGTCAAGGTTATGCTAGTCTTAGAAAATTAGTTGGTATGTGTAGGCTCTTTTTATATACTTTGGAAGAACTTGTGTCAGATTGGAAAGATTTCTTCTTTAAATGTTTGGTAGAACTCACCCATGAGGCCATTAGGGCCTGGAGTTTCTTTTTCTTTTTCTCTCCTTCCCTTCCCAGTTCTTTCCTTCCTGCTGTGGGAAGGCTTATAATTTCCAATTTGGTTTAAAAATAATTATGAAGTGATTCCAATTTTCAATTTCTACTAATAAGTATTTTTCTAGGAATTTGTCTATTTTGCATACATAGCAAATATTTTTGGCACAAAGTTGTGTATAATAGCTTCCTATTAGCTATTTGATGTCTGTAGAAACTGTGTTGATATCCCCTTTTCTATTTCCCTTATCAGGTATTTGTATCTTCTCTCACTTTTTCTTGATTTATATTATCATTTTTATTATTCCTTTAGAAGAACTAACATTTGGCTTTGTTAATCTTCTCCATTGTATGCCTATGTTCTATTTTATTTATTTTTTCTCTTTAACACTTCCTTCTACTTTCCTGGTTTTATTTTATTCCTTTTTTAAATTTATTGAGAGAGTGGATAATTAATTTTTAACTTTTCTTCTTTTCTAATACATGCATTTAAGGCTATAAATTTTTCTCTGAGTTCTGATTTTGATATGTTGTATTCTTATTATCATTCAGTTCAAAATATTTTCTAATTCCCATTAGGACATATTCTTTGATGTGTGTTATTTTTAGGTATTTTTCTTAGTTTCTAAACATGTAGAAATTTCTCCAGTTAACATTTTGTTATTGATTTATACCATGATTGCCTATGACAAAGAATATACAATGTATGATTGTAATACTTTAAAATTTGTTGAGACTTGCTTTATGGTCTAGCATATAGTCAATTAAAAATGTTTCATGTATGTTTATTAAGGATAAATTTTAAGTATTTATTGGTATAGTTTTTTAAATTTACAACCATTAGTTGTAATAAGTAGACTTGCTTAAGTCTTTATATACGTATTGAACTTTTTGTCTGTTTATTCCATTAATTACTGAGAGGTGTTAAAATCTACCATGGTATGGATGTGTCTACTCTTCTTGTAATGTTGTCAATTTTTGCCTTTTGTATTTTGATACCATGTTATTGGATGCATATTAATTTAGAATTGTTAGACCTTTCTTGTGACTTGAGGCTTTCAATTATGTTATGAACATCTTTTAGTAAAGATTTTTACCTTAATATCTATCTTTGTGTACTATTAATAAATCAGTACTTGTTTCCTCTGTTTAGTATTTGTGACTTTACTTTGAACCTTTCTAGATTCTTATAGTTTAGATGTGTATTTTATAAACAATATATAATTAGGTTAAAATAAATATATCTATTTGGGAATTTTTTGTGTTTTTATTAGACCATATTTAAATTTAGATCTATTTCTTATTTTGTTCCTTTTATTTTCTTTATCTGTGCTGTGCTTCTTTTTTTCTTGTTGTTGTTTTTTTTTTTCCAATTATTTGGAAAGATTATATCAGTCATCCCCTTTTTCCTCTACTCTTTTGGAAATTATATATTGTTTCTTATTCTAATGGTGGTTTCCCTGAATATGCATTTTTAACTTATAAATATCTAATATTAATCATATCTTTTTACTCCCCCAGAAAAATACAATGACCTTAGAACTCTTTAATTCTATTTACATCTTCTTGAATTAATAGGCTTTTACTTTTATATATTTTTAGATCCATATCTTTTAAAACACCATGAAGCATTATTATCATTTTATATAGTTAATGTTCTGTAAAATTTACTGATACATTTATCTCTTATTTTGCTTTTTTTCCTTCTAGTGTCTCAGACTCTTCTATCTGCAATCGTTTTACTCTATGCCTAAAGTACATCCTTTTGAGTTTCCTTTGCTGTGAGAGGAGGTCTGAAATTACTGAAAAATCCTGGTTTTTGTTTGTTTGAAAATGTCTTTAAATTACTTCATTCTTAAGAGGTACTTTACCTGGATATAATAACATAGATTGGCAGATATTTTCTTATAGCACACTAATGATGTTTCACTATTTTCTGCTCTCTCAACCTGGCTACTTTTAAGTTTTTCTTTTTTCTTCCCTACAGTTTCACTGTAATGTGTCTGGATGTAGATTTCTTTTTATTTATCATGCTTTGGAATCATTGGGATTTTTGAATCTGGGGTTTGATGCCTTTTATCAGATATGAGAAAATTTTAGTCATTATCTCTTCAAATATCACTTCTGTCCATTCTCTCTCTCATTTTCTGAGATTTTAATCACATGTATTAGCTGTCTTGTTTTCTCTTAATACTGGATTTTGGGACAGTTTCTTCTGATCTATCTTATAGTTTAGGTTCACTAAGATCTTTTCAGTTATGTCTAATACTCTGTTAAACTTGTCCACTGTATTTTTAGTTTTGGCTTTTCATTTCTTTAGGATTTCTGTTTTTGCCCCCATATCTGTTATATGTTTCATTGTTTCTATATTTTCAAGCCTAACTTTTGTTTTTTAAGCATAAATAAATGTAATTATTTTGAAGTCTGTGTTTGGTAATTTAAAATATCTGAAGCCTTTGTGGATTTTTTTTCTCTACTTTTTTGTTCCTATTGGTTCTTGCTAATTGTGTTTTGTTTCTTTGTGTACCTGACTGTCTTTAGTTATTTGTTTATCACTGTACTTAAAGCATCATTTTTTAGGAAACATTTGAGACCTAGAATGTTAGCTCCTTTCAGAGAAAGTTTGTCAGAGACTGGGAGTTACTACTCAGAGACAGTCTTAAGATAAGGTTGAGTCTTGAATTTTTCTGATTACCCTCCTGACACAGGCCAGTCTGCAAGTACACACAAAGGTTGGTTTACTTTCATTCACTCTTAAATATGAGGGGGTAGCTCTGTGGCCTCTCACTTTGTGTATATTAATTATCAGGCTCCACACCTTAGACAGACTCTGGGCTCCTATTTCTGTCACTTGTGCTCCCAGAAGTTGCCAAAGTTCTAGCTCAGATTTTCAGCTGCTTTGGAACATATCTTGAGAACAAAAACATCTTTGAATTCTGAGCTCACCTTTCCAGGGTTTTGCCTTTTCTTAGATTTTGGCCCAGTATTTTTTCATCATCTTGTTAGTTCTTTGATGCTTTGAAGATTAGGTTTTTCATATTACATATGGCTTTCTTAGTTGTCCTCACCAGAATTACCTAACCTTCCATAAATAGAAGCATAAATCATAACTGACTTTCAAGGTAACAAAAATGTTTCCATTTCCTTCAGGATTCCAGCTTTTATTGCAAGGATACCCATTTTAGCAATGTCTCTGGAGTAGAACAGGAGAATTTTTTTATATCAGTTATCATGTAAGCAATACCGTAATTGCCTTCTCAAGCCACATTAGTTTAGGACATCTTTTGGCAGGATCCAATATATAAATTACTTTATTTTTTTAAAAAGCAACCATTTATTATTAGTAAGTTCTGCTGTTTTGAAATCTGTAAAATTCATTATTAAGGTTTTTCATTGTTAAAAGCATTCTTTTAAATACATAATAGCTGCTATTTCATCTTATTTGAGTATCTTAGGTAAGCACATGAGAAATTATTTGAAAATCTCCTGTACATCATGTAGTTTGTCCCTGAAGAATAATGATGGAACTGACCTAGAATCTTTCTGCTATGTCCGATAACACTCCCACATTACATTGTGTTTTAGCTACCTTCTGAAAATACAACAGAAGGGAGTGATCAAAAACTCAATGCTTGTGATTCCTAAATTACCCATAGCCTTCTCCATATCTGTTCTGTTCTATTGCATTATGCTCTTAAAAACCAATTTTCTGTGCAGTAAGTATTTCTTAGTTTGAAATGTTGTTTGAGAAAAAACATTCAGCAAACAATTAAAGCAGCATTGTGATTGAATTCACCATGAATACAGCAGCCTGTGAGACTTAGGTCTTATAGCTATTTCTGCATATCCAAATGTCTGATTACAAGATAAAGAAGTAGCACATTTAATAATAATCATAATTTTTGCAGTAGTTTACTTTTACAACAATAAACAAATATCTATAACTTAACTGATTGACAGAATTCTAGTGATGAAACATTTAAGGAGATTTTTATTACAGTGTACATTTAGAATGTTTACTTCTATTTGAAAACAAATAGGGATTGATAGTAAATCCAAAAGACATGTCTTATTCATAATCTTGATGTTGATATGCTAAATAGATTCAATGCTGACCTATGAGATTACAGGATACTGGTCACTCCTAAGATTAGGGGATGCCAGAAATAATGTACAAAATACCCATTTGGCTAAGGCCAATGCTGAAGCCAAATTACAAGTTTTGGCCAAATGCGAACACTATAGTTGGACATCAAAGCATCTCTTGTAAGTGCTTCCTAGAATCCTACCCCTTCCATACATTTTCTCTTTGGGTCATAATATTATATACTATGAAGTAACAATGATCATAAGCCTTATAAAGTATTCCACAAGATGATTGAAGACTTCTTTTTTCTTTATCACAGAGTGTTCAAGCAAGCAGAATTTTAGTTGAGAAATTTTCATCTGAAAGCAAGGAAAGTGTCTTTACTCTAAATCAGGGCTTCAGAAGAAATGATGGGGTATGTATAAATTTTGTTATGCATTGTGGTTGGCTTCTTTATCTGCTTAAAGTACAGAAATTATTTCTGGTAATTCCAAAACCTATTTCTTGCTGCTTCCTCATTCCAGGAAATGCTTCAGACCATTCGATAGTGTCTGTGTTGAGGACATATTTCCTCATTTTCAAATATGCTGCCTTTACGACACTCAGATGTTCACTAACCAGCAGCAGGATATCTGCTGCGTGTTTTCCCAACATTTCTAAAATTTCTGTTCTTTGCCTCTTTCATTACTTTTTGCCCAGGACTTAAATGATCAAAGGAACATGTTTATGAGTCATTTGACCAAATAAGGGAGCTGTTTATGGCCATGAAACAGTGAGAATGATTGTCCTCAGTCGTGATTAGATTCATGCTCATGGCTTTATCATCACTACAGTGTAACCGAGTAAACTAATTAAGTAATAAAATAGGAGAGGAAAAGAGATAGCGATTGAGGGAAGAAGAGAGGTATGAAACACATACATTTCTTAAACTTTATGGGGGACAGACAGGAACTGGTTTTATTTTTTTCTCATTTGTGCCTTCAGCCTTTTACTCCCCTTGATTATATCTTGGGGTGCTCAGTGCCATATGGTAGGGGTCTCAGTGCCCTGGGATAAACTGAACCCCTATTTAAGTCTCTTACCCAGGTTAAAAATGTCCCTGTGCCTCATCCCTTGTCCCCCATCAATCAGACAATTCTTTTTTGAGGGTAGTATTTCTAATACAACTCACTTATTTGCTACTTCCTTTATAGCACTTATCAAATATTTGTCCTTTTGCAAGTTTGATCTCTTTATACCTCACCAGCCTGGGACTTATCATTCTTGTTCATTACATCCACATCACCTAGCACAGTGTCTGATACACAAAAAGTAATTGAACCAACAAATGCCAGTTTTCTGGTTTTGAATGCCATTTGCATTTTCTAGACTATTGTTACAGTCCCATTTCTAGTAGCTGCTTCTTCCAAAACATCTTTCCTGACTGCCCCCTGCTATGTTCCTAAACCACAGGTATGATTAAGTCATTCATCTCCCAACAACACTTAATAATTCTACCTGCCAAATAAAGTCGGAATGTTTAACTAAGCCTCAGAACTGAACCCCAACTCTATTTTCTATCTTACTTCCCATTCTACCTCTTCTTCCATGTAACCTCCATGTACCCTGCCAGCACCAAAGTCCTTGTGGATTAAAATTTCTGGCACTTTGGCATTTCTCTGTTATGTTTAGGCTGTTCCCTTGACTTGGAATATTCTCAACCCCCTCTCAGTCTATGGAAATGCACTTCCTTTCACAGGCCCACTCTGATGCTACCTCTTCCAGCTGGCCTATCCATGTTTCCCACTTTCCGAGTTGACCTTTCCCTCTCTTGTACCTGATTCATGTCATATTTACAGCATTGCCTACTCTCTTTGTATGATAGTTATTTCTTTATGTTCTATTGTATGAGGCCACGGACCATGTCATTTTCTTTGTACTCTCCACTGTTTACTTGAGTAGTGTTTCCCAACTCTTTTGATATAATAGCTCTCATGGGAAGTACTAATATTTGTGTGATTCCCTGGAGCAAAAGGTTGAGGATGCTCATGAGTAAAGGTGATTGTCCAGGAAACAGTAGCTGCCTCAGTTACCTCTAGGGCAGCCCTAAGGCTAAGGGGATTAATGGCTCATTTACACACACCTGTGGCTCTTACACCTACCGGGAAACCTGTCCTCTAGCATCTTGTACATATCCGGTACTTGGCAAGTGTTTGTTATATCAAGTTGAATTTTTAAGAGCAAAGTAGTTACTATTGTTATATACTTTTCTAAATTGGTGGATTTTAGGTTCTGTGCCTCTCTCTTTTGAAGTCAGTGACATTCAAAAGAACCTGTATTGTAATTAGTATTTCTGCATTTCGTTAATTTACCTAAACAGTTATCTTTATTCAACTGTTATATTTTAGTGGATTGAATATTATAAATGCTCAGTGTGTTTTTGTCATTTTTTTTATTTTACAGACTTTCTTCCCCAGAAAATCTGCATCACTTGACACTATTAAAATACGTGTCAGCACACAATCTTCACAATTAAAGGTATTATAATTTTCAGTTTTTATTATTCAGAAGAAATATTTCTAGTATAGTATAGTTAGTTGATTAACTTAGAGTTGACTGCATGTTTAGATTCAAGTTTATATTTGGGTCTCTAGAAGATTGGAGTTGGTGATACCAACTGAAGATTTCCAACAGTTCTTGGAAGTTTCTTTTATATTCAAGTTTGACTTTTTCTAGTATATCATAAATCAAGTCATTCATAATATTGTATAGGGCTAACAATCTAAAGTGCTTTCATGGACACTATTTCAGTTTGATTTCAAGTATCCCAGTATCCCTGGGAGAAAGATGATACAGATATTATCCTTGGTTTAGACATTTAAAAACAAGGGCCAGAAAGTGACAGATGGCGGAACTGAAACTAACTCCACAGCCCTCTGCCTTCTTGAGTAGCTGGTTCTTACTCATTTAGAGTCACTGACACAACCAGCTCCCAGCCTTTGTCTTTCTCTTTTTGAAATCTCACAGTCAATTTCCTTGTTTCTCCATTTTATTTCTTTTAACCTGCTCACATTCAGCCTGCTGTCTATTTTGTTTCTAACATTGTGAGTCCTCTGTTTCTTATCCCTTTACACTGACACTGTCTTTAGGACTTTTTCTCTGATGCCTATATTTCTTCTACAGCTTTCTCCTGTCACTGTTATGGGAATTTCTGAAACTACCTTTACTGTGGTCATTTTATGTTGTGTTGAGGTTCTTGAGGTGTTTTGTTTTGCTTTTTGTTTCTTTCTTATTTTTGTTGTGCTGGAGTTTGTTTTAAGTTGGTGAAGAAGAAGCTGGGAAGTGGCACTTTGCAGATGAAGTCCATGAGGGACTCATGTCCTGGCCATGGCCAGAGAGTGCCTGTAGCAGGTTCTGATGTAGGAGGTGACTGGAAGTACCAGCAGGGGGACAATGTGAACCAAAAGGGTAGGAAGGGAGCAAAGGGCATTCGCACATTCAAAGGGATGGAATGGGGCTTGCAGAGCACCCAGCTTGCTAAAATAGAGCTGTGATTTTTGTGACAGAACTTGTGTGTTTTATCACCCCTAGTCAGGAAGCCTTAAAACATTCTGGTAGCTCTGCTTTATGGTTTTGGAATTCTGCCAGTGATATCTTTCCCTGTGTTCTAAGAGGTGTATATTACACCCTTGCATAATTCATATCTAGTCAGCAGGGATCTTATTTTCAACTGGTTCTTGATAAATAATATGTAGGTACATATATATTCTGTATTATATATATTTATCTATTTTCTATTTTCATTTCACACTGAGCTATGTGTAGTTTCTTGAGAGAGAGAGAAGGGTAGTAAGCCCTGGAGGGTCACTATCTCTGCCTATTATATTTTGGTTTATCTTAAAGTTCATAACCAACTTGTATAAAATTGTTATGTTTGAAATTTGGGCTCACATACACTATAAAGGAAAGCCTTTGTATAGCAAATTGTTAGTTATTAGCAAAATGAAATGAGGTTAGTTTATTAACTAACATCAATAATCAGGAAGTGCTATCTCAAAGGATTGGAAGTAATCTCTCTTTTATTAGCAATAAGTTTTATTAGAGTTTCAAGTATCAATGTATTTATAATTATTATAAATTATTTTTAATTACTAATGTATTATAAAATTAATTAATATTATTAAAAATCAAGTTGATTATTGATTAGATAAAATATAGTTGTATATATGGTAGTAATTCTGTTATTTGAGCTTATAAATATTGAATTGAAAGTTTTTGTAGAGAATATTTGAATAGTATTATATAGAAATTCAATGTTAAAATGTTTTAGAAAACAGTGTTTTTATAGGATAAGCCATTTTAATAGTTTTTGCCCATTCTACCAGTTTTTTTTTTTTGTATTAAAAGGAAAAATAGAGTATGTACTTCATTTGGATATGTAAAGAGCTTTCTCTTTCAATTAAGAGTATATAAAATCATAATTAATGCATATCTATTGTAGTCCATTGTTTGTATGTACCTAACAAAATGTCATATGACCAACTAAATTATTGTACTTTGCTTTAGCTAGCCCACTATTAACTTTATAAGCTGACCCTCTGAATATGCTTATGAATAATTTTAAAAACTTCAATAAAGCTATCAAACTACATTAATAGCAATTGTAACTAAATTCATTTTAAATGGACAGCAATTAAATTGATTATATATTTTTCTATATTTTTGTTTCCTTAAAGAGAGCAAAATCTGCAGTTGAATTGAAGAAGGCGACCACAGCTCCTTTTCAGGTCCAGGATGACACGCAGAGCAATATAAAAGAAGTGATGTTTCAGAAAGTGAAGGGGCTGGAGTGTCGGATTGCTGAGCAAATTAAGCCTGAGGAATCCAGCCCCGAGAGAGAAAATATAGATGCCATGTCCGAAAACTTGCAGAACAGAGACAGTATAAGAAATCTGTCTCTCTCTCTCGTTGAAGCATCCAGAAAAGCTGGCATTAGCTACATTGTTTATCCCAAGAAAAAGAAGCTGCGATGGCGGGACGTCTTGAACATAGAAAAACTTACGAGTGTGTGTGAAGAGTTAGCCAAGCCTCCAAAAATTCTTAAAAGGTTTTATTTAATCAATAATTATTATATTTTAAGAAATGCATTGTGCTTTTGGTCTTAGTTTTACAAATTCAACCACTGAAATTATTATTTTATTCTCCACTGAAAATATGCTGAACTCTTAGCAAAAGGACAATCCCTTATTTTTTAATATATGGATACATAATAGTATACATATATGAATGGTTCAAACTTGATTTAAAGATGGAGCTGATTTAAAAACATGAAGTAAGAGTAAATCCACTTGATGGCAAAGCAAAATCTTCCAGTGGAAAGAAACAAAAATCTATCGAATTATGTGTTTGAAGTGATTTAGCACCAAAAAACAACTCCTGCTCCAAACAAGGCCCACCCATTCAAAAATAGAAGTAGATTGCTCCTATTTAACTGTTTCCAAATTTTAAATTAAGTCTAGTAATAAATCTAGATAGACAAACTTTTTTGTATGTTGTGAGCCCTTATTCAGCGATCAACATCTGGAAATAATTTATCTTGCCCTTGCTTGGAGGTAGTCATATCTGGCATGTTAAAAAAATATGGAGGGACTTAATAACAACTGAAACTCCAGGTGAGTTCACGTTTAAGTGTCCAGGATTTAACTTTCTTATAACCCAAGCACTGTGCAAAATAGTTTCAAAAAGCTCTGGGCTTTCTCTCTCGTCAGATACCTCCAGATTGTGCAGAAATCATTAAACATAGACCCTTTTGAAAAGTGAAGACCTTACTGGTGATAAGAGAATCATAAATCTTTTGTTCATTTTATGCTTATTAAAACTTGCTGGTTCTGCAGAAGTGCTAATTATCTTTTGGCGCAGTGACATTGCCCCTTGGAAGACCAGGAAATATAATCCTTTCAAGTGTGAGTGACAGAGTGGGAAAGAGGCCAGCCCTATGGGGACTCAGAACGCTATTGCACTCCTCTGTGTGCTTGAGTTTCCCCTGCAACAAATGTAGTATCTGGAAGCTTTTGTTAGCTCATCTTTAGAAGAGCATCAGGCAGGTTTTTCTAAGTTGATTAATCTTCTAGATCAGAACCAGAAATTTGCTCGTACATTGTTGATACATTTGCTGATTTCAAAGTATCACAAATCCATTATTAATACGGCACTCTTCTGACTGGGGCTTAAGTGGCTTCTGTCTTTATAAAGGAAACAAGCAAATGAAGCAGTGCTTCTGTGCTGTGTTGTACTGCCTATTGACCCTTTATCATTTTGATATTAAAATTCTACCATTAAAGGGATTTATTTGCTTTTTAATTGAATTTGCAATTTGTATCTGCTGTCAACAAGGTGTAATTTAGGAATGAGCCATAGGACGAGCCTTTAGGTTGAGGCAGTAAGATAAGCTGTGGGAGTACTCATATATGCTAGTACATTAGTACAGCTTTCCCATCTTTTAAAAATCTTATTTAAACCAACTTATCACATAAGTATAAATATAATATAATTGTGCTATTTTAAAACAAATTTACAGGGTAACTTTTAAAATAATTTTATTCCTAGTATATAGTTTGAGGTCTTTTTCAATAATCTTAGCTTGGTAACAGAAATATCATTCTTAAAATTTTATATACAACCTTTAAGGCTGTTTAATCACACTTATTTTTGGTTGACGTCCTTATTGGTTAGAAGCAGTCTGTATACATTCTTGTATATCAAGTTAAATCTTGACCATGAAGAGAAACTCCTGCAGAAACCCATTTCAGCTGATTAAAGACCCGGCTGCCTTTCTAGCCTTTTTGATAAATTAAGCAGACCCATGTATTTCCTTTCAGTCCCTTTTCCATATAGGTTCCCCTGTTGTCTCCCTCCTCACCTAGGTCATGGTAAGATGTCATCGGTGTGTAATAACTTTGCAGTTTTACTCTCATTCTAGGAAGTTGCCGTCTGCTTTGGTCTCTGAGCCCAATATTGATGCATGTCGGTGAGGGCCTAGAGGAGATCCTGCTCTATAGCTTGCTGATGCAGCAGTGAGCTGCTCTTGATGGTGCCTGGCTGACCTTGACTCGCAGTGCCTCTGTGCCAGATTTCTGCCTTGTCCATCCAGCCCATCTAGTGCTTAGATGACTTGTCCAGTTCGCTGTTGCACCAGAAAGCCTGGCTTTTCTTGCTTCTTCGGTTCCTGCTGTTTAGCTCACAGAAGCAGCATCCCTATATACCCCTTGCTGTCATCCCTCTTACCTGGGTGTCTGCGAATTGCTTGCCTCTTGGATCTCTGCCATCATTCTGTCTTCTAGGATCGACTAACATCCTTGATCTGAGATCCAGGCCAGCCCTAATGGCTCTTCCATCCCTGTGAATGTGTTTCCTTGTGGTGCTTTATAGAATAACTGATCGTACTTCTGTTTTCACTCTCAGAACTTCCTGACCTGCATTTGAGAGTTGAATCTGTAGTCTCAGCGCTGGTTTTCAGGGTTCATCTTACTGCCATTACATCCCCAAGAGAGGCAGGATGTATTTTCCTTCAAGCAGGAGATGACGTGTTTTCATTGTTTTACTCTCTAATTATCCTATCAGCTTTCTCTTTTAGAAGCCCTCATCAGGCATATTTTGACTCTCATTTGTTACTTTGCTTTTGTAAGAGCTGGTAGCCATTATGATCCTGGAGCAAAAACCCTGGGTACAGGAATCTGTACAACTGTCTTCCAAGCCCCATGTACTAGGTTCTTGGTGAGTGGAGCAAACTCTCTAATTTCTTCAGAACTTTGTTTCTCCAACTGAAAGATGAGGAGCTTATCCTTATGATTTCTAAAGTAACATCCAGTGCAAAGATCCCATGATTCAGGTAATAAAATATTCCTTATTCCTACTCAAAAGAACATTTTGAGCAACAAATTATAAACTTTAAAAAGTTTGTTTCCTCAAATAGTCTCACATCTTACTCTTATCATATGTATCTATGTATCAGTTTGGAGGGCCTGTCTTTCTCAGACTGGTGTGCAAACTACAAAATTAATTTATCATAGTTCCTCTAAATGAAAGACATTGAGTTGTATTCATGATTGTGAAAACATTGATCCAGACTTATAGGAAAGGAAGAAATATTCTCCTTTGGAGTAGAAGTAAAGAGCAAGTCCCCTTGTCCCTCTTTTCATCATATTCCTTCTATTTGGACCATTTAATTTCAATGATCTGGGACTATAACTTTTCTTCATAAAAGCTAATTCACTGTCTGCATTTGCTTTTCACATTTTTCTAGAAAGTTGTCCAGCATGATATTGTTGTTTTTTCCCTTAAAATATATTTATTTTATAAGATAATAAAAATAACCTAGGAGAAATGTAAATGTTTGTCTACACAAAACTCACACAGGAATGTTCATAGCAGCACTATTCACAATAGCAAAAAGTTGCAAGCAACCCAAATGTCCATTAATTGAGAATTGATAAACAAAATGTAGTACATCCATACAATGGAATATATTTTGGCTATAAAAAGGAATGAAGTACTGATATGTGCTACAACATGAATGGACCTTGAAAGAGATTACCAAGTGACAGAAGCCTGATGGAAGTGGCCGCATATTTTATAAATTCATTTATATGAAATATTAAGAATGGGAAAACACATATAAGCAGGAAGTAGATTAGTGGTTACCAGGGGCTGGGGAAGAGGGGAGAATGAGGAGTGACTGCTAATGGGTCCAGGGTTTCTTTCTGGAGTGAGTAAATGTTCCAGAGTTAGATAGTGGTGATAATTGCACAATTATGAATTGGACACATTAAGGGTGATTATTTTGGTCTTTGAATGGTATCTCAATAAAACTGTTATAAAAACAAAAGAATGTGGGATTTGAGGAACAAGTGTGTTAGGACAATCTTTCTAGAAACTTGTCCACAGAAGAGGAGCACAGGGGTAATAACTCAAAGGGATGTGAGGTTAAGGGAGGAATATATGATGCTTACATTTTGCTAAAACAACTTTGAGTTATAATTTACATACACAAACTCCACATATTTGAATTATAACATTTGATGACTTTTGAAATCTGTATGCATTAATGAAATTGTAACCACAGTCAGGATATTGAACATTTCTAGTCCACTCAAAAGTTTCCTCATTCCCCTTAGTAATCCATCCCTCTCTTTCTACCCGTTTCCAGGCAACCACTGATCTTTCTGTTGTTTTAAAATTTTATATAAGCAGTGTGCAGTCTGAGTTATTTCATTCAACAATGATTTTGAAATTCAAATATGTTTTTGATTTATGAATAATTTGTTTCTTTTTATTGCTGAGTAATATTCCATTTGTGGATTTACCATAATTTGTTCATCCATTCATTTGTTGATGGATATTTGGGTTGCTTCTAGATTTGGCTACTACAAATAAAGCTGCAATGAACATTCATCTAACAAGTCTTTGTGTGGACAGAAGCTTTCATTTTTCTTGGGTAAATATCTAGGAGTTGAATGACTGGGTCATATGGGAGGCTTAACTCTAAAAAACTGCCAAACTATTTTTCTTAAGCGGTTACAACGTTTACATTCCTACCAACTATATATGAGAGTTTCAGTCACATCAAATACCACCAATACTTGATATTGGTGACCAATACTTCAGTCAATGTACACTTAGGCCATCTCCATCCATTGCAAATCATGAATAATGCTGCCATACACACCAGTGTGCAAGTGTCCATTCATGTCCCTGCTTTCAGTTTTTCCAAGTCTTTGTCTAATAACGGGATTGCAGGATCATTTGTCAATCCTACACCCAGCCTCCTGTGGAGCCACCACACTGCCCTCTAGAGGGGCTGCACCATCCTACTTTTCTACCAACAGTGAATAGGTATCTCTCTCTCTCCCATTTATTCTTAGATAGTTCCCTCGGTATTGTTTCTCTTCATCCTTTCACATTTAGTGTAGATCTGTTGGTGACAAATTCTCTTAATTTTTCCTTCTCTGAAAATGTCTTCAGGCTCCCACAGTTTTTGATAAAAAAAAATCTGTGGTTATTTTAATTGTTCCTTTTTTTTTGTAATGAGTTGCTTTACTCTGGCTCTTCTTAGTTTTTTTTTGCAACAATTTTTTTAATGATGTGTCTAGGCATAACTTTCTTTGAATTCATCCAGTTTGAGATTCACTGAGCTCCTTCAATCTGTAAATTTATGTCTTTCACTAAATTTGAAATTAAAGTAAATTTATATATATAATACACACACACACACACACACACACACACGAAACTTTTATTTTCTTCCAATTTCTCTCTCCTTTCCTCCTAGGACTCTAATTACTCCAATTATATCTATTGATATTGTCCTATTCTCTGTGACTCTCCTCATTTTCAATCCTTATCCTATCTGTTCTACAGAATAGATAATTTCTATTAATCTGTCTTTAAATTCACTGTCTTCTTTCTCTGTCATCTCCATTCCATTATTAACCCCATCCAGTGATTTTTTTTTCAAATATTTTTCAGTTCTAAACTTTCCATATAGTTCTCTTTTAACTTTTTAAGGTATTTCTTATTCATTTTTACCCTTTTAAAGTGTATTTTCTTTTATATCATAAAGATATAATAGCTGCTTTGAAGTTCTTTGTATCCTGATTCCAACATCTTGGTTGTCTTGGGGTTGGCATGTGTTTATTGTCTTTTCTCTTTAGAAGGGGTTACACTTTCCTGGGACTCTGTCTAGTCATTTTGGTTTTTACATGGACATTTTAATGTCATGTTTTGAAAACTTTTGGTCTTTTTATTGTCTTCTGGAGAATGGTGATATGTTTGTTTTCACATGCCATCAGCCTAGTTGGGTTCAGATTATGTTCAGGTGCTGGCTCACTTCTCAGTACAATTCCTCAAACCTTTGATACATTGTTTCGGTCAGTTCCACACATGAATGATTCAGGATTTAGGCTGAGACATGCATGGAAGTAGAGGATCCCTTATTTATTGCCTTCCATTCTTGACTGACTGTATTCACTCTTTGGTGTCTCTGTCTAGCAGACTTCCAGTTTATCTATCTATCAGATTTTTAGCCACTTGCCCCTGGCTGTTCTAAATCTATATCCATTCCTAATGCAATGCTATAGAAGAAAAATTGATTGTGAAACTCATTCCATGCTTGTTGCTTCTTCAAGTTTTGACTCCCATCCACATTTTTGCTTTTGCTTACTCTTCCGAATACTTCAGGTAATAGTTTTGGTTTGTTTTTAAAAATTGTTTTCCAGAGTTTATCAGTGTCATCAATGGGAGGGATGTCTTTTTGGGGGCTTACCCCATCATAATAGAATAAGAACTCTGTGTGAGTTTTTAATGTGAGATAACATAACATGTTTATAATGTGAAGAGAACGACTTAGTGGAGAGGGAACAATTTGTGATGTGTAAAAATCAGGATTTATTGAAAGTGTGAAGTTACCTGATAAGGCAAAAGTGGATACAGAGTACAGGTGATAGAATGGAACTTCCAGAGAACAAGGTAGAGATGCATGTGGTTTTGTAGGTTTGGTTATAAGAAAGAGGGAAGTTCGAGTCTGATAGCTTCTACATTTCTAATGAAAGTGAAGTATATCAGCTTAGAGTGAAGAGTTGGATGGACTATAGCATATTCTTTTATTGAATTGTGGCATATAGTAGGAACTCAACAATCATTTGTGAATAAATGAGTTGAATCATTCATTTCTTGAATGTACATTTACAGAGCAGTGAACAAGATTGGCAAACTTCTTCTCCTAATGGAGCTTATATTCTAGGGAGCAAGATCGACAGTGGAAAGATAAACAAATGCATACTGGGCTGTTTGGACATGAGAAGTGTTATGAAGAAAAATAAAGCAGGGTAATTGGGGTTACAATTTTAAATAGGGAGATCAGGAAAGGCCTCTGTGAGGGGGTGATATTTGAGTATAGAGTTAATGGAATGAAGGAGTGAGGTGTTTGCATATCTGAAGAAGAGGGAATAGGAAGTGCAAAGGCTCTGAGTTGAAAACCTTGTTGTTTTTGAGGGACAGTATAGAGCTCATTGTGGCTGGAGCGCAGTGAGTGCAGAGTGGTTAGAAGTAAGGTTGAAGGAGTTATCAGGGAGAGGACAGCAAGGAATCCTATGGATGCAGTCCATATAGAATAGTCTCCCAAGGTAGAGAGCAAGGTGGAGAAGGATAGAAATGAATTTGAAGGCACAGATGGAATGAGAAGGAACCAGCTAGGCAGAAGTGCTAGAAAGTGCAATGCCCTTAAGTTTCACTCATGGATGATGTAGCTGGAGACAGGCAGTGAGGGGTAAGAGTAGTGGCACCAGAAATAAGTGCAGGGACCTCACCACTTAGAGCCTTGTAACCATGGTGAAAGTTTGGTTTACATGCTAGATATTAGTAAAAGCTCTTGGATGGGGTGACATTCTCTGATATATATAAATATTTGTAAAAAAAGAAAACATGCTAGCTGCCATGTGGAGGATGTATTATATGAAAGGCAGGAGTAAAACAAAGGACTTAGAAGTTATTGTACTTTAGGTGTAAAAGCGGAAGGACATTTGCACTAGAGTATAGAGAATAGAGAGTGTTAGAAAGTAAGGAAAGGAGTGAAAACAGACTTTTCTCACTTGTTTGCTTAGTTTTTAGCACTAGGTCTTTCTTACAGTACACACTTGGGAAATATCTGTGAAATGATTGGTGTTAACTCATTTTTTTTCTTCCAGTATAATGTGTTTATCTTTCTGTATCCTGTGTCTAGTATTGTACCAGGCATATGGTAAATGTTGCTAAATCAAAACTGTGTTGCAAATGGAGAATGTGAGGAGGATACCCTAGAATGTAGCTTTTTGAAGCATTATAGGTATTATCTAAATTAATCCTTTACTAAAGAGAGGTAAAGTGTGGGATATTTATTTTATTTGGTGGCCTGCTGTGTAGTCAGATCCTTCCTTCTTCCCACTTCCTCAAGTTCATGTCCTCTCCAGCCTCTTGGTTGACATTTCCTTTCTCATATAATGTTTTATCTCCTTAATTCTCTATTGTAATTCCTTTTTTGAGGAGGGGGGAAGACTAAATTAAATCTAAAAGGAGCATTGGCCCCATTACATCAGTACATTAAGGAAATGACGTTTTTCAAAACAGCTTCCTTTGCTTTTGTAAACTCGACACAGCTGAGTCAAAGAGTTACCGCTTTTTTTTTTAATGAATGAAAAGATATATTTGATTGTATAAAAAAATCACATGTAATTTTATGTCAATGACAACAGTAAAAAAATACTGATTTTTTGATTATAAAGATAATTTTATTTCTGTAATTTAAAAATCATTCTTTTTAACACTAGATCAGAGTCTCATGGAATACTTCTCCAACAGAAGAAATATTTACTCAAAGTTCCATTATATGAACGTCAAATTCGGAGTCCCAGTCTACCTGTGTGTCTAAATTTTGAAGAATTTGCCCAAAGTAAGGGAGGAATTCCACAAAATACCGATCCTTGGGAATGGACTATTGATTTGTGGTTTAAATATAAATCTCAGAGACTATCCATAAAAGAGCATGTTGCTGAAGTATCTTTTAAAAAAGATGAGCCTGGAGAAGAAGAGAAAGAGCCTCCAAGTTTAGAATTAAGTGATTTCTTGGCGTGTGATCTTCCTCCAGAAGTCGTTAAACATTATGAATCTGAAGTGGAGATCTTGACTGAAGAAATAAATAATAAGACAAAAATATCTGCATTTTCATACTGTCGGCGTGGAGCTATTTATAGGAAACTGGGCAAGTTAGAGAGTGCCATGCATGATCTACAGGAAGTAAGTTTTATCTACTCAAAATAACAATATTCATAACTTACACTTGTTTTAATTATATAGTAATTTTTATGAGGACTTTGAACAATGAATGCTTGTAGTATAATATATGGGGTTGTAAAAATAAGTAAAACTGCTGGCATTTTCAAATAATTAATATTAAAATACCAGATTTTATTTGTCAGATTGATAGGTATTTATACTACACACATACCAAGCCATAATGATCAATAGTGTTTGAAACATTTATTTGTTAGGTTATTTTCTTTTAATAAATCAACTTTAGTTGAATTCATTCATTTTTTTCCTAGGCTATATCCTTGGAGCCATTGTTTCTCAATGCCTATTGGCACCGACATTTCATTTATCTTTTCCAAGACAAATTTAATGAAGCCTTGGATGACTTGAATTTTATTAACAAGTATAATAAAAACAATGCAGGTGGGTTGTCTGTGGAGACAGTTATATTATCAATATCATTGTCTAAGCTTTTGTCTTTTATTAAAAACATACATAAATCAAGCCCTGCAACAAATGGTTGTGACTTTCCTAAGTAAAAATTTTTAATTTTGATATTATAAGTTCTAGATTCATAGGATCTTATATTGTTTTCAAAATATTCATCACAGTTTTTCATATAATTGTCCTTGATAAACATTACAGTAAATTGGTTACTTCTCATCTCACTAGAAGAATATTATTTAAAAAATTTTTGTTCTAGAAGTGTTTCACAAATCATTTCTTGACCACAAATCTCTGAATCAGCATTGCTTTCACTGTTCCCAGAGCTTTTTGGGTGGATAAAAGCTAAGCCTTTGCTCTTATGAGCCATCCTGAGAATGTGAAAAAGTCATACTCATGTGTATCCCCAGCACCCACAACATACCCCTAAAATATATGTGCTTAATAAATATTTTAGATCTGTGTTCATCTACACAAATTTTTTTGCCATCAATATCTAAATTTTCTATGACTATTAAAAATTATGAAACATTTCACACATACAAAAAGGCAAAAGATAATTTTTGTCACTTCAGTTTGAGAATACTTTTAACTGCACATGAAGTAGTTATCTAGCTTTTGAGAACAAACCTTGCATTGCTGAAATTTTTAGAAAAACTTCAGTTAAATGTTTAAGAAAACACTATAGAGAAAAATTATTCTAAGACTGTTTTTTGAAGGCAGAGGGATTAATCTTTTAAGTTTTTCATAGTTAATATGGAATATAATACTAAATTTTGTCTTTTTAAATCTTCTTTAGAGGTATATTTGTCAAAGGCTGAAATTTTCAAGAAAAAAGGTGATGTTTCTTTGGCAATTCTAAACTATACTAAAGCAATTAAGTGCAAGCCCACAAATGCTGATACCTATTTCAGGAGGGGTGAGATGTATGAAATATCAAACAAAGTACTGGCCATTGATGACTTTTCTAAAGTAAGCTTCAACATATATAATACTGCCATTTATATATTTTAAATCATTATATTCTCATGCTAATAGTATAGCAAAATTTGGAAGTCTTCATATATGTTTTATAATCATGATGAATTTATTATGGCTTTGAGCCTAGTATTTGTATTACTGGAATTGATACTAACTCTATGTCAGCAATTTTTTTAAAAATTATTGGTGAATGAATAGAAACACATCGAAGAGTTGTGGGAGAGGGCATTGATACAACTTTGAGCGTCCCTAACTTTTCCAGTTCTCTCCTCTAGAACCATGAAATCGTTGTTGAAAAAACCTTTGAAAATTGCTTTTTCCCTTCAAACAGTAGAGAATTTTTTTTCCACTTTAAAAATCTTGAGACATAATTGATTCTCTTCTGCAGAGAACCTGTCTGATCTCAAGCTGTGTTCATGGGATAGTTCGTTCACTGACTGACTGACTGACTCACTCACTCACTCACAAATACTTGTTAATTAAGGCACTGCACTATGCAGTGGGAAATGGTGGTGAATAAAACAGACAAGCTTCCTGTTTAAATGAGGATTATGGTTTAAAAGAAAGGACAGAGATTAAAGAAATAAACACATACATACATATATAATTACAAATTATGATAAGTGTGTTGAAAGTAAGAAGGATGGTGGTGGGGAAGGCTAATTTGTATTTGTTTGGGGAATACCTCTTGAGGAAATGAACTTTTAGCTAAGCTGGACTTGAAGCTGGAGTCAGGGCAAAATATTCCCCTAATTGCAGCAGAATTGTAACCCTGATCTCCTGCCTCTCAACTCTAAATTCTTAGCTCTTATTACAATTGAGAATTCAGGATAAATTATTTAAATAATTTCACTTTCTATATTCCCAAATGTTCTGTTTCTTAATCCATGATGGTTAGTCACACACTTGACATTCTTCTGCCTGAGGAGAATATTTGTAAGTTTGGTAACTTTGGGGGTAGAAATGGCCAAAAATCTCTTTGGAAGATTTTTGGAATTATATACTCTTTTAGATTGATTCTCTATTCTGTTTGTTTCCTCCATCTGGCACCAATAGTTTAAAAATTGATTAATGCAGCTCCTTGAGGTCTACAAGTTTCCAAATCTTTAGTTTTCAGTTTTATTTTGTTTTAAACATACTTAGTAACCTCTTTTACACTTCAACTGTTTTCTACTTCCAATAGGTGAGGAGCTTTTTACAACTGAGTATACAATGATTTAGTCTGTTAACTCTCTTGCCTTGTATATAAATGTGAAATGAATGAATCATGCTATTTTAGTTTCCTTGGCTGCTCCAGCAATTACCATGCAGAGGATTGGCTTAAACAATGACAATTTATTGGCTCACAGTTTTGAGACTAGGAAAAATCTAAAAATCAAGGCATCATCAAGGCAATACTTTCTCCCAGAAGACTGTGGTGTTCTGGGGCTGGCTGCCAGCAATACTTGGTCCTTAGCTCTTGGCAGCCTCTCCTGGCTTCTCTCTTCTCTTCTGTGTTCTGTTGACCCTTAGCTTCTGACTTCCTGTGGCTTCTCTCTAATTGTCTGAATTTCATTCTGCTTGTAAAAAACTCCAGTAATAGGATTAAGACCCATGGTGGTTGAGTTGGGCCACTTCTTAACTAAAGTAACCTCATCTAAAGGTCCTACTTACAATGTGTTCATACACAGGAATGGATTAAATTTAAAGAACATGTTTTTTTGTGGTGCATTGCTCCAAACCACCACTCATGCCAATACCAATTCATTTCTTTTCACCATTTTAATGATTGGATTAATATATTTGATTTGATTGAATCAGCCTTGATGTGATTTAATGCATATCATCTTTAAGTAGATTCAGTATAAGCCCACTCTAGATGAACGATTCACTTAAAAAGTTTTTTCTGTACACACTACAGTGGGCAAAAGCTTTGGCTTTTTGTATTTATCTCAGAAAATCTTTTGTTTCTAAAACTTGATGAGGAGGGACATGGTTTTGATTAGATGCAAATGTGGTTGCTTTTATGTAATCTGAAGTTAAAAATGTGCTATGGGATTATATACTTTTCTTAGTTTTTTTTTTTTCATTATATATGTTTTTGTGTCTCCCATCCCTCTCCATATAGTGTATTTTTTATGATCCCCAAAGAACAGATGCATTATTGAAGCGTGGGAAGCATTACTATGACAATGAAAACTGGATTGCAGCTATACAGGATTTTACAGCCTTATTAAATATAGACCACCAAAATTCTCAAGCATGGTAAGAATTATTTTAGATGTTTTTGAAATTATTTTTTGAAATGCACAAAGAAGAAAATTGGTTGAAATATATCAGGTAGCCTTTTAATAATAATGAATCAATTTTCAGTATCACCAATGAGTGAAAACCCTTACCTATACCTTAATGCTATTGGGTAACTTAAGAGGCATAAAATGATAATTCAGATTAGTTTCATTTATATTTTATAAATTCTAGTTAAATTATCAAGTTTTAAAGAATTGGCTCATTACATATGATTTTGCTTCTTTGAATTTCTTTTTCATGTCCTTTATGCTCATTGAATACAGAGAGCTATTCATATAGATTTCTATGATATCATTTTGTAACTTGGATATTAAACTTTCTTCTGCTTTCCTTTAAATCTAAGTTTCATTTTCAAGAAGTTTATGTAGTCCTACCTGTCCATTTTTCACTTACAATTTTGGTTTAATTTTAAACCTTTTTATAGTGAAATAAAAAATGCATCCATAAAGATGTACAAAATAGAAATGTATAGCTTGATAACATACCACAGTGTAAGTACTTGTATAATCATCACAGGTTAGGAAACAGAACATATCCAGCATCCTAGACGCCCCCCTTGTGCCTTTGCTTCCCCCAGAGGGTAACCACTCTCTTGACTTTTATTTTAATCACTTCTTTGTACTTCTTTATTGTTTCATCACAAAGGTATGTGTCCTTAAACTTTCATAATCTAGTTTGTTTTTTTGAATTTCATAAAAATGGATTCATAAAGTAGGTATCCTTTTGTGTCTAACTTATTTTGCTGGATATTTTGTATTGTTGCATGTTACTCTAGTTTGTTCAATTTTTGTATTCTGTATAATTGCATGAATATGTTACAATTTATTTATCCATTCCACTATTGATGGACATTTGAGTGTTTCTAGTTTTTGATAATTACAAATACTTTTCCATGAACAATTGATACAGGTTTCTTGGTGCACACATTTACTCATTTCTATTGGATATGCAACTAGGAATTGAATATTTGACTCATAGGGTATGCAAGTGTTCAGTTTTAGGCCTAAATTGATTTTCCAAAGCAATTGTACTACCAGAAGTGTACACAGGTTCCACACCAGCACTAGGTATTATATAACTTTCAAATTTTAGCCATTCTGGAGAGTATGCAGGAGTACCTCATCGGGTTTTAATTCACATTTTCTTCATTACTAATAAGATTGGGTGCTTTTCATGTTTATTAATCATTTGAATTTTCTCTTTTGTCATTCATGTCTCTTGGATTATCTTTTTTTATTAATTTCTACAAGTTCTTATATATTCTTGATATGGGCCCTTTGTTGGTTATATTTGAGGCAAATATTTTTTTCCCATTCAGGATTGCCATTTCACTCTTTAAGTATGGTCTTTTGGTATACAGAGTTCTTAAATGTGATGTGGTCTAATCTAATTTATCAACCTTTTTCTTTAAAGGTAGTGCTTTCTGTGTTCTATAAGAAATTCTTTCCTACCCTGATGTCATATAGATATTATTCTATATGATCTTTGAGAAGTTTTAATGTTTTGCCTTTCAAATCTAGACTTACAAAATATCTGGAATCAGTTTTCGTATGTGGTATGGAGTAGGAGCCAAATTTCATTTCTTCCATGTGCAATTTTCCCAGCAACATTTAATGGAAAGACTGGCCTTTACCACTTCTCTGCAGTATTAGCTTTGTAGGAAATCAAGATCCACACATGGGTAGACCTCTTTCTGTGTCCTTTTATGTATTCGTTTGGGGTTTTTTTTTTTTTTTTTAAATCTATTCTTACAGCAATGTTATACTGTTTTAATTACTGTAGTTTCATAGAAAGTACTGATATCTGGTAGAATAAGTCCTTTGATCTTTTCAAGATTGCCATAGCTTGTCTTGGTTTTTTTGTATTTCTAAGCACATTTTATTAGGTTGAACTACATGAAAATTGACTTTATATGTGAAAATAGTCAAATTTGATAAATTTCATAAGTTTAACCTAACAGAATCAGCTTTTCAAGTTCCACAGTAACCCCTTTTTATATTGATTATGGTTTCAGTGACTCTACAAACTAGTAGGGGAAAAGTCAACATTTCTACAATATTGCAATATGGAGTCTTTATAACTGTTAGTCAGGATTCTCTAGGGATATAGTGCCAACAGGATTTGATTTATTTTAAGGAGTTGGCTCATGCAGTTGTGGGGATTGGCAAGTCCGAATTACATAGAAGAGGCTGGAAGGCTGGAAATTCTGGTATTAGTTGATGTTGAAGACTTGAGGCAGAAATTCATTTCCCTGGAACTCGCACTTCTTGCTGTTAAGATTTCCAACTGATTAGATGAAGCTCCCCCTCCCCCATTATGAAGGGTAATCTCCTTTACTTAATCTCCTTTACTTTGTTGGGTTATTTGCCTTTTTATTGTTGAGTTGTAGTACTTCTTTATATATTCTGGATATTAAATTCTCTTTGGATATGTGGTTTACAATTATTTTCTAAAATTAAGTAGATTGGCTTTTCACTTTCATGATAAACTCCTTTGATGTGCGACAGTTTTTCAATTTGATGAAATCCCATTTATCTAATTTGTTTTCTTTGGTTGCTTGTTCTTTGGGTCTAAAGTCTAAGGAACCATTGCCTAACACAAGGTCATGAAGATGCTTCCCTACATTTTCTTCTAGGACTTTCATAATCCTGGTTCTTATATTTAGGACTTTTATCCATTTTGAGTTAATTTTTGTATATGCTCTAAGATATGGGGCCCCTCTTGATTCTTTTCCATCTGGTTATCTAGTTCTCACTACACTATTTGTTGAAGAGACTATTCTTTCCCAATTGAGTGGGCTTGGCAGGCTTGTCAGAAATCAATTGGCCATTGATGTCAGGGTATTTTTCTGACTCCCAGTTCAGTTCCTTTGGTCTATGTGTCTATCCTTGTGTCATTAACATGCTGTTTTGACCACTGTAGCTTTGTAATAAGTTTTTTAATGCAATTTTATTGAGATATATTCACACACCATATAATCCATCCAAAGTATATAATCAGTGGCTCATGGTTTCATTGTGCATTCATCACTTCAATCAATTTTAGAACAATTTCATTACTCCAAAATAAAGAAAAAAATAAAAATAAAAAAGAACACCCAAAACATCCCATGCCCCTTCTCCCCCTATTTTTTATATATTTTTTGTCTTTATTACTTATCTGCCCATACACTTGATAAAGGGAGTGTCGGTCACAAGGTTTTCACAATCACACAGTCACACAATAAAAGCTATATAGTTATACAGTCATCATCAAGAATCAAGTCTGCTTGATTACAGTTCAACAATTTTAGGTATTTCCTTCTAGTTATTCTAATACACTAAAAAATAAATAATGCATAAAAAGAACTTCCAGAATGACCTCTTGATTCTATTTGAAATCTTGTAGCCACTGAAACTTTATTTTGTTTATTTCTTTTCCCCCTTTGGTCAAGAAGGCATTGCCAATCCCATGATGCCATGGCAAGGCTCATCCCTGGGAGTCATGTCCCACATTGCCAGGGAGACTTACACCCCCAGGAGTCATATCCCACATAGTGTGGAGGGTGCCAGGGAGACTTACATCCCCAGGAGTCATATCCCATATAGGGGGGGAGGGTGGTGAGTTTATTTGCAGAGTTGACTGAGTGAAAGAGGCCACATCTGAGCAACAGAAGAGGTTCTCTGGGGTTGACTCTTAGGCATAATTTTAACTAGGCTTAGCTTTTCCTTTGTGGGAATAAGTTTCATAAGGGCAAGCCCCCAGATGGAGGGCTTGTCTTATTAAATTGGGAGTCCCTAATGCTTTTGAGAATATCAGGAATTCCCCAGGTGGGGGAGTTTAATATTTACACATTTTCCCCCGGTCCCTCAAGGGGATTTTGCAACTGCATTTTAATTTTCTGCCCAAAATACTTTGGGATGTTTTGGGGCATTATATTAACCAGTACAGAATAACAAGATCTCATTTCCTACACTAGGTTCCATGTAATTATGTTGTTTAAATAAACTGACCATACAGGTTAAATTAGATAGTGTGCTGCAGAGAATATAAATTTTGTACCAAATGAACATCTCTTAAATAACAGTTAAAACTCAGGAATAGATGTGACTGCTGTAAGAGCTTGCAATCTAGGAAACTTTACAATAAGCCTTATTAAACATTCTGTACTCCTGCATCATTGATTACCCAATCTCTGCCCACATTCTTTCCTCTGATAACCTATGCTCTCAAATTAAATTCTCAGCATTTGCTCTTATAGTTAGTTTATATTAGTGAAACTGTAAAATATTTGTCCTTTTGTTTCAGGCTTATTTCATGCAACATAATGTCCTCAAGTTTCATTCACTTAGTTGCATGCCTCACAACTTCATTCCTTCTTGAAGCTGCTAAGTATTCCATTGTATGTATAAACCATATTTTGCCCCTCCACTCACCCATCAATGTAAGCTTAGGCCAACTCCATCCATTGAAAATCAGAAATACTGCCACCATAAACACCAGTGTGCAAATGTCCATTCATGTCCCTGCTTTCAGTTCTTCCAAGTATATACCAAATAATGGGGTTGCAGGATCATATGGTGTTCTGGTTTGCTAATGCTGCCATCTTGAAAAATACCAGAAATGGATTGGCTTTTATAAAGGGGGTTTATTTGGTTACAAATTTACAGTCTGAAGGCCATGAAAATGTCCAAATTAAGGCATCTACACGAGTATACCTTCATCGAAGGAAGGCCAATGATATCCAGAAAACCTCTGTTAGCTGGGAAGGCACGCGGCTGGTGTCTGCTGATCCTGGGTTGTGTTCCAGCTCCTCTTTCAGTTCCTGTTCTTTCTTCAAAATGTTGCCCTTGGGATGTTTGTCCTCTCTTAACTTCTCCGGAGCAAACTCTGGGCTAGCATCTCCCAAGTTTCAGCAAAAGTTTTCTTTCAGCTGCTGGCTCCTAAATGTCTCTCTCAGTTGCTCAGAGGTCCTTCTGTTTGTGAGCTCTTTTATAGGACTCCAGTGATTATATCAAGGACCCACCATGAATGGGCAGAATCTCTATCACCATGGAAATAATTTAATCAACTGTTTCACTCAGTTGATAGAATCACATCTCCATAGAAACTCTCAATCAAAGGATTCCAACCTAACCAACACAAATACATCTGCCCCCAAAAGATTGCATTAAAAGAATATGGCTTTTGGCGGGACATAATATATCCAAACTAGTACACATGGCAACCCTATACTTAGTCTCTGTGGAGCCACTACACTGCCCTCCAGAGGGGCTGCACCTTTCTACTTCCCTACCAACAGTAAATAGGTATATCTTTCTCCCCACATCTTCTCCAGCACTTGTTCTTTCTGTTTATTTTTTAAGCAGTTTTATGCACACACCATCCTAAGTGAACAATCAATAGCTTCTGGTAAAATTACATAGTTATGCATTCACCACCACAATCTGTATGAGAACCCTTCTATATCTTCTGCAAAGAAAGAAGAAAAGGAAAAAAAATCAAGAATAAAGAATACAAAAAAATTAAAAAGGAGAAACAACAACAATAATCCCATACCCCTTCCTTATATCTCCCTCAATTGACATTTAGCTTTGGTATATTGCCTTTGTTAAAATTAATGGAAGACTATTACAATGTTACTGTTAACTATAGACACCAGTTTGCATTAATTGTATTTTTCCATATACCATCCCATTTTCAACACCTTACAATGTTGATATTCACTTTTTCTCCCTCAAGTAAAAACTTTATTATACTTGTACATTTAGTCACCATCCTTGCCCACTCTAGCTTTTGTTAAGTTATACAGTCCCATTTTTTATCCTCTATCTTAACTTCTGGAGTCTTACATGCTGCTGGCCATCCTTTTTCAACCATATTCACACTCAGCTTTGCTCATTATACTTAACCATATTGTGCTCTCATCAGATAGCATTGTGATTGTGCTCTCATCAGATAGCATTGTGCTTTCTATTTCTGGATTTTTACAGTCAGTCCTGTTGAACATTCTGTATTCCTTCACCATCAAATACCCAATCTCTACCTCCTTTCTACCTCCTAATAACCTGTGTTCTTAACTTTAACTCAGAGCTTGCTCATATTAGTTAGTTCTTATTAGTGAGACCATACAGTATTTGTTCTTTTGTTTCTGGCTTATTTCACTCAACATAATGTCTTCAAGGTTCATCTGTGTTGTTGCATGCATCATGATTTTATTCTGTCTTATAACTGAGTAATATTCCATCATATGTATATACCACTTGTTTGTTTATCCACTCGTCCATTGATAGACACTTGGGCTGTTTCCATCTCTTGTATCTCCTGTATAGAAACAGTACTGATTTTTTGTGTGTTGATCTCATCCCACTCCTACCCTCTTCCCTCACTTTACTGAGTTTGTTTATTAGCTCTGGTAGCTTTGCCTTATGATTTTCAGGACTTTTTCTATATAAGATGATTTCATTTGCAAATAGTGAAAGTTTTACTTCTTCCTTTCCAATTTGCCTTTTATTTCTTTTTCTTACCTGATTGCTCTGGCAGGAAGTTCCAGTACAATATTCAATAACAGTGTTACAGTGGGCATCCTTATCTTGCTCCCTATCTCAGAGGGAAAGCTTTCCCTCTTTCATAACTGAATGTGATGTTAGCAGTGGGTTTTTCACATATGCCCTTTATCATGTCGAGGAAGTTTACTTCTATTCCTATTTTTGTAAGTGTTCTTATCAAGAAAGGATGCTGGATTTTGCCAGATGCATTTTCTGAATCAACTGAGAAAATTATATGGTTTGTTCACTTTGTTTTGTTAATTAATTTAATGTATTAAATTAATTTATTTTCTTACATTGAATAACCCTTGCATACCTGTGATAATTCCTACTTGATAATGTTGTATAATTCTTTTGGTTTGCTGTTGGATTTGGTTTGGTAGGATTTTGGTGAGGGTTTTTGCATCTATATATTCATGAGACAAATCAGCATGTAATTTTCTTTGCTTGTAGTATCTTTATGTTGCTTTGGTATTACAGTGAAGTTGGCTTCATAGAATGCATTAAGTAGTGTCCCTTACTCATCAATTTTTTGGAAGTGTTTGAGCATGATTTGTATTCATTCTTTTTTGGAATGTTTGTTAGAATTCACCTGTGAAGCCGTCTGGTCCTGGGCTTTCCTTTGTTGTGATGTTTTTGATAGCTGATTGAATCTCTTTATTTGTAATTGATCTGTTGAGATCTTCTATTTCTTCCAGAGTCAGTGTAGGCTGCTCATATGTTTCTAGGAATTTGTCCATTTCATTTAGGTTGTCTAACTTATTGGTGCAGAGTTGTTCATAGTATTGCTGTGGGGTAAGTAATAATGCACCCTCCCATTTCATATTTTATTTATTTGTGTTCTTTTGCTTTTATTCTATCTTAGTCTAGCTAGAGGTATGTCAATTTTATTTTATCTTTTCAAACAACCAACTTTTGGTTTTGTTAATTCTATTGTTTGTGTTTTTTTGATTTGTTAATTCTATTATTCTCTATTTCATTTATTTCTCCCTAATCTTTGTTATTTCTTTCCTTCTGCTTGCTGTGGGGTTAGTTTGCTTTCTTTCTAGTTTCTCCAGGTTGTGGTTGGCCTTTGGTATTAGCTGTTTCTTCTTCTTTTATAATCATATTTTTTTTATTGTGGAATATAGCGTATATACATCGAAGTGATGACTGTTCCAAGTACAACTTAACAAGTGGTCAGAAAGCAAATTTCAAAGAATGTTATGGGCTACTCTCCATAGTTTCTGTATTCCATTATTTTCTTATTGTGAAATATATATGTGAAAAGGTAATAACTTTCAAAGTGCAATTTAACAAGTAGTTATATAGGAAATTTCCAAAAATGTTATGATTTATAGTTCCATAGTTTCCATTATTTTCTTATATAATATATATACAAATTACAATTTAGCAAGTAGCTATAGAAGCAATTTCAAAAAATTGCTATGGCTACAGTTCCACCATTTCAGTTCTTTCCTTCTAACTAATCCAATATAACAGCAACTAAAAAAAAGAAAATTATATAGATTCAGTATTCATAATCTGTTGTTAAATTCCATCTTGTCTGTTGCCACCCCTTCTAGTTTAATTACTTTCCCAATCTTCAGGGATGTCTAGGCAGTGACCACCCTAACTTGTTCATGTTGAAAAGGGTGTCAACATTATGGGAAAAGGGGACACATCTGGCTGATGTTCTTGAAGAGGCTATTGCCTCTGAATTTTGGAACTTAATTGGCATAGGTGCGTTTTAGAGGGTTTAAGTTTTTGAAGAATAAACTTAGTGAATGAAACTTTATTATAGAGTCTCGGATAGGGATCTGGGTATTCTTTAGGGTTTTGGGGACTACTGTTGACTTGGGCTTATCATACTGTGGCCATTTGGCATATCCAGTTGAAGCTTTCATAGAAATAACCTTCAGGACAGCCTCTTGACTCTATTTGAAATCTCTTAGCCACTGAAACCTTATTTTGTTTCCTTTCTTTTCCCCCTATTGGTCAAAAAGGCACTCTCAATCCCTCAATGCCATGGTCAGGCTCATTCCCAGAATCTGTGTCCCATGTCACCAGGGAGACTCATTCACCTGGGGGGTTGTGTCCCACATCAAGGGAAGAGTGATGAATTTATTTGCAGAGTTGGGCTTTGAGAGAGAAAATTCACATTTGAGCAACAAAAGAGACTCTCTGAAGGTGACCCTTAGGCATACTTATAGGTGGGCTTAACCTCCCCTTTACAACCATAAGTTTCATAAGAGCAAGCCTGAAGATCAAGGGTTTGACTTATAAAGTAGGGGGTTCCTAAGTTCACATAGCTTATGTTCTGTCCACGATAATGCATCTCTGTCTCACATTTTCATCACTTAGTTGTTCAGTCCTCATCATTCTCCATTTTAAATAATTTTCATGACCCAAAATACCCCATAGGTCTTTTCAGTCCTTAATTATTTGTTCCTAGTATTTGTGTGGTACTAGTAAAGTATTGCTATTAATTATAGTCCCTAGTATGCAATAGGTATATTTTTCCCATATACCCTTCTGTTGTCAACTCTCTGTAGCAGTGTCATACCTTAGAAATTTATCATGCAAGCACGTCTATATTTGTAGTGCTGACCTGTGGGATATATACCTTTAAACAACCCCTTTCAATACTATTTGCCTTCAATAGAGCCCAGATACTTATAATCCCATTAACAATCATCACCCCTATCCATTACCATACCTTTAAATTCACCATCATTAACATAATTGAACATATTAGATTATCATTCTCCCTTCACTAGCCTCTGTATATCATAGGTCCCCAATATTCTACATTATAAGACATCAAATTTACATTCAGGGAATTCATAGTAGTGGTAACATATAATATCTCTCCTTGTGTGTCTGACTTACTTCACTCATATATTTCAGGACCTTTTCCCTTCTTACTACTGCATAGTATTCCATTGTATGTATGTACCACATTTTGTTTATCTACTCATCTGTTGAAGGATACTTGTTTCCATCTCTTGGCAATTGTGAACAATGCCTCTATGAACATTGGTGTACAAATTCTGTTCCTGTCACTGCTTTCATATCTTTTGGGTATATACTATGAAGTGGAATTGCTGGATCATACTGTGTTTTGAAATCTAGTTTTCTGGGAAACTGCCAAACTGTTTTCCACAGTGGCCGTACCATTATACATTTCCACCAGCAATGAATAAGAGTGCCAATTTCTCCCACAACCTCTCCAGCATTTATTGTTTCCTGTTTGTTTAATGGTGGCCATTCTTATTGGTGTGAGATTGTATCTCATTGTGATTTTGATTTGCATTTCCCTAACAGCTAGTGAAGATGAGCATTTTTTCATGTGGTTTTTATTTGTATTTTATTTCCTCTTTGGAAAAATGCCTTTTCATATCTTTTGCCCATTTCATAGTTGGGCTATGTGTGCTGTTGTTTTTTCTTCTTTTTTTAATGTAAGCATTTAGAGCTGTGAATTTCCTTCTGAGGACTGCCTTCCTTGCATTCCATCAGTTTTGATATGTTGTCTTCTTGTTTCCATTCATCTCAAGATATTTAGCTTCCCTTCTGATTTCTTTTTTTTGACCCATTGATTGTTTAAGAGTGTGTTGTTTAACTTTGATATATTATGGAGTTTACATTTTCTCTGCCTGTTACTGATTTCCAGCTTCATTCCATTGCTGTCAGAGAAGATGCTTTGTATAATTTCAATCTTTCTAAATTTATTGAGACTTGTTTTGTGACCCAACATGTGGTCTGTCCTGGAGAATGATCTGTGTGTGTTTCAGAAGAATCTATATCCTGCTCTTCTGGGGTGCAATGTTCTGTATATGTCTGTTAGATCTATTTCACTTATCATGTTATTCAAATTGTCTGTTTCCTTATTGATCTTTTGTCTAGATGGTCTATAGATAGACTCTAATGAAAGTGACTTATTGAAGTGTCCAAATATTATTATAGAGGTGTTTATTTTTCCCTTTGGTTTTATCAGTATTTCCCTCATGCATTTTTAGGCACAGTTGTTAGTTGCATAAATATTTACTGTATTTCTTCTTGGTGATTGATCCTTGTATTTATATATAGTGTCCTTCTTTGTGTCATAACAGCTTTTCACTTAAAATTTAGTTTTTTTCTGATATTGTTATAGCTACTCCAGCTCTCTTTTGGTTCCTGTTTCCATGGGATACCTTTTTCCATCCTTTCACTTTCAAACTATTTGTGTCTTTGGGTCTATGGTATGTTTCTTGTAAACAACATACATTTGGATCATGTTTTTTTAATCCATTCTCCCAGTCTGTGACTTTGTGGATTTTAGTCCATTAACATTCAGTGTTATTACTGTAAAGACAGTAGTTACTTCAGCTATTTGTCCATTGGTTTTCATATGTCTTATATCATTTTTGCCTTTATTTTACTTTACTACACTTTCTTTTTCTGTGTAGTTGATCACTTGTAACGTATCTTACTGATTCCCTTCTCATTTTCTTTTTTGTGTATTTTAAAAATCGTTCTTGGTGGTTACCATGGGACTTGTACTACACAACCTACATCCATAAGCTACTAAGTTGAAAAGAACCCCTTAACTTCAACAGCATACATGTCTTTGCTCCCATATCCCTCTGTTTCCACTCTTTATGTTGCTTTTTTCCCAGATTACCTCTTTATATTTTGTGTCAATTATTAGGAAATACGAATATTTATTATTCAATTGTATTCTAACTCTTATAGGAATTAAAGATTATGGTTATATATTGAGGATACAATACTTTTGGGTTTGCATTTGCCCATTTAGTTACCTTTACTCAAGTTCTTCACTTCTTTACACTGCTCCAAGCCACTTTCTTTTGTATATAATGAATCATTTTTCTCTTGCTGCTTTCAGAATTCTCTCATTGTCTTTGTTATTTGGCATTCTGATTATTATGTGTCTTGGAGTAGATCTATTAGGGTTTATGTTTGTAGTACACTGCACATTTGGGGCATGTATATTTATGTCTTTCATATGAGTTAGGAAATTTCTGGTTTTTATTTCCTCAAATATTCTTTCTGCTCCCTTTCCCCTCTCATCTCCTTCTGGGAATCCCATGATACATATATTGGAATGTTTCATGCTGTTACTCCAGTCCCTTAGTCACTGCTCAGTTTTTCCTATTCTTTTCTCCATTTGTTCTTTGACTTCATGATTTCAATTTTTCTGTCTTCTGTTTCACTGATTCTTTATTCTTTGGTGTGTTTTAAATCTCCATTATTGAGTCTTTCATTCCCATAACTACTGTTTTTTTTTTTTCTTTTTAAAGTTCCCAATTCTTCTTTTACTCAACCACTGTCTTCTTAATATCCTTTAACTCCATATCTAACATTGGTTTATTTCTATCCATATTTTCCTTAATTTCCTTGAATTGATTAAGAGATTTGTTTTAACTTCTTTGATGAGTTGTTCCAAAGTCTGTTTCTCTTCTGAAGTTTTAATTTGTTCCCTTGAGTCAGCAATATTCCTGTTTCTTAGTACAGCTTGCTAAGTTTTTCTTGTGTCTATGCATCTGATTCTTTTGATGTGCTAATTCAGAAGGTCAATTTTTCCCTCTTGCCTGGGGATTTATTGTAGATTGGTTATATGTTAGGGCTCTTTCTTGAACCTTGTTCCAACTTTTACTGGACCTTTAGAGTAGCCCAGGCTTACTCAGATTTTTTCAGGCCTTCTGCAACTTGATTCTTGCCCCGGACATGTGGTATAACTTTTAAGACTGCCCTTTTATGCACAATTGTTTAATACCCTGAAGAAAGATTCATTTCCTCTGTTCCTTCTCCAGAAATCCTGATCTTTTCTGCTTTTTTTTTCTTCCCGGCTCCTATTATTTGTTTAACATCTTTCTCTTACTCCGAGCCCCCTTTTTATTACATTTTCCAGTTATGGGAACTAACCTGCCTTACAGCAGCTCAGTTTTCCCTCTTATTTCCCATGAGGCTTTTCTTCCTCTGGTTACTTCTCTGTTAGGTTTTCTGCCTCAGGGAGCCAGACTGGTGCAATCCAAAGGGGTTTTTTTTTTAGGTGCTCCAGCAGTCAGAAATGGTCTGAGTGTGTGCACCTCTTGCTAACAATTCTGCTAGAGTCTCTTTTATTTCCTGGCAGACTTTTTGTATGTACACATTAGCCAGTCACTTGTGTTCTGCTCTAGGTCTCTGTGGACTTGACTTCCTGTGCCTGAATATGCTTGGGGTTCTAACTCACTGCTGTGAGTGGTTCTGTGGTCTGCATCCACAGTAGGAGGTCTCCGGGGTATGCTGCCTCTGTGTGACTCTTAAGCTGCATGGGACTGAGTGAGGTGGAGGGGTCCACACTGGTGTATCCAGGTCATGAATCTACCTTTTTTGTTTTTTTTTCTTTTCTTCTATTCATTGTTTGTGTAGCCCTTCTTCAGTCTCTTTTGCCCCCCAGAAATATAAGCAAATGGGATTCATCCTTCTATTAGTTTATTTTTTTAGGGGAGACTTTTCCAGGGGGTGTTTTTTACTACCATGTTGATGATGTCACCTCCACATATTTATGAACTTTCCATATCCTTCTGCTTTGGATTTCTAGTGCCCTTCCATTGTGGTCAGGAAGGATAGCTTGCATGATTTCAATATTTTAAAATATTTTGAGACTTGGTTTGTTGCCTAACATATAGTCTATCCATGGGCACTTGAGATGAATGTACTCTCCTGTTGCAGGGTGGATTTATTTGTCTGTTAGGTCTATTTGGTTTATATTGTTGTTCAGGAATTCTATTTACTTGATGAATTTATCTACTTGTTCTATTGGAAGTGGGGTATTGAAGTCTCCAACTATTAATGGAGAATTGTTTATTTGTCCTTTTAATTCTATTAATTTTTGCTTCATAGGATGTGAGTTTCTGTTTGGTGCATATGTAGTTATAAATGTTACATCTTTTTGATAAATTGACTGTGCCGGTTTGAATGTATTGTGTCCCCCAAATGCCATTATCTTTGTGGTCTTGTGGGACAGACCTTTTGGTGCTGGTTAGATTTGCTTGGAATGTGCCCCACCCAGCTGTGGGTGGTGACTTCGGTGGGATACTCCTATGGAGGTGTGACGCCACCCATTCAGGGTGGGCCTTGATCAGTGGAGCCATATAAAACATGCTGACTCAAAGAGACTGAATGGAATACAGCTGTGAGTGACGTTTTGAAGAGGAGCAAGCTTGCTAGAGGGGAATGTCCTGGGAGAAGCCATTTTGAAACCAGAACTTTGGAGCAGACGCCAGCCATGTGCCTTCCCAGCTAACAGAGGTTTTCCGGACACTATTTGCCATCCTCCAGTGAAGGTACCCGATTACTGATATGTTACCTTGGACACTTTATGGCTTTAAGACTGTAACTGTATAGCCAAATAAACCCCCTTTTTATAAAAGCCAATCCATCTCTGGTGTTTTGCATTCTGCAGCATTAGCAAACTAGAACATTGACCCTTTTATCAATATGTAATTTTCTCATGACAATTTCTAACTTAAAGACTATTTTGTGTGACATTAGCGTAGTCATTTCTGCCCTCTTTTGGTTACTATTTGCATGGAATATCTTTTTCCATCCTTTCATTTTCAACCTATATGTGTTTTGGATCTAAGGTGAATCACTTGTATAAAGCTTATGGTTGAATCATGTATTTTCATCCATTCTTCCAATCTCTGCCTTTTAATTGGAGAGTTTAATCCATTTACATTTAATGTAATTATTGCAAGGCAGAACTTACTAAGTCATTATGTTATTTCTTTTCCATGTGTCATATATATATATTTTTGACCTTCATTTCCTTCATTATAGCCTTCCTTTGTGTTTAATTGATTTTATTATGGTGTACTGTTTTGATTTCCTTCCTGTTTCTTTGGCTGTATTTTTCTTTTTTTTTAGTTGTTACCTTAACAATGACAATTAACATTTTAATTTATAAAAATGTAATTTGAATTAATATAATCTTAATTTCAGTAATGTACAAAAACTTTGCTCCTATATAGCTATACCTCCCTCACTTTATGTTGTTATCATCCCAAATTACATCTTTATACATTGTGTGCCCATTAATATTTATTATAATTATTGTTTTATATATTTGTCTTTTAAGTCCTTAAGGAAAAAAAAAGAGGAGGTAGACTCTCAAAGTACAAAATTACTATCTTTTATATTTACCTATTTGTTACTTTACTGGTGTTCTTTGGCTTCGAGTTACTGTCCAGTGTTTTCCATTTCAGCCTGAAGGCCTGCCATTAGCATTAATTGTAGATAAGATCCATTAATGACAAACCCTTCAGTTTTTTTTTCCTTTGGGAATTTCTTTCATTTTTCATCATTTTTGTAGGATATTTTCCCAGATATTGAATTCTAGTTGACATATTTTTTCTTGCAACACTTTATTTATGTCATCCCACTGCTTTCTGGCCTCCATGGCTTCTAATGAAAAATTAGCTGTTAATCTTATTGAGCATTCTTTATACATGATGAGTTGCTTTTCTCTTGCTGCTTTCAAGATTCTTTTTATGTCTTTGGCTTTTGATAGTTTGATCCTACTATGTCTTAGTGATTATCTTTGAGTTTAACCAACTTGGCATTCATTGAGCTTCTTGGTTGTGCAGCTTCATGTATTTCATCAATTTGAGGGTTTTCAGCCATTATTCCTTTAAATATTCTTTCTACTCCTTTCTCCTTCTCTTCTCCTTCCTGGACTCCTGTTGTAAATATGTTGGTTTACTAAGTGGTGTTCCATGGGTGTTTTAAACTCTGCTCATTTTTATTCATTGTTTTTCTGCTCCTCCTACTGGATAGTCTCAGGTCATGTGTCTTCAAATTTACTATTCTTCTCTTCCCTTGCTTCAACTATGCTGTTGTATGACTGTAGAGAATTTTTCATTTTAGTTATTGTACTTTTCAACTCCTGAATTTCTATTTTTTAAAAATTATTTCTATCTCTATGTTGATATTCTTATTTGGTGGAACATAATTCTCCTGGATTCCTTTAGTTCTTTGCCCTTGGTTTCCTTCAGCTGTTTGAGCATATTTAAGATGGTTGATTTAAAATTTTGTCTAGTAAGTCCAATGTCTGTGCTTAGTCAGGGATAGTTTGTTTTTATTGCATTTTTTTTTTCTGTCATGGTCCCTACTTTCTTGTCTCCTTGTGTGCCTTGCAATTTTTTTGTTGAAAATTATACATTTTGAATACTTTATTGTGGCATCTCTGGAAATTAGATTCTCTCTTCACTCAAGGGTTTGTTGTTGCTGTTTATTGTTCAAGTTTTTTTTTTTGTTGTTGTTGTTTATTGACTTTTTGGAATTAATTTTGTAAAATCTTTATTGTTTGTCTTGTTTGGCCACTGAAGTCCCTATTCCATAAACTTAGTTTCAGCTGGTGATTTGACAGAGATTTCCTTAAGTGCCAGAAACCAAAATGAAACAAACAAACAAACAAACAGAACAAATAAGTCAACAACAAGAAACCAAACTAAATCTCTGTCTTTGCCTTGGTTTTACTTCTGCTTGCAGTGGTACCTGAAAATCAGGTAGAGGTGGAGAGCTTAGCTTCTTCTCAGGTCTTTTCTGAACATTGCATCCAGCCCTGGGCTTAATGTGGCCTTCCGTATTCCCATGAATTCATGGACCATTTTCAAAGCCTTTTTCCCCTAAGTATATCCTTCCTCAGTCTCTTCCTTTCCAGGCTTTTCAGTATGTCTATTGCCTGCCCTGACTAGTATTCCCTTGGTCCAAGTACATTTGCCTTTAAATGCTTATGGCAAATGGGGGAAGCCAGCTCAGCCGTCAGGAAGCTCCAAAGTAAGGCATAACAAAAGCAAATCTTTGAGCCAGGCCTTCAGGGAGCAAACAGACAGGTCAAAACTCACAACCATGATTCTTTAAAATAAGGTCTATATTGCTTCCTGTACCCAAGCTGAGAAGTGGAAGATTGTAACAGGGTAAGTTAAAATGCCACAGAGCTCTTTTATCAAAATTCAGTATTTTCTACTTCAATGTGTGTTCCCCTGGTTTTTGTAAGTTTTTAAAATTAGATTCCAGGGTTTTGAAATAGCTAATTCTGACAAGTTTTGTATCTTATTCATTGCATTACTTAATGGTATGCTATGAAGATTATTACTAAATATTCTTTTGGAAGATTTTTAAAAGTTCTGAATTATATACATGCTTAAAGATAGTGACATTTTTTTGCAATCAGTATTGATTAAAAATAATAAAATATAACATTGTTTTGCTCATTAGAAAATAAATAAAGCATTTCTTAAAAGGTGTGGTGAAAAAGTATTTTCCCCCAGGATAAAATATCCTAGGTTTCAAGATACTCTGTGCTTTTGGAAGGCCACTATTATTAGTCTGCTGACTAATTAGCTAATTAACCTGCGGGTTGTACTCTTTTCCCCAAATTACCCTTGCTTTAATAATATAACCTTCTTGAATGCCTACTTATCCTCCCTATGGATTTATTTTAACTTCTTCAGAGCAGGCAACCTAGTAGCTTCTCCTTGTTTTTCCTTAAGTGTTACCTCTATTTTATTTTTAAAAGTTGACTTCCTTCATATTGTTGACTAAATGAAAATGAGATTTTCATGAATTGGTATAGGTCAATGATTATTTTTAAATAAGTTAATGGGGAAAGAGCCCATTTCACAACTGATGTAATAGCTTTCATCCATCAAAAATCAGACTCCCATTTATTTGGGGTGTATCTTCAGTGCCAGAGAAAAACCCACAACAACTTGTAGTTCACTGGGGCCCATTTCCTGAACAATGGATTCTTTTGTCGTTTTAGATAAGAGGAACAATTTGGTATAAATTTGGTATAAATTTGGTATAAATTTGGTATAACACATTTTGAGAACTCAATAAATAATAAAAATAAGTAAATCTTGTGTTTATTTTATTGAAATGCCTTCCTGAGAAATGGAAGAAATAAAATAAATTGATAAGCATGCAATTAATATATAACAAACAATTAATAAGCATGTAATTTTGCAATGCGTATAGTAAAACGTAATTAATTGACTTGTTTTTAAAATATTACATCCTTTTGCTATTAACATCATGACTAAACTCTCTTGAGAAGCAAGAAGAACAATCACATATTATTATTTAAATATAAAATTAGTTGTATATGTTTACCAAAAAGAGGAAATGCATATTTTGCACTACATGGTAAAATGAACTTTTTTCTTTTCTTTAGGACATACCGAGGTAGAGCATATTTTAAACGGCGTTTCTATAAACAAGCCACACAAGATCTTTCAGCTGCAATTCACTTAGATCCTAATAACTGGTTAGCATTTTATTTTCGAGCCTGCTTATTTAGGAAAAGCAACCCATCTAGAGCACTACAGGATTATAGTGTTTCAGGTACTTTATCTTCAACTGCAGATATACAGTAATCTGATCTGAGGTTCAACAGGTCACTTTCATGGAGTGGAATACCAATGTGGGATTATTATTGTAATATGTATATTTTATATACTAAATATGTACTTATGTATATTTATTTATAATTATATATACTACTATGAGCTACTATGGTTTAGCTAGAAGTGATTCTAATATGCACTTTGTGTGTGTGTGTGTATGTGTGTAACTGTGGCAAGGAGAATATCATATCAAAGAAATTTCTTTCTATATATTGAATTCTGAGGATTTTTCTGGAAAGCCAGGTCTATTTTTCAGTCAGCTTGCTAAAATGGCATTGAATTACTCTAGTGGGCAGTGTCATACTCCATAGATGAATTCCACAGATTAGTCAAATTCACATTTTTTAACCCTTAAAACCAAAAATAGGTTTTGAGGATCCTCAGTAGGTAGAGGAATCCACAGCTAAAAGTAGCCAGTTCCTCCTTACTCTCTACCAATGCACTCCCAGTGAAGGTATGTTGCTTAGTTTGCCATCTTCAACTGAATGAATGATCTCATCCTGTGTGTAAAGTGCTAGAATTCCATCATCTTAGATCAGGTAGTAGCCAGAGATTAAGAGACAGCTAGACTCCCTCAAAGAGAATAAATAGCTTCTCAGTGGATGAAATCTAAGATAATTGTTACTTGAATACCTCTAACTCAATTAGCCTTCTGAGATCACCCTTCCCTTTAATATTCCAATAAAATAACTCAAATCCCATCCTATGTGCTGAAGGAGCCAGTGTTCTCCCAGCCATTTCCAAGGCTTCTTGGGAGAGAGGACCCTAATTGTCTTGTCATTTGATTCTCCACTCTGTTTGATCTTCCATCTTTGCTCACCCACTCACTTCTTGTAGTTACCATTCCGTCTATTTTGCATTTTCCCAGGTTTTTCCTTCATCCCCAAATGTAGCATTAACACATACCATTGTGTGTAATAGTCTGATAAACATTTTATAGTTTAGAGGAGAAAGTACAGAACACAAACAACTTAAAGTGTATTAACTTTAATTTAACTTGAAGACCAAACAGCTCTATTTCTGTGAGTTTGTCTGGCTCTGTCATCTTCCACCTGGCTTCCATCTAGCTGGACCCCTGGACTTTTTCTAGAGGCTTCTTTTTCATATTTCCCTCTTCTACAAGTTTTGGGCTCCTCCCCTCTTCTCTTCCAGGTTATCATAATAATTTGAAGTCCCTACTATTTAATTATTCAGAGAAAACCAACTTGATCTTAGCCTCAATCCTTTCCTGTAGGCCTGTCCAAGGATTTTAATCTTCCACAATCAAAAATGGCCCTTGGGATAATTTTCTAATATTATAATGATACTAATAATAATATCTACCATTTTTTGTGCATTTTATTACTTGCCAAGCACTAAGTGCTATATATGGAGTATCTAAATAAATATTCAGAATAATACTCTGAAGTAGGTAATTCCATCCCCATTTTTGCTGATGACAAAACTGAGGCCTAGAGAGATTAATTCTAATTTTTTTCAGTAAGAAGAATATTCCTGTTTTTCTAGAGCTACAGCTGACTTTTCCTTGCTAGTCAATCACACAGAAAACTGACCCGACAGACTGCCTTCAGGTGGTTATTTACTTTAATCTGTATTATCATTGCTTATACTGGTTATCCCTTCCAAAGTCCAGCACTGTGAATATTTGCATCCTAGACTGTGAACATTATGCACAGTTGGGGAAAAACTTTCCTTCCTATGCCAGAACAGACTTGAGAATCTTGGAAGACATAGGAAACCCACCTAATACTCTAGTATGTTTTCAAAAGTGAAAGGGAATCAGTAAGTGAGGAGGAATGAGATGGCCTTGAGATTGGTTATTGATGAGAGTCACCCACCTGGAGTATTGGGAGGAGGTTCTTTTGGTCTCTTGCTTCTATTATTTGGAATGTGTGTAGTCAAGTTGCCTGCCTTGACTCCAAGTTCTGTTTGCTTTGGAGTAGCCTTTCTGCATCTGCCCACCCTGGCTTATGTATGTAAACTTGACCTCTGTCATCTTGTCCCGGTCTGGCCTTATACCAGAGATGGCTACTTGGTCAGTGAAAACATCTTGCTGATAATAACAGGCCATCAAGAACATTGACACCCTTCAGACTGCAGTCCACTGATGTGACTATAGAGAGTTTGTTCCAGTTTGCTAATGCTGCCATTATGCAAACCACCAGAAATGGATTGGCTTTTTTAAAGGGGGTTTATTTGGATACAAAGTTATAATCTGAAGGCCATGAAAATGTTCAGATTAAGGCTTTGACAATAGGGTACCTTCACTGAAGAATGCCAATGGTGTCTGGAACACTTCTGTTGTCTGGGAAGGCACGTGGCTGGCATCTTCTTCCTTTGCTCCCAGGTTGTGTTTCAAAATGGCTTTTTCGCTTTCTCTTTAGGCATCTGGGGGTGTTCTCTTAGTTTCTCCCAGGCAAACTCTGGAATAACAAAAGTCTGCTTTCAATGGCCATCTCCAAAATGTCTCTAAGCTTCAGCTTCTCTCAGGTCCTTCTCTTTGTGAGCTTTTATAGGGCTCCAGTGAACTAATCAAGACCCACATTGAATGGGCGGGGCCACACCTCCATGGAAACATTCAATCAGAAGTCACACCCTAACCAAAGGTGTCACTCACAGTTGGGAGGCTCACATCTCCATGGAAACAACCTAATCCCAAATATCCTGTGAGATTGGATTAAAAGATCATGGCTTTTTCTTGGGGGACATAATATATCCAAACTGGCACAGAGTTAAATCTGAACCCATTGTTACCATTCACTTGCATCATGATCATGTACAATGTACTTAGCCCCTTAGAACCTTAATCTCATCTGTAAAGTGAGTGGAGTGTATTAGATTATCATAAGGTTTTCTTCCAGCCCTAATGAATTTGTGAGCCATAATAGCCTCACTGTGACTGAAACAAATATGTTTTGATGTACCATACTATTTTTCACTCACTAAATAACTGTAGTCATTATAGATATGTTTTATTTTATGTAAATTTTAAAAAGAAAGGTAGACAATAGGAAGAGTAGAGACTAAAATATAATTCAGGTATGTTTTTTCTGAACCTGAATAAGACATATGCTTTTATTTTTAAGCTCTCATAAATGATGGCTATGAGAATCTTGGTTGTTTTCTACATCGAGGCATACTTTATGCAGATCTAAAAAATTGGTTGCTGGCAATGTGTGACTTTGAAACTGTTATTTCTCTAGAAAGGTACGTTTTCCTTTTCATAGTTACTGACTTCACTTTTGTATAAAATTAAGAAAAAATTGAAATGAAAGAAGGTGTTTTCCATCATCATTGATCAGTGAAGCAGCTATAAAGTCATTCTACAATTAGACCTGTTATCAATATCTGTTGACCTTAAATGCTTTTGCAAATTTTAGAGATAGAATGGGTTTGAAGGGAGGTATTAAATTCAAGGGTAACAAATGAACAGGTTATAAAGAGTATCTTGGGTTGCCCACACTAGAGCTTTTTGAAGATAGCTTCATGGGAAACTACCATAAAGTTTTGAAATAGTGACAAAATATTCTGCTTGATATATCATTGCTCTATACAACATATGACTTCACAGGAGGAAACCTCTATTTAGAACATATGACTTCATTTTGTTTAGTGAAGCAAAAGACAAAAGCCAATACCATTTAGAACATAAGTTCCGGAAGAAACACAGACTGAAAGTTACACACTGTAGTCAGAAAGCTAGGCTGTAAAACATATAATTTAATTATAACAATTTCCCTTCTTTCCATGAAGTACTCATCAAAATAGAAGGTATTAGAAAAAGGAAAAGATCATACCAGTAGAAGGCTGTTTACTGAGCTTATCAAAGGTAAACTTTGAACTTGTCTCAGGAAAGTCTTGGAGCATGGCTCTGTAATGACCACGTTTTTTTTTTTTTTTTGGACATGTTTGAATGAGAAAGGAAAAGAAGAGTAGAGGAGTTGCAGTTGCAAAGAGTCAGAAAGTAGGTCACAGGAACTTTGATGTCTTTTAGACAAAGCATCAGGGGTTCTATGCAATTTAGCTATGGGATGTGTAGTTTCTTTATTTTAAAATGGCTTCATGGAGCAAGGTAATTTCTAAGTTGTTTTTATACTGAAAATTGTTTGACTCTAAGAGAGAAAAATAATGTCTATTTGAGACATAAAAGCAGCTTGGTTAATATCTATGTGGAGAGGATTTTTAACCCCAGCCCACCAACCTCTAAAATGTTATTGTTTCTTGCTATTTCTCACTGTTAGTCAAGGGGAAGACAGCCCAAGGCAAAGACTTTTGAGGTGAGAAAAACTAAGCTTGTATTTCAAGATAAGTCAAGATTGAGTCAAGGAAGAGTCAAGTATAGTAACAGTCCAGGAAGCTTCAGAAATTCTGTTCCTAGCACAGACTATCCAATGTTAATTCTCTATCAAGGATTTTAAAAAGGTGTTTGTAATTTTTAAGAGTAGTTAACTGCTTTATTCTGTTTTAATTAAACATTGAAAGAAATCCCTGATGTATATTGATGTATGTATTTCATTATGTTCACTCATGACTGGAGAATATTTGGAATGATTAAAACTATAAAAAGATTTTGCTTTCTAATTTTTTTTAGAACGCTACCATTGGCTTATATAAATATTGGTCTCATACATCTACTGTACCTGGATAACTACACTGATGCCATTTGGCAGTTTTCTGAAGCTATTAGAATGGATCCTTTATGTATTAAGAGCTATATTTGTCGAGCAGAAAGCTATCATAAGGTATTTAAGGTTTGAGAACCTAAATTTAAAAAAGTATTTTTCTGAGTATTAATGTGTTCTTTACTTCAGCTAATTGCAGAGGCTATTGCATTTATAAGTTATAACTATAAAGCAAATATAGTTAACTATAATTACACAATTATAAAACCTCTACATATGAGCTATGCATTTTCATGTTTCATTTTTTTGTTTTTAATATCTGTATTTTCCTTAGTGCAAAACCAGTTAGTGCTTGTTGTAGGTAATATATGTATGCAAATAAGAATAAATTAAAAAGCATCCATTTCATTCTCTAGAGATAGCTATTGTTAACTATCTGGTGTCTGTCCAGTGGGTTTTTTTTTTTTTGCATGTGTGTGTTTATACTTTCCTTTAATTTTTAAAATTTTTGTAAGTTATTTAAATTCAAAAATATATGAATGTAAAATGTCCTTAGTGTAACAAATTCAAGCAATACAATAAACAGTGAAAGTCCACTGATTCCAACTAAATCTGCCCTCTCAGAGATAACCACTGTTAACTGTTGTCTCTACCCTTCAAAGTAAATACCTCTTTTCACCACGCTACTACTACCCAGCCTGTCCAGGACACCATCTTTTCTCTCCAGGATTATCGCAGTAGCCTCCTAGTTTTGTATCTTGCTTCTGCTCATTACTCCTCTTCAGTGGATTTTCAACACACAAGCCACAGTGATCCTGTTAAAACATAGGCCAGATTATTTTACTTCCTTGCTCAAAGCCCTTCAATAGTTTCCCTTTGCACTCAGAATAAAAGCCAAACCCTTCCAAAGGCCTGCAAGACTCCACATGAACTGCTCCTCGTTACCTTTCTGTCCTCATTTCCTACAAGTGGTCACACTAATTTAGTCACACTGGCTTCAGTCAGGTGAGCTAGGTGATGCTGTGGTAAAAATCAACCTCAAAATGGCAGTGTTGAAATAAGAAAGGTCTAGTTCTTGCTCACACTACATGTTCACTGAGGGCTCGCTGGAGGTTCTGCACTGCACTGTCCACATTTCAGGACCCAGGCTGATGGAACAGCTACTGTGAGAACATTGCCAGTTGTCATGGAATGGAAAAGGGGAAGCAGGAAGGTCTTTTCACCCACAGTTAAAGTCTCTGCCTCGGAAACAACACATGCTTCTGTCCTGGGGGGCCAGGAAGTAAAATCTTACTGTGTTCCTGAAAGGTGGAGAGCTCTATGCATTTGGTGAACAGTATAAATGACTCCCACTGTATCTTTTTATTCAGAAAGTCTTTGACTCATTTTTCTGCTGTAAGCAAAACACACTCACTTTCTACTCAAGGTTAATGATCTGAAAGTACTAATCTGTCACAACTTTCAAGTTCAAAGACCAAGATCTCTGGGTAATATACTGCAGGTTTAGATGTATAAAGATAAGGGTGGTTCATGGCTCAGTATATGTCAGTCTCCATTGGTTTTCTCTTAATATGAAGACTAATGAAGGAAGACGACCAGTTATCTTAATATGAAGACCTGTGTAGTAAAAAGACCAGCAAAATGACCACTGGTATTACAGGAAAAGGATGGTCACAATACATGCTCTCACTCAGAAAGGAGAAGAATGGGAACACACAGAAGTAACCAGCCCATAACATTTCTGCAGTCTTGCTAGAAAGTCTCAATGAAGTATTGGGATGACAAGGTCCAGGATGTGACCTCTATGATGAATGGCTGAGGAAGAGTGAAGGGCAAGATCAATGGAGGAGAAGAGTTCGAGCAACTGAAAGCCTAGATTGTTGTAAAGATCACTTATGAATATGCTGAAATCACCAAAAATTAAGGCAGGAGTAGCGTTCTGTGAGCCAGAAACCAAAATAATTGAGAAATGAGGAGTGCTCAGATGATTGATGACAGCAAAAGTATGAGGTTTTAGGTGATATATTCTGATGACTTGAAATTCAAAACTTTTTAAAGGGAGGTTTGGAAGGAAGGAAAGGAGGATAGTGGTCCCACTTCCAGTTTGAAGGATGTGGGAGAAAAAGCAACCACCTCTTGAGAGCATTATAGGAAGCAGGGTCCTCGGGAGAGAGCCAATTTTCAGTTGAGAATAAAGGTAAAAGAAATATTTGAAAGAAATGTTGAGGATGGGTTTTTTTTCAGTTATGGACATAATTCCAGAAACATTAAGAAATGGTTTTAGGAGTTGGGGAGGAATGGAAGATAGGGTAGAATAAGGGACACACAAAACTTTATGGGAGAGCAGAGGGTAGGAGAAAAGGGTGACTTTAATTCTTGGTGATTTCAGTGTACTCATAACTGATCCTTCCAACAAGATAGGCTTCCAGAAAGGGGTGGGTGTTTGGGGTGTCCCCTCAAGCCCCATGTATAAAATGGAGGAAGCATAGATTAGTTCTTATCAAAGTCCTTACCCTCATGATCATGGAGGTGACCCCAGGAAAATTTGCTCTTGACTCCTTTTGGGGAAGATATGCAACGTGTTCTGGGCCTTTTGCACAAGCCCCTGTTGATGAAGCTGAGGCCATCTGGGGGTATTGGGAGTTCACCTGAGCACCCAAAGAAACCAAACAACAACCTGATAGCAGTGTATAAAGAAATATATTTAAAGACTCGTTCTGAGAGGCAAAATCTCTACATAGTAATGGTTGAATAAATTGGGGGAGTTCACACCAAGGACTATTATGGTGTCAATTAAAAGAATAAATTAGAGCTATGCCAGCTGACTTGGAGGGACATTTTTGAGTAAGAAAAACAAGATTTGGAAGAGTGTAAAGTGTGTATGATGTGATTCCAGGTAAATAAAACAATCACAAGTCTAACAGTGTGGGTGTATATAGAAGAATACGTACTCCTACTACATGGGTCCAGCCTATAAGGTGAATCTACTTAAGGCTACCTGAGGATTCCAATCCCAGGGCATCTTGGAAAGATCAGAGAGTGAGCCTCCATCTCTTTCCAGTCCAGGATTTCTTCAATGCATGGATATGTATGGTTGTAGAACAGGTGGAGCATTTGTGGACATATGACTGGATGATTTCTTAATTATACCAATGTCACTGCCCAAGGGGGCTTTTGCAGTTGAAGGACTAAAGAAGACTCCAGGCAGTTTCTGAGACATGAACTTTTATTCAGGGCTTACTTACTAAGGAAATGGAAGTCGGTCATGTTGCCTTGGATTCAGGAGCTGCTCTGGATGGCAGTGGGTTCAGAGGTTAACGTGAAGATACTCTGCCAGGGAGTGGTTTAGGGTTAGGACAAAGACATTCCAATGGGCATGACAGCATATGTGCAGGAGCAGGAGGGAGGGGGGTCCTGTGAACATAGGATCATAGTCAACAGGGAAGAGGTGAGGATTATAGGTTATCTTGTAGATAATGGCATCTAAGGGAGTTTCAGGGAAGGAGGTAGTTTCAAGAGGGAGGTAAGCTATAGATTACATTTAGTACCAGAGGACTGATCCTACAAGGAGAATAGGTCAAACCTTAACTGACCTAGGTCATGCAAGCTGCTGTGTGCACAATCTTCAAGGTACTTGGGGAAGGCCCTTGGCCCAGGGCTCACACAACCAATCTGAGGAAGGTGAGCTTAAGAAGCAACAGAACTGAAGTTCCATCGTTCTCAAATTTATTTACACAAATCTCAAACTTACTGCTTTTGAGTTTCTTTTTTTGACTCCACTCACTATCTTCTTCAAACATGTACAGGCTAATTCCATGCACAAATTAGTTTTGTGCATTCTCCACTTTGCGTCATCATGTCATCATAAGAAGAGTGGTTGGTCATCCCAGGTTAATTTTGCTCTGTTCTGTGCAGTCCTTCTTTTGTGGTACCCTCAATGGTATTTGGTTTTTGCCCTCAAATTTGTACAACCTGATTATGCTTCTAAGACTGGTATTATGGAAAGAATAAATGTTTACTTTTCATTATATGTTGAGGTTAAGTGAATCTTTCTTAATTATTATTGTGTTTTGTTTCTTCATTCATTCATTCATTCATTTACTCATTAATTTGGGTACATGCTTGTTTTTCCCACTTATTTTTAAGAGGAATTGACTTTTATGTTTTATTTCAGTCTCCTTCACATGCATGGGTGAAGTTTGCTGAAAAGGGTGATATGGTTGAGGGAGCAACAACGGAAAGCGAATAAAAAAGGAAAAGAGAAATGTACACACATACTCCAACCAGAATGTATGATACAAACACATTTATGTAAAAATATATTATGTATGTGGAATCATTCTTCAAAATAAAAGATAAATGATTAAAAAATCCCCAAAGACTGCATCATAACCACTTTTTTTTTTTTTTTTTTTAACTTATCTGTATAATGGTTGTTTTGATGATCTTTAAAAAATAAAAACGTGTATTAGGAGATGTTCCTGCAAAATTTCTGTAGTGAAGGGTAGGAGCGAATAAAAAGGATGGGAGGGAATAAACATCATAAAGGAAGCAATCAGTGTTATCATGAGCTAAGTTTCTGTTTATCACTCAACAGTTACATAAATTGAAACAGGCAGTAAAAGATTTATCTCGTGCTATCCACCTTCAGCCAGATGGAATCCAATTATATATAATAAGGTATGAGCATATAAATAGAATTCTTTTTGGAATAATTTAGCAACTGAGCTAGTTATTGGGATGTTTAGTTGTCTCTTGAGTCTTCTAATCTCCTTGTTTTATGCTTAATTTCCCAGCAATGGCACTCTCTCAACTATAAGCCAGAGGTAGTTATCATTTTTGTTAAACTTTAAGGTGATTTAAAACATAAGGTAACCAGGTCTTTCCCTTTGTTCTGTCCCTGCATTGAAGCATAACTGTCTAGTGTTTAAGTTCTTAAAGGCTTCTTTAGTTTACTGGTTATATAGTTAACATATATCGAACAGTTGTTTTGTGTCCACAAATGGGTGCCAAATATAAACCTCAGCTAATTCTATGGGGAAAAACAAGACACACTGATTTGTATTTCAAATGCAATATTTAGAGCTCGGTATAAAGGCACCCTTGGAAGTTATGAGTCATCACTACCAAAAATATGTTATAACTTTTGAGAATTTATAAATCTGGGGAAATGGTATGCAGCAATGCTTTCTGATAAGCAATGCTTTCTGATAATGAAAATACTTCCCCCTTCTCATGTACCTTGGACTTTGTTTATCTTTTAATAATTTCTCAACAATAGAGTAGAACATTTTAAATACAGATAGTTACAAAAAGATATTTGAGTTATTTTCTTTCAATATCATATTTCCTAAATTGTTTTCTTACCACATCACCAGGCTAATTGGTCTATTTGGATTATATGAAATGTCTACAATCTTCATATTGTTTTTGTTTATATACAAATGTACATATGAATGAATATATTTTAATGGCAATATTTTAATAACTGTTATAAGAACGTTTATTTTAGAAAAATATTTTTAACCATTTAAAATCAGGAAGCTATTATTTCTTTCAGAGGACAATATTTGCTTACAATGAGATGTTATGATCTTGCAAAATTCACTATTTATCAAGTTGCAGAAATGAACAAAGGTAAATATAATTAATAGAAAAATTATAATTGTCTTAACTTAAGAAAACTTCTAAATACTGTTTGCAATAGCTCTATATAGATAGTATGAGGGTTCATTTTCACATGTGCATTATCAATTAGTAAGATAATTCATAATGTAAATTGTGTAAGAGAGATTATGATAGGAAAGAGGCTTCCAATTTTATTTTTCTGTTTGTAATTGGAATGTCTTATTGTTTTGGGTAGTAAATGGATTTTAGTAGAATATTGATTTAATTTGTAATACAGAATAAGATTATTGAATTGCTTGAATTCCTTAATATCATTATATTCTCAATCCTAGATAAGTGACAAAGGTGCCACAAAACATGGATAAACTTTTCATTTCCTTCTAGGTCTCATTGAGTTTAGTCCTGTACAGCAAGCACTCATTTATTCATTTTGTGAAAACCATGACAAGGCCATTCAAGTCTTAAACGCAATCTCTTTGAGTAAGCCTGAGATAACCACATATGCTCTGTTAGCGAAAGCCCAAATGAAGGCCAAGCGAAACAAGGTGAAAAGTCCTCTGTATAACGTTTGCTAGATATATTAGTGGAACTGACATATTGTGTTTAGTATGACTGCTTAAATATTTTATACAAAACTAAATTATAGTATTTATTTTTATTTATTCTGCTAATTAACATTTGGGTTGTTTCCATATTTTTGTTGTTTTGTTTTTGCTTTTAAGAATAGGGCTGTTCTAAATATTCATTTTTGTAAGTCTTCTCTTGACATGTGGAGTCATTTTCCAGGATATATTCCTAGGTGTGGAGTTGCTGGTATGTAGAGAATGTGAATGTTCCACTTTCAAGTAAATGACCGGTTGTTCCATAGGGTTTGCCAGTTTATTCTCCCACCTGCAGTGTATGGTTGCTCCTGTTGATCTGCTTCTTGCACAATAATTGGTATTGTCAGACTTTATTTTTTGCCAATCTGGTGGATTAAAAACTCATGTCTTGTTGTGGTATTTTTTTTTATTTAAAGCAGTCTTATTGAGAAGTATTCACATACCATGTAATCCATCCAAAGTGTACAATCAATGGCTTTTAGTATATTCACAGAGTTGTGTGTTCATCACTGCAATCTACTTTAAAACATTGTCATTATTCCAGGAAGAAAAACCCCTACCGCTCAGCAGTTTCCTCTCAATCCCTTGTCCCTCCCTATTCCTACATAATCACTAATCTATTCCTGTCTCTATAGATTTATTTATATTTGCATTTTATATAAATGGAATCATACATTATATAGACCTTTTTGTTTCTGGTTGCTTTCACTTAGCATACTGTTTTAAAAAATATTATTGTATTTTTAATAGAGGAGTTGTAAGTTTACAGAAAAGTAATGGAAAAAGCACAAAGTTCCCATATTCCTCCCTATTGTTGGCACTACATTAATGTGGTGTCTTTTTTACAGTTGATGAAAGCATATTAAAATAGTACTATTAACAACAATCCATAGTTTACATCAGGTGCATGTTTTCCCATATGCCACCCTATTATTAACACCTTGTATTAGTGTCATACATTGGTTGTAATTAATGAAAGAGTATTCTTATACTTGTACTATTAACCACAGTCCATCATCCACAACAGTGTTGATTGTGTTATACTGTCCCATGTTTTATCCTCTAATTTCTATTCTAGTAACATACACGATGCTAAACTTCCCCTTTCAACCACATTCGCATACCTAATTCAGCACTGTTAATTATACCCACAATGATGTGCTGACATCACCACCATCTGTTTCCAAACCTTTACCATCAACCTGTGTAGAAATTCAGTACAAATTAAGCATCAGCTCCCCATTCTCTACTCGATCTATCCCCTGGTGACCCATATTCTAGATTCTAACTCTATGAATTTGCTTATTATAATTAGGTCATATCAGTGAGATCATACAATATTTGTCCTTTTGTGTCTGACTTATTTCACTCAGCATAATGTCCTCGAGGTTCATCCATATTGTCGCATGCATCAGGACTTCATTCCTTCTTACACCTGAATAATATTCCATTGTATGTATATACCACATTTTGTTTATCCATTTATCTGTTGATGGACTCTTGGGTTGATTCCAACTTGTTATTAAGAAAGGATGCTGAATGTTATTAAATGCCATTTCTGTGACAATTGAGACGATCATGTGGGTTTTTTTCCCTTCGTTTTGTTGCTATAATGTATATACATTACTTGATTTTTTTTTTTTATGTTGAATCACCCTTGAATACCTGGGATAGAAGCCACTTCATCATGGTGTACAAGTCTTTTGATGTACTGTTGGATTCAATTTGCAAGTATTTTGTTGAGGATTTTTGCATCTATATTCATAAGAGAAATTTGTAATTTTCTTTTCTTGTTTTATCTTTATTTGGCTTTGATATTAGGGTAATGTTGGCCTTATAGAATGATTTAGGTAGTATTCCCTCTTCAATTTTTTGGAAGAATTTGAACAGGATTGGTGTTAATTTTTCTTGGAATATTTGGTAGAATTCACCTGTGAACCCATCTGTTCCTGGGCTTCTCTTTGTTGGGAGGTTTTTGATGATTGATTCTATCTCTTTACTTGTAATTGGTCTGTTGAAGTGTTTGATTTATTGTAGAGTCAATATAGGTTGTTCATGTGTGTTTTTAGGAATTTGTCCATTCCATCCAGGTTGTCTAGTTTGTTGGCATACAGTTGTTCATAGTATCCTCTTATAATCCTTTTTATTTCTGTGGGCTCAGTAGTAATATCCCCTCTTTCGTTTCTGATTTTATTTATTTGCATCTTCTCTATTGTTTTCTTGGTTAGTCTAGCTAAGTGTTTGTCAATTTTAGTGATCTTTTCAAATGACCAACTTTTGGTTTTGTTAAATATCTCTATTTTTAATTCTCTATTTCATTTATTTCTACCTTATCTTTGTTATTTCTTTCCTTCTGCTTACTGTGGGGTTAGTTTGATCTTTTTCTTCACGGTTCCTCCAGGTGTGCAGTTTGGTCTTTGATTTCAGCTTTTTTCCTTTTTTAACGAAAGCATTTAGGGCTATAAATTTCCCTCTCTGCACTGCTTTCTCTTCATCCCATACATTTTGATATATTGTGTTCTCTTCATTTGTCTCAAGATAGTTATTAATTTCCCTTGCAATTTCTTGTTTGATACACTGATTGTTTAAAAGAGTGTTATTTAACTTCCATATAGTTGTGGATTTTCCAGTTCTGTATGTGTTATTGTTTTCTGGCTTCATTCCATTATGGTCAGAGAAGACACTATGTATGATTTTTATCTTTCTAAATTTATTAAAACTTGTTTTGTGACTCAACATGAGGTCTATCCTGGAGGATGATCCATGTGTACTTCAGAAGAATATACATCCTGTTGTTTGGGGGTGCAGTGTTCTGTGTATGTCTGCTAGGTCTAGTTTGCTTATCCTATTATTCATGTTCTGTGTTACCATATTGACCTTCAGTCTAGATATTCTGTCTGTTGTTGAGAGTGGTGTATCGAAGTCTCCAAGTGTTATTGTCGAGGTGTCTATTTCTCCCTTCAGTTATGCCAGTGTTTGCCTCATGTATTTTAGGGCACAGTGGTTAGGTGCATAAGTATTTATGATTGTTATTTCTTCTTGGTAGATTGCCCCTTCTATTAATATAGAGTGTCCTTCTCTGTCTCTTATAACTGCTTTTGACTTTAAGTCTATTTTGTTCAATATTAGTACAGCTACCCTGGCTTTTGTTTTGGTTTAATATTTGCATGGAATATCCTTTGACTTTCAACCTATTTGTGTCTTTGTGTCTAAGGTGAGTTTTCAGTAAACAGCATACAGTTTGATCACACCTTTTTACCCATTCTGTTAATCTGTGTCTTTTGATCAGGGAGTTTAATCCATTAACATTCAGTGTTATTACTATAAAGTCTATACATCAGCCATTTTGTTCTTTGGTTTTTAGATGTTGTAGCTTTTTTGTCTCTCTTTTTTTTTTTTGTTGCAGTCTCCTTTTCTGTATAGATAATCATTCGTGACGTTTCTGCCTGATCCCTTTCTCATTTCTCTTTCTGTATATTTTAAAAATACTTTCTTTTCCTTATCCTGGGGTTTATATTATACAACCTACATCTATAATCTACTAATTTGAAAAGATACCAACTTAGCTTCAATAGCATACATGTTCTCTGCTCCCACATCCCTGTTTCCCTTCTTTATGTTATGTTTGTCCCATTTTACCACTTTATATTTTGCATGTCTTATCAGTAAATATGCCTTTTCTTGTTCAACTGTATTCTGATTCTTACAGGAATTAAAGAATAGAGTTGTATATTGAGGATACAGTACTATTGGGGTTTGCATTAACCCTTTTAGTTACCCTTACTGATGATCTTCATTTCTTCACACTGCTCCAAGCCACTCTCTCTTGTCTTTTCCTTTCAACCTGCAGAACTCTCTTTAGTAGTTTTTGTAGGACAGCTCTTCTGTTGACAGACTGTCTCAGTTTCTGTTTATCTGTGAATATAGTAAACTCTCCATCATTTCTGAAGGACGGTTTTGCTAGATAAAGAATTTTTGGCTGGCAGTTTTTCTCTTTCAGTACCTTAAATATATCGTGTCACTGCCTTCTTGCCTTCATGGTTTCTTATCAGAAATTGGTACTTTAGTCTTATTGAGGATCCCTTGTATGTGATGAATCATTTTTCTCTTGCTGCTTTCAGAATTCTCTCTATCTTTGGCATTTGACATTCTGCTTAGTATGTGTCTTGGAGTAGGTCTATTAGGATGTATACTGTTTGGAGTACATTGAACTTCTTGGACATGTATATTTATGTCTTTCATAAGAGTTGGGAAGTTTTTGGCCATTATTTCCTCAGACATTCTTTTTTGCCCCGTTTCTCTTCTCTTCTCCTTCTGGGACACCCATAACATGTATGTATGTGTACTTCATGTTGTAACTCAAATCCCTTAGACACTGTTCAATTTTTCTATTCCTTCTTCTGAGTGTATAATTTCGATTGTCTTGTCTTCTAGTTTTATGCCTCTAGAGTATTTTTAATCTCTACTATTGTGCCTTTCATCCCAACAATTTCTGCTGTTTCTTTTTATACTTTCAAATTCTTCTTTATGCTCACACGTTGTATTCTTAATATCCTCTATCTCTGTATGCATATTTTCCTTCATCTCCTTGAATTGATTTAGGAGATTTGTTTGAACATCTATGATTAGTTGTTTCAACTTTTGCGTCTCCTCTGAAGTTAAATTTGTTCCCCTGACTGAGCCAAATTGTCCTGTTTCTTATTATGGCTTGTAGTATTTTGTTGATATCTAGGCTTCTGGTTATCTTGATGAGTTGACTCAGAATGTCCATTTCTCCCTCTTGTCTGGGGTTTTATTGTTGATTGACTTTGTGTTAAGACTCTTTTTTGATGCTTGGTCTAACTTATTCTAGACCTTTAGAATAATCTGTGTTTAGCTGTTCAGATTTTCTCAGCTCTTCTTCATCTGATTCTTGCCCTGGATATGTGGTGCAATTTTTACTATTGTGTTTTTTGTGCAATTATTTCACCTTGAGAGAGCTTCCTTTCCTCTGTTCCTTCTCCAGGAAACTTGATCTGTTCTATTTATTTCTCTGCAGACTTTTCTCCCTATCTCTTGTGATTTGTTTAAAATTTCGTCCTCACTCAATGCCTTGTTTTCCTCACACTTTTTAGTTCTGGTACCCATCCTTTCTTATAGCAGTTTAGCTTTAACCTCCCTGCCCCCCCCCCCTTTTTTTTTCTGTGAGGTTTTCTGCCTCCAGTTCTTTGCCTTATATAGTATGCTGCCCCAGGAAGCCAGATAGGGTCAATCCTGAAAGGTGGGTAGCTTGAGCAAAGTCTGATTTGCCTTTAGGTGTCCAGCTGACAGATGACAGAAACCAGATTGAGTTAGGGCATAACTGTTTCTTACGAGCCTGTCTATCACAGGTCCCTCTCTTTCTCTGTTTTTTTTTTTTTTTTTTTTCTCCTGGGTGCCCTTTTGTATGTGGTACTCCTCGGCAGCTTGTGTTCTGCACTGGGTCTCTGTAGACTTAGGTCCCTAAGCCTGGATATGCGTGGACTTGTAGCTCACTGCTGTGAGTCACTCTATGGTCTCAGTCCACGGGTGAGGGGGGTAGGAAGCCAGGCCATGCTGCCTCTTTGTGACTTCCAAGCTGTGTGGGACTGAGTGAGAGGCAGACCAATGGGAACTGACTAGCTTCTGGGATGGAATTCTCCTACCTGAGATTTTCCTGTTTCCAGGATTCAACATTTGTGGAATCCTTCTCCAGTCTCTACCATCCTCCAGAGTTCTAAGCAAGTGGGATTTGTCCTTTTAGTCACTAAATCTCTGGGGTGCCTTTTTGTGGGACATCTTACATCGCCATATTGATGGCATCACCTCATTGTGGTTTTAATTTGCATTTCTCAGTTTGAGCATCAAGTTGAGCATCTTGTTATATGTTCTTTAGCCACTCATGCTTCCCATTCTGTCAACTGCCTGGAAACACCTTTGCCTGTTTGCTGGGTTGTTTGCCTCTTCCTTATTGATTTATAGGCATTTGAAATGAATACTGCATACTAATCCTTGGTTGATTATATGTGTACCACATATCTTCTTGAAATATGAATCATTAAAATACATTCATAATGAATCATTCATTTTCTTTATGGTGTCTTTTGAGTAACAGAGGTTCTTATTTTTAATGTAGTTGAACTTAGCTGTCTTTTATTTATGGTCAGGGCTTTTAGAAAAATTCTTTGTTAAGAAGTCCTTTCCTTCACTGAGCTCATAAAGATATTCTTCCACATTTCTTCTAACAGTTTAAAAGTTTTTCATTTTCCATTTAAGATCTTACTCTATCTTAAATCAGTTCTTTTTAAGTGTGAGATAGTGATATTTCAGTTTTCCCCATATGCATATTCAAATGTTTCAGTAACACATATTGAATAGTGCTTCATAACCCACAGATCTGCAGTACCACCTCTGTTATATTGCAAGTTTTGTTATATGTGGATATGATTCTGGGCTCTCTATTCTGGTCTTTAGTCAATTTCTTTATCTCTGATCTAGTAGTACAATGTCTTAATTACTATAGCTTTATTTTAGTTATTGATATCTGGTAGAGCAAGTCCCCATCTCATATTCTTCTCAAGGAAATTCCTGATGGTTTTCTTGAGTCCTTACTCTTGCATAAACATTTTAAATTCAGCTTATCAAGAACCTTTAAATGCCCTGCTTTGATTTTGAGGGAAATTATATATTGAATCTTTAAATTATTTTAGGGAGAATTGACACCTTTACCATATTGAGTCCTTCTGTTTTTGAACATGTGATATATCTTCCCATTTATTTTATCTTTTCTTTTAAATAGATTTTATGCATCTCTTGTTAGATGTATTCCTAGGTATTCTTAGATTTTCGTTTCTATTCTAAAATGTATTAAAATATTTTCTAACTGTTGGCCACTGGTTTATAGAAATGAAATTGTTTTTGAATATTTGTCTTCTAACCAGCCACCTTGCAAAACTCTGATTTCTGATAATGTGTAGGTCTGTTTTTTTTTGGCACATAAATAGAAAATTATGTCATCTGTAAGTAATGGCCATTTTATTTCTTCTTTTCTCTTTCTTACGTCTCATTTCTTTTTCTTGTCTTATTGTGCTGGCTAAAAGCTCATATATAATGCTGAATAAAGGTGATGATAGAGAGCATCATTGTCTTCTAACAGATTTAATGGGCATTTGTTCCACTAAGAATGAAGACTGTGGTTGGTTTTTAATAAATAAGTTAAGGTTAGGAAATTTTCTTTCCATTCCACTTTTGAATTTCATCATATTCTTTTCTCCCATATTTAAGTGATTATGTTTTTATCCTTTAACCTATTAATTAGTCAATTATGTATAATAGATTCTTAATGATAGACAAACTATGCATTCTTTAGATTTGACTTTTGGTGTGTTGTTCAAAATATCTGTATTTTTACCTCATCTATTAATAACTGAATATACTAAAATCTCCACTATGATGTTGGGTGTCAATTTCTCTTTATTTCTTTCAATTTTTGCTTTAGGTCATTTGAGAGTGTTTTGTTGTCAACACACAGCTTTAGAATTTTTTACATCTTCCTGATGAATTACAGAGTGACCCTCTCCATTCCTAGTAACATTCTCTTAATGTCTACTTTGTCTGATAAGTACTCCTGCTTTATTTGATTAGTATTTCTAAAGTATGCCTTTTTTTCTATCCTTTTATTTTTAACCTTTCCATATCCTAGCTTTTAGGTTTATCTCTTATAAACACTTTATAACAAGATTCTAAAAATTCCATTCTGATAATATATTTGTTCTACCTGGCAAATTTGATAAATTTAACAGCTGTGATTCATCTTATATTTGGATTTGTTTCTCTTGTCTTAGTTTTGATTTATATTTGTCCTTCTTTTTCAATGCCTCTTTTTAGAACTCCTCTATCACCTTTTATTTTTTGGATTGGGGTTTTTTAATTTAAAAAAATTTTCCTTGTTCCATTCATCTTTTATTCTTTTGTAATTTGTTCCATTTCTATTATTTTAGTCATTACTCTTGAAGTGTTATGATTATTAATCAAAGTCTGAAATTAAACAATATTGTATTCCCTCTCTTGAGTAATAAAAGGATATATAATCCTTTAACTTTTATCACTCACTTTCCAACCCACATACTCTTTTTGTCCAATATTTTAGTTCTGTGTGTTTTAAATTTTATAGTTAAATCTGTTTTGTTTGATAAGACCAATGAAATGCAATATACCAGAAACTGGTTGGCTTTTTTTTTTTTTTTTGTCTGTTTACTGATGTCTTTTATTTATTTATTTTTTTTAATCATTTTATTGAGATATATTCACATACCACGCAGTCATACAAAACAAATCGTACTTTCGATTGTTTACAGTACCATTACATAGTGGTACATTCATCACCTAAATCAATCCCTGACACCTTCATTAGCACACACACAAAAATAACAAGAATAATAATTAGAGTGAAAAAGAGCAATTGAAGTAAAAAAGAACACTGGGTACCTTTGTCTGTTTGTTTCCTTCCCCTATTTTTCTACTCATCCATCCATAAACTAGACAAAGTGGAGTGTGGTCCTTATGGCTTTCCCAATCCCATTGTCACCCCTCATAAGCTACATTTTTATACATCTGTCTTCGAGATTCATGGGTTCTGGGTTGTAGTTTGATAGTTTCAGGTATCCACCACCAGCTACCCCAATTCTTTAGAACCTAAAAAGGGTTGTCTAAAGTGTGCGTAAGAGTGCCCACCAGAGTGACCTCTCGACTCCTTTTGGAATCTCTCTGCCACTGAAGCTTATTTCATTTCCTTTCACATCCCCCTTTTGGTCAAGAAGATGTTCTCCGTCCCACGATGCCGGGTCTACATTCCTCCCCGGGAGTCATATTCCACGTTGCCAGGGAGATTCACTCCCCTGGGTGTCTGATCCCACGTAGGGGGGAGGGCAGTGATTTCACCTTTCAAGTTGGCTTAGCCAGAGAGAGAGGGCCACATCTGAGCAACAAAGAGGCATTCAGGAGGAGACTCTTAGGCACAAATATAGGGAGGCCTAGCCTCTCCTTTGCAGCAACCGTCTTCCCAAGGGTAAAACTTATGGTAGAGGGCTCAACCCATCAAACCACCAGTCCCCTATGTCTGTGGTCATGTTAGCAACCATGGAGGTGGGGTAGGCAAATACCCCTGCATTCTCCACAGGCTCCTCAAGGGGGCACTACATCATTTTTTTTTTCCTTGTTTTTCTTTCTTTTTTTTTTTTTTTAACTTTCCCTTCTTTTTTAAATCAACTGTATGAAAAAAAAAGTTAAAAAGAAAACAAACATACAATAAAAGAACATTTCCAAGAGACCATAACAAGGGAGTAAGAAAAAGACAACTAACCTAAGATAACTGCTTAACTTCCAACATGTTCCTACTTTACCCCAAGAAAGTTACATAATATAGCAACCTTTCTGTGAACTTGTTCTTACTATATCCATCAGAAATTAACAGACCATAGTCATTTCTGGGCATCCCCAGAACGTTAAAAAGCTTATCTGTTCTTCTTAGATTATTGTTCCCCCTTCCTTAATTACTCTCTACTGCTAGTTCCCCTACATTCTACATTATAAACCATTTGTTTTACATTTTTGAAAGTTCACATTAGTGGTAGCATATAATATTTCTCTTTTTGTGCCTGGCTTATTTCACTCAGCATTATGTCTTCAAGGTTCATCCATGTTGTCATATGTTTCACGAGATTGTTCCTTCTTACTGACGCGTAGTATTCCATCGTGTGTATATACCACATTTTATTTATCCACTCATCTGTTGAAGGACATTTGGGTTGTTTCCATCTCTTGGCAATTGTGAATAATGCTGCTATGAACATTGGCGTGCAGATATCTGTTCGTGTCACTGCTTTCCGATCTTCCGGGTATATACCGAGAAGTGCAATCGCTGGATCGAATGGTAACTCTATATCTAGTTTTCTAAGGAACTGCCAGACTGACTTCCAGAGTGGCTGAACCATTATACAGTCCCACCAACAGTGAATAAGAGTTCCAATTTCTCCACATCCCCTCCAGCATTTGTAGTTTCCTGTTTGTTTAATGGCAGCCATTCTAACCGGTGTTAGATGGTATCTCATTGTGGTTTTAATTTGCATCTCTAATAGCTAGTGAAGCTGAACATTTTTTCATGTGTTTCTTGGCCATTTGTATTTCCTCTTCAGAGAACTGTCTTTTCATATCTTTTGCCCATTTTATAATTGGGCTGTCTGTACTATTGTCATTGAGTTGTAGGATTTCTTTGTATATGCAAGATATCAGTCTTTTGTCAGATACATGGTTTCCAAAAATTTTTTCCCATTGAGTTGGCTGCCTCTTTACCTTTTTGAGAAATTCCTTTGAGGTGCAGAAACTTCTAAGCTTGAGGAATTCCCATTTATCTATTTTCTCTTTTGTTGCTTGTGCTTTTGGTGTAAAGTCTAGGAAGTGGCCGCCTAATACAAGGTCTTGAAGATGTTTTCCTACATTATCTTCTAGGAGTTTTATGGTACTTTCTTTTATATTGAGATCTTTGGTCCATTTTGAGTTAATTTTTGTGTAGGGGGTGAGGTAGGGGTCCTCTTTCATTCTTTTGGATATGGATATCCAACTCTCCCAGCCCCATTTGTTGAAAAGACCATTATGGCTCAGTTCAGTGACTTTGGGGGCCTTATCAAAGATCAGTTGGCCATAGATCTGAGGGTCTATCTCTGAATTCTCAATTCGATTCCATTGATCTATATGTCTATCTTTGTGCCAGTACCATGCTGTTTTGGCAACTGTGCTTTATAATAAGCTTCAAAGTCAGGGAGTGTAAGTCCTCCCACTTCGTTTTTCTTTTTCAGAGTGTCTTTAGCAATTCGAGGCATCTTCCCTTTCCAAATAAATTTGATAACTAGCTTTTCCAAGTCTGCAAAGTAGGTTGTTGGAATTTTGATTGGGATTGCATTGAATCTGTAGATGAGTTTGGGTAGAATTGACATCTTAATGACATTTAGCCTTCCTATCCATGAACATGGAATATTTTTCCATCTTTTAAGGTCCCCTTCTATTTCTTTTAGTAGAGTTATGTAGTTTTCTTTGTATAGGTCTTTTACATCTTTGGTTAAGTTGATTCCTAGGTACCTGATTTTTTTAGTTGCTATTGAAAATGGTATCTTTTTCTTGAGTGTCTCTTCAGTTTGTTCATTTCTAGCATATAGAAACATTACTGACTTATGTGCATTAATCTTGTATCCCGCTACTTTGCTAAATTTGTTTATTAGCTCTAGTAGCTGTATCGTCGATTTCTCAGGGTTTTCTAGATATAAGATCATATCGTCTGCAAACAATGACAGTTTTAGTTCTTCTTTTCCAATTTGGATGCCTTTTATTTCTTTGTCTTGCCGGATTGCCCTGGCTAGCACTTCCAGCACAATGTTGAATAACAGTGGTGACAGCGGGCATCCTTGTCTTGTTCCTGATCTTAGAGGGAAGGCTTTCAGTCTCTCACCATTGAGTACTATGCTGGCTGTGGGTTTTTCATATATGCTCTTTATCATGTTGAGGAAGTTTCCTTCAATTCCTACCTTTTGAAGTGTTTTTATCAAAAAGGGATGTTGGATTTTGTCAAATGCTTTTTCAGCATCTATTGAGATGATCAATTGATTTTTCCCTTTCGAGTTTTTAATGTGTTGTAATACATTGATTGTTTTTCTTATGTTGAACCATCCTTGCATGCCTGGAATGAACCCCACTTGGTCATGGTGTATGATTTTTTTAATGTGTCTGTGGATTCGAAATGCAAGTATTTTGTTGAGGATTTTTGCATCTATATTCATTAGGGAGATTGGCCGGTAGTTTTCCTTTTTTGTAGCATCTTTTCCTGGTTTTGGTATTAGATTGATGTTAGCTTCATAAAATGAGTTAGGTAGTGTTCCATTTTCTTCAATGTTTTGAAAGAGTTTGAGTAAAATTGGTGTCAGTTCTTTCTGGAAAGTTTGGTAGAATTCCCCTGTGAAGCCATCTGGCCCTGGGCATTTATTTGTGGGAAGATTTTTGATGACTGATTGGATCTCTTTGCTTGTGATGGTTGGTTGAGTTCTTCTATTTCTTCTCTGGTCAGTCTAGGTTGTTCATATGTTTCCAGGAAATTGTCCATTTCTTCTACATTGTCCAGTTTATTGCCATACAGTTGTTCATAATATCCTCTTAAAATTTTTTTAATTTCTTCAGGATCTGCAGTTATGTCACCTTTTTCATTCATTATTTTGTTTATATGGGTCTTCTCTCTTTTTGATTTTGTCAGTCTAGCTAGGGGCTTGTCAATCTTGTTGATCTTCTCAAAGAACCAACTTTTGGTGATATTTATCCTCTCTATTGTTTTTTTGTTGTCTATGTCATTTGTTTCTGCTTTAATCCTTGTTATTTCTTTTCTTTTATTTGGTTTAGGATTGGTTTGCTGTTCATTTTCTAGCTTCTTCAGTTGATCCATTAGTTCTTTGATTTTGGCTCTTTCTTCCTTTTTAATGTAGCGTTTAGTGCTATAAATTTCCCCCTTAGCACTGCTTTTGCTGCATCCCATAGGTTTTGGTATGTTGTGTTCTCATTTTCGTTCGTCTCTATATATTTAGCAATTTCTCTTGCTATTTCTTCTTTAACCCACTGATTGTTTAGGAATGTGTTGTTTAACCTCCAGGTATTTGTGAATTTTCTAAGTCTCTGATGGTTATTGACTTCTAATTGTATTCCATTGTGGTCAGAGAATGTGCTTTGAATAATTTCAATCTTTTTAAATTTATTGAGGCTTGTTTTATGTCCCAGCATATGATCTATTCTGGAGAAAGTTCCGTGAGCACTAGAAAAGTATGTGTATCCTGGTGATTTGGGATGTAATGTCCTGTATATGTCTGTTAAATCTAATTCATTTATCAGATTGTTTAGGTTTTCAATTTCCTTATTGGTCTTCTGTCTGGTTGATCTATCTATAGGAGAGAGTGATGTGTTGAAGTCTCCCACAATTATTGTGGAAACATCAATTGCTTCCTTTAGTTTTGCCAGTGTTTCTCTCATGTATTTTGTGGCACCTTGATTGGGTGCATAGACATTTACGATTGTTATTTCTTCTTGCTGAATTGCCCCTTTTATTAGTATGTAGTGGCCTTCTTTGTCTCTCAAAACATCCCTGCATTTGAAGTCTATTTTATCTGAGATTAATATTGCTACACCTGCTTTCTTTTGGCTGTAGCTTGCATGAAATATTTTTTCCATCCTTTCACTTTCAGTTTCTTTGTGTCCCTATGTCTAAGATGAGTCTCTTGTATGCAACATATTGATGGTTCATTTTTTTGATCCATTCTGCGAATCTATATCTTTTAATTGGGGAGTTTAATCCATTTACATTCAACGTTATAACCGTGAAGGCATTTCTTGAATCAGCCATCCTATCCTTTGGTTTATGTTTGCCATATTTTTCCCCTCTCTCTATTAATATCCTTTATTGTACCCATACCAAATCTCTTTAGTATTGAACCTTTCTCCAAGTCTCTCTGTCCTGTCTTTGTTTCTCTGTCTGTAGGGCTCCGTTTAGCATCTCCAGTAGGGCAGGTCTCTTGTTAGCAAATTCTCTCAGCATTTGTTTGTCTGTGAAAAATTTAAGCTCTCCCTCAAATTTGAAGGAGAGCTTTGCTGGATAAAGTATTCTTGGCTGGAAATTTTTCTCACTCAGAATTTTAAATATATCGTGCCACTGCCTTCTCGCCTCCATGGTGGCTGCTGAGTAGTCACTACTTAGTCTTATGCTGTTTCCTTTGTATGTGGTGAATTGCTTTTCTCTTGCTGCTTTCAGAACTTGCTCCTTCTCTTCTGTGTTTGACAGTGTGATCAGTATATGTCTTGGAGTGGGTTTATTTGGATTTATTCTATTTGGAGTTCGCTGAGCATTTATGATTTGTGTATTTATGTTGTTTAGAAGATTTGGGAAGTTTTCCCCAACAATTTCTTTGAATACTCTTCCTAGACCTTTACCCTTTTCTTCCCCTTCTAGGACACCAATGAGTCTTATATTTGGACGTTTCATATTATCTATCATATCCCTGAAGTCCATTTCGATTTTTTCAGTTTTTTTCCCCATTCTTTCTTTTATGCTTTCATTTTCCATTCTGTCATCTTCCAGGTCACTGATTCGTTGTTCAACTTCCTCTAGTCTTGTACTATGAGTGTCCAGAATCTTTTTAATTTGGTCAACAGTTTCTTTAATTTCCATAAGATCATCCATTTTTTTATTTAGTCTTGCAATGTCTTCTTTATGCTCTTCTAGAGTCTTCTTGATTTCCTTCATATCCCGTACTATGGTCTCATTGTTCATCTTTAGTTCTTTGAGTAGCTGCTCTAGGTGCTGTGTCTCTTCTGGTCTTTTGATTTGGGTGCTTGGGCTTGGGTTATCCATATTGTCTGGTTTTTTCATATGCTTTATAATTTTCTGTTGTTTTTGGCCTCGTGGCATTTGCTGAACTTGATAGGGTTCTTTTAGGGTTTGTAGACCAATTGAAGTCCTTATCTCTAATTTATCAGATCTACAGCTTCGTGGAGTACACTTTCTCTAACTAACCAGCAGGTGGTGTCCACGAGCCACCCGTTCTCCACAAGCCAGTTCTCCCCTGCTTAGCCTTTTTGGTGAGTGGGGGAGTGAGTCTTGTGGGGCCCAATTGGTGTACCAAGCTTGCGTGTGTAGTTGGTGTTGCCTGCCCTGTATGTGGGGCGTGTTTCTGGGCAGTCGGGCAGGGGGGGTGGCCCTAACAATCAAATCTCCCTGGTGATCCTAGAGTTTTAAAGCTGGTGCAATAGTCTAATCCTTCAGTTCAGTCCTGCCACAGTTTGTCTCTGCCACTGACCCACAAGTCCTTGGTATTGGCGTATGGCTCCTGAGACTTGCAAGTGGGCCCCTCTTCCAGGCTGTGCACCCCGGGTCCTCTGTTGAGGGATGACTGTGCTATGTCACAGGTGAGTGCCGTCCCCTCAGGGCAGTTCTGGGCTGCTGGGCTGTGTAGGGAGGCTCCCAGTCTGCTCAAATGATGGCTGAATGGGGCTTTGTTAATTCACACTGCTCCACCTTCCCAACTCTGGGACAATCAGCTGAGGTTGCAGGGAAGGCTAATATCCACGCCCAGTTTTGTGGTGTGTACCTGTTATTTGAAGCCCTTCCGTCACACTGGGTTGTCTGGGGCAGCTCTGGGCTATGGGGCTGGCGATGGGCAGGAGTGTTTCCTGTCCACCAGGATGGTGGCTGTGAGCGGACACCCCCGTTTTCTTGGGAAGTTGTGGTGTTTAGTGAATTTTCTCAGCCACTGAATTATTGCCTTTTGTCTCAGAGCTCTCTTAGTTCTGCTCTTGACTTGACATGCCCAAATTGAAAGTCTTTGAAGCTTTCTGTATTGGGCTCCTTAGAGTAATTGTTTTAGAAAAAGAAAAAAGGATTAAAAAAAAAAAAAAAAAAGGGTCCTCCTCAGAGATCTAATGGGTTATTGAAATGCTAAGAGACAAAGCAACCAGGGCCATTAAGGAAAGGTCCACAGGGCAGAGAGATCGGCTTTTCTTCGGGATTTGCATATGCGCCTTAGGGCCTGAGCTCCGCCCTTCCCCTTTCTGTGTTCACCAGAACTCTAAAAATTCTCTGCTTTTATTTTGGAGTTTTTCGTGTTGTTTTTTTTTTTTCTATGCCTGTCTCCTCTCTGCTGGGCTGGCTGCTTACAGATTCTCTGGTGTCTGGTCTCTGTCTATCTCTGGTTGGAGTCTGGATCAGTAGAATGAGTTTCCGATAAGAGCAGCCACTGCAGTTCTCCCTTCTCCTTCCCGGAGCTGACAGCCCCTCCTCCCACGGGACTGAGCCTGGCAGGGAGGGGCGCGGGTCCCCTGGCCGCAAAAACTTACAGATTTCGCTGATCTCAGCAGTTCGACATTTTCATGAGTGTTGTATGAAGTATGCCCAAAGACAGATTGCTCTGTGGTGTCCAGTCCACGCAGTTCCTGGCTTTCTACCTACTTTCCTGGAGGAGTAACTAAAACATACAGCTCACCAGTCTTCCATCTTGCCCCCCAAACTGGTTGGCTTTTACAATGGAGATTTATTAACTTACACTTTATGGTTCTTAAGCTGTGAAAATGTCCAACTCAGGGCATCAATAGGATGATACCTGGACTCTGAAGACAGGCTGCTGGTATCTGGGACACCTCTGTCACATGTAAAGGCACGTGGCTGGTGTCTGCTGACCCTCATTTCCTGGGTTTCACTGCTTTTTGCTTCTGGCTTCAGTGGCTTTCTCTCTCAGCTTCTCTGTGTGTCCCTGTAGATTTTGTCTCTCTTAGCTTCTCTGGGGGATTTTCTGTCTTTTATCCTCTTATAAGGATTACTCCAATAAGAGGATTAAGACCTATCTTGAATGTGGTGGGTCACATCCCAACTGAAATAGCCTAATCAAAAGTTCCCACCTACAATAGAATTACACCCACAGAAATGGATTAAAAGAACATGATCTTTTCTGGGGTACAAAATAGCTTCAAACCCATTACAAATACCAAATAAACTCACTATTAGCACTACTATTATTGTATACAGTGTTTATAGTTACATACATTTCTATTGTATTTGCTCACCATTTTTTATTAGATGGCAGACTTTCCTTCTGTGATCATTTTTCTTTTTTTTCCAAAAGGAAAGTGAACTTCTATTAATGGTTAAGTCTTTCATTTTTGTTTATTTTACAATAAAATTTTAAGTTGACAGTTATTTTTCTCAACATTTTGAAGGTAATAGTGCCTTGTGTTTTGGCAACCATTGCTGGTGATGAGAAGTTGCTATTAGATTGTCTTTCCTTTTTAAAATATATTCTTTCTTGTCTCTTTGTTTACTTTTAAAATAATTATTTGTTTCTAGTGTCCTGCAATTTCATTACAAGTTGTATACCTGTTTATTTCTTTTTATTTTCCTACTTTTGATTGGCTGCTGTTCCTGAATCTGTGGATTCAGTCTTTCTCATTCTCAAAAATTCTTATCCATTATTTTGTCAAATATTGTTTCTCTTCCATTTTCTCTATTTTCTCTTTCTGGAACTCTGATGGGATGTATTGTAGACCTTTTCTAGCATCCCTTTATCTTATCTTTTGCATTTTCATCTCTTACTTCACTCTGTAATTTTTTCAGGTTTATCTCCAAGTTCACATATTCTTTCTTTAGCTGTATCTTCTTTTATTTCAATAATCCTTTTCACTTCATTTGATAGTTTTCAAATCTTGCTAGTCATTCCTAATCATCTCCTTTTATTTCATCTTATACTTCAAGCTTATTTCTTCAAAAATGTCATAAACCGATATTTTATATCTGAGACTTCTGATTTTGCATTTCTTAGATATCAAAGACTGTTGATAGGTCTGCCAGTTCTTACTCATAGTAGCTTGCCTCTTTCTGTGCTCATGATCTTTGTTTACAAGCTTCTTGCTTGTAGGAATCCAAAGGCTTAAATTGAAGCCATTTTCCTCCAGATAAGATTTGTGTCCATTGCTGCAGGAGCCAGGGCATATCATGGCCTGGGATTACTCTGGCCCCCTGAGCCTTCCAATCCAATGAAGAGGTGCCAGACTCCACTTTTCCTCTTTGCTGCTGACCCATTAGGCAATATCCACATTGTGATGCTGCCATAGGCATATGCCAGCCATGCAACCCCTCTCCTTCTATCCTTCATATACCACTCAGCCTTTGGTTATGGTGTCTGAGTGTGCATGAAAATGCAGGTCAGCTGACACCCTGCTTGCAGCCTTGTAAGACCCAGAGTGGAGGACCCAGCTAATCAATGCCTGACCTCTTGATCTGTGGAACTGCGAGATAGTAAATGTGTGTTGCTTTCAGATGATAAGTTTGTGGTGATTTGATTCTTGACAAAAGAAAACTAATATACCCCTGGTTCAGAAGGGACTGCTCTTACTAGTTTTGTTAGTGACTCCCTTATTGTGAATTCAGTGGTCATTTCTCAATATGTATCTTTGTCTATTTTTCTTCAACATTTGAAGTTGTTGATCTCTCCATCATTTTAGAAATACTCTTTTACAGTTTATTTCCCCCACCCCATCCCCTCATTTGCCCTAGCCAGAGAGCTGGGGTCACCTTTGACTGCTTCTCCTCCGTTCAATCAATAATGAAGTTCTCTTGGTTCTACTTTCTAAATATCTCTCAAGTCTACTTTCTTTAGAACATATTTTTATTTTGTTTGAATTATGAGAACAGTGTTGTACTCCTCCAAGCTTTTATCTACAAATCAGCCAAAGGGCTGTTTTCAGAAAATAAATATGGTGTCTATCTTATTGGTTAGTCCACCAAAGCTCCCTGAGGAGACTTCTTACAGTAGTGAAAGAGAGGGGGGTGGGACATCAACCAGAGGGGGAAGCAAGAGGAAGCAGAGATTTGTTAATTCCAATTTAAATGAGATTGAAGAATTGCACAGATCGATGGACTCAAAGAGACAGTAAGAGGCAGCAATCCAAAGAAGGAAGGAAATAATGGTTTGAGTTCAGGTGGAACAGAAGGAGCTGGGGTCAAGAACACAGCGTGAGGAATTAGCTCCAGAAAAGAGAAGAAAAGAAACTTTTTAAATACAGGAGACAGACAGGTGAAAATGGATGAAGATATAGATACATTAAAAAGCAAGAAAAAGGAAAATTGGGAAGGTGATCCATTTTCTTTATGGCAAGGCCATATGCTAGAGAGTGAGGACAGAGGGATGGGTGTTGAGATGGGTTGTAAATGTGAAGTAGCTGCTAAAGAGGATCAAGAAAGGGCGTTTAGCATATCTACATTAAATCTCATTGTTTCTCTGACAACTTAATGCAATTAAGAAAATGGGCTAAAGAGTAACAGGTATTTTTATTTCTATAAAGTTATATACAATAATTAGTTGATTGTTAAATGGCATTTCTATCAGCTAATTGGATTATTATTTTTTTTAATTAATGAGTTTCAACTATTATGACTAAATAACCTAAATGGGTGATTTTTGATGATAGTTTATTTTCTGGTGCCAGTGGAAGCCCATTAAGAGCACAGCAGGACAAAATAAAGGTTGATTAAGATTACATCAGATATTATCAGATTCTTTACTACTAAGTGGTATTGCAATATTCCATTCAGGAAAATTATCAGGAAATTGGTTGTAAATTAAGCATTAATGTCTGACTTAAAACTATAAGAAAATGGAATTTAAAATTTCAAAATTATGATTCAAAAATCCATGTGTACAAGCCTGCTAAGCACCAGCTCCCAGTGCAGCCACCTTGCTGGGTCGTGCTGAGATCAGACTCCCCAGCTGGGTCCTCTTTTCAGTGTACCAAGAAGATCTGTGATTTTCCCAGGGCTTCATGTCCTCATGGGAAATGAGAGCAGGTCTGTGTGCTTAGAGTTCTTTCTAATATTTAGGGCTATAATGCTAAATAAATATTATAAAGAAATATTCCCACTCCCCCCCTTTTTTATTATTATAGGAAGCTGTGAGGACATTTAAAAAGGCATTGGATGTGTTTTCTCATTCTGATAAAGGACCAAATATCACAGTGGCTTCAGCAGACTGTCTGTATAACATGGGCCTTTGTTATGTGGAGGACGGCAATTTACAAATGGTATTTTGTTTATTTAGGAGTACAGGTTATTTGTGATTTTGAGATTTGATTGCTTGCATTCAACTCTATTTCTCAAAGCTACCTATACAGTGACTAATTCAAACCTTCTCATAAAGCTTGGCATTGTTGTTGTGTCACATTGATTTAGAGGTCAGTCTGCACTCTGCAATACCTAGTACATTGTTTTATTTAATCAATACACTTTATTTAACATTTCTTTAACAATATGCTAAAGACTAATGTGTGTTTCCCACCAAAACAGTAAATCTAATTGTAAAATACTATTTCAAAATAATTTCGTCACCTGATTTATTAAATCATCAAGCACTTTAAAATGACAATGTAATGTAATGTAAATAAATGGAAAATGATTAGGACATTCTTTTGCTTCTCTTATTAACTAAGCAATTGAAAAATTCACATCAGGTTGAAACTTGTTATTAAGATGGCTAGTTTCATTGAAAACCAGTTGATTCAATTATGTTTTTATGAAGTGTCAAGCTGTTTTGCACAATTGTACACTTCAAAATTGTTGAGAATGTGATAAATATGTAAAATAATATTATACAATGGTTAATGTTAGGTATTCCATGACTCCATCTCTACAAACACACACACTCACATACACAGAGAGACATCAATACATACCTTATAACCTAAATAACCTTGAAAAAGCATAAAACTTGATTAGTTCCATTAAAAAATTCCAATAAATATAAGATTAATTAATAAATTTTTGCTTTGTTTATAGTTTATTTTTTATTTTTTATTTTTTATTTTTTTACAACCAGAACAAATCCAGCTTTGCTTTACAAAGTTGGGGTGAATTTTGGAGTTTCACTGTTGTGAAATGTCATCACTATGTATCTGCTATGGTTTTTTGAAACGTCATGGAAAATAAATGTGCATGCTGTGATTTCTTTGATGAAACTCATTCTTAAGAATAATGGTTAAAATTACATTCTTAAAAGTATTATAACTTAATTTTTTGTTTCCTGACTGCTGAAACAAATACCATGCAAGGGTTGACTTAAACAATGGGAATTTATTGGCTCATGGTTTTGAAGCTAGGAGAAGTCTAAAGTCAATGCCTCATCTAGAAGATGCTTTCTCCCAGAAGACTGGCTTCCTGGGACTGGCTGCAGCAATCCTAGATCTTTGGCTTTTCTTTCACATGGCAGTGTACTTGGTGGCCTCTGCTGGCTTCTCTTTTCTCTTCTAGGGTTCTCCTGACTTCCAGCTTTTGGCTGTTCCCTGTGGCTTTCTCCTATCTGCCTGAATTTCATTCTGCTTACAAAGGACTCCGCTAATAGGATTAAGGCCCTTCCTGATTCAGCTGGGTCACACCTTAACGGAAATAACCTCATCAAAAAGTTTTTCACATCTACATGAATGGATTAAGTTTAGGAACATTTTTTTTTTTTTTTTTCTGGAGTACATAGCTCCAAGCCACCACACCTAACAACATGGATTATGTAGACATTAGTCTGGAAATAAGTAAACCTATAAATTATAACAATAAAGCCAGCTTGTTCATAAATATTACTTCTTGTTTGCTCTACAAGGATTATTGGGAGAAATGTATATAAAGTGACCAATTAGTGAAAACTTTTTAAAAATAGTTACATAATGTAATTTATTAACATTTCAAAATAATATTCTTACCAAATGATTTACTTTTTAATGATATGCTCTTCTAGGCTTATGATTCTTTTACAAAAGCTGTGAAAGCAAATCCTGATTTTGCAGAAGGCTTTTATCAAAGAGGGCTTTGTAAAGTAAAGCTCCACAAGGATAACTCAATCCTGGATTTTAATCATGCAATTACCCTCAATCCAAAACATTACCAGGTATTTAAATGAACAATTTCAGTGATTTGAACAGTGTATTAATTATGCTAAAATTATTAAATTCTTTATATGCCACTGTTTTTAGATAGCAATTACTGGTTACTTTGCTTACTTTTCAACCAACTATATATTATGATCACTTGCTGTATTGAACAACATTCAAAGTAAAACTGCTGTTGGACTCAGGTGACATTCAAATGTTGGAGTATGTGTTCAGATGGGTTCCTTTTTCACTCTTCCCCAGCCATGTCCATGAATTCTCTGTTAAACCTGAACAGATGCCAGTCTTCATCTGAAGAAAGGTCTAAAGCCCCCTGATGAGTAGTCAATACAAGTTGGTTCCAAATGATGACAAGAAAGTGCATTGGCTTCTGATGGGTATCTGACTTAGCCTCTTTAGAATTTCAGCTCCAATACCTAGACCCATCAGGGCTAAAGAATACATGGCAAATCCAATGGTCACTATACCTGATGGTTTATGTTGATTGTGTACTTCTGCAGTCAAGCAGTAGTAAAGGAGGTTGTCTCTAAAGCCATCCCTGAGTAAATCTGTTGCTGTTAACTTCACTGTGGCTGGCATTTTTTCTTAAGTAGCCAATTCTTAACCAGCACAGGATTTCAGAGCAGTCTTGAGCCTCCATAGTTCTTGCAAAGAATTCATGTCTGGTTGGCTCATGCCTGGTTTTTTCATGCCCACTTGGTTCCTTCCAACAAACTAAATTTTGACAACCCAGTAATCTGTATTTTCCCTTTGAACTAAAAGGACTATCTATAATGTTACTGAGCAGTGGGCTCACTCTCTAATGCACACAGAATCCAATACTGTGACACCAGGATTTTGAGAAAAGGAGTTTTACTGTGACGTCTGGCAAGGAGACAGGAGGCAAGCTCAAATCTGTCTCCCCAGTCCAAGAATTAAGGAACATTTGTAGGATGGAAACAAAGGGAGGTGGGGACAGTGACAGGGATTCAGGTTGGCATATTCTGATTGGTTGTTTATAGGACTGTCTATGTGTAGTAGAAATATACCCGTGGGCCCAATCTTATCTTCCTTGTTGAGGGACTCTTTGCGTTTTATTGCTTCTGATGACTCCTCATCCCTGTAATCTTGGTGCTGAGGAAGGTGATTTTCATTCCTAGTGTCTCAAGGGTTGTTCAAGGGACAAGAAGCTGTGTGTCTGCGCATGTGGCTAAATTTGACTGCTTGTAAAAGAAGCTCAGGAAAGAATTTTAGTTATGGAAGAGGAAAAATCCTCAAGTTGATTTGTCCTGAATCTCGATTTTTAGTTAGGACTCCTGGCTCTCTCACCCACGGTTTCAATAACAAGGATATTACATCTGCAAAAGTGCTTTGTGAACTGTTATGCATATAAATATTGTTAGTATTTCAATATATCTTTTAATAATTATAGTTTTATATACTATATTATTAATTTTATTTACTTCTTGGTTTGCTATCACATTGACTCCTACCTTTTAATAAAGAGACTGTAGAGATACAACATTGAATCAGTGAAGCTTGATGGGATCCTGATTTTTTTAGTTTATTCAAGACTTAGTTTTCATAATTGGGGGAATTTGATGATAGACTAAATATTAGAAGATTTTTGAGAATTAATGTTAGCTTTCTTAGACATATAATAGTAGTGTGTTTATGTAGGAGAACGTTCTTCATAGGAGATGGCATGCTTAAGACTTGATAAGTAGACATCGACAACTTATTTTCAAACAGTACAGCAAAAAATAGATAAAATAAATATGGCAAAATGCTAATGATGATTGAATCCAGGGGGTGGGTATATGGCCGTTCATTGTACTATTATTTCAGTTATTCAGTATATTTGAAATTTTTCATAATAAAATAGTGGGAAAAAAGATTTTACAGTTTATACCATATTTGTGTGGCATAGATTTGTTGAAAGTACCATATATTTTGGTAGAATTTATGCTGTTACTAAAGTATCTTTCCCTGCTTTCCTCCTCTCTTTCTCTGAAAAGGCATATTTAAGTCGAGTAGCCTATTATGGCTTGAAAGGCAGATACTCCAAAGCAATCTTGAATTGTAACGAAGCCATAAAAATTTACCCTGAGAGTGCCCGTGCCTTCCTCTACAGAGGAGTTCTGAAATATTACAACAAGGTAGGTTCAATCCTGCCTTGTTAACTGAGATTTTAGAGTGGGTGGTTTCTCAGGATGCCAAATGGGGACTCACTTCCTTTTTTTCCTTTGTGATAGGAGAAACGCCCTGGTGTGAAGGGCAGAACTACATAGAATACTTTACTCTTTCAAAGTGTGTTAAGAGGGATTTTGATTTATAATTTTTTCAAATTCGTTTTTGACATTTACATTTAAAATAACATTCAGTTTTATTAAGAAAGTAATAAAATTTATTAAGTAGTATATAGTAATTGTAGATAATTTGGAAAACACAGAAGGAAATAAAGGAGAAGATTAAAACTATCTGTTATGCCACCACCAAATGATAATTCCTGAGAGCATTTTGGTGTATTTGCATTTAGGCTTTCTATTTTCCTGGTAATACATGACAGATGATTACCAAAACTAGGACTATGTTATTTGAATAATTGTGTGTTGTGCCCTGGTTTTTACATGTAATCTTTGAAGATACCATTTTTAAAAAATGATTGCATAATATTCCGTCATATTTTTTTAACCATTTTATTGGTGGACATTTAGATTGTTTTCAAGTTTTTACTGTTTTACTATTTAAAATAATGTGGTTATGCACAACTGAATAGAAAATCACTGTCTGAGTTTATGTTTAGTTTCTAAATGGAAATTACTGGGTCACAGAGTATGAGCATCACTTACCAGTTGACATGCGATGTCGCCTGGAATACTTTGTTTCTCCCTACTTTTCTTTTCCGACCTTTCTTTGTAGCTATTTCATATTAATAATTTTGCAAACAACACCTTAAAGCAAAAGTAAGACCTTGCATTACAGGTTAATTCCATGAAAATTACTGTTTCTCTCTATATAAGGTATCAAGAAAGAATCAAAGACAAAGCAAAAGAGAACGTGAATAGAAAACATTATGATAATGTGATATTAGAGCACGAGTGACAGAAGCAAGCAAGCTCTGGTGAATGTTTGCTGGATGAATGTGGCTTGCTTCTCTTTTACCAACAAGAACTATAATTTTCACCTTGCCATATAGCAACATTAGTAATACGATACAGTTAAAGTTATTTATACATTTAATTTTATGTGCCGGTAGAAGTAACTATAATAATTCCTTCTAAGCGATCTCCTTAACTAACTCCCTGAAAGATTAACTTGGTTGTCTTAATGTCACAGCTTTAAATGTGTGCTCCGAAAACTCTGACAGAATCAAGAATTTATTTTACAGTTAAATTTCAGTACATTATGGTTTACCCTTCTCAACTAATTATTTTTTTTTTTTTTGTAGACTTATAACCTAGCAATTACAGATTTAACCACAGTTATCAACCTGGACAAAAACAGTTATATAGCATTTTATAACAGAGCAATATGTTATACCAAAATAAAGGAACTTCAAATGGTAAGATTACCATTTTAATAAACATGTTTACAGAATTTTTATTATTTAAAGAATACCCTGTTCTAAGTAGCATCTTTTATGTTTGGATGGATTTCTGTCAAAGTTATATGTAAAGCATTATCTCATTACTTCTGTTATAATTTTGGAAAATAATTCCTGTGGAAATACACACACAGAAATCTTGAGAAGCCAAAGAACCATTTCAAAGGGCATTTAGTTTATTAGTGCTCATCAAATGTTCTTATATAATCTCTGCAATGATTCATATGAAAAATTCACTTTACAATCCTTATATAAAGCACTTTAAGGCATAAATCATTAAAATATATATTACATAATTAATTCTCAATGGAGTAATTCTCATTTGTTTCTACTGATCACACCTCAACCAGAATTTTTAAGCAGTGATCACTAGCAATACTGTTGCTTAAAATTTTCAACATGAGGTAAATGGTTTTTGGAGGTAATTTTCATACGGTGCTCAGACCATAGACACAGCGGGAAGATTTGGCTCTGGGGACTGGGACTCGCTAGTACTGAGCCGGCCTAACTGATGACTGCAGCAAACCCTATTCTCCATTTGTTTTGATCCAGCTTCTACCTGTGCAAAACCTTTTATATTTTCTAATATGACTCCCTCTCTTCCGGCCCCCTAGTGAGTTTAGTCGTTTTTCAATCAGGATTCCTCACTGCGAGGCAGGTGGTCAGTGGTCTCTTCGTGTTTTGTCCCTCTGCATATTTCTCTTTCTCTCCTTTCCATTTGTCTCCCCCTCATTTTTACCCCACTTCCTTGGTAAATGAAGCATTCCTTTACAATACCTTCCCCTCATGTCTCATTCCTGGTACTCTGTGAGGACACACTCCCCAATCTCCTTGAAACTTTGGAAGTCATCCTGCTTAAAACGTTGAGAAATTCAGAAATTCATACTCTATGGAAAGGAAGAAGGTGGGAAAACAGTTTCTATGTAAGAGGACGTAGAATTCCTGATAACCAGACTATCAGGTTCCCTCCAGAAATGTTGACAAATGAATAATTAATTTATAACCAAGAATTCTGAAGATTTTAAGAGCCAAGTACAGGATCATTTATGAGAGGAGACCACATAGCAGGCGTCTTTGACTTGCTCCCTTCCATCCCCCACTCCTTTCTGGGTAACCTTGAAGCTGCAAACAATGGGCTGGGGAGGGGCAGGAACTCCCATTTTTGTTATCTCAGGCATGTAAAAAAAGCCACTTCCCCCTTAATAAAGAAAATGCAAAACTACCTAAATAAAGCCTGACTGAATTAGAATAATAAAATATTGGTGATTTTAGTGTTGCTCATTTTACGGATTAAGAAATGGAAGTAGGGAGAGGTTAGAAAACTCATCCCAGTCACCCAGGGAGTTAGAGACCAGTATCAGTGCTCACAGGTGTGTTTGCTTCTGGGTTAATACAGTCTTGTAAAACCATCTGACCTCCAGCTTGTGCACCGGATGTCATTTACCACATTTACCAGAGTCACCTCCTTCACCTCTTTCTCCCCATTCCTGCCATCTCCAGGCTGGGAATGCCCAAATATCTTTCTGCAGAACAATGCACTCGGGCATTCTTTAAGATACGGTTTCATAAAAGCCAAGCAAAGGTGAATTCGGGGTCCTATCACTTTTTTTTTTTTTTTTTTGCTGTTTTTTTTTTTTAATTGAGATTGTTCACAAACCATACAATTATCCAAAGATCCAAAGTGTACAATCAGTTGCCCATGGTGCCATCATACAGCTGTGCGTCCATCACCACAATTAATTTTTTTCAAGTTTTAGAACATTTGCAATGTTTTTAGAACATTTTCATTACTCCAGAAAAGAAACAAAGACAAAGAAAAAAAACTCAAATCCTCCCATACCCCTAACCACCCCCCTCCATTATTCATTCATAGTTTTGGTATAGTACATTTGTTACTGTTGATGAAAGAATGTTAAAATACTAACTGTAGTATATAGTTTGCAATAGGTATATATATTTTTCTGTATGCCCCTCTATTATTAACTTATAGTTACAGTGTCATACATTTGTTCTAGTTCATGAGAGAGATTCTACTATTTGTACAGTTAATCACAGATATTGTCCACCACAAGATTCACTGTTTTATATATTTCCACCTTTTAACCTCCAACTTTCCTTCTGGTGATGTACATAACTCTGAGCTTACCTTTTCCACCACCTTCACACATCTTTCAGCACTGTTATTCTCACAACATGTACCATCGCCTCTGTCCATTTCCAAATGTTTAAGTTCACCCTAGTTGAACATTCTGCTCATAATAAGCAACCGCTCCCCATTCTTCAGCCTCGTTTTATATCCTAGTAACTTATATTTCATGTCTATGAGTTTACATATTACAATTAGTTAATATCAGTGAGACCCTGCAATATTTGTCCTTATGTGTCTGTCTTTATTTCCCTCAACAAAGTGCCCTCAAGTTTTCTTCATCAACCCATTTTTTTTAAGACGCTTTTGTTCACACACCATGCATTCCGTCCTAAGTAAACAATCATTGGTTCCCTGTATAGTTACATATTTATGTATTCAGCACCATTGCTACTATCTATATAAGGACATCTCCGTTTCTTTCACAAAGAAGGAGGAAGAGTCAAAGAAGGTAGAGGGACAAAAGAAAAAGGAAAAAGAAAGAGGGAGAAAAAAATGACAGCCAGGAAGCAACAAAAGGAAAGACAGCATTAAACTAAAGTAGAAGAGTCAGACAACATCACCAATGCCAGAAGTCCCATACCCTTCCCCTAAGTCCCCCCCATATGCATTTAGCTTTGGTATATTGCCTTTGTTATATTAAAGGAAGCATAATACAATGTTTCTGTTAATTGTAGTCTCTAGTTTGCATTGATTGTATTTTCCCCCCATTCCCACCCTATTTTTAACATCTTGTAATGTTGACATTCATTTGTTCAACCTCATGTAAAAACATATTTGTACCTTTTATCACAATCGTTGAGCACCCTAGGCTTCACTGAGTTATACAGTCCCAGTCTTTATCTTTCTTCTTTCATTCTGGTGTGCCACATAGTCCTAACCTTCATCTTTCAACCATGCTCACTGTCATCTTTGTTCAGTGTACTTACATTGTTGTGCTACTATCTCCCAAAACTGTTTTCCAAACCTCTCACTCCTATCTTTTCCTTTCTGTCTGCAGTACTTCCTTTAGTGTTTCCTGTAGAGCAGGTATCTTGTTCACAAACTCTGTCATTGTCTGTTTGTCAGACAATATTTTAGCCTCTCCCTCATATTTGAGGGACAGCTTTGCCAGATATAGGATTCTTGGTTGGTGGTTTTTCTCTTTCAGTATCTTAAATATATCACCCCAGTTCCTTCTCGCCTCCATGGTTTCTGTTGAGTAATCTGCACATAGTCTTAATCAAGCTTCCTTTGTATGTGATGGATTGCTTTTATTTTGCTGCTTTCAGGATTCTCTCTTTGTCTTTGACGTTTGGTAATCTGATTATTAAGTGCCTTGGCATAGGCCTATTCAGATCTATTCTGTTTGGGCTATGCTGCACTTCTTGGATCTGTAATTTTATACTTTCATAAGAGATAGGAAATTTTCATTGATTGCTTCCTTTATTATTGTTTCTGCCCCTTTCTGCTTCTCTTCTCCTTCTGGGACACCAGTGACACATACAGTCCTGCATTTCTTTTTGTCCTTAAGTTCCTGGAGACATTGCTCATATTTTTCCATTCTTTTCTCTATCTGTTCTTTTGTGTGTAGGCTTTCAGGTGCCTTGTTTTCCAGTTCCTAAGTGTTTTCTTCTGCCTCTTGAGATCTGCTGTTGTATGTTTCCATTGTGTCTTTCATCTCTTGGGTTGTGCCTTTAATTTCCATAGATTCTGCCAGTTGTTTTTTCAAACTTTCAATTTCTACCTTATGTATGCCCGGTGTTTTCATCATACACTTCATCTCTTTTGCGAAATCTTCTCTAAACTTTTTGAATTGATTTAGTATTAGTTATTTCAATTCCTGTATCTCAGTTGAAGTGTAAGTTCCTTTGTCTGGGCCATAACTTCATTTCTCTTCGTGTAGGTTGTAGTTTTCTGTTGTCTAGGCATCTGGTTTCCTTGGTTATGCCAATCAGGTTTTTCTAGACCAGAACGGGTCAGGTCTTAGAAGAAGGCAATAGTATCAGGTTTCCCTGAGGGTGTGTCTTAGAAGATTGGTGCACCCTGTGAGGCCTCAAGTCACGGTGCTTTTCCGCCCAGCAGGTGGCACCTGTCAGCCTGTAGCTGCAGACTGTAAGGAGGTGTGGCCTGTGGCTGTTTTTTCCAGGCTCTGGGGTCAGGTTCCAAATGGAGGGCAGGTAGTAAAGCTGGGCCCCACTTCTTTCCTCTTAGGGAAGACACCCCCCCAGGGAGGGGTCATTAGCATTTGAATAGACTGTGCCTGTGCTGTCTCCATCTTTGTCTGGGTCAGAGTGCTGGGGACTGAAAATGGCTGAGGCTTTCTCCACTAAGCCAAAAAATGGACAGAAAGCCCCCTTTAGGGCCAGTCCATGGCCACCCTCTGGCTTGCCAAGGTCGGTCATCACCAAACGCCTGTGTCATAGCTTGTATTGAGCAGTCCATACTTGTTAATTAAAACCCCAGTTGGAGCTCAGCTGAGCTGTATCTGCTTGCTGGGGAGAGAGCTGCTCTCTAGCACTGCAAGGCTTTGCAGTTCAGGCCATGGGGGGAGGGGTCTCCTGGCTTCGATCCACAAGTTTTACTTACAGATTTTATGCTACAATCTCAGGCATTCCTCCCAATTCAGGTTGGTGTATGATGAGTGGACAGTCATGTTTTTCTCCCCACAGTTATTCCAGATTATTTACTTGTTGTTCCTGGTTGTTTATTAGTTGTTCCAGGGGGACAAACTAGCTTCCACTCCTCTCTATGCCGGCATCTTCTTCCATCTCTCCCTATCACTTTTTATTAATAAAAATAATAACAACTACTGCTTATTTTGGGTTTATTATGTGACAGGTACCAGGCTAAATGCATTACCAACATACTATTGAAATATTTTTAAATTAGATCCTTACAGCAATATGACTGCAAATATCCCAGTTTTGCAGATGAGGAAACTAAACTGAGCCTTAACATTAAGGAACTTTCCCAAGACCACAAAGCTTTTAATAGCAGAGACTTGATCCAGATACATGATAGGCCAAAACTCTGTCAGCCTTTTAATCTTAACCTCTGTATTCCGCCCCTGCCACCTCATTGACCTTGATGAAATCTCATTTACCTGCTTTTGTTTCTTCTTGTATCACATATGCAGCTGGCTCAGTGGAGCTCTAGGGCATCTTAGAGGTTTTGCTTTCTGTGATTCTGCGAAAGGAAAAGTCATACAATATTTGAGCTAACATTTTAGGTCTTCTCCTAAGCAGTTCTAATTATTTTTAAGTACTGGCAATACTTATTTATTATGCTACGGCATGCATATAGGCTATTTAATTGAACAATTATTTGAGATACTTGAGTACCGAATCATGAAACACTAGAGGACAACAAATGAGCAAATAGTAAAATATTATTTATTTGCTATTTTTCAGTTAGCATGTTCTACAGGCATATAAGATTTGGCCCTTTTCTGATCAAACCAGATGGCTCTTTTGGTTAAAATGTTCAGTAGGAAAATTATTGAAGAGACACAGCCCCAACCCAAATTTGGAGTTCTTCTAGTACTTGGTGCAGAATCAATGACTGGTATAAACTTGTTTACTAGGTGATCAAAAATAGTAATAACAATAAAGGTAATGAATGGAGAAAATTTTTCTTAGTTGACTAATTTTCAGCTTAGACTAATGTCTTTTAAAAATGAGTATACCTATCAAATATTTTGAGATGATTTTCCAACAAGTGTGTATTAGTTTTATTAAGGCCCATTAAAAAATTGATGCACAATTTATTCATCCAACAAAAATTTATTGAATGCCTAGTATGTGCCCAGCGCCAAAGTTATTGGGCTACACTGGTAAAAAAAATGGAAAAGGTCTGCTCCCACAGAACTTAGATCAATGAGGAAAACAAACACCAAAAATAAATTAAAAGTCAAATGGTAGTAAGTGCTTTGCTTTAAAGTTAACAGTCATTTAGTGAAAATACTGAAGGGTTTTTGCATCCCTTCTAATACATACACAAATGAAAATGTATAGGGTGATTCACAAATAACATGCTAAATGTAAGCACAGTGTGCACCACTTACTAAAAAGTAGTTGTATCATAATATTTAGCTGAGAAGACCCTTCAAATCTAACAAATTATTTTTGGTTGCAAGTTTAAAGTCAAATGAAAGAACTAACTGTAAAGTCTTATTTTGGGCAAAAACACATTTGTCTATGGCTACTGAAGCAAAGTTCTAAAGAGTTAAGCCTAGGTTGCAAATGATTATTTTATTTTTAGGCATTAATAGATTATGGAATTGTGCTTCTTCTTGATGCTGGAGAAACTATAACATTGAATACCTTCATCAATCGTGGACGTATCTACAAAGAACTAGAGCAATATGGCTTTGCATTAGAGGTAAATCTTCCTGTTTAAGTATTAAATATTAAACCATTTGATTTTGCATGTCTATTTCTGAAAACTAGTGAACAAGTTTTAGTTTTGCTATCAGATGGCAATATTAATGAGCAGTAACAACTTTAGCAATAATTGTACTGAAATAATTTGAATGACTAACAGAATGTTTGAAAAAGTGTGTATTTTTACTTTTTATTTTGATTACAGATAAATAGCTACTACATTAAAATAGTTTCTTATTTGATGAAATACATTATCAAGACTGTCATATCCCACAAAGAAGTATCTTCACTATATACAAGGATGAATTATTTGGCAAAAAAACCCCACAACAAAACAAAAACTGATTTATGTATCATTTACTCTGAGGCTTGGTGTTAACTTTTTCTCATTCACAATTTCCACCATTCCCCATTAAAAATACATAAAACTAAATCTGCTTGGGCAGAAAATAGCTGCTCAAAATAAGCTACTTGGAACAGGCTAAGTTAGTCAGAACAGACATTCAGAATGGCAATAGAAGATAGCATATGCAGTATATTAAAAAGAAATATGCAGTGTAACATGTATTTCATTATAGAATAAACAAAATCCATCATTCTCGTTTTTATCTTTTATTTTTATTGTCTAATTTAAGATAACTTTGAAATTAAGATTAAGAGACACAAGGCAAAAATTAAATAGCAATTTGAGACTTGCAGTTAAATAGTAATTCTGTTTCTTTGTTTCTGAAGAGTTGCAACATAACATTATATAGTGGAGTTTCCTATTCATTTCACCTCCAAAGATGGCTTGTATTATTTTTGTACCTATGGAGTCATCTTTGGAGATTATACCCCACAGAATCATCTACTTATTATTAGGGAAGTGTCTGAGAAATCTTATTTTAAACAGGTTACACTATGATGAAATGTAATTTCAACCATTGCTTTCCTTTAGACTTTTTGATATACTCAAAATATCCTTGAGGCTTTGATGCTTTTAGAATAGGAAAAAAAAAAAAAAAAGTACCGTCAAACGAAAACAAAAGCCAAAACAAAGGATCTCTGAAAACTCCAAGTGCTGGTGTGGATCTGGAACAACTGGCAAAATGCAAAATGATGTAGACCCTCTGAAAAAACAATTTTGCAGTTTCTTTTAAAGTTAAGCATACAGTCACCATATAACCTTTTAATCTTACTCCTAGGTATGTACCCTAGAGAAATGAAAATTTGTTTTCACACAAACCCTTGTGTATAAATATAGCAGGAGCATTATAATTGCCCCAAAACAGAAACAACTCAAATGTCCTTCAAATAAATAAATTGTGGCACATCCATACAGAGGAAGTTAGATTCAAAAGGCTATATATTGTATGATTCCATTTATATGACATCCCCAAACATGCAAAACTGTAGGGTCAGAGAAGACATTGAATGGTACTTGCCAGGGGGAGGGGTGGGATTAGGATTTGCATATTAAAGGGGCATCACAGGGGTGAGGAAACTGTTCTGCATCCTGATTGTGGTGGTGGTTACATTTGTTAAAACTCACAAAACTGCATACTAAAGACACCCTGAAATTTACTCTATGTAAAGTAAAAACTAAATATTAAAAATTAAATAAAAAAAAAGATTCAATGAAGGAAGGAATTTAAGATTGAGTAATAGAGGGGTAGATGAGGAACAAAAAGAGAAGAATCTTAGAACCCACCCAGGAAAAAGTTTTTAGGGAAAGATTGCTTAACAGAGATGTCAAGTAAGATGAGTGCTGAAAATGTATTACTGAATTGATAGTTGCATGACCTTCACAGAAACATATTGATCAGGAGGTTTAGAGGGCAGCTTTTAAACTGGAATTGATTGAGAAGTTAACAGTTAAACTTATTAGATTGAGATATTTATTTATCTCTTCTCTCTCTTGAGAACCTACCATAATGATAGTAAAGGAATAAAGAATATAGTTATGTTGGTTTGAATCTGTTATGTACCACAGAAAATGCCATGTTCTTTTAATCCATCCCTGTGGGGGCAGACCTATTGTGGGTGGGACCTTTTGGTTAGGCTATTTCAATTGAGATGTGACCCAGCCCATTCAAGGTGGGTGTTAATCCTTTACTGGAGTCCTCTATGAGAGAATAAAAGGCAGACACATTTGGAGAGAGCTGAGAGAGAGAGAGAGAGAGACAGACAGACAGACAGACAAACAGACACCCAAGAGATACTAAGCAAGGACCCACACAAATTGGGAGACAGCCACTGAAACCAGTGCCCAGGAGAGAAGGACCAGCAGGTGTTGCCATGTGCCTTACCATGTGACAGAGGAACCCTGAATGCCAGCAGCCTTTCCTCAGAGATGGTGCCTTAATTTGGACATTTTCATGGCCTTAGAACTTGAACAAGCCAACCCATTTCTGGTATATTGCATTCTGGCAGCTTTAGCAAACTGAAACAATAGTGAAAGATAAAGAAAGTATGAGAAGAGATGGCCAACCACCCCAAAATACCATTCCAGATTTTAATGTCTCAAACTTAAATATGAATGAGTAGCCAAGAATCATACACTTGAAGGAAATAAAAGAGAGACAAATATACACAAATTTGTCATAAGTATATGGGATGATGGGAGGATGGGAGGATGGGAGGTATGTGGAGTGGTAGTGTGACAAAGCTAAATTCTATGTAGGAAGAGAATAGTTGTACCACAAAGCTAAAATATGATACTATAAGCATGTTATTTAGATATATGAAATTAACCATGGAAGAGACAATGGTAAGATATAAAAATGATTGCCTCTGGGGAGTGGTGCTCAGGGGTAAGAGAGGTGGGGCAAGGGATCCCTGTGTTAGCATCAGAAGCCTTGTAGTTTTTTAGACCCTGTATACTGTATACACTGATTACTTTAATAAGAATAAAAGTAAACAAAATAAAATATATTTAGAGCCAGCTTACAAATTATACAATAAAATTGGTCTTATTAAACAATAAGAATAATAAGTTGATGGGAGTTGTGAAATGGGGACAGTGAGTGCTGACTAGGTTTTAAGGAGATTGGTAATGTCAAGAACTTGAAGGCTGTTAGGTCAGCGAAAGTGTGACAAAGACTAAAATAACAAAAGACCAGGAATATTACAGAGCAAATTTCCAGAGGAGATGTGAAAGAATGAGGTGAAGAATCCATCCTGACACAGAGAGGAAAATAGTGTGGATGTTTTACTTTTCCTTGGCTGCTTAAGCAAATATCATGCAATAGATTGGCTTAATCAATGAGAAATTATTGGCTCATGGATCGAGGCTAAGAAAAGTGCAAACCAAGGCATCATCAAGATGATGCTTTCTTCCTAAAGACAGATGTTCTGGGGCTGGCGGCCTCTCCTGGCCTCTCCCTTCTTTTCTAGGTTCTGCTGATTTTCAGCTTCTGGCTGCTCCCTCTGTGGCTTTCATTCTGTTTATAAAGGATTCCAGAAGTAGGATTAAGACTCATCCTGATTGAGTTGGGCCACACCTTAATTGAAGTAACCTCATCAAAAAGATCTACTGACAATGGGTTTGTACCCCCAGGAATGGGTTAAGTTTAAGAACATGTTTCTCTGGGGTATGTACAGTTCCAAACCACCACACTCTACCTCTGGATCCCCAAAAGACTTGTTCTTTCTTCATGCAAAATACACTCATTCCATCACAACAGCCCAAAAGCCTTAAGTAATTTCAGTAATAATGCTGAGTACCAAGTCTTATCAAAATCAGTTATGGTGTGGTCTGTCCACAATTTCCCTCTATCTGTAGACACGTGAAACTTACAGAATAAGTTATCTGCTTCCCATTTACAATGAAGAAACAGTCACAGGATAGACATTCCCATTGTAGAAGGGAGAAATTGGAAGAAAACAAGAGTCATGGGTCCCAAACAATTCTGAAACCTAGCAGGGAAAATTCTATTTGATTTCAGCCTGGTGGAGCTGCAGCCCCACCCATGCCAAGTGATTGCATAATGGCCATCTTCTCCCCGAACACACCGAGGTGAAGGCTCCACCCTCTCCAAGCATCTGGATGGTGGACAGGCTCTTTACAAAACCTCAGAGCACAGGCCCCATCCTCTCTGAACACTGGGGTGGTGGCACTCTTCCTGAATAATGGGGTGAAAGACCCACTTCCTCCAAGCACAGGGGCAGATCTACCCTTTCCACATAACTGGTTGGTCCCGCTCTCTTGGCCTGAGGAGATATCTTTGGTTCAGACCTCAGTTTCCATGGTTCTGCCCTTGATGTTATTCTTCCTTCAATTTGTCCCTTCTCTGTCCCTTTTGGTCAGGGCTGGCAATGGATCTGCTAATAAAAATTTTGTTGAAACCATGTTGGCTTTGCATGCAGTTGACAGGGATCCAAACCATCAGACAGAAGAACTTCCCACAGATCCTTTCTGAAAAACTGCATTTCCAATCCTGACTTCTACTGAAATGGCTGAGAGCATCCGTGTTCAGTTAAACTCTCACCTTGAGCCCTATACTCCATAGGCTTACTTTCTGGAAGATCAGGGAATTCCCTAAAAGAGTTGCTTCTGACTCTAGTCACTATCTGGCTAGGCTTACAATTTTCCAGACCATCACATTTATGGTTTCCTTGTGCTTAAGAGTTCAGTTTTCAGTTTATCTCTTTACTCTCACATTTTACTAGAAGTTGTGAAGTGAAACCAGGCTTCACTTTCCACACTTAGCTTGGAAATCTCCTCAGCTAAATATTTAAATTCATTGTTTTCAAGTTCTGCCTTCCATCTGACATCAGAGCTCAATTTTGCCAAGTTTTCTGCCACTTAAAAACAAGGATTACCTTTCTTCCAGTTTCCAATAACACATTCATCTTTTTCTTCTAAGGCCTCATTGGAAGTATCATTGGCATCCATATTTCTACCAATGGTCTCTTCAAAGTAATTTGTGCTTTTTTCCATCAAGCACCTCACAGTTCTTTCACCTTCTATTTGTTACCCAATTCCAAAGCTGTTACCACATTTTTTGGTACTTGCAATAGTAGCACTCCACTCTCCTGGTAACAAAATCTGTTTCAGTTTCCTTGGCTGCTCAAGCAAATACTATGCAATAGATTGGCTTAAACAATGAGAAATTATTGGCTCACGGACTGAGGCTAAGAATAGTGCAAATCAAGGCATCATCAAGGTGATGCTTTCTTCCCAAAGACTGATGTTTTGGGGCTGGCTGCTGGTAATCCTTGGTCCTAGGCTCCTGTCACATAGCAATGCACATGGAGGCCTCTCCTGGCCCCTCCGTTCTTTTCCAGGTTCTGCTGATTTTCAGCTTCTGGCTGCTCCCTCTGTAGCTTTCATTCTACTTATAAAGGATTCCAGTAATAGGATTAAGACTCATCCTGATTGAGTTGGGCCACACTTTAACTGAAGTAATCTTATCAAAAGATCCTACTCACAGTGGATTTATGGCCACAAAAATGGATTGAGTTTAAGAACATGTTTTTCTAAAGTATATAGCCCCAAACCACCACAGTGGGTGAGGGTCATTACAAATAAATTGATCAGTGGAGGGAATGGGAGAGGAGAGGACTTTTTTTGTATATGAGTGACACTGAGAATTTATTTTTTATGATCCTGGTATAATAGACACAATTGATATAGAAGAGAAAAATTATAAAAACTACAGTTAGCTTTATTCTGAATAATGCTGATAATCACCATTTATATCTATTACTGATAATTAATGCCTAATGATCATGTAGCATAATAATGATTATGCATTTAATTTAATGAGCCAAGTTGACTTTTGTAAGTTTTATCTAATTACAAAGGTAAACATGGCATTCTCAGCTTTTTAAGTTCATGGTCATGCCTCACAGCCCCCAAATTTATGGGAATGTATGTAATAAATCTCACTTACACTTGTGAATTTGCCTCCATTTTAGCAGAAATCCTGATTAGGTTGTTTTTGCTTAGATAATAAATTTCTTATTTTCCTCTAAATAGCACCATTTAGTATCAAAATATGCTTCATGAATCTAAGTGGGTAGTCCACACTTACAGATCGACTGTTTCTAATGCTTTCTCCTCCAGTAGGATCCCAGAATGCTCACTTGACCCTACTACTCCCCCTTCCACCCCCAGTAATAGCAGAAAACCCATCCTACTCCACAAGACAGCCAGCCTTCTCCTTTTAATAAAACCAGGGAGGGTTTTGGAAGGAGGAGGGCAGAGGAGAAAGAGAAAGTGAGAGAGAGAGAGAGAGAGAGAGAGAGACTGTGAAACTGTCTATCTTGGTAAGCTCCTCTCTGGTTGGGTGGGTAGAAACCAGGACTTTGACACATACCTTTTGAAGCTGTAGGGTACATGTGTCCCAGCTTCCAAGATGACATTCTGGAGGTATTTCCTTTCACCACTCTAAGGAAGGTTCCAGGGTTCCCCACTGTTTACCTTGGTCAAATGAGGTCACAACCAAAACTGCCCATCAGGATTCCTGCTGAAGCGATCCTCTGGGATGAAACAGGGCCGATTTTGTTCCTTTATGGGTTCTGGACTCTCTTACTTATGAAATGTCCCTTCCCATATTATAGCAAACATTGAAATTGATCTTTATCCCATATCGTATAGTAAGTTGCAATTACATTGTATTTTGATTTATAGATATTGATTTAAATATTTTATTTAATTGAAATTTAGCAATGTTATTCCATTTTTATTTCATGTCTCAAATATTTTTGTAGGGATTTGGAAAGCTTTTAGACTTCAGACACTGTGTCCCTGGTGCTTAATAGACTAGAGGGTTCTGGGCCTCGGTAGCAGACTTGGCACTTTTAATTCTCTTTAACAGTTTCCCCAGGGCCATTGGGGCTCATCCTAGCAGATGTTCCTAACTTCGAATCTTGGGGTTAGAGTTTCTATTTCTCCCTCTCAAAAGGCTTCTTAGATCCCTGGAGAAAATGATACATTTTTCTCCAGAAGTGCAAATTCTAAGGGCAAGACTGGATTTAGCTCATCCACACAAAAGTCTGTGGCCCAGGTGCCTTCAGTTATGTAACTCCAAAGTTCTCTCCACATGAATTTCCATTTCCACCCAGACGGGAAAATCTCTGCCAGTGTTTGCAAGGAAAAAATATAATAGAAAGTAAAAGATTCCCCATTACACACAGAAGGGCAAAAGCATAGGAAAGGTCCTTATTCTTGAAGTGAAGACCAGTAGCATGAGATCCCAAGTGAGTTTACCGTAATGGGTGTCCTCTGCTCCATGTTTTCTCACTAGGTGTAATACTATAAAGAAATAATGAAGTTTTAGGAAAAGATGTGTATTTCGATGCTTGTGTTAAGCATATTCACGGTAGAGTCAAAGTTGGAAGGAAGTTTTAAAAAGCACAAAAAATAATGTTGCACAATTAACAAAAACTTATAAAATTGTTTCAGGATTTTAAACAAGCTGCTCTGATAAGCCAGACGGTGAGCCTTTGTCAGGCTGTTGCCTTGTGCCATCACAGGTATGGAATGCAATTTATGTTGAAGTGAAAACAAGTGGGATCATCAAATTTACCTAATTATTGCCTCATAAGTAAGCCAAGAAGGAAGAGCAAAAACAGAGGAAAATGGTGTGGAGGAGACAGAGTACAAAAATGAAGAGAGACACAAAGCAAAGTCTAGAATTTCCTGCAAGGAAGTGAGGACCACCTAAGTGTGGCATTAGCACACTTCTAACTTCGAATAAACTATTGTAGCCAAGCCAGCAAGTAAATACCTGGATCATGGCATTGGGGGATATCTAACTGATTAAAGAGAAAACCCCAAAATACAGAATAAAAGACATGGCTAATATACAGAATAAATTTACATGTAGCTCAAAATATCTAAGAATAAAAGAAACTCATTTGTTTTACCCATAAGATGGAACTAATTTTTCAAAAGCTTATTTACTGGATTAAGAGAGTGATTTCAAAAAATAATGTATTTTCAAGAAAATTTAGCATTTAAAAACATAATTCTAAATCTAAAAGTAATGAAAACAATACTAACAAATACATGGAAAGGACATTATGCTCTATGAAAAGCACATTACTTAAAACATTGTTACCTGTTTCTGGGATTGTTATAAAAATAAGTTGTAGAAGAAGGGAAAAGAACAGTTATGTAAGGCTGAAATACAGAAGATGATCAGCTTAAAATATAGACCAAGATACTATTATGGAATAGTAGATAACTTTGCTAAACATAACATTTACATTTCTACATATACGTTTGACATTCAAAAATTAATTTTTGTTCATTTTGCTTTTAAAAACATAGAAATTCAGCACATGAGGGTTTTAACATGGATAAAATGTATTTGGTCAAGCAGTAGTTTACAGCAATTATTTTTCATGAAAGAATAATAGTAAGTGTGGTTAATTTGGAGGGGGAAATTAGGATAGTTCATAAATTATGTAGACTAGGCTGTGTAAATGTCCAATTTAGAAAATAGAACACAGTTTGAATTATTTAGGAAATCAACATTCATCTTTCCTACCTTAGGACATATGTGGTACAGCTACATTTCCCTGCAAGTTTTATATATAAATACATTCACCTGAACTTGTGAAGGTGCCTTTGGCTTAAAAGACTCAAACTCGTCTCAGACCTTTAATTTTCTATCCACTGAGAAACATAGTCCACTGTTGTTATTTTAATCCATCAAACTTTGTACAACCCATCTCTTCAAGTAATTGTCATTCTTAAGAAGAGATGGAATAATGATGACTGATGTGTTTGTTTTCGTTGGTGGGTAAAGACCAACAATGTATACATTGGTTGTATTCTCTTAAAACTGAAAACAGGCTTCAAAATTTCCCTCATCCTCCTTCCTGTGGTTGGCAACTATCAGAGTCAGTAAATTTCTCTGTGTGTCAGATCACAATCTCTTTTATGAAATCTAATCACTGGGTATATATGTCAGAACCTCCTTAAGCTGATACTGCTTTGCAATTCCAAATAACCAACTTTTTTTTTTTTTTCCAGCAGACTAGAATTTCTATTGTCTTTTAATAAAAGTAGAATTTAAATCAACACTAAAGCCCTGATAACTCACAGTCTAAATTCCATGTGCTTTGAGTTTTAACAGTTTTACTGAATTTAACAATAAGAAATGTTTAGTAATTGGTTATATTTATCTCAGGAAAAATGTTTTTGCTTTTCAAGGCAAGTTATTTACTGATAATATACATAGTAGTGTGATTTGTAAGTATGGTGAGACACCATTGGTGTCTTATAGTGAGAAAAGTAAAATGTTTCCCCTTTGTAAAGTTTAAAAAAAGGAATGAACCTTTAAATTTTAAGGCTTTGATCTTTGAACTCTTGGGGTTGCAGACTTTTGAAGTATGCCTTTGTATATCTTTGGTTCTCACTCTTGTGGTTGCTAGGAGACAACATTCCTTAGTCTGAATATCCTATTTGTTGCCCAATTTGGTCACCAAGAGTGTTATGGCAGAGTTAATTTTTAGATCTCTTTGAAAAAAAAAAAAAAACTTAAGATTTTAAAAGTATCTATATATATAACAGAGAAAACCTGATTGATTACTCAGAGATGTATGTACTTTTTACATCAGTATACTTATTATTTCACTCTTCTTATATTTGCATGAAATATTTTTGAATCTTTGACTCTGCGAGCCACATTCTTTAGTTTTGGGAGGTATTTGTGATTTATTTGTACAGCGCAGTAGGGCACATCTGGTCACGTATGTGATTAATTTGGAAAATGCAGTGGGCCTTTGTGCGCATGGCCTGGCCTGTAAGCTCAGCACATGATGCAGAGTTAACAGGACAATTTAATGAGAATCGTGAACCTTCAGTAAGTGATCCTATTACTTTAAATTTATACAAACACATTTTATTTTAGAAAAACTCATTTAATACACTTCTATATTAGTGGAAATTGATGCTTAACAATTTATGTCTCAATGACAGTATTTCCTGATATAGCATAGATTCTGTGACACATTTTCCATTGGCTGTCATGTAGTTACTTAACTCAACCTGAGGACACTGTGTGATTGTTGCCGATTAGTTAAGTTGGATTTTAAATTTGGGTTCAGGTAGAAGGGAAACTGAGCCATCATGCGTAAGAAAAAATAGTTTGTTACTCACAGGTCCCAGAGAGAGAGGGGTGCCACGAGGGGTCAATGGAAAGCACAGGCATCTCGGGTGGGGAGCACACGGGCAGAGAAACAAGGACCAGTGGGCTTGCGCCTTTATTGTGGTCCAGGGGTGGAGGTTACTAGGTTACCTGTCAGAGTCAAGAATTGGTTAGTTTAAAACATATGTGCACGAAAAGGGAAAGGGACTGGTTGTCTGAGGGCAGGGAGTGGTTAGCTTAGCATTTGGGACCAGCTGTAGGATTTGGTTGAGGTGTGTGGGTGGAGTGGACACGGCTGCAGATGTAGGTTGGGGCTCTGGGGGGAGTTGATGCCCCAGGGCTGGAAAGCTGTTCACTAACTAGGCCAAAGTCAGTGCTGAGGCAAGCGACATAGCCAAAGTAAGAAGGATGCCAAGGCAGCACATAAAAAAGTTTTGATGGTATAACAGTGATATGCACGTCTTTAGCAAAATGAAATTGCTCTTTCTATAAAGGCATCTGTTTCATTTTTTTTTTTCCTTGTCTATTAGTGCAGGGGGATGGGGAGTCTCTGGCTTTGGCACTGTTACCTACTCTGTACTTGATTTTAGTCATTATACGGTATAAAGTGAGAGGCTTGCTAGGTGGCTTTTAAGGTCCCTTTCCAACTTTAAGGTTTAATTATTATTTACTTAGATTGAATAGACTAGGTGCTCATTAAATGTTAGTGCTGGTAACTAAATAGATTCAGAAAAATAATATCAATCACTATTTTTTTTTATTCATAACTTAAACAACATGGTGGTGAGCTTCATTTTAAAAAATTGACCAGGCTCTACAAGGGAAGAGATTGTATCTTATAGACCATATATTAGAATATATAATCACAAAGGCTTTTTAATCTCCCTCTGGGTGAGAAAGGGCAGGGTGTAGGAGGCATTCTGGATGTCGGTATACTAGGAGCATTTCAATAATTTGTGGGGAAAATATCAGCAAACTGAGATTGTCCTGGAAATTTCAATTTACATGTTCACCACAGGTATGCACCTAAGGAAACACATTACAATCCATAGCTAGAAATAATGAGTGCTACAAAACCCAAGAATTAGATGCACTTTCTACAAAATAACTATGGGTTAATAATCCTTGATAAATATTTATTTTGATAGGTTTAGAATTATTTCTGTAATACAGTGACAAGGCAGTTGTAGAGGCATTGTGACCCTACGTTAAGTTAATTAAGAACTTCTAAATACAGTGCCAATTATCATGAAAGGGGAGCACAATTTTATTGTAAACTACCTGATGGGGGTGAGCCTGTGTTTTCTTACTAACAACCCACAGAGAGAACTCAAAAGACACTAACTGCTTGCATGTCTAGTCTGTAACGTCAGAAGCTGAGCTTTACTAGTGCTTCACTGTTGATTCTTGCGTGGTCTTGTAGCAGAACACATGGTGCATGATTTTCGGGTAGTGTTTCCCAAAACATGGAGCAAATATCATGGGTACTGCAGTTACTTTTCAGAGTGTGTGGACAAGCACACACACACACACACACACACACACAAACACACACACACACAAAGCATTGAATCACATTGTGAGAAACTGAATCATTTTTCAGTTTCAGACTGAATTCTTTCTCAAATGTTCTGATTATGTAAAGGAGAAATTCTCAACCAAGAGCAGTCTTTAACATCTTTCTAACACTTAATAATCTTCCTTCATAATAGATGGAGCAGCCTGCAGGATGAGAGTTTTCTGCCGACTACAGTATCCAGGTGTAATTTCTGATTATTTTTAGAGCTGCCTTCTATTTATGGCTTGAGATAGTGATTTTTTTTCTATTTATGGTAGTGATAATAAGTTGTCTTTTAAAAATAAATTTATTTAAGAAAATAAGTTGATTTAATAAAATATATTCAGTAAATGATAGTGTAGATAGAACATAAGGCAACTGTCATGAAAGAGAGCCTGAAATTTGGAAAACAACTGTTTTAAGTGATACTCCCAAGCAATATCTAAGAGCTAGTAGTTTCTCGAACAGTTATCTTGGATTCTATGTATTTTATAAAGGAAAAAGCCGCAAAAGTAGAGATGTATTCTATTAAATTTTGAAAACTATTTGAGATGTAATGAAATTAATGTAAGGAAGATAATATTCATTGGATGAAATACTCTGTGCTATGTGTTTTTCACATGCTGTCATTTGATCTTCATAACAACTTTGCAAAATTAGTATTATTGCATGTTTAGGACTGATATACAATGATATACAATCCCTTCTGACTGTGCTAATGAGGTACCTGATTCCTGGCTCTTTGGCGCCAACTGCAGGTACAGGTGAAGAATGTGCGGTAGAGATGAGGCTTACCTGGGTGTGAATCCCAGGTGTTTACTCTGCAAACTTTGGACTGGGTGGTATTTTCTATGCCATTTACTATGTGCAGATTTTTCTGAGCCTTGATTTTCTTTTCATCTATCAAATGGAGATAATTGTCACTAACTGACAGAGGGCTTGGAATGTGAAATAGCATATGTAAAACACGTGGAAGAGTACTTAATAAGTAAGCAGTTGCCCAGTGTTAGCTTCTCTGCCCCACCCCCCCTTTTTTTGTTTAAATTCCAGACTCTCTATGCTAACTAAGGTTGAATGTAATTATTGGATGTGCACGTGAAATGGAGAAGTGACTTTATGTGCCCATGAACAAATATTTGATTCCTTCAACAGCCCCTATCCTTACCACAGAGAATAATTAGAGAAGATAGAAAGTTATCATTTAGCCACATACTTTAACAATTTAACAAGTTTTACGTTTTTCTCTCCCTTTCTTTTTGTGGTATATGTAATGAAATAGGCTGCCGTTACAGAAGATCAGTCTTATGGATCCCATTTCATGAAAACTTGGTTCCTTGTATTGTATAAGGAAATATTAAATACATATACATAAATTTATTTTTAATCTGATATAAACAGACTAATAAATAATAGCATGTGTTTTTCTATATTGACAACTGATAACTATTAAAACAGGTTCAGAAATAGCACTCAAGCACATTCTGTTATAAAAATGGCCCTTACCTTCCCTCTTTACCTTTACCCAAAACTTCAGATAACCTGTCTGATTTCCTCAGATCAGAAGGATTTACCTATCTGCATCCTAAGATGGTGTTCTAGTTTGCTAATGCTGCCAGAATGCGAAACACCAGAAATGGACTGGATTTTATAAAGGGGGTTTATTTGGTTACACAGTTACAGTCTTAAGGCCATAAAGTGCCCAAGGTAACACATCAGCAATCGGGTACCTTCACTGGAGGATGGCCAATGGCGTCTGGAAAACCTCTGTTAGCTGGGAAGGCACGTGGCTGGCGTCTGCTCCAAAGTTCTGGTTTCAAAATGGCTTTCTCCCAGGACGTTCCTCTCTAGGCTGCAGTTCCTCAAAAATGTCACTCTTAGTTGCACTTGGGGTATTTGTCCTCTCTTAGCTTCTCCGGACCAAGAGTCTGCTTTCAACGGCCGTCTTCAAACTTTCTCTCATCTGTAGCTCCTGTGCTTTCTTCAAAATGTCCCTCTTGGCTGTAGCTCCTCTTCCAAAATGTCAGTCACAACTGCAGCTGCACTGAGTTCCTTCTGTTTGTCAGCTCATTTATATGGCTCCATTAATCAAGGCCCACCCTGAATGGGTGGGGCCACACCTCCATGGAAATTATCTCATCAGTGTTATCACCTACAGTTGGGTGGGGCATATTTCCATGCAAACAACCTAATCCAAACGTTCCAACTTAATCCCCACTGATATGTCTGTCCCACAAGATTGCATCAAAGAATATGGCTTTTTCTGGGGGACATAATACATTCAAACCAGCACAGACAGATAATAAAAATAGAAGATTTTTTATAAGGGTTAATACAAATCTTTAAGAAAAAATAATAGATGGGAAAGCATCAATATTTTCATTTATTTTCAGAATTAAAGAGTTTGAAGAAGCTGTCAATTTCTTCACCTGGGCTCTTAAAATTAATCCACGTTTTCTGGATGCATATGTAGGAAGAGGAAATTCTTACATGGAATATGGTCATGATGCAGCCACCAAGCAAGCACAGAAGGACTTTCTGAAAGCATTGCATTTTAATCCAATGTACACAAAAGCCAGGATTAGTTTAGGCTATAATTTGCAGGTACTGTTATATAATACCATAAGCTATTAAAGCAACTTTTGGACAAGAGAAAGGATATATTTGGCCCTTTACTGGAGATGGGAGTAAATGTTATTTCATTAGTTATGAAAATTTTACCTTTCCCTTATTTTTAGTATCCAGAGTGGCAGTTGGAGACAGGGGTTCAGTTAATTACAGGGAGCCTGCCTGGATGAGCCTGGGGACCTGGTATGCGAGTCAGATGGGATTTTTTAGACCTGAGTTTCCTTAATAGCTGCACCCCTCTCTACATCACCCAATACTAATAGCAATTTAAAAAATTTGCTTAATGAATTTCACAGATAAGAACTGAAGTGGTCATTTGTTTCACTAGCTTATTATACCTGAGCACCATAGGTTTTTGTCTTATTAAATTAGTCAGAAGCTAAAGGGAATAAACAATGTTTGAAAATTTAGCAGTGGGCTCCAGACCTATGGTAGGTCAGATAGCTGCCATATAGAGACTTCTGAATTCAAGTCATCTTCCAGATGGAGTGAATTAGAAGATGCTGGGAAGGCAGGTTGCAAGGCATCTGTCCTTCCAGCTAGATGAAAAACTAAGTGTCATTCTGTTTGTTGCCAGGCAGGTTCTTGTAGTAATTTCTGGGGCACTCTGATCTGACTCATGCCCTGAAATTTCTTAATTCATGAAGCTATTTGCATTAATTTGCACTAATAAAAAATGTAGTTACATTCTTGGAATAAAATGCTAAATATGCCATATTTTCCATGAAATGGGACTGAGTAAGCTTAAATCATCTTCTCATCCTTTTTAATATTGACAATTTTAAATAATGGGCAAAGAGTATGTTTACATTATTATAATTTGCAGAAATCCCTATTAATAATTGGCTGTCCAAGTTGATCTTTGTTTCATTTAAGTTTGCTGATCTGGTAATAAATATATTTGTAGGTGGTTGTTGGGATTGGTAGTTAAAGTGAAGTGTGCCCAAGAACTTGTTAATAGAGGAAATAAGATTGCCTCTGAGTGTCTTAGCTCTTATTGGATCACAGGAGAAATGTGCAAGGTCAATTTAAAGAGACAGGATGACTCCCAGAGCAGCTAGAGCTGATTGCAATCCACTGAAATGTGTTAACATCAACATTCATTGCCTTCAACAGGCATTTTACTGAGCACCTACTATATGGCAGGAACTGCTCTCAGCCCAGGGATTACAGCAGTGAACAAGTTATACTTGACTCTTCTACTTGAAGAGTTTGCTGTCTAATGGAGAGATGGGCATCAAACAATCATATGAATAATTATTTAAATATAGTCATGATAAATGAAACAAAGGAAGAGAACAAGTATTAGGACATCTTATAGCAAGGGGACTTTGCTTTGTTTGAGGGGCCAGAGAGGGCTTCATGAGAAAGTAACATTTAAGTTAAGACCTGAAAGACTAGTAATTAATCAGTAGGTGCTCAGTAAAATGCCAGTTGAAGACAATGAATGTTGATGACTTGGGGATAGGACATAGTGTTCCAGACAGGGAACAGACCATTAGAAAGTCTTGAGAAGGAGACAGAGGGCCTAAGTGGGTGGAATGTCATGGGCAAGGGGAGAATGGTGTGAGGTGAGGGTAGACTATTGAACAAATGCTGGAGTTGAAGGACTTGTAGGCCACTTAAAAATGACAGGAGATTTGCATTTTACCAAGATCCCACTGGATATGTATCAACTTGAAAGAGGGTTGAAAAGCATAAATCAGGATTGAATCAGGAAAGGAGGGACTGAAAAAAGGTTATAGAGGCCCATCCAAAGTTTTGTGCAGGGGAAGGAGTAACCATTCCTCAACAAATACTTATAGATTCCCCTACTAAAGAAGTGAGCAAAACAGATAATGTCAGCAACAGATGACAGATAAAATCTATTGTGAGGCTGTTTGCAGCTGAATAGTCTAATAACCTAATCTCAGTTTGCCTGTTTCCTTGTTTATCAAATGAACTTGTGATGATGATGTGGATTTCCACATGGTTAATCCAGGGGGAGAAGATTTGCTGGTCAAAGAATAGTGTCTGCTTCTCTTACTAGTTATATTTCTTGTTAGTTTTATGTGAGAGTGACTGGATTCATCTTGGTCGAAGTAAGTTATCTTCTGAGATTCTGGCAAGTTGGGTTTTGACCCCATAAGAATAAAGGACAGACCTTGGACCATGCTCATGTATCAACTCAGTGCCTTCCTGTGGTGAGGTACTTAATTAGTTACTAGCTGGTCGTCTCTGGGAAAGACTCTGACATCATTCTATTAACAGTTTCCCTCTCCTGACCTGTTTACATTTTTCCAGTTAGCACTGAGTTTGCTATAAACAGATGCCTGGTAGTTTTGCACACATTTTCCATAGAATATGTATAGTGATCCTTAAATACCAAATGCTGGTATGATTTATCAAAATATGTTTTACAACATTAACTCACTCACTGATTTATGCAACACATATTTATTTTACTATGTGCCCAGCACTGGAGATTCAGAGCCAAGCAAGATAAATACAATCCCTGCCTGTGTGTGTGGAGCCCATTGTAAATTTTGCAGCCATTGTCAGAAGCATTGGTGTTTCACTTGGTGAATATGATTTTAGTGACCAAGATTGGTATTAAATTACTCTGACAATGAAATTTATTTTAATTAATTGAAATTTCAACAGAAATACTGAGAGTTAATTTGTCAATTGAATGCACACACAGTACGGCTTGCTTTCTTGTTTAAAATATCTTAGATTTAGTACAATATAAATATACCCTTACTAAAAGTTTTATTTGATTAAGTGGGTTAGAATTATAAACATTTATCATGTTACAGACTATTTCGTACCTCATGTAAATGAAAAATTATTTTAGGCTCAAGGAAAATTCCAGAAAGCTTGGAACCACTTTACCATTACCATAGCAATTGATCCAAAAAGCTACCTAGCCTATGAAGGAAGAGCTGTGGTTTGTCTTCAGATGAGTAACAATTTTGCTGCAATTCAGGATATTAATGCTGCCATAAAGGTAAAAATCCACTTATCATTAGCATACATTTATACCATCAATAAACAGGTTTAAGTTAGAAGTTCTCTCTTACCTTTTTAAAGTGACTTGTGGAGAAAATTGCTTTTTTCCCCAAGTGATTCCTAGGATAAAGAATTACTATAGCTTGCCAATTTTATAAACCTTAATGCATTTAAAATTCAAAAACAAATTCCTGATAAACACTGATTTCTCTTAGTAAGTGCAGTTTATAGTTTCATGGAACATCAGCATTATTTTTACTACAAATCGAATTGCACAATATAAAATAATGTTCTCAGTTTGAAGGAACTTAAAAAAGAATAATGCTATAGTGAAATGACAAATAATAATACCAGGTTTTGAATACAGTGACAGAAAAAATCTTTCTCTTTTCTTCTAGAACTTGAATCTTGGGTTTTGTTTTGGTATATTTGAGTAGGTGAGATTTGTTTAAGATGAGAAAAAGGATAATTGAAACTACATAGGAAAAATAAAACCTGTTAACCATTCAGTTTAATTCTTCTCTAGTTTAACATAGCTAAACAGATAAGCTGTTCCCCATGTCTGTTCCTTGAAAAGGAACTGAATAAAGCACTAAGCTTATTTGTTTACTGCAACCAAATCAACCAAGTGTTGACATTGAACCAACTTCATGCAGAGCGCTTTCTCAAAATATTTGCTCTAATGGGCTTTTACCTGCACTATGAGGTTACTAGTTTCCCACAAGATAGATTTCATAATGTTCATTTTTGCAGACATGAAATTGGAGTTAAGTACTATTTCCAGATGCTAAATACTCATAATATTATATTGCAGATCAATACTACAGCAGAATTGTTAACAAATCGTGGTGTGATTCATGAGTTTATGGGTCAAAAACAGAATGCAATGAAAGACTATCAAGCAGCAATTTCTCTAAATCCCAAGTACGCGCTGGCTTACTTTAATGCAGGAAATATCTACTTTCACCACAGGCAGTTTTCCCAGGTAATGTGTTTTCCTTAACATTTTCTTTTTGACATGAAATGCATCTTTGTTATGTATTGTTTCAAAATGCAATCCTTACATCCCAATACACCAATCATTCATTAGCTCTTCTTTTAAGAAATGTAATGTTCTTTTTCACAAAAATGTTTAGAATTATTTATGAAATGTTTGCATCTCTATGGATTTATTCTTCTCATTATCATCAACTATTCAACTTTTGTCCAGTAAATATTCATTTCCACTTCCCCAGGTATCAGCATTGCCTTCCTGTGGTGAAGTTGTCACCAATTTTTCAGCATGGAATCCTCTGCTCCTTTCCTGCACTTAGCCAAATCTAGGATTACCTCAAGACCCTCCTTTGTGACGTGATGATCAAACTTTTTAAATTTTTACCTTTTCTAAGTTTGAGTCACAGAAACATCTGTTTGGGAGTAAGAAGACCTGGGTTTTAGTTTTGGTTTTGCGGGAACCTAATGGGAATAAGGAGAACTGGGGTTTAGTTCTGTTTTTGTCTGACCTCTTAACCTCTTTGGACCTCAATCATAATATCTGAAATAAGTGTTGAATTAGTAGATGATTTTTTAAAATTTGTTTTATTTTGACTTGCTAATGCATTTACATGATTCAAAACCTTAATTTTTAAATTTCTGCTTTTTGTCTATATTCACTCTTTTGTTTGGTTTTCCTTCCAGTTTACTTTGTTGTTCTTTGTTTTGAGTCGGAAGTTTACTTCATTTATTGTAACCCTTTCATTTTTATTGTGATAAATTATTATGATTATCCCTTTCCCTGAATATTGCTTTAGCAGTATCTCATGTGTTTTGTTTTTTTATTACTGATGTTTTTCCAAAATTCTACAACTGCAGTTTGTATTTTACTTTGACTCAAGAATAAATTAATAGGGTGTGTAAAAGTTCCAGGTGGAAGAATTTTTATATTTTTCTAAATTTTGGAGTTTATTGAGTGTTAATGTGGTCTAATATATGGCAACTTTTTTGAATACTCCATGGGTCTTTTCAGAGAAGTTTTCTACTATGAGAATATAGAATTAAACATATATTTATAAGGTCTATCTTATTAATTACATTTTTAATTAGTTTATATCCATTTTTTCCCTTGGTTTATGTTAGGCTGATAAAGGTTTATTCAAGTATTCTATTATTGGTTAGTTGCTATCTCTTTCTCCTTACATCTCTTGTAGTTTCTGCTTTATGAAAATTTCTGTTGCATCATTTCATGTATAGATATTCATACCTGTTATATACATATTGTAAATTTTAGTCTTCAGCATCATAAATGCCCTTCTTTGTTTCCTTTAAAGCTTTTTGGAACAAACTCTATTTTATCTATATTAAGATCATTATCCCTAGTTTCTTTTGGTTTGCTTTTGTCTGGTTTTCCTTTGCTTTCCTTTTTTTTCCTATTTTTTAAATTCAGTTTTATTGAGGTATATTCACATACCGCACAGTCATCCACAGTGTACAATCAGTTGTTCACAGTACCATCATAGAGTTATGCATTCATTACCACAATCAATTTTTGAACATTTTTGTTACTCCAACACAAAATATAACTAAGAATAAGAATAAAAGTGAAAAAGATCACCCAAAACATCCCATCTCCCCATCCCCCCTATTATTCATATAATTTTTGTCCCTGTTTTTCTACTCAGCTGTCCATACACTGGATAAAGGGAGTGTCAGCCACAGGGTTTACACAATCACATGGTCACACTGTATAAGCTATATTGTTATACAGTCGTCTTCAAGAATCAAGACTACTGGGTTACCTTTGCTTTTTTTTTTTTAATTTAAATGTTTAGAAGCCTTTGTTTTAGGTGTGTCTCTTTTATGCAACATAGATTTGGATTTTGCTTTAAGAGTCAGTTGGAAAATATTTTCTTTTAGTAGATAAGTTAAGCCTATTTACATTTTGATATGATCAGTATGTTTGGTCTTAGTTCCATTTTTTTATATTATGTTTTCTATTTATGTGTTTTTCAAAGCATTTTATTCTGTTGTCTGTTTTCATTAACTTTTTTTCCACAGTTTTCCTGATATTTAGGAAGATTTGTATTTTTGCTCTAGTGATTATCTTTATAAAAATACCTGTATATAATGTACCTTTATTCCTCATTTCTTTAGTTTCTCTACCATGAGCAACAATAAAATTACTCTGTAACTGTCTCCACCAGTACTCCTTCCTCTCATTCATTATTCAAATTTAGTTAATAGTATTCTCTCTTTTTGAAAATATTCATGTTTGTATTCTGAAATATTCTTGAGCTGATTGTGTGAGTTTATTGTGTCAACTTATTTCCCTCTCTCTCCCTGTTCTCCCATTTCATTGTGTTTCATTATTCCTACCTTGCCAGAGTATTTAATTTTTACACAAAATTTTGTTCCTCTTTTTGTGCCCTTTAGTCTTAGTTCCCCATTTCAATACATTCAGTTCTCCCTACCAGGCTTTAAGCCAACATCCACCTCTACCCCTCCCTGCCTTCTATAATTTATTGGTTGGAAATTAGTCCTGTAATAGAGTTCTGAGGAGGACTCATGAGAACAATATCCTTTGAATTTTTTGCATGTTCATAGTTGTTTGTGTGCAGCCTTTATACCTTAAGGACAACATTCTGAATTTAGAATTCTTGGCTCACTTTTTTTTTCCTTGAGTGTCTGTAAGTGTTGCGCAGTTTTCTGGTGTTATATGTTGGAATCAAGAAGCTTGATGCCAAACTGATTTTCTTTCTCTTTTAAGCAACTTGTCCTTTTTGCTAAGACAGCCAAAGGTTTTTTTTTTTTTTTTTTTTTTTAAACAAAAAGTTTTACCAAGATATGTCTTTGGGGTCAATTTTGTTGTGTATGCAATGTGCATTTTCAATGTGTAGATTACAGAAAAGTTTTGTTGGATTACGGTTTAACTGTTTTGTTTTTTATTTTCTTCATTGGGAATCCCAGTTATACATATGTTGACTGTCCTTTGACTTCTGTATACCTTTTACTTTTTCCTCAAATGCTTTTATCTCTAATTTGTTTCCTATTCTTTGCTTTCCTCATGCCTCTTTTCTATGTCTTAACGGTGTTTTCTGAGATATCTGTTACCCTTTGTGGACCTTTATTTCTGATTTGTTTTTTCTTAACTATGATTGCTTTCTTAGCATTTTTTTCTAGTTCATTTTGAAATTTTATAATTTCATGTGCCTTATAGCAATATTTTTTTTTTCTAGTGAGTTTTTATTATCTTTCCAAAAGTAAAGCTGCTATTTTACATCCTTTTGTTTACAATGAAGACAGGCAAATTCCTTTTCTGTTACTCCCCTTTGAATAAGATAAAAATTTTCTCTGGACCAAAAGCAGGAATTCTTGTGGGAAACAGAATGATGGGCCTTGGTAGCTTTCCAAGTTGGTGTCCTTCTGATGTTGTGGTCATTGTCCCTCTGACTTTAAAATATGGCAGCCCTAGCCTAGTCTGGTTTAGGAAAGCTTCTACTGTGTTTCTTACCATTTTTCACAGCTTTTGCCTTCTAAGTTGATGCACTCACTTTTAAAGGTTTTTTTTTTTGTTGTTGTTGTTGTTTACTGGCATTTTCTGGGGCCCTCTGCCACCCAGGTGTATCATCATACTCCTTTATGAAATGATCTTTATGGCACCTTTATTTGCTAAGATGCTGTGGTTCTGGCCCACCTTTTGCTGGGAATGTTCAGCAAACATTTCCTGATTGCACATAGTTCTTCATTTATTCAATCTCCATGTATTTATGATGTACCTGCCCTATGGCAGGCAGTAATAATGGGCTGAGGATACAGAGCTGATCAAGACAAAGAAGTCTTCTGATATAGCTTCTGTTTCATTGCAGGAAGATATAGGAAATAAAAAAGGAAATATGTAAACAAGAAAATACTTAGTGGCAAATGCCTAGTACAATGTAGTACAATCTCACAGAACCATTGTTACATCAGTATTAGCAGATGTGTGAGACTATATGAGACCACCTGAGTAGAGAGTGTAGATGGAGAGATGGGGCTTATTAAAGAGCAAGCCCAGGGGTAACATGGATATTTAGAAGTTGGCAGAGAGGAGGTGCCAGAAGGAGAAGGAAGCATTTGGCCAGGATAATGGGAAGCAAAACAGGAGAGGAGAGCAGCATGTCTGAAGAAAGAGAAAAGTTCAAATTCTGCTTTGAGTTCAAGTAGGAGGAGTATGGATAAGGTTGCTGATCACTTTGGCAAGAACATTGTTGGAGGCAGAGGGTTGAATGGACATGACTGTGGAGAGAATGTGAACTGAAGAGTTAGAGACAGTGACTACAGACAACCTATTCCAGAAATCCTGCTGGGAAGAAGAAAAATGAAATGGGGTGGTGGATCGAGTGGGCTGAGGGGTTCAGAGGTTTTTGTTGTTATGAAGATGAATGGTATTTATTCCTATGTCAATTTAGAAGGTTTTAGTAGAAAGGGAGAAATTGTTGCAGGAGAGAGCAGAGGGGATAATTACGAGCAAAATCTTTGTGAATTAGATGGGTTTAGAGTTCAAAAGTTACAGGGTAGCCTTTGACAGGAGCAAGTTCTGCTATACATTATATCAAGAGGGAAAGAAGGGGATTTTGGCACAGTTGACTGTAGATAGGTAGATTTTGGTAGTAGGCATTTCTACCTATTGATGTTATTTTCTCTGTGGAGTATGAATATCAGTCAATGGTTAAGAGTAGGGGTGGGGGGTCAGGAGTTTTGGGGGAGAAAAGAGATGGTGTGAAATAATTGTTGTGGAGAGTGGAAAAGTGAACATACTAGGGGAGTATAGTAGGGTTACCTGCAAATATAGAGTTCTAATTTGAGGTTTGTGATTAGGAATTTAAAATGAGATCTTGATTCTATACTGCTCTGTATATAATTGCTGTACATATCCAATATTGCTTTTGCCACTCTACAATTGTTTCTGTGTGTTGATCTCTTACCTTCTCACTCCAATTTGATTGTAAGCTCTTTAGGGGCTGGAGCCATGCTTTGCCCTCTTCTTCTTACATTTTCTTTCTCAGAAAGCCCATCTGTTCTCATGATTTGCATTACTTGTCAACCTACATCTTTCTTCTGAGTTCCTAACCCAGCCACTAAAACTGGATGAATTACAAATGTGTTGAAGCCCAAAATGAATTGCTCCTCATATCTCCTACCCTCAGTCCAGCTCTTCTGCATATAAACCCTCTCTCAATTCAAAGTATCATCTTCCATAAAGTTACATGATTAAAAATTATCAGAGTCAACTATGACTCATTCCACCTCATCTCCTTCATGGAATTGGTCATCAAGTCCTGTCAGTTTTCTTTCTTCATTTTTTTCTCTTATACGCCCCCTCCACTTGGTTCCCACTGTCATTGCCTTAGGTTAGCCTTAACCTATCCAAAGTTAGATAATGACCTTCAACAACTCACTGACCGTGATTAGCCTGGTTGATCTAAGTAGTGAAGCCAGATGCTGGGGCATAGTTATCTAAGATACACTTTTTGAAGACATGAATGAGATTATTCTAGCTCAGATCTCAGTGGACAGCTGGGGTGTTGACTTTTCCCAGGCTGAGAAACCAAGGTCAATTGCCTTAAACTTCAATCTCAGACCACTCTCTGACTGGGTCCCAGCAATACTTCCTTGGATTGTACAATTGGTTAATGAGAAGCAAATAAAGTGCCAGTTCAATTTCCTATTTCCATAAGATCCATTTGAGTGGGAGCCCCTCGCCTAATAAACTTGACTTAAAAACCCTATAGGTATCATGTACAAACCATAGGGTTCATATATGACTCCATTTGATTAGACCTAAAGTATAGTTTGATCTTTTTTTTTTTTTTTTTAATTAAAAATCATGGCTCTTTTACCCCCAAACCACAGACCTATTAGCTTGCTATCTAAAATGTATTCCATCCTGTCTTGATAAACTGAATGTGTGGGCTTCTCAGTGCACACTGCCTCCAGGAACAAGCAGGCTTTGAGCATAGCTATTTAGCTTTATTTCTAACTAGACTGGAAGGAGATCTAGAGTCAGGAGGAAGAGTCCCTCAACAGATCAAATAATAATCTCTAGAGGGTTAAAACATGTATGTGTTCTGGCTTCTTTTACCTTTAATTTGTGACTTAATGATTTGCAACCACATTTAGATGAGCTACATGTGCCCCTCCATAAGAGAAAGGAATAAATTTACTTTTTTTAATGTAGGTGACCTGGTTTATAATCAGCAACTAGAGGCAGCTTTTAAAAATAACTGAGTCTGCTTTCTAATTAATTACAGACTTAAGGACATGAGACCAATTATTTTAAAAAATCAAGGCCATCCATTGTGTTAGGTGTGTTTGGCCTCTAACTGATCTATGGTTAACACTCTGATACTTTAAGTAACCTCGTTCAATTTATAGGTTTCCATTTTCTAATATTTTCTACACTATAATGGAAATTTACATTATTCAAAGTTAGGCTCTAACTATTGGAGTTTTACTGACTTCTTTTTACTGAGGTGGGGATTTGAAGAAACGGTTGTGTACTTGCATGTCATAGCAATGCCAAAATATAACTAAAAGTTACTAATCATTTACTGTTAATGTCTGTACTCATCTCTTTCCAGACCTGTAGCAAATGGTTTTCAGACCAATGCCCTAACACTTATTTGTGGACCACACTTTGATGGACTTGCCAACTCCCTGATGAGTTATGAATAGTCTAGTCTTTGATCTTCTGAAAATGCTGATTGTTTCCTCTCCTTTCCTCCCTTCCTTCCTTATAGTTTTTCATAGCATAACTAAGATTTATCCTTTTGGTATGGTTTAAATCCTAGAGAAAATTCATTTATCGCTTTAGCTCTTAAAGCTGTTTTTGCATGTAAAGTGTTATGTTTCTAATTTATATTTTATCTTCTTGGTGTGGCCATCTTCTTTGCTAATTTCACCTTCTTCTAGCGGTATACAGGGATGCGGGTGTGGGTGGGAAGGGGGTGGGAAGGGGGAGCATTTTAATCCAATAGGGAGGAGGAGTTTATGACTGACATTGTTTAGAATTGCTGACACATGGTGACAATATAAGCAGACTGACTTTGAGTCAGTTTTAGTATTGTTTTATGCATCCTCTACAGACAGTGCACCTCTTTATTGTCTGTATCTGGAATGGAACGTTTCCACTTGCCCCCTTGGTACACCACGAGCGGTAATTTTAAATAAAGAGTAAAAGTGTTTTAGATTGCTGCATATTAAAATATATTAAAATGATCATTATCTTCATATTTTATAGGCCAATGATTACTTCTCAAAGGCTCTGAAGTTTGATCCAGAAAATGAATGTGCTCTCATGAATAGAGCTATTACGTATACACTTTTAAAGAAATATAAAGAAGCAAAAGAAGATTTTGCAAATGCAATTGAAAGCTGTCCCTATTGGGCTGCATTATATTTTAATAGGGCAAACTTCTACTGCTGTTTAAAACAATATGAAATAGCTGAGGAAGACCTTAATAAAGGTATTTTAAAAAACTTTCTTGCTAAGAATATAGTAGTTGATGTGCTTGCTTTTAGATTACAGATGATGAAAATTATCAGGTCTTTTTGCCTAGGTAAACTTATACAAGAATTATGGTTTTTAGGTACCATGTCTTTAATGTAATCAATATAGATTCTTTTATGTAATATCTTAACTTAAGGCTTTGGTAAGTTGAGATATAGAAAATTATTAGGACACCATGTGCAAATGATGGCAGTCTCTAAAAAAGATATACTCTGTTTTTCAAAGTTAGTTTTCTTAGAACCAGTATTTTTAACTAAACAGTTATACTTGAAGAAAAATGTTTTCAAATAAAGTTTTACATTACAAAATTTTTAATTTAAAAAATGAGACAATTTTTGAATGCTAGCATAAAATATATCTTGAAATTTATTTTTCTCTTTTGCAGCCCTGTCTTTGCAGCCTGACAATGCTGCAGCATATAATCTTAGAGCAGAAGTTCGTGGCAAAATAGGTCTGATTGAGGAAGCTATGGCTGACTACAACCAAGCTCTTGATTTTCAAGAATATGCCTCAGTTACATGATTGCATAGACCATGGTTTCTACAGGAGTTTACGTGCTGTTCTTCCTGAAATTGAAATCCCTTTGTTGTTTAAAAAGTCACATTGCATTCAATATTGTATTCATTATACTTAACCTTCTATATAACCCTTCATTGCGTTTAAACAAAATATTTACATTACACATTAATTATGAAATTTTTAGAATATTTTACACATATTTGGAATAACTCAACAATTGAATTTCTTCATAGCATGCAGAACTTAAATTGAACTGTTTCTTAAGGGATATAAAAACTTAAAATATTTTCTTTAAATATTGTGGGAAAAATGTCATCTACCTTTTCTTCATAATGTATTCAACAGTATCCAGATTTAAAAAAAAAAAAATAAATACAGAGCTGATGACTATAAAGATATTGAAGTCAGGTACATTTGCTTCTCCTTCTTTATACAATGTGTGTGCAGACCTGAGTTCTTCCTGGTGGCCAAATTCTTGGTACCGATGAACATCCTTCTCTTTGACATGTTGCCTCCCTTCCAGGACAGCACCTATGAAGCTTCTGAGCATATCATTTCTTTGAGATAGTTCCCTCTGCCTCTCTAACCCAAATTTCATAGACACACAATACAAATGTGTTTACACTTATACTCAGTGCTTCATAGCTATTGAAAAGTAAAAATTAAAACAGCTAAAAAATCTTTGAACCAAAGAACCCCTTCCCTTTCCTGCACGGATAATGACAGGATTCCTGGCTTTTAGTTCATTCGGATTTTTTTCACTTGGTTTATTTTCCTTCTTTGTTCCCTCTAATACTTCTCCAGCTTTTCAGAGAAGTATTTTCACTGGGATCAGGCATTTTGGAAAGAAAACCCTCTATAAATCCAGTTCCCTTGCTATTTAGTATGATGTACTAGTTTTTCACAATGTTTTTGTGAGAGTTTTTTCATTTTGATTTGTAACTACTATGGGGATGCTTCAGACTACCTCATGATAATTTTCTTGGTGTGATATTTGGGGCTGCCCTAAGGTGGGGTCATCTCTGGTGAGTTATTTCAGTTGGCGCATCAGACACATTTGATGATCAGCTTTGGATCTTCTTGCCCTCACTTGTCTCCAGGACTTTTTATCTCAGCCCCTGCCACAGATGAGATTCAGACCCTTGCCTCCTGCTTGTGCCCTACAGCTTTCACCAACTTCCCTGGGGCTTCAATTTTGATGTTGAGGTATTATATGCTGTGGGATTCTCTCACTGCCCACCCACGTGCACCATGGATGTGCAGGGGATCGAAGTCCCTGTGGGCTGAGCGTTTTGACACATGGGAGAAAGGAACTGGTAGAAAAATTATTCTCCCTTCCGTCATGGTGGAGTGCTTGCTCCAAGGCACTCAGTTTATATAGCTTCTTGAAGGATAGTCCTGGGAAATTAAGCAGTCAGTTGTAGTTACTAGTGGCCAGCTTTAAAAATACACTTTGGTTCAGTGCTCCCATTTTTCCAGCCTCTCTCCCTTTTCACCACCCCTGTAGCATTTGCCTCAGGCTCTGTCTTCTGGGGGAACCCCGGCTAAGACAATTAGTAATTTAATAATTTTTTCTGATTATGAAAAAATGCATGCTCATTATAGATAAACTGTAAATCATAGAAATACATAAAATTGAAAATAATGGCCTTTATAATCTTATCACTCTTTCTTCTTCTTCTTAATGTGGATGAAAAACAAAGTAAAAATTTCTCCATTTTCGCCCTCCAATTTTACCTCCCAGAGATAGCCATTGATAAAAGTTGTGCATGTGTGTGTACTTACACACAAATTGTATGTAAATGAAACCCAACCAATAAGTCCTGCAGTGGTGGGAAGTATATAGGTTTAGTTCATCCACTGAAATAATCAATACAAAAAGCTAATCAGAAAAAGATTTGGAATGTTTCCTTTTCCTTTACGGTCATTGTTGCCTTGTGCAGCTCCCCTAGCCTCCTGGAAGTCACTTTCTCTCTTGGCCTCCATCCTCTCCAATCCTGCCTTCATCTGGCTCTCACTTACCTGCCTTGCATCTTCATAGTACTCAAAGTGGGACACATACAGTACAGGGAAAATCTTTTCCTGGATATTATTGGTCACTTCTAATGTGTCTAATTTTTACATGGTGATGCTAAAATAGCCACACTCCACTAACTTGAGGATGGAGGGTGTGGTGGGTTGAATTATATACCTCAATTTAGATATGTTCTTGGTCTTGATCTGCATTCCTATTGGTGTGAACCCATTGTAAATAGAATGTCTTGAAGAAGTTATTTTAGTTTATTACTTCATGAACAGAAGAAATTTAGACATAGTACAAGAAAGCAATGGGAAGGGTTTGAAGCTGGAAGTCAGCAGGAACCCAGAAGAGAAAGGAGAGGACATCTCCATGTGACAGGAACAAAGAGGCAAGCCAAGGAACCCCAAGGATTGTGGGACTTGAACATCCTTGGAAGAAAGTAAGCCTTTTAGTCTCTGAAACCATGAGTCAATAAATTCCTGATTTGAAACCAACCCATTGCATGATATTCATCTTAGCAGCCTGGAAAACTGAAACAGAGGGAGACAAAGGGAATGAAGGGGATAGAGAACATCTTTTCTCTCTCTCTCTTTCTTGTATATGTATGTGTACTTATAGATATACACACACAGAGTTCTGCTTTGTGTTTCTCTTCTTTTGAAAATAAAATTCATGTTCTACATGATGTTCTGCTCCATTCACTTTTTAAAGTTTAGTAGTAGAAGTAGATATAGCCCATCTTATTCTTTAAATTTTTTTTATTAGAGAAGTTATAGGTATGCTGAAAAAAAATGCGTAAAATACAGAGTTCCCATATACCACCCTATTATTAACACCTTTCACTAGTGTGGTACATTTGTTACAATTGAGGAAAGAACAGTTTTGTAATTGTACATTACGGGTTTACATTAGGGTTTACTGTTTGTGTTGTACAATTCTATTTTTTTAAATTGTTTTAGTAACATATATACAAACTAAATTTTTCCCTTTTAACCACATTCAAATATATGTTTCAGTGCTCTGATTTAGGTTCACAATTTTGTGCTACCATCATCACCATCACCACTGTCTGGTACCCCAATTTTTCCATCATCCCAAATAGGAACACTGTAGAATTTAAGCATTAACTCCCCATTCCCTAGCTCCACTCCAGCCCCTGGCAACCTAGATTCTAAATACTGACTATGAATTTACTTATTCTAATTATTTTATATCAGTGAGATAATACAATATTTGTCCTTTCTATGGCTGAATAATAAATATGTACACACAAACACACACATATATATTATATATATATAATATATATAATATATATATCATATACACACTTTTTATTTATCTATTCATCTGTCGATAGACACTTGGGTTGCTTCCACCATTTGGCAATTGTGAATAATACTGTTATGAATTTCAGTGTGCAAACATCTGTTTGAGTCCCTGTTTTCAATTGTTTGGGTATATACCTAGAAGTGGGATTGCCAGTTCATATGGTAATTCTATATTTAACTTACTGTAGAACTGCCAGACTCTCTTCCAGAGTACTGCACCATTTATCATTCTCATTAACAATGAATAGTGTTCTTATTTCTCCTCATCCTCACCAACATTTGTAATTTTTTTTAAATAGTAGCCATTCTAGTGGGTATGAAATGGTATCTTGTGGTTTTGATTTGCATATGCTTAATGATTAATAATGTTGAGTAATTTTCATCTGCTTTTTTGCCATTTATCTGTCTTCTTCAAAGAAATGTCTATTTAAGTCTTTTTTCCATTTTAAAAAATATTTTTTATTGAGATTGTTCACATACCATACAACTATCCAAAGATCCAAAGCGTACAATCATTTGCCCATGGCATCATCATACAGCTGTGCATCCATCAACATAATTAAATTTTTTTCAATTTTTAGAACATTTTCATTACTCCAGAAAAGAAATAAAGACAAAAAAAGGAAACTCACATTCTCCTATACCCCTAACCATGCCCCCCTCCATCATTGATTCATAGTTTTGGTATTCTACATTTGTTACTCTTGATGAAAGAATGTTAAAATACTACTAACTGTAGTACACAGTTAGCAATAGGTATACATATTTTTTTCCTATATGCCTCTCTATTAACTTCTTTTTTTTTTTTTTTCACTCTCAAATGATTTTTAATGTTATAGTTCCTCTTTTTTTTTTTCTTTTTTTTTTTCTTTTTTTTTTTTTTTTAATTCAGTTTTATTGAAATATATTCACAAACCATACAGTCATCCATGGTATACAATCAACTGTTCACAGTATGATCATATAGTTATGCATTCATCACCACAATCTATTTCTGAACATTTTCCTTACATCAGAAAGAATCAGAATAACAAATAAAAGTGAAAAGAGAATACCCAAACCATCCCCCCATCCCACCCTATTTGTCATTCAGTTTTTACTCCCATTTTTCTACTGATTTTTTTTCAATTTTTTAACTTTGTTTATCAAAAAATTAAAAACAAACAGGCAAACAACAACCAAAAAAACCCCACAACATTTCAAACAAAGCAATGGATTAAGGAAAACAAATAACCTAAAATAACTACTTTGCTTCCAATATGTTCCTACCATACCTCAAGAAAATTAATAAACCATGTCCAAACAGAGGAGTAAGAAAAACAATCTAAAATAACTACATTGCTTCCAACATGTTCCTACCATACCCCAAGAAAATTAACAACCCCTAAGAAAACAAAGGAATAAGAGAAAAAAAAAACCTAAAATAACTCTATTGCTTCCAACATGATCTTCCTATATCCAAGAAAGTTTACAAACCATAATCATTCCTGAGCATTCCCATAACATTGAGATTACCCTCCATAGTTTATCTGTTCTTATTAGATTATCATTCCCCCTCCACTAATTGGTATCTCTAGGTCCCGTACATTCTACAGTATAAAACATTGTACATTTTTCACAGAATTCACATTAGTGGTAACATACAATATCTCTCTTTTTGTGCCTGGCTTATTTTGCTCAGCATTATGTCTTTTTTTTAATCTTCATTTTATTGAGATATATTCATATACCACGCAGTCATACAAAACAAATCGTACTTTCGATTGTTCACAGTACCATTACATAGTTGTACATTCATCACCCAAATCAATCCCTGACACCTTCATTAGCACACACACAAGAATAACAAGAATAATAATTAGAGTGAAAAAGAGCAATTGAAGTAAAAAAGAACACTGGGTACCTTTGTCTGTTTGTTTCCTTCCCCTATTTTTCTACTCATCCATCCATAAACTAGACAAAGTGGAGTGTGGTCCTTATGGCTTTCCCAATCCCCTTGTCACCCCTCATAAGCTACATTTTTATACAACTGTCTTCGAGATTCATGGGTTCTGGGTTGTAGTTTGATAGTTTCAGGTATCCACCACCAGCTACCCCAATTCTTTAGAACCTAAAAAGGGTTGTCTAAAGTGTGCGTAAGAGTGCCCACCAGAGTGACCTCTCGGCTCGTTTTGGAATCTCTCTGCCACTGAAGCTTATTTCATTTCCTTTCACATCCCCCTTTTGGTCAAGAAGATGTTCTCCGTCCCACGATGCCAGGTCTACATTCCTCCCCGGGAGTCATATTCCACGTTGCCAGGGAGATTCACTCCCCTGGGTGTCTGATCCCACGTAGGGGGGAGGGCAGTGATTTCACCTTTCAAGTTGGCTTAGCTAGAGAGACAGGGCCACATCTGAGCAACAAAGAGGCATTTGGGAGGAGGCTCTTAGGCACAACCATAGGGAGGCCTAGCCTCTCCTTTGCAGCAACCGTCTTCCCAAGGGTAAAACTGTGGTAGAGGGCTCAACCCATCAAACCACCAGTCCCCTATGTCTGTGGTCATGTTAGCAACCATGGAGGTGGGGTAGGCGAATACCCCTGCATTCTCCACAGGCTCCTCAAGGGGGCACTGCATCTTTTTTTTTTTTTTTTTTTTTAACTTTTCCTTCTTTTTTAAATCAACTGTATGAAAAAAAAGTTAAAAAGAAAACAAACATACAATAAAAGAACATTTCAAAGAGACCATAACAAGGGAGTAAGAAAAAGACAACTAACCTAAGATAACTGCTTAACTTCCAACATGTTCCTACTTTACCCCAAGAAAGTTACCTAATATAGCAAAATTTCTGTGAACTTGCTCCTACTATATCCATCAGAAATTAACAGACCATAGTCATTCCTGGGCATCCCCAGAACATTAAATAGCTTATCTGTTCTTCTTGGATTATTGTTCCCCCTTCCTTAATTGCTCTCTATTGTTAGTTCTCCTACATTCTACATTATAAGCCATTTGTTTTACATTTTTCAAAGATCACATTAGTGGTAGCATATAATATTTCTCTTTTTGTGCCTGACTTATCTCGCTTAGCATTATGTCTTCAAGGTTCATCCATGTTGTCATATGTTTCACGAGATCGTTCCTTCTTACTGCCGTGTAGTATTCCATCGTGTGTATATACCACATTTTATTTATCCACTCATCTGTTGAAGGACATTTGGGTTGTTTCCATCTTTTGGCAATTGTGAATAATGCTGCTATGAACATTGGCGTGCAGATATCTGTTCGTGTCACTGCTTTCCGATCTTCCGGGTATATATCGAGAAGTGCAATCGCTGGATCGAATGGTAACTCTATATCTAGTTTTCTAAGGAACTGCCAGACTGACTTCCAGAGTGGCTGAACCATTATACAGTCCCACCAACAGTGAATAAGAGTTCCAATTTCTCCACATCCCCTCCAGCATTTGTAGTTTCCTGTTTGTTTAATGGCAGCCATTCTAACCGGTGTTAGATGGTATCTCATTGTGGTCTTAATTTGCATCTCTCTAATTAAGCTAGTGAAGCTGAACATTTTTTCATGTGTTTCTTGGCCATTTGTATTTCCTCTTCAGAGAACTGTCTTTTCATATCTTTTGCCCATTTTATAATTGGGCCGACTGTACTATTGTCATTGAGTTGTAGGATTTCTTTATATATGCAAGATATCAGTCTTTTGTCAGATACATGGTTTCCAAAAATTTTTTCCCATTGAGTTGGCTGCCTCTTTACCTTTTTGAGAAATTCCTTTGAGGTGCAGAAACTTCTAAGCTTGAGGAGTCCCCATTTATCTATTTTCTCTTTTGTTGCTTGTGCTTTGGGTGTAAAGTCTAGGAAGTGGCCACCTAATACAAGGTCTTGAAGATGTTTTCCTACATTATCTTCTAGGAGTTTTATGGTACTTTCTTTTATATTGAGATCTTTGGTCCATTTTGAGTTAATTTTTGTGTAGGGGGTGAGGTAGGGGTCCTCTTTCATTCTTTTGGATATGGATATCCAACTCTCCCAGCCCCATTTGTTGAAAAGACCATTATGACTCAGTTCAGTGACTTTGGGGGCCTTATCAAAGATCAGTCGGCCATAGATCTGAGGGTCTATCTCCGAATTCTCAATTCGATTCCATTGATCTATATGTCTATCTTTGTGCCAGTACCATGCTGTTTTGGCAACTGTGGCTTTATAATAAGCTTCAAAGTCAGGGAGTTTAAGTCCTCCCACTTCGTTTTTCTTTTTTAGTGTGTCTTTAGCAATTCGAGGCATCTTCCCTTTCCAAATAAATTTGATAACTAGCTTTTCCAAGTCTGCAAAGTAGGTTGTTGGAATTTTGATTGGGATTGCATTGAATCTGTGGATGAGTTTGGGTAGAATTGACATCTTAATGACATTTAGTCTTCCTATCCATGAACATGGAATATTTTTCCATCTTTTAAGGTCCCCTTCTATTTCTTTTAGTAGAGTTATGTAGTTTTCTTTGTATAGGTCTTTTACATCTTTGGTTAAGTTTATTCCTAGGTACTTGATTTTTTTAGTTGCTATTGAAAATGGTATCTTTTTCTTGAGTGTCTCTTCGGTTTGTTCATTTCTAGCATATAGAAACATTACTGACTTATGTGCATTAACCTTGTATCCCGCTACTTTGCTAAATTTGTTTATTAGCTCTAGTAGCTGTATCGTCGATTTCTCAGGGTTTTCTAGATATAAGATCATATCATCTGCAAACAATGACAGTTTTACTTCTTCTTTTCCAATTTGGATGCCTTTTATTTCTTTGTCTTGCCGGATTGCCCTGGCTAGCACTTCCAGCACAATGTTGAATAACAGTGGTGACAGCGGGCATCCTTGTCTTGCTCCTGATCTTAGAGGGAAGGCTTTCAGTCTCTCACCATTGAGTACTATGCTGGCTGTGGGTTTTTCATATATGCTTTTTATCATGTTGAGGAAGTTTCCTTCAATTCCTACCTTTTGAAGTGTTTTTATCAAAAACGGATGTTGGATTATGTCAAATGCTTTTTCAGCATCTATTGAGATGATCAATTGATTTTTCCCTTTTGACTTGTTAATGTGTTGTAATACATTGATTGATTTTCTTATGTTGAACCATCCTTGCATGCCTGGAATAAACCCCACTTGGTCATGGTGTATGATTTTTTTAATGTGTCTTTGGATTCGATTTGCAAGTATTTTGTTGAGGATTTTTGCATCTATATTCATTAGGGAGATTGGCCGGTAGTTTTCCTTTTTTGTAACATCTTTGCCTGGTTTTGGTATTAGATTGATGTTAGCTTCATAAAATGAGTTAGGTAGTGTTCCATTTTCTTCAATGTTTTGAAAGAGTTTGAGTAAGATTGGTGTCAGTTCTTTCTGGAAAGGTTGGTAGAATTCCCCTGTGAAGCCATCTGGCCCTGGGCATTTATTTGTGGGAAGATTTTTGATGACTGATTGGATCTCTTTGCTTGTGATGGGTTGGTTGAGGTCTTCTATTTCTTCTCTGGTCAGTCTAGGTTGTTCATATGTTTCCCGGAAATTGTCCATTTCCTTTACATTATCCAGTTTGTTGCCATACAGTTGTTCATAGTATCCTCTTATAATTTTTTTAATTTCTTCAGGATCTGCAGTTATGTCACCTTTTTCATTCATTATTTTGTTTATATGGGTCTTCTCTCTTTTTGATTTTGTCAGTCTAGCGAGGGGCTTGTCAATCTTGTTGATCTTCTCAAAGAACCAACTTTTGGTGATATTTATCCTCTCTATTGTTTTTTTTTGTTCTCTATGTTATTTATTTCTGCTTTAATCCTTGTGATTTCTATTCTTCTACTTGGTTTAGGATTGGTTTGCTGTTCATTTTCTAGCTTCTTCAGTTGATCCATTAGTTCTTTGATTTTGGCTCTTTCTTCCTTTTTAATATATGCGTTTAGTGCTATAAATTTCCCCCTTAGCACTGCTTTTGCTGCATCCCATAGGTTTTGGTATGTTGTGTTCTCATTTTCATTTGTCTCTATATATTTAGCAATTTCTCTTGCTATTTCTTCTTTAACCCACTGATTGTTTAGGAGTGTGTTGTTTAACCTCCAGGTATTTGTGAATTTTCTAAGTCTCTGATGGTTATTGACTTCTAATTGTATTCCATTGTGGTCAGAGAATGTGCTTTGAATAATTTCAATCTTTTTAAATTTATTGAGGCTTGTTTTATGTCCCAGCATATGATCTATTCTGGAGAAAGTTCCGTGAGCACTAGAAAAGTATGTGTATCCTGGTGATTTGGGATGTAATGTCCTGTATATGTCTGTTAAATCTAATTCATTTATCAGATTGTTTAGGTTTTCAGTTTCCTTATTGGTCTTCTGTCTGGTTGATCTATCTATAGGAGAGAGTGATGTGTTGAAGTCTCCCACAATTATTGTGGAAACATCAATTGCTTCCTTTAGTTTTGCCAGTGTTTCTCTCATGTATTTTGTGGCACCTTGATTGGGTGCATAGACATTTACGATTGTTATTTCTTCTTGCTGAATTGCCCCTTTTATTAGTACGTAGTGGCCTTCTTTGTCTCTCAAAACATCCCTGCATTTGAAGTCTATTTTATCTGAGATTAATATAGCTACACCTGCTTTCTTTTGGCTGTAGCTTGCATGAAATATTTTTTTCCATCCTTTCACTTTCAGTTTCTTTGTGTCCCTGTGTCTAAGATGGGTCTCTTGTATGCAACATATTGATGGTTCATTTTTTTTTATCCATTCTGCGAATCTATATCTTTTAATTGGGGAGTTTAATCCATTTACATTCAACATTATAACCGTGAAGGCATTTCTTGAATCAGCCATCTTATTCTTTGGTTTATGTTTGTCATATTTTTCCCCTCTATTAATATCCTTTATTGTACCCATACCGAATCTCTTTAGTACTGAACCTTTCTCCAAGTCTCTCTGTCCTGTCTTTGTTTCTCTGTCTGTAGGGCTCCCTTTAGTATCTCCAGTAGGGCAGGTCTCTTGATTGCAAATTCTCTCAGCATTTGTTTGTCTGTGAAAAATTTAAGCTCTCCCTCAAATTTGAAGGAGAGCTTTGCTGGATAAACTATTCTTGGCTGGAAATTTTTCTCACTCAGAATTTTAAATATATTGTGCCACTGCCTTCTTGCCTCCATGGTGGCTGCTGAGTAGTCACTACTTAGTCTTATGCTGTTTCCTTTGTATGTGGTGAATTGCTTTTCTCTTGCTGCTTTCAGAACTTGCTCCTTCTCTTCTGTGTTTGATAGTGTGATCAGTATATGTCTCGGAGTGGGTTTATTTGGATTTATTCTATTTGGAGTTCGCTGAGCATTTATGATTTGTGTATTTATGTTGTTTAGAAGATTTGGGAAGTTTTCCCCAACAATTTCTTTGAATACTCCTCCTAGACCTTTACCCTTTTCTTCCCCTTCTGGGACACCAATGAGTCTTATATTTGGACGTTTCATATAATCTATCATATCCCTGAGGTCCATTTTGATTTTTTCAATTTTTTTCCCCATTCTTTCTTTTATGCTTTCATTTTCCATTCTGTCATCTTCGAGGTCACTGATTCATTGTTCAACTTCCTCTAGTCTTGTACTATGAGTGTCCAGAATCTTTTTAATTTGGTGAACAGTTTCTTTAATTTCCATAAGATCATCCATTTTTTTATTTAGTCTTGCAATGTCTTCTTTATGCTCTTCTAGGGTCTTCTTGATTTCCTTTATCTCCCGTACTATGGTCTCATTGTTCATCTTTAGTTCTTTGAGTAGCTGCTCTAGGTGCTGTGTCTCTTCTGGTCTTTTGATTTGGGTGCTTGGGCTTGGGTTATCCATATCGTCTGGTTTTTTCATATGCTTTATAATTTTCTGTTGTTTTTGGCCTCGTGGCATTTGCTGAACTTGATAGGGTTCTTTTAGGATTTGTAGACCAATTGAAGTCCTTATCTCTAATTTATCAGATCTACAGCTTCGTGGAGTACACTTTCTCTAACTAACCAGCAGGTGGCGTCCACGAGCCACCTGTTCTCCACAAGCCAGTTCTCCCCTGCTTAGCCTTTTTGGTGAGTGGGGGAGTGAGTCTTGTGGGGTCCAATTGGTGTACCAAGCTTGCATGTGTAGTTGGTGTTGCCTGCCCTGTATATGGGGCGTGTTTCTGGGCAGTCAGGGAGGGGGGGGGGTGGCTTTAACAATCAAATCTCCCTGGTGATCCTAGAGTTTTAAAGCTGCTGCAATAGTCTAATCCTTCAGTTCAGTCCTGCCACAGTTTGTCTCTGCCACTGACCCACAAGTCCTTGGTATTGGCGTATGGCTCCTGAGACTTGCAAGTGGACCCCTCTTCCAGGCCGTGCACCCCGGGTCCTCTGTTGAGGGATGACTGTGCTATGTCACAGGTGAGTGCCGTCCCCCCAGGGCAGTTCTGGGCTGCTGGGCTGTGTAGGGAGGCTCCCAGTCTGCTCAAATGATGGCTGAATGGGGGTTTGTTAATTCACACTGCTCTACCTTCCCAACTCTGGGAAAATCAGCTGAGGTTGCAGGGAAGGCTAATGTCCACGCCCAGTTTTGTGGTGTTTGCCTGTTATTTGAAGCACTTCCATCACACTGGGTTGTCTGGGGCAGTTCTGGGCTATGGGGCTGGCGATGGGCAGGAGTGTTTCCTGTCCACCAGGATGATGGCTGTGAGTGGACACCCCCCTTTTCTTGGGAAGTTGTGGTGTTTAGTGAATTTTCTCAGCCACTGGATTATTGCGTTTTGTCTCAGAGCTCTCCTAGTTCTGCTCTTGACTTGACCTGCCGAAATAGTAAGTCTTTGAAGCTTTCTGTATTGGGCTTCTTAGAGTAATTGTTTTAGAAAAAGAAAAAAGGATTAAAAAAAAAAAAAAAGAAAAAAAAAAAACGGGCCCTCCTCAGAGATCTAATGGGTTATTGAAATGCTAAGAGACAAAGCAACCAGGGCCATTAAGGAAAGGTCCACAGGGCAGAGAGATCAGCTTTTCTTCGGGATTTGCATGTGCGCCTCAGGGCCCTTCCCCTTTCTATGTTCACCAGAACTCCAAAAATCCTCCGCTTTTATTTTGGAGTTTTTCATGTTGTTTTTTTTTTTCTATGCCTGTCTCCTCTCTGCTGGGCTGGCTGCTCTCAGATTCTCTGGTGTCTGGTCTCAGTCTATCTATGGTTGGATTTTGGATCAGTAGAATGAGTTTCTGATAAGGGCTGCCACTTCAGTTCTCCCTTCTCCTTCCCGGAGCTGACAGCCCCTCCTCCCCCGGGACCGAGCCTGGCAGGGAGGGGCGCGGGTACCCCGGCCGCAAAAACCTACAGATTTCGCCGATCTCAGCAGTTCCACGTCTTCATGAGTGTTGTATGAAGTATGCCCAAAGTCAGATTGCTCTGTGGTGTCCAGTCCATGCAGCTCCTGGCCTTCTACCCACCTTCCTGGAGGAGCAACCAAAACATACAGCTCACCAGTCTGCCATCTTGCCCCGCCTCCCTCTGTCTCTCTATTAACTTCTAGTTATAGTGTCATACATTTGTTCTAGTTTGTGAGAGAGATTTCTGATATTTTTATAGTTAATCATGGACATTGTCCACCACAAGATTCACTGTTTTACACATTGCCATCCTTTAACCTCCAACTTTCCTTCTGGTGACATGCATGACTCTGAGCTTCCCCTTTCTACCACATTCACACACCATTCAGCACTGTTAGTTATTCTCACAATAATGTGCTACTGTCACCTCTGTCCATTTCCAAACACTTAAGTTCACCCTAGTTGAACATTCTGTTCATAATAAGCAACTGCTCCCCATTCTTTAGCCTCATTCTATATCCTGGTAACTTATATTTCATGTCCATGAGTTTACGTATTATAACTAGTTCATATCAGTGAGTCCCTGCAAATATCTGCCTTTATGTGTCTGTCTTATTTCACTCAATATAGTACCCTCAAGCTTTCTTCATCAACCCATTTCTTTTAAGATGGTTTTGTTCACACACCATACATTCCATCCTAAGTAAACAATCGTTGGTTCTCTGTATAGTCACGTATTTATGTATTCAGCACCATCACCACTGTCTGTGAGAACATCTCCGTTTCTTTCACAAAGATGGAGGAAGAGTCAAAGAAGGCAGAGAGGCAAAAGCAAAAGAAAGGAGAAAGAGAGAAAATAAGCAAACAAACCAACAAAAAAACAAAACTTGATAGCTAGAAAATGACAAAAGGAAAGATAGCATTAACCTAAAGTAGAATAAAGAGTCAGACAACATCACCAATGCCAGGAGTCCCATACACTTCCCATATTCCCCACCCCCCATATGCATTTATCTTTGGTATATTGCCTTTGTTATATTAAAGGAAGCACAATACAATGTTTCCATAAATTATAGTCTGTAGTTTGCGTTGATTGTATTTCCCCCCAATCTCACCCTATTTTTAATACCTTGCAATTTTGACATTCATTTGTTCTACCTCATGTACAAACATATCTGTACCTTTTATTACAATCATTGAGCACCCTTGGTTTCCCTGAGTTACACAGTCCCAGTCTTTATCATTTGTCTTTTGTTCTGCTGTCCCACATGGTTCCAGCCTTCCTCTTTCAACCATATTCACAGTTGTCTTTGTTCAGTGTACTTACATTGCTGTGCTACTATCTCCCAAAATTGTTTTCCAAACCGCTCACTCCTGTCTTTTCCTTTCTGTCTGCAGTGCTTCCTTTAGTGTTTCCTGTAGAGCAGGTATCAAGTTTACAAACTCTGTCATTGTCTGTTTGTCAGAGAATATTTTAAGCTCTCCCTCATATTTGAAGGATAGTTTTGCCAGATATAGGATTCTTGGTTGGTGGTTTTTCTCTTTCAGAATCTTAAATATATCACCCTACTTCCTTCTTGCCTCCATGGTTTCTATTGATAAATCTGCACATAGTCTTATCAAGCTTCCTTTATATGTGATGGATCACTTTTCTCTTGCTGCTTTCAGGATTCTCTTTGTATCTTTGATGCTTGATAATCTGATTATTAAGTGCCTTGGCATAGGCCTATTCAGATCTATTCTGTTTGGGTATGTTGCACTTCTTGGATCTGTAATTTTATGTCTTTCATAAACGATGGGAAATTTTCATTGATTATTTCCTCTATTATTGCTTCTGCCCCTTTTCCCTTCTCTTCTCCTTCTGGGACACCAATGATACGTACATTCTTGCTTTTCATTTTGTCCTTAAGTCCCTAGACACATTGCTTGTATTTTTCCATTCTTTTCTCTATATGTTCTTTTGTGTCTAGGCTTTCAGGAGCCTTGTTCTCCAGTTCCTGAGTGTTTTCTTCTGCCTCTTGAGATCTGCTGTTGTATGTTTCCATTGTGTCTTTTATCTCTTGTGTTGTGCCTTTCATTTCCATAGATTCTGCCAGTTGGTTTTTTGAACTTTCAATTTCTACCTTATGTATGCCCAGTGTTTTCATTATATGGTTCAGCTCTTTTGCCCATATCTTCCCTAAACTTTTTGAATTGACTTATTATTAGTTGTTTCGATTCCTGTATCTCAGTTGAAGTATAAGTTTGTTCCTTCGACTGGGCCATAACTTCATTTTTCTTAGTGTAGGTTGTAGTTTTCTGTTGTGTAGGCATGGTTTCCTTGGTTACCCCAATCAGGTTTTCCCAGACCAGAATGGGCTCAGGTCCCAGAAGGAAGAAATATTCAGTATCAGGGTGTGTCTTAGAAAATTGGTACACCCTGTGAGCCCTCAGGTCACTGTGCTTTTCTGTCCAGCATGTGGCACCTGTTAGCCTGTAACTCCAGACTGGTATAAGGAGGTGTGGCCTGTGGCTGTTTTTCCCCAGGCTCTGGGATCTGGTTCTGAATGGAAGGCAGGTAGTAGAGCTGGGCCCTATCCCTTTCCTCTTAGAGAAGTTAGACCCCCTAGGGAGAGGTCATTAGCATTTCCGTGGTCTTTCTCTGCCTGTGCTATCTCCACCCTTGTTTGAGTCAGAGCACTGGGAACTGAAAATGGCCGAGGCTTTCTCCACTGAACCAAAACAGGGACCAAAAGTCCCCTTCAGGGCTAGTCTGTGGTGATCCTCCAACTCTCCAAGGTCAGTCATCACCAAAAGCCTCTGTTTGCTTGTTGGGGATTTGTAGCTCATAGTGAGCAGTCCACACTCACTAATTAAAACCCCTGTTGGAACTCAGCTGAGCTATATTTGCTTGCTGGGAGAGAGCTTCTCTCTAGCACCATGAGGCTTTGCAGCTCAGGCTGTGGGGAGAGGGGTCTCCTGGCTTGGATCTGTAGTTTTTGCTTACAGATCTTATGCTGTGATCTTGGGCATTCCTCCCAATTCAGGTTGGTGTATGTTGAGTGGATGGTCACGTTTGTCCCTCTGCAGTTATTCTGGATTATTTACTAGTTGTTCCTGGTTTTCTATGAGTTGTTCCGGGGGGGGGGGCTAACTAGCTTCATCTCTTCTCTATGCCACCATCGTAGATATTTTTGTCCATTTTTAAATTGGATTGTTTGTCTTTTTGTTGTTGAGTTTAAGAATTTCTTTATATATTCTGGACATTAACTCCTCATTGAATATTTTCTTCCATTGTGTAGGTTATGCTTTTACTTTCATGATAAAGTCCTTTGATTCAAAAAAGTTTTAAATTTTGATGAGGTATCATTTATTTTTCCTTTTGTTGTATGTGCTTTTGGTGTTTTCCTTTTGTTGTATGTGCTTTTGGTGTTAACCAAGAAACCATTGCCTAACAAAAGATTCTGAAGATACTTTCTTATGCATTCTTCTAGGAATATTATAGTTCTGGTTCTTATATTTAGGTGTTTGATCCAGTTTGAGTTAATTTTTGTATATGGTGTGGGGTAAGAGTCCATCTTCATTCTTTTGTAGATGGACATCCAGTTTCCCCAGCATTATTTGTTGAAGAGACCATTCTGTCTCAATTGAGTGGACTTGGCACATTGTCAAGTCAGTTGGCTGTAAATGTGAGGGTTTATTTCTGAACTCTCAATTTGATTCCATTGGTCTGTATATCTGTACTTGTCCCAGTACCTTGCTGTTTTGATTATTGTGGCTTATAAGTTTTAAGAGTGGGAAGTGTGAGTCCTCCAACTTCCATTAATGCCTACTTTCATATTTATTTGATATTTTGTATTGTACCATATTGAAGGTCTTTTCATTTCTTTTTTGGATATATTTTTCGTATATTTTCTTTGTGGTTACCATGGGGCTTGAATTTAACATCCTACATATATTTTAATGATTTTTAAATTTGATACCAACTTAAATTCAATAGCATATGTCCACACTGCTAATATGCCCCTCCACCCCCTACATTTTTTATACTTTATACATTATATTTTGGAACATTGTATGTCCAAAACCATAGATTTATCATTACTTTTTATGCATTTGAATTTTAGCACCTGTATGATGTGGAGTTACATGCCCAAAATTGCAATACAGTAGTACTGGTATCTATAATTACCTAAATGGTTACCTTTACTGGATGTCTTAATTTCTTTAAGCCACTTTGATCCACTGTGTAGTGAATTTTCCTTTCAGTCTCAATAACTCCCTTTAACATTGCTTCTAGAGCAGGTCTAGTGGTAATGCACTCCTTCAGCTTTGTTTATCTGGAAATGTCTTAATCATTCCCTAATTTTTTAAAGAAAGTCAAACCAGCTATAAAATTCTTGGGTGGCAATTGTTTTTTTTTTCTTTTTCTTTCTTTCCTTCTTTCTTTCTTTCTTTCTTTTGGATCTGTAAGTATTTGCACCACTGCCTCCTTGCCTCCATGGTTTCTGATGAGAAATAGGCACTTAATCTAATTGGGTTTTCCTTGTACATAACACATTGCTTTCCTCTTGCAGCTTTCACAACTCACTTATCCTTTGCATACCACCTTTGACACCATGCATCTGGATGTATTTTTCTTCAAGTTTATCCTGTTTGTTGTTTGTTGGGCTTCTTGAGTCTGCATATTCACATCTTTTGCCAAGTTTGGGAAGTTTTCTGTCATTATTTCTTTGAATATTCCTTATTCTCCTTTCTCTCCTCTTTCTCTCTCTGGGACTCCCACAATATGTATATTGGTATGATGGTTAGGTTCATATGTCAACTTGACCAGGTGATAGTACCCAGGTGTCTGGTCAAGCAAACACTGGCCTAACAATTGCTGCAAGGATGTTTGTGACTGGTTAATAAACCAACAGGCTGGTTTATTAAATCATCAGTCAATTGACTGCAGCTGTGACTGATGCACCAAAGGGCATGTCTTCCACAATGAGAGAATGCAATTGGCTGGATTTAATCCAAGTAATCAGTTGAAGACTTATAAGCAAGACAGATAGAGGACCTTCACTTCTTCAGCCCCCCAGCGAAATGTTTCCTGAGGAGTTCCTTGAAGTTGCCAGTTCATTTCCTGAGGAGTTCATCGGACATCTTCCTTGGAGTTGACAGTTTGCTGACTACTCTACAGAATTTGGACTCATGCATACCCAGTTGTGTGAGTCACTTTTATAAATTTTATAGTCATAGACACTTCTCATTGATTCTGTTTCCCTAGAGAACCCTAACTAATACAATAGGTATGCTTGATGTTGTTCCACAGGTCTCAGGCTGTTTTCATTTTTTCTAATTCTTTTTTTCTTTGTTATCCTCACCTGACTCATTTAATTGTCTTGTCTATGAATTCACTGATCCTTCTGCCAGCTCCAATCAACTGTTGAAATCTTCCCGGGAATTTTTCATTTCAGTTATTGTGGCTTTCAACTCCAGCAGTTCTGCTTAGTTTCTTTTTAAAATTCTCACCTCTTTATTGAGATTATCACATTGTTCATTCATTGTTTTCCTGACTTCCTTTAGTTCTATCCCTGTATTTTTCTTCATCTTCTTGAGCATACTGAAAATAATTTTTAAAAATCTTTATCCAGTATGTCCCCAGTCTGATCTTCTTCATTGATATTTTCTGGATTTTTATCCTCTCCCTTTGGATGGGTCATCATTTCCTCTTTCATTGTTTGCCTTGTAGTCTTTTGTTGCACACTGTACATTTTAATATTTTAAAATGTTAACTCTGGGATTTGGTCCCTGTGGTGTCTGTTTCTTGAGTTTGTATCCAGCTAGTGATATATCAGAGATTTTCTTGAGTGCCAGCAGCTAACAAAACTGAAGTACCAAAAGCAAAAAAAAAAAAAAAAAACAAAACACCTTTAATAGTCATTGCAAATTGGCTTTGCATTGGCTAGTGCTTTCCTTCAGAGTTCAGCCCTTCTATCAAGAAGGTCAGTCCAAGGTGAATTCAAGGTGCAGAGTCCTCCCTGTCTTTTCTGGTCCTGTGTCTTGTCCTGGACTTGGGCATGCTAGTGGTTCCCATTTATAGAAATTTGAATGCCCCTTCAGCTCCTTAGGAAATAGATCTTCTCCCTCTCCCAATGCTCCATTGCAGGGCTTAAAGCAGGTAAGCCTTTGCTCCAGGCCACCAGATTCAGTTGTTTCTTACATGGTTTTCCTTGTCTAAATCTGCTTTTGCCTGGAGGGAAAGTTCTGGGAATGGGACCAGCAGGAGAGGAGTTCTCCAGGTCAGTCTATCCCAGATGGAGAAAGGCCAAGGGACCCACAAGATGAGCATGGGCCTGCTCCACACTGCCCTGGGGGAGGGAATGAGGGAAGGGCCAGCATGGGTGCTGGAGATTCTCCTATGGATATTTTAAGCTGCATTTTCTCTGTTTGACACTTGCCCAGTAAATGCAGTGATTAAATTTGATACCAGCTTAACTTCAAGAGCAAATTGAAATAAGATTCTGTTTTCCATAGTTTTGAGGAAGGATACTGTCATTAAGTCACCTCTGCCACTTTTGCCTGGGGTTGGTTGGAACAATGGCCATCCTTAGAGCTACTTTAGTGATTTGAAGTCACTAATCAAAAGCAGTGCTCAGCATTGGGACCACATGCCCCTGGATCTTAGAGAACTAAGTCTTTATATTCAACCCTGGCACCAACAAGCTGTACAGGGTCCAGGGTTGAGCTCCTCTCTGCTGTCTGCCATGATGCTGTGGGATGGGCTATGATAGTCACTGCCCAGAGAGGGCAATTCACCAGTATTTGTGTGATTTACCAGCTTCTTCCTCTTGTTCTTCCTTGGATGATGCACAGTGTTCTAGTAGACTCTGGAGTTAAAAATAGATGACTCAGATAGTGCCTACCTGTTTAATAGTTGTTTTGATGATGGGACTGGCTCCTGAAACTTCCTATACCAACTTCTCACAATCCTCCCATCTTATTCTTTTAAATGGCTGCAAGTATTGATTTCCAAGTGGTTGGAAATCTGGGTAGGTTTTTTGTTGTTCTTGTTACTGTTTGTTTATCTGAACCATCCATCCTGGAGAACTCAGTCTTGACTATAGTAGATGAATTTGTGTTTTGTCATTTGATTCATTTTTTTCATGGTTTTACATAGTCTTTTTAATTTTCACTTTTTAAATAATTAATAAGTTGTGTTTTTCTATATGGTGATCAATAATCTATTTCCTTTTGAATAAAATATCCATTTCCTTTTTTTCATAAATCTAATTAGATTTGAAATATTTTATTTTAATTTGATGATTGGTGATTATGGAAAACAAGGTATAACTAGTAACACCCTTTAAGCATTACTTGAATTTTTAAAAATAGAGGAAATTTAGTGTTGGGTGGTAAAGTAATAGGAAAGAAAAAAGTAATCATACAAAGTTGCAGCTTAAAATTTCATAGGGGTAGACACATTTTTAAAATATATTTATAAATTTGTATTTGTTTACTGTGTCTCACACTTCACCAAAATGCAAGATTTTTTTATGTATCTTTTTAAAATACCTTTTTTTTTTTTACTGTGAAATTTAACATCTATACAGAACAGTGATAACTTTCAAAGTATGATTTAACAAGTAGTTAGCAAATTTCAAAGAATGTTATGGGTTACCATTCCACAATTTCAGTTATTTCCTTATTGTGATAAATAAAATATATACAGAAAGTTGATAACTTTCAAAGTACAATTTGACAAATGGTTATATAGGTAATTTCAAGGATTGTTATGGGTTACATTTCCACAGTTTCAGTTATTTCTGTGTTGTGAAACATAAGCTATATACAGAAAAGTGATAACTTTCAAAGTACTATTTAATGAGTAGCTATGCAGCAAATTTCTAGGATTGTTTTGGGTTACAGATCCACCATTTCAGTTATTTCCCCCTAGCTATTCTAATACCCTAACATCTAAGAAAAAAGATATTTATATAAAGATTCAGTATTTGTATTCCTTTGTTAAATCCTATCTTGTCTGTTGCTACCCCTTCCTCTCATTTAACCACTTTCTCAGTCTTCAGGGGTATCTAGGCAGTGACCACCCTAACTTGATCATATTGAAAAGGGGTGTCAACATCATGGGGAAGGGGACTGCATCAGGTTGATGTTCTTAAAGAGGCTGTTGCTTCTGGGTTTTAGGACTTGACTGGCATTGGAACACTCTGGTGGATTTAAATTTCTGAAAAATATACTTAGTGAGTGAAACATTTATAGAATCTCAGATAGGGACCTATGTATCCTAGGACTACTGTTAGTTAGGGTTTGGCATACTGTGGCCATTTGGGATATCTGGCTGGAGTTTGCACAAGAGTAACCTTCAGGATAGCCTCTCGACTCTATTTGAAATCTCTTAGCCAATGTAAGCTTGCTTTGTTACCTTTCTTTTCCACCTTTTGGTCAAGAAGACATTTTCAATCCCTCAATGCCAGGGCCAGGCTCATTCCTGGGAGTCATGTCCCACATAAACAGGGAGATTCACTCCCTTGGGAGTCATGTCCCACATAGGGGGTAGGGGTGGGGTTAATGAATTTATTTGCTGGGCTGGGCTTAGAGAGAGAAAGGCCACATCTGAGCAACAAAAGAGTATCTCTAGAGGTGCTTCTTAGTCATAATTCTATGAAGGCTTAACCTCCCTTTTAAAACCAAAAGTTTCACAAGAGCAAGCTTCAAGATTGTGGCTTGACTCATTAAGTAGGGGTTCCTAATTTCACATAGCATATATTCTGTCCAAGATAAACAATCAGTATCTCACATTATCTTCACTTAGTTGTACAATCATCATCACTCTCAGATTATCATAACACAAAGCATCCAAATGCTCTTATCAGCCCCTAATTATTCATCCCTAGTATTGGTGTAGTAATGCTAAGGTGCTCTTATTACATATACATACATATATGTAATGGGTAGTCTTTCCATATACCCCTCTGTTGTTGAAACTCTTTGTACCAGTGTCCTACCTTAGAAATATATCATGTAAACATTTATTTATATTTTTAGTGCTAATCTGTGGGATACATGCCTTTAAACAACCACTTTCAATCATGTTTGCCTTCAATGTGTCACTGATACTTAAAATCCCATTAACAATCATCACCCCTATCCATTCCCATATCTTTAAGTTCACCCTCATTATCATGTCTGTGCATATTAGGTTATCATTCCTCCTTCACTAGCTTCTGTATATCTCTAGGTCCCCTAAATTCAACATTATAAGACACATATTTAACATTGTTCAGGGAGTTCACATTAGTGGTAACATACTATATCTCTCCTTTTGTGTCTGACTATTTCACTCAGTATTGTGTCTTCAAGGTTCATCCATGATGTCATATGTTTCTGGTCCTCATTCCTTCTTACTGCTGCATACTATTCCATCATATGCATATACCACATTTTTTATCCCCTCATCTGTTGAAGGACACTTGGATTGTTTCCAACTCATGGCAATTGTGAACAATGCCTCTATGAACATTAGTGTGTAAGTTCTCTTCATGTCACTACATTCAGATCTTCTGGGTATATACTGAGAAGTGAAATTACTGGATAATAGGATAACTCAATATCTAGTTTTCTGAGGAAATGCCAAAATGTCTTCCACAGTGGCTGTACCATTATACATTGCCACCAGCAATGAATAGGAGTTCCAATTTCTCCACATCATCTCCAATATTTGTAGTTTCCTGTTTGTTTAATGGCAGTCATTCTTATTGGTGTGAGATAATATCTCATTGTGGTTTTGATTTGCATTTCCCTAATAGCTAGTGAAGATGAACATTTTTTCATGTGTCTGTTAGCCATTTGTATTTTGTCTTTAGAAAAATGTCTTTTCATATCTTTTGCCCATTTTACAAATCAGTTGTTTGTACAGTTGTCATTCAGTTGTAGCACTTCTTTATACGTGCGTATCAGTCTCATCAGATATATGGCACATATATATATCATAGTATCCCCTTATGATTTTTTAAAAATTTCTTCAGGATCCAGAGTAATGTCTCCCCCCTCATTTCTGATATTGTTTATTTGAGTCTTCTCTCTTTTTGACTTTGTCAGTCTAGCTAAGGGTTTGCCAATCTCATTGACCTTCCCAAAGAACCAGCTTTCACTTATTTATTCTACTTTTTTTGTTCTCCATATTTATTTTTGCTTTAATCCTTGTTATTTCTTTTCTTCTATTTGCTTTAGGGTTAGTTTGCTGATAATTCTCTGACTTTTTCAGTTGTTCATTTAGATCTTTGAGTTTAGCTCTTTCTTCCTTTATAATGTATACATTTGGAGCAATAAATTATCCCCTCAGCACCACCTGGGCTGCATCCCATAGGTGTTGATATGTTGTGTTCTCATTTTCTTTCATCTCTAGATATTTGCCAACTTCTTCTTCTTTGACTCACTGATTGTTTAGGAGTATGTTGTTTAACCTCTACATATTTGTGAATGTTCTTTTTTTTTTTTTTTTTTTTGGTGGTTATTGACTTCTAGTTGCATTGCATTATGGTCAGACAATGTACTTTGGATAATTTCAATCTTTTAAAATTTCTTGAGGCTCGTTTTGTGCCCCAGCCTATGATCTATCCTGGAGAACATTCAATGAGTGCTTGAGAAGCATGTAAATACTGGTAATTTGGGATGTAATGCTCTCTATATGTCTATTAAGTCCAATTCATTTATCACATTGTTTAGGTTCTCAATTTCCAAATTTCCTCAAGATCCTGGATTTTGTCAGATCTGTCCCCCCCATTTCTTCTTTTTTTATTCTTAGTTTACCCTTACTATTACTCTTCAGTTCTGTGCCCTTCTCCAGACTTCTCTCTTCTTTCTTTTTTTCTCAGCTGGTACAATTCCCTTTAATATTTCTTGCAGGGCAGGTCTCTTTTTAACAAATTGTCTCAGCATTTGTTTGTGAAAATTTTAAACTCTCCCTCAATTTTGAAGGAGAGCTTCATTGAATAAAGAATTCTTGGCTTGCAACTTGTCTCTTTCAGAATCTTAAATATGTCATATCAGTGCCCTCTTGCATTCATGGTGCCTGCTGAGTAGTCAGTACTTATTCTTACTTGGTTTCCTTTGTGTGTGGTGAATTGCTTCTCTCTTGTTGGTTTCAGGGGTTTGACCTTCTCTTCAGCATTTGACAATCTGATTTGTGTATGTCTCAGAATGTGTTTGTTTGGATTTATTCTATTTGGAATAAATTGGGCATCTTTGATTTGCATATTTATGTTTTTAAGAAGGGTTGGGAAGTTTTCACTGACTATGTCTTCAAATACTCTTCCTAACCCTTTACTCTTCTCTTCATCTTCTGGGATGACAGTGATTCTTATATTTGTGCACCTTATATTATCCATTGTTTCCCTGATATCCGTCTCAAAATTTTCATTTGTTTCCACCATTTGTTCTTTTGTGTGTTAGCATTCAATTGCTGTGTCCTCTAGTTCACTTATTCTTTCTTCTGCCTCTTCAAAGCTGCTGTTGTGTGTCTCTAGATTACTTTTAATTTGGTCCACAGTATCTTTTATTTCCATAAGCTGTGTTGTGTTTAATTTACTTTTTCAAATTCTTCTTTATGCTCTTCTGAAGTCTTCTTGATGTTCTTTATATCTTTAGCCAACTCATTGAAGGTGTTTTGGAAGTTTGTGTGTACTTCTTTAATTAATTGCTCCAAGTTCTGTGTCTCCTCCAGCTTTTTAATTTGGTCATTTGGCTTATCCATATCTTCTTGTTTCTTTGTGTGCTGTATTATTTTCTGTTATTGGCTTTGGGGCATTTGCTAATCTTGATAAGTTTGTTTTGGGATATGCAGGATTATTTGAACATTTATCTCTAACTCGGCAGAGCTACAGCTTGGTAGGGTGCACTTCCCCTGTCCTCCCAGCAGATGGCACTCTTAAGCCACCTCTTACTCTCAAGCCAGCTGTTCTAGTTTGCTAATGCTGCTGGAATGCAAAATGCCAGAAATGGATTGGTTTTATACAAGGGGGTTTATTTTGGTTACACAGTTACAGTCTTAAAGCCATAAAGTGTCCAAGGTAAGGCATCAACAATCCGGTACCTTCACTGGAGGATGGCCAACAGTATCCAGAAAACCTCTTTTAGCTGGGAAGGCATGTGGCTGATGTCTGCTCCAAAGTTCTGGTTTCAAAATGGCTTTCTCCCAGGACGTTCCTCTCTAGGCTGCAGTTCCTCAAAAATGTCGCTCTTGGTTGCTCTTGGGATGTTTTTCCTCTCTTAGCTTCTCTGGAGCAAAAGTCTGCTTTCAATGGCCATCTTTAAACTGTCTCTCATCTGCAGTTCCTCTCTTATCAGCTCATGTGTGTTCTTCAAAGTGTCCCTCTTGGCTGTAGCTCCTCTTCAAAATGGCACTCTCAGCTGCACTGAGTTCCTTCTGTTTGTCAGCTCATTTATATGGCTCCAGTGATTTAATTTAGATCCACCCTGAATGGGTGCGGTAACACCTCCATGGAAATTATCCAATCAGAGTTATCACCCACAGTTGGGTGGGGCATATCTCCACAGAAACACTCAAAGAATTACATTTTAATCAACACATTAATACGTCTGCCTACACAAGATTACATCAAAGATAATGGTGTTTTAGGGGATGTAATACATTCAAACTGGCACACCAGCTTTCCCCAACTTTGCCTGTGCACTAAGCAGGGTCCAGACCAGGTGGAAATCCAATCAGCACCCCAGTTCTCTTAGTGCACTGGAGATTGCCAGCCCTGTGGGTGGGGAGTAGGCTCTTTGCAATTTGGAGGGGCGTCTGCTCCAGGGAACAGTGGGTCCAGCAGTTCCTGGAGCTGTGAGTAAACCACTCTGAGGCTGTGGGGCTACATGTCTCACCCTCCAGTTCAAATGCACCACAATTCCTGTCCACTGTATGCCCATGAGCCTCTGGGGTTGGGGAGGGGCTCCTTGTGCTTTAGTGTGGTGCCCTTGCCTCTCAGCTCTGCACACCACAGGTTTCTGTGAAGGAAGAGTGAATGTGGTCACCACAAGACCACCAAATCCTGAGGTCCCTCATGGGGGCTCTCAGCCAAGGGACTGTGAAGGGTTATCTCCCCAGCCAATTGCTGAGAAGGGCACATGGGATGTGGAAGGCTGCTCCCTCCTGCCCTTGGCATCTGGCACCAGCCATGAATCCTGTTGGCAGTCCTGGCTGAACACTCTCCCCATCCTTTCAAGCCCATTCTCTCTGCTTCTCCATCTAAATCCCCACTCTGTGGTGTAGAGGTCCCTGTTCAGCTGGTGGTACCCTGGAACTATTGCTCTGGGGCATCCTTTGCTTTCTATACAGTCTTTTTCATGGAGGAGAAGTTTGCTCTACCTCTCCTAATCCACCATCTACCCCAAAAGGTCCAGTAGACAGATTTTTTAAAGCATTTTGAAAGATGCCACCCCTTTCAGGATTTCCTTGCTTGCCTATCTACAAATAGCCCCATGGTCAGCTATTTTAATGGTTCCCTCTCTGATATTTTATAATCCCTCTTTTTGTTCTTTGATTTTTGCTCTTGTATTTGACCTGCCAAATATGTTTAGGAAAGTCACATAGAAAGGTGTGACTGCATTGCTGCACAGGTAGTTACATAGCCTCAGTTGGGGACTCACTGTGGTTCAGTGATCCTTTCTTTCATAGTTTAACTGTAGTAATGTTCCTCCTAGTGGCTGCCCCAAGCATTTCCATTCCACCCTTGCTTCCTAGTTCATGGAAAAAAATAGAGAATGAGTTCTACTGATAGTGAGTTCTCAAAGTTTCCCCATCCTTCCATTGGTCAGGATATATTCTCAAAACATCTTGTTCTCCACGTTAGTGTCCTTTTTCTCTTGTCGCAGAAAAGAGTTATTCCTCTTCCCCAAGATGAATATTTTCTATTGCATTGGCACTTTTTTCCCTCAGTCTTTCTCTCAATTGTTTCCTCTGTTAGTTAGTTCCTCCTTTCTGCCAACAAGCATGTTTTGTTCTTTACACACACACACACACACACACACACACACACACACACACACATACACACACCCAACATATTGAATCTTCATTGGATGCTTTGGCTTTTTAGAGACCTCTTTGGATTCTCTCCTCTTTTGCTACCTTCAAATATTTCAAGATAATGACGTGTGCATGGTGTATTAACATCTTCCCTGCCTGCTCTCCAGTTCATGTCTCTCTATCTCTAACAAAAAGTCATACTTTTCCATTATGATTGACCTCTCTTTTGTGAAGACAGAGAGCCTTTAGTAAGACTTATTCAGCTGCTCTGTTCAGCATGTGATGGGTTTTGAATTTCTTTAACCTTTGTATTTTGGTTCTCTTTTCTCCCCTGACTTCCGTGACCTGTACTTGCTGGTTCTCTGTCTACCTCTTTCACTACCGTTACTCTCCATGTATCACTTCTTCCACTATGTAAATGTGAGAATTCCCCGGAGATTTACCCTTAGACCTTTAATCTTTTTTATATATACTCTACCTCAGAGATTTCTGATGCTACTTGGTATTAATTTACCCCTCTATGTCGGCATCATCTCAAACTTTATCTCCAGCTTCAACTTTTCTCCTAAGTTTGCTTCTCATTTTTTGCTCTTGGCTGCAAACTTTCATCTGGGTATTCAGTCTGCACCTCTGAGTCTCTGAATTCCTTTTCATCCCTGAATGACTCCTCCTCCCATTTGGTTTAGTTGTGCTACTGAAATTAAGCTTGAAGTCTCAAAGCTATTCTAGTCTCCTTCACTGTTACCTACAATTGGCTCCCAAATATTTAAAAAATTTTAAAACAACATTTCAGCCATCCATTCATCAGTTTCCAATTCCATTGCTCCACTGGCTTCAAGACTCTTGACTATACTCTTCAATTGCAGGTTTTTCTCCCTCTCCTCCATCTTGCTTTGATTAAGTTGCTTCTGTGTCCAGAAACACCTCCAACAAGTCCTCATTGCCTGTGGAATCAAGTCCTCACTCTTTGTCTAGCACTAAGGATCCTCCATGTCTGACCCCTACTACATTACCATATTCTGCTCCCCTAATTTCCCCAGCCTCTCTCCAAAAATGCTTTTTTATTTTCACAGTTCTGAATCTCTATCCTGACATGCAGTCTGAATGACTATTCAACATTTTTTGCTCTCAATATTTTCCCCTGTTCAGAATCCATCTTAAATGCTTCTTGCTCAGTGATGCTGTCTTAGATTCAGTCTTCCAGAAGCAGACCTTGAGACAAGGATGTTAATCCAAGTAGTTTCTTTGGGAGGAGATCCCAGCAAGCTCCAACAGGGGAGGAGGGAGGTGAGGCAAGGAAGGAAAGGAACACAGTACGGGGTATGTTATAGAGGAAGTTATGCAGTAGATAACTGGGGCTAAATTTAGGGAGAGTTAACCCCAAGAGGCAGGCAAGCTGAGGTATTTATCCTACAACTCCTGTCTGTCATTAGCGGTAGGTTGCAATTCAGATCCCTGAAGTTTGGACCTGCCTGGTGCATGGACTGAGAGAAATGTCTCAGTGCAGAACTGTAGGAGCTTCCAGTAGGATGCTGTTGGTGTGTACAGAAATTCTGAGTGCTGAGGGGATATGTGCCAGGGGACAAACTCTGCTGTGGTGCCTTCTCCATTCTTCCCAGTTAGATGTGATTAGTCCCAGGTTGCTCTCGTGGCTTTATTTTGTATCATTTCCCAGCAGTTAACATACTCTGCCTCAAACTGTAATTATTTGCATGTTGTTTTGTACGCGTTGCCTCACCAAGAAATCCTTACAATTGAGGAATGAATGCATCTGTGACCAGCACAGCACCTTACAGCTAATTTTTGTGTATGTACAACGAGTGAATAAAGAAGTCCCTTTTTACTCAGACAAAGAAAATCATTTAACTTCTAGGAGGACCAATTGTTTAAAGGAGAAGTAAGAAGAAAGAGTTGATTTGATCGTTATTGCCTTTAGAGGAAGAAGTCCAGGACTCCACTCTCCTCTGAAGCCAGCCCCTTCCTTCATGCTCCCTTACTGGGAGAAGTTGGTGTACATGGGCCAGATTCGAGGGCACAGCTGGGCTCATCTTTTCTAGGGGTGGAGGGACTGGGGGCTGGTTGTCACAGATGGCAGGTTAGCCATCTCAGGGCCTGTCTTCAAGGGCCTGCCTGCACTTTTTCCTAGTCTCTGCTTTTTCCCATGGCAGAGTGAATTGTAGAGAGAAACTAAATTCAGGTTTGGTTGTAGGAGGGAGGGGATTCCTTGCCCTCTAGTTCAGGCTGTGTGTGTTTAGCCCATTCTTTATCGAGGGTCTCTCCTTGGGGGTTAAAAGAGCAGGTAACAAGGAGTTGTTACCTCACTTTCCTTTTCATTGTTCTCTTGAGGGATGTGTATCTTCTTCAGAAGCATCAGGGGGAGGGATGGTGGTGGACTAAATCAGGATTCAGGTATTACTGAGCCCGCAGGTCAGAATTCCTTCCATAATCACTCCCCAATTACAAACAGCCTTTCACAGGGTGGTGTACTGTATAACATCTGTGAGTTTTCAGAAAATAAGAATGAAAATGAAATTAATTAACTTAAAAATAGGATGATGTAAAGGTTATCTTCCTAAAAAAAGGCTAGTATGTCACTTAATGATCCTAGTTTTACTTGGTCTAAAATCTACTGATTTATTTCCTAAGTCTTTGCTGCCTGCCCTTAGATTTCACGACCAAAGTGTAGCATCTTGTAGCAAAATGGATGGACCCTGCAGTCCATTTCCCGAGTTCAAGACTCAGCTCTGCCACTTATTAGAGTGTCACCTGAGCAAGTTATTAACCCTCTTGGTGACTCAGTTTCTGCATCTTCCAAATGGGTATTATAGTATAACCTCTCTTGTGGTGCTATGTGAAGCACTTACAACAGGGTTAATGCTCAGTAGATGTTTTTTGTAATTCCTAAGTATTTATTGAGTGCTTTCCATGTGTGCCGGTTTGAATGTGTTGTGTCCCCCAAATGCCATTATCTTTGTAGTCTTGTGGGACAGACGTTTTTGGTGCTGGTTAGATTTGCTTGGAATGTGCCCCACTCAGCTGTAGGTAATGATCATTTTGATGAGATGTTCCCATGGAGGCATGGCCCCACCCATTGGGGTGGGCCTGATCAGTGGAGCCATATAAATGAGCTGACTCAGAGAGAGGAAACTAACTGAGTGCAGCTGGGAGTGATGTTTTGAAGAGGAGCAAGCTTGCTAGAGAGGAACCTCCTGGGAAAAAGCCGTTTTGAGGCTGGAGCTTTGGAGCAGACGCCGGCTGCCTTCCTAGCTAACACAGGTTTTCCGGATCCCATTGGCCATTCTCCAGTGAAGGTGCTCAGTTGCTGGTGTGTTACCTTGGACGTTTTGTGGCCTTAAGACTGTAACTGTGTAGCAAAATAAACCCCCGTTTTATGGAAGCCTATCCATCTCTGGTGTTTTGCATTCTGCAGCATTAGCAAACTAGGACAGATTTTGGTACCAGAGAAGTGGGGTGCTTTTGCTGCTGAGTTTGCAAATACCAAACATGTTGGAACAGCTTTTTAAATGGATAAGGGGAAGATTCTGGAAGAATTGGGACGAGCTTGATAGAAAAGGCCAAAACTGCTTTAAAGAGACTGTTTATGGAAATATGGACTCTAAAGATACTTCTGATGAGGACTTGAGCAGAAATGATGAATGTGTTGTTGCAAACTGGAAGAAAGGCGATCCTTGTTTTAAAGTGGCAGAGAATTTGGCAAAATTGAGTCCTGGTGTCACATTGAAGGAAGAATTTAAAAGTGACAACCTGGAATACTTAGCTGAGGAGATCTCCAGACTACATGTGGAGGAGATACCCTGGCTTCTCCTTGCAGCTTATAGTAAAATGCAAGCAGAAAGAGATAAACTTAGAACTGAACTCTTGGGTTCCAAGAAACCAGAAGCTGATGGCTTGGAAAATTACGAGCTTCCAGGGGGTGGAATCCCAGAAGCTACAGCCCAACGTGAGGATGTAACCAAACATGGAACCCAGCCACCATTTCAGTACTGGCCAGGATTGGAGATGGAATTATCCAGAAAGGATTTGTGGAAAGTCCTATTGTCTGATGGCTTTGACCCCTGCATGCTTCATGCAAAGCCAACAGAATTTTTGCGAGATCTTTATAGACAGAGCCATTGCCGGTCTGGACTGGAGGAGACAGACAAGGAAAAAATTAAAGGAAAAATCTCTTCAAAGACAGAGCCATGGAGGTTGAGGTCTGGAGTCAGGAGGTTTTGGGCTGGGAGAGCAGAGCAGCCCACATGCATGGAAAGGGTGAGTTTGCCCTGGAGGTCGAGGGCGGGCTTTCCGCCTCGATGCTCTGGAAGAGTTTTGCCACCTCAGGTCCCAAAGAGGGTGGAGCACATTCCCAGGGAATTGGAGAGAGCCTGGCTGCCACCCCACTGTTCTGAAGGGGTTGAGCGTGTGCCCCGGAGATGGAAGGGAATCCGGGAGCTGCCCCGAGGTTTTAGGAGGGTGGAGCCGAGAAGGTGGTCTCCCCAATGTGTGGAAATGTTGGAGCACTCACCCAAGCATTTGGAGAAGAAACAGCTGCCAAAAAGGCCCTTGGGAAGGGTTAGGCTCCCACTCTCTCAAGCCCCAAGGATGCAACGTTGTTTTGTTAGTAACTCTCAGACTTTGAAATCTAATGGAGTTTGTCCTGTGGGTTTTAGGAACTGTTTTGCTCCTGTTAACCCTGTTTTCCTTACTGTTTCTCCTTATGGCAATGGAAATGTTTATCCTATGAATGTCTCTCCTTTGTATATTGGAAGCACATAACTTGTTCTAAGTTCACAAATCCACAGCTAGAGGGGAATTATGCCTTAGGACTGACCACGCCTAAATTGATTTTGATGGGATTTTGTACTTAACTTTTGTTACTGAAATGATTTAAGTTTTTGTGATATTGTGATGAAATGAATGTATTTTGTATTTGGAAAGATAATGTCATTTTGGGTTCCAGGGGGTGGAATGTGCCGGTGTGAATGTGTTGTGTCCCCCAAATGCCATTATCTTTGTAGTCTTGTGGGACAGACGTTTTTGGTGCTGGTTAGATTTGCTTGGAATGTGCCCCACTCAGCTGTAGGTAATGATCATTTTGATGAGATGTTCCCATGGAGGCATGGCCCCACCCATTCGGGGTGGGCCTTGATCAGTGGAGCTATATAAATGAGCTGACTCAGAGAGAGGAAACTAACTGAGTGCAGCTGGGAGTGATGTTTTGAAGAGGAGCAAGCTTGCTAGAGAGGAACCTCCTGGGAGAAAGCCGTTTTGAGGCTGGAGCTTTGGAGCAGATGCTGGCTGCCTTCCCAGCTAACAGAGATTTTCCGGATGCCATTGGACATCCTCTGGTGAAGGTAACCAATTGCTGAGGTGTTACCTTGGATGCTTTGTGGCCTTAAGACTGTAACTGTGTAGTGAAATAAACCCCCGTTTTATGGAAGCCTATCCATCTCTGGTGTTTTGCATTCTGCAGCATTAGCAAACTAGAACACCATGTATAAGACACTTGTGCAAAATTTCACAGCAATGCTATGAGGTGGACATCATTAATCCTGTTTTACACATGAAGAATCCAAGGATATGAGAGGTGTAATAACTTGCCCACAGACACACAGAAAGTAGCAAATTGCACACTTGAGCTCATGCCTGTTTGTCCATGACCTTCAGCATTTGATTGAGTGTGTATACATAGGGGTCTTACATCACTAGCCTATGCCAGCCACTGCATCTGGTCTCCCTGGGACTTCCTGTGGTCCTGTATATAGCCCAGTGTCCTTCAGGACACCAGGCCATGTGCTTGGTAGTTGCAGTTAGATGAAAAACTGTGTTCATCTTCCTTTGGACTTAACCATTTGGGGCTTTCTTAGTCTTAGACCCTTGGTGTTCCCTGTGATAGACACAGCTTACATTTAGCCTCTGGCAGCTCTGAGCAGTCATCTGTCCCCAGTATGTCTGCCTGGAGGCTCTACTCAGCTTGTACAGACCCACTGCAGGGATGCATAGGACAATAGGATGTTAGACTTTCCATGTGGTAAAATAAATGCATTCTACGCTACTCTAAACCAGGTGCCATCATGGATTAAAATCTGATTGGTTTATTTGTTTATGTTATTACTTTAAGCATTTGTTTATACCAATTCTTTTTATTTATTGGTTGTATTTTTTTCTCCACTAGAGTATAAGCTCTGTGAGGATAGAGACTTTGTCTTTTTTTGTTTAATGCTCTATCTCCAGTGCCTATAGTGCCTGGCAGGAAATAGATGCTCTAGAAATATTTGTTAAATAAATAAATAAACAAATTATAAATTCAATGAAACAATATTATTGTGCAGCTATTGGGGTGGATTGTTTGCTTGTTTCTTCATATTTCTTGCACATCTTCCTATAATATAGAGGCTGAAAAGCTAAAAATTTTGCCTCCCAGATGTCTTTGCAGCCAGTGTTTCTGAGGTGATTTATTTTCTATCAATTTGATACAATCCCATGAAACCTGAATTAAAACTGAGTTAAGTGGGGAGAGAAGCAGCATTACACAAGGCACCCTTCTGCTGGTGCTAACACAATAGGCTTGGGGTGCCTCTAGAGTAGGGTTGTCAGATGTAGCATTAAAAATACAGGAAACCTGGTTAACTGTGAATTTCAGATAAACAATGAATAATTTATGACACCGAGTTAAATACAGAATGCCAAGTTAAATTTGAATTTCAAATAAACAACCAATAAGTTTTTCAGCATAAACACCTCCCAAATATTGTATGGGACACACTTAACTAAAAATTATTCATCGTTTATCAGAAACTCAAATTTAACCAGGTGTCCTGTGTTTTCCTTGGCAAGCTTATTGTGGAGTCAACCGTCATGGCCAGGGTTCCTGACCCTGGATGGCTTCTATGTTTTCCTGGAACCAATAGTCGCTGTTCCCAACTCTTGATTGCCCAGCTACCTCCTTATGGCAGAGCGGCATCTCCATCAGTTGGGCCAGTTTTGCATTATTGCTCTGGACGGCTCAGCCTAGTTCCGTCTGCTCCAGCCTTCCAGTGATTTTGTGAGCACCCATTTCCTTCTACACAATCCTTTTCTGCTTAGATAACTAGAGTGGCTTCTGTTACCTAAAACTGAACTCTGCTGATATGTTATGCAGCAAAGATTTTTTTTTTTTTTTTACTAATTTAGGTTTTTATTTTTCTTTTGTTATGGATTGAGTAAAAGTAATAGCATTTTTTTTTGTTGTTGTTTTTTGTTTTTTTTTCTTGCAATAGGGTATTACATAGTTTGGTCATAGGTAGAAGCAGATAACTAAAGCTTGGAAATAATAACTATAATAATCATTATTTTTAGCACTTCCTTTAAGCCAAGTATAGTGTTCCATGCCCCACATACATTTCCTTTACTGTCTCAGCAGCCTTATAAGACAGAAGGTATCACTAGGTGAGGAAACTGAGCCTCAGAAGAATTGAGTTATACACTCGGTCACAGCTAGTAAATGATGGAGTTGAGAGTCAAACCCTATTCTAGTTTCAAGGTCTATGCTCTCCTGCTCCTTTGCACCTAGAAAAAAAAACAAAGCAAAATAAACTCATAGTCTGTTATACCATCTTTGTCGTAATGTCACTAAAGCTCTCTGCCTGCCTCCCTAATGATGTTTAGCGCATAACAAGGATTGCCAGTCTTTGATTAAACATTTCTTTTTGTACTGGCAAATCCGTGTGTATATCTGTGTCCACATCTATATCTATGTCTGTACCTATATCTAATACATTCTTAGATAAATGCACTGTAGTAATAAGATTATCTGGAGCTTTTAATAATTTGAAATACAGTCAATATGTAATATTATATAGTTTCATCTTTAATAGTGAAGGCCAGATAGGAATTGATAAGTGAAAGGTCAATGCGCAGGCAGTACAAAAAGGAAGGAAAAGGGAACGATCATTTGTGCCAAACACTCAGCTATGGCTTAAGGACATTTTCCTTTCACTCATATCAATGAGGCAGGTATTATTTATTCGCTTTTTGAAGAAGAAAAATATGAGGTACAGAAAAGTTAAACAATCAGTTTAGTACTTCCCTGGTGTAAAAATGTCACCCAAATTTTGTGTTCCACTTAAGTCTTATTTCAAATATATTTCTTTAAATTGACTCACTAGTATTAATTAAATGTATTTTAAAAGAAGGAATGTGTAAATATAAATACATAACTATTAAACATTTGTCCTTGTTCTATTGAAAATCATCTTTTTTTTTCTCCCAGTGTTACTCATTTTACATTTTTGGGAACAGTGCACTCCATAGTATTGCTTAATGGGTCACATAGGAAGAGTGATAAGAGTGAGGGAGGGAAAAGCATATGATGCTGTTGAGATGGTGAAAGAGGGAATGAACAAAAAGCAGAAAATGATTGACACCCAGGCAGGCAGGTTGGAGCTGGAAGCAGTAATCTTGTGCTTTGAGAGTCTCAGTCTACATTCTTAACCTGTTGAAACAATCAGATCTTACTCCCAGAGGTTCTCCAATGTCATAAAAATGTTTTGTTAGTCAATGTCTTAGAAGCATTGATTTCCAAAAATAACAGGAACCTTAATGGGCATTTACTACAAGATTTCAGGCAATGTTGAACATTTCTTGCTCTCCCTATGCATCTTGGTTTGGCTTATTTACTGTCACGATGGAATTCCATCCACTACCCAAGATCTTCTTGTTATACATTTCTACAGAATTTCGTTCTACAAAACAAAATGCTACCTACCATTTTGCAACATGCTTCACAGCCGTAAATTCTTGTTCAACAGCTGTCTTCCCCACCAGACTGGAAACTCTATGAGGGTGAGGCTTATGTGTACCTTGTTCATCACTGTATCCCCAATGTTTATCACAGTTCCTGGTACATAGCAGGGGTTTCATATATATTTGATGAATTTATTTAAATAGCACACAAGTTAGAGCACTCACTCTTGTTAAAGCATGACACAATATGCTGGGGATATATGTTTTGTTATCCTTTTCAACAATAAAGTGATCATCTTGTGAGAGTCTCGGTAAGTCTAGAATCATCCAAGATCATCCAAGATCAAGGCAATGACAGCATCTGTCCTCAATGGTTTTTATTTAAGATTCTCTGAGATAGGAGAGGTCCTTAGCTTCCACCCATACAGCTTTCACCTAACTTACTTGCATGCTCGTGCGCACACACACACACACACACACACACACACACACACAAGGCACTCTTAGGGCCACAAGATAAGATTAACCTTACAAAATGAAATTAGGAAAAAATCAAGATATAAGAGATGAGATCAGTGTATTGTAAAATGACCTGCAGGAATGATTAGTCAACAAATAAATTGCTGAAAACAGAACTTTGTCAAGGTGATGAGGGTGTAATGTCTGAAATCATGATGTATCAACATCTTAAGCTAATCATTGCAATCCTTATAATTGGATTATGCTACAACATAATCAAGTTGTAATTCAACCAAGTAGAGGGAATAAGAGTCTATAATAAAATTTTAATCACTACCTTTACTTATTGAAAGGTTGCACTAATGAAGGGGGCATGATGTGTGCTGATTCTAGAATGGGGGGGGAGAGAGAGCAGTCAGAGTGCAAACATCTGTATGCATGTTCTTAGCTCTGGTTGCTGAAGGGATGCTCTAAGCAGTGGACAGAAACATTCTGATCCTTTGACCTCTCAATAGTTGATAAATTTCCATATTGTAAATGGATCATCCCACTGCTGTAGCTTGAATCCAATAAATCAAGGTAATTTGACTAACATTTTTCTCTTTGCTTCTATTCTATCCAAGAAAATTTCTAATTATAGTTTACTTTTCCAAATGGACATGCAGAAAAATATGGATAGTATGATTTCATGTTTTATAAAAGTATATATATATATATATGCAGAATGTACCATATTTCATAAAAGTGCCTGTGGAGAATGCGGCTGATGGTGTAGGTTTGTTGGTAGGGGGTGTGGGGAGATTTAAGAGATCCTTAGTTTGGTGTGACAGTTTGGATACATTATGTCCACCAAAAACCATGTTCTTTAATGCAGTCTTGTGGGGGCAGATTTATTAGTGTTTTGATAAGGGTGGAAACTTTTGATTGACTGTTTCCATGGAGATGTGACTCACTCAACTATGGGTGATACTTCTGGTTAGACTATGTCCATGGAGGTGTGGCCCTGCCCATTCTGGGTGAGTCTTGATTAGTTCACTGGAGTATTTAAGAGAGAAGTTAAGAGTCAACACAGACCCAGATGCTTGCTAATGCTTAGAGATGCTTGGAGATGCAGACAGAAGGACAAGGACATTTAGAGATGCTGAGCTAAGAGAAACCCAGAGACATTTTTGAGAACACCATTTTGAAACACAACCTGGGAGCAAGGAACAGCAGACGCTGGCCATGTGCCTTCCCAGCTGACAAAGGTGTTCCAGGCTCCATTGGCCATTCATCAGTGAAGGTATTTTCTTGTTGATGCCTTAGTTTGGACACTTTTATGGCTGTAGGACTGTAAATTTGTAGCCAAATAAGCCCCCTTTATAAAAAGCCAGTCCTGCATAATGGCAGCATTAGCAAAGCATAACAATTGGCTTTTCATTTTTGACACTTCTGCTTTCTCAATCTATTATTTTTTTAATCATTGAGTATGTCTTAGTTTTACAAAAGGAAAAATATAAAATAATCTCTCTCACTCTCCCAACTTAAATAGCTTATTTGGAGGCAACATCGAAAACTATGACAGATCCACATTGCCATTTCCCTGGGGTGCCGACAGTGGACTCTGAGCTAGAATTGGTGGGGGTGGGGGAGACTGTCACAGGTTGAACTGGTTCAGGCAGATCTTGCCCATGAAGATCTCAGGTCCGGGTTTTCACCATGATCATCTCTTAGAAAAAACTTAACCTTAAATATCTTTTCTCTAGAATACATAGGATAATGGTCATAGTCATTTAAATTTCCAAGGAAAATGTAAAATGTGCTGTCTAAACCTGTGGTTCAGTTGGGACCATTTCTTTTTCCAGTACTACAATTTTCATTTGTTTGCAAAAGGGGAAGTTTGCATGTAGTTATGTGATTTTACTTTAATTTAAGGATTCTTCTCTGAAAGTATAAAATTCTCCATAGCCTATGCTAAAAAGGAAAAAAAAGTTAATCACTGGGAACTTTTTCTTAACCTATCTATCAACTTTATGACACAAATTTGAATAGAGAAAGGAATCTTAAGAGACCCATGGTTATTATGCCAATGGTACTTACAATTTTATAACTATCACTTATAAGTAATAAATCACTAAGTGAAAAAAATAATATACATTCCAAATATAAAAATGTTCATTAATCTTTCTTCAATTTGTTAATAGGTTATACAATTCCATTTATTGCTACACATAGTTTTTCATCATTTGACACTTTAAAGCACCATTTTTACTTATGTAAGGGAAGACATAAGGGAAATATCCCTAACTGTTTTGCATGAGGTATTTCTTTTTTTCTAACTTCCCCATGGGAGATGTATATGAGTCTACAAATCAACTTAGCTTGACTTATGTTTATGCAAAGAAACAAAAAGTCATTGGGAATTTAGCTTAAGTAATATTTTATGGCATTCTGACCGTTACACAGTAGTAAGTTTTCTTTTAGAGCTTGTGGTAAGTCACGATGTTCTGAATTTATTAGACTGGGAGACCACCATTTAGGTATGTTTGCTTTATAAGTTAGGAACAAATCTTGCTTTTCAGTCTGAAGACCAAGATAAGAGTTTTAGAGTCTAAGTTAAGGTGTTTTATTACACGAAAAGTGGAGATGAAGTCTTTTTTTCCTTAAAAACGATAGAGCAAGTGACTTTATTACACTCTTGGATCCCTATTCAGAATATTTACAAATTCTGTAGTAGAACTCTGTGCCTTTGAAATGTGGGAGACATCTCAATGCAATTCTTCTGGTTGCAGTTTACACTGAATAATGTATGAGTTGTGTAATAGCTTTGCAGAGCATTCTCATCTCTACTGACTGCTGGCTTTCCTAGTGCTCTGTCTTCCGCTTTCAATTCCTAGGCTACGTATTTACTATATTGGATCTCTGATGGTTGTGTGGACAAGATGGGGGAAGAAAGAAAGTTTGGGAATTGAAAATCCTTGGAGAATGATAAAGCATTAAAGATGTTTCTCCTTCTCTGGGTGGGCTGCAAATGCACAGGGGTTGGCATTCACTTTGTCCAGTCCCGGAGTCCCCCATTCAGCAGGGGCTCACTGAATCCTCACAATGAGTTCTTATCCCTTTTTACAGATGAAGGCACTTAGGTTTGGAGAAATTAGGTGGCTTGTGGAGATCACACATTTAAGGGCCGAGTCAGGATATAAACCTAGACAATCTGAGAAGTTTGAGAGACACCATTTCAGGAATACTTTGCAAAGGAAATACCAACAAAGCAGTGTAAAAAAAAAGGCTGGAGCTTCTCTCTTTGAGTTGGTTTTAGGGATTCTGATCTAATGCACTCTTGACTAACTAGATGCAGAGTAATTGATTTCTCAAAGGAATTCACTGATACAAGTGTTTGTATTTAATGTTTCAAGTGCAATTTTCCTACCTATTTAGAAGTGTCCTCTACTATATAAATATGGAGAAAAATTAGTAACATTTTATTAAGTGCATATTAAGGGTCAAATCTTTACTAAGTGCTCTACCTGCATTACTGCTTTAATTATGATCACAATTAAGATTCATGTGGCCATTTTATTGATGAGAAAACTGAAACAGAGAGAGATGGGTAATTTGCCTAAAGCCACATATCTAGGAAGGGATAGAGCAGTTTGATCCGACGGCTTTCTGCTCTTTGCCACAATTCTAAACTGGGGATGGAGGAAAAGCACTGGGGCGCCATTCCTTTACAAAGGAGCTGCCTGCCAGCTGCCTCCAATCTTTTGGAAGATCTTTGCCCTGAAAACTCTATCTCTTGGGACCCCAAACATTGTTAAGTTTCCTTGAGGACTTCAGGAACTTCATATTTTAACCTCTGTTTGCAATAACCTATACCTAAAGTGGGTGATTCAATTTTGCTTTTAAAATGAGGAAGATTAGAGGATAAAATGCAACCTTAAACCTAATAATTAATCTCACCTTGCTATAGGGTCACAGCTTCCACTGAGCAGGAACTTGATTTTTTAGATGCTAAGTCTTTCCGATCTTCATCCCCTAAAGTTTATAGGAAAAAGAAAGGAAACTCTGAGAGGAAATGGCTAATGCTGGGCTAGCATTCTAAACAGGACAAGACTTTAAGAAGTATTTCTGCCATTAAGCTCGCCTGTGGCCCACAAGCAATAAATGACAGTCTTTTAAAAATGGCAACGGCTTATCGAATTCTTGGGCTTAAAGCAGGGAAGAACTGAAGCAATTTCTCTACAGTCGTAATGTCAAGAGGAGTCATACTCAGAGACCTCTGTGATAAAAGAGGAATTGCTTATGGCTATTGAAAAATCCCATGGAACTGTCCATCAAACTTTATGAAATGTGTAAGTTACTTAGGTATCAGCTTTTTGGATCTAATTTTCTTTCCGGAGCTTTCAGAACCAACCCCTTTCCTTACTGGCCACTTTCAAACTGATAAACAAGAGATGTTTTACTCTTTCTTTTTCTTCCTCTCCCCATTGTTTATGTGTTGTTGCATCTCTTCCCATCCTTTTTTCTTTCCCTCAGCCCCTATTCTGAGACGATACTCTAAATCAGGTTTTCTCAAAGTGGGATCTCTGGTCCCTCTGCACCAGAATTAGGTGGGATGCTTATTGAAAAATGCACATTTTAGGCCTTACCTCATCTGTGCTGTATCAGAATCTCTGGGCTGGAGCCTAGGAATATACTTCAATGAGCCCCCAAGGAGATTCCTACCCACACTGAAGCTTGAGAAGGTCTAATCCAATGGTTTTCAAACTTAGCATGGAGGGTTTGTGAATCAGTAGCTCTGGGGTGGGGCCCAAAAACTTGCATTCTGTGACAAGTGGATGCTGATGCTGCTGGTTTGGAAACCCCACTTTGAGGACCAGTGCTTTAGTTCTAATCTTTAAAGTCCTGAAAAGCTTTTAACAAAACATGCCCTAAAATGTTAAATGCTAAATATATTGGTTGTTGAAACATAAGCGTGACAAAACATCCCAACTTCTATCTGAGCTGCTGTCTGCACTGTTCCATCTCTGCATACCCAACCCAGCTCATCCCTCACAGGGTGGCTCCTGTCTCCTTCAGGAAGCCCTCCTTGACTTACACAGTTGTGAGTCATCTCTTTCCTCAGCACCTCCCACCCCCAAGTTTCACTTGTGTGTGTTCAAAGACACTGATTCTTTCCCACATGGTGGCAGAGTTATTTATGTTTGGGGGAAGATGTTCTGTCTTTTCTACCATACTGCAAGCTCCTTAAATACACAGCTGTGATTTTTAAAAATTCTGTTTTGCCTGATAGTGCATAGAGGAGGGCTAGGCACTTAGGTGATGCTCAACAGATGTTTGATTAATGAGTTCTTGTGTAGGTGAAGCATGTATTTAATTCCTTTAAATTACAGCTAGACAGTTAATGCTTCCTATTTTCACATTTGAAGGCTCTATCTTCACAGCAATGCTGGTTATTTTAAAATTTAATTTGGCGCAGAAGGTAGGTAGTGCTTGGGATGAGCCTCTTTATAACAACCTATTAAAATCCAAGGGAAGCACCATAGAGTTACTCACACTTCTTGCTGGATTCTTAGACATATGTCTCTACTCTCCAGCAGCTTAAAGTGTGGTCCCTGACCAGAGTACAGCCTCATCTGGGAGCTTGTTAGAAATGCAGAATCTTGGGTCCCACCCCATACTCCCAGAACAGAATTTGCATGTGTTCTGTACACAGTAAAGTTTAAGAAGCCATGCCCTACTCCTAAAAGTTCCCTTCTGACTGAAAGTTCTTAAAAGTAGTGACAAGTCAGTACTGGAATCTTTACTATTGGTGATTATAGGTTCGTTTAAAAACTTTTTTTTTTTTGGTGCAAGATACCCTGTGGTATTTGGCAGTTATGCTGGGTTTGTAACCATCATCAAAGGTTTTTATTAAATGGGTTTTGTACTGTGCTAGACACTATTAAAGAAACTATTAATCTGAGCTTTACCACAAAAACCAGACATCATTGATGTGGGTAAGCAGCATTAAGACATAATTAAAAATATGAAGTATATAAATGCAGCATCAATACAACGAGTGGATTTGTTTTTGAAATTTTTTGTTGTTACTAATCCTCTATAATTCATATTTCTTTAGTTTGAGTGTTTTCAAAACAATATATATTTTAGCTATTTGGCTACAGAAATTTGATATCAAACAGTAACCAGGGCTGGTTATATAAAGATTGATATTCTTGAGCATATTTCCAATCCATCTCAATTTGTAATGAAGAAGAATAAATATCTTTTGACATGGAAAGTTAATTATGCTATGTGATAGCCAATTAAAGACATCTCTTTCATATTGATTTATAGTGTAACTCATGTATAAATGGGTCAGGCATCAAAGGCTTAATTAAAAGTTTTAAATAAATTGTCTAAAACAAGAGAAAGTGTTTAAATGTTTTGTATGAAAATGTTTACTCTCATAATATAGGGTTCAGAGTAGATTATTATTATTCCAAATGTACAAGCATTCAATTAAGCTTATTTGAGATTACTGCACTTAGAGTATGGATTTTTCTTGCTCCCTAGTGAACGGATTATGTAATATTTAATGTGTGGGGCTTATGTGGGATATGAACTTTCTTGGGTAGTAAGATCTCTTCCCGTTACAACAGTTGCGATTCTCAAAAGATGCTCATCAGGAGGGTCAGAGAGTCTCCTTTGAAACCTGTTTAGTAATGGGATGAGTGTTTCGGCAAGGCTATTGAATGAGGTGGGGAACTTTATACGTCTTTTTCATTACTGTGTTCCTTTTCATTTCTCTGGGAGGTTTTATGTGACATAATTTAACCAAAGAAGAACAGTGTCATTAAACAGCTATTTAGGATACGGATGGTAACACACGCTGTAAACATTCTGCTCCTTAGGCCTGAGAGTTTTAGAACAAGTAAATGTAGCAGTTAATTACAAGCATTTATTTTGTGTTTTACATAATTTTACAGTATTTGGATGAATTATTTCTTTACTGTTGAAGATTTTGCTTTTAAATGGTCTACTTACAAGCCATATCATTGCTGTTAAAATCTGGGTATGTAATAATTAATATATTATTCCTAATAATTTTGCTTCACTGGTGTTTTTATTTGAGACTGTGGAATTACAACCAACCAATGCATGCTACCATTTCAAAATATAAGTTGACCATGATCTTTATAAGCAGAAGCAAAATAATATCCATCTCTTCTTTAGGGGAGTATTAAAACTTCTTCATATTTACTGTCTACTCTTCTGGGTTACATGAAGATCAGCATTCTAAACCATCAAGACTCCTTTACTTTCTTTTCTTCCTCTCCTCGACATAAAAATGAAGCAGTCCTCTACCAATAACAGCATGCACAGCACATAGTAAGCATTTGATGCAAGTTTGTTAAAATACGTAAACTTAACATTTGGGAAAAAAGTATGAGCCCTCAAAAAAGAAGCTGAATTTAAAAGATAGACATGGGTTTGGTAATTCCACAACAAAAAGTCAGTGCTAACAGCCAGGATATAGAAGAGAGTTACGTAAGCTTATATGGTAATAATTAGCAGGCATGCATTTCAGTCATGTATTAATGTGTCTTAATATTCAGAATGATCAACTTCTATATAAATGCGTATACATTCCTTGATCTCAATCTATGTCAGGTTTTGAATTAAAAGTAAAATAAGGTTGTTTCCAGAGATGAAATAGTTCAAAAGACTGGGCACTTTTTTTTTTTTCTAAAGTGCATATCTGGACTTAGGTTTAGAATTGCATGTCTGGAAAAACTATTCATAATCTGCTTTTCTCTCCCGTTCTCTTATTTCTGAATGTGTTTATTTTGGCCAGCTGGCGAGACAGATCTTTTTCAGGGGCTCAGCCTTCCAGTCTGAGTGTGGTTCTCCAAAACCAATCTTTGGATCAAATTCCTGTCTTACTTGCTCCAGTGTCTGAACCATGCTGATGTCACAGGGACATGATGACCCAGTTGTTTGTCCCAAATGGCTTGCCAAGTAAAGAGCTTATCTAGACTGTCACATAGTCCCCTGCCTCATCAGGGGAGAGGGATTGGGGTAAGATCCTTGGGGAACCTCTCTCACCTCTGTACCTGCCATGTCAGTTGTTTAATATGAAAGTAGACACAGGGATCTCCTAATGATTTGAAAAAATGGTTCCTTACTCCCTTGACTTTCACATTGTTTAGCCTTGTGGGTCTAGCTTATAGGCTCACACAAGGCAGGGGCTAGCACCGAGTTATCCTCGCTCTGGAAATGTTACGTGGTTTTTGGTCTTGGGAAAAACTGTAAAATTTGGTTCTGTTCTGGATAGAATTTTTTTTTCTAACAGGGTTCCAGGATTTTGGACTAAGTTTGGTCCCTACCCATCACAGTCAGCCTTAGAATTGACCCTGGACATTTGCTGAGAAAGAGCAGGTGGGAATGCTTTGACTGGGAAACAATTTTCCCTTGGAATGGAAGAGGCTAAAGAAAGGGCTTTGCACTGCTGTTAGCTGTAGCATTGACGCAAGGACCAGAGAATATTTAAGGCGTTCTATACCTCACACTTCATAACTTGGAAAGTGTGTTTGTGTGGTGAAGGGGGTGTCTCAGCTGATGTGGTGGTAAAAGAGAGACTTTCTGCTATTGAAATTCTTGACAACTTCTTCCTCCTTCTCCTTTTGTGGTCGTCTACAGACCAAATGACCACCTTTTAACTTCCCCTACTTTAGACAGATAAGGCATCATGGTGTGGTACAAAGGGAACAGGTCTGGGAGTCAGAACTAGGTTTTCTAGTCCCTTTGCCAGCTGCGTGACCTCAGTTAGCCATTGTGAACCTGTTTTCTTATCTGCAAGTTAGGTCTTCAAGTTCCTTCTAGCCTTAAAGTCTGTGGATTTGATGTGACTAATGTTACCTGCTCAGCCTTCCCGACCGGGTAGTTGTGGGAATTAAAGGGGATCATATTTATGAAACTATTTTGTAAAACCCTCTACAAAAAGATTAAGGAATATGATACTATTAATTCCCTCTGAAGAATCAAAATAGCTTGCAATTTACTTTTAATCTTCAAGACTGTGTGTATATCTTTTGTATTTAGATCTTTAATGATGTGCACCATAATGCAAAACAAATGTACAGACTAATCTCTCTCTCACTAGATGTTACTCCAAGTGTCATTCTAAAGCAATGAGCTGGAGAGGAGAACTCTTTTCTTTTTTTCAACAGAAGGAAAATTAATCCCAGGTACACAGGTTTCTGGACTTTTTCCTTACCCTTTCAAAATTGTGAAAAGCAGTTTACTGTTTCATGGCAGAGACAGAGCCGGGGACTCAATATTTTGGGAGAGGAAAGAGCTGTGGTCTAAAACAACCCATAGCCAGGGGAACTGAGTAAGTGAGGACCAGTGAGTGGTGATTCCACGAGTTGAACTCAGAGGCCAAAGGGAAATAATGGCAACTTTTTACCTGGCTGTCACTGTTGAGGCACAGTAGCATTAAATCAGATCCTCCATCCAGTTGTGGTATGAAAGGAATGTTTTCCATTGTTCAGATTCACAGAGTAAGCCAGAAACCGGCAATTAAAGAATAACCAATATGCCAAGAATATTTTATATACATATATAAATATTATTTGATGCTATAAGGCAGTTGAGAGTACAATGGAAAAAATAAGAATACACTTTAGAGGTGGAGAATTGTTCTCTAGTTCTGCCTGGTCATTAGTCAACTTCTGAACTAGACTGTGTGCTCCTTGAGGGCAGGAACCATGTCTTCCAGACTTTTTTATATTTCCTCCCTTACCCTAACAGCATCCATATGGAAGTAGCTCCATAACTTCTACTGATGAAGGGGTAGATGCTAAGAGAGAAAAGGAGAATGGAAATAGGTACTCCTCATTCTCTTCTGTGTCCCTGAGTTTTGACTTTAGGGTTACAGCTGAGAGTTAAGCACTGCCGTTCCAACTGTAGAGAACTTGGCAAGGTGGTGTCAAGTGCCCTGGGAAGGAGTTGTCTACTCTGCCCTCTCCTTCATGTGATAAATTCTAGACGGTTTGTGATTACCAGCCTTAGGAGGAGGTGCAGTTAAAAAGTGAGGTTCGTTCTTTTTTTTTTTTTTTTTTAATAAGCTTCTGGGGAGTGGGACAGATAAAGTGAAGGGACCAGCAGTATTTATAATGGTACTGAAATTTAATTTCAGTGCTGACCTTTTATTTGACATTTTAGATAATGCTATGGATGTGCTCAGCTATTTGTTCTTAACATATTTTTCATCTTTTTGGGGGGGCACTAATCTACTTGAATACAAAGTCAATAAAAGAATAAAGTAAAATTTGGCTTTAAAAAATTATTCTTTTGCGAAAAGAGCTCATTGACAATAGCAACAAAATATGCAATGTATATGGATTAACTTAAGAAATGTGCAAGACCTGTATGATAAAAGTGTAAAATTTTACTATGAGGCAAAAAAAAATTTTGGGAAGCAAGATCATGTTCTGAGATGGGAAGAATTCATATTATATAGGTGCTAATTCTTTCCAAATTAATATATGCTAAAGATTCCAATAAAAATCTCAATAGGTTATATATTTTTAGAACTTGACAATGTGATTCTAAAGTTCATCTTGGAAGAATAAATTGACAAAGTACTAACAGCTTGAGGATGTGGAACGATGAGACTTCTTAGACTCTGTGAGAGAATAAGTGTATAACCTCTTTGGAGAGCAGCTGGACAATGTCAGGTATAAAGTTGGAGATGTGCACATCCTACAAGCCAGCAATTCTACTCCTAAGTATATATCCTAGAGAAACTCCTACATATGCACACAGGGAGAAGAATGTTCACAGCAAAAGAAGCCACATAAATATTCATTTACAAGAGAATGGATAAATAATGAAAACAATAAATTCCATTCATAGAGAGGACTATTATGCAGCAATGAAAGTGAATGAACTAGAGCTACATATGTCAATTACTTAGAATTCATGAACAAAATATTAAACAACAAAAACAAGAAGACATAAATATATGCATGGTATGATAATATTTATAAAAAGTTTTAAAAATGCTAAATGATGACTACATATGAGGGTGTAAATAAATTCAAGCCAATGATACATGCTAAATTCAGACAGTGGTTGGCTCTCTTTTGGGGGGGCAATAAATGGGGAGGGATAACAGACATCAACTATATTGCTAGCGCTTTTTAGTTTTTCAGCTGGTGGGTGGTGTACATTGTTTATTTTATTATTCTATATGCCTTTTATACAGTTGAAAATTTTCATACTACAGTACATTGAAAAATGCTAATGAATAAATGGGTGAAACTATCTCAATTTCTATTTGAAAATAAAACAAAATAAAACAAAACAATCATGAGGACCTCATCATACCATACCAGATATTAAAAAGGCATTATGGCAAAAATAAAGTGTATAATGTTGGCTAAGGAATGGCATCCTACTGAAAAGAAAAGAATAGAAAATCTGGTCCATTTCATCTCTACAAATTTGGTATGTAACTAAATGGGTGAAACAGTGGAGGATGGAATTTTTCCCAAATAGTGTTGGGACAACTGGGTAGCAGTTTTCAGAAGACACAGGGATAATTCAATACTTATCACCACATTCCAAAATAAATTCCAAATGGATTAAAGAAATTTAAATATGAAAAATAAATCCATGAGAATAGGAAAAGGAAATTTTAATGAATATTTATATAATCTTGAATGTGCTATATTTTTAAGCCTGACATCAAATCCAGAAATCATATAAGAGGAAAATGTACATATTTAATTATGTGCAAATTCAATCTTTTCTATATCAAAAATACTACCAAAAAGGGAAAAAAGAAAACAGGAAACTAAAAAAATAAATATACTGGCAAGTATATATATATATATATATATATATATATATATATACACATACACATAAAGAGCTGTTAAAAATAAGAATGAAAAAGCCCAAATATCCAAATTAAAAACAGGCAAAGGACATAACTCAGAAATGAAATAACATGAATAATATAAAATATTAAGTATAACTAATTAAAGACATGCAAATTAAACCATATATTTCACCTATAAAACAGACAAATAATAAAATATAGTCTTTATTTCTAATATTCAAGAAAATGGTCACTTTCCTTCATTGAAGAAAGGAAATTAAATTGGTCTAAGATTTTTGGAAGATTTGACAACCTTTTGACCTAGAAATTAGACTTCTATAAATTTATCCTAAGGAAATGATTTCAAATGTAAGCAAATATTTGATATCAGCCTGCTCACCAGAGTTCTGCTTTTAAAATTGAAAACTGGAAACAAAAAGCATATTTGTTTGAGTGAATTATGATATATTTATAAAATAAAATAGTGTTTCTCTATTAAAAGTTCTGTACAACATAAATGAATAGTTATTGCCTAGAAAGATGTTCACAATACGTTATTCAATAAAACAAGCTAATTACATAATAATGTGTAAGCATGATCCTGTCTGCAACTATATCTGGAAGGTTATTTATATAACAATGTATTAATAGTCATAATTTCTGAATGGTGGGATTAAGTTGTTTATTTTCTTCATTTTGCTTATATGTATTCTAATCTTCCAACAGCAAAAGACGTATTGCATACATTTTTGAAAAGAGAAAAAAAGTTTACATTTGATTTTTGGAATCCCTCTTGATTTTCAAACTATAAAACAATTCTGAAATTAAATGCAAATACTCATGACCAGCTGGGTCATGGAGACATTTTCTATAAGGAGAGATTATTACATTTGAGTACAACTAACAGGTGTTGACTAGATTTCATGTAGTGATGACTGCTGTTCCTATTTCATTGTCTTAAAATGTGTGAAATACAGTGTATTGAGTTTATGGAAAGTTTAATGCCTCAAAATAAGATTGACAGTGTCTTTGTGCTATTATGATTATTACATAATTAACAAGGAAAATGCCCCTGTCAAAAAAATACATTTTCACTGTTTTTTGGGAATGAGGTCTTGCATCAATGACAGAAAGCTATTTGAGGAAATTAAGAATATGTGCAGGGGTTATGGGCTAGAAAGAAGGCAGCAGTCTACCTGGGGTGAGGGAGCCGTGGAGCAGTCAGAAAGGCTTCCAGACATGCCCCCTGTTGGTCAGCATGGGTGAGAATCATTTCATATGCAATTAGTTATTCACTGCATTCTGCCTTGCCCCTCTTTCTAGCAGGTTGACCTTCCTAATTATGATTGACACAGCCTGTTATTTAAATGAGTTTTCACTCCCTGAGCTTTCAGCAAAGTTCATAGCTTGAGACAGTATTACAGACAATAGGAAGAAATAAGTTTGGGATTGAAAACTGGGTGATAATCTTGCTTACTCATGCAACTGAGTATTACAGAAACAGGAGGCACTTTGAAGATTGATTGTGAACTTGGCCTTACATACCAGAGATTTTTGGGCTGTTAAATGAAGATTAATCTTCCTGAAGTAACCATCGTATCAAGTTACTCTTCTGCTAAAGAATCTTTACTGACTAATATATGTATATAGATATATATAAAATATATACAATCATACGAAATACTAAAATTCAGACTCCTCAAACTGGCTACTCAGACCCTCATTTCCTAACTAATCTGCATTTCTGACAGCATTTCCCACTAATCTCTTTCATATACACTATTGCCCAAATTGAATTTTTTTTTTTTTTTTGAGTTTGTCCAAACTTTCTCTCTTGAATACCATTACTCATGCTGCTTCTCTTTGAGAATCCCTCTACACTACCTTTGCATGCAACAATTTGATATCAACCTTTATGTCCTCTGCAAAATCTTTTCCAGTCTTCCTAACATGGTGATCCTCTCTCACACACCTGAACCAACAAAGGCTTCTGTGACTATATAACAAAACTTAACCAATTACTGTCTTATTTTATAGATATTTGTATCCTTCTATTAGTGATTGGTATAAGACTTCAGAGGGCAGGCCCTGGGTATAATTTATAGTGTTTTCTAAAACACAGCCCTGTGACTTGAAATTGAAGCAGCTGTTGAATGAATGAATGAATGAATGAATGAATGAAATGCCTGACTGCAATCCTAGCCACCAAATCCTGAGTTCATCTCCTTCTCATGGGTCATACTGGCCCGAGGTAACAGCTGATGTGCTGTTAACAAGATAGCATATGTTTTTTGACTCTTGCCTCCATCACTGCAAAGGGGTTTCTAGGCTCTCTCAGAGCCTCACCGTAAGTTCTGGGGTCCCTGGATGCCGTGTCCTTGTGGGGCCTCATGAACAAATGCTGCCGGCCATTTTCTTTGCAGCCCACTCCTAGTCCTGTAAAGCTCTGCCTTCCTTTGGTGACTTCTCTGGTGGAGGCCCCTCTTTCTGGTTAAAGCCACTTGAGGATCTTGCCCATGCTTGCCCCACCTTGTGAGTCTCCTTTACTTACCCCATCATGGGCCTAACTCCAGGGGTGAGCAGGGAAGGGAAATCACCTCTGTAGCCAGGCCAGCACAAAAAGGCTCATTTCTCCTCTACCATAAAGGGAGCAGATGCCTTCCCGTTTTGTTCTTCATCATTTCCTTTGAGCTGTTGCCCTCTCTCCTACTCTGGCAAGTGCATGAGTTTGGCAGGGAGGTTGGCAAGCATTTCACAAGACAGTAAAGGTTAAGGTACGGTGGAGGTTGTTTAGTGCAGAATTGTAAATATTTGTTGAAAGGTTTGTGGAGCTGCTTCTTTTGATACCTCTAATCCACCGAGACAGAAATAACTTCAAAGCCATGCCTAGTCTGACTTGGTCTTCTACCAAAGGAAAAGATCAGCTACTGCTGAAATATGTTTTCACTCACAACCAGGCAGCCTGCTGTAGCAGGCGTCCTGGAGTATGAATCATAATTTAATTGTCTTTGGGCACTTGCACATCTGCTTAGGAACGTTAACAGGGCAGGAGCTGAGCTGCATGAATAAGTGTGAAGGAGCCTTTAGTTTACACCGTTCCATGCCATCAACAGCGGAACGAGAAGTGAGGTTTATGTCTTCAAAAGGATGGGCTGAGCTAGCTCCTCCAGCTGGAGGGAACAGGGAGGCTTCACTGCTGTGCTTCTTGGAGGAAAAACAGTATCTCTACACTTCAGGGCATCTCTAGAGATTTCAAAGCAGGGATTTTCGGTTGTCCTGTAAGACTCGGGGATCTGAGAAGTTCAAGGTTGGAAGAGAGGAGAGGGAATAGAAGCTATTTTACAATTGCAAATGGGCTTTAGGAATTTTGCTGAATTTTTTTTTTTTGTATTTTAAATTTCTGTGAGCAATTACTATTGAATCCAGTCTCTCTTTTTTTTTCCCTTCTTCTATCTCCAAATGATACTCTTATTTCAGTCTCATAGGGGCTCATTTGTTCCCAAGAGCCATGAAGAACAGACAAGAGAGTGAAATAGTACTTACGTTGCCATCTCATGTATTGCATGAACTTTACCATGTCTGACTAATGAACACTATAAAAAGTGAACAGAGAATTCTTCTTACATCTTCTGCTATTTCCAGTCTTTAACTGCCTTGAATATTTAATTCCTATTTTTATCACTACTGTTTCTATAGCTTATACTACCCATCTCTAATCATGGATTATTGACTACAAACAAGTATAAATTATATTTTACTTCGTTACCTTTTATATACAAATTATTAACTTGATTTAACAGTTGAAGAGGCTTTGGAAGCTTTGGAAAATCTCTGGGCTAAGGCCAACTTCTTCCCAAATTAATGCTTCTAGCTTTGAGGTTGAGGATTGAGACCTGGCTCCATCTACCTAGCCACTTTCAACCAGAAGATTCAAACATGCTTTCTTATACACGTAAAAGCTGAGTGTACTGTTTAGAGTGAAGTTTGTTGATAGCATCTCAACACTCCGATCATCCTCTGACAGACGACAGGCATCAGATACTGCCTGCAAGGACTTCTACGGCATTAGACAGTGCCTGGCTGCATTTAGTGTCACCCAAGATCTTAAAAAAAAAAAAAAAATGCCTGTGTCCACCACCCAGGATGTTTGATTAAGATGGTTGGGGGTGGGACACAGGCAGACAGTTATTTTAAAAGCTCCCCAGGGGATTCCAATACATAGTCATGGTTAAGGACCTCTCTCCTGTGGTCAGGTGAAGCAATAGCAGTGCCCCTCCCTCTTCACATTTTCTGATCTGTTTACCAATTTGGCAAAGATTAAAGATGGCAAAGGAGAGAAAACATTGCCAAGACCTTTGGCCTGAGACTCACCTTTTTTCAGAGTCAATAATTTTGAGCACTTCCTCTTACCACAATGGAGACACCAAAAAATACAGAAATTAAAAGGAGGTCATTGGGTCAAAGGATAGCATAATCAATATGTGCTGGGACTGTGAGTTTAGAGAATAAGAACATCAGCTGGATTATTCCAGAAGGACTTCATATAGGAAGTGAGACCTGAGTTGGTCTCTGAAGGATATTTCTAGGGAATGCATTCTGGGAAATATATTCTAGTTGTGTGTCTATAGGGGTGGCAGAGCGTAACCACCTGTTTACCAAACCTGTTTCCTCTTCTTCTTGGACACTACACTAGACTACATTATGTGATGTTACGTGACTGAGCTCTGATATGTGCCACCTCCAGTTTTGGCCTATAGCAGCCTCCCACATCTGATACCTCACGTTCTCACTTCTTCTGGAGTGTCCCTGGAGGCCACGTATCAAGGATGGTGGAGCCACAAGACGGAAGGACCCTGGATCCGTGAATCATTTCTTGGAGGACAGCTGCCCACCAAGTAGGAATACCTATTTTGGATTTTGAGTGAGTAAGAAAGAAACCTCTTCTGTGTTAGGCCATTGAAATTTTGGTTCATCTGTTATATCAACCAGAACTATCTAGAAGTGGAAGACATGTTTGAAAGGCAAGAAACAAGATTGTTGAGTCCAGGGAGGAGAGCTGGAAATGAGAATAATTGGAGAAAAGTTTGGAAAAGTAGGTGGCAGCCAGATTATGAAGGTCTTCAGTTTCAGGACAAAGTGCTTGGATTTTTATAGCATTACATCTTACATTTGTACTTACACATTTTAAAAACACCTTGTACTCATTGTTTATTTTTTGTCTTATAACAGCTCTATGAGGCAGATATTAATATCACATTTAACAGATGATGAAATTTAAGCTAAAAGCAATTAAGCGATTAGACTAAGGTCACAAAGGTTATTTAAGCACAGGTGAGATCTGAACCCAGGCTGGCTGGTTCGAAGTCGAATACTCTCTCCATTATTACACCGCTGATACTTAGGGCTAATTGTCAGAAACTACTGCAAAAAGTTTAGTGTTCAAGGCAGAGTCTAAAGATTATTGGTTTGGCAGCAGCTTTTAGGATGAATTACCAGAGGAGTGATTCTAATTAGTGGGCTTCTGAGGTAAGCCAGGAGCAAAGAAAAGAGAAACTTGAATTAAGACGGTGGTGGATGAGAAGGAAAGGAAGGCTCAGGGTGAAGCATTAGGAAGCAAAAGTCTACAGGACCTGGTACCTGGGTGTGAGGGACACGGATTAGGCAGGGTTAGACACTCTGTCGCTACTGTTAAGCTTCCAGTATGTCTTGGTATCTTTGACAAAATGGTAGGAGAGGCCTCCGAGGAGTGAATTTACCTGGGGACTTGTTATTTTTCTTGGAAAAAGGAAATCTGTGTCTCTTTGGGTCATGGAGGAAGGCCATTCCCAGGGCCTTGGTCTAGAACTGACCTGGGCAGAGAGAAGAGCAGAAAGCGGAAGCTGATGGAGATGTTTCCATGAGAGGTTTTGAGAGGTGTAGCTGTTTGGGGGCCCAGGAACCAACATGTAACATGGTGCTACATGGTCCCTTTCGGTTGTGGAGCCAGCATGGCTCTGGTTCCATGACGACTGAAGAGGATGTGCGTTTATTGGCATCTGGTGATTTTTGCAGCTTTGGGAGCCTGGGGAGCTCTGGGGGCAGGAATGGCATCCCCTCAGAAGATGCTTATTTTGGGCTGAATTGTGTCTCCTCAAAAGACATGTTCAATTCTTAACCCCTGGTCCCATGAATATGACCTTATTAGGAAATAAGGTCTTTGAAGATGTGATTAGTTAAGAAGAGGCTAAATTGGATTAGGTTGGGCCCTAATCCAACACAACTGGTGACCTTACAAGAAGAGGGAAATTTGGACACAGATGCAGACAGAGGGGAGAGCACCGAGGGATGATGGGGACAGAGACTGAAGTGCTGCAGCTACAAACCAAGGTGCCCCACGGATTACCAGCAACCACCAAGGAAGAGGCAAGGATGGATTCTTACCTACAGGTTTCAGATGGAGCATGGCCCTGCCAACACCTTGATTTCAGACTTCTAACCTCCAGGACTGTGAGACAGTGAATTTCTATTGTTTTAAGACTTCCAGTTTGTGGTACTTTGTTACAGCAGCCCTGGGAGACCAAGACAGTGCCAGTGTGGGGCAGCACCTGTGCTCAGGTGGAGTAAGCAGGCTTGGCCACCTCATCCGCACATAGGGAGTCCCAGGAACACCTTGGGGAAGCAGAGAGCTGCAGGTGGGGACAGAGGGCGAGCAGAATTTGAATCACTGCCATAGATGTACTTATTTGTCTCCGAAGGTTGGTGAGGCCTGGGGACATTTGGGCCCAATAGGGACCCACACTGAGAATATTAGTGTATAATTTAATGAGGAGACACCTTCCATACACGAGATAGGGATCATTTAAGGATTGGGACCTGAACAATAAAAATGAGCTTATTCATACAAATGTAACTTAATCCTTACCCTTCTTAAGCTTCTTTTTGTGCTTCGTTACTTGACGGGACTTGGCCTGTCAGCGTCCTTGGTGTTTAAGAGGTTATATTTTCAGAAAATAAGGATATATTTTTTTTTTCCCTTGAATGTTTCAAAATGCTTTCATGGTATGTGAAGAAACCACTTGATTAAAGCGTTTGTAGTTTATGTTAAATCCCTTTCTTCTTTCCAAAGAATTCAAGGTTCTGGCACAAACTAAAAGGGTTAAACTACACCTGGCCCTTTCATTGTGTCATTTCACAAGCAGCGAATACTGTGAGCAGGGTCCAAAATATGAGCCTTCTTGGGAGTATTGGGTCCTTTCCCGCCCCTCCTCCCGTGCCCCGCCCCATCCATCTCACCAGGTAAATATGTTACTCATTTATCAAGTGCTGGGTGGTGATGAAGCAAATCGCTGGTTTTGTCACCCTTCCATTAGTAAAGTGGGAGAAAACCTGTATAGACCAAACTTCTGTACATTAATGCATTCGTTGAACCACCCCTGTTCTTTGTAATGGCTCTGCTTTTGTCTCCTCCTTCAGGTGTGTGTTTGAGATGCAAATGGAAAGGGCTCGCTCTTTAAACACACAAAACCCATGTACACGTTAAGATGAGACCATCCTAAACCACACGCTATTCTTCTCGCGTTGAGAATTGTGACCGCAGGCGTCTGCCCCGATTCTCATTTGTTATCCTCCTCATATAAACAGCTCCCAGGGGAGAGGGGAGCAGCCCTGCACCTTTTCCCCGGTTCTAAGCGGCCCGGCTTATTTTGATAGATTGCGCCATTGAAGCAAGTCTATTTACTTAAAAACAGACTGCCAGACTTCTATAAACACCAGCAAGAGAAACACAGTGCTGCTCCTTGTTCTCGGCCCAGCTATTATCCATGTTGTATTGAGCTTTTTATGCTTTGGACTGGAAGACTGAGACTTGGAGAGCAAGGCTGCCACATTTCCTGCAGTAGCTGTTTCTGGCACTCTGAGTTTTGCAGAATCCTTGCTCTTCAGCAGGGGAGCCAATGTTATTTTTAGGCAAGAATGCAAAGCACACTTGAATGCTGAAGGAAGTAAGTTGGCAGAGCATGTTACGCAGGCCCAGTCCAACAACAGTGTAATACTCATTTAATTTTGCCCATTTGTCTTATCCTTTGCATAATCTGCTTAAGGCAAAACTAGTACAAATAATTATGTCATTCAAGTGTTTATTAGTGTTTATGTGCACCAGGCACCCTTTTAGGCAGTGAGGATATGAGATTGAACAAAAAACAGGCATTGCTCTTGTGATGCTTACATTTTGGTAGAAAAAGACAGAAAAAGTACATATAGCATATTAGGTGAAAATAATGCAGTTAAACATAAAATTATAGGTTTTCACATATTTCATAAATCTACTTTAAAACAACTAATGTCATATCACTTTAAAGTGTATAAATACATTTAAAATATCAGATTCAATCATACCAGCAATTTTATGTTTCAAGTTCTATATCACCTCATCTAATCATGATAATATAACTCATTGAGCTGGGTATGAATTATTCTTTATTCTACAAATGGTAAACCTAAGGCTCTGAATGGGTTGTATAAGTCCAAGGTCACTACTCAATTCAAACTCAGCTACTCTGAACATAAAAAACTGGAATAACAAAACCAAATTCCATGGATCCAATGAGTTTTCTGTTTTTGAAATAATATTGGTAAAAACTTAAGAACTCAAGGTAAATAACTGCTCTGTCAGTTTTAAGGGGAAGGGGATTCAAAGAGATTAATAAATTATGCCACAGTCTATCACCTTTCCTGAATCTCTTCAAACTTTGTCTATTAATTAGGTAGGTTCCTAAGAAGTCCCAGGGAGCAGAATGTGATACCAAGCAGTGTGAAACCAGCATCACACTTCTCTGACTTGCAGTAAGATGTGGTGAAACAATCACAGTGTTTGGAGCTGGTGTACTGAGCATGAGTTGAATCCAGGACTTGGCCAGGGGAATACAGTGACTGGGAGAGCATCCAGGGGACGTCTGGGTTCTATGAAAACTAGAAACCAAAAATCCAATGCTCCCTTCAAGTGGTGAAGTCCTGCAGTGAGGAGAAACTGCCAAGTGTAGAGTCCAGACTGAGGACAGAAATAATAACGGCAAAGGAACGAGAAGTCGTGGATGAGAACAGGAATGGGGAGCAGAGGAATCACATCTCAGAAAGTTCAACGCCATACATGTATCTGTTTTCAAAAACCAATAAGAGAGGGATCACTAGAGCTGTGACACTAGAAAAGCTATCTAGATGAACCCCTCCCTCCTATGAGTGCAGGAAGACTAATTTCTCTGAAAAATTAGTGCAGAAAAGGATTGTAGGTGAATCACATACAAAGTCATTATTAAAAGGGGGGAGGGGGGATAAAAAGCAGAATAATGTCTCTGTTCAATGAAAGATTCCAGATATGCCTACAAAACAGAGGACAAATGTAACCTGATAAATAAAAATTAAAAAAAAAAAAAAAAAAAGGTCTCCATTGAGCTCTGACTTACAGACCAAAGTGATTCACTGCCCTGCAAGTAACTGCTCTATGGCGTCTCGTCTTTGCTGGTGACCGGCCATCTCCTCATGGACTCTGGCTTCCCTTTGACTCCTAATTCTTGGTCTATATAGGGACCATTCTGTGTCTTCAGTCTGAGCAAGAACCTCTGACTTACAGCATGTTAAGGCTGGAAATGCCCATTACAGAGCCCTCTTTGCACTTTCTTTTGTTTTACGGTTGGGGAAATCAAGGCTGAGGATCAGTGAGTGGCTGGCCCAGGAAGGGCACATCATAGTTACACTCCATAATTTGTTTTTGGGTCTCTTGTCTCCCTGATTGGTATCCTTTCCATTGCTACAAAGTGCACCCTCCTGTGAGTTTATTCTGGCCCTCCATGCTGCTGGTTCTCTCAGTGTCCTGCTTTTCCAATGGCCCTGTGTCTATGCTAGGTTTTGAGCTTTATTGGAATTACCTTTGGCGTGAGTTTTCTGATGGGGAGTCTTGTGCAATTTACCCGGATCTCTGCTGCCCTCTGCTGGCAATAGCTGGTCTTTGCTACTCCTTCTTCGTGCCCTGGCCCCTCCAGGGACTAAATATCGAAGTGGTGCTTCCCAGTGAAGAATTTTTTCCTTTAGAGCATGATTGTGCCCTCTGAGACCTGCGCCAACCCGTGTTGACCAGTCCTGTCTGTTCTAGTTCCTTTCTTGCTACATAAAGAGTGGCCCTCAAACAAGCATCGTAAACATTACAGAGGAGCCTGTTAGAAATGCAGAATTTGGGCCCACTCTACATTTATTGAGCCACAATCTGCATTTTAACCAGATTCCCAAGTGATTCATATGCACATTAAAGTTTATAAACTTCTGCTGTAAATCAACTAAACTCTGGGAAAGAATTGAGATCAATGTTACCTGCTGGGTAATTATCTCTGATCACTCTAATTCCTGTTCCAGTCTGCTTACCTGATTAATTTCCTATCTGCAAATACCACACAATGGGTTGGCTTAAACAATGGAAATTTATTGGCTCACAGTTTTGAGGCTAGGAGGCATCTAAAATCGAGGCATCAGCAAGATGATGCTTTCTCTCCTAAGACTGTGGCATTCTAGGGCTGGCTGCCAGCAATCCTTGGTCTTTGCCTTTTCTGTCACACAATGCATGTGGCAGAGTCTTCTCCTTTTTATTCTGGGTTCCATTGACTTCCAGCTTCTTGATTCTCTTGAGGATTCTCTTCCTGGGTCCAATTTCCTTTGCTTATAAGGACTTCAACCTTATTGGATTAAGGCCCACCCTCATTCAGTTTGGGCACACTTTAACTAATAACATCATTAAAGGTCCTATTTACAAATGGGTTCACAGGAAGCAGGAGTTGAGACCTGAGCCTGCTTTTTGTGGGGGACATGATTCAATCCCCAACACCTGGCAATGATGAACTCTGGCCCAGGTCTGCTCATTTTTTTCTGCCATGATGACTGCCTGATAATGAAAGCAGGAAGTAGCTCAAGTGGAATTCTAAATTTTAAAAATCCACTAAATTAAAAAGCTGAAGTGGCAGAAAAGCCATATTCTGGCTTTGAGGATAGAATAAAATTGTTCCATACGTTTTTAAAAGATCTATTTTGTTAGTCGTTTATAAAATCTTTGTATATAACTGCAATAGGTATTTAGAAGATACCTGTCTGGGAGATTTTCAGAATGCTAGAAGTATAATCAGTTACTAACTGACTTGTCCCCCATTTCTCCTGCACAGCTTCATTCTTTCTCAGCTATGTGATCAGCAAAGGTTTTCTGAGCACCTGCTGTGAGTCAGGCACTGGCTTAGGTGCTGAGAATTCCTGCTGTCATTAGTCTTCAAGTCTAATGCGAAAGATATGTAGTAAAAAAATTATGATTTAATAAGAATTGTATCAGGTTCCAAAAGGGAACATGCAGGGTGATGGAAGATCACGTTGTGCCCATGAAAAACTGACATTTAAACTGAGACATGAGGATATCGGAGCTGGTGAGGGAGGAGGGGGAAAAGAACATTTTAGGCAAAAAAGGTTCTGATTGGAGCAGGAGTTGGGTGGGAGCAGAAGGAAGGGGGTGAGGCTGGAGCACAGAAGTAGAGAGAAGTAGCCCCACAAGAGGGGAATGGCGAGGCACGTGGGAGCCAAATTGTGCAGGTGTCAGAAGGACCTGGAACACAGTTGGTAATTCATTGTAAGAAAAATGGGAGCCACTGGAGAGGTAAACACAGGAGAATGATGTGTGATGATCTTGTCCTTCTCACTGACCTTGCTGATGTTCTCGCAGGTTAGACTGATGCTAAATCTCCGGCTCAAGGTGCCATCTATGGTTGTGGCCGTCTTTGGGTTGAGTGTAGGCTATGAGCCCTGGAATGGCTCATTCAAGGCTTTCTGTCCTTCTCCTCATCCCATGTGGTAACCACTCTCAGGGAGCTAAACTGCAGGGGCCCAGATCCCAGGAGAGCCACATCCTACTGTCTCCATCCAGCCACCCCTCCCCCTATGCGTCATCACAGGGTTCAGAACAGAGCTGCCCATGTTTCATGGACTCCCCAAAACAGGTTCTTTCTTTTTTGTCTGGCCAGCCACCTGCTCCAAAACTTCAGCGAGTGGATTTGATGTAGTCTCTGAAATTTTTTCTCCATCATGTTTTTAGACTCCATATCAACTGATGTTTATTCTTTGAAAATAAGCCTCTGGTATATAAAGGTTAAGGATAGTTTTCTCTAGGTTTAAAGTAGAGATGGGTACCAGTTTGATAGAATTACTCGAAAGGGAATTCCAGAGGGAGAGTTCCTTGAAAAAAAGTATCTCAAAAGTATGATTTTGCTCAAAGAAAGATTTTACTTCAGGAGGAAGACCTCCAACTCTTCCAGAAGGAGAAGGTGGGATGTTTCAAACTCTGAAAACTGACAAGCAGGTATTTCTCATTTCACACCTTTCAGCAGGGTAGAAGGGAGGTTATATTAATCTATGATTTAAAAATGAAATTTGTTTTTTTAAACAATTAGGCAGAGATTGTGAAAAAAAGAGTCAAAATAAAGTTGGTGAAAGATTTTATTATGTAATAAAGTCTGGCTTTCTTGGTTCTACACTTTGTTACCACAGAAAATCATTTATTTAGTGAAATGTATTATTTATATTTTCTTAACATACATAAATGACTATTTTACATAAATATCACTGACATAGTAGCTTTTGATGTCCATCTTTGTCATAAGCCCATGGGCAGCCAGGCCAAGCCTACTAAGTGGTCACTTGAGCTTGCTGCTGGGGTCTCCAGAGATGTCAAACAAGTCTGTGATTCCTAAAATAAGTTTCTCCTAACTCTCATTTAGCACTGCCCTGACCACAACCAGTACCTATGGCTTTGGGCTGAAGCCATAATCGGACTTAGCAATTTTAGTCTCTTACCAAATATATCAAAGGACACTGTAAAATCCTCAGTCCCAGCTGACTGTGCACTGATTTATTAATTTCTGTTTGTGCCTACATAAGCACATGGCATATAGCATGCTGGGGCTTCAGAAGTGAATTCACTCAATGACAGGTCATAATTCCAAGAACGCAAGCAACCAGTGTGTGCCCAGGCTCTACTAGAGCTTCCTGTGAGCCATCAATTGAGTAGGACATTTATGCCTCAGCTGAAGCCTATTCAAGTCACTTTCCAGAAAAAAAAAAAAAGCTTCCCACCCTCCATCACCACCCCAGTAGCTGTCATTTCTCTTCACATTTCCTTCCTTGAACCAGAACCCATGCTATGAGCAAAATGTGGGAACAAGATGGCAGAACCACATCCTTGAGGAACACCACTTAGCAGGTGAAAGTCCAGGTCTGGGTGCCATTGAAATTGATCAGGACAGTTCTAGTAGAACAGAAATGTTTTCCCTGCAGGCAGAAAGTCAAGGGACCTCACACTTTCATTTCTTGGAAAAGGTAATAATATGGTAAAATACATGACTTGCTTTAGATTTTCTGGATGCTTTCTCCTGTGAGATTTCTATTTGTGTCCTTTTGTGTCTATTGTTTTGTGTTTCTGTGTACAAGAAAAAAATGTGTTCCTATTATGATTGGTGGCAAAAGTAAGCCAGGCTGGAGGACTTTGCGTTTGCTATAAACCATTATTTCCTTGAAGTGAAGTCCTTGTTGTAAGGGAGAAGTTTGCAGAATGAATAAAATGGGGTGAGAGTAAAAAGAAACAGCAGCAAAAAAAGTGGCTATGGTGACTATGCTTAAAATGCCCTTTTATCTACAGAGGCCCAGATAACGAACTAACCTCTGAGAACCACGTTCCTTCATGGCCTCATTAAAAGCCAGAATTAGAAAAAAAACTAAAACACCAAAACCTACGAAAGCTATTGACCTATTTCTTACCCCATCTTCCCACCCCACCCTGGTTGATCTTAGGAACTTAGACTACTGTGGGGGGGAAGACAGAAGGTTAACATGGTCACCAGATCCTAAGTGGCTGAGCTAGCATTCAAACCTGGTGGTCTGGTTTCAGGGCTACCACTGAGATTTGCTGCCTCCCAGAGTTACAAGAATGGAGAAGTACATGAAACAATGTCATCTGGATTCTTGGAAACAGCAGGGTTCCAGCTGGGTCCAGAAGTTTGAGTAGACAGGTGTGTATGGCCAGAAGAAGAGGCTGGAAGGGCCTTCCAGTCAGGGAACAGCATCAACACTGGAGGGCCCCGGGTATGTTGGGTGGAGGGGCAGGGAGAGACACACGTACTTGGAGGACAGGGTGTTCCACTAGAAAGAGAATGGACTTTGGGATTCTATCCACCTTAGGTCTAGTTCCTGATCAGTTACTTACTTACCTTGTCAACTTCCCTGAGCCACGGTTTCCTCATCTGTAACTTGGAAGGAAAGTGATACCTTCTTCATTGGGTTGTAATAGAGATATCATACACTGAGTGTTTGGTACAGAAGTTGTCGCATAGTAGATGTCCTACAAAAGGAAGCTATTGTTATGTTATATTTAAAGCTGTGTTAAGAAAAGTGTGAATACTTACAAGACAGGTAAATGGGACCACATCATAGAAGGCCTTGCAAATCAGGCAGCTGAGTGAACACAAGACTTAGTAAAAACTTGGGAAGTGAAATACAATCTTTATGCCAGTGTTTTTGAAACCAAGATTATGACTGATTAATGGACACTGATCAATACAGTGGGTAGCAGCAAACATTTCTTTTTAATGAAATAGAACTAGAGTTGAAATTTTAGAGTGCATCAGGGGTAATAGAACATTGTCTTAATGATTCTCTTGATTCAGTATGTATATGTTTTCTTATCTTATCTTACACATGTGGGTACAGGGTTACTCTATAAAATTTATTTCTTATTGTGAATTGTAGTAAAAGAAAAAAAAGGTTTAAAAGCCACTGCTTGAGGTGGTGTTCTCCTCTATCTATTACACATGTCCAAATACATACTAGCTTGCCAGCAAAACCCGGGGCAATTTTGAAACATGTGGCATTGTAATAAGTGTAGATTTTAAACCATGGCAGAGTGAGATTCTGGGGAGCTTATCTGGCTTCAGCTAGTGGGGCAGCAGAGGCACAGTAAGAGACCCAGGACAAACAACATGAGGGAAGGGAGTTCCTTTTTAAGAGTCACACTTTGTTGCTTTTGACCGCAAGAAGCAGTGAAGTGATGCTTGCTCTAAACCTGGATAACTTAAGTTTTACAAGTCTTATGGACAATTTGTGCCGGTTCAGAAGTTCCTAAGGAAAATAAGATATGGGAAGTAATCATTCTTATAGATATACTATTTCTAATTTTGCTAAATGAAAGGTGTTTTCCCCTGTCAAGCTGACCCCCCGCCTCCCCCCCCCGCCCCGCATTACCTTCTAATCTAAGCATTTGATATGTTGGGTCTGTAGAATTTCCTCATTCTTAGGAGGAAAGAGCTGGTTCTTCCTGAATTGCTACTAATGGCAACAATGAAAGAAAAAACAAGGTGAAGGGTAGGAAGTTGGAGGTGGGAAAGCAAAAATGTTTAATAATTACCATTAATAATGTCAATCTAAAAATAATTCTGTCCTGAATGGTTCCATAAGTGAGATTTCCTTTTGCTTCCTACCAAGACAGGATATCATTCTGTTCCCCCCTCCTAGTATCCTCAGTCCATCTTTGTTAGTCCACACAGAAGTAGCTAGCCACTGTTCACAGCTGACCTCTGTAAAGACTGCAGTGACTTTGATCCGCTTCTTACTGGGGCATCCCTAAAGTTCTGTTTCTATTCCTAAAGTGAAGTTATTATTGCTTCTAACTTCCCTCCAGGAAGACATTGTGGTATCTGCCCCCTAGTTTCACATTCTGGCCTCACTGCTCTGTTTGTCCATTGAAAACCATCCGCTCATCTCTCTGGCACAGTGGTTTTGGAAGGTGACCACATTCACCCTGTCCTCATTTCATAACTTATCTTCTCCGCTCTCTTTAGTAATTGTTTTAAGTTTGGACCTTTCTGGAGGATGGTGACTTCCTATACCTCCCAAGCCCCACTTGCATCTACCAAAATGATTCTGTTCTCCTTTTGCTCAAGACCAGGAAATCATCTCTTGACAATCTGTTTTTTTTTTTTTTCTGATTAAAATCTCCTTAGTGAACTCTCTGCTTCTAGAACAACTCCCTACTTCCTGAATGCCAAACCTCATTTCTCCTTCTTCTGAAATATTTTCCAACACTACTTTTCAATAGAGCAAAAATGTGGACTGGTTGCTTGGACTCCAGCTGCCCAATTGTGGCAAGTGAGGAAAGGACACTAAGGATGGGAGAGGTTAAATTCAGCAGTGGCATGAACCCCATGATGCCTGAACATTTTCAGCTATTCTGTTTAGCTAATTGACACTAGTCACTTTTTAAAAAATTCCTTGATCATGAAATCATTTTGTGGAGTGACGGTAGGAGGCAAAACATTCCTTGGTGAAAGATATTTTCCATCTCTCAACATCTCCAAACATTGATGAATTGCACATTCAAAATATTTTTGACTCCTTGATTTGAAGACAATAAACGTAACAACCTATGGGTTCCTCCAACCAGTATATTTTCATAGAAGGAATACATGCATTGAAATAACATAATGAAAAAAAAGTAGATTGAAATAACCTTTCTCTTCTATCACCATGATTAGGAACCAGTAAAAAAGAGAGGGTTTAATTCCCTTCCTAGCGAGTCCTCACTTCCACTACAACTAGCACTGGAGTCCCCCTTCTATCTCGATGTCACAGCACACTGAGCATCCTCCACATATTAGGAATTGTTTTGGGTGCTGGGGATACATTCATCCCTGCAAATCCAAAAGGTAAAGATTACTTATCCACATTTTCCTGATTGGCAGTGGCTCAGAGAAGTTGAATGGCCTCTCTAGTGCAGCAGCTAGTAAGCCATGGGGTAGACACATAAACTAGATGCCTTGGTCTATGAAGCCAGGACCTTATCCATCATTGACAGATGCCTACTTTACCACTTTTACATTTTCAGTATCTAAAGTCTCTGATACTGTGCACTTGATCTGTGGCTAGCCCAAATTGAAGTGTGGATTTCAAAGACGTAGTACGAAAAACAAATGTAAATTATCTTCTTCTTAACTCTTGAAATATTGATTACATGTTGAAATGACATTTTAGGTATATTGGGTTAAATATAAAATGTATTATTAAAATTAATTTCACGGGTTTCTTTTTACTTTTTTAATATGGAGACTAGGAAATTTAAAATGACATTTGTGGCTTGCATTACACTTCTGTAAGGCCGTGCTGATCTAAACAGAATGTGAGAGGAAAAGTGATGTATTTTATTGCTCTCGGTGTCCCCAGATGACTTTGTTGATTAGTGCCATGTCCCAGGCTTGTGAATGTGGCACAGGAGGTTTCTCTGCTCTTGTGTGTGAAGTTCTCGCTCTGCTTGGGGAGTGTGAGTCTTTGAATGGTGCCTGCAGAGGCTCATCCCTTCAGCTCAAGGTCAGTGGAATGTTCTGGCTCATATGCAGATTTCCCACTTTCCTGGCTGGCCATGTGCCAGGCTGTCTGTCTGCTGCTGTGTTGTGCAGTTTCTCAGCCAACATAGTCAATGTTACCTTGGTTCCCTGCAGATCCTTGTGATACAGTCTGTGGAGAGCTTTTGGCCCTAAAAGGCTTGATCTTTAGAAATGGTGCTAGGTGTCCTGTGGTGTTCACTATGGCTTTGGTAAAAATGGATGTATCTTCTATCACCTTCCAAATTCTGCACACAGATATCTCACCTGCTCTACCTCACATCCTCAAACCACCTTGGCTTGCCTTGAAGTTCATATTCTTGTAGACTTATATATCTTGCATAAGTTTTACAGAGGCCCAACCAAATCCTGGGTTATGAATTCCTTTGAATGAACAAGTGAAGAAACAAATGAAAAAACAGTGGCTTATTTTCCTTACAAGACTGGCTTACTTGTGTCAAATCCCTTTAAAAAAATAAATTAAGCTGAACAAAACTCTTCATCATACGTGCTTAATTCATCCTATTACACATTTGTTCATTCACTGATACAGCATGGACTGTGCACTAGGCACTGCAGGTGACCCAAATAATACATGCTTCCAACCACTTGCAAAATGATCTTGCAAGCCACACATGCAAATGAACACAATGTGAGTCTAAAAGTGAATTTGTATTTGGGTGGGACCAACAGAGTGCTTTCTGGACTCTAGAGATGGAAAGAAACTTTCCTTGAGGATGAGCTGGGAAAAAGCCTTCATTAAGGATGTATAATTCGGGTTGCATTTTGAGGAATCAAGGGAGGTTATTCAAGGAAAAAACATGTTTGGGTAACAGCAGGGCTCAATAGGGGCTAGAAGATGATGCTCGTGTATGGCAGGAGAAGGAGCTAAGGTCAGGAAGGTAGGTGGAGATCAGATTAAATGCAATTCTTCAATTCTAGCTTCCTACTTTTCCTCATTTACAATGCTAGGAAAAAAATAAATGTGAAAACCCATATACAATGAAATAAAACTTTAATAGAGATTATTGCATTAAAGGAGAGGCAAGTTAAAATAGGAGGACAAGACAGGGGAAAAGAAAAGAACAGATGATATGACTGAGTAAATCTCTGTTTATGTGCTTCCTTGTGATCAAAGCCAAAAGGGGATGAGATTGATATTGTGATGTTTACTGTCCATGAGGAAAGAACTTGCAGTTCTTTAGGAGAAGCAAAACTTTACCAAATACCAGATTTAAAGAAATTTTTGATATGGGCTGAGTAAGGCATCAAGAATTCCTCAACTGAACATTGATTTTAACATCCATCCCTTAAAAAAATCAGAGAGAAAATATTCTGTAAATTGGTGCTTTTCAAAGTTTAATGTATGTGCACTGTACTGTATCTCTTGAATCAGTAGGCTTGAAATTCTACATTTCTAGCAAGCTCCCACTGATCCTGAAACTTCTGGTCTGGAGATTACACATTGAGTAGCAAGAGTCAGCTACTAGAAAAGCCTGTTAGAATAATAAAAAAGTGCTGTATACAATATTCATTTTATTGTAACAAAAATTGCCCTCATTTGGCAGTCTTTTGATGTGGAGCCAGAACCTTTTCTTTTCATTGCAATCTGAGTGAAGGATGCTTCTAAACCTCTGCACTTTTAGAAATTTTCCCAATGTTTAATAGTTATCTAATATAGCTTTAGTATTAGAGCAATTTTTGGCAACCAATTTATTAAGTGTTTTGAAAGCAATCAACTAAGTTTTCACAGAAACGTCTAATATCTTTTTACTGTCATATTTGAACACTTTGCATAATATTTAACTAAATTATAATAATAAATTTAGCTAGCATAAATAAATTTGAGAGAAAATATAGTTTTGTCTTGGAAAGCAAATAATTGGTGGAGGCAGAAATAACTAGGTTTGCTAGCTGCTAGCGTTCAGATGGCTGCAGACTTTCCTAGGGTGTGTTTTCAGAGAGAGTGGGGATCATCTGTTAGCCACCAAGCGGGTTAAGTGGAGGTCAGCTAGTGCAGCTCCAAGAGTGGAACACAAGAATTCCGCTTTCAGATAATCAGGCTGTATAGGATATATAAGGGCCTGGATGGCAGCACAGCCTCCAACAGTGTTCTTTAAATGTCTTATCTCGTGTTTTGACAGGAATTCTTTAAAAAAACAAAAAAAAAAGAAAAAGAAAATGCTCAAAGTATTCAATAACATTTCAAAAAATTAAAATAATAGTGGAAGAAAACAATGATAAAATATATTAAAATATTTTTTTAATCAAGCATGTGGGGGGCTGTGACCTGAAAAAATATCAGCAGGCTTTAAAAAAAAAATAAAGGGAGAGAGACACTGTTTTAGTTTCCTAAACTAAAACTTGCCAAAGCAAATATCATGCAATGGGTTGGCTTAAACAATGGAAATTTATTGGCTCCTGGTTTTGAGGCTAGGAGAAGTCCAAGATTAAGGCATCCTCAAGGCGATGCTTTCTGCCAGAAGACTGGGGCTTTCTGGGGCTGGCTGTCAGCGATCCTTGGTCCTTGGCTTTTCAGTCACTTGGCTGTACACGTGATGGCCTCTCCTGGCTTCTCAGTGCCATTGACTTCCAGCTTCTGGCTGCTCCCTGTGGCTTTGTCTCTCTCTGAGACCTTCCCTAAAAGTCCTCCAATAATAAGATAAAGACCCATTCTGATTCAGTGGGCCACACCTTAACTGAAGTAACCTCATCAGAAGGTCTCATTTACAAGAGTTCATACCCACAGGAATGGATTAAGTTTAAGAACATATTTTTCTGGGGTACATAGCTCCAAATCACCACAGACATGATGGCAACTGGTGGTCTGGTGTCGTAGAATAAAGCACCATTTGGAGCCACAGTCCACAGCTCGGCCTCCCTCTCCTATTTACCCAATTAACTTACCACGAGGCCTTGGGCTACTTAACGTCTCCATGTGCCAATTTCCTCATCAGTAAAATAGGGACAGCTACCTCTCAGGGTGGTTATAATAAATGAGGTGATTCACGAGCCATATTCAGATCACTGCACAGCACATGGTAAATGCTTACGAAACGTTACCTAGTAAAAGAGTATTCACTTCCACTAATTTAAGGGCTCATATGGCTTAGCACAAGACTGACAGCCCACCAGCAGAGGGGAGGATCCCTTGACTTGCATGTCTCAAATACCTAGGAAGGTTAAAAACATATGTTTGATAACCAATCAGAGTACAATGAGTGACTGAATGTGGCATAGAGGTCAGGGAACTAGTGTGGTCATGAGTCAGACCCAGTGGCCCTCAGATCCCGACTTCACCACTTAATAGCCTTCATCTTTGTTCCTTGAAAAATAAACAGGTCTCCAGACTCCTGCTGGAGAGAGGAAAAACAATATCGGCAGGTCCTCTTTCCTTGGCTGACATTTGCTTTAATAAGCTGTACTACTGGTCCTCAGAAAGTCAAGGCATTTAGTTTTTTTTCTAGATTTCTAGAAAATGTTGCTAGTTTGCACATCTCTAAGTGAGTACTTGGCTTTACACTAAATTAGACAATTTTAAGGTTTCATAGAGCAACTTTCAAACTCTGCCCATTGTACCCCTTTCGTTGCAAATGGCAGGAGGAGGTGATGCATCTAATTTTGCCTAGGACACGTTTATGGGCCCTACTACCTGAACATCTTCTGTTGAGGCAGAGGGAATGCAGGATTTCCCATTATCCTACTGAGCACCTTCTGTTTTACTGCTCCCCCAACACGGCCATGGTGTAAACTGAACTGCCTGGTGGCTCACATCTACTCTGCCAGGTTCACTGTGACTTAAGGACCTGGGGACAAAGGCAAATCCCCTCAATGGAGAACATACGTGGTTGCACAACACTAATCTCTCTCTCTTTTGCTGTCTTCTTTCTGTTCATTTTCCCTCTTTTCTTTTCATTCAGTTGTTATCTCCATTGTCTCCCCCTTGTTTTGAGCATTTTCTATATTCCTTCCTGTCTTGTTTCCTTTGTAGTCCACTCACTAATTTTGTGTCCACAATTTTGTGTTCGTTCCAAGATCATGATGTGTGTTTAAAAATAGGCAACATGATGTGTTGTCTCAGATGAAAAATGTTGTCTTTAATAAGCTAGAGCAGACTTAGCCAGATTGCCTTTCCCCCATGAAACCTTATTGACCATTTTTCTTAAATGCTTCTTAGTGCTTTTGAGAAATAACTGTCTTTGGGGAATGAGCTGTAATTTATTGGGAGAATTAGTTTTAGTAAACAATTAAGTACTCTCTTGATAAGAGATCAAGCAAGTTTTGTCTCTGTCCCTGAGTGTTAAAGAATTTATGCATACAAGCAGTAGCAATGTTCCTGGCGATGGTTGCCTGAGAATTGAAATGCTTCTGATTATTCAGGGAAGTTTCTTTGGCTGTTTTTTGGCTGATGACTATTGTGACAAATACTTATATATTCTGTCATTGAAACTTGAAGCTGCACATGGAGCAGCGTGGTCAAGTTATTGTAGAGGGAGCAAAAGAGCAACAGCTGGCGGCTTTATGAAGCTCATTCATTCTCCTTATTGGGATTGCGTCATTGTTTGTCACTTCAAAATATTAGTGAGGATTTTGGGGAACTAATCTTGTTCTCTAATTAGATGAAATTGGAGGCTGAATGGTTCAGCCATAATGATCTTTGAGGTGTTACTAATTCAACTATATCTCAGATGCCTGATGGTGCAGCCTGTGATGCTATTATTCTAGTGAAGAAGGGTTTGGGAAATCGGGGGTGATTAAGGAAATTGGTTTTTCTCCCAACACAATGATAACACTTGAGGGTAATGTATAAACAATAGTAACTTCTAAAGTCAGGATGGGTCATCCAGCAGCGAACTGACTCAATGCAGTTTCTAAGATTTGGGTCATTAAGTACTCAGCTACATGAGGAAGAAATAAATTACTCATTTGATTTGATAAGGGTAATGTTCTTGTCTAGCATTTAGACTGACATATAGGTCCCTGCCCAATCCTGGGGCCCCACAGGATGCAAATATGTCATACTTGACTGGGGTGCTATCCTCCCACGGGTCCCAGATGATGGGGGCAGTCATTACAAAGAGGCAAAAAACATCTCTAGGTGGTGTCTCTGCCTCTCTGGCATCAACACTTCAAGCTATGAGGTCTCGAGTCTTTATTTCTTTTGATACTATGCCTAAATTGCCTAAATCTTAGCCTTCATTCAATGAAACTGGCCATCCAAAGCATATTGTGAGGGAAATGAGGGTGTGTATCCTTAAATCTTAAGGCATGCCTGGGGGACCCTATGTGGCACTTAAATTTAAATAAAATGAAATTTCAGTTCCTCACTTGCGTTGGTCACATAATGCTCAATAATCATTTGGTGGCTACTGAAGTGGACTATACAGATATAGAACATTTCCTTCCTCCTAGAAAGTTCTATTGGACATTGCAGCTCTAGAGTGTGTATCTGGAAGCCAGCATGGACAGATGGATCCACTACTGTGAAGCTTCCTGCTGAGAGAACCCAAATAGAATCTCTGAAACTTATCTTTCTTTCAAACTTGCCACAGATGGCGATGATCCATTCTTTCCAGGGATGCCTTCTCGCATAGTGCTATTCAAAGTCTGGTCTGTGGACCAGTGCTTGTATGTGATCTCTTTGTACAGAAATTGACAGTAGGCATTTAGAAACTTTTACAGCAGTTTGACACTGCCATGACATTCAAGGATATCATCAGAGGTCATCTCCTTGAAGAGGTGGGTCCAATTCAGGTGTTGGGTCCTCATGTGGTAAATTCCATTTGTAGATGAGATGTACCAGTCAGCAAAACCAAAACCAAGTTACACTGGGTGATTTTATATATATATATATATATATATATATATATATATATATATATATATATAAACTTTTTTCTCTTTTTTTAATGCAATTTTATTGAGGTAAATTCACATAGCATACAATCCTTCAAAGTGTACAGTTGTTCATTTCATAGCTGTGCACTGATCACCACAATCAATCTTTGAACATTTTCATTACTCTGACAAGTAAAATAAAGATTAAAATAAAAAAAGAACATCTAAAACATTCCATTCCCTTCCTCTCCCATCATTCATTTACTTTTTTTCACACTCATTGTTTTTTTTTAACTTCATTAAAAAAATTAAAAAAACAAGCAATAAAAAAAATCATTTCAAACAAAACCACAACAGAGGAATAAGAAAAAACAAATAATCTAAAATAGCTACATTGCTTCCAAGACGTTCCTACCCTACCCCAAGAAAATAGACAGACTATAACCCAACAAAGGATTAAGAAAAACAAATAACCTAAAATAACTACATTTCTGCAAACTTGTTCCTACCATACCCCCCAGAAATTAACAAACTGTATCGTTCCTGAGCATTCTGGGTGATATTTTAAAGTTAGTTTGTTAATTCAAATCTAAAAGTGTACAAAATATGAAATTCACTATTTTCATCAAAATAATTTAAATTTGACTATAACTTTACAGAATAAATTGTTGTAACATGCTAATGATGAGGATATAAGGATAAGAATCCTTCTACTGGATAAGAATAAAAGATGAATTAGGATAGATGAATTTTGAAAATATGGAATTACTTGCTTCATTTTGGATAAAAGGTGAAAATGAATATCCCGAATTTGCTAAAATGGCTTGAAAAGCTCATATTCCATTCCTGTTAGCATACTTCTGTAAGACTGGTTTCTCTATTACAGGTGTTATTAAAAGAAAGCATAGAAATAGTTTATTTAGATACCTGTTATCCCCTATGAGTAACATTATTGCCAAGTAAACTTGGTTAACTTTTACATAAGTTAACAAGCAAGAAGCAAGTTCCTTTGTAGCATTCAAAACTAAGTGTTGATATATATGGTGTGTGTTCAAGGTGTATATAGAGTATTTATTATGAGGATCACTGTTTAACTCATAATTTTGTGTTTCAATTGAAGCATGGGTAAAAATTGCAAGTGTGATGACAATTTTCTATATTAATCTCCTGTTTACATACTTTCAATGAATGATGCAAGCAGTTTTATAATTCTTTTCTTTTTCCATGATGCTTGTTTTGATTTTATGTATCAGATTTACTTTGGCTTGTTTTTTTGTGTGTCTTCATTTTTTAATTTCATTTCCTCTAGCAGTTTATTTAGATTGTATTTTATAAAAAAGTACCTGCAAAAGATTGGAAATAAAAAAATGGAAAGGATTAGAAAACTTTAAAAGGGTCATTCAATTGCAGGTAATTGACTGGCACTGTCCTCGATTGCCTTGCTGCTCTTAGTTCAGGATGCAGCCTGGCCTGAGCCTGCCGGAGGCAGGGCGTGGACTGCTGGTTTAAGGTGGAGGCCTGTTGAGCTCAAACCACCACTACAGAAGCTTCTCAGAAAAAAATCCTAATTAAGCAAAACCTTAGGTTGCTAAGGGGGCACTGCAAGGAGGGGACTGGTGAAGCAAAACCTTCAGACATATTGAGACACCTTGATTTAGACATATTAACATTGCAATATAGATTCAATAATCGCTTAGCAAAATGAACATATACTGCTTAGCTTCCCAATTAATGGATGTAGAGGTGAGGGAGTTATGAAGGCAAGTGAATGAAAAAAATATGAGCAAGTAAGCAATAGTCAAGGTGTGAATGGGTCAAGGTATATATATTTCCTTTGATGTAAAATGTGAGTGGACTGAACTCATTAATTGAAAGACAGGTAACTTCAGATTGAGTTAAAAGCATTGCACTATATGCTGCTTATAAGAAATTCATGCATCACAGAATGGCCAGGAAAGGTTGAAAAGGTCTTGCAGATGTATGGTGGTCATGTGGTATGGACTTCACATAGAGGTTTGTTATCTAATTTTATGAGGGATATTGTCAAGCTGTGGTTTTAAGGCAAATGCACATTGGGCTTGGGGTTCCTATTAAAGGAAATTGACAATCTTGTGGCCAAAAGGCATCAGTAGCTTTTTGTAATTCTCACAGGGCACATTATGCTGCTAGAGACGGGAGAAGCAAGCGGGAGGGATGGAGAATCAGTCTCTTTGGGATATGTCTTGCTGCAGAGGCAGTCTTCCACCAGCTGGGTGGAACCGCATTTGGTGGTGGCTGGCAGGCAGGCTTCCTGGGAGCACTTGCTCTGCATGGTGTTCTCTTTACAACTCACCAAGGAACCGGTGCTGGCAGGGCCATTCACAGGCAGGGCAGCCTTGGGCAGCATCAGCTCTTTCCACAGACTCTAGTTCCCTCTCTCTGGGGGCAGGGAGTGGCAGTTGGGACACATGTACCCTGATTATTCACTCTCAGAACCAATAGCAATATCTCAAATTACTTTGTCATTCTGGGTTCAGGCCATGTGTCTTCAGGTAATCCCTCTTTATTTAAACATCTTTCTATTCCTCAGCTAATACTATATTCTGATGCCTGTCCCTTACCCCCAGCTTTTATACATTCTTAAGAGATGACAATATAGACAATTGTAGGAACTGAAAATTTTGGAAGCATATTCTGGTCATTATATAATTTAAATCCAACAGAAGTCAAACTAAGAGATATGAGTAAACCTGATATGCATAAGTGTATTTTCTTTGGATGCGAATGTCAGAGGGAAAACAAATATTTGATATTGGAAAGAAAAATGTATTTTTTTTTTTATCAGTATTTTCCTTGCACCTAGTTCTGTGATGGGCTCATAGCAGGTTTTCAAAAGATGGTGTTCAATTCGTGTCATTTAGGAAACTGAATTATATCCACAAACTTGAATCAAAATAGAAATATAATTCAAAGTTGTTCTGTGGTCTGAGCTAAAATCATAGAGGTTGAACTAAAAGCTGAAATGAAGTGTACTTAATTAGAATCATATAAACACATAGAGTTGTCTTTTTTTTTTTTTTTTTTTTTTTTGGTAATACTTGAAGGTGTGAGTAGAAGGCCATGCTGTTGACAAACTCAGAACCTAAAATGACTTGGGTGTTTTGCATTAATGTTCACTTTTTCTACTAAAATCAGGATAAAGTGGATTATAGCCTGGAGTCCCAGACAGTTAGGGTGATGATGGTCTTCATACTAAACACAGGCAGAGAGTGAAAACAAAGTTCCCTGTTCATTTCATCAGCTGGACAATTTCTATCCATGTTTGATCCAGTACTAGAGGGTGGGCAAGAGAATGCAGGCTTTGAATGTTATTGTGGTTATTGTGTGAGTGTGAGAGGGGATCTATTCCTTTTTAGTAGGTTTGATTTGTCCTTGGGAAAGTGCTTGGGAGAATTTATCCTAGCCAGGTCCATCGCCCACTCCATTCTGAGGATGCAATCAAAAGAGAAGTTCCTCTGGCACAAAGCCACGGCCATCTGTAGGCAAGTGGTGCAAAGACCTTTGCACTTGAGGTGGCAGAACAGTAGCATCTGGTGCCTGGCACTTTGCCATATTATCTCATTTCTTTTTCAGAAAGATAATTAGTAATAGAATGTAAGACATTTCTTATAAATTTTCATTGTTTATGTGTGGTGTTAGACAAATATTTAGACTTTGGGGTTTGTCTTGGTGTGCATGCATTAATAATTTCCAGGGAACTGGAAGAATCAAATATTATATGTGGATTTTTTACTCTCCCACTATCCTTAGTTAGAAATCCTTTGGGCTTGCCATCATCATCCCTGAGCAGATACAGAGAACATGGCACGGAGGAAATTTTGGGCCCTTCTTGATCCCCTGCCATCTCTTTTTCTTGCCCTTGGCTAAGTCCACCACACTTGTTACTGGAATCGTGGGCAGTCTACCTCGTGGGAGGAGGACTCTTTCAACTCCATTCCTTGCTTTTGTCTCCGTTCTACCCAAATCATAGAATTGGCTGTAAAATAACCTATTACCATTAGGTGTCGCTGTCTAACATATAATTTACTTAGTGGTAGTACAAGAATTAAATTTATTTAAAAAATTATCTGATATTGCTGGACATTAAATCTAAAGATTTTCAAAACTATTTTTTCTTGTAAATAATATATTCTTTCAAGTAGAATAATTGGTAAATCTTCAGTCAGAATTTTTTAAGTAAATAAAATTTCCAAGTTTTGTGTATTTGTGGGTAAGATTACAATAGAAAATATAAACCTATTTAGACTGGCATTGAAAGCTTTCCCTGACTTATTTCAAATCTATATTTCCCAAATTATGCCCTCTGTTATCGGTCTCTAAGGACCCCTCCCCCACCCCAGTCCAGTTGCCGTTCTTTGGATAATCATCTATTTCTTCATGCTATCCCATTTACTAGAAATCTCTTTCCTTTATTGTCCAATTTTATCTGTTCAAAACCCACTTATTTGTACAGAAAAGCTCAGAAACTAAGTCCTCTATGAGACCTTCTTTAATTCTCTAGGATGGAAACAATTATCCCCTCTTCTGGATTTCTATACCATTGTGTTTCTTTGTGTAGCATTTAGTACACACTAGCTCAAATACCATTTACTCTTGTTTTGTCATGAAAGCAAGGCCTGTGACACAATCACCACAAAATCTAGAATGGTGCTTAGAGTGACTGAAGGTAGTTAAATGCTAGTGATGTTAGTTAAGTGAATGTATTAATAATTAAAAAAAAAAGAACCAGACATGGGAAAATTTTATTCCAGTTGCCACTGAAGCGTTGACAATTCACCGAGCACTTGAAACTGGCCGTTCAGTGACAATTAAAGAGTAATGATAAATGACAGTATATCAGTGCATGAAGAAATGCATCCTACACAGTGCTGTAGGGAGCCAATCAGTACAACTGATTTATTGGCCATGATAATGATGATACGAGAGGGTAAACAGCTCATCAATGCCTTAACATCTCTATTCCGAGTTTCCTGCTTTTTAGCCATGCTCTTGCTCTTGTGCATAAGAAAGAACAGAGCAGGCAGTGTCTCCACCACCCCCTCCCCCCAATCTACCATATTCATAATGAAAATGAGACACAGGGAATGCTTAGAGGGGAGGATGGAAAGTCTTTCAAGGTAAAAATTAAGGAGACAGAAGTTTGAGCTCATCCTTTTGCAACTTGGTTTATTTGGGAAAGATAAAACATTCATGTTACCAAGGAAAAATAAAACTCATTTTTCCCAACACTGTTGGCCTTTGTGATCATTATTGGTAACCTTGTTTGCCACCCAGTAGTAGTGATCACACCCAGATCTTGGCTTTTAAATACCATTGTCCAGTAGAAAGGATAGTTTTGGAGAACGTTTGGAGAAAGTTTTGGATTCCTTGTCTAGGGCAAGAAAAATACATAAACAGCCTGGACATCTGTGGTTCCAAAAAGAAATGAAGAGGTCAAAATATAACCCACAGGTTAAAATAAATACCTATGAATCTACATTTATAGAAATAAATAACTGAATAAATAGACAAATTAGGGAGAAGAGACAGCTCTTCATTATTTTAGAAATCCAATTAGTAATATGAAAGAAATGATAGAAATAGAACATCACTATCATCAAATAATTACAATTAGTAATAATTACAATTATAATTACTAACATTACAATTAGTAATAATTGTTGCAGACAAGAGTCATTAATGGATGAACAAAATTAGTGGGTGAAAGTATGATGAAAAGCAAGATATTTGCAGTTTCAAAGTATCTTCTCATAAGATACTTATTAATGTAGAAAGGTGAAAATGGTAACTTTATGACTGAGTAATCAAAGTTAACACCATTAGTGTAATAAGATTTCAACCTTAAATACCTCCTGATGATGTGCTGAGAAGGCCATAACATTATTTCTGTGATATTCTTGCCTGAAATGCATATCTTCATTCTAATCATTAGAAAACATCAGACAACCCCAAATTAAGAAATGTTCTACAAAATAATAGGCAGTACTCCCAAAAGTTTCAGAATCATGAAAGATAAAGACAGACTGAGGAACTGTCATAGGTTGGAGGAAACTAAGGAGACATGATTACTAAATGCAATGTTGGTTTCTGCAGTAGATCTTAGAACAGAAAAAGACACTAGTGGACAATTGGCAAACTGGGGATTAATTAATAGTATTATATCAATGCTATTTCCCTGGTTTCAAAAATGGAGCTATTTAAATGTTAATGTTAACATTAGGGGATGCTGGGTGAAGAACATATAGGAGGTATCTACTATTTTGGCAATTTGGGGGAGTGTTATTGCCCAAAGTGGGCTCACTGCCCGATGTGCACAGAAGTCAATACCATGACACCAGGATTTTGAGAAAGGCAAGAGTTTGTTGTGAGCAGCTCATCAAGGAAACAGGAGGTTAAAGAGGAGGTAAACAGGAAGTAGATCTGTTTTCCCAAGCTGAAGATACTTGAGATATTTATGCAGTTTCAGGTAAGTAAGTCTAAGGGAGTGGTTTAGGATAAGGTGAGGTGATATGGTTTAGGGGCAGGCTTAAGTGGAGCAGGTATAGTTCCAAATCATGTTACTTTATGTAATGCATGTTCAAAAATGGCAGCTTAGCCTGCACAGTGGGTGTGATTTTTATTATTATAATTAGGCAGAGCTAACTTTAGGTTGGGAATTCTCCTGACTGTGCATACCCTTAGTGGCTAGATGGCCAGAACCAGCTTTAACAGGTGCAGCAAAGGAAGAAGAAAGTTACTGTTCTTGCAGCTTAGCAGTTTCTTCTGATAAACATGAGGAGGTGGGAGCTCACACAAAGGAAATAGAAACTTTTACAAGGCCAGTAAAGGGAGAGGCTGTTCAGCGGGAAAGTGAGTGCAGTTTCAGGAAGTCCAAAATTATTTCAATGTAAAAAGTTTTTAAAATCTCCAATAAGATAGTGAAAAGGTAAGCCATATAGTGGCAGAATGTATTTTGCAATATGTATAACTGAAAACGGATTCATATCCATAGTATACAAAGAGTTCCTGCACATCAATGAGTAAAAGACAGCCCAATTGAAAATAGGAAAAGTCCTTGAACAGACACTTTAAAAAAGAAGATATTCAAATGGTCTACGAGCAAATGAAACAGTGAAACATCACGACACAGCTACTGGAATGGACTAAAATAAAAAAGAAATGGACTGTACTAAAAGTTAGAAGCAGATGGAACACTCATGGGGTGCTTAGAAAACTGTTTGGTAGAATCTGCCAAAATTGCATCTGCACATAATCTATGACTCAACATGTATATAACAAAAGGCATGTTTATAGCTCCAAACTGGAGACAACCCAAATGTGCATGAAATAGTGGAGAGATACATAAATAGTGATATATTCATACAATTGAATACGTATCATTGCTATACAGCAATAATGAACATAGTCTTGCTGCATACAACATGAATGGATCTCAAAAACATAATGTTAATTGAAAGAAGCTTAGCCACAAAAGACTATATACAGTGTAATTCCACTTATATAAAGTACAAAAATAGATAAAACTAACCTGTGGTGATATGTCAGAATAGTAACTACCTCTGGGAGAGATTTATGATTAGAAGGAGGCACAAGGGTGGTGTCTGGAGTGCTAAATATGTTTTAATTTTTCATCTGGTTGGGTACATGGGCATATCCACTAGATGAACAATTCACCAAGCATCACATTTAAGATTTGTAAACTTTTCTTTGTGTATATTATATTTCGATTTAAAAATTTACTTTAAGTAGTGAAAAACAAAACACCCAAAAAGGTGATAATGTGGGACTCTTGCCTTTATAGCACATCATGGAGTATGCTTGTTCAAAACATGGGTTTTACACACACACATGCCCACACACACACAGTGTCTCTGGATGCATATGAAATCCAGATTTCCAGGAATTAATGCAACTTATAGCAGAGGACCCAGCAATAGGAACAAGTCCTACTAGAGTCTCCCACATTAATGTCTACAGGGGCTGTGCCCATCCATATTCAGTGGAGGGCCTGAGAAGGGTGTGCTCTGAGAGCTGGGAACACCCACTGGAAACAAAGGGTAGTCTGCCCCTGCTAGTTGGCAATCACTAGGCCTGGTTAAAATTTTTCCTCCTGTGTAAACAAGGGATAAAAATACCAAACAACCTTTCAAAACATCCTATGTAAAATAAAAGAGAGGATCCATGGCTAAAGAACAATGAAGAAAAAAATATGTGTACAAGAACATCATGATAAAAGAAGAAAATTTAGAATACACCTACTTAGAGTTATTAAAAGACAAAAATTGTATCTATGAAAAAATATTTGAAAGGGGAGTTAATAAATGAAAAAAGAATTACCATTGCTAAGAAAAGAAGCCATAGAAATTTAAAAATCCCACTGTAGAATTAAAATCCACATTTGGGATAGTAAGCACAGAGTCTTTTATATAATACAGAATAAAAGAGAAAATTATAAGAAAGAAAATGATTGATTTGGGGGATGGAGCTTGAAGTTACGAATAATTGGCACCCTTGAGATTGAGACTAAAAAAAGTTTTTGCATCTGAAAAAAAATGCCTGAGATTATAGATTGGAAAGGGAAATGTAGGCAAAATGAATAAAATGAGCAGTCCTAGACATATGCTGGTGAAATTTTAATTGTCAATATGAAAACAATTTAAAGTTTTCAATTAAGAAAAATAAAGCAAGTTGAGGGTACAAAAATTATATTGATCCTAAAGGACTGTAGTGAAAGCACCAATTCCATATCTATGTATAGAGTGAAGACCAAGTAATTGTTATAAATTAATATCAAAATAAAATATAAGAATGAAAAATAACCCAGTGATGTTTTATGTGCATATCCCTGGGCTGTACTGGTGAGGATTGGGATGTAAACGAATATTAAACCAGTACTTATGTAACTATTGGACTTTATAATTAGTAAAAAGTAAGTTCAAATACAATTTTGAAAAAAAGTTTATAACCATTAAGTACTAGCTCTACATTGCCCACATCATCAGATAAAAATGAATATATAGACACACCTGAATTCATTCGATTTATGTATATGTAAGACTGAAAGTGAAATCAGTAAAATGTTGAGGTTATCTCTAGTGAGACCATAGGTGATTTTTATTTTCTTTCTTATGTTTTTGTATTTTTATAAACTGAAAAATAACATTAAAGATACAAATCAATCAAAGTAAAAGCAAATAATGTTTTCTGTTCATAATGTTAAAAAAGCAGGCTCAGTCTACTGCTTAGATATTCAGCTTGGTTTGTTTTCTTTTTGCACCTGTGAATAATTATGGACATAAATAGGAATGAGGCAGGGAAATCTCTGAATCCATTTCAAGATTCTAATAATATTGATAATGCTTCAAGTTTGTCTGGTTTTTATATAGCCATAAAATCTTTTTAGAGCCATGAGACCTGTTTTATTTAATCCTGAAGGATGTATCGTTCCCCACCTTTGAAAAGTTAGCCCAATTACCTGAAGCAAAGTGTCATTTGTGATCAGTCTCCTAACTGTACTGGACTGCAGGGGTGATGTGTAAGAAATAAATTTGGGTAAAGATTGACTATAAATAGCTGGAGGCTTAATTCCAGATTTAAATTTAGTCTCCCTCTGAGCTAAACTGTGCCACAATATGTCACAAAAATGTTTTTACTCTATCATGGTCAGATCTAAGTGGTTTGGACAAACAATAAGAAACACAATAACAACCATAACGATAACCACAAAATAGCCAAGAGGCCTTTTTGGTTTCCGTCTTCAAAGCCCACACATTAATACCACTGTCTGGATTTTACCACCCAGTTGTTGAGAAGAGTAAAGGAAAGACAATCCAAGGAAGGGTTTATCGAGTCAAAGAAGAATTCTTGAACTTGCCAGAAAAATGATCCAAAACTTGGAAACAGGCAAAAGAGATTGCTGGGTATTCTTACTGTGCTGTGCTGGGCTTAACTTTCTACTAAGCTATTTTATAAGTCCTTGGTGGCAGGGGTTAACGTTTAGATTTTTGTCTGGTAGAGATGAAAGTAATTTCTGCTTTGTGGAACAGATAAGCTCCAAAGATACTACTGATTTCTCTGTATGATGCTGAACAGTTTTTATCTACCATAGTCATCTTATTTTAACATTCCTTTATTAAATTACTTGTGCATATCTACTTTGAATGCTTTTTGAATCATTTTTAATATCTTACTGGTTTTCTCATTAATTAATAAGTTGAATAAAATCATTGAAATGTGCTCACTTTATATTGCATGAGAATCAAGCTTTTACCTTTTTGAAAATTATTCTTTAAGCGTTTTGGAGATCTTCCACCAAAATGTTCAAGTGGACTCATCTGAAGAAGCTGCATGGCTGGAGATGTGCCCTTCACAGCCTATTTAAGCTCAAGCATGTCTTTGATTGCCTCCTGGAGTAAATCCTAAGCAACAACAGAACTTGAACTTTGCTGATACTCTGTTTTTCTAGTTTTCTCCTCTCCCACTCCCTATTGATTTTGTGTTTTCGTTTTTTCTGGTTCCTGCATAGTCAATAAAATCATTCCCCATTGGTGGCAGCAAAGATTGGGGATTTGGTTTTATGGTCTGACCATTGGTGATTCCTGTCAAATGGATGATGGATATGTAATCTCTGAGGGGTGAGAGATGACAGAATCTGATTTGTCCATCTTTCCTTGCTTGTCTACTTGTGAGCTCAAATCAATTAAAAATATTTCATGTCCATTGGGAAGGGCAACAGCTCTTGGGATCGGAACAGGTGAGTTTTTGTGTTTCTGGGTTTCCTTTTGACTTGCAGCTGTTGTTGCAGAACTGGAGTTCAGAACTACGTGTCTGGGTATTTGTAATTCAGAACAGCCTCTACACCTTTGTGTGAAAATGAAATATTTTCTTGCTTCTGGAGACTGCAATGTCTATTAAATTAAAGGAACTCTGTTATGATTGATTTATAGAGATAAACAACAGCTAATACAAATCAAATAATCCCATAATTCTTAGAAAATAAACTAATCTTTTAATAAATGTGCTAGACTTTTGAGGAAAAAATCCTTCTTATAGAAACTGCTAGCTTAGAAATATTTTAAGAATCCAAGTTCATTTAATTAAGGCAAATCTTTGGACAGATTATACTGGTATAATAATTTTCTTTGATTTATCAGTGTTCGGTATAATTGGCATCTTTTATTTAAAACAAGATTTGGGTGTGTTTTCTCATGAGGAGACTGTTAATTTGAATTTCCTAAACTTCTTATAGTGGTTTACTAATCAAATAAACTAACATCACAGAGACATAATGCTTATGGTTATAAAAATGTGAATTTGTCTTCATAATTCTTTCATAATTCTGAAAAACATTTTTATAGCAGTAATTATGTTTTGTAGTGTGTCAGTTTGAACACAATTGCCAAGAACCTTAGTTAACTCAAATCTTGGAATTTTCCGTACTGCCCTAATCAAAGGATAATCAATGGATACCCAGATAATTTTTAAGTAGCATTGATACAGAAACATTGATTACTAAGCGTAATTTCAAGTTCACATGTCCTTGCATCTGATTTTGATATGCTATAAAATTGGCAAAATTTATTTGGCTTTGATGGGTTTATTCATCAGATAATTTAAGGAACAAAAAGGAGCCTGTGAATCTTTTGCTGCCAAATATTGTTAGTACAAAACTGGAATTTAGCTTTCTTTCTGTTAAAATTATAAGTGAGTCATAGAATTGATAGTCAAAAGTTATTCTGCACCCTCTGTGAAATCTATTCAGACAGCAGAGATTCCATATTTCACCAGAATAATTTTCTCTGATTGCATTTACTTCTGTAATAGCCTTAACTATTTTTTTACAAAAATAAAAAATAAAGAACAAAGTTTCCACCCTTGTGAAATAGCTAAGGTTCCTTACAATCACGTTATATTTCAGAGAAAATACTTGTTTCATTTATAGAACAGGTACAAAAGTTGATCATGCATTTGGCTACAAAGAAAGTATTCAGAAATTCAAAACAGCTTTTTAGATTTTTTTTACATGTTTTACAAGTTACACAGTCTGATTGTAATCCTATAAAATTAGAAAAAATAAAAAAGGTATCCAATAAAGTCTTAGCAATGTGAAAATTAAGAAACATATTCACAGATAATCCCACTAATCAAAAAGAAAATCACAATGAAGCAGTTTAATAGATACCATCTCATTCCTAAACCTAATGGGATACAGTTAAATTTGTGCTTTGTTAATAAAGATGAAATTACAATTAAACCAAACAATATTACATTGGCCCAGGTACAGTTAAAGAGATCAGTGTAACAGACTAGAAAGTCTGACAACAAACTCAAGTAAAGATAAGAATTTATTATATTGAAAGCAGCTTTTCATAGCCATGATTATAGGGTGAATTATTCAGTAATTTTTAGGGGTCAATCAGGAATCTATTTGGAAGCAAAATGGTTAACTTTCATAACTTGCTGTATACATCAGAACAATTTCTTGAGAAATTGAAGACAAATGTTCTAAGGGAAACCATATAAACACTAAAATAAAATATAGGTAAATATTTATAAAAATCCTCATATAGGGAAAGACTTCCAAAGCAGGATTCAATACAGAAATAAAAACAGCTAACAAGTTTGTAGGTATCAATTCCTAAACATTTAAAACTTTCATACTTCTAAAACTCCATGAAAAATATTGAGAGGTAGATAAACTATGAAAAAATATTAGCTTGATAGCTGACAAGCAAAGGATTAAATTATTGAATATATCATATAGTAGTATAAGTATATAAAAATTTAAAACATAAAGTATATATAAATTTAAATATTTTAGACAAAAATTTATATAAATATATGATAAATATAATAATATAAAAACAATTAGAAATCAACAAAAGAAAGACAATTGGGCGAGGGATGTGAACAAGCAATTCTCAAAGGAGAAATAGAAATAATAAAGAAACATATAAAACTATAGCCTAACTAATATTCAAACATATATCAAATATATATGTATACACACACATGCACAAAACTCTCTTTATACATATATATGAGTGTGTGTACATATGTATATACTCACACATGTGTACAAAACAATAATGGGACATCATATTTTACCTTTCAAAATTCCAAATACTTAAATTATGTTAATACTAAATGTTGATGAGGATATTTGGAAAAAAGTAATTTCATATCCTGCTATTGGGAGTATACAATATTTCTTGGGTATAATTTAGAAATACATTTTGTCTTATGGAATATTTTATTTAGAAAATAATATAACTCAAGATAGTCATAAAATTCTTTCTAATATTAAATAGTTGGAAATAATCCAAATTTCTATTGATAGTGGATGAGTTAAATAAATATGGTATGACCATATATTAAAATAAATATGTAGTTGTTTAGAATTTGTTGTGGGATGATATTTAATAATATGGACCAACATTTGTTGGGTCAAAAGAGATAACAGTACTAAATAAGGTATAAAGTCACTTTTTGTAAACAAAATATATTTAATATTTAGATATAAAATTAAGACATTGCAAAAAACAATTATTTACTGTCATGAAATTTATAGCTAGTATTTAATTTATTTTCTTCATTTGTTAATGTGCATTTTTAAATATGACTGAAGAACATTAATTTTTGGTAAAAATAAAGCTGTTAAAATATAACAATGCCTTCAGATTGTTTTATCTCTATAAATACAGATTTTTAACAACTTAACTTACAAAAGATAATCCTTTGGGTATAAGACTTGAAGGCTTATGTCTCTGTGTTTGCATTGTATTTTATAAAGCAGAGCTAGGTGTTGGGAGAAAAATATCTGCGTCTGTTTTCCTAGATTTTTCTCAATAATTCTGGTGTGTGTGTGTGTGTATGTTTTGGAAGTAACATTTTAAAATTGCTTAGATGCACATGGTATATTTTATAAATTGTCGGATAGTTAAAGTTTAATTTTAAATTCATTCAGAAATTTATTCCTGAGTTACTTAAAAGCTAACCTCAGCCCCCTAAAAGCCCTGCACAGAATCTTTAAGATGTTTTCTTTAATAGTCCAATGAAAAAATAGTTCAATCTTGTTCAACCTCTCATTAAAACTCATTTTCCTGAGGTCAAAAAATTGAAAGCATGAGACATGAAAACAGTTTCTCCAAGTTACACTAGGATGTAGAACCTTTGCTTTTGCCACATTTTTTATGTGCTGCTCCTATGCAGCCACTTGCCTATTTTTAGTGCCAGGCGCCGGCAAGCCTTTGAAGTCGAGAAGGACGTGGTAAGAATGGGGCAGGTTCTGAAAGGTTTTTCATAGGGCCATGCGTTGGTAAGTACAGAGTGACACAGAGGACATAAGCTCCCAGGAGAGCTGCCAGTGAGAACCTTTAAAATCAAGAAGCCTCCTCTCTTTCTTGATAAACTACCCTAAATTGATCAGTTTTAACCACCACCCAACCCATCCCACCCACCTTCATCACCACCATCTAGGAAATGTTCTAGGAGACTTCTTTTTAAGCTACACTATTTTCACTCAGAAACCTTTGATGTTGTGCAGATTCAAAGAGGCTTTGAATCTATGGAATTTCTGCAGGACAAGCTTTATTAGCAGGACTCCACCATGTTTACCTTTAATTTCTCAAATAACTCCTAGCATTCTCTTCATTCTGGTGCTTTATTGATTGATACTGGTGCTTTAGCTTTGCAGTCTTTCACCCCCCCCCCACGTCGACCCCCCCCCCACGCCATTTTGTTCATCACTTTTCCTTTCTCTTCATGACTATTGTTGTTTCTCAGACCTTTTCACAGGTTGCATGATTTACTACCTTTCCATCATAACCCCTGCTTTTGTGAATGAGTTAGTCCAAGTTTTAGTGTGATATTCACTATTTTCTCATCCACTTGAAAAAACACTACACATACACACTTCTTTTCATTTCTATTGCAATTTAATGCTCCATCTTACAAGAATTTAAGAGTCAGTCTCACTGTTAATGCACTTATAGAATGTGATGGGGTAAAAATGTTCTTAAATGCCTCAACATTAACATCCTAGCAATATCCTTAGGCTAATGAATAATGCAGTGTCCCTTATGGAAATGAATGCACATGACCACTATTTAAGGGCAGGCTAGTTTGACATGCTTTTGCTTTTCCAGTACGAACAAAAATGTTTTAAAATTTGAAGTCTGCAAGTACTGGAGTTTCTGTAACCAACAGCAATAATGTTTTACACTCTTTGTTTTTCCTTTTTAGTTGATGGCATATTGAATATACTTCTTTGTGTCCATCTTTGTGAATGTATGCTTACTACAGTCTGAAAATTAAAGGGCACTTTATAAATAATTGACGAATGAATGATTGCCTGATTGAAACAAACAATGGAATAATGACTCATTCATACCAGCATATTAGAGACTATTTGTTAGTAGGACTCCGTGTTGAAAAATCTGTATTTAAAGGAGATCACCAAGATGAGAAAGGCCAGTGGCAGATATTTTGCAACACTTCTGTGGAAGGGCCTTCTGTGAATCCCCTTATTACATGAAGCAGACAAATGCCTAACCTGTCTACACCCTGCTATTCTTTCTTTATCTAGGAGCTCTGGAATACTTGTTAGGCCTCTGTAGGCATCTTCTAATGTTCATGAACTGAATCTCTCCACGACTTGAGAAAAAAAATTAATGGTCCTTTCTAATCCTTAGAGGAAAATCACCAGTTGCATGTAAAGAAGCCTCTAGGTTCAAAGAGCTTTGGTTCTAGGAACTGAAACCATCTCTGTCCACACAGAACTTTATTATTTGGCTGTGTTCATTAAACTAATTTTCATATTTGACTGATCTTGTTAAACACAATTTTTAATATTCCAGGAAATTCTTTTCCAGATAGAAAAAGTTGTAAATAATTTTATTATTTGTTTCAGAAAATTTTCCAAAATTTATTGATCTGATCACTAGACTACTCAACTTACTTTCATCAGAATAAATTCCCTTTCCCAGGATGATAGCACCAAAAACTATTTACTCTTAAAGATTCACTTTGAAACACTTGCCTTGCCATGTTCATCAATCCTAAACTATTATGTCAAAAACTTACCATGACCCCTACGTCATCTGAATAAAAATCTGCTTAAACCAAGGTCCTAAATCTCATAAATATCCTATTGTTGCCTTCTTCCCTCTGAGATGCTTCTAAGAATCTGCCAAGGAAGTTCTTACAATTAAAAGCTCAGCTTTGCTTTATTATCAGGTTATTTTGATGGTATTTCACAGAGCCAATATTTCATAATCTAGAAAGAAGAAATTATGAACTCACATTGCCTTATTCCAGTTGTTTAAATAACACAGTTTACATTCTGAAGAGAATTCTTAGGTTGTTTAATTACATGATGCAATGATGTGGTAGAACTGGCTTGGATTGGCTCACACAGCCAATTATTTAATATTCAGGTATTTCACAAGCTGGTTGCTAAACCGTTGGTAGCTTGAAATTGGCCATAGTAAGGGTATTTACAGCATGGAAATTGGCAAACACTACAAATCAGAGTTTTTTTTTTTTTTTCATTAGAAGAGGCTGAATACAAGCACAACCATGGTTTATTGCTGGATTAATTTCATGTGCAATACTTAAAGGATACTTTGCTTATTTTGAGAAATAGGGATGAAAAATCTCTCATCTTTTGAGATAATGAAAACTTTAAAGCTGTATCATTATCAGATATGCATTTATATTTTTTCCATTACATAAAATTTGTTATGGAGAATGGTACATAAACCAAGAATTTGCTAAATCTCATATCCCTGTTAGAGGTTTTCTCAAAGCTGTTAGTTTTACTGTACTACTGATAAAATTTCAAATGCATGGGCTGAGTGCATAAAAAGGTTCTACATTTAGGGGCTACAATTTACTTAATATATGGCAGAAAGTCTGCTTCTAAGGAGCAAATATGTAAAGGGACATCCAATGGGTGTGGGAATAGTGATCATGTATTCACTCCACTCACTGCTCCAAACTACTCATTTTCAGCTCGGCTTCCTGAATCACTCTTACTGCTCCTGACTTCTGAGGTTGAAGGAGTTTTTAACTCTTTAAAAATGGCTTACTAATAACATAAAGACAATCAAAAACAAAGTAAATAAATAAAATGCAAAACCATGGTGATCCAGTGCACGTAATTCCTAACCTCAAAAGCAGAGTCGACCTCGGCTTTCTTCCTTTCCACATTTCCCCTGACCTTTTCTCTGTACCTTCCTTTCTCTGAGGTCAGGAAAGGACTGGATTGAGAATTGGGTAGATGGTCCTTCCTTGGTAAATGCTAGGTGGTAAATAAATGGATGGGTTACTCCTGGATAGGATTTATTCCTTCCCTGGGAACATACTGTCTAAAGGAATTGGTGACAGCAATGGCCAAGGGAACCATTCTACTCTGTGTGTCTTTCTTATTTTCTTTTTGTTGTTGTAAGGTGCTGAAAAATTGGAATGAGATCAACACTAAACCCTGGGTGAATGTGATTGATAAAGGCCTTAAAATTCAAACCCAGTTATTGTGCCTATAACTCTCCTTGAGCTTGCCAGCAGAATAAAGCAACTTCTCTTTCACTATGTAAGTTTTGAAAAAATATCTCCTGAGATCCCTGGGTGGGTGATCATTTGTAGCATGTCTCTCCTTCATGTAGACCTGTGGTATTCTAATTGAGAAAGAAGCAGAGAGAAAAGAAAATGGGGAACACTTGACACTGATTTGTAGAAGTTTATAAAATCATAGGACATGAAGGGACCTTTGGGATAAACTATACCAGCCACCTCCCCTGGACCCCTAACCTTAGAGAAAAAGAAATAGAAGGGTGAAGTCATTTCCTTAATGTCAAATTGTTAGTAAGGGAATTAAGACTAGATAGAACAAGAGAATTTCGTGTTACTAGAAGTTACAGATTCTAAAATTACATTGGTTTTTGGAAGTAATAACTGATGTGATGTTGCATGTATAAATATATATTTTAAAACTTTTTTCCATTTCTCTCTCCCTTTTCCCTCTTCCCTTTTCTTCTGTTTCTTTTCCTATCTTTAAAATATGTGCAGGTGTCACAAGAAGGAACAACCTGTAGAAATGAATAAAATAACTTCTGTTTTCCCCCCTATTGTTCTGAGATCATTTGTGAGCAATTTGACAATCCATGTTAGAGTCAAACATGAATTTCCATGTATGGATCATCAAGCCATAAATCAAGGTAAGGAGGGAGTGGGATTTCCCTACGAGGGGTTTTCAATAGTGGCTTCCACCACAGGACACCACATAGCAATTCCTCGGAGAGTCTGAAAAGACAATGCCCAGTGAATTAATTTACTGCTCCCCATCCTTATAGTCTGAGGAAGTATTTAGCCATATTTTTTCCTGTGGGCAGACTCTCCTTGGAAATTACTTTTGAAATTAGTCACATTAGTGACCTCATTCTGGTCACTAGGGTATCATTGCATAGATTATTTCTTTAACATTCCTTAGTGGCTGGAAAAGATTAATGAAGTTACTAATTTCCACACCGTGAAAATCTGGCTCTTTATATTTTGTTAAAAGGAAGGTGGTTTCATATAGTAAACATTTCTGAGCAGTAATTCTATTTTGTTTATTTATTCAGAAAACTGTTATTGCCTGCCTCCTGTAGGGTAGGCTCTTCATTGGGCCCTGGACAAAATCAGTGCCTGACTCCAAAAAAGTAATGCCAGTGAGATAGTAGCAAGTGACAGTTAAATACTTTTATGGATTGAATCAAGTACCCCACAAAGACATGTTCCATGGTCCTGTGGATGTGAACCCATTTGTAAATAAGAACTTTGAAGATGTTAAGGTGAGACCAAACTAAATCAGACACCATTTTGACTGGAGTCCTTACACGCAGAAGAAATTTGAATCCAGTAGACAGAATGGAGAAAATGGTCACATTATGGAGGTAGAGATTGCTTTATGTATTGTCAGCAAGCCACCATCAGAATGCTACAGACTTCAGAGAAAATATGGTCCTGCCAATCCCTTGATTTTGGACTTCTAGCCTCCAATACGTGGAACAATAAATTTCTGTTGTCTGAGTCAACTAGCCCATGGTACTTTGTTATGGAAACCTGGAAAAGTTAGGCAAATGTAGTCTCAAAAGAGACATATGTGGGGTTTCCTAAATAGATTGGGCTGCAGTGGTGGTAGCGGCAGTGGTGGTGGGGTGATGGCGGAGGAGGTAGAGCTGGTGGTAGCAGTGGTGGGGTGCTGGGGACTGGTGTTGATGGATGTGGTGGGAGTCAGAGAAAACTTCCTGAAGAAGGTAATTGCTGAGCTGAGCCCTGAAGGATATGTAGGAATCAGCCACATGAAGGAGGAGCATGTTCTCCTCTTCCTGCCTCTTAGCACCCAAACATATGTATCATGCCTTTTAGTTCAAAACTTCAATTAGGCCAACATGAGAACAATTCTGAGGATTTCTTCAAATTCTCAGCTAAAGCTTACCTTGGCTGTCTTGATGTGTGGTGTGCATCTCACACATGCATCATCACAGCTCCTGGCACATTTGTGACCTATTACATCAGAGAATGTATTACATGCCATGATTTGGCCCTGTGTCAGTGTTTGATTCAAAGCAATGCCTTCTCCATTGCCTTTGCTCTAGGAAGAAGTATGCCATGCATCATCAGACCGCCTGGTAACACTGACACTTTTATATATCCCTGAGAAATAATTTCTGTAGCTGAAATGCCAAAAAGTTTGCAAAGCAGGATTTTGGAGAAATAAGCAAAATAAAGACAACCTGTTAAATTCTTCAGTGTTCAGGCACTTTACAAAAAAATGGTATTCTGGGGCTAAGGTCACTGAGGTGAGCAAAATGATGCATGGGGCTGCCACATAAATCTCATTTATGTCCTATAATTTTTCATCTGCTCCAGGTCAGTAGGGATTTAAAATGCCTGGCTAACAGGAATGGGGCAGTCAGGATATTTCTCATGGGACCCTCAGAAGAAATGTAGACTCTTTATTTCTCTCTCGATACAGGGACCAAGAAACCACGAGGCCATTCTTGATACCCTGGCATGTATCGGACTCTGCTAAACATGACCACATATCCACCTCTAACCTCCTGAGAAGTTGTTTATGTTTTAGTTCTCACAAACGTGTTCTCTGTTTCAATTACAAATATTACTGTCCTCAATAACATGCCTAGGCAGCAAAGACTACATATATATATATTTTTTTCTTGCACAAAATTGATTGCTCATAGAGGACACTACCTATTTATAGTACTTGAATTGAAATGACGAATAATCAGACAAGTAGTGTTAAAGTGTTTCCTAATATTGATGGCTATTATTTAGTTGGTGCTTACTATGGGCCAGGAATTGTACTAGTCGGCTATCTTTTAATAAAGGAGAATTTCACATTTATAAGAACCTGGTCAGGTGGGTATTATTATAATTTCACAAATAAACATACAAGCTAATAAAATAAAGGGATTTCCAGAGATCACATATAAGAAAGTAAGAATATCATGTTTTCAACTCAGAGCCAACGTTCTTTCTGTCACCTTACTTAGATTTCAATCTTTCATAGATATAAATGTCTAGAGCTTTTCTAATCAGCCTTCACTTCACTTGAACTGTGGATGTTTTCTAAAGGCAAAGCAGATAAATTGGATCTTAAACAGACATTTAGATAAATGATATTGAAACAGACTGTTTGAAAACAGGAATACAGAAGTAACGTGAGTCTTTGTAGGGGAGAGGAGGAAAATTTCACAGAGAAATGGAAGTTGAACTGGAACCTTAAACGATATATGGGAAACATAGGAAAACAGAGAGGGGAGGATATTTTAGGAGGAGAGATGTTAGTTTGAGCAAGTGTTATAGATGGTGATTATAATGTAAAATTGGGCAGGACCAGGAGAGGACTGGGAAGCCAGGGCTGGGGTCCTAGCGAGTACTTACGAGTAAGAGAGGGACATGGGACAGGGATTGAGATGGTACTTCACCTTTTACTGGGGGTGAGCTCTGAAAGAAATGACTTTTGCTCACTTCAGAAAGATAAAAGAATTAGAGAATGTCTTTGTTATGATTGTATTTCAATTGAGAGTCCCCAAAACCTATACATAGAAGAACACCAATAGCAAGCAGTACTTTTGGAAGGCAAAAATCTGTGAGCTTTGTCAGAAGTTGTGATATATGGACAAGTTTGTAGCTATTACCCCCCACCCCTTGCCTTTAGGAAGGCTTCTGGTGTACCAAGTTTCTTCAACCACAAATTCTTCAAGCCATGAAGTTAAGGAATGAAAATTTAACAGTTCTGACGTTGCCATGCGATATGGTAAATCAGTTAATGTTTTCTATAATTTTTGCAAGGTTCTAAACGGGTTTTTCACTTTAATCTTTCTCTGGAAATAATGTATTTTTATTTGTTTTTCAAGTTCAGAACAAGGTAAACTGTTTATTAAACAATGGTTTGATGCAGTGTGGCAGCTTGGAGACAGGAAAATAGGTAGGGGGGAGTAGGACTGACAGTGGCACAAGCCTAAGGTTGCTCGGTGTGTGTCAAGGGATCTCATAATAAAACATGCTTCTGCAGGAAACTACGTCAACTCGATAGACAGAAAGCAGCAAGGCCAAAATTCAGCTTGCTTGCTGCAGTTCTACGCAATGATTGGTTTCTGATTGGTTAAGCAGCTAATCCAGTTTGGTAGGGCTCATGTGGCACTTGTTAAATATTTTGAATTTTCACCCTGGAAACAAGACCAGCTTTATTATTTGTGGGGTCCTGTGCAAAGTGAAAACATGGGACTCGTTGTTCAAAATGCAGGGAAAAAGTGTCATTGAAGATACTAAATATAAAGTTCTTTCCTTTCTTCTGTGGTCTGTCTTTTGACTTCTCATAGTACTTTTTATTTGCTATTTAATGTCATTCTACATAAAGAAAAATTAAAAATTTAAATTACTAGCATGTATTATACTATTCATTTTTTGTATTGTGTAATGTCAGTTTTAAATGCCAGTATAAGAGCATTTAACTTGTATGCCAAAATTTAACACCAAGCTTACAAATTTCTTATTTTGCAGTTCGTGCATGCACATGTATTTTGTTCTTACAAGAGCAGTGGAAATACTGTACAAAACTAACTCTAACTCACTTGTTTTTACTTCTCTTGTTAATCTTCACATTCTATCAACACTCTCTACCTTTGGCTTACTGATGAATAAAGAAGGACTAAAAGGAAAAGGAACTATGTGTTGTACTATGTGGGAAACCGAGTCTTCCATGCTGCCTGAGGCATTTCTAGGGTGGTGGCTGAGAATGCTGAGCTGCAGGCCTGCATAGAATGCCATGCAGGCTCGCCCTGTAAAGATGTAAGCCTTGTGACTATGATAACGATATACACCTGATGTATGTGTCTTGTGACTATGATATACACCTGATGTAATTTGTGACTATGACGTTCCTGATGTAAACAAGATGTACACACCTGATGTAACTACACCTGATGTGAACGTAGGTATCTGGTGGGCTCTCCTGAGCCCGAGGATCTTTAGCATATGCACGTGATCTGCTCTAATAAATAGCTGGAGCAAAGATGCATTGTCGTCCACTCACCCTAAAGACAGTGGGCCCCCTGCTCCCTTAACTCTTAGCTTTGTGTCCGTGTCTCATTCCTGCGTCGCCCTGTCAGCAATAGTACTATCTTCCCCTTTTCTTTTAAGCCATCATTTTCAGCATAAGTGGCTGGCTAATACATGGAATTAACACAAATAAGAAAGACTAGGATCAGATTCCTCCTTATTTGTGTTCATTGTTCTTTTTTTTTTTACTTTGTTTGAAGCAAATTCTGGTTTGAAAAGATGGTTTCTCGGTCCTGTCAGAGCCTGCACTTACTCATTCTTAAACATAACACGCTTACCTTGTACTCACCTTGAGTATCATTGAACTCCCATATATCATGTGTCGTGAGGCATAGCAAGTGCTGTATGTGAATGGGGTGGAACAACAGCAGACACACATATTGTGCATACCTCCTCCGCTCACACGCATGCTCCAAACACAAAGCACAAAGTCAAAGATAAAATTAAGAATTTCAAGATGGCAACAGCACAGCATTAAACCAGGGACTGAATCCACCCATGAAGCTGACCCTGCCTGGAAAGTAGTGAAGCCTAGGGCTGTAGCAGCAAGATGATGAGCATTTGGTGAGAGTGAGCTCTAGAAGATGAAGAAAGAAAACAAAATGAAAGAAACCAAGAGCTTTGTACATCCTAAAACAGAAGACCATCAGAAGTACCAAGGTTGTCATATTGGGGGTGTGGGACGTACAGCAGACCAAGAACCTCTGGATGTCAGTAAAGCATCTGTTATGGTCTGTGGTAGAATCCTTGAGGGGCAGTGGAGGAGCACATGGACTTGACCCAAGTGATTAAATTGACCCTGCATGCAAGTTGCTAATGTGAAAATTTATGTCACCCCTGAAAGGAGTTTCCCAGATAGGAAGCTGAATCCCAGCACTCGATTACCTTCCCTGGTTGGTCAATATTTTACTCAATGTCTTGGGAAGCATGTTTATGATGAAGTGGAACTGTGAAGGAGAGGGGCTACATTAAATGACCAAAACATAAATTAAAAAAAAAAAAAGGCTTGGCCCATCATCCTAGCCTTCCCAATCTAAGAGTTGTAGCTAAATATGGAAAAAAGGTAAAATTCTGCACTGTCATGTAAACGAGGCTCAGGTGTAGTGTTGAAAATGTAGATTAATAGTTGAGCTTTTAAAAAAGACCTAGAGGCTTTATTATAATTACAGCAAACATTATGTGAGTTAGCAGCATGTGGTGGCTGGAATAAAATCACTAATTTGCTATTGAGCTACATAAATAGATGTAAAATATCTAGGACAAGGATGGATATAAGAAAATTCAACCCTGTGAGCTTCATACCACACCTGTGGTATTGTCTTTAGTTCTTTCTATATGTTTAAAAGTGATATAATCAAACAAGACTATGGTTATTGGAACTGGGTAGGAAACGGTAGATACTCAAGACCATATACTTTCAAGAACAGTAGAACAATGGTACTGTTTAGTTTTGTGAAAAGGAAAATTCAGTGGAGAGGAAGAAAGGAGAAATGTTTTTGAATGTTTGGAGAGTTCTCACACAGAGACGGAATTAGATTAACTAATTTAACTGAAGTATGAACCTAGAACCAATGGCAAATACTAGAATGGGATAGACTTCAGGTCAACGTTAGGAGGAAGTCTGAATTGTATGAGCTTCTAAAGATGAAATGAGATGTTCTGGGAATTAATAAACCCCAGTTGCTAGAACAGGAATGTGGTGTTATTTAAAGAGGTTAAATTGTGAAGTTGGACAATTGGGGCTCACATTCAGACCTTGACACTTACCAGTGTGATCTGGTAGACTGCTCAAGGTCTCCAGGCTGCGGTTTCTGATGGAGGATGTCACACTTTACTCCAGGGATGTTTGGAGCATTAGAGAAAAATCTGTGTAAATCCCTTGATACGAGCTCAAAGCTGTACTGTTGCTCTGGATTATTATGATTACAGTGGTAGCTACATACAATTAGATTGGTAACTCATTAAACCAAACTCTGAGCAGTTGAGTGGATTGTGTTTGCAGATCCTGTACAATCCTGGATCCCCGTAATACTCTGTAATTAAGATCCTAGAGCAATCATAAAAGAGAACAGCCATTGCTCATTGGCCATTTATTTCCCCTTGCTTGTTCTTTTTTTAAGATTTTTTTTTTGATTAGAAAAGTTACAGGTTTACAGAAAAATCATGCAAAAAATAAGAATATATGCCTCCCTTCCATTATTAGCACCTTGAATTAGTGTGGCAACATTGCTACAATTGATGAATGCATATTATTATAATTGTGCTATTAACTTGCTCTTTTTAGTCACTATTGATTTGATTTTTTAAAAAATTTCCATTCCGTTGTACATAAGGCTAGATTTGTAATGAGACAATGAAGATGTTATGCTCACAAGATACTGAATATGCATTACAGCATCTTATAGTGAGCATGAACATATTTCTAGCCATAGAAGAATTCTACTTTGACTTATATCACAATATATCTATCTGAAAGACTTTTAGAAAGTAGGAACTTGCTTATAATAGTTTTTATCAAACTTTTTCCTTAACTTCTTCTGTCATGAAAGCTCAGATCATAAGAATTGGCTTACATAAATATTTTCAGAGCTTTCCTAATGAAATATCAATTTTTACATGGGGGTATATGGTGTTGTGGATTTTGATAGTCAAAACAAAAAATATTTCTGAAAAGCAAATGGAACTTAACCTATTGCAACCCTGAACTCAAACACCTAAATTCTCATCTTATCTTCTGACATTCTGTTCTCTGCAGCATCTTTTAAAAACTAAGGTGTTCTCTGGACTGGGACAGATGAATCACTAAACGATTAGAGAGATTAGTACTCTTACACCCAGCCAAGTAGGATAAGATAGATTCTATTTTATACCTGGAATAATGAGATTATACCAGCAATAACATTTATTGAGCACCTTCCACATGTTGAGTGCTGTGACAAGTACTTTACTTTTTTTCATGCTTGCAACAACCCCAGCTGAAGAATATAGTATGTATTTTTTATTTATAGGTGAGATACCAAGCTCCATGAGGGCTGAGAACATGAGTCTGTCACTCATTGCATTTACCCCAAGGGCCTAGCTGGATGCCAGGCATATCAGGCACACAAATATCTGTTGAATTAATGGATGGATGAATGAACAGTTTCCTAGGCTGATCAATGGAGATACCATGAAATGGGATGACTTTAAACAATGGGAATTTATTAGCTTACAGTTTGAGGCCAGGAGAATGTCCAAATCAAGGCATCATCAGGGCAATGCTTTCTTCCCCGTGATCCTTGGCTCCTCTGCCACATGGCAAGGCACATGGCGGCATATGTGGTCTTCACTTCTGGGTTCCCTTGATTTCAGCTTCTTGTTCCCAGGATTTTTTTTTTCTCTCTCTCTGTATTCATTCTGTTTATAAAGGACCCCAGTAGGATGAAAAATACCCATCCTGAATGAGATGGGACACACCTGAACACACCTTGTCACAAAGTCCTACTTACAATGGGTTCACACTTAACAGGAGAACAGGAGTGGATTAGATTTAAGAACATGTTTTTCTGGGGTACATATGGCTTCAAACCACCACACAGATGAAAACATGGAATTTCAGAAAGAAAAAGCACCTGAATCTTCCTGTTAGGACCTCTGGTTTCCAGGCACTTTATAAAGTGATATAGATGGTAATATGCATTTTCAGACTGAAAAACCATTAAATATCTGGTAGTTGACACTGGGAAAACCTGAGATAAAATGTTTTTACAGATTTTTATCTTCTCCAAATATATTGGTTATTTTTATTTGCATTCTACGAAGCTTGGTTCACACAAATTGATTCCTATACTTTACTAGCTCAGATACTATTTTCAGAATAGCCTTTATTTCCTCTGATTATGAGAACAATACATGGGAGATAGAATGAAATTATGTAGATATGGGTTTGGATCCTGCCTCTACTATATATCAGCTAAGAGACCTTAGGCAAGTTACCTAATAAAGATAATATTTCCTTTATTGTTTCTTTATTTCTCTTTTTCTCTTTCTACTTTTCCTTCTCTCCCTCCCTTCCTCCCTCCCTCCCTCTCTCCCTCCTTTCTTTCTTTCTTTCCCTAGAATTAAAGGAGATATGTGAAATTTTCTTCCCATCCTGTCATGTACATTATAAACATTCAGCATATTAAGCTATTAATGATTAAATATTAACATAACAACATATACTTAACATAGAAAATGGTAAATATAAAAGTATTGAAAAATAATAAATCATGCATAATCACATCCTCAAAAATAAGTACAGTCAGTAGTTATATACTTTCTTCTTCTTCCCCCCTCCATGAATATTTTAAAATAGCTGAGATAGTAGCGTGTATATAATTTTGTGAACTGTATTTTTTTTTTATCTCAGCAGGAAACTAATTTGATTAAGAGATAAAAGCTGAAAAAGTCAGGAGCATCTTCCACACTAGAGCATTTTGATGCTATGTTCATAGACTTAAGTGGGCACTTCTTTGTGTTTTAAATTACTTTTCTGCTCATGGATTGATGAAGTTAAAGTGTTTCTCCCCAGGACATCTGGAAGGCAGTACTCATTCTGCTCTCTAATTGAAGAATAAATGTCTAGTTTTGCTCTTTGCTTTTTCCAGGCTTGTGCTAATCAGGATGCAGGATCTTTAGGATTTCAAATAATTAGTGATGGATATTGTGCTCTGGTTGTTCAGTAACCTTCTCTTTTCCTTTTCATTGCCTTCTCATTAGCAATCAAAAGAGAAATCACATCAAAGAAGCTGAATATACATTCATATGGTTTGAATACTGTGCTGATTTGAATGTATTATGTCCCCCAAAATGCTGTTATCTTTGATGTAATCTTGTGTGGGCAGATGTATCAGTGTTGATTAGATTATAATTCTTTGAGTGTTTCCATGGAGATGTGACCCACCCAACTGGGGGTGATGACTCTAATTGGATAGTTTCCATGGAGTTGTGGCCCTGCCCATTCAGCATGGGCCTTGATTAGTTAACTGGAGCACTATATAAGCTCAGACAGAAGAAGCAAGCTTGCTACAGCCAAGAGGGACACTTTGAAGAATGCACAGGAGCTGAGAGAGGAGCTGCAGCTTACAGAGACATTTTAGAGACAGCCTTTGAAAGCAGACTTTTGCCCCAGAGAAGCTAAGAGAGGACAAATACCCCAAGTGCAACTAAGAGTGACATTTTTGAAGAACTGCAGCCTAGAGAGGAATGTTCTGGGAGAAAGCCAGTTTGAAACCAGAACTTTAGAGCAGATGCCAGCCACGTGCCTTCCCAGCTAACAGAGGTTTTCTGAACACCATTGGCCATCCTCCAGTGAAGGTACCCAACTGTTGATGACTTACCTTGGACACTTTATGGCCTTAAGACTGTAACTTTGTAATCAAATAAACCCCCTTTATAAAAGCCAATCCATTTTTGCATCCTGGCAGCATTAGCAAACTAGAGCAAATACCATTACATGTTTGTGAATTACTCAAGAACCTGGGAGTATTTAACTTGAAAACCAGGCTTATAAAGATGAGAGCAGGTTTGCCCATGACAACTGTTGCACTCAACTGCAAGGGACCAACTATGAAAATATGGCACTTGGCTTTTTTCTTGCTTACTGTCTGTGTTTCCCAGAATGACTGAAGCTAAGGTCAGGGATCTCGCTTTTGGCTTTCACTGTCTAGGGAAGGTGCTGTTTTGTCCAAATTACTCTTCTCAGGAAAGAGGAGAATAGTGATCCATTGTCCGTAACTGAATTCTGAGAGCAAAAATCCTGCAGACTATAGCCTATCTAGAAAGAAAAAAACATAAACTAGGTAATAGTAGGAGCTAGGAACCTTTGACCATGCATTTTCCACATATTCTAACTGTGCTAAGAGCTTTATTCCTAGCTAGAGTAAATTTTTAAAATTATTATCATCTATCATCATCATCATATTTGGTATGTATGTGTGTGAGGAAAGAGCACTACTTGACTTGCTTTTCAGGTCAAGCTGGTGGATGTAGCATGTATGGGGTTGGACACCATAAATAGTAAGAGCCCTTTTTTTTAAGGAGGATTAGAGCTTTTCTCTGTTCTTTGACTGGATTTTATGCAGCTCCTTATCTTTTACTGCCTACCACAGTAGATGCTGGAAAAATAGGGTGTTCTAGCTCAGAGGGGCTTGTATGCACACACATCATTGTAGGTTGAGGTACCTCAGAAATAAAGATTTATGTACACAAAGTTTCTCTGGAGATGGACCCAGGAAGCACTAATAAGGGGGTGAGGCAGTGAGACAGGGAAGGGAAGAAAGCCAGTAAAAGGTGAGTTTTGGATCAGTTTACCACTATGGGCAATTTGAGCTCAATCCCATTGGAAAACTCTGAAAGACAAAGCAGAATATGCCTCAGAATTTCTGAGTGTTTTTAGAGAAACACTTGTCCTTTCACCATAGATGCTCCTTTATTTCCTCCAAGAATTCTGTCCTTGCTTATGTCCTTAGAGTGCATGGCTTGCATTTTTAGTTTACTTTTTACCTCTGTGAGAACCACTTCTTAATTTTCATATTTAAATTCCAAAATCATAATGGCAAGGTTGTCATGGATAAAAAGTTGAATCTTGTGTATTCCCTTATTTTATTCCATGATAATTCTGGATCCTTCCAACCTGTCACTTTTTATGAATCATTCTGGAGGATGATTTGCCTCTGCATGTCAGTTCTCTACATTAGAACCCTTTGTACAGCTCTTGTCAACACTCTTGTGCTGTACACAGTACCTGGAGAAGGTCAAGGGAATAGATCCTCAAACAGTAACTTTGAGGTCAATTTTACACATACTCTGAGTCTGCTTAAAACAAGGGAGTCTAATGCCTTTGAAAATTTGAATTTGCAAACAACTTTCCAAGAGTGGAAACCTGTTTAGCTGTTCTTATTAAAAATAAAATTTTCAGTCTTATTCTTAGTTGCTGAGTCAGGATGGCTGCTTTAGAAATGTACTTTTAAGTCTTAGATTTGCTCTGGCAAATGAAATGAAAATGAAATGAAAAAGTTAGCAAAAATTATGTAATTGTCTCTCTAGCCAAAGAAGTGATGAATGCGTCCGCAGATTACATTTTTTTCTTATTCACACAGTAAGACTTGCCCTACAAGAATATGCTGCTTTTCATTCAGAGAGCCTTTTCGGTTCTGCAAAATTTGCAGAAAAATTCAAGGCATGCAGGAGAGAAAAGTTTTGTATTACCTCGAACAATAGCAAGTGGCAATGGAACACCTGTCAAATGAGTTTGGCTTTCATTTTAGCAGCAGCAGCAACACGGAAACTCTCAAGGTGTGATGAATTATTATCCACCATCTGTTCTGCAAAATGTTAATTCTTCTTGAACCAAAATTACAGTCCAGCAAATGAGCTCTTAGCAAAGCAACAAGTCATCATACATATGAAAGAAACTACAGAGAGAATTTGAGCTGGAAGTTATTGCTAAATGATTTGCTGGAAACAGAGTGGACTCTTACTGAAGACCAGAGAAAATGGTCAATCAGATAATGAAACATGAAATAAGCAATCAGCTATAGGAAGATGGGAAACGTGTATCTCCAGAGGTTAAGTTACAGGCTGTTTCTTGATCCTTTAGGAAAACAATTACTGGCCATCTCTATAAAAATTTTTGTGTGTGGTATTTGCCGACGGTTGCTGTGAGTGGTGCCCCAGAGTTGAGAAACGTAGTCATCCTGGGTTTTTTTTGTCCCCTGATTGTAATACAATCCTTGTGTAGGGGACCTGTATCTGCCCTTTCTTTTAAATCATCAACTCTGCACACCACTGTTCTGTAATGAATACATAGCCAGCAGGAGAAGAGACAAAATGGAAAGTTGTCTAGGGACTGGACTATAATACTTCTTTCCTTAAGACTAGGATTAGGTTTCTGAAAACATTTTGAATAAGATAAGTTTTAGTAGAGGAATGAAGGAGTATATACCAGAGAAAATAGGAATTGTCTCCAAGTATGGCTCTGAAAGCCCTGATATATTCCTACACCAATGGCTATGCCTGTTTTATGTCCATGTTTGTATTTTTATATCTATATCCACATCAATAGCTATCTATATCTATATATTAACAGTCATTCAAATGATACAGAGTGTGTCAAATGAACTTTATATTTCGTATACCTAAAATTTAAAAAATCATCAATTCAAAACAATTTCAATTTCTTTGTTTTTCAGATGACTTTCTGAGATGATGTTTGCTGATATTACTGATGATTTTGGTCACAAACAAAGAAGATAAGTTAATTTTCCTGAGAAGAGGAATCTTCCAACTCTTGGATCTCCAAGACCTTAGGTTTTCTTCTTTCTATTCTGAACTTGAAATTGTGAGATTATTTCTTGAGAAGGTAGATAAGCTCTTGGGTGCATTTGAATGGCATGGCTGAAAGGTCAAAGCACATCTTTTTAAACATCATGTTATTGTGCACTTGTTTGCTGGTCACACTATAATATATAATTTCATTATAGAACATTTGGAGGAATTAAAAAAAGGTCAAAGAAGAAAATAAGTCATCCATAATTCTGCTATTCTAAAACAGCCATTATTATCATTTTGGTACATATCCTTCTAAACATGAATTTAAAAATTTCTAGACAACATTCTATTGGCATAAGTGAGGTTAAAGCACTTATCTCAATACTTCACTGTAATTATCTTAACTTCCCTGGCTTGTAGCACAATGTTAGAGCCCAAGCCTTCCCTCAATACCTCCCTGTATTAGTTAGGGTTCTCTAGGGAAACAGAATCAACAAGAGATATCTATAAATATAAGATTTATAAAAGTGTCTCATGCAACTGTGGGTATGCACAAGTCCAAATTCCATAGGGCAGGCAGCAGACTGGCAACTCCAATGAAGATGTTCAATGAACTCCTCAGGCAATGAACTGGCAACTTCGATGAACTCATCAGGAAATGCTTCACTGCTTAACCAAAAAAGAAGTGAAGGTCCTCTGTCTTGCTTAAAAGTCTTCAACTGATTGCATTCTCTCTTGTGAAAGACATACCCTTCATGGATGTAATCAGTCACAGCTGCAGCCAATTGATTGATGATTTAATAAACCGGCCTGTTGGTTTATTAACCAGCCACAAATGTCCTTGCAGTAACAGTTAGGTCAGTGCTTGCTTGACCAGACACCTGGGTACCATCACCTGGCCATGTTGACACATGAACCTAACCATCACAGTTCACCCCTTGTCAACTTCGCAGTTATACATATCATCTTAAATCATACTTTATCTCTAAGTAGAGAACAATAACAGACATATTTCACCTAACAATGTTCTGGTGTACTGCATACAACTGGAAACAAACTAATTCTCTCCAGAATAAGGTGCAAGTCCTTGGGTGACATTAACTCTTAAAATTGATTTCCTTTAACTTAAATACTGCAAAATGAACAACACAGCTTATGTCATTTAATAAGGGAATAAGACAGGGAAGAAAGCAAAGATACTGGCTTTACAGACAAATACAAACATACTCATAACAAAACAAGCAGGAAATATTCATGCCATCATAGTCCTCATTTCTGCAGCTGGTCACATGGCCAAAGTTCATATTTATCACTGCCTTCTTCCACTACTCATTCCATGTTCTCTTCACCTTCAGCAAACACTTCAGTTAGCTGTGGTTCTTTGCCTGATGGGGTGACCCAAACCTTCAGTCCTGAAGCTTCTTGGCCATTGGTGGTCCTGCCTGGACTTGGTTGTTGCAGTTTTCCATTGACTTTAATCACAGGGCATAGTAGTACTAAGAGACACCCTAGGGGATCTTCTGTACTCCAGGAAAACTCTTCTTTACATCCATTCTGACATTGCAGTGCTATTTCCCCTTGATAGTCAGGATCAATCACCCCAGCCAGTACAGTAATCCCCTTCCTTGCCTGTTGATTCAGAGGCATAAGAAGAAGCCCAAAGTGGCCAGGTGGCGGTCTTAATTTCCAGTTCAATGGGATTATTGTTGTGTTTCCTGGTGAAAGCATTCCTTCTTTAGGAACAAAGACTTGTAGACCAGCAGAGCTTAAGCTTGCAGGGACAGGAAATAAAAAATTTTCCTAGTGGGTCAGTAGGAGTGATAGTGAGTGGTGCCACTTCTATTTCCACCCCTCAATCCCTGGATCTGTGAATCCTGGCTATGAGAGGCACAGCACCATAGAGTGGACACTGATTCAGAGCATATACAGCCTCCTGGAGAATACTGCCCCAGGCCTGCAAGGTATTGTCACCTAGTTGGTGCCATAGTTGAGTCTTCAACAGGCCATTCCACCGTTTTATCAACCCAGCTGCCTCTGGATGATGGGGAACATGGTAAGATCAGAGAATTCCATGAGCATGTCCCATTGCCTCACTTCATTTGCTGTGAGGTGGGTTCCTTGGTCATGAGCAATGCCATGTGGAATACCATGATGGTGTATGAGGCATTCTGTAAGTCCACAGATCATAGTTTTGGTAGAAGCATTTCATACAGGGAAGGCAAACCCATACCTGGAGTACATCTATTCCAGTAAGAACAAATTGCTGCCCTTTCCATGATGGAAGTGGTCCAATGTAATCAACCTGCCACAAGGTAGCAGGCTGATCACCTCGGGGAATGGTGCCATATCGGGGACTGAGTGTGGGTCTTTGCTGCTGGCAGATTGGACACTCAGCAGTGGCTATGGCCAGGTGAGCCTTGGTGAGTGGAAGTCCATGTTGCTGAGCCCATGAATAACTTCCATCCTTACCACCATGACCACTTTGTTCCTGAGCCCATTGGGCAATGACAGGAGTGGCTGGGGAAAGAGGCTGATTTGTATCCACTAACTGGATCATTTTATCCACTTGGTTATTAAAATCTTCTGCTGAAGTCACCCTCTGGTGAGCATTCACAGGGGTCACAAATTTATCTTCATGGTTTTTGCCCACTCAGAAAGGTCTATCCATATACCCCTTCCCCAGACTTCTTTGTCAGCAATCTTCCAATCATGTTCCTTCCAAGACCCTGACCATCCAGCCAAACCATTAACAACAGCCCACAAATCAGTATACAAATGCACCTCAGACCAGTTCTCCTTCCAAGCAAAGTGAACAACCAGGTGCACTGCTCGAAGTCCTGCCCACTGGTAGGATTTCCCCTCACCACTGTCCTTCAGGGACATCCCAGAAAGGGGCTGCAGTGCTGCAGCTGTCCACTTTCGGGTGGTGCCTCCATATCATGCAGAAACATTTGTAAACCAGACCCAAGTTTTCTCTTCCTCAGTCAACTGATTGTAAGGAACTCCCCAAGATGCCATGGCTGTGGGCTGGGAAAGAAAAGATACAGTGGCAGGAGTGGGGGCAATAGGCATTTGGGCCACTTCCTCATGTAACTTACTTGTGCCTTCAGGACCCACTTGAGCTCTATGTCATATATACTGTTTCCATTTTATGACAGATTGCTGCTGGGCATGCCCAAATTTATGGCTGGGCAGGTCAGACAACACCCAGCTCATCATGGGTAACTCAGGTCTCATGGTAACTTGGCAGCCCATGGTTAAGTGTTCTGTCTCTAGGGCCCAGTAGCAGGCCAACAGCTGTTTCTCAAATGGAGAGTAGTTATCTGCAGAAGATAGTAAAGCTTTACTTCAAAATCCTAAGGGTCTGCATTGTGATTCTCCTATAGGAGCCTGCCAAAGGCACCAAACAGCATGTCAATTTGCCACTGACACTTCCAGCACCATTGGATCAGCTGGATCATATGGTCCAAGTGGCAGAACAGCTTGCCCAGCAGCCTGGACTTGTTGCAGAGTCTCATCTTGTTCCGGTTCCCACTCAAAACAAAAGCTTTTTTGGTCACTCAGTAAATGGGCTGGAGTAGTACACCCAAATGAGGAATATGTTGTCTGCAAAATCTGAAGAGGCCAACTAAGCATTGTGACTCTTTTTTGTTCATAGGAGGGGCCAGATGCAACAGCTTATCCTTCACCTTAGAAGGGCTATCTCAACATGCCCCACAAGATGGGACACCTAGAAATTTTACTAAGTTGGAAGGCCCCTGTATTTTTGTTGGATTTATCTCCCATCCTCTGCCATGCAAATAACTTACCAACAAATCTAGAGTAGTTGCTACTTCTTGCTCACTAGGTCCAATCAACTAAATATCAATATAAGGGACCAGTGTGATGTCATGTGGGAGGGAGAAATGATCAAGATCCCTGTGGACATTATTATGACATAGGATTGGAGAGTTGATATAACCCTGAGGTAGCACAGTAAATGTAAACTGCTGGCCTTGCCAGCTGAATGCAAACTACTTCTGGTGGCCCTTACTATCAACTATTGAGAAAAAAGCATTTGGCAGATCAATAGCTGCATACCAGGTACCAGGGGATGTGTTGACTTGCTCAAGCAATGATACCCCATCTGGAACAGCAGCTGCAATTGGAGTCACCACCTGTTTAAGCTTGTGATAATCCTCTGTCATCCTCCGAGACGCATCTGTTTTCTGCACAGGCCAAATAGGAGAGTTGAATGGGGTTGTGGTGGGAATCATCACTCCTGCATCCTTCAAGTCTTTAAGAGTAGCATTGATCTCTGAAATCCCTCCGGGAATCTGGTATTGCTTCTGGTTTACTGTTTTGCTAGGCAGGGGCAATTCTAGTGGCTTCCACTTGGCCTTTCCCACCATAATACCCCTCACTTCACGAGTCAGGGAACCAATGTGAGGATTCTGCCAGTTCCTGAGTATCTCTATTCCAATTATACATTCCAGAACTGGGCAATAGCCACAGAATGGGTCTGGGGACCCACTGGACCCAATTTAAGGCATACTTGAGCTAAAACTCCATCAATCACCTGACCGCCATAAGCCCCAACTCTGACTGGTGGACCAAAGTGACGTTTTGGGTCTCCTGGAATTAATGTCACTTCTGAGCCAGTGTCTAATAATCCCCAAAATATCTGATCATTTCCTTTTCCCCAATGCACAGTTACCCTGGTAAGAGGCTGTAGGTCCTCTGGGCAAGGCTGGGAGGAAGATTAACAATATAAACTTTGGGCAGTGTAACAGGGTCCTTCTCCAAGGGTACACGGCCTTCCTCTCGTTCAAGGGGTTCTGGATCTGTAAACTGTCTCAAGTCTGGAAATTGATTAAGGGGACATGACTCTCTGTTTTTGTAATTCAAGGGAGACTTTTGCTCACTTGACCTAGAATTCTTCTGCTTATACAGTTCAAACAAGAATTTAGTCAACTGCTCATCTGTTTTACTACTTGGTACTCCATGATCTACTAGCCATAAGTCTCTTTAAATCAGATTATTTTGACTGCTGCCTTGAGCCTGTTTTACATTATGGTAGCCATGCCCACCTTGTCTTTGATGATTAACTTCTGCCATGTGGCTTCTGCTCACTTGGGATCTGATTATCCCCATTGTGTTTAAGGATTCCAGCTCAGTGACAGCAGTTCCCACAGTAATATCTGACCTACAGAGAAGGGCGACTACAGAGCTCTTCAGGGATGATGGAGCTAGTCTCACAAATTTATTCCTCATTGTCCTGGTAAAAGATGTGTCCTCTGGACATTCCAGGGGTGTGTGAGCAGGTCTCCCATGATGAATCCACTCTAACATTCCAATCTCTCTAAGCCTTTGAATCCCTCCTCTACATTATACCAGGGAAGTTCTGGCATTTCAACCTCTGGTAATGCCGGCCTCCTTTTGATGCATGTTTCAGCCAACCACCCAAACAGTTAACACCCTTTCTAACCCCTCACGCTACAATATTGATTGCAGAATCTCTGCTTAGTGGGCCTATATCAATAAATTCAGCCGGATCCAACTTTATATTCCTTCCACCATTATCCTACACCCTTAATATCCATTCCCACACATATTCCCCTGATTTCTGTCTGTATAAGTTGGAAACTCACGCAGTTCTTTTTGAGTATAGTGTACTTCCTCATGGGTCACAGCTGGTACCTTACCCTTCAGGGCCTGTTGGGACTTTAGTTATAGGTCTTGAAGCAAAGACTGATGGTGGGGGTGGGGCTCTAAAAGAATTAGAAGTATCCCTCAAGTCATTTACCTCAGGACATTCTGTTGCTGTTTCATCTTGTAAAACAAGATTAATCTCTCCAGACAGAGGAGTGAGGGCTGCTTCCTCAGGGGAGGTGATTACAGCTTTAGCAGGCATGGAAGGGTTAATCTCTTTAGGTGGAGTTTGGATGGCAGGTTCCTGGGTGCATACTGGATGTTGGGAAACTGTTTCCTCAGGGCAGAGTGGAGGTGGGGAAGCTGTTTCCTCAGGGCAGACCACTACAGGTATATCTAACAAAGACTCAGAATCCAGGGTTCCAATGTCCTCACTGCCACTATTATCAATCCATATGTCCCCATCCCAAGTTTCAGGATCCCATTCATTTACATTCAGTGCCTTTACTTTAACAGCAACACCCTGTGAGATTGAGATTTTAGTTTACATTGTAAATCTTCTACTAGCACAATGAGACTCTGGGTCTGGATTTCAGAAATCTCAAGTCTGCAGCCACAGGAAAGAAGATTTTCTTTCAGGGCACACATAGAAACATTTACATCTGTTTATGGTGCTTAAGTTTTAAATTTGAAGTCTTTAGCTCATTCCTTTCTCTTACAACTTTAGCATATCTAAAAGAAACCAACCAACATCATTATACCTCAACTCCGCAAATCTCTGTTAAGGTGTCAAAAACACTGTCACCCAGAGCCTTGCTTCATGCAAGAATATGATTAGGAGAATCAAATGGTGATATTTTGCATATCTCCATTGCCAACACATGCCATGGAATGTCAGTGCCATCTTGATTATTGGAAATGGAGTCATCAGTGCCTTTGAATCTAATCAGAGTAGAAAACTGATTGTAAAAGCCCATTTTAAGATTCTGTTTCTCAAGAACCACTCCCAGTACCAAGTTGTTTAGTTAGGGTTCTCTAGGGAGACAGAATCAACAAGAGATATCTATAAATATAAGATTTATAAAAGTGTCTCACACAGCCATGGTATACATGAATCAATTCCGTAGGGCAGGCAGCAGACTGGCAACTTCAATGAAGATGTTCATTGAACTCCTCAGGCAATGAACTGGCAACTTCGATGATCTCAGAAAATGCTTCACTGGTCAGCCAAGGTAGAAATGAAGGTCCTCTGTCTGCTTAAAAGTCTTCAACTGATTGCATTCTCTCATTGTGGAAGACATGCCCTTCATGGATGTAATCAGTTACAGCTGCAGCCAATTGACTGAGGATTTAATAAACCAGCCTTCTGGTTTGTTAATCAGTCACAGATGTCTTTGCAGTAATGGTTGGGCCAGTGCTTGCTTAACCAGACACCTGGGTACCATCACCTGGCCATGTTGACACATGAACTTAACCATCACACTCCCCATGTTATTTTGGGCATGCCCTGGGGTGACTCCTATGGGGTGTCAATAAGTATGTCTCCTGCAATCCAAGTCAACTCTTTGTAAAGCCACTTGGATCACAGCCCTTTAGGTACCTTATTCTCTGTATCTTCCTTGAGAACACTATATTCATGCTAAGGGAACTGTCTTTAAGTCGCACTTAATCTGCAAAACCTTGAGCTACCAAATGAACACAATGTCCTGCAGTCTTCATACCCTGCCTGCTGTGTCACTACTTGGCACCTGGACCCTCAAACAAAGGTGCTTGAACTCATACCTAGTAGAAGACTTACAAAACATCTCCTTTTGCTGGCATCCTCATCTCTTTTCTTAGGGCTCAAACACAAAAGCATGGGGACTGAAGAACAAACATCATGCTGCTTTCTGTATCTTTTGTCTCATCCCTCCATGCCCAAAACCCCTCCTAGCAGGACAATTTCCTCTGTGACAAAAGTGCCACTGAAGATTCTAACTATCCCAGTTTAGGTTATGTACTTATTATTTAACTGGTCACTAGAGTCAGAGAATGAATTACTTTGATTGGCTACATCTATGCTGACTGCCCACTCCAAGGGCTGCAGAGGGTTGAAGAGGTGATAGGCCCATTAGTTAGAGCTCAAGGGCTGCAGAAAATTATTAGAATCAGAGTAGAGAAGGATTGGTTTTCCAAAAAGATACTAGAAAGACAATACACAGTTGCTATTATACACATATTTTGTTGTTGTCATAGACTATAAGCTCCATACAGGCAGGGTTTTTGTCTGCTTTGTTCACTGTTGTGTCCTTAGTGTAATGTTATGCATTATAAAAACTGTTTTTTTCACTTAACAGTATACAATGATCATGTTCCCATGTGATCACATATTTTTTCCGTGATATGATTTTAATGGCTCTATAGCATTCTATTGTTTAGATATGCCACAACTTATTTAACCAGCACTGAATGATGGCTATTTATTTTGTTTGAATCTTAAGTCTTCATAAAAGCAAAACTGTCACACCGAGAACTGTTGCCTAATCTATCCTGTTCCTTCTTAGGTCTTCCTTCCTGGCCTTGATGGAGTCAGGTGAGACAGGTGAGGCTATTTAGGTACACATTTAGTTTATTCAAACTGATTTTGACTTATTTAAAAGAGAATCAATAGGCTCTGCCCAATCCTGCCTATTACAATCCTAGACTATGGCCCAGTGATCCCATACTTTGTGTCCAGCACAGGTCATTCCTAAATCATGCACTGGTCTTTTGCTAAAGTGGCATTTGTGGCCATACCTTGATTACTAAATACTTATACTTCTAATTTAAAATATTAGCATGAGAAGGAGTGCTGTTGTGTAGTTTGTTTCACTCAAATCCTCTGCTCCATTTGAACTGCCTCCTTCCAATCCAAGACCTCAAATGCTTTGCAGTCTCCTCTTTTTTTGTTGCATTAGCTAACCCCCCACAGTCTTGCCAACTGTGCAAACTCACTGTGTTTTATACTAATTAACCATGCTGTCCCTACTTCAGTATAATAGATCAATTCTATTGACCAGTGCTCCTCAACCTAAAGAAAACATGCAATGTACATTGAATGATTCCTTTTGAAAAGTCTCTCTGCATCTCCTCATAGAATTGTATCAAATGATTTACACCTTGTCCAAAGGCCCTGCTTTATTTACTGTATGTAGTTTGTGACTTTATTGCTGTATAGCCTTTGGAATAACAACTGATTTCTACAGAAAATTTGATTTACTTCAATATGTTCTGCAAAATACTCATTCATGTTTTCAGGATCTTGAGCTCTTCTGCATCCTGATTCTTCTGTGTTTGGGTTCTTTCATAGAGCCAGCTCTCTGAGTCACACTTGTGGTGACCGAGGGCCTGGGTTCCCCCTCCATAATGGGGAATGAGGCCCCACAACCTGTAGCAGCCTGTTTGAATGGGACATAAGTTGAAGGTCATCAGACCTCCTCAAGGAAGAAAGTATGTACAGATGGTATTGTAAGCAAAGCATTGAAACTCCCCTCCCCTGATCACCATTGATAACAAACCTCTAGACCTCTGTGTCACAAGACTCAGCTGAAACTCTGTTCTGATATCCTACAGAAAGTCCTTGTCCTAAACTCTTATAAGCTGCCCTTTGCACTCCCCACCCTTTGCAGAGCACTAATTCCATTTTCCTCATTTGGCCACCACTGTGAAGAATCTTTTCTTGTTCGTAAGTCCCAATAAACCCATGTCTCACTCTGGCCTGGTGTGTTCTTTGGTCTTAGAACTGTGCTGACCCAAGCCCTTCAAGATCTGGGTTGGAACACTTGGTATTTAGTTTTTCTAGTAATGGGAGAGATATTTCAAAATCCTTACTGAAATTTCATGTTGGAAATGGATTCCCTATTGTGTGGCAGCATGAAGTTTCCTGTGTAATGTCATTAAACTTTCCCCTGAGAACTGGAACTGATGATCTGTACTGTCTGATCACTGCACATTCAATATCATTTGGCCTTCTAAAGCACTGCATAATAATGATATATTTTCACCAGATTTCAGAGGCTGTCACAGACTACACAGGCAGCAGGAAGCAGAAGAACAAGCATGGAAGTCAATGATCCAGAGTTCCACCCCATCTCATGAGGTAGTCAGCAAAACAGGCAGTGGTCATTTGGAGTGATGACTACAACATGCATAGAGTGTGAGTAAGATACAGAGAGGCAATTCTATGTGTCCTCAATGAAGAATTTGCAGTTGTGGTGTTATACTGCAGACCCTCTTCTCTCAAAGGTGAGCTCTTCTAAGGACAGTATTCCTATCTTATGAATCTTTATATCTCCAGTGTCTATATAACCATAAATAAAATGTTTCCTGTGCACTGGATCTGTAGCAGGAGATTTACATGGTCTCAGTGAATTGCCATCACAGCTTGAGGGGTAGGCTCATTTAAGAGCCTGAGGAAGAGAAACTCTGCATGGTTAAACAGAGAGTGGCAGAATGAGAATCCAAGTCCAGGTATATCTGGCAACAAAGCCCATGTTTGGGAGGCCTGCAGGGTGGGAATCCGGAATGTGGGATCTGTAGCCAGACTTTCTGATCTCCAATCCTGCTCTGTCACTCACCAGCTGTGGGCCTTGGGCAGTCACTTAATCTCTCTTGTCTCCATTCCCATGATTTAAAATGGGGATCATAATAATACCAACCTCATAAGACTCTTATCAGCAGAAATGAGTTTACAATACTGCCTGCCACATACTAAGTTCTCAATAAATAACCCAAATAACCATTATTATTTTTTTCCTACACTGTCTTTCTGTGAAAGTAGGTTTTACATTTTAGCATGAGAGCACTGGGCCCAATAAATGAGTGGGGAGCTAGCACTGTGAAAACAAAATATGTAGGATATCAAAGATGAATCACTGACTTCCCTTAGTATCTCTTAGAATCTTTCCTTCCATGATGTTTGGATCTTGCTCTGGCTCAGTTTGAGCCATTCCCTTGAAAGAGACGGAATGTACTAAAATTCTACCTAGACAACTGTTTCAATGCTGTATGTCTGTCCAAAGGGAGTCATACAAATTCATGAAAATTTCAGCTCATGAGTATAACTGAGCCAACAGAAGAAAAGCACAGCAGTGATGAAAATTTGCTGGCTCTAGGTTGGTTTCTATTTACCGAGATAAATATAAAATGCTGGCTATTTTAATCCATTAAGATTTTCATTTTATAAAATGCTTAATCAATGCAGTATTTTCTATACAGACAAACTCATGGAATCTAATACATCTAATTTATTTTTTCCTTAATTAATGGTTGAATAAGTATTAAAATTAGAGTGTTCTCTTCTTTTAAGCAAGGAAGAAATTTACTCTGATTTGCACTTATGGCTTGCCCAATTTAATTTTGTGGAACTAGTTCACTATTCAACAGTAAATCTAGAAACACATGGTGGTGATCATTTCTTTTAGGATTTGCAACTGTTCTATGGGTGTGGTTGGGTACCAAGAGTATGTGGGGGCAGTGGGAGAGATTGTTGTATTTTTATACACTTTGTTTCTTTCATTAGAAAAATATTTTTTAGAAGAGCAGAGATATTTTGTATTTTTTCAAAGATGTGAAAGATAATCTTTATATCCAGAGAAAGAATATTGGAAAAAATTATAGACAGCTATTGCTTCCTCAAATGAATTTTTAAAATTTCCTTGTGGATCCTGAGAATCATTACATTGTGGATGATCTTGCTTTTCTCACTCAGAAAACTAGAAACTGCATATTTGCTTTCTCTCTTATTTAGCTTTATACATATTTGCTATAACTGGCACATTTACAGTGTGTAATTTTATATATTTTGACATGCATATACTCATGATGCCATTACCACAATCAAGATAATGAATGTATCTATCACCCCCCAAATTCACTCATGCTCCTTTGCGAACTATTTCTACTATGCCTCCTGTCGCCCAGGCAATGACTGATGTGTTTTCTGTTGCTATATATTAGTTCACATTTTATAAAGTTTTATATAAATGTGATCATACAGTACATATTCTTTTTCATCTGCTTCTTTCACTCAGCAAAAAATATTTTGAGATTCATCTATCTTGCCCTGTTTTAATCCATTCCTTTTTATAGCAGAGTAGTATTCCATTTATAGATATTACCAGAATTTATCCACTCACCTCACGATAAGTGTGTGCAATTCTTATCCTTGTTCTTCTATAGGCAAGGCATTTATTTTTTCCTATGGTTTCTTTCAAGATTTTCTATTTGTCTTTGGTTTTCTGCAGTTTAAATATCATATGCCTCGGCGAAGTTCTTCTGGTAGTTTCTCTATCTGGTGTTGTCTGAGATTCCTGGATCTGTGGCTGATGTCTGCCATTAATTTTGGAATGTACTCAGCCATTATTACTTCATATATTTCTTCTGTTCTATTCTCTAGTTTGCTCCTTCTGGCATTCCAATTATAAACATGCTACATCTTTTGAAATTGTCTCACAGTACACTTGTATATTCTGTTCTGTTTTGGGTTTTACTTTTCATTCTATTTTCTCTTCATGTTTCAGTTTGGGGAATTTCTATTGACCTATCTTCAAGCTCAATGATTCTTTTCTTGGTCATATTGTGTCTATTGATGAGCCCATTGAAGGCCTTCCTCACCTCTATTACAGTGTTTTTTATTTCTAGCACTTCCCTTGGCTTCTTTCATAGAATTTTAATCTCTGCTTACATTATCCATCTGTTCTCACACACATAGATGAGACAGGAAGGCTAGAGGCGGCAGGAGTTCCAGGCTCTAAAGCAAGATCTAGTAAAGGTTTTTTCCCTTGGAATGTAGGCCTTTGTTATGAAGAAGGCTCTGGGCACATTTCACAAGGGTTACTCTTGCCCTCCCCTTGCCAGACCCACAAGGGGATCTTTATGTGACATCCTGGTGGGTTACCTGGAGATAAAGCCCATGAAAGTGTGGAGCCCCTCTAGGACTGTGGCTCCCAGGAGTTGCTCACTCTTCTGTCCACCCTCAGCCTCCATCAATTCTTTCAAATTACTATTTAAGTGTTTCTACAAGTTTACAACCCCAGTGGCTTCTGCTATAGGTATGCAACTTTGGTTGCCACTATCTGGATTCACCTTCTTCAGGTTTTGGGGTGGTGGTGTGTTCTGTAAATTTAGCTCTTTAATGGGTCTAAGAAAAGTCATTGATTTTAAATTTATTTAGATTTTTCTTGTTGTAAGGATGAGGTGATGCATTCCAAGCATTTTACACATTGGCTGAAACTGGAAGTCCATACTATATTTTTAAGATATAATTATTTTGTTCTATAAACCTCTAGTCTGTTGCTTTTTGATGCTGTATGACATATCTCCATCATGTTTTACTATTCTTTCTCCCATCACCTCCAACTCCCCATCGTCACATGTACAGATACTTGTCCTCCGTGGACCTCTGTGAGAATTTCTTTTCCATCTTTGCTTTATATCTAGTAGTTTTGTAGCTGGAGTCTGTGATTCTTGATTACCATTGCACCCTTGAAGAGCTGTATCTTTAAGGTCTGTTTCAAGTCAGTTGTGGTGAGGAAACATTCCTGCCATTCTTCAGGCTCAACTGCCTTGAATGACTTAGTTTTAACTTTTTAAAGATGGGATATGTAGAAGACAAGAAGAAGGGAGAAGTAGAGGTGCTTCGTGGGTTTTACACAACCATCATGCAGCATGCATCAGGATATCTTCATAGAAGCAGCAGAAACCTTCCCTGGTATTAATGGGACTCCAACAGCGGTCCTGTATTAGCACCACTATAGAGCGACCATCTATAGTGCCTTGCACATGATATACCTGCCATATGACATACTCAAAAAGGGTTCCACTAATACATAAGGGAATGAAAAAATGAAAGAACAAATGCACAAACCCCATTTGGGGATAAGTTGCCAGGCCCTGCGAAGCACCTGCCTTCACCTGGGATATGGAAGGCAGCAGCTTGGCTTTCCCATGCAGCAGTGTCAGTGCTCTTTGAAGAGTGTGTAGTGCCAGAGATATGTTAAAGGCAGCTCTGAAAGCTCAATCTATTCCTGGAACATGTCAAAATGAGAGAACATCAGCAATGGGCAGCATAAAAAGAAGGCTGCTGGTTGGAAAGGGACCAGAGTGAGAATAGCAACTGAGCAAATAAACCAAAGACACCTGAATTCTTGGGTTTTGGGCTAGAGCCAAAGTAACCACAATTTAATGGACTCTTGAACAAATGAGCAAAGAGATCTGTCCTGGCAGAGCTGGCACCCAAGGGCCTTGGCCACACGAATACCCAGCTTTGGCTTGGTTCTGGCCCCAATAACCGAAACATGGTGGTCCAAGAAAAGTGCTCACTCTCAAGTCTGTTCCAGTATGTCCTTTATCATGCCTCCCTATTTCAGAGAAGATTGCATCTAACTTCTCCATTAAAGAAATGAATGTTATGATGGATTTCATATTTCCACTGAAGTTAATTGGCCATGAACAATAATAATAAGCACTATGTCTAGTAGAAAGAAAGGCAGACCAAATTGGTTCACAAATTGCCATGGGGGAAGCAGAGATCACGGCTCATTTAAGGAACTGAGGCTCTTTCCTGATTAGCTGTGCTACTTGCGGCAGGCAGGTGCTTCACAGGGCCTGGAAACTTATCCCAAATGGGGTTTGTGCATCTGTTCTTTCATTTATTCCTTCCCTTATCTATTAATGGAACCCTTTTTGAGTATGTCATATGGCAGTTATATCATGTGCAAGGCACTATAGATTCAAAGCTGAAATACCGTTCTCCTTTCTCAGGCTGATGTGGATAATGCAGAACTTTCCTTTCTTTTCACAGTACATAAAGTGGCTTTTAATCTTTTTGTCTTGCAGCTCCTTGGAAATCTTAAAGAAGCAATGGAGCCTTTCCCCAGGGAAAGGCACAAGGTCTAATTTTACATCCAGTTTCGGGGGCGGCACAGCCACCTGAGGCATGTCTGTGGGAATCCTGTGGTTAAGAACTCCCACCAGGAATGCAATGGGCCTCCTCAGGATTGACAGCAGAAGACCGAGCTTCAGGCATCAGAATAATGAATGCCTTGTTCTCTGACCAAGAGCTTTTTTGACGTCTCTTGCAGTTTTAGACCCATCTGTCTCTCTTTTAATTTGAATATTACTAAACAGTGGTGAGGGTTTGGTTGGGATGGAGACCCAGCATTTTTCAATATTGCCCATTGATGGCATGTGTTTCTATAGCAGCATTCTGTCCCCAGAGAGGCAGAACAGATTTTGGTTGGATTAATTCAGGGTCTTATTTAGGATCTCATGGTTTGCTAATGGTAGAGTCAGAATGCAGAATTATTAATTCCCAGTTCTGTACCATTACCGCTGGCCTACTGCTCATTCCAGATCCTGATTCAATCTCTAGTTCAATCTCCTGGCCTGAAAACTCCCTGTAAGGTCCAAAGGACACTTTTTCTCAAGGGAGTTAAGAGCTTGTTTACCAGAGTTGTTAGAGACAAATATGGGGTTCATGAGATGTTTTCTGGATTAAAATGAGAATATTACTCCCTCCAGAACCCCACAACTTTAGAGGCAAAAACAAAGAGAGAATATTTTAAAAGAAGCACTAGAAAACAAGTATACTTACTCTTAAGCCTGCACTTTAACACTCCTCTTAAGAGAAATTGTCAGCATGCTCAGGCATAAACACTTAATCTGTTTAAGAGATATAACAAAGCTTTTTTTTTGGTGATCTCTCTATAAATACGGTCTTTTTGATAAAGACAGTTTCTGAACAGAGCTTTCCTTTCCACGATGTAGGACTTTGTTGTTGCCCAAATAGAATTTAAAAATGCAGAATTTAGGAATTGAAATGCTGATAGCCTCACGACCACTGAGTCACAAATGGCACCACAAACAAGTTCTTGCATTTTTTGCCTTTCAAAAGCCCCAAGAGACTGTTTTATTGTGTATTTTATGGAGCCATCTTGCTTTTACCAGAGCTAGTAAACATTTAAAACTTTAAGTGCATTTTATCTCTGTGTCCAGTAACCAGAGCATCACCCATTGTAGTGTCCAGTAGTAAACTCACGAGGTTTGTAATGGAAGAAAATGTCAACACAGCTTTGGCATCTGGTCCAACAGAAACCTTGTGCGTTTGCTGTTAGGGCAACTGCAATACCAGATAGCAGCTCCTTTTAGATGTGGTTTTCTACCTCAACCAAGGATAATCGATGCTGTAAGTCATTTTAGGTAACACATTCTTTTTAGGGATCATTCATTGGATTTGCTGACATGATATCATTTAAAATTCATTATGTTTTGAATGAGACTCCATAAAGAGAAAGACTTCCTTCAAATCCATATTTTCTCTGGCCAGAGGGTATGGATGAGGGGTAGGCTATGAAGACCAGTGCTTTGCTCCAGGTATAAGGCTGTAGAAAGTTAACTATCAATCTAGATGTATACAAAGCTATTCCACAGACATCTGAATACTGAGTACACAGGACTGGACACAGGAAGAGCATTCAATACATTCAATTCCTATCTACTACTACTACTACTGTTACTACTGCTTTTCAAATTAGCTTTGTAAAAAGTACCAAACATAATCATGTCCATCATAATGGAAATGCACCTGAGGCCATTTTCACATTCAGTGTGAAAGATACCTCAATTTCCAAAAGAATATATGTTTTCTTAAGAAGAATGCAGAGTAGAAGAACTCTGGCTTTAAGGAAAGATGCTAGCAACTATTTTCCAAAAATTTTTGAGCATGTCGACAGCTTCTCTTGGGAGGATTGTTAATATTCAGGCTTAGGAATAAGTACACTTGTCCCTCAGAATTTGCCCTGAAGACTTAGGTATGGAATAGAGAATAATCTAGGTCCTGGTGGTGCTTTTGGATGAGGGTTAATGGTAGGGTGGGAGGAGGGAGTAGGGACATTGCCTTGGAGGATTAAGTGGCAAAACCTTTTCAAAAGTTTAGATCAGTAGTTCTCAAATTGGCGTGCTTGTTAAAAATGTAGATTTGTAGAACCTGGGCCCAAATGACTTTGATTGAGAAGGTGGGGAGCAGGGACCAGGAAACTGCGCTGTGAAGAAGCTCCCATGTGATTCTAGCTAATTGAGCCAAGTTCCACAATGTGAAATGCTGGATATCCTTCCCTGACTCTGACTCATGTGTTAATACATCCAGATTCCATTCTGAATAATAGTAACTTATAAAATACACGCATTCTGTATCCCTGAGAAGTACTAGTATTCTTTTCAAATCACAATACATGAACACTTTTGGTTTAAAACTAAGCAAACAAAACAAAACAAAAAACTATGAATTATATTTAAACATTCAAATGTACAACTCCAGCATCATAGTTGACGTTACAACAAACATTTTAGTGTTGTGCAAATACAGAAGACATCATAGTAAAATTTAATGGTGTATGAACAACTACCCCCACCTCCATAAAAATGATCAGTTCTCAGAAACATGGATCATTAGTTTCTAAATGTTCATGATTCTCAGATTTTTTGTGGCTAACTAGAATACTCTCCTACTTTATATCATTGACTCCTCAACTACATTATTCAACAATTAACAGCTTCAAAATCAACAGACTTTGGAAGAGACATAAAAGCATAATGCTTTTGATCAATAGTAGGCTGACAGATAATTTAAATAGTTGTCACACAGAAGACACATATGTATTGGCAAACAAACAAACAAACCCTTCTAGATTGATGGTATGTTGCTTACCCATTACCACAGAGATAACAAATACTTTCTGTGCTGGTTTGGATGTATTATGTCCCCAAAAATGCCATTATCTTTGATGTAATCTTGTGTGGGCAGATGTATCAGTGTTGATTAGATTGTAATTCTTTGAGTGTTTCCATGGAGATGTGACCCATCCAACTGTGGGTGATGACTCTGATTGGATAGTTTCCATGGAGGTGTGGCCCTGCCCATTCAGCATGGCCCTTGATTAGTTTACTAGAGCTCAGACAGAAGGAGCAAGCTGGCTACAGCTAAGAGGGACACTTTGAGGAGCGCACAGGAGCTGAGAGAGGAGCTGCAGATGAGAGACAGTTTGAAGATGGCTGTTGAAAACAGACTCTTGCTCTGGAGAAGCTAAGAGAGGACAAACACCCCAAGAGCAACAGAGAGTGACATTTTGAAGAGGAGCTGCAGCCTAGACAGGAACATCCTGGGAGAAAACCATTTTGAAACCAGAACTTTGGAGGAGATGCCAGTCATATGCCTTGCCAGCTAACAGAGGTTTTCCAGACACCATTGGCCATCCTCCAGTGAAGTTACCCGATCGCTGCTGTGTTACCTTGAACACTTTATGGCCTTAAGACTGTAACTTTGTAACCAAATAAACCGCCTTTATAAAAGTTGATCCATTTCTGGTGTTTTGCATTCTGGCAGCATTAGCAAACTAGAACACCTTCCCTTTCACACTTAGGCAGACATAATTCATTGATTATGTAACTCTTGCCATCTAAATCAGATGCTGCCACAGAATCCTTCTCATCAAAGCAGTCACTACTGGGCTACCAAAGCTGGCTGGAAAGTGAAAAGCATTTGTCATAAATTGCCCCACCTTAACCATTGAAACTTCCTCCCAACCATCCATACACACACACACACACAGATGCTTTCAGAAGCAATAGTCCATGTAACTCAAAGTATAATCTTGCTAGAAGATAGTCTTTTTGCCATAAATTACATCAAGAGCAGGGTTTATTTTCTCTTGAAAGGAAGCATGGAGCTCCATGTCTTTTCTTACTTTTTTTTTGAAATGCAACATTTTCTCCTAGTAGTGACACATTTGTTCATAAACATAAAATAGATAGTTTATTTTTATCCATTAAAATAAAAAGAGAAGACAGTGATTCCATCCCACATATTCAAATTAATCAAAGTAGTGAGAAATCAGACTTCTGGGGAAGATGGTGGAGTAGGGAGCTGCAGTACTAAATCCTCCTCCAAAAATAGCTAGTGGACATGCAGAAACTCTGAAACAACTGTTCTGGGGGCTGTGGAGGTTAGGGGAGCATTGTACAGCATCCAGGGAAGAGCAAGATGAAGAGGCTGAGACACTGCAGTGAAGAACTGTAAGCAAAGTGCTCAGCAGCAACTGCCGGTGCCCAGCCCCCACTTTTGAGGCTAGCCATCTTGGGTCTGGTTTCTGGCTGGTTGCTACAGACAGAGAGGGCTGTGGAAGCCCTCATCCCCCAATGCAGTGGAGGGCACTGCTGAGTACCTATCATGGCTTTTGATTGGCGTATTGCAATCCCTGTGTCCCAGATTTGAGCCATGGTTTTAGTCCACCCCAGACAGGGACCACCTAGCCATTATTTCAACACTGTATCTGACAGGGATGAAGGCAGCAGAAGTTCAAAGATGGAGGGCCTCCTTGGGGCTGCTGGCAAGTTTGCTGAAGAGCCCCATCTGCTGGGTAGGTCAGGAAAACACAGCTTCAAGCAACCATCAAAAAGGTTTTTTGATGTCTTTCTTGATTCTCTCCCCAGGGCTTCTTGGAACTGGATTGCACCCCCATCATGGGTCCCTCCCTCTGTTTTGGCTAGGACATACTGACCTGGGAAAGTCCTCTTTGGGGTGACCCGCCTTCCAGATTTGCCCTAAAGGCAAAAGCAGCTACAGGCAATGAAAGGAGAGTAATAAATATGGAGAGGCAAAACAAAAACAAACAAAGAGAGGAAGATTCCCAGAGAAGGAACACAGGAAAGGAAGATTTACCCTGGGGGTGAAACAGTTTCACAAATAGGGCAATCATGTATCACATACCCAGGGCAAGAATCAGATGAAGAAGAGCTGAAGAATTCTGATCAGTTAAATATGGGCCATTCTAAAGGTCCAGAATAAGTTGAACCAAGTGTCAAAAGAGAGCTGCAACACAAAGCCAATCAACAACAAAACCTGAGGCCAGAGAGAGAAACTGACCTTCAGAGTAAACTCATCAAAATAATTAGGTGCCTAGATTTCAGCAAAACTTACAAGCCATACTAAGAAACAGGAAGATATGGCCCAATCAAAGGAACACTTCATAGCGTTATTAACACTTCGTAGGAGGTACAGAATTTGGACCAATTAATCAAAGATATTCAAACAAATCTCTTAAAACAATTCAAGGAGATGAAGGAAAATATTGCTAAAGAGATAAAGGATATTTAGAAGACACTGGGTGAGTATAAAGAAGAATTTGAAAGTATGAAAAGAAACAATAATTTATGGGAATGAAAATGAAGGAGAGTCTAAAATATTTACAGATAAACAGAAACTGAGAGAGTTCATTAACAAGAAATACTAAAGGGAGTTCTGCAGGCTGAAAAGAAAAGACAGGAGAGGGAGGTATAGAAGGGGGTGTAGAAATGAAGATTATTTGGTAATCTTGAAGATTATTTGGCTACCTTTGGTAAGGGTAACCAAAAGGGTAAAAAGAGAGACAAAAATAAGATATGACATATAAAAACCAAAGGACAAAATAATTGAAGCAAGTACTGCCTTTACAGTAATAACATTTAATATTAATGTATTAAACTCCCCAACCAAAAGACACAGATGGCAGAGTGGATAAAAAAGTATTATCCATCTATATGCTGTCTACAAAGTCTCATCTTAGACCCAAAGATACAAATAGGCTGAAAGTGAAGATTGGAAAAAGGTATTCCATGCAAACAGTAACCAAAAAAGAGCTGAGGTAGCTACACAAATATTGGACAAAATAGACTTTAAATGCAAAACTGTTATTGTCTGATTCTTTACTCTACTTTGATTTAAGGTTATTTTTCCTTTTTGCTGCTTCCTAGATGTCATTTTTTTTCCTCTTTCTTTTGCCTCTCTACCTTCTTTGACTCTCCCTCCTGCCTTGTGGAAGAAATGTAGATGCCCTTATATAGATAGTGGTGAAGGTGGTGAACACATAAATGTATGACCATGCAGAGAAACATCGATTATTTACTTGGGAGGGAGTGTATGGTGAGTGAACAAAACCATGTTAATTAACAGTGCTGAATTATGTTGGTGAATTTGGTTGAAAGGGGGAAGTTTTGGATCATTTATGTTACTAGAATGAAAGTTAGACGATAAAACATGGGGCTGTATAACACAATGAACCTTGTTGTAGACAATGGACTGTGGTTAATAGTACAAATATAAGAATGTTCTCTCACGAATTATAACAAATATATGACACTATTACATAGTGTTAATAATAGGAGAGTATAGGGGAAAATACACCTAATGTAAGCTACTGAACTAAAATTAACAATAATATTTTAATATTCTTTCATCAAATATAACAAAGGTCCCATACTAATGCAAAGTGTCAACAATAGGGGGGGGGTATATGGGAATGTTGTATTTTTTACATGACTTTTCTGTAAACCTACAAATTCTCTAATTAAAAAAGTATGTATATAATATATAAATATATTATATATACAACAATAATTTAAAAAACACATTATGCTAAGTGAAAGAAACCAGACACAAAGTACTACTGTGTATTGTATGATTCTATAAAATATGAATATAAATATCTTTATGGATGCAATTAGATTGGTGGTTGTGTAGGACTGGGGAAGGATAGAGAGATTGAGAGTGACTGCTAAGGCATATGGATTTTTCTTTTTGGAGCAATGAAAATGCTCTAAGGTTGATTGTGGTGATGAATGCACAGCTCTGTCATTATACTGGGAGCCATTGATTGTACACTTTGGATGGATTGAATGTATGTGAATGTATCTCAATAGAACTGCTGAAAAAATGTATGGAGGAATATGAAATCCCATCTTTCTCTTTGAAGTTCCTATTTAAAATAAATCAACAAACAAAAAATCCTAAATTATTTTAGGAAAGGATCATGTGTCTCAACCATTTTTATGCTTAGCTAAATTTTATTTTGTCTACTTTTCTATAAAATTGTTGTTTTGTTAAATTTTGTTTATATCATGTTTTAAATTATAAAAACAATCTCATTTTAGAAAAAGAATATTCAGAAAAACTAGATAAAATGAAAAACACCTATGGTATTACTATCCCAGGATAACCCCTTTTAACATTTTGGTATATCTTGATCCATTGTATAATATATGTATCTTTTATGTATCTTCATGTTAATGTGTATTTTTTCTTTTATTTTCCCACAATATCTAGCTTGATATAAATATCTAACTTATTCTAGGCATATCATTTACCTCTTGCATTTTAAATGAGATAATTCGCTGCTGTAGCTGACATGGCCTTGCTATAGAAGCTCAGGGGCCTGAGTTGTGATTCACCTATTGTGTCTGTTCTCCTATTGGGTTTCTTTTTGGGCCACTGCACCTTTTCCTACTACTGGCACCTCCAACCCCATAGGATCTGCCAAATTTTATAACACAAAATGCTTCCAAAATAGCCCAAACCTGCTTCAGAGCTTTGTCCTACTCCTGGACCCATGGAAAGCTGGAAGACTTCCACATCCCCTGGTTTAAGGGTTGAGGCAATATTCTTAGGTATATGTGGAATGCATCACCTCCAGAACTCAAAGAGAACTGCTGGCTAATATGCTTCCTTCTTTGTGGTTGGTGATGCAAGATGCAGAAAATTTGTCTTTTACTTTGAGTGGGATTTCCAGGCCATCCCTTGTTGTCGGGAGGCAATACAGAACATAAGGAACAAAATAACAGTTGCAGCAAAGATGGGAGCAGGGAACTCAGAGCCTAGTTGGCAAAGAGTGCATCTGCTTGTTCCACATCATATTTATTAGCTTCATTTTATCATAGGAAATAGAGGAGTTGCTAACAGGCCGGAGAAGGCAAGATAGGGAAGTTAGCAAGATAGGGAAGTCAGGGACGGGCCATTCGAGACTTGCATGCTTCTTGCATACACAATGTGGGTGCTGCCCTGGACAATGTTCCATCTGGGCAGGACTTGGTGTTCCAATGTCCGCACCCTTGAGTATGTCAAGGACGCATTCCAAGCTCAGGCCATTTTCCCACAATCCCTAAGCACTGATTCTCTGAAGACTTTACTAAAGTGGCCTGTCTCTGAATCAGGTCCTGGAACTGGGCAGAAGATACTTTTTCTTTGGTCATTTGCCCTTGGCCTCTTGCTTCTTCTCTTTTTTTTTTCTTGGATGATAGATGGCCCATCTCTGCCTTATGCCTTTGTACCAGGCTCTATTAACTATCTCTATTGACTATCTCCTACTATCTCTTAACCAATGCCCTGCAGGTACTACTCTTCCTACTTTTTTATGGTAAATGGAGGCTTCCAGCTTATGGTGATGAACTCAGCCACACTTTGGCCTCTGTTCTTTTGGAGTCTCATCATCCCCAGGGATATCAATGAGCCCAGATCTGATTCCACCTCTCCTACCATCACTCCTGTCCTTAGTGATGCTGCTGTCCCACTCACCAGCGCCTTCCTGACAGACTTCTGGTGAGACTTTTGGGTCCCTCTGTGGAACATAGTCCTTGCATGGGTCTTCTGACTTAATATAATATTATGCACCCAGCATACCTACTTTCCTCATGCTTTTGTTTCTTTCTCTGCCCTCTACCAGGGCAGCTCAGGCATTACAACTTTGTTGAGAGTTGGCCAGGGATCTCCTGCCTCCCAGAAATGGGTCTGTCTTCTCAGTCATTTCTGGGAGTGGCCTTGGGAAACTTGGCCTCCCTGCAAGCATGGCAATGGATTCAAAATGCAGCAGCCAGGAGGGCCCTTAGTCAACTATGTTTCCTGTAGTTGGAGGGCTGCAAGGCACTTTCTTATAGTCCCTACATTAAGGTTGCACAATAGTCTATAATATGAATAGATATTTTTCCAATGTTTTCCAATAATTACTATGCATTAACGACTATTTTCTTAGGTTCCTAGAAATGCAGTTGCTGGATCAAATGGTATAAATGTATTACTAAACATTTTATGTAATATTTAATATTTCTAAAGCATTTTCCAAAAGAATTTCTATATAAACTATGATTTATTTATTTTAAATCTCTCTCATGAGTTGGAAGGTATACATCACTTTTTTTTTTTGATTTGATGATTTTCTTTTCTTTGAGGGACTTGGTTCCCAGACACAGAATAACCCTGTCCCTTCCTTTAATTTGCATAGTGCCATAGTGCTTATTCTCTGCATCTTATTAGAATATTTCACTTTTTATAAATTATAAGTCTCCCCAATTCTTTTTTTTCCATTTTTTATTGTGAACTTTAACATATATACATAACAGTGATAACTTTCAATGGACAATTTCACAGGCAGCTAGAGAGCAAATATCAAAGAATGTCATGGGTCACAGTTCCACAACTTCAACTTCATCCATTTCCATTATTATAAAATATAACATACATACAAAAGGTGTCATCTCTTGATGTACAGCTTAACAAGCAGTCATATAGGTAATTTCAAAAATTGTTACGGGTTATAGTTCCACAATTTCAGTTCTTTCCTTATTATGCAATACAAGGTATATACAGAAGTTGAAGACCTTCAAGACACAATTCAACAAGTAGCTATAGAGCAAATCCTAAGGGATGCTATAGGCTACACTTCTACCATGTCATTTACCTCCTTCCATCCATTCCAACACCCCAGCATCCAAAAAAATATATATAATTATATAAAGTTTCAGTATTCATAGACCTTTGTTCAATCTTGTCTTGTTTCTTGCTACCCCCTACTCTCATTTAATCTCTTTCTCCATCTTCAGGGGTGTCTAAGCAGTGACTACCCTAACTTGTTCATATCAAAGGGGGTGTCACTAGTATGGGGAAGGGGGCCACATCTGATAGTTGTTCTTAAAGATGCTGCTGCCTCTGGGTTTTAGGACTTGTCTGGTATTAGAGTACTCTAGCTGATTTAAGTTTCTGAAAGAAAAAACTTAGCGAGTGCATCTTTTATAGAATATCAGGTAGAAACCTAGGTATTTGGGTACTACTTTTGGTAAGGGCATGGCATGCTGTGGCCAATTGGGATGTCTAGCTGGAGCTTGCATAAGAGAAACCTCCAGGACAGCCTCTCAACTCTATTTGGGATCTCTCAACCACTGTGACCTCAGCTTGTTACCTTCCTTTTTTCCCCTTTTGGTCAAGTAGGCATTTTCAATCCCTCACTGCCAGGCACATTCCTGGGAATCATGTCCCATGTTGCCAGGGAGATTCATTCCCCTGGGAGTCATGTTCCTCATAGTGGGTCGGTTAATGAATTTATTTGCTGAGTTGGGCTTAGAGAGAGAAAGGCCACATGTGAGCAACAAACAGATTACCTGGAGTTGTCTCTTAAGCATAATTATAGGAGGGCTCAGCCTCCTATTTACAATCCCAAATTTCAAAAAAACAAGTCCCAAGTCAATGGCTTGATTTATTAAGTAGTGGGTTCCTAACTTGATTTAATATATATTCTATCCCAAGATAAACAGTCAGTTTGTTACATTATCTTCACTTAGTTGTACAATCATGATGACTCTCAACTTTAAACAATTATCATAACCAAAAACATCCCAGAGCTCTTATCAGCTGCTAATTATTCATCCCTAATATTAGTGTAGAGTTGATATTACTATTAAATGAAATCATTAATACACAATGGGTAGTTTTTCCATACCACTCTGATGTTAACCCTCTGCAGCAGTGTCATACCTTATAAGTATATCATGCTAACACTTATTTAGGTTTGTGGCACTACTCTGTGTGTTACTTACCTTTAAACAAACATTTATGAACAAGTTCACCTTCAATGTGTCACTGATACTTATAGCCACATTAACGAACCATGGTCACTCCTGACCATTCCCATACCATCAAGATCACCTTCATTATCACATCTGTCCATATTAGATTATTATACCCCCTTCACAAGTTTCTGACTATCTCTAGGTCCCCTATATTCTACATTTTAAGACACTTATTTTACATTTTTCACACAGTTCACATTAGTGGTAACATGCAATATCACTCCTTTAGTGTCTGATTTATTTCACTCAGCATTATATCTTCAAAATTCATCCATTTTGTCATATCTTTCATGACCTCATTCCTTCTTACTGTCATGTAGTATTCCATTGCATGTATATACTACATTTTGTTTATCCGCTGATCTGTTGAAGGACATTTGGATTGTTTCCATCTCTAGGCAATTGTGAATAATACTGCTATGAACATCAGTGTGAAAATATTGGCTCATGTCACTGCTTTCAGATCTTCTGGGTATATACCAAGAAGTGAAATTGCTAGATCATAGGGTAACTCAATATCTAGTTTTCTGAGGAACTGCCAAACTACCCTCCAGAGTGGCTGTACCATATACAGTCCCACCAGCAATGAATAAGACTTCCAATTTCTCCACATCCGCTCTAGCATTTGTAGATTCCTGTTTGTTTAATGGCAGCCATTCTAATTAGTGTGAGATGATATCTCATTGTGATCTTGATTGGCATCTCCCTAACTGCTAGTGAAGATGAACATTTTTTCACATGTTCTTTAGACATTTGTATTTCTTCTTCAGAGAAACATCTTTTCATATCTTTTGCCCATTTTATAATTGAGCTGTTTGTACTATTGCTGTTGAGTTGTAGGATTTCTTTATATATACAATATATCAGTCTCTTGTCAGATACATGGTTTCCAAATATTTTTTCATTGAGTTTGCTGTCTCTTTACCTTTTTGGCAAATTCCTTTGAGGTACAGAAACTTCTAAGTTTGAGTAGTTCCCATTTATCTATTTTTTATTTCATTGCTTGTCCTTTGTGTGTAAGGTCTAAGAAGCTACCTCCTAATACTAGGTCTTGAAAGTGTTTCCCTACATTATCTTCTAGGAGTTTTATGGTACTGTCTCTTATATTGAGGTCTTTGATCCACTTTGAGTTAATTTTTGTGTAGGGTGTGAGGTAGGGGTCCTCTTTTATTCTTTTGGATATGGATATCCCAGCCACATTTGTTGAAGAGACTGTTATGTCCCAGTTCAGTGGATTTGGGGGCCTTATCAAAGATCAGTTGACCGCAGATCTAGGGATCTATTTCAGAATTCTCAATTTGATTCCATTGATCAATATGTCTATCTTTGTGCCAATACCATGTTGTTTTGACCTCTGTGGCTTTATAATAATCTTCAAATCAGGAAGTGTAAGTCCTCCCACTTTGTTTTTCTTTTTTAGAATGCTTTTAGCAATTCAAGGCCTCTTTCCCTCCCAAATAAATTTGATAACTAGCTTTTCCAAGTCTGCAAAGTAGGTTGTGGAAATTTGATTGGAATTACATTGAATCTGTAGATCAGTTTGGGTAGGATTGACATCTTAAGGACATTTAGCCTTCCTCTCCATGAACATGGAATATTTTTCCATCTCTTTAGGTCCCCTTCTATTTCTTTTAGTAAAGTTATGTAATTTTCTGTAGCGGTCTTTCACTTCCTTGGTTAAGTTTATTCCTAGGTACTTGATATTTTTGTGCATTAATCTTTTATCCTGCCACTTTGCTAAATTTATTTATTAGCTCAAGTAGCTGTGTCATAGATTTCTCAGGGTTTTCCAAATATAAGATCATATCATCTGCAAATAATGACAGTTTTACTTCTTGTTTCCAATTTGGATGCCTTTTATTTCTTTGTCTTGCTGGATTGCTATGGCTAGCACTTCTAGCACAACGTTGAATAATATTGGTGACAGTGGGCATCTTTGTCTCATTCCTGATCTTAGAGGGAAGACTTTCAGTCTCTCTCCATTGAGTACTATGCTGGCTGTGGGTTTTTCATATCTGCCCATCATACTAAGGAAGTTTCCTTCAATTCCTACCTTTTGAAGTGTTTTTATATAAAAGGAATGCTGGATTTTGTCAAAATGAGTTCTCAGCATCTATTAAGATGATCATTTGATTTTTCCCTTTTGATTTGTTAATGTGTTGTATTACATTGATTGGTTAATTTATGTTGAACCATTCTTGCATGCCTGGAATAAACCCCACTTGGTCATGGTGTATGATTTTTTTAATGTGTCTTTGGATTCAATTTGAAAGTATTTTGTAGAGAATTTTTGCATCTATATTCATTAGGGAGATTGGCCTATAGTTTTCCTTTCTTGTAGCATCTTTACCTGGTTTTGGTATTAGAGTGATGTTAGCTTCATAAAATGAGTTAGGTAGTTTTCCATTTTCTTCAATGTTTTGAAAGAGTTTAAGAAGGAATGGTGTCAGTTCTTTTCGGAAAGTTTGGTAGAATTCCCCTGTGAAGCCATCTGTCACTGGGCATTTATTTGTGAGAAGCTTTTTGATGACTGATTGGATCTCTTTGCTTGTGATTGGTTTGTTGAGGTCTTCTATTTCTTTTCTGGTTAGTCTACATTGTTCATGTGTTTCCAGAAAAGTATCCATTTCTTCTAAATTATCCAGTTTGTTGGCATACCATTGTTAATAGTATCTTCTTACGGTTTTTTAGAGTTCTTTGGGATCCACAATAATGTCTCCTGTCTCATTTATTATTTTGTTTATTTGAGTCTTCTCTCTTTTTGACTTTGTCAGTCTAGGTAAGGGCTTGTCAGTCTTCTTGTTCTTCTCAAAGAACCAACTTTTGGTTTTGTTTATTCTCTCTATTGATTTTTTTTGTTCGCCATGTCATTTATCTCTGCTTTAATCCTTGTTATTTCTTTCCTTCTACTTGCTTTAGTTTGCTGTTCATTTGCTAGATTCTTCAGTTGTTCCATTAGTTCTTTGATTTTAGCTCTTTCTTCCTTTTTAATGTATGCATTTAGAACTATAAATTTCCCCCTCAATACAGCCTTTGCTGCATCCTGTAAGTTTTGATATGTCGTGTTCTTATTTTCTTTCATTCCTAGATATTTAGCAATTTCTCTTTCAATTTCTTCTTTGACCCACTGATTGTTTAGAAGTGTGTTGTTTAACTTCCAGATATTTGTGAATGTTCTAGATCTTTGATTGTTTTTGACTTCTAGTTGTATTCAACTGTTATCAGATAATGTGCTTTGAATAACTTCAAACTTTTAAAATTTATTGAAGCTTGTTTTATGCCCCAGCATATGATCTAGCCTGGAGAAAGTTCCATGAGCACTAGAGAAGAATGTATTTACTGGTGATTTGGGATGCAATGCTATATATATGTCTGTTAATTCTATTTCATTTATCACATTGTTTACGTTCTCAGTTTCCTTACTGATCCTCTGTCTGGTTGATCTATCAATAGGAGAGAGTGATGTATTGAAGTCTCCCACAATTATTGTGGAAATATCTATTGCTTCCTTCAGTTTTGCCAATGTTTGTCTCATGTACTTCGGAGCACCTTGATTGGGTGCATAAACATTTATGATTGTTATTTCTTCTTAGTGAATTGTCCCTTTTATTAGTATATAATGTCCTTCTTTGTCTCTTATGACATTCTTGCATTTAAAGTCTATTTTGTCTGAAATTAATATTGCTACACCGATTTCTTTTGGCCTTTGCTTGCATGGAATATTTTTTTCCATGCTTTCACTTTCAATTTCTTTGCATCGCTGGGTCTAAGATGAGTGTCTTGTAAGCAACATATTGATGGTTTATGTTTTTAAATCCAATCTGCCAATCTGTGTCTTTTCTTAAAATGCAATTTTATTGAGATATATTTGCATAACATACAATCATTCAAAGTGTGCAATCTTTTGTTCACAGTATTGTCATATAGTTGTGCATTCATCACCACAATCTTTGAACATTTTCATTACTCCAAAAAGTAAAACAAAAATTAAAATAAAAAGAGTTTCCAAAACATCCCCTTTCCCTCTTCACCCACATTGTTCATTTATTTTTTTTAAATACAGTTTTATTGAGATATATTAACCCACCCTAAGTCTTCCACAGTGTACAATTGATTATTCACAACACCAACATACATTTGCAAGTTCATCACCAGAATCAGTTTTTGAAACTTTTCCTTACTCCATGATAAAAATAAAACAAAAAAGTACACCTAGATCTTTTCATCCCCTCCATCCCACCAATAATATTGGTGACAGTGGGCATCTTTGTCACATTCCTGATCTTAGAGGGAAGGCTTTCTGTCTCTCTCCATTGAGTTCTGTGCTGGCTGTGGGTTTTTCACATATGCTCATCATATTGAGGGCATCTAATTTTTGTCCCCATTTTTCCATTCATCTGTCTGGTTAAAGGTTTTCACAATCACATAGTCACACTGGGTAAGCTACAAAGTTATATAATCGTCTTCAAGAATCAAGGTCACTGGGGTGCAATTTGACAACTTCAGGTATTTCCCTCCAGCCATTCCAACACACTAAAGACTAAAAGGTGATATCTATTAAAAGGTGATATCTCTATAGAGCATAAGAATGCCCTCCAGAGTGACCTTGTGACTCCATTTGAAATCTCTTAGCCACTGGAACCTTATTTTGTTTCATCTCTCTTCTTCCTTTTGGTCAAGAAGATCCTCTCAAGCCCACAGTGTTGGGTTTAGGCTCATCCCCAGGAGTTGTTTCCTGCATTGCCCAGGACATTCACACCTCTGGGTGTCATGTTCATGTCATGGGGAGGGTAATGAGTTCACCTGACAAGTGGGCCTAGAGAGAGAAGGGGCCACATTTGAGCAACACAGAGGCTCTCGGGGGTGGGGGATGATTTCTAGGCACAATTATATGTAGGCTTAGCTTCTCCCTTGCAGCAACTAGCCTCACAAGGCAGAGCCTTCAGATTGAGGGCTTGGCCCTCTAAATTGGCAGTCCTCAATGTTTGTGATAAAATCCACAATAACCCAGGAGGGGAAGTCCAACATTTCTGCATTTCTCCCCAGTTCCTCAGGGGGCCCCACAAATACACTTTAACTCTCTGCCCATGTCACTCTGGGATATATCGGGATTTCACCCCAGCCTGTACAAACTCATCAAGTCCCACTTCCCTTTCACAGCTCCATGCACCTATGGTGTTCAAACTAACTGATGATATAGGTTAAATTATTTAGTTTGCTATAGAAAATATAGATCCTGTACTAGGTAAACATCTCCTCCCTTGGTCTCACACATAAGCTGTAGTTTTAAAACCCACTCAGTAACGCCCTTAACCCTTGGGCCTGATTTGCCTTAGTCATAACCATATCTGCTTTGTTCATATCTCTAATTGAAGTCTGAACTCTTTTTCAGCTCTCTTAACAGTTGCCTTATGTGGTAATATTGACTTTCATAGCTTCCAAGCTGTAGCTCCAAGTGTCAGATGTCACGCAGATACCCAAAGTTCCAGAGACCAACCAGGTTATACACCTGAAGCTTAGCATCTCAGGATTTAGAGATAACCATTACCACTCAGGAATAGATGTGACTTCTGTAAGAGCTTACAATCTAGGGACCATTACAATAAGCATTCCCTTGATAAGCTGTGCTCTAAGATTAAGTTCTCAGAGTTTACACATTATAGTTTGTCCATATTAGTGAGAAATTATAATATTTGTCCTCTCATTTCTGGTGTGCTTCACTCAGAATGCTGTATTCAAGATCCATTCACTTAGTTGCATGTCTCACAGCTTCATTCCTTCTTGTAGCCACACAATATTCTATGGTATGCATACACCACAGTTCACCATTCTGCTCATTGTGTACCCCTAGATGACCTCCATCCATAGCAAATTGTGAATACTGATGCCATAAACACCAGTTTTTCAAATGTCTGTTCATGTCCCTGCTCTCAGATCTTCCAAGCATGCACTTCATAATGGGGTTGCAGGACCTTGTGACACCCACATACCTAGCTTCTTGTAGAACCATCACACTGTCCTCCAGATAGCCTACACCATTCTACTTCCCCACCAACAGTGAATACATACAACTCTCTCTCCAAGCTCTCTCTAGCACTTGTGTCCCTCTGCTTACTCCCCCCCCCACAATTTTATAAGGATATATTCAAATACCATACAATCATCCACAGTGTACAATCAATTGTTTACAGTATCATCATATACTTGTGCATTCATCACCACAGTTAGCAATTATATATGTTCATTACCCAGAGAAAGAAGTGAAACAAAAGAATAATAAAAAGGATAACAGGAAAAGTAAAAATCAGGTAAAATATAGCCACAAAGAAAGAGGAAGAGATGAAAAAAGTAAAAAGAAGAAAGAAAAAGAAAAAGAAAAAAGAAAATGGCAACCAAAAAGCCCACAACAGAAAAGGTTAAAATAAAATAAAATACCATAAAAAAGTCAGATAACATACTAATGCCAAGAATCCCAAACCCCTCCCTTATGTCCCCCACTTACAGGCATTTAGCCTTGGTGTATTGCCTTTGTTACAATTAAATAAGACATATTGCAATGTTACTGTTAACTATAGACTCTAGTCTGCTTTGATTGTGTTTTTACCCCAATATCACCACCTTTTTAACACCTTGAAAAGTTGACACTTACTTGTTCTCCCTCATGCAAAAACATATTTGTACATTTTATCACAATCATTGACTGCTCTAGGTGACACTGAGCCACATAGTCGCAGTCTTTATCTTCTAACTTTCCTTCTGGTGTTCTACATGCCCCTAACCTTTCTGTTTCTACCATGCTCACAGTTATCTTTATTCAGTGTACTTGCATTATTGTCCAGCCATCTTGCAACATTGTGCTCCAAACTTCTCTCTCCTGTCTTTTCCTATCTGTCTGTAGTGCTCACTTTAGTATTTCCTGTAGTGCAGGTATCTTGTTCACAAAATTCTCTCATTGCCTGTCTGTCTTAGAATATTTTAAACTCTCCCTCATATTTAAAGGACAGTTTTGCTGGATGTAATATTCTTGGTTGTTGGTTTTTCTCTTTCAGTATCTTAAATATATCATACCACTTCCTTCTTGCCTCCATGGTTTCTACTGAGAAATCTGAACATAGTCTTATTGATCTTCCTTGGTATGTGATGGATCACTTTTTTCTTGCTGCTTTCAGAATTCTCTCTTTGTCTTTGACATTTGATAATCTGATTAATAAGTGTCTTGGTATAAGTCTATTAGGATCTATTCTGTTTGGAGTTTGCTGTGCTTCTTGAATCTGTAATTTTATGTCTTTCATAAGGGATGGGAAATTTCCAGTGACCATTTCCTCCATTACTGCTACTGACCCCTTTCCCTTCTCTTCCCCTTCTGGGACACCCATGACACATACATTCATGTGCTTCATGTTGTCACTCAGTTCCCTGAGACTTTGCTCATATCTCTCCATTCTTTTCACCATCTGTTCTTTTGTGTGTAGGGTTTCAGACATCCTGTTCTACAGCTCATGAATATTTTCTTCTGTCTCTTAAAATCTGCTGCTGTATGTCACCATTGTGTCCTTCATCTCTTGTGTTGTGTTTTTCTTTCCCATAAGTTCTACCCATTGTTTTTTCAAACTTTCAATTTCTTCCTTGTGTTCTCCCAATGCCTTTTTGATGTCCTTCATCTCTTTCGCTATATCTTCCCTCAACTCATTGAATTGATTTTTTTAATTCAATGTTATTGAGATTGTTCACATACCATACAATCATCCAAAGTGCACGATCAATTGCCCACAGTACCATCACACAGCTGCACATCCATCACCACAATTAATTTTTTCAATTTTTAGAACATTTTCATTACTCCAGGAAAGAAATAGAAATCAAAAAGAAAACTCAAATCCTCCCATACTCCCAACCCCCTCCACTATTGTCTCATAGTATTACTATAGTACATTTGTTGCTGTTGATGAATGTTAAAATACTACTAACTGTAGTACATAGTTTACAATAAGTATATTTTTCTCTTTATACCCCTCTATTATTAACTTCTAGTTATAGTGTCAAACATTTGTTCTAGTTTGTTAAAGAGATTTCTAATATTTGTATAGTTTATCATGGACATTGTCCACCACAAGATTCACTGTTTTACACATTCCCATATTTTAACCTCTAACTTTCCATCTGATGACATATGTGACTCTAAGTTTCCCCTTTCCACACATTCACACACCATTCAGCACTGTTAGTTATTTCTCACAATAACATGCTACTGTCACTTCTGTCCATTTCCAAACGCTTAAGTTCAACCTAGTTAAACATTCTTCTCATAATAAGCAACCACTCCCCATTTTTTATCCTCATTCTATATCCTGGTAACCTATATTACATGTCTATGAGCTTACATATTATAAGTAGTTCATATCAGCGAGACTATATAATATTTATCCTTTCATGTCTGACTCATTTCACTCAATAGTGTGCTCTCAAGCTTTCTTTATCAACATGTTTTTCTTTTTAAGATGGTTTTGCTCACACACCATACCTTCCTTCCTAAGTAAACAATCCATGGTTCCCTGTATAATCACACATTTATGCATTCACCACCATCACCACTATCTATATAAGGACATCTCCTTTTCCTACACAAAGAAGGAGGAAGAGTCAAAGAAGGTAGAGAGACAAAAAAAAAAAAAAAAAAAAAAAAAAGAAAAGAAAAGAAAAAAATGACTAAAAAGCAACAAAAGGAAAGATAAAATTTGCTTATCTTGATAGGGTTCTTTTAGGAGATGTAGGCTTATTTCAACATTTATCTTTAATTTGACAGAGCTGCAGCTTGAGGGAGTGCACTTTCCCTGACCTACCAGCAGATGGCACTCCTGAGCCACCTGTTACCCTCAGGCCAGTTCTCCCCAACTTTGTCTATGCACCGAGTGGGGGTCAAAAGTATGTGGAGGTCCAATCAATGCACCAATTTTCTGTGTGCAGTGGGGACTGGCAGCCCTGTGGGTCAGGTCATGCCCTGTGCAGTTTGACAGGGAGTCTGCTCCAGGACACAGTGGTCCTGGCTGTTTTGGGTCTGTGGGTGGAACACCTTGGGGCTGCAGACCTGTATGTCTCACCTTCCATTTCAGATTCCCCACAGTCCCTGTCTGCCATGTGCCCAAGAGTTCCTGGGATTTGGGGAGGGCTCCTGGCACTTCCATGCAGCACCCTTGCCTCTAGGCTGTGCACACCATGGGCTTCTGTGGAGGAAGAGTGGGTGCTGTCACAAGTCCACTGAATCCAGAATTCTCTCAAGGAAGCGCTTGGCTGCAGCACTATGAAGGGATGTTTCCCAGCCAGCTGCAAAGATGTCTTCTCAGGGCATGGAAACCTGTCCCCTTCTGCGATCATCTGTCTGCTCCAAAGGCCAGTCCCTGTCATGGGGGCTCTTGGCTGCAGGTCTGCGAAGGGTTATCACCCATGCCAGGTACTAAGGAGGATGCCTGGGGTGTGGAAAGGTACTCCCCACTGCGCTCGACTGCGGCTCCAGCTGCCTGTTCCCCGGCAGCTTGATGGCTGAACATTTACCCATCTCCAAAAATACAGTTTCTCCAAGTACACAGTCACCATGGGTGTAGAAGTCCCTGCCCAGTTGGTGGACCCTGGAACTGCTCTTCTGGAGTACTTTCTGTCCTTTATCTAGTGTTTTTCATGGAGGACAGTTTTTCTTTGTCTCCCCTAATCTGCCACCTTGGATCCCCCACCTCATATTTTTAATTCTGTAGAGGCTGCCTTTAGGTTTTTTAAAATATTTTTTTCAGTCTATATTTGACCACCTTTCTTCCCTTCAATTTTTCTTATATTAGCTCATATTTTCTTATACTAACATCTCCATCTTCATGAATATCATATGGAATTTGAGCCTAAGATCTTTGTTATTAAATATTAAGTATTAAATAAAGAGAATTACTCACATATATCAACCAAAATAAATAAAAATTCTTAGTATAAGAACAAATAAGATTCTGTTTTTGAAAGCAGAGTTGTTTTAGCCATCTTTTTCATCCTTTGAGATGGAGCTAGTCATAGACATGAACAAAATTGAAAAGGAACAAGTCTGAATCTGACCAGTTATGAAGATGACAAAGCAGTGTGGTAGGACGGGGGAAAAAAATATGTATACACACACACACACACACATATATATATATTTTTTTCACATTCTTTATTAGAGTATCCAAGGTCTTTCTTTATTTTTCTGACTTAAGAGCCAGATGATCTAAGTTGAAGATCACAATATGAGTAAACCTACTCTACTTATGCCACAGGACTTTTACGATAATAATAATTCTGAATGTGTGTATTAGTTTGCAACATACCTTGGCATATAGTGGTATTCTTTAATGTGCATACAGAATTACCTAATTATGGTTAACTAGGTGTGTCTTTTGATTTTAAGCTATATGTTAGCAGCAGCATCCCAGGGGAACAGAACTATCTTCCCTGAAACAGAATTTTCTCTAAAATTATTTTGAACCATGGAAACTTAGAGCTGATTTAATTATGCTGCAGTATTCTATTGTGAGTTGACTATCAAGAGCTTCTTCCTCCTGTCTATTAATGAAATCCCCTGCTGGGTAGGAAGACTGTCTTCAGTCTGCAGCATAGGATGGCAAGATCATTTTAATGATGGTCAATTTCCATTTTTCCTGTCTTGGTGTTGCATAATGTTTCACAACAGAAATACATGCTCTCTATTGGGAACATAATTCTCTTGGCCATGTCAATGATAAAATGCTGACTCCATGAGGAAAATATAATTCTATATTCATCCTTTTCCAAAGTGGAGAAAGTTCTAATTGCCTATTTGAAGGCAGGAACAGCTGGAATAGATGACAAAACTATAATGATCTGCATATGCTTTCAACATTGGGAAATGAATTGTTTGTGAAATACAATTTTCTTATTTATCTACCAGGCACTTTCATTCCTGTCAGGGAAATAGGTCTCACTGTGTCTATATCTAAAGAGCTAACCTGCACCATAATAGAGAGGGGTGGTGTGGGGGAATTGGTGAGGGTGTGGTGGGTGATTAGTATCCTGTTAAAGGGATAACACAATTATTTGGTGCAATATTAACCACCCCAACAAGATTTATTTGATAAAGGCCAGCCCTGTGAATATTTAACTTTTACAATGTTTGCTTTGCTGATAGTGAGTCACTTTCATATGAAATATAGCCTGTTGTTTATTGTTAATTAGACGTAAGTTGGCCTTCAGAATTTTTTAATATTCTTTCAACCATGATATGTATAATTTACCACCTGGTAACATACTTTCAAAATGTGAGAAATTTACGATTTGAAATATCATAGGCTTGGAAATAATCTTGGTAGGTCATATAGCTTATTCATTCAATTGTCTCTTGCAAATCATGTGCAAGCTACGTACATGCCAAAGGGCATGCGGTGAAATACTAGATGCCTTCTATCCTCTTATGCATTTGGGCTCTACTTTCTGGTAAAAATGAAATGACCTCATAAGAATACAAGACATTGCTGGTTGACTGACAAGAAATCCCTTTTCAGGTCAGAGCAGAGGAAGAGTGATATGAGCAGTGAGCAAAGACCTAGCTGTGGAAGTAGCATTTGGAATGGCTGTAGAAGGCAGGGGAGGGCTTTAGTGGGCAGAGGGCTTGGATAGCCAGGTGAATGCAACAGCGGGAAGCCAGACAACATCTGCTGGTAAAAGTAAGGACCCAGTGGACAGGTTTGTAGGTCTGCCTGCTTCCCAGCTGGCTCAGGTCATTCCCGACTGGTGTGAGGTTGAAAGTTCTCACTGCTTTTTAAAGAAATGTTACTGGCTGAGGCAGGTGGATGCCCTTTGAAGGGATGCATGCCTTCTTTGATCTAGTGATTTATAGAAGCCCTCTGTGATGTGAACACAGGCTTATCTTCTGCTACTCTCCTCAAAGCGCCCCATGTTTTTGTCAAACACACGGCTTCCTGATCCTGGTGGCTTAACTTATGAATTGGTGTTACGTAAGTGTAGGTGGAGAATGATAAGCTAGAAAGGGAACCTGAGGCCAGTACATGATGTGATTTTGTACCAGGTTTAAAAGTTAAGATTTTAATCATCAGAATGTTAAAAAACCACTGACGGAGTAGGCTTTTAATCAGGGGAATCCCATAATTGGATTTTCATTCTAAAAATACAAGCATAATGTTAATATAGTATGGTTGGTAAGCACAAGAGTTATGGAGTAAGACTGCATGAGTTTGAATTCCTTTTCTGACCTTATTAGCTCTGTGATCTTGAACAAATTTATTAATTTCTCCAAACCTCAAGGAACTCATCTGTAGAATGGGGATAAAAGCCATTACCTAACATATAGGTATGCTTTGAGGATTAAATGAGATAAAGCATATAGTGGGCTTCATCCAGTGCCTGGTACAGAGAGAGCATTCAGTACATGTTGGCCATTATTGCTCTTATTAAAACTCCAGCAGTAGTGTGAAAGATGGATGAGTCTTCTGGCAGGAGCCTGGAAGTCCACAGATCAAATAGGAGTCAATGGCAATATTTTAGGAGAGGCAGTGAAGACTGAATTAAGGCAATGCATAAGGATTGAGAAGGGCAAACAAATTCAGTACCATGGGACTAGACTAATGGGACTTGGTGTCTGAATAAAAGTTGGATAGAGAAGACAAGGGAAAAATTCATGGATGGTTCAAAGCTTCCTAGCTGGGGTCACTGGCTTGGTGCCATTTACCAAGACGTAGACTAAAGAGTCAAACAGACCTTGGTGGCATCCCACTTTATAACCCCTGCATGCAGCCCTACAGGTGAAGTGCATTTTCTACTGTCTGAGGGCTTTCTCCAAGGACAAGGGGAAAGGAGTTAGAAGAGCTAGGGAATTAATGCCCCCAGCAATAGCCCTTGACCATTGCTTATCAGGAGTTGGTGTGCAAACACCTCAGTGTCTTTGCACCTCAGTGGTGAGTGCACTGAGGTCTGTGCTCTACTCCCAGAGCTCCCCCATAGGATTCAACTCTTGTTTCCCATCGTGGTAATTTGTCTGATAATTAAGCTTTTACTGGCTGCCTTCCCTTCTTGGTCTCACTACTCCAAATCCCTAGTAGTGTTTCCTGGATCACCCGCCAAATAAACTATTTGCTCTAGAATCCTTATCTCAGGGTTTGCTTCTGGAGGAAACAATACTAAAAGATTGTGGATGGAGAAAGGGTCAAGAAGAAAAGGAAAATGATTTCTGTTTTACATATTTTGAGGGGACGTTTGTGTAAACATGGTTCAGAATACAGTTAGAAATAAGGAACTAGAATTCAAGAAATCTTTGGGGTCTGGTATCCTAGATTGGGATGTAAATGGCAAAAGAGTAGTAGTTGAAATCTTGGTTGATGATGTTCCCTTATGAATAGTTTTTAAAGTAGGAAGTTTGAAAAAGCTACTGAAAGCAACTAAAATGCTGTGCTTAGAAAGGTGAGAGCAGAGCAACAGGGTGACCTTATGGAGGTCAGAAGATAAAATTTTTCAGGAAGTAGAGATTGATTTTTCTTATTAGTTCATAAATTCTTTTGGGAAAGACTGTGTTTCGTCTTTGTAATTGCCAAGGACCTTACTCATGATACTCACAAATCAATGTTTGTTGAATGAATGTCGTTTCTCTTCACCCCATTGTGAAGTTATAGGAGATGCTGAGGTGGTGAAATTAAGGGGTTAGCTGAGGTAATCACAGGACACATACTGTTTTGTTCCCTGTCTGGTTACTTCTCTGCCTTTGTTTGCTCCAAAATGGATTCATATTGTAAGAAAAGGGTCCTTCTATGTTTCCTTCAACAGCAGTCTGTATTCTATGAGAATTTAATACCAATTTAACTAATACCAAGTCATTCTGGCCTGAGGTAAATGTAAAAGGGGTGGAAGTTTTGAAGAAGGGGGAGGGAGAAGTAAGAGGACCTTACGCTACACAGCTCCACAGCTCCAATCCTTGCTCATCCCCCTCTTCCAGTACTAGTTCTTTATAATTCTCGATCACTGCTTTCTTACTGCTTCCTAGGCTATAAGAGAAAGTTGTAACATGGTATCACCATACCATTACTTTCTGCCCTTGAGTTTTAATTCCATCTTTTTCCTTCTCTGTAATTTGGAATAGTATAGAGAAGTCAATGCTTTCAGTTCCTCACATTGCAACAAACTGTTCCTCATTATGAAATATTGCCAAACTCTAGTCAATGACATTTATTATAGGTAGACTTAGATGCAATAAAATTCTTGAACTTCCTAAAAATGTTGCACTGTCCTTAGCAGTCATGATAGGATTTAACTTGTAGGCAAGGTGGACTTTACATAAGTTGATGAAGAAAGAGTGCAAACGGGTGTCTTAGATGCAAACACTTGTCTTGGATGTAAGATCTTTCCTGATTTCTTGTGCTTTTTTAAAACTTTGTGTCTGGTTCTTGATTGTCCAGAGAAACTTGTTTCCAAATTTTTTAGAATAAAGAAAAAGTGGTTTCTTGTTGGAAATGAGAGGTGAAGTTAGTTGTTTGCAATCAGGTCAGCCAATTTTATAAACTCTGGAAAATCATTTTATTTTAAAAATATATTTATTATTTAAAGAATAATTTCTGATCAACTCTATGTTTTTCTTTAGAGTTTAGTACTCCTAAGATTAGATTCAGTGCCCTGCTGCCTCCAGAAATATCTTTTCTACATTGTCTACTGATGTACTAAGTCAATTACCAAGTTGTCTTTTCTAATTTATATAAAGCCATTAAACCAATGCCCTGTCCTGAGCAGATACAATGGGCAATCACTGACAGTTTTCCACTTAATTACACGCTTCACTGGGTGCTTCTTGATTGAAAATATTCTCTCACAATTTCCTTTGTTTTATACTTATGATCTCACCTCCATAACGTAAGGGATGATAAAGAAAGCTCTGATTCAACAAGATGGTTTTTTGGGGGTAGTAGCTGTACCTGTCACTTCAGTGAAATATGCAACATTCTTGCCCTTTACCTGTAGGCTGAGGATATTGAATCTGTGTTCACCACTGTGGATCACCGAGCCTTTCATTTTCCAGGAGGTTACGGGTTCTCGTGAAGCTATACTTCAGAGGCCAAACACCTACTTCCACTGCTCTTTCCTGGTGTTTAGAGGAAGCAAAGTGACCATGACATTTCTTCTCAGCTTTTGTTTTCTCAGTATTCTGACCTCCTGGTCACTGGACCAGTAACTAGTGAGCTCCTGCAGCCCAAATGACATGGCAGGAATCCCTCAAACAGTTTACTGAAAAATGATCACAGAAATGCAGTGGTTCAACCCATAGTGCTATTTATCGGACCCACAAACTACTCTGAGCTCTAGTTAGGCCAATGGGTCTTTGAAATGAAACTTCTGTTTGAATTCTTGTTCTTCTATGACTGAATGCTTAATGCATGAATTCTTTACTTGATGGTCATGTTATCACTACTGAGCAATAATTGCATCAGCTATGCTCACCACCTCGGGAAGAAGCTAGCTATCATGGTCAACATGCACTTTTTTCCCAAGTATTTTCTTCAGAAGAGCTGGCTAAAATATCAGAGTTAGATTCATTTCTTTCACTTAAAGTTTTAGGTCTGTTAAAATAAAATTACTCCAAGGAGAAGTAAGAATTTAGAATTTATTTATTAATCATATATATAGTGTCATATATATGTTCAAATGTTAACGTTGAGAAGAACCTGAGAGAAACTGAGGCACAGAGGTGAAATGACTTCTCTTAATGTTAGCTTATTTTATTATAATTAGCACCAGAACACAGATCTTAAGACTCAGTCAGCGCTCTTTATACGGTACCTTGCTTATGAAGTCCATTCATGAGAACAAGTTTTGATAGAAAAAGGAAATAATTTAAAGGTGTCAGGAAAGAAAGGTCAGTCTGAGTGGGCAAAGCAAGTTGGGGAAGGGAAGTCTGAGATTATTACTATAATAGTTTTTCTGAGGGCTGACTTAGTAGGGCAAAGTGCTCTTGCTTCCATTTATAGCCTGGAAGGCATCTGATAGTGTCTCAAATATCTCAAGCTTAAAAGTGTTTGGTTGTCTTTTTAAGAATGAACTATTTTTAAACAAACCCTTTGGGCCTTGGGTGATCCAGAGGATCTGCCTTAGCTCTGGGTGAGGTCAGAGAAGAAGCAATTTGGTTTGGTGACAGTAATGAGGAAACGAAGTGGAATTTGCATTTTTCCTTAAAGGCGAAGTGGAAACTGAATAGATTAGGAAGAGCTGGCAGCCTGGACCCAGCATTGTGGAATTGAGAAAGGCTGTTTGACCAAAAGGGGGAAGAGAAATGAAATAGAATGAAGTTTCAGTGGCTGAGAGATTTTGAATGGAGTCTGAGGTCATTTTGGAGATTATTCTTATGCATTATATGGATATTCCTTTTTAGTTTTTACTGTATTACAATACCTAGAAGGAAATACCTGAAACTGTTGAACTGCAATCCAGTAGCCTTGGTTCTTGAAGATGATTGTATAACTATATAGCTTATATGATGTGACCATGTGATTGTGAAAACCTTGTGACTCACACTTCCTTTAGTGTATGGACAGATGAGTAGAAAAACTGGGGCAAAAAGTAAATGAATAGTAAGGGGTGTAGAGAGTAAGGGATAATTTGGGTGTTCTTTTTTACTTTATTTTGTTTTGATTCTTATTATTTATTTATTTATGTTTTTGGAGTAATGAAAGTGTTCAAAAATTGATTGTGGTGATGAATGCACAATTATATGATGATACTGTGAACAATTGATTGTATACTTTGTATTATTGTATAGTATGTGAATATAGCTCAATAAAATTGCATTAAAAAAGAAGAGCTGGCCAGGGTTAGGCTGCTGATTAAAAACACATATTTGGAAATGAGTCTTAGCTGACTCTTCTGAGTGGAGTTTTGGAGATTAGAGGGAGATCAGCTTGATGGTATGGTGTAGGCCTTGATTGGAGATCCCTTAAAAGGTCCCCACTATGGATCTGATCAAGTCCCTGGAGGATTCCTGGACTGGGGAGTAAACTGGAATGGATCTGTGAATGTGGAATTGTAGGAAATATAGCCTGATGTGCTGGATGGATTGGAGCAAGTGGAAGCTATGAGAGGAAGATGCTGGAATGCCCAAGACAGGAGGTGATAACCTGGCAGTGCTGTGAAGAGAAGGGATGAATCTGTGTGTCAAAACCAAAAAACAAAGTTTCAGTGGCTGAGAGATTTCAAATGGAGTTGAGAGGTCACTCTGGTGGACATTCTTATGCACTATATAGATAACACCTCTTAGGTTTTAATGTATTGGAATAGCTAGAAGTAAATACCTGAAACTATCAAACTCCAACCCAGTAGTCTGGACTCCTGTAAATCACTGTATAGCAATGTAGAGTACAAGGGGTGACAGTGTGATTGTGAAAACCCTGTGGATCATACTCCCCTTATCTAGTGTATGGATGGATGAGTAGAAAAATGGGGACAAAAACTAAATGAAAAATAGGGTAGGATGTGGGGGGGATGATATGGGTGTTCTTTTTTATGTAAGGAAAATGTTCAGAAATAGACTGTGGTGATGAATGCATAACTATATGATGGTACTGTGAACAGTTGATTGTACACCATGGATGAGTGTATGGTATGTGAATGTATTTCGATAAAACTGAATTTAATTAAAAAAAACCCAAAGAACAACTGATTGTACTTGGGACTGATTTAATGCAGGAAAACCAGGGAAGGACAACCTTAAGATTTCAACCTGGGGAGAAGAGTGGTGTTGCTGATGAATCTTACAAACATTGGATTAAAATATTGCATCACTTGGTGAAAGTTCATCAGGGATTAAGGGACAGGAAAAGTAAACAGTGATTATAGTGTGGCCCTTTCCACACTTTGGTGCCTGCCCTATTTGGTTTGTTTGTCGTTTTTCATGACTGAATTGGGAACATGCTGGGGGTGACGATTATACTCCACCTCTCTGTTCCCAGACCATTCCATGGAGGCACATTTTATGTGCTTGGTAGAATGACTTAAACCAGGGTATCTGGGAGAATGGTAATATTATAAATAAAAAAGGGGATTTAGATGAGGAAGGAATATAATTAGAAATGCTGCCTTTATGGAAATAGCAGGAATCTCATATAGAAATCTTCTAACTATGGTTGGAAATACTGGATCTTGGGTGAAATTAGACCCAATGATAGAGAGCTGGGAATTGGTAGGATGGGATTTGGAGTTAAAATTTTACAATTGGATGAAATCTCTGAGTTCTGTCTCACACAAGAAACAATGCGTAAATCCATTGCTTAATATTGAGGGTAGGTGTTTCTGTTTGCCAGGAAGTTTTAAGTGATTCCCTAATTTATCTGATATAGTTTTTCTTCTTCATATATATTCTCAAACAACAAAGTGTAGCATCTTGATCAGATCAAAAGGTGGATGATAAAGGCCAAGAACCTCTATCCTCTTGCTTTCCTCAGTGAGGCCCATTAACCTTGAGGCATCCACACTAATAGGAGGACTTGGAGATTAACTGAAAGTTGATGACAGATTTGAAAAAAAACAAACTAAGGAAATAAGACAAAGTTGCAAAAGAACCTTCTGAGCCAGAGTAAGGTGGAGTTGAGCATGAGGGATGGAGTTTAATTATGATTTTTTATTACTCATATCTGAAGAGAGAACAAAGCCAATAGAGAGCACAAGAGAGCAGATTATGGAAAAATGTGATTGGAATGTCTGGAAGATTAAATTATCTTTTCATTATTGCATTTTTAAAAGATGAACATTTCAGGGACTGAAATATGTTCCGTTTTTCTGGGGAATTATATTGTTAAAAGCCCATTATGGCTTCTTTCTTGATATTAATGTACTTGTTAGGTCTGGTGAATCATGGCTGAGGACTTTGCAGTGCAAATCAAAAAGCACTTAATGAGGATTAGAAATGAGTTGTGCAACAAGGCAGGAGAGTATCTCTGCTGCACAAGCATCTGTCAAAACCATGAGAGCCTGATTCACCCGGAACCTGGATCCAGCCTCAGGGTCTGTGGTATGACTGGGCCAGAACAAGAAGTGAGGGAGGACCCCAACCGAGAGAAATGTGGTTGGGGACATAAGCAGTCACCAGATTATATAGTCCTTGTCTGTAAAAACCTGTTTGAAGAATTGGGACTTTTTCTAAGGAAGCAAAGTGTCCCATTCTCTGTTCTAGTACATTCTGTCTGGGTGAAGTATGGTGATTGGATTGGTATAAAAGTTGGTGGAAGGGAGACAGGCAATGTAGGCAATTGAAATAAGATTAAGGTGGGGGCTGGAGAGAAGTGGGCAAATTTAGGAGCTATCCAAAATCACAGGACCATGTGAGCAATTGGGTTTAAAGACTGAGCATTCAGAGTGGCTCCAAAATTGACAACATGCTCCCGTTCAGTGTTGAAAGCTGACAGGGTTCTCTGAGTAAAACCTGGGAAGGGGCTTTTCAAATGCAATGCTCCAGTAAGTGTGAGGGGCTGTAGGAAGGTTGGATGGTGCTGGGGAGCTCTGGACCCTATGAACTCTTGGCATTAATAGACCAAAATGACCTTTCTGGACAGAGATCTTCACTGAGGACAAAATGTTGGGAGTAGAATCTAAATTGAGTAAGGCCGAAATTCTAGTGGCAAAGGAAAAAGAAAAGTCCTGATCAAAGTGGGGGAAAAGGACAGAGAAGGAGCAAGTATGAGGTCGTATTTGCTAATTATTTCTTGATAGCAACAAAATAGGTAGCCCTACAGCTGTAAAATTATTGAAGTCACCCTGGCTCCCCGCTGACCTAGCATACAGGGTGTGCCAGGTTGTATATTTATGTCCCCCAGAAAAAGCCATATTCTTTAATGCATTCTTGTGGGGGCAGACATGTTAGTGTGGATTGGGTTGGAACCTTTTGGTTCAGTGTCCATGGAGATGTGACCCACCCAACTGGAGGTGATAACTCTGATTGGATAATTTCCATGGAGGCGTGGCCCCACACATTCAGCTTGGGCCTTGTTTAGTTTACTGGAGCACTATATAAGTTCAGACAAAAGGAGCTCATTGCTAGCTGGAGCTAAGACAGACATTTTGAAGCTGGCCGTTGGAAGCTGATGCAGACATTTTGGAGAATGCCATTTTGAAACGCAACCTGGGAGCAAGCAGATGCCAGCTACATGCCTTTCCAGCTAACAGAGGTTTTCCGGATGCCAATGGCTTTTCTTCAGTGAAGGTACCCTTTGTTGATGGACACTTTATGGCCTTAAGACTGTAACTGTGTAACCAAATAAACCCCCTTTTATAAAAGCCAATCCATCTCTGGTGTTTTGCATTCTGGCAGCATTAGGAGGGACACCTCCTAAAAGTACAGGCAAATCCGTATCACACAATCAGCAGAGAAGGACTTCAGTCACATCCGGTACAACTTATTGAAAGAAAAATATTAAGCAGAAAAACATTTTTATGAGCAATCAGGTAAAAACTATTAACTAATATTTCAAAACAATCTAAAAGCTTTAGAAGCTGTGAAAGAACAGCATAAATTAGAATTAGAAAAACTCAGTGGTGAAATATTTGTGTGAAAGGAAGATGTGAAAAGGAACTGATCAAAATAAAAAAAGACATTAGAAAAAAAAGAAAAAAATAATTTCATAAATGAAGACTAAATTAAAAGGAAGAGCAGATACCATGGATAATACCATAAGCCAAAGATGTTAGGGAAATCACAGACATCTGTTAGTGGACCCAGACTTTGCCTACCCCCACCTCCTTCTCTGGGGAAGTCAGAAACACACACTAAGCAGCCGTCCTCTGGACTTTGCTATCCCCACCTCCTTTTCTATTGTGTGCCATCCCCCAACCTGGGGGAGATGTTAAATCTAATGAGGAGACCCTGCCAGACCTTAAACCCGGAATAAGCAGCCCCAGATGCTTATCAAAACAGGAATTCTCGGTGGCAGGAGGTGGATAAAAACCACACTCAAGCAGTATAGATTTTTCTCTCTTTTCTGGCATGAAGTGGGGTGTGCAGAGCTGCCCTCAGTGGACTATGTGAGTGACAAAGAGACATCTGGGGAGGAGTTACTACAACAGTGCATCATGGGAGCACAGGCTCAGGGCACAACAGAAACTTTCAGCAAATGATCCCTTTATTGTACAGAATGAAGAGTTCAGAAAGGGCATAGCTCCTTGGCACTTACTAGCACAAAGAGTCCAAAAGAGCAGGGGAAGAAGTCCCATCATGGCCAGTTTCCTGGAGCAGCTGAAAACTGCATGGGGTCCGTTCGCCTCACTTCGAGCCAGAGAAGAGGGAGAAATCTATACTGTTTGAGTGTGGTTTTTATCCACCTGGGGGAGGGGGGTGTGGAGCTCTGTCACTGAAAAATACTGTACTGATAAGCATCTGGAGCTGCATGTTCCCAGTTTCTAGGTTTACAGTCTGGCAGGCCTTTTCATTATACTTAACATCTCCCCCCAGGTTGTAGAATGGCCCACAATAGAAAAGGAGAGGGTAGCAGAAGGCCAGAGGATGGCTGCTTACTGTGTGTTTCTGACTTCCCCAGAGAAGGAGTGGGGTAGTTGAGGTCTGGGGTCACTTAACTGATGTCTGTGACTTCCCTAATAGAGGATGGAAGGAAGAAAATTTAAAAGTTTAAGAAATTGAAAAAAATGAAGAATTGATGACAAAGCTAAACATTTCAGAAATACACATCTGGTAGGCAAAAATATGGAATCATGTGAATCATCCCAAAGAAAAGAAAAGCAATATGACCAAAAAAGAAATAGTTTCCCAGAACAAAAGAGGTCTTAAAACTACACTGTGTTCACAAGAAAATTGTCTCATAATAGCAATGAGACATGTTCTAATACAACTACTGGGCTAATATGAAAGAAACAAAATTCTGTGAGTTTTTGGAAAGTGTTCAGATCACTTACAAAAGAAAAAAAGTCTAGTGAAAATATGTTTTTACAGCAATGTTTTATGCCCAGATAATAACATATTTATGATATTCAAGGAAAGAAATGTAAGCCAAGAATTTTGTATTCTTCAAAACTATCAAGGCTAAAAGTGATAGATGTCTTTTATGAATATGTAGAGACTCAGGGGATATTGTTTCCAATATCCCATCCTGAGGAATATGTGGACAACTAAAGTTACTGGAGAGCATTAACTACATATTTACTTGTGAGCACTGAATATACATTTACTTGTAAAACTGAGACTAAATGATGGAAATTAGGGAGACAATGTAGTATAGGATGGCAATGCTCTGATGATGTAGATATAGCACAATTAAAAAAAATGGACAGGAATATGGTATGTATGTGTGTGTATGTGTGTTTGTTGAGTATCTGTTAGTTATGGGTCATTAAAAAATAAGTACTATGTGTGATATATTTGAATATAGTTGGGTGTTTTCATATTTTCAATTTTGGGAGTTTTTTTTGCATGCTTTAGTCTTTGAGATCCCTAAGGAGTTATTAAAGTACAGGTTGGCTGTATGTGCAAATATACATACATATGTGTACTTAACTTAGGGAAAATATTTAACTACTGGCATGACCTAGACACTGAGCTATTGGAACAGAGAATATGGATGCTGGATGTAAATACTTTACACAGCTGGCTCCCTATGGGCTGACTGACTATCACTCTTGTTTATTAATGATATGTTGCTTGTCCAGGCAGAATTAAGTTTATTGTTTATAAAAGTACAAAAGATAAAATAAACATAAATATAAAAAGATAAGACATTGGGATAAAGGAAAGAATAAAATAGAAAGACAAGATGAAGCCAGGGGAAAAATGTGTATGTAATACGCATAGCATAAGGTCTTGTATACCTTTTAGGGGACAGATGGAAAAGGAGGGTGCCTTTCAACACAGTCCGCCAGGGGGCACTGAACTTGTAATAGTTTATGGCCCCTTTTGCTGCCTAGGAGGTCAGTCATATCCCCCATAATCCAGATTGACCATCTATGTGTCAGTGGTTAGATGAATACCTTCAAAAATTCAGAGCATTTTTTGTTTCCAGATACACAATTTCCCCTGTTCCCTCTCCTTTTCCAGAAGACAGAGGGAAAAATAAAAGAGAAATGTCTCCTGTGAATGGAGAGCATGTTTGAGTTCAGCTTGGATGAGTTCAGCATGTTTGAGTCCAACCTGGAGGCAGGGTTGGATCGGAGTCACAGTGACCAGTTAGGCATCATGCAATTTAGTGATTGAAGCAAGGTCTGTTTTCCAGTGTCGGTGTCTTAACTAGCTATAAATGATCTCTGATAATCATCAGGCTGACCGCTTCATGCACTCTTTCTCTTATCAGCCAAGTATACAGATTTGCTTTGTGGAGTTTTATTTAACCTCTATATTCTATATATTCTATATACTTGGCTTGAAATACTTACTGAGGGGGAAACAAAAACTCTAACGAGAAGCAAACTAAACCTTAGTGACCTAATGGTGTCACATTTAAATCAGAAGCTCTAAACAATACTTAAAGAGTTAATGTCTGAAGAATAGTGTTTGGCACGTAGCAAGTGCTATAAAAGTAATTGCTGTTGTGCTGTGCAAAAGCAGATATTAGAAATATTTCCCATTCCCCATATTAGTCCTCATGATCAAGGGCCAATTTGTTACAGAGATATAATCACCTATAATCCCAACAAAATCATTAAAGCTGTTTTTGCTTTGAAACAAATGTCGAAAAACAGCAAGACTTCAGTCTGTTAACTACTCGTCTCCCAAGTAGTTGAAATAAAAGGATCTGCTGAGCCTTAGAGTTTAAGCCCAGAGCCAGAGATTAATGCTAAATGCTTTTTAAAGAGATATTTCCCCTTGGGTTTAATCAGCCCTGGAGCTACTGGAAAATTAGAACAATTGAAATATGGAAAGGTGCATTTAGGAGTCTCCCAAGAAGAGGATTTCATGTTAAATTTTGACAAATAATCGCTAAATACCCTTGAGAACATATGACTGGAATTGACGACTATAAACTTTCCTTGCTAATAATAAAGTAACAGTAATAAATAATAACAACAGCCAGCATTTACTGAACACTTATTATGTGTCAGGTACTGTGCTAAATACGTTAAGATCACTGCATTATGTAACTCTCTCAACTAGGACTTAGGAACAATGAGTGAGGAACAGGCTTCAAAGTTGATGAAACTGATTATAGACAGGTTAAGTAAATTGTTGGAAGTCTCATATCATATACAGTACATGGTGGGGTAGATTTCCAACCCAGACCATCTGGCTCCAGAGACCCTTATAATTTTTATACATTCTATATACTATTTTCCTATCCTCTTACAGCTGAATACACATGAATAAACTCTCCACTTGGGCTTCCTGGCTGATTCAATGGCTCATAATAATTATTTCATGTATGAAATCTACTTACTGTAATCTGAATTGCCAGTTGGTAAGTTAATCAAAAAAAGTCAGTGGGTAAAGAGGAATCATGACAAATGATAAATACACTCAACCAATCAATTTCTTCTGGAGTCCTTGAGGGCAGATGTTATGCATGGAAAAAGTTATTTAGAGACATTGTTTGTTAGTTACCCCACTGCTAAAACAAATACCATACAATGGGTTGGCTTAACCAATGGGAATTTATTGTCTCATGTTATTGAGGCTAGGAAAACTCCAAAATTAAGGCATAGCAAGGCAATGTTTTCTCTTGGAAGACTGTGGCTTTGAGAGCCTGGTTGCCCCAATCCGTGGTCTTTGGTTTTTGTGTCATATGGCCATGCACATGGCGGCATCTTCTCCTTTCTCTACTGGGTTCTGTTGAATTCCAATTTCTATCCGATCTCCTGAAAGGATAAACATTCCCATTCCAGAAGGGAGACATTGGAAGGAAAACAGGGGTCCCTGGTCCCAAAGAAGTCTGAAACCCAGCTGTGCAAACTCTATTAGATTTTAAGGTCTGAGTGTCATCTGTGGTTTGATCCTTTGTCCTTTCAGCCTGATGGAACAGCAACTCAGTCCCCTTCAAAGGCTTGCGCAGTGGCCATGCTCTCTCTGAAAACTGTGTGAAGATCTAACCCTCTCGGAGCATACTTTTCATGAACACCATCTTCCTGAACAACAAAGCACAAGGCCTACCCCCTCCAAGAGCAGGGTTGTACCTGCCCTTTCCACACATGTGGATAGGCCCACTTTTTTGGCCCAAGGGGATCTTTCAGTCCAGACCTTTGCTGATTCAGTAGGCTATACCTCAGCAGGACCTTCAGAAGATCCTATCCACAGGAGTCCACACCCTGAGTCACCTTAACATATTCAAAGACACTATTTACAAATGGCTTCACATACCACAGGAATGTGGATTAAGATTAAGAACATGTCTTTTGAGGGGGTACAAAATTCAATCTATCACAGGTAGGTGAGGTCCCCTGATTTCCAAGGTGAGGGACAGGGTGCAACGGGAGGAGAAGTTAATTGTCTTGATTTGGGGAGAGTGACACCTTATTGATCTCAAAGCTATGTTCTACTCTGCCACTATTTTCCACTTACTTCCCAGGAAGTGACTGAGCACAGGTTAGGATTACCCAGATATCTAGGAGCGAGGAGGAATTTGGTCTGAGTTTTATTATCTGTCACCAGATGTCAAGCCTGACCTGAAGACAGAGTTCTAAACTGATTTGTATTTTAGGCTTTAGGAGAGAAAGCAAGTGGCAGATTGTGTGGTGAAAAGAATATCGATGCCTGTTTTGACAATAGGCATTGTTGGTTATCAGCGAAATGTGGGCATGGGAGTGAATGCTCCTCGGTTTTTTCCCCCTAACAAATAAAGAAATGCTTCTAATTCAAATGATACAATTTTGATAATTACCATGGTTACTAAAATGGATGCACTTTATGCTCATTGAGAGAAAGCTTCATGATAACAGTTGCTCATTTCACAATAGTAAGCCTCTTCACAGGCAACTAAAAATGGAAGAGTCAGTCTATGTTTGTAAGCAAGTTATTTTGGCCTGAGACTTTCCATTTAAGCTAAACGACACAATGGAACATTAAGATTTGGTAAACACGCAGACATATGCCAGAATGATGAAAGCATGGCACAAATGATTTAGAGAAATGGAAAAAGATGCTTTAGTTCAAAGATAAGGGGAGAATTGCACAATTCTGGATGTCAAGACAGTGACGGAAACCTGAAGTTCTATTAACTAATTTGTTTTCTACCATTACCAAAGAGTTTTGATTTTGGAAATTTCTACAAGGCACAAATACCTTCTATGAAAGAAAACTGTTGTTTAGATTTACTCCAGATTTTGATAAAATAGCATACTGATTTGTATTATTTGACCTACTTTCAGAAGAGGGAGAGAGACTTTCTTCTCAATATTCAAACATTTAACCTTGAGTTTGGATACAACCAGAAGTAATATTTCCAGTAGCAGCTGGAAGTAGAACACCTGGATTTCAGAAGCTTCTTGTTACTGAACATGTCTTGCTCAAGATCCATAAAACACCTGCCCATTTTCCTTTATATCAGTTTGCTTAGAAAAATAGAACAAAAATTTTACATAATTTTAATTATGACTGAAATATGAGTAAAATGATGTATGAGGCACTTGGAGAATTCCTTCCAAAAGAATGCAAATAAAAGGTGTTGCTTGATTTTTTGTCTTTATTCAATCACTTCTTCAGCAAATATTTATTGAGTACCAATTATGTGCCAGGACTTAAAAGAATTGGGAAAACGGTTCCTAATTTGTTTATCAAGAGTTAAGTCTCCCAGCGTGTACTCTGTGCCAGGGGCTGGGCTGGTGGCTGGGGCTGCGGAGTAGACGAGATTAGGGCTGCTTGTTTCCCTGCAGTGTTTCCGAGCTGACTCCTAATCTACCTCGGCACTCCAATCATTGGTGGGGTGGATGACACAGACTGCTTGAAAACCAATGCCATGACATTTTGGAATAGCAACCAAGAGCTGATCTTTTCAGGCTCTTCCCAAACCACTCACTAGAAATGTTTAATGAGTGTTTTGATCTTACTATCCTTTTGGGGGTCATCCCTATCAGGAATTTTTTTTTTTTTTTTTTGGTTGCCCAGCTTTAACTGCAGTGATGGTTACTGGATTACAAGCTAGCGTTAGACTAGCGGGTGGAGTTGGTGTCTGCCTCATTCACCAGTGACCCCCCCCCCCTCCCACGGACCCCATGTTCGGCCAGCCAGAGGGGCGAGACAAAGGCTGAGGGAGGCTGCGACCCCGCCTTGCCTTCTCCTCAGCATTGATTTGCTTTGGCAGAACATTCATTCACTTACTTTTGTATACAAAAATATTTATTGAACTCCTTATTGGCTGGGTACTGTGCTAGGCATTGGGAATTCAGCTGGGAACCAGAAAGGTGTGAGCACGGACTTCCTGAGGCTTCTCAGGGTGGGTGGTGGTGAGGACAGTTGCGAAGAGAATAAACTGACAAAATAGCTTCAAATTCTGATCCCTGTTAAAAAGAAGCCAAGTGGCCGAGAAAGGGAATAATCGGTGAGGGAGACTCAGGGATCGTCCTGCTCCTGTTGCTTTCTTCTCAGAGGTCGGTGAACAGGACTACCCCCACCCCCACCCCCATCCCATGCTCCGATCTAAAACAATTGCTTAGGACAAAGAAAAAACACACACACACACAAAAACAAAAACAAAAACAAACAAAAAATACAGTGGATAAAGCAGTGGTTCATCCACAACTAACTAGGTTCTCTGGAAACCGTGACATTCTGCTTTCTGGCTCCCAGACAGAGCCTTGGCTTTCCTGTAAGGGACTGATGATGCATTCTAGGATCAGGTTAAGCTGACAGAAAACTTTTCTTCAATTTAAATAACTTAATGGTACAGAGACAATGCCTTCTGTGGAAATGTCCCCAAAGGCTCAATTGTTAGAAGAAAAGCAACTCAACTGAAAAAACAAAACAAAACCTGAATATTATGTTTTTGGTTTTTAATATTTGTATGCATTCCACATTGAACTAGTACACACTTCTAACACACCTATACTGATTATATAATAACAGAATTCACATTACTAATTAATATTTTTCTTCCTAGAAAGATTATGAGCAACTTGCTTTAGGTGTAACCAACACAGTGCTACACCCACAGAAAGCATTTAAAAATATTTATTGAGTGCTGTTATCTGAAGAACCACATCTGTGAGCTATAGCCTGGATGTACTATTGCCAGGTGAGCTGCTGACAAACCTGCATGTTTTACAAATTCTTCAATGAGAGATTTTACCAAACAAGGAGTATATGTGCATGCACATGCTGTTTTTCAGGAATATTTGTGTTATCTGCAAAAGCAGAAAATTTGGAGCAAAACTGAAGAAAAATTTTAAAACAGATGAGCTGATTTTATGACCTCTTGATTTTTAAGGATGAATTTTAGCATTTTCCTTACAGTGAGAGCCACTGGGCCATGCTGGTTGCTGGCTGTCTTGCCTGTTGAGGGTGTTCACCCATATGCAGCCACGCTGATAGGACAGTGCAGGGATGGGCCAGGCAATGGAAACAAAACTATGTACCAACACGCACAGTTACTTTCCTTGCCTGAACATAAAGCTGGAAGTGGGCAGCCTCACAAAATAAACAGAGCCTGACTTCCTGCCTGAGGTATAAACAAGGTAGAGGAATAAGCCTGGCAGAACTGGGTTTACAGATCATAAAGAAAGCCCTTTGTCTCTCCCCACCTACCTCCAAGAGGTTCTTTGATAGTATGCCACTCTTGCTTTATGTTTAGCCAGGGTAACTTAAAGAAACATGGCTTTTCAACAGCTAGAAAAAAAGAGGAAAGGAAAAGAAGATGATAAACATCCTGACAATTATTTTTATTTCCTTCTTTCCCTCTTCCCTCCCTCGTTTCCTCCCTGCCTCCCTCCTTCTTTCCTTTTGTCCCTTACTTTTCTCATTTTTGCAAGAGTATGGCTTACCTTCCTGCTCTGTCATCTCTTGGGAATGAGTAAAGCTGTCAGGGATAAGATTTCACCTGGCAGTATTGCCTGATTTTGTTGCAACACCAACAAAACTATGTATTCATGTTTTCTCCTTGGAGGAATGAATAGCAGGTCCCAGTAGACAGTCTCACTGACATCAGTGCACCTGCCAGGGTCTGAGCATAAAGCAATTCCCAGCAAACTGGGCCTGAGTCCAGGACAATTTTATTATGTTTCTTTGGAATTTTGGAATCTTTAGATGTCTGTAATTGAACAGATGCTGAGGGCTGGCTTTTGACAATTTTTTTTGTCCCTGGAGTGAGCTACTAAGTAGTAAAACCCTCCTTTATAATTTCTAAGGTGAATCCTTCCTCATATCACTTTCCCTAAGCATAAACTCCAGGAAATTACAGGGATAGGTTTTCTAGTAGTTTTTTCAAACTTTAACGTGCACACGAGCACCCAAGGATGAAGATTCCCATTCAGTAGGTCTGAGATGAGTCCCCAAATTCTGCATTTCTGACAAGTTCTCAGATAATGCTGGTGCTGCTGTCCCCAGACACATTGACCCATGTTTCAGAATGAACTCTGGAGTATTTTTCAAGGATGTTTACTTTTGCCAGTTTCAGTCTGAAAACATGTCTCTGAGTGGGTTGCCTTAGTGAAGCTCTGCAAATGAGCTTGAATGATAACAAATGAATACAAATGAATAATCCACCCACAGCCAAAGACTTCTTATAGGCTACAGCTGCTCACTGCCTTTATAAACCTTGCCTTTTTGACACAAGGAAGGCATGGAAAATCACAAAGAAAACTCACTGACCCTAAAAGTTAATGATAGAGACTGCTATAGTAAATAGACTATGTCTGAGAAAAAACTTGCTTCCCATATCTGTCAATGACTTTGTAACCTTGAATGACCGATTGATTTCTTTCTATCTCAGTGTTATAGTCACAGATTGTGGAAGTAAGAGGATGATTCTTTCCCAACAGCTTGAGGGTTTGGTAAGATTTTTTATTGAGAGTATACAATCAAACATGGAAGTTCTGATTTACATGCTGTGTGTTTCATTACAATTCTGTTGCTTTTGGAAGGAGCTAGGCAAATTATAGTATAAAGACTATAATTTTGAATACCCATAATAGTGCTTACTATGTGCCAGATACTCCAAATACTGACCATGTATAGCACATTTAACCTCCTAACAAGCCAATGAGGAAGGTATTATTATTATTATTAAACCCATTTTAAGGTTAGAGAAATAGAGGTACTGAAAAGATGAATGTTCCATTTGCTAAAACTGCTATTATGCAAAATACCAGAAATGGATTGGCTTTTATAAACAGGATCTATTAAGTTACAAATTTACAGTTCTGAGGCCATAAAAGTGTTCAAACTGAGGCATCAACAAGAGGATACTTTCACTGAAGAAAGGCTTATGGCATCTGGAAAACCTCAGTCAGCATGTAGCTGGCATCTGCTGGTCCTTTACTCTCAGGTTGTGTTTCAAAATGGCTTTCTCCAAAATGTCTCTGGCCTTCTGTGTCTCTTAGTTTCTCTCAGCTCTCTGCTTGGTTCTCCTGGGACATTTCTCTGCAAGCCTCTGGGAGTCCTCTCTTAGCTTCTCCAGGGCAAACTCTGGGCTTCATCTCTTAGCTGAGCATCCACAAATGTCCTTCTGTCCACATCTCCAAGCATCTCTAAGCGTCTCTGTTGGCTCCATCAGTCTGTGAGCTCTCTTAAAGGACTCCAGTGATCTAATTAAGACTCATCCTGAATGGGTGGGGTCCATACCCCCATGGAAACAACCCAATCAAAGATCTCACCCACAGTTGGGTGATTCACATCTCCATGGAAACACTCAATCAAAAGTTTCCCCCAACAAGATAGGATTAAAAGATCATGGCTCATCTAGGGTCCATAACAGTTTCAAACTGGCACAATGAGTAATTTCATCCTGCATCAAACCAAGTACATGGACCTTTTATGGTAAGATGTTGCAAGCTGTAGGTATGTTTCATTTGATCTGCCTGGAGTTTAAAAAAAAAGTTGAATTAGTTGTTAACAATTACAGGCTATTCCCAGCTTCTTTTTTGAAACAGAAGCATCCAACAGCCTTGGACTTGCGTTCCCACACAGCAGCCATCAGCTGGTGCAGAGTACTGATTCTTCCCTTAGAAGGGGCATGAGCTCTCCCATTCATCACAGCTCCCACTTGGCACATCTTGCTGTATTTATTACTTCCTGGATGCAGTAAATATTCAAGGGTGCAATCCTGGTGTGCACTGTGGATCTTTATCTCTAAAACTAGGAATTACCATCCTTAGCTAGTATCTGTTGAGCTTTCACAGTGATGGAAATCACTCTCGTGGGTTCCATAAGGCCTAGATACTAAAGACATGGCCTGACCTTCAAGAATTCTTTCTGCTGTGATCACAGACAGGCATATTTTCAGAGTTTTGGAAGTCAGTATAGCATTTTCTGGTAAGTACCATCAAGGTGCGTGGTTAAGTAACAATAATAGTAAATGGGGTGAATTTGCACTCATGTAGCAGGAATTTTGGTTTGGTTGTGACCTCTCCTTCTACTCTCCTTTTCTTCTTATTGGATTTGCCATTTTAACTTCATCCTGTTCTTTGCAATAATTCATGAAGTAAGATGCAGAAGGTGCTAAGTGTCTCTCTCTGGAAAGGGGACTAATTTCAAAGATCTGTAGTTTAAAGTCCCTCCTACTATATATATATATATATATATATATATATATATATATGTAGGGTGAGTGAGATATGTGGGGTTTTAGACTATTTAGATGTTTTGTCTTTTCGAAAAGAGTTGGGTTGTCCTCTTAAACAGTTACTTGAAGAAAGGCATTTTAAAAATCAATAGGAATGACTGACTCTTTATCCTCCATAGTCTGGGTCATCAAAGATGTGGTTCTTGTGGAGAGAATACTCAGACCTGGACACAGTCAGGGGTGTGTGTGTGTGTGTGTGTGTGTGTGTGTGTGTGTGTGTGCAGGGATATCTATTCTGAGAAGATGGATCCCTTCTGACAGGAGCACTATATTTTTCTGTCCTGGGTGAGCAGAAAAGGGTAGAGTGTATATGGATAAGGCAAGTGAACATGCCTTTAATTAGCCTGAAACACTAGCTGGCACAGATTTCATCTGCTTCCAGGCAATCATGTAAGGATGGGAGCTTAGGAGAGAAATTATTATTCCTGAGCCATTCCAGGGTCGTTGGCCTCTAAGGAGGCAGCACCTGCTATAAATCTCTGTGTTCTCTGACTTCTGCAATCCCTCAGCAAACTCACCTGCTCTCCAATCCATAGATTGTGTTTTTGAACTGTTGATACACAGGGATGTGTCAGGGCCTCCCCCAGTTCACTCAGCAACAAGGGCAGTAATGCTGGGCAGGGAAAGCATCTGCAGCGGCAGAGGCAGAGCTCAGAGGTCATGGTAAGGGTAAAAAGAGAGCAGGCTGCTGCTTAGGGCAAGGTAAAGATGGGGGGAGTTTTAGGATTGGGGCAGATGAACCTAAGGAAGGAAGTAGGAAAAGGAGGATTTGGCAAAGTGGAGGAGCCAGTTGAACAAAGGCTTGTGAATTGTAATGGGGAAAGGAGTATAATAATAGCATTAATAAAAGCTAACTTTACTGAGTTCTCAGCATGGGACAGGTCCTGTTTTAAATGCTATTTGTTAGGTACAATAATTATTATTATACAGAGGAGAAAGCAGAAACACAGCAAGTTTAATTATTTGCTCAATGTCACATAGTAAGTGGTAGAGCTAGGTTTTAAACCAGGAAGTCTGTTGCACTGCCCAAGCTCTTAAAACACCCTGAGGCAGGGGGAAGGGTGGTACAAGTCAGAGGATGAGCTGGTTAGAAGAGGGTCAAAGTGAGAAGGGAAGTGAAGAGTTCTGCCCCCTTAGTGATCACAACACAGATGAAGGATACTTGAGACCTGAAATGAGTAGACCTAGACTTCTGTTTCTGTTGCATCACTTGTTAATGTGGCTTTCAGTCTCTGTTTCCTTATCTACAAAATATGGGTTATAACCTGACCAAGTGCTTGTCAGGATTAAATGAATTAAGGTAGATGACTGCACTTGGGCATTTCTTCATACTCTATCTATGGTGGGACTCTAGATGTTGAGGCTCCATTTTTGTTAACGGAATGTGTAGGAAACTTAAATTGACCATTGGCCATTGTACCCATGTGCATGGCAAGTTACTTTCTTCTGTTGTTCAGTTTCTTGGCTACGTCCCTGTGCTCCTGTTGTTGGCTCTTGCTGCTCTGTCGATTTTTCCAAGAGACTGAAAGAGCAGCATGTCTTTGTCCTTTCACAGGGTCATTGCTCTTGGCCTCTCAAGCCTCTTATTATTGACCATCCGGTTAGTTATTCCTCTTGCTAAGAGATATCAGTGGTGAAGCCACTGCCATGAACCCACTTTGACTCACAAGGACTGCATTTTGCATGTGTCTCTTGCCATAGCAGGGTCATTTGCTCAATGTTAGGCAGAATTGATTCTTCTACTCTTTTTTCAGTGACTAATACCATCTCAGAATTTTCACTGTCTTTGGTGCTGTTTAGAAGATGCTCTGCAATTGAATGAACTGGGAAGAGTGGTGTGGAACACTGAATCATGTACTCCGAAAAAGGACGTATTCTTTTTTTTTTTTTAAATTAAATTCAGTTTTATTGAGATATATTCACATATCATACAATCATCCATGGTGTACAATCATAGCACCATCATATAGTTATGCATTCATCACCCCAATCTATTTTTGAACATTTTCCTTATACCAGAAAGAATCAGAATAAGAATGAAAAATAAAAGTAAAAGAAGAACACCCAAATCATCCCCCCAGTCTCACCCTATTTTTCATTTAGTTTTTGTCCCCATTTTTCTACTCATTCATCCATACACTGGATAAAGGGAGTGCGGTCCACAAGGTTTTCACAATCACACTGTCACCCCTTGTAAGCTACATTGTTATACAATTGTCTTCAAGAGTCAAGGCCATGGTTGGAGTTTGATGGTTTCAGGTATTTACTTCTAGCTATTCCAATTCAGTAAAACCTAGAAAGTGTTATCTATATAGTGCATAATAGTGCCCACCAGAGTGACCTCTCAACTCCATTTGAAATCTCTCAGCCATTAAAACTTTATTTTGTTTCATTCTGCATCCCCCTTTTGGTCAAGAATATGTTCTTAATCCCATGATGCCAGGTCCAGATTCATCCCTGGGAGTCCTATTCTGCTTTGCCAGGGAGATTTACACCCCTGGGAGTCAGGTCCCACATAGGGGGAGAGGGCAGTGAGATCACCTGTCAAGGTGAGAGAGAGGGCCACATTTGAGCAACAAAGAGGCACTCAGGGAGAGACTCTTAGGCACAATTATAAGCAGATTTAGCCTCTCAAAAGGACATATTCTTAATCTGTAGACATGTTCTTAATCATACCCACTTCCTGTGTGTGAACTTATTTGTAAATAGGACCCTTTGAAGATGTATTATCAGTGTGGACTCTTTTGTGAATAGATCTTCTAAATCCTATTTAGGTGTGGTCAAACTGAAACAAGTGGGCCTTAATCCGTATTACTGGAGGCATGATAGAGAGAAGTCAGAAACCAGACAAAGCCACAGGGAGAAGCCAGAAGTCAGTGGAAACTGGAAGAGCAGATACAAGTAGAGAGAGAGATCACCATGTGATGGGAGGCAGAGATTCAAGCCAAGGAACCTCAAGGACTGTGGCAAGCCAGCACCATAATTCTACAGACTTTGGGGAGAAAGCATGGCCTTGCTGACATCTTGATTTGAAACTTTCTAACCTCTAAAACTATGAGTCAATAAGTTCTTGTTTAAGCAGCTCTGACAAATTGAGACAAGGGAAAGGGTGTACACAGTTGGGAGGGGAGGAGGCGATGATAGCACCTTGTTTCCTTCCGGTTTCACCTTTTCATAAGTTAGCTCAATATGTCAGTGTAGGTGCAGCAGCGACACAGGCAAGATTTAGTGCCCTCTGGTCTTTCCTTTCCCGGATCTGCTTTGCAAGTCACTTCACCTTCCTTCTCCTATTTCATTCTCTGCGGGGTGTTAATTAATCCTTACTTGAAATGTCACTGCTTCTACGAGTGTTTGATTTTTAATAGGAAAATGGTGAAGAAAGAAGAGGCTTTAGGTTCCCAAATAATACATCGTTCTGAAGGTAAAATTTCAGGTTTTGGCACTAGAATTCCTAGCACCCAAAATTCCCAATTCTGGGCCTTTTCACTGCTTCCATTGCTTTCCCTCCTGATCATTAACTGGCTCTTTGCTTCTTTTTTCAGGTCTCTGCTTAAATGTCATCTCCCTAGAGAAACATTCACTATGTAGTCTATCTCCCCTTCCCCTCACCCTGATCTTGCCTTAATTTTTTTCATAACACTTATCAATACTTGACATTATAGTTTATATTTGTTAATTATCTGTCTAGCTTAAATCAAATGTAAGCTGAGTGAGTTCAGGGAAACAGTCTGTTTCAGTAATCACCGTATCCCATCAAGTATCTTATAAGGCTCTTAAAGATTTTTTTTTTTGGTTCAAGTAAGCTATTGCAAAAGGTTTTCCTGGTGCTTCTTAATTATATCAGATATGATATGTCTTTATACTCCTATAGGTATGCCTATGTCTTTTGTATTTTGTTTACATTGATTCATTGATTAATTCAATACAGTTTTTGTCATTAGCCTGCTTCTGAGAATACAAAGATGAACAAGCCTTCCAGCTGCTCATAGTCTAGTGGGGAAGGCATATGAGTAAGAAAGGAGAAAAGAACAACATAGTGTGAGGCTTGGCAAGACAGTTCTGCGTTTTGAATTACGTAGTAGTTAAGTACAGTGATAAAGATGAATGAGAATTAGCTAGGGGACCTGGGGGGTGTCCTTCCAGGCAGAGAAGACAGTGTGTGTAAAGTCAAGAAGGTCTGAGAGGTCACGGCAAATTCATTGGACTGCAAGTAGTTCAAAATTCCTGTACTGGATCACATGAGCAAATACCGAGTGGGATAAAGCTGAAGAAAAGGGAGATGAGGTGAGAAGTTATGAAAAGTCATGAATGCTATGTCAAAGGGCGTGAACATTTTCCAGAAAGAAGAGCCACCAAAGGATTTTAAACAAGGAGATATAATTAGATATATGTTGCTTTATCCACACAGTTACTGTAGGATTTTCTATTTTACCCAGGATTAGGATCAGCCCCAAAAGGGGAACAGTGCAGGGCTGGAAAATGTTTTATTTATTTATTTTAAATATGAAAGAGTCAGTGAGAGACAAAAGAGGTCTCTGGTACTCAAACAGTTCTCTGGTTGGCCTTTCTACTTTTTAAGCGTTCTTAAATGGAAGATTTCAAACATACACAAAGTGAACAAATAGTATAACTAACTTCCAGGAACCCATCATTCAGTGTCAACAATTGTTACTATTCTGCCATTCTTGTTTGTTTTATCTGTATGCCCACCCACTTTTCACCTTAACTCAAGTATTATTATTATATTCTTAACAGCTCTTTCAAGATACTATATATGTATATAAATGCACATATTTTAGCTGTATAATTTTGACTTATACGTATTCCTCTGCTCAGGTGGGATTAATTGGCAGCCATCCAAGAGCATTAACAGGACACTGGGTAACCATCTGGAAGAGGTCAGCGAGGTAAGCTAGAACAAAGGGGTGAGGGTTAGAGGAGGGTGGGGGTGTGGAAAGCAAACTGTATACTTTCTGATACTTTCTTTTTTTATCTCAACCTCACTGAAACTCCTAGGCTGTTAGCCCTCTTATCCCAGCTAGAAGTCATGAGAAAAGGATGGAATTAATTCCCACGAAAGGGTACTGTTCCTTTCTAAGCTACCTGCCCTTTAAATCAATTTTATTGAGATTTATTGACATACAAAATTGTACTCATTTTAAGTGAACAGTTCAATGAGTATTGAAAAATTTATGTAGCACTGAACCACTACCACAATCAAGTTGTACAATATTTCCAGTGCCACAGAACATTCTATTTGTACCCCTTCCTAGTCCTTTCCCTTCAACTATGGTAGCCCTATTTGCCTCACCTTAGATTAGTTTTGCCTGTTCTTAAACTTCATATAAATGGAATTATTCAGTATGTACTCTTTTGTGTCCAGTTTCTTTTCCTGAGCATAATGCTTGTGATATTTATCTATTTTGTGGGGTGTATCAGTAGTTCATTCCTGTCTATTTCTAAGTAGTATTGTACTATATGAATATATCACAATTTGATTTTCCATTCTTCTGTTGATGGACATTTGGATTGTTTCCAGTTTTGGGCTATTATGAATAAAGCTGCTATGTATATTTGTATATAGGTCTTTGTGTGCACACTGTGCTTTTATTTTTTATTTTTAGGTAAATATCTAGAAGTGGGTATTACTGGGTCAAAGGGTAGAGGGTAGGTGTATATTTAACTTTTAAAAATACTTTCAAAGAATTTTCCAAGAATAATTGTGCTATTTTAAACTTCTATCAGCACTGTATATGAGTTCTGATAGCTCTACATCTTTGCTTACATTTGGTGCTGTCAGTCCTTTATTTTAATCATTCTAGTGGATGTTTAGTGTTTTCTCATTGAGGTTTGATTTTTGCCTCTCTGATGACTAATGATGTTGAGCACTTTTTCATGTGCTTAGTAGCCATTTGTATATTTTCCTTTGTTAAGTGCCTGTTCAAATCTTCCGCATATTTGTTTATTGGGTTTTGGTCTTTTTATTATTGACTTGCAGTATTTCTTTTTATGTTGTGTATGCAAGTCTGTCAGACATGATTTATGAATATTTTCTCCTGGTGCATGGAAGAAATTCTTAATTAATTTTATATTCATTATCTTAATGGTGTCTTTTATGAGCTGAAAATTTTAATTTCCTTGAGATCTAATTCATCAATTTTTAAAATAATTATTATTTTGTTTCCTTTAAAAAAAATATGACTATCTCAGAACATGAGGATAGTCTCTTATGTTTTCTTATAAAGATTTCATAGTTTTAAGCCATGGAATTTAGGTCTAGATTCCATCTTGAATAAATACTTGAATGGTATGAGATAGGGGCTGTGCAGCTTTGTATATATTATGTCCCCCAGAAAAAGCTGTATTCTTTAATGCAATCTTGTGGGGGAAGATGTATTTAGTGTTGATTAGATTGGAATCCTTTGATTGAGTGTTTCCATGGAGATATGACTCAATCAACTGTGAGTGAAATATTTGATTGGATAATTTCCATGGAGGTGTTAACCCGTCCATTCAGGGTGGATGTTAATTGGATAATTGGAGTCTTATAAAGAAGTTCACAGACAGAAGGACCTCAGAGCAACTGAGAGTGACATTTTTAAGGAGCTGCAGCTTACAGAGACATTTTGGAGAACGCAACCCAGGAGCAAGCAGATGTCTAGAGAGGAATGTTCTGGGAGAAAGCCATTTTGAAAGCAGAACTTTGGAGCAGATGCCAGCCACGTGTCTTCCCAGCTAACAGAGGTTTTCTGGACACCATTGGCCATCCTCCAGTGAAGGTACCCAATTGTTGATGCCTTACCTTGGACGCTTTATGGCCATAAGACTGTAACTGTGTAACCAAATAAACTCTCTTTATAAAAATCAATCCATTTCTGGTGTTTTGCAAAACAGCGGCTTTAGCAAGCTGCAACAGATTTTGGTACCAGAGAAGTGGGGTGCTCTGTGTTTGCAAATACCAAACATGTTGGAGCAGCTTTTTAAATGGATAAAGAAAGATTCTGGAAGAATTGTGAGGCGCTTGATAGAAAAGACCTAAATTGCTTTGAAGAGACTATTTGTGGAAATATGGACTCTAAAGATACTTCTGATGAGGTCTTGAGCAGAAATCATGAATGTGCCATTGCCAACTGGAAGAAAGATGATCCTTGTTTTAAAGTGGCAGAGAATTTGGCAAAATTCAGTCCTGGTGTTGGATGGAAGGCAGAATTTGAAAATGACGAGCTGGGATACTTAGCTGAAGAGATTTTGACACTAAACACCAAAGGTGTGGCCTGGCTTCTCCTTACAGTTTATAGTAAAATGCAAGCAGAGAGAGAGAAACTTAGAACTGATCTCTTGGGTACAAAGAAACCAGAAACTGATAGTTTGGAAAATTCTGGGTTTCCAGCAAGTGAGACCCCAGAGGCTACGGCCCCACATGAGTATTTAACCAAACATGGAATCCGACCACCATTTCAGTACAAGCCAGGATTGGAAATGGAGTTATCCAGAAAGCATTTGTGGCAAGTCCTATTGTCTGACAGTTTTGGCCCCTGTGTGCTTCATGCCAAACCTACAAGATTTTTGCAACATCTGTGTAGATGGAGCCATTGCCAGTCTGGACTAGAGGGAATGGAAAAAGAACAAATTGAAGAAAAAATTTCTTCAAGGATGAAATCATGGAAATTGAGGTCTGGAGTCAATAAATCACAGGCAAAAAGAGCAGAGCAACGCCGGCACACGGAAAGGGTGAGTTTGCCCCAGATGTCAAGGGCGGGCCTTCTGCCTCCATACTCAGAAAGAGTGCTGCCAGCCCAGGCCCCAGAGAGGGTGGAGCACATTCCCTGGGGATTGGGGAGAGCCTGGCCATCATCCCACTGTTCAGAAAGAGTAGAGCCTTTGCCCTGGAGAGGAAGAGTCTGGGTGGCACCCCTGTGTTTGAGGAGGGTGGGGCCGAGAAGGTGGCCTCCCCAGTGTGTGGGTATATTGGAGCACTCACTCCAGTGTTTGGAGAGAAAAGTTCTATTGTGTAAGCCTTTGGAAAGTGTGGGATTGCCACTCTCTCAAGCCCCAACGATAAATGACTCTCAGAGTTTGAAATCTAATGGAGTTTGCCCTGTGGGTTTTAGGAATTGTTTTGGTCCCTTAAACCTTGTTTTCCTTACTGTTTCTCCTTATGGCAATGGGAATGTTTATCCTATTACTGTCCCTCCTTTGTATATTGGAAGTACAGAACTTCTTCTGAGTTTCACAGGTTCACAGTCAGAGAGAAATTTTGCTTTAGGACAGACCATGCCTGTAAACTGATTTTGATAGGATCTTGTACTTAACTATTGTAACTGGAAGAATTTAAGTTTTTGTGATATTGTGATGGGATGAATATATTTTGTATTTTGAAAGAATATGTTTTTCTGAGGTCCAGGGAGAGGAATGTACCTGTTTGTATATATTATGTCCCCCAGAAAAAGCCATATTCTCTAATGAAATCTTGTGGGGGCAGATGTATTTAGTGTTGATTAGATTGGAATCCTTTGATTGAGTGTTTCCATGGAGATGTGACTCAATCAACTATGAGTGAAATGTTTAATTGGATAACTTCCATGGAGGTCTGACCCCTCCCATGCAGGATGGTTGTTAATTGGATCACTGGAGTCCTATAAAGGAGTTCACAGACAGAAGGACCTCAGAGCAACTGAGAGTGACATTTTTAAGGAGCTGCAGCTTACAGAGACATTTTGGAGAACGCAACCCAGGAGCAAGCAGATGTCTAGAGAGGAACGTTCTGGGAGAAAGCCATTTTGAAAGCAGAACTTTGGAGCAGATGCCAGCCACGTGTCTTCCTAGCTAACAGAGGTTTTGCTGGACACCATTGGTCATTCTCCAGTGAAGGTACCCGATTGCTGATGTGTTACCTTGGACACTTTGTGGCCTTAGGACTGTAACTGTGTAACCAAATAAGCTCCCTTTATAAAACCAATCCATTTCTGGTGCTTTGCAAGACAGCAGCATTAGCAAACTGGAACAGGGGCCAAGGCATATTTTTTGAGGTCAGTTTGGGCATGTGGGTTTGAGGTGTCTGTAATACTTCAGGACAGAACAATTAAGGCTATACAGATAAACTCAGGGATTATTGGTGCTAAGCATGTAAGCAGTTGTTGACCTCACATACATGGGGCACAGCACTCAGGTGCAGGAGTGAGAAAGTAAAAGCACTGAAGAGGAGCCCTTGGAGTTACTAACATTTACAGGGATAGTGTAGGAGAACAGAAAGAAGCCAGGAAGATGAGAATGGCTTGAGAGACAACAATGATAAGAGAATTTCACGAAGGAAGAGCATGTTCCAAAATATCAAATGCTGAATAGAGGTGAAGTAAGAAAAGATCTGTATTAAACAGGATTCTTTTTGTTTTAAGTGATAAACCCACCTCAAACCAGCTTTGGCTAAGAGGAGACTGTCTTGCCCAGGTGGTTCACTAAAAGCAAAGATAGGGGCTAGTCTTGGGAACAACTGCATCATGGATGGGAAGCCTTCAGGACTCTTTCTTCCTACCTGCTGGCTTCGTTTACTCCTGACACAGAGCAGTGGGCCATTGGGAAACTAGACTATCAACATCTCTTGGCCTAATAGCTCACAGCTTTTCCAACAGAAGATTTCTCTCTCCTTCCAAGCTCAAAAAAATCTCAGAAAGGGCTCCAAGTGAGACAGCTTAGGTCAGAAATGCATTCTAGCTTAATCCCAGTATCTGGATAAGTGTAGTGGTTAAGAGCCCAGACTCTGGACCTGCCTGCCTGAGTTCAAATTCCCACTCTCTCACCTACTAGCTATGAAAGGAAGTGGGCCAAACAAAACAATAATTTTCCTTTGTGTGGACTAAAGGGCATCTGGAGGAACTGGCACTAAAAAGGTTAACACCAATTCCAGTGCAATGTTGGACATGAAGACCAAGTAGAGTTGCTTTGTGGAGTGTATGGGAGTAGCAGACAATAAGCAAAGAGATTCTAGAAGTTTGGTTACAAAGACGAAGGAGACAGTGGGTAATGTGGTAGTTATAGAGGGATGACTGTTTTCAAGTTTTAAAAACTCAGGGGAAAGAGTTTAGCATTGTTTCTATATTAAGAGGCCAGAGCCAGTACAATGAAAGAGATTAATAATGGAGGTGAAATCAAATGAATAAGCAAGAGACATGAGTGACGGAAGAATACAATCAAGTGTTCCGTCTGGAAGGATTACTGTCAGACAAGCTCAGACTGAAAGAAAGAGGAAAGAAGGGTATGAATCTGGATCAATGTCTTCTTGGTGGAAGGAAGGGCAGGGACAGGTTAAAAGTAGGAACTATGTCCTATTTTTTTCCATTTGCCTGCAGTTAACACAGTACCAGCATGCAATATGCATTTGATAAATTGAATTGATCTTATGCCCAATGACTCCTATTTTCTCTGTGAAGTCAAGGATTGGTTATGTATAGAATAAAAAAGATATAGAATACAGAATAGGAGAGGGGGTAAAGCATGGACTAGCTTTGATGTAGAATGGAACAGACGTCATTGGCTCACACATCAAGATATTTCTTTTTGTGCACCTTGTCTATTGTATTAGTCAGTGTTCTACTGGGAAACAGAACTAAAAGATCTCTATCTAGCTGTCTGTCTATCTATCTATCTATCTATCTATCTACCTATTTACCCATCTATATCTATCTGTGTCTATCTATCTGTTGAGATTTATTGTATGAATTGGCTTAACATGACTGTAGGGATTGAGAAGTCCAAATTCCTTAAGACAGGCCTCAAAGGATACTTTGACAAGGTGATTCTGAAATCTGGCACATCTGATCTCTGAGAGCAGACCACGAGCTGGAAACTTCAGTAAAGGTGAAGTTGTATTCCCCAGGAGGAGCTGGCTGGCTGAAGAAGAGGCAGAAATTCTCTTTTCTGACTTTTGCCTTTAGACCTACAACTGATTGGTTGGGGAGGCCCCCTCACAGATGCAATCAACCGAGTGTAGATGCTAATCAATCTATGAAATACTCTTCACAGTAACCATCAGGGCAGTGCTTACTTGACCAAACCTCCAGACACCATAACCTGGGCAAGTTGGCACATGAAATTAACCATCACATGTGGTCTGTACAATCTTGAGAGGGTATTTTTTTCCTCAGTGTTTAAAAGAAAAGAGTGACTACTGATACAGGATACAGGCTGTTTTTAGTCTCTGTGTTTTCAGTACACAACCTTAGAGAGCCTCTTGGATTCAACAAGTGTCTAGAGAAGGTTTTTAACTTTAACTCTGATTTTCTTCTCTGATTTTTCCCTTTCTTTTCCCTTGTTTCTTACATCTCATTATGTGTTATTAATGCAGTCAGTCCTTTGCCAGTCTGATAGACGTCCCTTTTCCCTAAAGGGTCTGAAATAACTAAGACTGAAACTCAGTGAGTCAAAGGTGATACTCCAAGTGCCTCCTCTATTCAGGAGACTGGAATACAGGAAAAAATAAGGTCAGGCGACAGATTTAATCTGAAGCTTAGTAAAATATGAGGAAGTGGAGCAAATTTTTAATACATTCAGTTCTAAAGTTACAAAAGAATTTTAATGGTCTTCTGCTAGATAAAGCAGCAGATTGGGTAAAATGCATGTTTCATGTTGCATATTTATAATTATTCATAAAAAATACATTAATTTGAATATCAAGCATGATCTATAGATGGTCCAGTTACTACGCACTGTCATTTACTTAAAAGAAATGAGAGAACAAAAGGTCATTAGACTTTTATTTTATTGTTGGTATAGAGTCTATTTCCTATAGGAGAGAAATTGCTTGGCCATGTGGAATAGATGTGTAATTTTAGTAGATGATGTTAGACAGTTCTCTAAAGTGATTTTAACAATTTACACTCTCATGAGCATGAGAGTTCTAGTTGCTCCACATTCTTGGCAATACATAGTATTGTCCATCCTTTTAATTTTAGCCATTCTGGTGAATATGTGATGGTACCACATTGTGGTTTTTATTTTTTTAAAATGAAATTTTATTGAGATATATTCACACCATACAAACCATCAGAAGTATACAATCAATGGCTCACAATATCCACATAGTTGTGCATACATACCCATGATCAATTTTAAAGCATTTTCATTACTCCAGAAAAGAAACAAAAATTTAAAAGAATATCCAAATCCTCTCATACCCCTTATCCTCCCTATTACTGACCCATAGTATTGATGTGGTACATTTGTTACTGTTGATGCAAAAATATTAAAATATTACTGTTAATTATAGTCCATAGCTTGCAATAAGTACATTTTCCCCATTTACCCTTCTATTATTAATCTTGTAATAGTGTCATACAAATTTTCTAGTTCATGAAAGAACTTTTTATATTTGTATGGTTAATTGCAGTCATTGTCCACCACAAGATTCACTGTGTTATACATTCCCATGTGTAACTTCCAACTTTCCTTCTGGTGATATACATGACTCTAAACTTCCCCTTTCCGCTGCATTAACACATTATTCAGCACTGTCAATTTTTCTCACAAAGTCGTGCTACTGTCACCTCTATCCATTTCCAAATATTTAAGTTCAACCTAGTTAAACATTCTGCACGTATTAAGTAACTGTTCCCCATTCTTCAGCCTCATTCTATCTCCTGGTAACCTATATTCTATATTTTATGTCTATGAGTTTACATATTATAATTAGTTCACTCCAGTGAGATCATACAATATTTGTCCTTTGTGTCTGACTTATTCACTTAATATAATGCCCTCAAGGTTCATCCATGTTTTCCCGTGCTTTGGGACTTCATTCCTTCTTACTGCTGAATAATATCCAATGTATGTATATACCATATTTTGTTTATCCATTCATCTGTTGATGGACATTTGGGTTGTTTCCATTTTTTGGCAATTGTGAATAATGCTGCTATCGTTAGACTTTTTAAGACTGCTTTGCAAATGTTTCCATAATCATCATTCTGCTAAAATGTAAAATATTTAGAACCCAACTTTGTACTACACAAAACAGCTCATATCCCTCTTGAGATTGTAAATTTTATGGTGATAAGTTATACCCTTCTTTTCTTCCTTCCCTCCCTCTCCCTCTCTCTCTCCCTCCCTCCTTCCTTCCTTCCTTCCTCTCCTCCCCCCTCCCTCCCCCTCCCCTCCCCTCCCTTCTCCTTCCCTCCCCTTCCCTTCTCTTCTCTTTTCCTTTCCTTCCTACTTTCTGAGTATGTTATTAAGCTCTGACTAAATGCTAGAAACTTGATTAAATGCTAGGGATCACCCATGAGAAAGCATGGTCACTACCCTCCGTGAACTCACAGACTGGTTAATGACATCCAATTCAAACATCACTTAGTTCAGGAAGGCTTTCCCAGTTATTGATTTCTTCCCCCCTATATTGGTTATTTCCCGATATCTGGTTATTGATTTCTTCCTCTTTATGTTCCTGTAGCTTCCTGGTCTTACCCGTATTATAGAAATTTTCACAGTGTTTTGTTATTATGTTTTGGTTTCGTTTCCTTCTCCAGAATGAACCAGAGATCGTTGTTATTTTCCTCTTTGTATCTTTTGGGAAACTATTTTCTGTGGCGTTTCTGCACATCTGTATCAATTTTGTTAAGGGTGTTTAGACAGTTAGCCTTGAAAAACAGAGAGAGTGTCTCACCCTGAGGCAGAGGGCAACTTTATTTCCTGACCAGGATAATAAATGTAACACTTCCCTTGGGGCAAAGGTTGAGCAGTTTTTCTAGCAATTCTCTTTAAAAGATTGGGATTTCCTAAACTCCTGTTCTTCAGCTGTGACACAAACCCACCATCTGTGGCACCCACTGGAGCTGTCTCCTATGACCCACCTGCTTAGGACTTTAGGAGGAGGAGAACTGGTGTGAGCACCAAGCACACACTGCCTGCTGTGCCATGAGTAATCAAATCCTTTTCTCTGACTTCCGTGTCACACATTCTGCCAGCATCCTTTAAATTGGGGCAGGCAAACTTGTTAGCTTGCAGGTTGGGTAAAACCTCACACCCTTCACAGCTCTTGACATTTGCTCCAACATCTAGCATGTTGCCTGGCACAGCATAGAGGTGCGAACTTGATTTTCAATTTGACTACATTTAGTTTATCTGTAATCCGATTTTACTTCATTTACAGACTGCCTATCTACATCAATATTTATCAGTTACTTGCTGTGTTATCTTAAATTTCTTAATCATTCTATGTCTCAGTTTCCTTGTGTATAAAATGAGAAGAATAAAAGTATCTACCATACAGGGTTTGTGGCGGATGTTGGGACGTGTTGTTCAGACCTGCCTTCCCAGGACTTGCTGCGCAGCTAGAGGGAGAGTGGGATCAACTGACAGCCTCCAGCAGTTGACCTTTAGCTTGTGTCTCAGCTGCAGAGTCTCCTGACCTAAATTCACACCCTTCCCTGCACAGTCTGCATCCAGTGTGTGTGGGCTTGTATAAAGGATCAACCATTCAAGCCCCATGAGGGACAACTCTGTTGTGCGATATTTGCTTCAGAGTTCCTGCTGGATTGACTGAGGTTTTGTCAGGCTTTTATTGCAGTTTGAGTTCTCCCCTGCCCAATTGTGCTTCCTTTTTGTTTCTTTTACAGGGTTTGATCCCTAATAAATATACTACCCACCAAACTCTGTCCCAGCATCTGCTTCCAGAGAGGCCAATCTGCATTAAGGTTATTGTAATTGCTAAGAGAACCAAGTTAGGGTACTGTCTTAGTTTCCCAGGGCTGTAACAAAGCACCAAAAACCAGATGGCTTAAAACAACAGAAGTTTATTGTCTCACAGTTCTGGAGACCTGAAGTTCAAAATAAAGATGCCAGAAGGGCCATTTACCTCTGAAGTTTGTAGGGAAGAATTTGTTCCTTGCTTTTCTCTAGGTTTCTCGTGGTGGCTGGCCATCCTTGGTATTCCTCGGCCAGCGGCATAAGTCCATCTCTGTTCTGTTGTCACATGGTTGTCTTTTCTCTTTGTATCTGTCTGTGTCTGATCTCTCGTTCTTAGAAGGACACAGTCCTATTGGCTTTTGGGTCCACCTTACTCTAGTTTGACCTCATTTTAACTTGCCTAATTCTATCTATAATAACTGTATTTCCAAAATAAATTCACATTCCAGAGTACTGGGGATTTGGATTTTAAGATATCTTTTGGGGGACACAATTCAGTTCATAAAGGTGTGTAAATCACTCAGAACAGTCCTTGCACATAGTTGGTGCACATTAGGTATTAGTTTACTATTATTGCTATCTTTAACATTACTATTGTCATCAATTCCATGGAAAAGCCTGGAAGCATGGTCCCTGCAACTAAGAATGTTTGTACTTCTCTGACAAATGTCTGCTAAAGACAAAAAAGGATGGTGAACACTCCCCTTTGTCTAGTTTATGGAGGGATGAGTAGAAAAATGGGGGAAGGAAACAAACAAACAAACAAACAAAGGCACCTAGTGCTCTTTTTTACTTTAGTTGCCCTTTTTCACTTTGATTATTATTCTTGTTATTTTTGTGTGTGTGGTAATGAAGGTGTCAGGGATTGATTTTGGGGATAAATGCACAACTATGTAATGGTACTGTGAACAAGCGAATGTACGATTTGTTTTGTATGACTTCATGGTATGTGAATATACCTCAATAAAATGAAAAATAAAGGATGGTGAAATCACTCACAGCCATATCATACAATGATTAATTAGGATATTCAACCTGGAGAAGGAAAGCTTGGGAAAGAACCTGGTAGCTGTCTGTCAATACCCAATTGACTGTGACCTCAAAGTGAGAGTAAACTGATTTCAGGTTGAACCTGAAGTATCGGAACAAGGGCAAATATAGAAATCACAAAGAGGCAGATTAAGGCTCAACATAAAGAAAGTTTTTGAACATGGCTGCTCCAAATGGTCCAGGCTCTTACTGAAGATCCCTTATTAGAGATTTTGTTGAGGGGATGCGAGTCTGAAGAGGATGAGTGGGAGGGACTATACAACAAATGGCCCCTGGTTGGAGGAAAATCTGTAAGTCCATAAGAAAGCAGAAAGCTCGTGTTTACTTTCTCAATATTTCCAAAACAAATATCTTGTGGTGATTAGCTGTGTACTGTTGACTCAATGTGAGTGATGAGCCAACTCTTAGTGGCAAAAAATGCTGATTCCTGCTCTATTAGTTTAATTCATTTACTGTAGTATGTGTGCTCCAATAGGCAACCAAACATCTACACAACTTAACTGTGTAATGGAGTGCCTGGAGAGATGGAACTTTTAAAAATATGTATTTAGCAATAGATATTGTCATAAAGTTTCTAGAGGGCAGGGGTTTAGGGCACTCTGGAGAAGACCCTCTTGCTTTGGAAGACCACTCAAGGGTTCCTTTTGGAATGTAGATGTAAGATAAGGATCCTACCCCTGAGTGTTCTGGACTTACCCACACCCCTGTCTCCCCTTTTAAAAGTTGCTGGGGAGGAAATGGACAACATTGCCAGAGAATCAAAGAGCTTTCTGCGGACATATTTCTCTAGCCCTTGATGATTTTCCTCCATGTTTAGAAGTTATTCAACGAGGTCTGATGTACTGAACTGGCTCTGACTATGACCAGCCCTGAGGTGAAACTCACTGGAAGGAAAGTCAAGTTCTGAACTGCCTACCAAGAAGCTCTAGACAGCTAAAAGCATAGACGCGGCTGACTGAGGATTCCTTGCTTCAAGGAGGCCTGGGGAACGTGTGTGTGTGTGTGTGTGTGTGTGTGTGTGTGTGTGTGTGTGTGTGTCTCAGAGGAAGGCAAAAATATCCTTTTACCATGTGTTGCCATACTCCCATATTTTTATCCTCCCTTAAGCCCTGGCAGCGCCCTTTTTCCCTTGCAGCCCTGAGGGTGAGGGGATAAACTATTGTCAGACATCTTGGTCATAGGGAGATTATGTGAGCAGCAGTTGGATGGGATGGTTTCATCACCTGCAGCCAGTTCTGGTTGATGTCAGGGTCAGTTGCTTTGTGGCAGTTTGGATAAAGCAAAGTTATACACAATAGACATGGATTTCTATGTGTGTATGTACGTGTGTGTGTGTATGTGTGTGTGTTGGAGCAGCCACTGTCAAACTAGATGTTTTCAATCCAAATTGATGGAGAGAAGACAACAGCATGAATAGTCAAAATTGATTTCTTGTGTCAACATAGGGACTTATCAAAAAAGCCCTTTCGTGATTTTTCTGAACAGGCACATACATGTTTTCAGCTTTAGGGATTGCTAGCAAAGTCTCCTGATGTGTGACCTCAGCAGGGTATCCTATTTCACCCTATACAAACTGGCCCATTTCCTTTTCTCTCGTTATGTTAACCTAAAAGATACACTTCACTTTTTTTTCTCTGCTTGATTTCCCTTGGGCAATCATTGCAAGGTTTTAATAGGAAGAGTCCAGTCTCCTGAGGGAGACTTTCTCCAGCTTCCTGTAAAGCTTTCTGGGGGGCAGATCATAGGTGGTTGTAACACTGGGAGGAGAAACTGCCTTTTTCTGCACTCTTTTGAGAAATTACCACCAGGCACTCAGGTTTTGGAGGCAGCTTATGCCCGGTTTTACCGTATCACTGCCAGATGCTCTGATTTTTGGCAGCCACAGCAACAAACACAATTAGAATGATGCATTTCAGGGGACTTGGATAAAGTCCCCTTAGATATCTTTTCTCTGAGCCAATAATGATCAGGACTGACCCTCTGAGTTTGGTTCACACCCCTGGCCTTCATAGACTTATTGTGGAAAGGGAGTGAGGGAAGATAACCTCCAGATGAGTGGGAGGAGCTCAGGGTAGATTAATCTGAATGTTTAAAGAGATATAACCTTATTTTATGAGGTGGATATGCCAGTTATCACTGGTTAGGATAAGCTAGCTCATGAAAAAGGTCATGACCATGCACACCATGACATGGCCAGAACCCAATAAGCCTGAATGGATTTCACATAAGCCCAGATCAGACTCAGATTAATGCTAAATGGCATATCATTAATTTGCTGTGGTGTTAATTGCTCCTTCGTTAGTTTGGGATTCTTCTTCAGGTGGTTAGTGTTCCCCCTAAATATGAGACATTTACAAAATCAATAAATTTCAAGCACAGAGATATTTGTTCAAAGCCCCTAGCCTTAAAGTCAATAAATTTCAAGCACAGAGATATTTGTTCAAAGCCCCTAGCCTTAAAGTCTGCTGGGATGCAAGGAATTTAATTTTTTAAGCACTAGTGAAAATGGGAAATGTAGATCCTTTAGATTGTTATGACATTCCCAAAGACCACTACTGCTTTAAAAGAAGCAAAAATGACAACATTCATAGGTCCACGGGTGCTGATCATGAGACCATTTGCAGAGGAGCTGGAACAGGGACTCCTGCCCAACTCTACCCATAGATGTCTTGCCAAGAGCGTATAAACATTTAACTCAAGGAGAAGGAAGAAATTATGCTCACCATCCCTTGTGATAACACAGGATCTGATGTTTCCCCCAATACTCTGCTGTTTAGAATGTTAGCTTCTCTATGCTTTGAAGTAGCTGATAGGAATGCCTTTAAGGTCTTTAAAGACTAAAAGCTAATTCCAGAAACTTCCTATTGTCTGGAACTATTCTGCTTAGAAACGCAGCTAGCCAAGAAGGATCTCAGAAAGGGAAAGAAAGAAAGGAAAAGAGATGAAAAGAAAAAGGAAAGAGAAAGAAAGGCATTTCACATTTAATTGCCATTCAGCTTTTCTGAAGGTGTTTCTCTTTGTGTGTAAACTCCCTTGAGTTAGACAGTTCTCTCCCATAGGGATAAAATTTCTTGTCACTAATCCCTAGGTAACATAAACTAGGGAAAATAGGAAATAGATACAATAATAGGTTTGGGTCATTGGATTTTTTTCACTTGGCCACAATTAGGTAGAGTGGGAAATGGGTCTGGTAAAAAAATAAAAGGGTCCATACAGAAAATATCTGTTTGTATGTAGAGAGATGACATGGACTTTATGGAAACAAGCTAAAACGTAAAAGACTGTTTTCTTGATTTTCTTTTTTTAGCAGTATTTTAAATGCTTTGTTGAATTCATTCTACCTTGATCAAACAAGTATGCAGGCATTAGAGTTCCATAGCAGCACTGTTTAATAGCAAAAAAAACAAGAAATAATATGTTTCCACAAGTAGCTGACTGTTTACATAAATCAGGGGTCAGTAAACTATGCACCTATGGGCCAAATCCAGCTGCAGCTTGTTTCTATAAAGTTTTATTGGAATGTAGTCATACCTGTCTATTAAGTATTGTCTGTAACTGCTTTTGTACTAAAATGGCAGAGTTGAGTAGCTGTGGCAGAGACTATATAGCCCACAAAACCTAAAATATTTACTATTTGATGGTTTATAAAAGAAAAATGCAATCTCCTGATTTAAACTGTTGCAATACATTCATTAGAACTCTATGCTACTATTAAAAAGTATGCAAAAGATTAGTATATGGTGATAAGAAAACATATCTGATATCAAGAAAGAGTGAATCAAGTATTGTGTATGTATCTTACCATCTCATTTGCCTAAAATCAAAGGATTAAAACTTTCCTGGAATAATGACTATCATTGAGAAGTGGAAGTAAGAGATTAGATTGAAAGAGGGAGGGTAAAAGAGAGAGAGGAAGAAATATTTATTTTATATTCTTCTAGATCATTTAAAATGGAAAATACCCACTGTTGCAGTTTGCTAATGCTGCCATTTTGCAAAACACCAGAAATGGATTGGCTTTTATAAAGGGGGTTTATGTGGTTACAGAGCTACAGTCTGAAGGCCATAAAGTGTCCAAGGTAAGGTGTCAACAATAGAGTACCTTCAGCGAAGGAAGGCCAATAGTGTCTGGAAAACCTCTGTTAGCTGGGGAGGCACATGGCTGGCATCTGCTGATCCCGGACTGTGTTCCAGCTTCTCTCTTACCTCCTGTGCATTCTTCAAAATGTTGCTCTTGGGGCATTTTTGTCCTCTTTTAGCTTCTCCAGAGCAAAAGTCTGCTTTCAATGGCTATCTTCAAAATGTCTATAAATTGCAGCAGCAAGCTCCTTCTGTCTGAGCTCTTGTATAGGACTCTAGTAAACTAATCAAGGCCCATGCTGAATGGATGGGGCCACACTTCCATGAAAATTATCTAATCAGAGTTATCACCTACAGTTGGGTGGGTCACATCTCCATGGAAACACTCAATCAATAGGTTCCAATCTAATCAAAACTAATACGTCTGCCCCCATAAGATTGCATCAAAGAACATGGCGTTTTGGGGGACATAATACATTTAAACCAGCACACCCACTTATTACCTTTATAATTGAAAATAATCTAAATTAGATTTATAGAAGTGATGGATGTTTGTTAACATTTTTATTTGTAGCATGAATTAATGGAATGTTTAATGGTATACTCTCATTGCTAGTTTCCTTATCTTATCTATATTTTTCTTGAATGTCTATGTGATATCTTCTATTTATTTTGATGAGTTAATAGAGTAAGTGTTGTCTCATTTAAATATCTATCAGCAATTTTAGGTTCACTATTTGCTTCAGATGATTACAATTTACCCCTTCATTAATTTAGCAAAGAAATCATTAAGGCATTTCATTCCAATTAAACAGTTTATATTTTTTTCGTATATTTTTACTAAGAGGGATTTCACATAATAGTGCTGTTTTCCAATGTACTTTATAAAGCACTATTATAAACCCCACTTAAATCTTTAAATTTTTAACTTTATTTTTTGTTTCTAATTTTACAGAAAAATGTTTGATTTGGGACAAATTATTTAAATATTTCTTGCTTATTTAATCTGCAAAATGGAAGGAAAATTCCACTTGGCTTTACCAAATAAAATTTTTATTTTATGAAAAATTTTGCAGCATTCAATAAATTATGTCAAATATATTCATATTGTTACAGTATAGTACAAACTGTGTATAGGCAAAGGATGATTTTTGAACTTCAGTGAGCATGGAGCCAATTTAAAAAGGCACTGTTCCAGAAGACCTAAACCCTGAACTTTTAGCTTCTTAGATACCAACTGATCCTGGGAAAGTCACACAATCTGTGAAAAAATAGAAAATAGGAGCCTCAGACCAAAACAGTGTGAAGGTCCTTTCAGTAGGCAAACTCTTCTTTTAATCCAGTGCCTGTTTCTCATCTCTAAAATGGGTGTAACTATGCCTGCTTTGCCAACCTCATAGGAGTTTTGAGAGAATTAAATGAATTAATGCATGCTAAAGAAATGTATATATTATTGTGATGGTTTGGATGTATTATGTCCTCCAAAACACCATTATTTTTGATTCAATATTGTGGGGCAGACATATTAGTTTTGACCAGGTTGGAAGCCTTTGACTGAATGTTTCCATGGAGATGTGACTCAATCAACTATGAATGAAATGTTTGATTGGATAATTTCCATGGAGGCATTACCCTGCCCACTCAGGGTGGGTGCTAATTGGATCACTGTAGTCGTATAAAAGAGTTTACAGACAGAAGGACCAGAGAGCAACTGAGAGTGACATTTTGAAGAGGAGCTGCAGAAGAGACAGACATTTTGAAGACTGCCATTGAAAGCTGGTATTTTGGAGAATGCCATTTTGAAACACAGCCTGGGAGTAAGCAAATGCCAGCCATGTGCCTTTCCAGCTAACAGAGGTTTTCTGGATGCCAATGGCCTTTCTCCAGGGAAGATACCCTATTCTTTGATGCCTTGCCTTGGACATTTTATGGCCTTAAAACTGTAACTTTGTAACCAAATAAACCCCCTTTATAAAAGCCAATCCATTTCTGGTATTTTGCATAACAGCAGCATTAGCAAACCAGAACAATTATAAACTTCTATATCAGCATTTTCAAAATGTGGTATTCACAAGAAGATTTCCAGGGGATACTCTTGGATGAATAATGTTTTGCATTTTCATGATTATATATTATATTTAATGAGCATATAATTTTGTTTATGATGAATGATATGATGTTACATTTATGTTAGTTTCCTTTGAAATAGATTTACAGAAGTGAAAAATGGAAGCCAACTTAAAGAACAATATTAAATAACTAGTGCTACAGGTGGAATGTAGATATGGCAAAAATCATGATGATGGTGTGTGAATGACTAAAGTTCAGGAAACACTACATTATAGACATAAATTTGATTTGGATTTTCATGTTTTGCCATATAGTTCTCAATTGGATTTGGTTAATCTGCTGCTTCTGCAAATATAGTGTGATAGAGCAATGTGTATGAGGCCCTTTTGCAGCAAAGGAAGAAAGAAAAGGGGAGGCAGATGCCTGACACATTTAGGAAAGGAACCCCACTGAGGCTGAAATATTACCAATGCAGGGCCTATATAGCCCAAGTTAGCTTAGGTTAGGCTGATTTCACAAGAAGAAGAAAAGGGAGAGGGAAAGGATGGGGGGAGGATCTACAACTGGAGGATAGAAGATTGCCTCTTGAAAAGACCCACAGCATTTCTGAAAAATTAACATTAGGCACATCACAGTAAAGGATGTTCTAGAGATGTGTGATTCCCATGATGTGCGACTCCAACTGCATATCTCCTCTGACTCCACCAGACCTCCTACAACAGTGAGCCACCATCATTGAAGCTGTTAGGACTAGGTAAGAGCAGCAAATGGGAGAGAAGAGAGTGGTCTTAGGAAACCCATCTCTGTGTTCACAACTGTCTTAGTTTCCTACAGCTGCCATAATGAAGTACCACAAACTGGGTGGCTTAAAACAACAGAAATGGACTGTCTGAAACCATGGTGTTGGCAGGATTGTGCTTCCTCTGAGGTCTGGAGGGCAGAATCTGTCCAGTGCCCCTCTCCTGGCTTCTGGCAGTGGCTTGCTGGCAATTCATCGTGTTCTCTGCCTCAGTTGTCACGTAGCATGTCCCCCTCTTGGCTCTGTCTGTGTCCAAATTCCCCTCTTCCTATAAGAACACCTGTCATCCTGGATTAGAGACTACCGTAATAAAGTTTGGCCTCAAGTGAAATAATTGCATCTTCAAGTCTCTATTTCTAAATAAGGACTGGGAGTTAGGACTTGAATATAACCTTTGGTAGGACATGAATCAACTCATAATAACAACCTAAACCTATTTCTGCCTGACTATGATTTCATGAGTCTAAGTGACAGAGACACACCAAGCTCAGGCTGAGAGTAAAAGTTGGGTCAAGGGTGCCCATCTTTCTTTGATGACCTGGAAAGCATAAATGTTGTGACACAGTGACAAGCTCATCCACAGCTGTCCTCTCATGCCTTTCCTATTCTGCCTGGCAGACTGCTCATGGGTTCTGCCTGAAAACAGTGCATTTTGTTCCCTTATCCAATGTCAAGCTCTTGACTTAGGAGCTCCAAAGCAACCTACTGCATTCAAAGTTGAGGATTCCCACAGTCATGCCTCACAGCAGCTCCAATCTCTGACCCCCACTTAGGATATGGTAACGTCTTGGTCTTGAGTAGCTGTCTGTGTGACTACCGATTTTTCATGTCTATAAATTTAAATGACTAAGGAACTGCTTATTCAGCAGTTTAGAGGCAAGTTGGATTACCTATTTTGATTATTTATTTTTAAATTTCTTTAAGCCTGCCATTTAACCCCAGTGGTGGAGTTGAGATTTTTCAGTCACGCATAGTGGTTTTATTCCTCTGGAACCTTATATGACTTAATAAGCTTTTTAGAAAAGAGAACAAATAGAGTTCTGCGATGTTATCACAAGCAAATATACTAATTTGGGTCTATCAGACATCATTTTTATCAGAAAGAGTATTACACTTAGATCAGCTATTCATCTAAATTAAGGAAATTTAGAAAGAGAGCAAGACTAGCAAATTACCTTTGCTGATGGTTGAAACCAAACCTATCTTGGATTCTTTCTTAATCATCTTTCTCGGTGTAAACCTTCGTTACTAGGATGTGGTCTTGTGGCAGCATCTTTATTAGAAATCATGGGGAGAAGAAAAGGTCAGAGGCTCATTTCCAATAAAGGTTTCACAAGTAACACAGAGAAAAGGGCAGGAAGGAATTGAAGTTTGTGGTGTTTCCCTATATCAAGATATTGAGATAATTGCACTTACATGAATGGGAAGTCTCCAGGAATACATTTTATTAATCTCAGGGTTCAGAGGAAAAGACACATGATATCATATTACCATCAAAATTAAAACCAGGGAGCCTAAAATGATACATAAATATTAAGTAAAGAACAAAAATTCCATCATCTGTCACTAAAGTTAATTTTTCTGACTTTTACCCTGGCTAAATCCAAGAGCTCCATAATTATATAGATATAAGTCACACCTCTGATTTTGATTATTATCACTATTTGAAAATACTCAGTAGTTGAAGGGCTAAAGCATTATAGAAAACTTTACAAGATCCAGCTGTCTCTCCTTGAGCAAAAGTCCACAGATTATCCCTCTGTACTGGTTTATCAGAATAGAGGTATGACCATAAAATTTGCACTAATGAAAATTTCTTTGAATTAAAGCATATCTTACCATTGACTGCTAACAAAATCAGAGATATGCTAATAAGTTATCAAAATTCACATAAAGATGTAAAAGCTCAACAATAAAAACTGTCTAAATTATTAACAATACAGTTTGCTGAGAGATAAAGAAACCAAGAAAATAAAAATTCCTGATATCCCAGACATTCCTGCCATATCTTGCCTTCCCTGCACTCCTGCACCCTCAGCTCTGCCACCACAATCTCATACGGAGGCAGAGTGGGGACGGTATAGAGCTTGCACATTTGGCTGCAAATAAACCTAGTGTCGAAACTCAGTTCCACCTATTTATTAGCTGTGTGACCTTGGGCAGATCACATAGCTATTCTGAGTTTTCAGTTTCTTCAACTATAACATGAACTTACTACTAATTTCCAGTTTTATGATGATAATTAAGGGAGATTATATATTCAAGCTGTAGGTATTTCATAAATCTTAATTGCTATTATTATTATTCTTCTAATTTAGAGTTTTAAGGGACAGCCCATAAAGAACATTGCTCTTTTCTATCTAAGTGTGGAATTAATTGAAAAATGGATCTAGAAGTCACATAGATGGACCTCAAAATACTCATAACAGCTGGTGGAAAAGGCAGGACTAGGTGTGGAACTCCATAGACTTGATAATGATTCACCTCTGGATGAAATCTACCCACTCAATCACTGGCACAGCCCTCTTAAGTCGTGGAAGAGGGTAGACCAGAATGCACCTCATGCTAGGTAGGACAGCTTCAAAAGATAGCGTGCCCAGAGGACAGTCAGGCATTCCCAAACACTTCTTCCAAATTCACCATTCATTCCTGCTTTCCTCGAGAAGCAAGTGAGGGGGTGGAGAGAAGCTAGAAGTCCCTCCATGAGGAAACATAAAAGTGAGGGGACATAGCAAGTTGTCCCTAAATATTATAATTTTGATGGCTATAATTTTAGAAAATTGATTTTTTTTTAATGAGCTACAGTACTATGATGGTTAAGTTCATGTGTCACCTTGGCTAAGTTATGATGTCTAGTTGTTTGGAGAAATATTAAAATAAAATTTAATGCTTCCTTGCTTTGTACAATAGAACTTGACTTACAAATGATTTTTTTTCATTTTGGGGACAGTGTACTGCAGAATGACTAAGAGTGAAAGCTCTCAATGAATTAATAGGCCACGTAAAAATTTGCCACTCCGTGTAATTTATTCCTGGGCAAATCACCTAATTGCTCTGTGTTTCACTTTTCCCATCTGCAAAACAAGGATAATAATAAATCTGTGTAAGTAGATTGTAATAAGGATGATGTGAGATCACATATTTAAAGCACTCCACACACTGCTGGCATCTTTTAAACTCTTGATATTTGTTAGGCATGTTTTTACTATCATCTTTGCCATAAATAATTATTCATAAAACACAAAATGCATTTAATATTTTAAAAAGTTTTAGCTATTTGTACTTCCAAATGACTAAACTGTGCACGTAATTTCATAAAAACCTGAAATCCTACTCTCGTAATAGGGAGAAAGAAGGGGAAAAAAGAAATTGTTTTGTTTTGACAAAAGACAAGGCAATACTTTGCATAAATTTATTCAACTACTGACTCCAAGTATTTGAATATTTTAAAATGTCACAGCACTTTGGTAATAATTATAATAGTTTACATTTTATGGTGCTTACTCTTTTCAAGACACTTTGCCAGCTGTTGTCTTTAATTCTCACAGCCATTTTATAATAAAAGTTATTTACATATTTCATATTATATAATTTTTCTCTACCAAAGTCAACATTTCCACAAAGATGGAATATTGAAAACTTTTATACCAAATACAAGTTTTTATTTTTTTCTGCACAACTACTTTACTCCCTTTTTCTAGAATTTTACTCCTTTGACAAAAACCACCTCAGAAGCATGGACATGCTCATTTCTTTCTAAAACAATTTTCATTATAAAGTATTTCCAATGAACAAAGAAAAATATAAAAATATTAATATGACTACTATGTACCCACACCTTGCTTTTTCAAACATTTGTCATGCTTTGTTTTCAATTTTTGGTTTTTAAACAAAACACTAGAGATAAAGCTGAGGTTCTCTGTGTAACTTTTCTTTCTTCCCGTGGCTCTCCAAATGCCTGCTTTTCTGAATTTGCTACAGTTTTACATTATTTTAAACTTTATACAAATATTGCATATTGTAATTATTATTACAGATTTTTTTTCTCATTATTATACATTGAAATATATCCATGTTGACTATTGTAGATCTGTATTATTCATTTGAACTCTTGTTTTAACAAATTACACTTTATCCATTTTCATGTCTCTAAAATTTTGCTGTTTAGCGCATGCAGATGGTTCTTTGCTCTCATATCCTTGGCATTCACCTCCCCAGGCTAAAGGCTGCTTCTTGCAGACAGCTGATACTCTGCTGGAGGACTTTGTCCTGGCCTCAGGAGCACACTCAGCTCCCATGCAGGGGCAAGTTGAAACAACAGAGAGTCAAAGCTTGAGGAGGACTTCATTCAATGAAAGACTGAACATTGTTGGCTAAATAGGCCAGCTCTCTTAATTCCTCCTGTGAGCCAACTCTGAGGTGTGTTCCCCTCCAGCTTCTCCTCTGTGGCCTACAGTGGTCATTTGTTAGTGATGCACCAGTTTCCCACTCATTTTTCCTGGGCTCACTCGGGAAACTACACAGGCTCAAATCCTTGCTTCCAGGTCTATTCTTGGGAACCCTAACTATGGCTGCTGTTCATAACATCCTTTCAATGAACATGCTGTATGTGGACATTTCTCCTTATCCACACACATTTCACCAGGGCAGCATCAGCAAAATAGAGCTCTGGGGTCCAAATTCAGCGAGTCTCTTGTTTGGCATAGCCAATGAGCTAAGAATAGATTATACATAGGATAAACAGTTGGAAAAAATCGACAGACTATTTCACAATATGCATCGTTGTATGAAATTCAATTTCAGTGCCCATAAATAAAGTTTTATTGGAAAACAGCCTTGCTCATCTGTTTACTTTTTACCTTCATCTGCTTTCACACTACCATGGCAGAGTTGAGTTGCTACAGAGATGATATGGCTTGCAAAGCTTAAAATATTAGCCATCAGGCCCTTTACAGAAAGAGTTCACTATCTCTTGCTCTAGGGTATATGTTTAGAAGTGGAATGTCCAGATATATATACATTGTATGTCCCAGATAATGTATATAACTATATATATAAACATATTAAAGGTATATGCTATGTATATGTGTGTTTATACCTATACTTTAAACATTGCTAAATTACTCTCCAAAATGTTTCCATTTCTCCATATCCTCACTAGCATTTTTTAAAAACACCTCTCTAATACTTGTTAATGTCTCTTTTTAAGAAAGAAATGTTCATGTCTCAGCCTCTTCTACAGGCAATAGTATCTAGAATTATTTTGTTTTGAAAGCCTTTATTTTTATGGTTAACTTCAATTTGTGACAATTTGATACTGGTTTTCCATTTAAGGAAGTGATATAAAGTTTCCTTTTTAAAAATTTAAGGAAAAAGTTAAGGTGATTTAAAGATAAACATTAAATAATTAACAATAAAGTGCTATGCAGATGTGGCAAAAATCCTGAAGATGTACTGATAATGATTGAAATTTGCCAATCAGCCATGTAGTGGAAACTTACGATCTGATTTAATCCTTTAATTCAGTCACTTGCTAATTGTGTGTTCTTGGACAAGTTATTCATCTTCTCTGGGTTTCAGTAAAAGGGGATAGTTTCTGAAGCTGCCTTATCCCTCTCGCAATATCATTTTGGCGATCTACTGAGATTATAAATCGAAGAGTTTAATGAAGTTGTAACGCATTATATAAATGTAAGCTATTGCTGTGTTGCACCATCTCCACGCATAACCCGTATCACAACCTAACTGTAGTTTCTACTGTTTTCCCCAAAGATGATGCACATGGCCCACTTCTGGGGTTTGGTGCTTTTGTTCACATTGCTTCCTCAGTTAATAGTACCTACCCCACTCCTCTACTTCTATTTGTAGAAATTCTGTTGACTATTGATCGGCCTTTCTCCATGAAGTGTTTTCAGATTCCATTCCCTCTTGCCGTCTTATATGACCTCTACCTCCAGTGAATCTCTATATTTTTTAAAGATGTTCTCTTACAACATGGAACCTATTCTGCTGTCTATTAGTTGGACTGCTCCGGTATTATCGACAGAGACTGTTTTACTCATTTGGCCTCTTCTTCAGAAATCTGGCATTGTTTCTTGCTCATAATATTAAACAAATCGATATGTTTCAACTTTAATTTATTGTACAAGCATCTGTAGGCTCTTTTTAAGTGTATTAGCCCCAATTTTGTTTACCGGGTCAAGAACGTATTCTCCTAATCTGGTGTGCAAAGCCCCGTAAGGTGAACCTCTTCCCGCCTCTTCAGGCTCCTCCTGCAACATCCCAGACCTCCGTCTCTTTGCTTCAGTCTCACTGATCGGCCAGTCCTCCAAACATGTGTGCTCCTCTCTGCAGCAGGGCCTTTATACTTATTGTTCCAAGTGTGTAGAATGAGCTCCCCCTCCCTTCATTTATTAATTTTTACTCATTTTCAGATTTTATCTCAATTGTCTTTACTCCAGGGAAACCCTTCTTTGGCTTCTTGACTAGGTCAAATTTCCGTCTTGTATGCCCTTAGAACAACATAGATTTTTCATTGGCAGCATTTATCACAGTGGCAATTTTACATTTATTTGTGTGATTATTTGATTGCTAGTGTTATCCATCAAGCCGTAATCTTCCTGAGGACATAGGGATATTTGTTTTTCCTCACCATTGTATCTATAGCATCAGATATGATGCTGGGTACATAGTAAGTAGTTAATAAATATTTTCTGGGTGACTGACTGAATAAGTAAAGCTTTGCTCTGTCCCCTGCAAAATCACATCAAATGCACTGCCTTGGTATACGCCCGTCTTCCATGATCAGCAAGGAAATGCAGATGAGCAGAGGCAGAAACTGAGCTTTGTCTGCTTTAGCCAAGTCGTCTGGGCAAACTTCCAGGGTGTCAAGACACCAGTGATAGCTTCCAGGGATCAGTGACTTCCTGTAGCAGTTCTTAGTGACCTGCCACTGCTGCCCTCTGCCCTCTGAAAACTGTATTTTTTCCAAGCAAATGCCAGGATCCTGTCAGTAATAGCTGGACTCCAGCTGTGGGTCACTCTAAATATCCCCAGGTGCCGTTCTGCTTTACGTTTCTGTCTAAAAATAATCAGGTTATTGAACCACAGAAGAATAACACACAATTTAAATTCAAGTGCCAAGTGGCATATTTATGTTCAAGAACCAGCAATCTTGTGTTTGGTTTCTGATGTAAAAAAGACCTGTCTTGCTGTGAGACATGAATTACAGGCAACGTGTCACACCACATATCAAACCTGACACTAAGGGCAGCCTTTACAGAAGTAAACATGTATGTGTAATTATTAAATTATTATTTAAACTCTATATTTTAAGATCTCCTGTTATTGCCAAGAACACTAGACTTAATCACTATCTAATAGTCTTAATAGATTATGGCCATTTTTCACCATTAAGAGGATTTTTTAAAAGTACTTGTCTTTTTGCCACATCAGTAAAGCAGTTTCTTGTTGCATTCCCTAACTCCCAACCTCTTTTCAAAATTTTCCAAAAGGACCAAGAGCTTGTGTCTGAGTGGAGAGAAAATCTACTGACTTCAGGGGTCCGTGTTTACACATACTTATATTTTAAATGCCCTCACAGTATAGCTCTGGCAAGGAAACGGTCCATGTCAGATGCCAGCAGTTGACAGGATGTGTACACAGGCACTGCTTCTCCTGGTGTGGCTGGGCCACAGCCTCCTTCACAGCATTCTCTCTTGTCTCCAACGCAGTCAGCAGGTGTGTGCTACTCAGGGACACATAGTTGGCCCATAAGGAGTTGTCACTTCTTATACCCAGCACGGACTGAGCATTACTCAGCTTCATCTAAACTTACCTCTTCAACTTTTAGAACCTGGGAGTGAAATAACAAATGCTTGCTTTTAACCAGGGAAGTGATCAAGCAAATGGCCTGGATAATATGGCTGTAGCACTTGTTTCGTCATTGACTTAATCAGAGAGAGACATTACTGCAGAGAATGTTAGTATGCAGTCCTGGACTTTCTAAATTAATGAAGACTCTCTTTTCCATTTCCAAAGAGTGCTACTGGGTGTCATTCCTATTTAATGTCACATTGTTGCTGGGTTGGTATTGGATTGGCACAAAAAAGGTATAGAGAGAAGGCGCCAGTCAATACCAGAGTGGCTCAGGAAGAAAGAGTGCCAACAGAACATCTGGGTTAGAGATACAGCTGCCTTGGGGAAGGCTCTTATCCTCACAGATTGGGTGTTAAAATTCAGTGAGTCAGAACTTATATTATCACGTATTTCATGATAACTTTCTAGCACAGTGTTAGAGTGGTAGAGCCAGGACTGCTCCTTACAGCAGAACCATTTGTGTTTCATTTTATTTTGCTCGATTGCTTCACATTGCGTTGTGATGAAACGTGGGCAGAATTTTCAATCAAGAAGACATTTTAACATTTTTAATAGTGAACTACAGGAATGATGTTGAAAATTGAGTCTGTGGCAATGTAAAACCGCTGTTGTCAATTAATTTCATTTGGTGGAGTAAACATAGATGTGAAAAGGAGTTTTAACTATAAAAAAGATATAATCCCATATCCACAGTGGTTATTTCTGACTGGATGGTTCTGGATGATTTGAAATTCTTCTTTTAGCATAGCTTTATTTTTAAAATGCTTTACTTGTAACATAAAAACCCACATACATATACATACACATATATATGTGTGTATACATACTTATGTACATGTATTTAATCAGCTATTTTCCTAGAGAAAATTGTTTCAAAGAGCATCTATTTCATCTTCCAGGATTCTGTCTCAGAAGTGTGTGTTTATGGGGAAAAGAGGGGAGGAGGGTTAGTGGGAAAGGTTGGGATAGAAAAAAGAGGGAAACCACCATTCCCTTGTTTTCATTGTTGCCTGAAAAGACCTCCCACTTCCCATTTGACCTCCCACTTTCCTCTTGGATCACATCTGTTTTGCTCATAGGAATGTCACTTTCCTATAGCTTTGCAGCTATGATATTCAGCAGAGAAGAAATTAATTATTTGTCATCCTAATAACTTTCTGGGAGCCATATGATTCATTGCTTGACAATGTAGTAAAGGCCTTCCACTCATGTGCCCCATAAATTTTCCTTAGAGGAATAATGGTTTGCTGGTTGGGGTGGCTGGAAGTTAGGTAACCAAGAAAAGCATGTTCTTAATTTTAATCCATTCCTGTGGGTGTGAACCCATTGTAAATATGATCTTTTGAGAGACTACTTCAGTTGAGGTGTGGCCCAATGGAATCAGGATGGATTTTAATCCTATTATTGGAGTTCTTTATAAGCAGAATGAAATTCAGAGACATAGAGACAAAGTCATGGGAAGAAGCTAGAAGTAAATAGAAACTGAGAAGTTAGGAGAGGCCTCCATGTGCATTGTCATGTGGCAGAAAAGCCAAGGACCAAGGATCACTGGCAGCCAGCCCCAGAATGCCACCGTCTTCTGGGAGAAAGCATTGCCTTGATGACTCCTTGACTTTGACCTTCTCCAGGCCTCAAAACTGTGAGCCAATAAATTCCCGTGTTTAAGCCAACCCATTGCATGTTATTTGTTTTAGCAGCCAGGAAACTAAAACACTGATGTTGTGGACATTGTTGTTTGCCTACATAATAGATGCTCCACTATTTCCTTGCTAACAAAAACCAGTGTTTGTTCAGGTATTGGGTGGTCATATGTTTAATAAGCTCCTCTCCAGCTGCAAGGGGTGGGGTACGACATGTTTTCTAGTCTAAGTCAGCTGTAATTCTTATCCCCTTGCCAGCGATTGGTGTAAGCATGAATATTTGACATGCTTTTTTCTTGATTCGAATGTTGTTATGGCATGACGACAACCCTAGAACTGCTGCAGCCCTCTTGCTACCACGGCAGAACAAAGGCAAAGTTACCACGTTGAGGAAGGCAGGTGAGAAAGATGGAAAGATTTTCAGTCCCTGTTGATATCATTATGCTCCCAGAATCTTCTTCTGGATTTCTTGTTGTGAGGTAATAAACACCTTAATTGCTCAATCTACTTTTGGGTGGATCTTTGTTACAGCTAAAATCATCCTAAGTTGTTCAACCTATAATCTGGCTTGAATATGAGTGTTTATTTTTTCTTTCCTGCAGGAAATGAATAATTCAGGAAAGTGGTATAAACTGTATAAACCCAGTCTTGATCTCTCCCACACCCCCTATAAAATGCTCATTTTATGGAGAAGGAATACACACACATGCACACACAGACACACACATGCACCATACCAAGTGCTTGAAAACAACTGTTCAGTGATTTGACACAACTGAATGAAGGATTTGGAATAAATTTAAATTTACGCCAATACAGTAAATGTTGAATATGGTATATGACAGACAATGGAATACTATGTGTATGCAACAGTTAAAAACAATAAGGTAGATATAAATGGATTTATCTGGAAAGAGCTTTCATATACCGTTTTAAGTGGAATAAAAAGAAGTTGCTTACCTATAAATACAATGTATTATTTCACAGCTATGCATTTGTATAAATGTATGAATGGATATATATATATATATGCATATATATTGTATTTTCATTTATATACATAAAGAGAAAAGATTTCAGAAGATTATGTAACAAATGGATGGCAGTGTTTATCTTTGGGAAAGGCAGCAAGACTAGGGCATGTAAGAGGGGGTTTAATATTTACTCTCTGTATAAATAAACTGAATTTTTATTGAAATAATTTGACATATTACTATGCAATTAAAATGTAAAAATTTCACAAATCAGGTTAAATATTTACAATTGCTTTTAATCCCGTGATTATCACTTCCCACCTAATCTACCACACAAAAACAGTCACACACATTTTGCTTGATTTTATTAATATTTTAAGGAATATGTAAAATATGTGGGGTTTTTTTTTTTTTTTTTTTTTTGGCTGTTGAACACTACTCCCACCCACCCACACCTATTAGGCTCCCATCTCCCTTTTGTGGAAATTTCCTATTGTGTATAGTCTAGGAAGGATAGGCATTCCCTGACCTCAGACCCCCTCTACTTCTGGTCTCTGCTAAGTAATCTGAGGGGCCAAATCCTTGGTTCAGCTGGGAGTAGGAAGTGCTTGCTTTGGGGACTCTTCTTTTGTGAGTAATTCAGGATAGAAGGAATATTTGGGGGTCAGATTGGTCACAGAGGGGCTCAAGGACTGATGCTTCCTGTGGCAAGATAAGTCCCCTGTGTGGCCAAAGTTGCACAATTTGAGGAACTCTGGTTTCTTCCTTCTCTCCAAGCCAGTCCTGCAGCTCCACAGCCCTTCCTTCCATCCTTCCAAATCATTCCCTTCTTGCTTACAATAGCTGAGCTGACTTCTGCTGCTGGCAGCCAAGAACTGACAGATACAATTAATATTAACTAAAATGGACATGTCTCTTTTTCTACATGAAATGATCAATTTCCTATGGGAAAAGGTTATTCTTGGAATACAAATGTCTGCAACAAAGTTCTAATTTGTGATTTGTACTGCACCAAGTCAGCTCTGGATCTTCCTCGATTTAATCATAGTAATAATGATGCATTGTTCTTTCATGTCCCTCAGGCTGCTTTCACTTTTGATTACACGGAGAAGAAACAGAATTCTCAAAGACACGATGAATTGAGATGTCTTTCACTTGGCGTTTGACTCTTAAAAAATTCCGTTTGTAACTTGCTTTACAGTTGTACATTATGACCCTATAGAATGATTGTCATTGAGTTTAGTTCTTAAAGGTACCTCAGCAATTATCTAGGAACATACCCTCATTTTACAGATAAGGAAACTAAAGTCCCAGTGGGTAAGCAACTTACTCGAAATCACATAGCTATTTTGAGGCAGAACTGTACTTAGAATTCAATTCTTCTGTATTCTATTCCAAAGTTCTTTCTCTGGATGCTACTCTTAGAGATTTCATGACAAAACAAAAAAAGAAAGAAGAATGAAGGAGCTAAATATGTCACGTTGCTTTGCAAAGAATGGTAAATAAATTCATAATGAGGTTTTTTGGACTATGGCTAAAAAATAAAACACACAAAATTTGATTCACTTACCCCTATGCTGTCTTGATTAACAAGTTTGAGGAAACTGTCTTTTTATAAGAAATATAGAAAAAAGTAAAACACATTTTTAGATATTTCTCTTTTTCCCTTTTCCTTAATTCTATATGTCAAATGTATTTTTCCCTAGTATATTCAATGTGGTTACAATAAAAAAGAAAACCCATCTCTGATATGTCCACTTTCTTTCTAAAAAAATCACTGTAACCCCAGACCCTGCAAGGACAAGCTAACTGGGACAATTTTAATTCCCTGGGATAGTCATCTTATCTCCAGGCTCTGCTTCTTCATACTATTTTTCCTTTGTATGTATGTCTTGCCTCTTGAATGATAGTCCTCTAAGAGGTCTTCAGTAAATGTGTTTTGCTGGTTTACCTTTCATTCAACAGACATGCACTAAGCATCTAAAACAGGCCATGCACTGTGATGGGGATTAGGACACAAGGATGATAAAAACTGATTCCTGCCCTCAGGGAATTTACACTCTATTTTGAGCAGATGAGTTTTGAAATGGTAAGCCATAAGAAATGATACATAATCAAACTAAGTAGATGTTTTAGCTTCTTTGGTTGCTCCAGAAAATATGAAATGGGCTGACTTAAACAATGGCGATTTATTTGCTTATAGTTAAAGTCTGGGAAAATGTCCAATTCAAGGCATCATCGAGGCAATGCTTTCTGCCTGAAGACTGGTTGCCAGTGATCCTTGGCTCCTCTGCCCCACAGCCAGGCACGTGGTGGCATCTCCTTGTCTCTCCCTTCTCTTCCGGGTTTTGTTGATTTCAGCTTCTTGCTTCTGTGGCTTTCTCTCCTTTGTGTGAATTTCATCCTCTTATAAAGGACTCCCATAAAAGGATTAAGACCATTCCTGGTTGACTTGGGCCACACCTTAGCTGAAGTAAACTCATCAAAAGTTGCTACTTACAATGGGTTTATACCCACAGGAATGGATTAATGTTAAGAACATGTTTTTCTGGGGTCCTTACAGCTTCAAACCACCACAGTAGGGTACTGGCCCTTCTTGAACATGTGTTATACTATCGTAAGGAATTCATATTAAGGAGCTCCACTCAGAACTTCCACGTTTCACTTGGGGAAGTATACAGAGGATTCCACAGTAGTCTGTGAAGAAAATTGTACTGGTAATTGCATTTATTCCTATGCATAATAAGGAAACTATCTCTAGGATTATAAATTGGTCATTTCATTTCTGGTTTGTCAAGAGAGAAGGAATACATATATTTAGCAAGTGTTTAGAACAAATCATTGTGGGCCAAATGGTGGCAAATGGGCTGAACCTTCTATGAAAAGGAAACATAAACTCTGTAAAGAAATAAGTTGCCATTGTTATGGGCTTAAAATCACCTTTGTCTTAGCAATGGCATTGGAAGGATCCATGTTTTTATTTCTGTACAGAGTCATTCATTCATATGCACATTCGTTCATTCAGCACATATATTTTGAGCACAATTTTGTGCCAGATCTTATTGTAGGCATTGAGATACATCAGGACAAAGATGCCTGGCCTCCCTCCTAGAGCTATATTCTTGGCAGGGGAATACAGGAGATAATTGCAAAATGCATAATGAATTTTAAAACAGTATGGTATATTGGTAGGAAAAAAGTAAAAGAAAAAAGCATAGTAAGAGGGATTAGCAGCACCTGGGGTAGAGTTTTTAGGAGTGCTCAGCATAGTCCTCATGAAGAAGGTGACATTTGAGCACAGACTTGAAGACAGTGAGTGAATTACCCACAAAGGCACCTGGAGGAAAAGCATTCCAGATAGATGCACGAAACCCTAAGATGGAAATAAAAATGCCACAGTGGCTGGTGTGGAGTGAGTGAGGTCAGATCATATAGGGCTTATTAGTTCCTTGGAAGGACTTTGGTTTTTGTTGTGAGTGAAATGTGGTATCACTAGAGGGATTTGAACAGAGGAGTTACATGATCTAATTAACACTTTAAAAAGGATCACCCTGGTGACTGTGGTGTGTATGCATCCAGGAGCAAGGCGCAAAGTTCAATCAGGAGGCTTCTGCACCAATGTTGTTTAGAGAAGATGACAGCCTGATCCAGTTGGTAGCAATTCAAGTATTGAGAATAGTATGATCCTATTATATCTGATAGCATAACAAACAGGACAGGCTGATGATGGACATGGGTTGTGAGAGACATGAGTCATGGATGAGCCCAAGGTTTTTGTTGTGAGTAACCAGAAGATTTCAGTTGCCATTAATTCAGATGGGGCAAATTAGGATAGAGTAGGTATGAAGGGAATGATGATGAGTTCAATTGTGGGCAGGTTGAATTCCAGATGTCAATTAGATATCTAAATGGACATGTGTATAGGAAATTGGATATACCAGTTTTGTGTTACATAAGACTTCATCTATGAGTAGGAATAATTTGCTATGGGGAGTAGGAAACAGCCATACCAAATTAGTGAGTCAGTGTCTCATTTCCTTTATAGGTGGCTTGAGGGGAATAAATAACATTTTGCAAAGGGATTTTATTTTGTCTTGTTGGAAAAGATCAACAAATACATGAGGATTAGAAAGGAAAGTTGAAAGAACCCTAAATACCAGAATCTGGATCAGGTGCCTCAGCAGAGGGAGACAATGCTGGGTATGGCTTATATATTCTGACACAGCACTTGCCACTTGCCCTGATTTCCAGGCAGTCAGCTAGAGGAAGGGAAGGGATATATACTTTCAAAGACAGCCCTCAAGTAAGTGTATAATACAGTGATTCCAGACCTAGGGCATCACCTGCAGGCAAAGCTGCAGCTTTGTGCCTCAAAGGAGTACTGGAGAAGTAGAACAATATTTCCTGACTGGTTCATGTGAGCTTTGAATTCCAGAAAATGGATCCAGGTAGGCTTATACAGCAGAAAGTGTTAGTCTGTGTCTGCCTGGCCTCTACAGACTTTCACAATTTAGAACTTAGAGTCTTAAATTTTGAGACTGGATAGTGTATTTGGACAGATACTCAGCTCCTTCTCTTACACTTTCATTCTATGCAAATTCCTAAACTCTGGCTTGACAGCTGGTTTCTGAGGCTATTTGGAAGGGTCAGTTTATTCAATCAAACAGTTCAGTTAAAATTCAGTCGGTCATATATGTAAAATACCAGTTGGAGAGGATTAGCTCCAAATACGCTATTCTATTCTCTTCTTTCCTTTTATTTCTCTATAAGAAAAAGAGAAGGAAGAATGTGCAACCAGTAAGAATGGAGTTTAACTAGAAATCCATGTAGATTTGGACTACATATCCCAGCACAGAGTCAGTATGCCATTAAGGAACAGTGCAGGATTTTGACATAACAGTTATGTGGTAATTCCACTGGATATGAGATTTCTGTAATGCTCGCCTGCTATTGCTGGGACTGCAGGCCACCTCCATTACTGAAGAAGATAGATTTTTGCCTGTCACCACAGGTAAAAATAATATAGGGAGCAGAAAGGTGGAGTCCAGGATACCAGAAGAGGCTTATGTTTGTGAATGTGGAGGTAGGAGTGGTAGTTCTTAAAGGACAGTGTTTGATGGAGCAACAATTTGTGCTTATATCCTAACTTAAATATGGGTGGGCTGATGTGCTCAGTGTTGACTCAATACCACTCTTTTGTACACAGGACTCATCAATCATTCAACTGAATGGCATTATTGGATCACAGCTTTGATCCTCTAGGCCAGGCTCAGTTTTTTCTGCCCCTTGCTTAATATTTCTGAGCAGGGTGGTATGTTAGTGTTCTCCAGGAAAACAGAACTGACAGGATATATGGGTAAATATTAAGAGATTAATTAGAGGAACTTGCTAATATGACTGTGAGAATTGCAACATAGGGCAGGCCACAACTTAGAAAACCAGTGAAGATGACATTAAATTCTCTGGGAGAAAGTGGCTTTTTGGAGTAGAGATAAAAATTCTCATTTTTTACTGCTGAAATCATCAGTTCCCCCTTTAAGGCCTTCAACTGATTGGATGAAGAGACTTCTCTCATTGCTGAAGGTACTCCCCTTTGTTGATTGTAGATATAATCAGCCATGGATGCAATCAACTGATAATGATTCACATTCATGAAATACCCTCACAATAACAATCAGGCCAGTGCTTGATTGATCAAACAACTTGATATCATGACCTACCCAAGTTGACACATGAAATTAACCATCACAGGTGGGATGAACACACCTGAACTCAGTGAAACAAACTATGGAGACTATTTTCTTGGGAAATGACATCTATTAGAAAGCCATGTATCTCTCAAGGTTGTGCTTTGAAAATTTTCTACTCAATGGCAGAAGTGAGTGAATGAGGTGAAGGGGAGAGGTGAAATGTTTGAAAATACAGAAGCTTCCCTAAAACACAATATTGTAAAGATATATTCAACTTTTTAATCATACTCCAGAATATATATCGAAGTTTGCTTAATAAGATAATGCTGTAAATGGCTTCCCAGCAAGTAAAATTGACACTTCAATAATGTGTGGCTTTTGTAACCTGGGCATATGGAGGCTTTTATTAGACCAATAACGTGCTACTAACAAGGTAATTAATTATCTGATAGGGGAAGCCAATGTTTACACAGTTGACCACCTCCTTCCTTTTATGCTTTCCAGCAAGTCGGATTGAACCACCCAGGCATCCTAGGAACAGGGAAGGCAGAAAGGAGGCAGATATGAAAGTAGGGGGAAGAGGAAGGTAACTTAATAGGGAGGAGGTGAACATAAGTAGGCTGCTTCCTCTCTTCTCTCCCCATTTCAGCTTAGGTGGGGTTGTTCCTTCTTCTCTCTCCTTCACCATTTTGAGACTTAGAGGCCACATAGAGGCAGGCTTCTGCGAGTCACGTCCTAGAAGGGAGTACCAGACATGTTGATCTACCCAACAGTGAGGACCCACAGTCTTTTCTTTCTCCACTTGTCCCATGCTTTGACCAACTTCTGGATCCAAAGGATTATAAAGAATTTGTAAACAAAAAGGGGGAATTATTTGTTTTTAGGTTCTTTACTTACTGTTTTACCATTAGAAGTAAAATACTACATTAAGCTCTCCATGTGTATTATTTCATTGAAATTTTACAGCTATCCCCACTGTATTAGGTATTGTTACCACTGTTATTCAGAAGAGGAAACAGAAGCACAGAAAGTTACGAGTCTTGTTCAAGATCACACAAAGTAAGTAAAGAAGTGGTACCAGGTTTCAAGCCCATCCTTGTTTGATGCTCACTCTCTTTATTGAACACTTTATTGAGGATGAGGGCATGCAGCTTTTGAATTATAACACTGCTCTAAGCACCCACTCCAAAAAGGATCATACTCAGGACTTATGCTTCCATGCATATTAGAGAACCTAGGTCCAGAGAGCACCATAAACAGCTGGAAGAATCTATGAAAAAGCTATTTTCAGACATTGGGCATGAGAAGAGAAACAAATGAGGTGAGCACTACAATTTCCTTGGCTTTCTGCCTGGAGGCATTTTATAGCCTACAGTATAGGGAGGGAACCCAATCAGTAGTATTACTGAGTTGAGGAGAATGTGATTGGAGTTCAGGGAGACTGAGGTGGCCAGAATTTACAGGGCAGATTACCAAAGCAGAGAAATATCTCCAGAAATTTTCATAGAAGTCCTCTTGATTCTAAGCCAAAAATGAAGGCGGCAATGGAGCAAATGTCAAGCTTTAGGCTGAACCAATTCCCACAGATCATACTAGGCTGGGAGACATTCAAATTCCAACCAGCCAAAGTAGAGAGCTGTCACTGAACACCCAGAGTATTTGATAGAGACCCAAGGAAAGTCATGACTTAGCATTAGGACTAAACTAGATCCACCCTAGTAAGACTTAAAAATCTGGCACTCAACAAAATAAAATTCAAAATGTCTAGCATACAATTTTAAAAATTGTACACATGAAGACGTAAGAAAATGTGACCCATAACCAGGAGGAAAAAGTCAGTTACTAGGAACTGACATAGAAACAATACAGATGGTGATATCAGAAGACCAAGGTTTTTAAGAGATAGACTCAGGGTGTTAAAGGAAAGCATGATATTAATGGTAAGAGAAATGGGGAAAAGACCCAAATAGAAATTATAAGAGCTGAAAAATACATTTCCAAAGTGAAAAAAAAAATCACTGGGTGATATTAAAGCAGGTGAATACTGACAAAAAAAGTTCAGTGAACTTGATGGCATAGCTATATAAATTACCTGAACTGAAGCATGGAGAGAAAAACGTCTGAAAAGATGAACAGAGCCTCAGGGACCTAGTGACAACATCAAACAGTCTAAAATACAAGTCAATGGAGTCCAAGAGGAGAGCATAAAATATTTGAACAGATAGTGGCTTAAAAATTTCCAAATTCGATGAAAATTATAAATTGATCCAATGTGCTCAATAAACAACAAAGAAGATATTTACAAAGAGAACCATGCTAAGGCAAATCAAAATTAAATTACTGGAAAATTAATGATAAAGAGAAAATCTTAAATGTATCCATAGGGGATGAAAAACACAGTATGGACAGAAAAACAAAGAATAAATTCTGACTTCCCATAAAAAAAAACACAAGCCATCTGTTCTAGTTTGCTAATGCTGCCAGAATGTAAAACACCAGAAATGGATTTGCTTTTGTAAAAGGGGGTTTATTTGGTTACACAGTTACAGTCTTAAGGCCATAAAGTGTCCAAGGTAACTCATCAATAATCGGGTACCTTCACTGGAGGATGGCCAATGGTATCTGGAAAACCTCTGTTAGCTGGGAAGGCATGTGGCCAGCATCTGTTCCAAGTTCTGGTTTCAAAATGGCTTTCTCCCAGGACATTCCTTTCTAGGTTTCAGCTTCTCTCCAAAAATGTCACTCTTAGTTGCTCTTGGGGCCTTTGTCCTCTCTTAGCTTCTCTGGAGCAAAAGTCTGCTTTCAAAGACCATCTCCAAAATGTCTCTGTAAGCTGAAGCTCCTCTCTCAGTTCTTGGCTGTAGCAAGCTTGCTCCTTCTGTCTGATCTTATATAGTGCTCCAGTAATTTAATTCAGACCCACTCAATGGATGAGCCAACACCTCCATGGAAATTATCTAATCAGAGTCATCACCCACAGTTGGGTGGGGTGCATCTCCATGGGAACACTCAAAGAATTTCAATCTAATTAACACTGATAGGTCTGCCCACACAAGATTACACCAAAGATAATGGCATTTGGGGGACATAATACATTCAATCTGGCACAGGGGGTTTATTTGGTTACACAGTTATAGTCTTAAGGCCATAAAGTTTCCAAGGTAATGCATCAATATACCTTCACTGAAGGATGGCCAATGGCATCTGGAAAACCTCTTTTAGCTGGGAAGGCACATGGCTGGTGTCTGCTTCAAGTTCTGGTTTCAAAATGGCTTTTTCCCAGGACATTCCTCTTTAGGCTGCAGTTCCTCAAAAATGTCACTCTTAACTGCTCTTGGGGCATTTGTCCTCTCTTAGCTTCTCCAGGGCAAGTCTGCTTTCAACAGCCATCTTCAAACTGTCTCTCATCTGCAGCTACTCTCTCAGCTTCTGTGCATTCTTCAAAGTGTCCCTCTTGCTGTAGCAAAATCTCGCTCCTTCTGTCTGAGCTTATATAGTGCTCAAGTAAACTAATCAAGGCCCATGCTGAATGGGTGGGGCCACAACTCCATGGAAATTATACAATCACCCACAGTTGGGTGGGGCGCATTTCCATGCAAACAACCTAATTGAAACGTTCTAACTTAATCCCCACTAATATGTCTGCCCACCAAGATTTCATCAAAGAACATGGCTTTTTCTGGGGGACATAATATATACAAACTGGTACACCATCAGACACTGGAATGGCATTTTTAAAGTTCTGAAGGTAAGAAACTATCAATTTATGATTCCATAGCCAACAAAATGATCTGTGGAAAATAAAGGCAAAACAAAGACATTTTTCAGACAAACAAAAGCTGAAAGAATTTGTTACCAATATGCTTGCATTAAAAGAAAGGTACAAAGATTTCTTAGGCAGAAGGAAAATGATGCCAGTTGGAAACTGGAGTCTAAATGATAAATGAAGAGCACCTGAAATGAGAAATATTTGGATTAATATAAAATATTCTAATTTTAAAAATCCTTCAAGTGATAATTGACCATGAAAAGCAAAAATAATAACAATGTTTTTAGTGGATTAAAAAATTTATAGAACTAAATACATGGCAACAATAGGAGAAAAGATGGGAAGGGAAAATGGCAGTATGTGGTTGTAAAATTCTTGCATTATATGTGAAGGGGTATAATATTATTTTAAGGCATTCTGTGATAAATTAAATATGAATATTATAAAGACTAGAGAAATAAAAAGAGATGACTAATAAAATAATGTAAAAGGTAAAATGAAATAATAAAAAATGCTCAATGCAAAAAAAGAAGGAAAAGAGGAAAATGAGAACAAAGAATAAAACAACAAATAACAAGATAGTACATTTAACCCCAAATTTATTGTTAATTACATTAAGTGTTGAAGTCTAAACATGTCAATTAAGTAGCAGAGGTTGTCAGACAATCAAATCAAGCAAGGCCCAACTATAAACTGTTTAAAAGAAACTCATTTTAAATATAAAATCACAGATGGTTTAGAAGTCAAAGTATGGAAAAAATATACAGCATGCTAATGAAAAGAAAGCTGATGTGCCATATTGTTACCAGACAAAGAATATTTCAGGACAAGGAATTTTACCAAAGGTGAAGAGGTATTTCATTATTATAAATGGATAAATATGTCAAGAAGACATAAAAATCCTAAATGTACATGCAGCTAATGACAGAACTACAAAACACATCAAGAAATAGAACTGAAAGAAAGGAAAAGATAAAACTATAATTATAGTTAAACCTTTCAACACTTTTTTCAGTAATTGATGGAACAAGTACATTGAAAATCAGTAAGGCTATAGGGGACTTGAACAACACTATCAATCAACTTCATCAGTAAACAACAGCAGAATACACATTCGTTGAAATGTACAGAGACCATGTACTGGACAAATAGACTAAATAGACCATATTCTGGGCCATAAAACGAATCTCAGTAAATTTAAAAGGTTTAAAATCTTACAAAATGTGCTCACTAACTGAAACAGACTTAAACTATATATCAGCAAAATGAAGATATTTGAAAAACCCCATACATTTGAAAATTAAATTAAGCAATATCCTTCTGAATAATCCATGGATCAAATAGAAAATAACAAGGAAATTAAAAAATAAATATAACTGAATGAAATTGAAAACAAATCATACAAAAATTTATGAGTTGTGGATTAAGAAGTGTCAGAGAATGATTTATTGAATTAAATGCTTATATTAGAAAAGAAGAAAGGACTCAGGTTGATGATATGTTTTTTCCTGAAAAGGCTAGAACAAAAGGATAACGTAATCCAAAAGTAAATGGCAGAAGGAAATAATAAAAATCAGGGCAAAAATCCTTAAAATAGAAGGCACAAAATCAATGAAACCTAAAGCTGTTTCTTGGAAAAGATCAATAAAAATGAATAAACCTCTAGAAGGAGTCACAGTTATGTATAGAAAGAGGACACAGCTATCACATCAGAATTAAAGAGGTGACATTGCTATAGATATTTAAATGATAATAAATTAACAAATTATGAACAACTTAGTGAATCACACTAATTACCAAAACTGACACAGAAAGCAACAGAAAATCTGCATATCTACATATCTAGTAAAGAAATTCAGTTCCCAATTTAAAATATTCCCACAAGAAAACATCGTGCCCAGATGGCTTCACTAGTGAATTCCATTACACATTTAAGGAAGAAATAATGCAAATGCTACAATAATCATTCAGAAAACAGTGGAAGAAGAAACACTTCTCAACTCTTTTTTTGAGGCCAACATTATACCCTGTTTTCAAAACCAGACAAAAACATTACAAGAAAAGGAAACTAGAGATGAACATCCTTCATGAATATAGATTTAAATATTCTTAAAAATTATTAGCAATACACAAGAAGGATAAAGACCAAGTGGGCTTTATCCAAGAAATGGAAAGTTGGTTTAGCATTTGAAAATCAATCAATGTAATTTGCCACATTATATTAAGGTGAATGAACAGATTAAGGAGGGAAAAAATGGACATAGTAATCTCAGTAGATGCAGAAAGATCATTGGCAAAAATATACACCCACTCTTGATAAAAACTATCAGCAAGCTAGGAATTGAAGAAAATATTCTCTAGCAAATGTCTGTAGTTAATACCAAACTTAGAGTTTCTCCCCTAAGACTGGGAAAAAGGCAAGGAAGTTTTCTAGCTCCACTTCTATTCAGTACTGAACTGGAGATCCTAGCCCAAGCAATATTGCCAGAAAAAGAAAGAAAGATTCTAAAAAAAGAAAAAAAAGGTAAAACTGTCTTTATTCACAAATGCCATGAATGCATGTATAAAATTCTAAGGAATCTACAAAGAAGCTTAGATCTAGTAAGTGATTTTAGCAAAGTTGTAGAACAAAAGGTTAATATTCAAAAGTTGATTATATTTCTATACATTAAAAACAATCAATTGGGAAATGCAAAGAATAAAACAATACCATTTTAACAGCATCAAGAGCAATACAATGTTTAGGAATAAATTTACAAAATTTCACAATGAAAACTATAAACTTGCCAAAGGAAAATAGATAAGATCCAAATAAGAGAAATATAGCATATTTGTTAAATAGAGATATACTACTTGAGCACTCCAAACTAATCTTTGGGTTCAATACAATCATAATCAAAATCCCAACAGACATTTTTGTCGAAATTGACAAGCTGATTCTAAAATTTCTAAGTAAATATGAAGGACTTAGAATAGCCAAAAGAATTTTCCAAAAGCAGAACAAAACTGGGTGATTCCTATAACCTGACTTCAAGATTAACTATAAACTAACAGTAGTCAAGACAGTGGGGTGTTGGTGTAAACATAAATACATAGATCTATGGACAATAATAGAGAAGATTCAGAACTAAGCCCACACCAATATGGTCAATAGATTTTCAATAAAGTGCCAAAGCAGTTCAATGGGAACAGAATAAGGTTGTCTGTCCTTCTTTCCTTCCTTCCTCCCTTCCTTCCTTCCTTCCTTCCTTCCTTCCTTCCTTCCTTTCTTCCTTCCTTCCTTCCAGTATGTAGCGCTGGAAAAGATGAATATCCATTTGGTGAAAAGTGAACCTCAACGCTTAGCTCACATCATTTGCAGATGGATTATAAACCAAAATGTGAACGTGAAACTCTAAATTTCTAGACAAAAATGTGGTATAGGTAAAAATTCCTTAGACAAAAACAAATGAAACTTACAAGAAATACATTATTCGACTTAATCAAGATTAAAACTTTTTTCTTGAATGACACCATTAAGAGAGTGAGAAGAGAAGCCACAGACTGGGAGAAAATATTTACAATACATATATTTAACAAAAGATTTGTATCTAGAATACATAAACAACTCCTACTACTCAATAATACAATTTCAGACAACCCAACAAAAGGTGGGCAAAGGATGTGAATAGATACTTTACAAAATAAGTTATACAAATGGCTAATAATCACATGAAAAGATGCTTAAATAACATCATTAGTATCAGGGAAATGCAAGTCAAAATTACAGTGAAAGACCACTACAAACCCACTAGAATGGTTAAAATTAAAGATTAACAACACCAAATGTTGGTGAGGATGTGAAGCAATTGGATCTCTCATCCTTTGCTATTGTGAGTGTAACATGAGAGGAAACCTCTTTGGAAGTATGGCAGATTCTTATAAACTTGAATCCAAGTTTACCACAAAACCCAGCAATCTGCAACCAGGAAACAGCTCAAATATCCATCTCAAGACTCACTACTTAGCAATAAAAAAGAACAATCTGCTGAAACACAAACAGCATGTGTGAATTTCAAAGTATTATGTCGTACAAAAAATTAGACACAAAAGATTATATACTGTATTTTTAAATTTATATGCAATTCTAGAAAAGGCAAACATTATTTCTAGTGACAGGAAGCAGACCTATTGTTGGGAGAGGTTTATGACGATGATATTGCCTTGGAAGGGCACAAGGGAATTCTTTGGGTGATGAATATTTACTATATTTGATTGTGATGATAGCTACATGGGTTAAAACTTATCTAACTATATCTCAAAGGGTGACTTTTATTGCATGTAAATTGTATTGCAAACAGCATAAAGTTTATCTTTTTTAAAGGCACATACCTAAAAAAGGCTTACCACTTTTTGAAGTGAATTAGCTCCATACCTGTTTGTCAAGGATTTCTAGCTAGGGTCAGAGTACTGAAGGCCCAGAAATATCAATGGCTATAAATAGGAAAAAAAAAAAAAAAAAAGCATTGGAAAATATGCAGGTGCTTTTAACCCTCTCCAACCTCCTCTATTCCCTTTATTTCATCTCACCTTTCTTACTTCCTCCTCTCAATGGTTATACTATCTTCCCTTACTGCTCTTTAAATGGCAGCCAATTAATCCAGCTGAGCAGAGGCAAATTTACCTTGAAGCTAATTAAGTTTAATTTCCAAAGTCCTTCACTTGTTGGTCCCTTGGAAGACTTACATCTTCTCCTCTTGGGGTGCAGGATTCAGGAAGAAAGCAACAGTCTTGGTGGGGTTCCTGGGACTGCAAGTGGGGAAGACAATTCTCCCAGCACTCCCTCAGCATCCTTCTAGATGTTACAACAACCTACACTTGGTGAACCTCACAGAGCTTCTTTCATGAGGGAGAAGGATCAGAATAAAACACTGCTCCATGCTCTGCTCAGCTGCATCATGGACCCAGGCTTCTTGATAGGTGGATGGACGAGGGTCTGGGTCATGGTGAAGTCCTGGCTAAGCTGGGCCAGCTGCAGCAATGGCAGCAGCTGCCTCACCAACCGCCTTTGAGATAATGACAAGAGATATCTAAAAGCTGATGCTCTCAGAGGGCTCACGCCCAGCAGAGAGTGACACCTGAGCACAAAACCATGTTTGGAGTTATAGATGTGGCATTGCCAATTATGAATGTAAAGCTTGAAGAGATTTTTCTGAATTATTGATTATAAAAATAAATTCAATCAAGCTTTCTAGAAGAAAGACTTAATTATCCTTCTACTCTCTTTATAGAGAATATTGTAAAATTTTTGCATATGAAGAGGCAATCAGAGTATGTGGCAAAATGTGGAGGAGAGAAAAAGGAACTGTAGTGGTGGTTTGGACAGTTAATAATTATATGAATTTTATGAATTTTTCTTGGGTTTTGTAATGTTTGTGGTATTTATAAGCATTTTAAAATGTGATGAATTAAAGCATTCTTCTTTTATCAAATTTTATATTTATGACTTTTATTCATTTTTGAGGAGATCCCAAACTGTAAAAGCTGCAGGTGCCACAAAATCTAGACCTACCCCTATGAGTTATTCTCCTCTGTCCTACAACATTGAGTTTCATGTTTTGAATAGTTTGGAGCAACAATTTTAAAAATCTCTGAATTTATTATGTGATAACATCTCTATTAATCTGACTTACATAAATTCAATATTCAGGGAAAGGAGAGTGAAGAGAACTTAAAAGCCCAGGTTTTTGAACTAGCTTACCTGGAATGAAATCCAACTTTACCAATTACTACCTCTGTGACCTTGGGTAAATTATGTAATCTGTCTGAACTTTCATTTTTTCTATTGTAAAATGAGAAACATAACAGTGATGATAGCACCCGCCCCAAAGAATATTGTTACAAGATAATTCAGGTACTGTGCTTAGCACATTGCCTGATTCAATAAATGTTCATTCATTCATTTGACAAATACAGATTGAGTACCTGACACTGTCCTAGGAGACTAGGATACAACAGTGAACAAAGCAAGAATCCTACCCTCATAGAACTTATATTCCAGCTGAAGAGGAGTCAGACAATTTAATTTAAAAAGTAAGTAAGTTACATAGCTATATTAGAAGGTGATAAATGCTATGGAAAAAAGAAAACAGAAGTGGAACAAAATAGGCGTTGGAGAGCATGAAGGTGATGACAGGAGGGCTTACAACTTTAAAATATGATGACAGAGAAGGTCTTATTGAGAAGGAAATACGTAAGCAGAGACTAGGGAGGTGGAGACACCCAGGTGGAAATCTTGGGGAAGGACTTTTCAGGCAGAGGGTACAGTCAGTGCAAAGGTATGTTTGAGAAACAGCAAGGAGGCCAGTGTGGGCAGGAGCAGAGAAAGTGTGGAGTGAGTAGGAGATAGTCAGAGAAGTAATAAGGGAACACGTAACATAGGGACCTTTGGTACATTACAAGGACTTTGGGTTTTATGGTAACCAAAATGGGGAGCCATTGAAGCATTCCAGTAAGATGAGTGACAAGATCTGACTTATGTTTTAAAAAGATCAGTGTGGCTGTTGCATTAAAAATTGAGTGGAAGTGGAGAGAGTGACTGGCAGTCAACTATAGTGATCAAGGTAAGAGATGATAGCTGGTAGGATCAGAATAGAAGCAGTGGAGGTGATGAGCCATGGTTTTTTTCTGGATAATTCTGGAAGACAGAGTCAATAGACTTTGCTGACATATTGGAAGTAGGTTATGAGAGAGAGAGGAGTAGTCAAGGGATGACCGTACAGTGTTGGGCCTGAACAACTGGAAGGAGTCCTGCTTTTTGGAGTCATGCTTGCACCTTCTCTCTCTTATGCCCTACACACTGGGGAGGCTCCCAGAGAAGCAGGTTTGGGGGTATTTAGGATGTAGGAGTTTGATTTAGTCTGTGTAGAGTCTGAGATGTTTATTAGACATCCCAGTAAAGATGCTGAGTAGGAGGTTGGGTGGGGTTCAGGAGAGAGGGCTGGAATCGTGGTATAATTTGGGGGTCTTTGTCACGTAGATGGTATTTAAAGCTGGGAGACTGGATGAAATGTCAGCAAAGTGAGTGTAGATTTAGAAGAGTATAAAGGACTATGTTCTGAAATGCTCCAACATTAAAAATTGGGAAGAAGCAAAGCAACTAACAAGCAAGTCTGAGAAGGAGTGATCAGTGAGGGAGGAGAAAACAAGAAAATTATGATATGTGTGCCAAGTGAAAAGAGTATGAAAAGGAGGATAAAGTACCAAATGAGGTTGATTGTTGAAGTAAGATGAGGCCTGAGAATTGTCTATTGCCTTTAGGAATTTGGAAAGTCCAGTTTCAGTAGATTATCGGGTTTTTCTCCATTCAACCTTGACGGGGGAGGTTTAAAAGGGAACAAGAGGACTCAGAGAAAGTGAGTATAGACAACTGTTTCAGTGGGTTTCATTTCAAATGGAAATTGACAACAGAAGCATACAGTGGAGTCAACAGAAGGTTTTAATTTTTCTAAGATGAAAAAAATAACATTCATTCATGTGAGTGATCTGTAGAGAGAGAGGGAGAACTGCTTAAGTTATGTCCTGGGTAGGTGAGAGGGATGGGATCAGTGCACAAGTAGATGGATTGGCTTTGGATAGGACAATGCAAAATTCATTTATGGTATCAGATAGGAAGACAGAGGATATAGGTAGGTGCTGGTCAGTGGGTAAGAGTAGAAATCAGATATTTCCCTTCTGATTACTTCAGTTTTCTCAGTTAGTAGTCATCACCTGATTCTAAAGATGGGGAGGAATAACTGGAGATTGGGAAGAAGGGAGAAAGAGTTAAATTGTCTTCCAGGAGTTCCAGGCCTGAGGCATTGGAGGTTGGAGCTTCACCAGTGTTGCTTCCAGGATTTTGGCAATGGTTGCTGCTTCTCAGATGCTAGACCAAGTTTTGGGCTGGTGGGAATATGACTGCTGTGAACATCCAGAAACAACTCATTTCATGAGCATATAGTTTCCTATCTCTTGGATAGAGTGGAATTGATGGGGAATATGGCTGTATCCCAGAGACAAGCAAAACCTAGTATTGGCCAAGGCATCCTTGGATCCAGAGAAGTGGCTGAGGACCCTGGAGCCCTGGTGCTTCTGTGAGTCTGACTTGAATCTCAGGAGATACCTAGGAGGGCTCCCTGGCTTCTGCTGCTACCAGCATATGGTGTAGACCCAACAGTGAAGCTGCTGCTCAGGGGGCAGGAAGTGAGAGAGAAGCATGAGGAGGAGAGGAGTCCAGGCCATGGTGGACATGGCTCTGCTAAGACCTTCTCTACTTGCTTGAAACAAGAAGGATATTCATACAAATTTGTGTCTTCTGCTTGATATTTGCTCCAGTTGGAGGAATGACAGCATCCTTAACTTGGTTTTTTAGATGGAGTGGGCTGATGATTGAGACTCAGAGTTTACCCTATGGGAGAGGCAGGGAGGAAGCACCTGCTGGGACCTTACACTGACACATAAGCAAGAGACTCTGTGCAGCCCAGAGAACATACAACTGTTGAGTTCCCATCAGCAAGCCCTGGGGGACTGCACAGCTGATTGTCATGTGTCAAACTTCAGCCTCTCTGGGGAAATAATGTCAGGGGCATCGGACCAAGAACTTGGTCACAGTCAGTCCACAGACACCTCTGTGCAATAAGGTAACCAATTTTAATGAAATGCCTTTTTTCTCAGGAGTTCCTGGATCAATAGAATAAAGTGGTATGGGAAACATGGCGCCTGGTCACTGTGACTGAGGCTCTGTGGGTGGGAGGATGCAGGGGGCTCTGGAAGCAAACGCCTGAGCAGGTCACTCAACAGCAGCCATGTGAGGGGGCAGCTGGTGATCTGGGTCTTGAATAGAGAGAGGGTTTCCTGCAACAGGTCGAACAAAGTTCTCAATATTCCTAGCAGCGGTGCAGGGTTCTTAGTGGATGTGGAATTGTGTACAATAGTCAAATTAAATAACATAGAATGTAGAAGGGAGGGCAAGACATTCATCAGAACATTCCAGTGATCTGATACCACTGAAGAGATGGAGAGTAAGGGCAACTGGATATAGAATGTAGAAAAAATTCTCTTTGATAGTGAAGATATTGAACTATGCTTCTGACAGCTTCAATGAGCCATAATTGACTTACTATAAGTTGCACATATCTAAAGTGCTTGATAATTTGTGACATATATGTATATACACTCATAACCAATCACCACAATCAGAACAATGACCATCTCCATCGCCCCTAAAGATTCCTTTGCCTAGGAAGGGGCTGCTGTGAGGGACTTTGAGGATGGAAGGGAAAGGAGGAGTTTCAGTCCCAAGGTGGTGTCTGTGGTGAGCCTGGGCCCAGGAGGGAGCCAGAAAAAGAGAAGCAGAAGCCCCAGTGGGAGCCTGGGCAAGCAGCTGTCCGGGGATCAAGACTACCTGGCATTTGAGAGTGAGTTCTTGTCTCACTTCCTCACGGCCCCAGAGCACTGTGGGAGCACTAAGGCCCATGTCATAGGACTGGCAGTGATAAGCAGCCTCGTCCTCAGACAGGAGCCTGGTGATGCTCAGGGAGCTGGAATGGCCAAACTTGGATCCAGAGAATCAATTGGGGACCCCTGAGGGCCATTTGCTGTAGTCATAGATGAGGAGTTTGGGGGCCATTCCTGGGAGCTCTTGGTACCGGTTCACAGCATAGCCTTCTCCAATGTTGTTGTTGCCCCCAGAGCAGGAGATGGTGATGCTCTGGCCCAGAGCCCCAGACACTGAGGGTGGCTGAGTCAGCACAGCCTGGGCCCAGGATCCTGGAAGTGAGATTAGAGAGAGATGATGATTGCCTTGAGACAAGAGGAGAAAACGCAGCCCTATGTGTCATGCCAGAGCCCATTCCGTGGCCCCTTGTCTCGTCACCTGTGTGGTGAGTGACGAGGGTGAGGAGAGGGGGCAGGGCCGTGTTGGTAATGATCTCAAGTCCTGTCTTCTGTTAGCCCACAGCTAAGGTGGAACTTTCTCAAAACCTCTCCCAGCCCCTTTTCAAACTCTGAGAGAAGGGGGGGTCCATCCATGCAAATGGGATCCCCCAGCTTTCCGATCCCCACACTGGGCCTGGGGTTAGGCCCCACTGTGTGAGGAAAAGGAGGGGTGTGGGTTGGGCAGGGCTGTGTGGGTTCCAGGGGTGGGAGAAGTCACAGCTGCGGCATCCTGCACCCTGTCAGAGGGCACCAGGCACTGCAGGTGGTTGCACCCAGCATGGGACTCCCCCAGAGCCCTCAGGAATGTGCCCCAAGCACCCCCTGGTGCCCATGCCCAGACACAGCCATGTGTGACCTGGAGATCTGGGCCCATTACAGGCAGCTCCTCCATCCCACTTCTCTTCCTACTGCCCTTTCTGTCTTATGGCCTGGCCAGGAGCCCCTTTATATGGCCTCCCCATTATCTCAGGGTATCTTTGCTCTGTCCTAGGCCTTTGCAGGGATGAGTCTGCCCCAAGGCTCCCACGGCTATTGATTGGTGAAAGGAAAAACCTGTCTGGAGTCCAAGTCCTACTTAGATTAGGGTTCAAATCCAGAGCAGTGATGAATGGACACATATGCCCTCTCCAGAGGGAACAGGTTCTTTCCTCTCAGGATAGCCCTCCCTGATGGGCCTGAGCTCTCCTTCCCCTGTGCTTCCCCCACAGCTCTGAGGAGAAGGGGGTTCTCCCCAGCATGGGAAGGCTGTAGGTGAAAGGAGCCCCCAAGTGTATTGCTAGAAGGATTACCCATTGGTAAATAGTTATTTTCCACCAGCATTTCCAAGCACTTGTAAAAAATGGTCTCCTTTGACCTACAAATGTATTCCTAGGAATATCTTCTCCAACTTCAATGAACCAAGTATGCAGGGAGCTGGGACAAATGAGTCTTTTGCAGTATTTTGATTAAGAGCAAAACTGGCAAACTAGCTGAACATTTGAAAAAGGAATTCATTAAAACTTTAAGTCATTTGAAACATGGCTTGGGCCCACATCAGCCTGATAATGTGGTATTTTTCAGGAGTAGATCAATCCAAAAAAGGGTTTGCAGGGGTAAAAAAGGTCCATACTCAAGCCTATGTGGCTGTTGGGGCTCTTTAAACAGAGAGAGAAATAAATAAGCTCTGACCTGAATGGGCAATCATTCAACATTAAATCTGCAACAGAAAGGTGACCTAATTTACCAAAAGGAAAAAAAAAAACGAGACAAAAGTGTTCATAGGACAAGCTCTGGAAATAAGACCCAGTGAACACTTAACAGATTTTAGCTTGGGGAGTCATGTGGGTGGAGAAGAACAGAAGGACTGTCCTTTGGGAGGTCATCCATGGAGATGACCAAGTAGATTCACCGCAAGAAACCATTTCAATAGTTTTGCCTGAAGAGGGAACTGTGTTTAAGCTGGAATTTCTATTCTAGGAAGCTGGAATGTTTTTAAAGTGGTACTAAAAGTTGAGTTTTGTTGAAAAAAAAAAAATGTCATCCAGGAGAATGGAAGTATGAATGGAACAGGGGAAGTAGTGATTATTGCAGGCTGCAGTAAGGGCCCATTTGTGATTGGTGACTTTAAAGTGAGGCTGGTTAACTTGGTGGCTTGTCTTACTCCATCCAAGTTTGGCTTCATTGGCAAAGTGGAGAATTATATTTATTCAGGACAGTAGTTTTACCAAAGAAGTAAGACAAAGAGAGAAGGACAAGGGAGTTGGCAGTGCATGCAAGGAAGTGATTATAATAGTAGGCCCTGGAATTTCAGCTGAGTAAAGGAAGGAGAGAAGATGCAAAGAGCTAGTGAAAAGACCTAAGAGTCAATGGATTCGTCATCTAGATGGTATCATAGGATTGTTGAAACTAAGATTCTGTAGGGAAAGATACAGGAAAATAGGGTTATTAGAAAATTGAATGCATGGAATTAAGAATATTGAAGGATTTGTCATTATTGCTTATGATGAGCTTTGCAGTAAAGACCATGGGAATAAATTTCTGTTAAAAATGGATGTTTATGGAGATAATACATGATAATAATAATACAGGACAAAAAGAGATAAATGCACAAAGATGCAATTTTAACCACCACGGCAGAAAAGAGGGACCCTCCACCTTTTTATATGCACATGGCTGCTGCTTATCCCTGCAGGTAATTCTTTCTGGCCCCTGTCTCAGGCTCAAGGACAGTGGCAGGCCACCTTATGAGTTTGATTTTATGGCAACTATTTTCCAGTGAGAGAAGGACTTGACAAAGTAGTACAAGAGCAGAATTCGGTATCATTAATTTAAATGAGGAATTGTTAAAATAATGTTTTGAGAAAGAGGGGGAGGCAGAGATGGAAGCAGCCTTTAAAAGCTCTCAGGGGGTAATTGCAGTCCCAATTAGACCCACAGGCTATCACCCTAGCAAACTCATGGTCAACCATTCAAACATCATGTCACTAGGGACATGCTTGTCATTTTGACTAAGTGGTTCAGAATGACTCCTCTTCAACTGCAGGTCACTGTGACTTTTTGTCTGAGAAATTGAAGGGTTGTTAACATTGGCTGAAACAGGCAAATGCTGTCCTCATGTACAATTCTGTCCAGTGTTGCTGACTTTCTCCACTTTCAGGATAATTGTCCTTATACTTCTCCAGGATTTATGTATATTTTCTCCTAAGCTGAATAGCAACATAATGCCATAGGGATAAGGAAGTCTATGATAAGCAGAGAAGAAAGTGGAAAGAATCTACTTGAAAAATTAAGTAAGAATGGATTTCAAGTGAATTGAAGTAATCCATTTTCCAAAAGCCATGGTTCTATTGCGTCTGAAAAAGATTCTTTAGCCCTCAAGATAGTGAAAGCAGAATAAAATGACAGACAGGCCTTTTTTCAGTAGCCCACAGATAGTTCCTCTTAAATGTGACCAGTCTAAATTCTACTCATCCTTCCAAATTATGAATTTAACTTCCTTAATAAATCCTTCTATGATAGTTCCAGTTTTCAGTGGTCTCTCTTTCTTTTGAGATCCAACATGAGAATAATCTGCCACACATAGTTCAGTACTTTAAACTTATTCTGTATTGCTTTTTTCTCTAATTATTTTTCATCATAAACTTGCTCCCTAATTGTATTAATTTGCCTCTCCAACTTGAGGCTGATCTCCCTAACAGCACAGAAACGTAGTTTCAGCTGGGTATATGGTTGTAATTCAAAACATATTTAACAAGTAGCTATAGAACAAATTTCAAAGGAAGTGATCATAATGCTTGGCCCTGTAATTTCAGGTTACAGTTCCACCATTTCAATCCTTTCCTTCTAACCATTTCAATACCCTAGCAACTAAGAAAAAGGAAATTATGTAGTGATTCAGTTTTCATAATCCTTTGTTAAATTCCATCTTGCCTGTTGCTACCCCTTCCTCTAGTTTAGTCACTTTCCTGATCTTCACGGATGTCTAGGCAGTGACCACCCTAACCTGTTCATGTTGAAAAGGGGTGTCAACTTTATGAGAAAAGGGGACACATCTGATTGATGTTCTTGAAGAGGCTATTGCCTCTGGGTTTTGGGACTTAGCTGGCATAGGAGTTCTCTGAAGGATTTAAGTTTCTGAAGAATAAACTTAGTGAGTGAAATTTTTATACAATCTCAGATAGGGATCTGGATATTCTTTAAGGTTTTCAGGACTACTGTTGACTTGGGCGTATCATATTGCTGTAGTCATGTGGCACATTTAGGTGAAGCTTGCACAAGAATGATCTCCAGTCAGCCTCTTGACTCTATTAGAATTCTTTAAGCCACTGAAACCTTATTTTTGTTGTCTTTCTTGTCCCCTTTTTGGTCAAAAATACTTTCTCAATCCCTTGATGAAATCTATGTTCCCACATTGCCAGGGAGACTCATTCACCTGGGCAGTCCTGTACCACATTGGGGGGAGGGTGATGAATTTACTTGCAGAATTGGGCTTAGAGAGAGAAAGTCCACATTTGAGCAACAAAAGAGGTTCTCTAGAGATGACTCTCAGGCACAATTATAGGTGGGCTCAGCCTCCTCTTTAGATCCATAAGTTTCACCTGAGCAAGCCTCAAGATCAAGGGCTTGACTTATAAAGCAGAGGGTTCCTAAGTTCGCACAGCAAATGTTATGCCCATGACAATCCATCCATGCCTCACATTATCATCACTTAGTTGTACAATCCTCATCACTCTCCATTTTAAACAATTGTCATTACCAAAACACCTTGTAGCTCTTGTCAGCCCTTAATTATTTGTCCCTAGTATTTGTGTAGTACTAGTGTGATATTCCTGTTAATTACAATCCCTAGTATGCAATAGATAGATTTTTCCCATATACCCTTCTGTTGTCAACTCTCCATGCTAGTGTCATACCTTAGAAATATATCATGCAAACACCCATATATATTTGTAGTACTGTTTTGTGGGAAACATGCCTTTAAATAACCACTTTCCATCCTATTTGCCTTCAATACAGCTCTGCCATCACCTTTTTTTATATATGTTATATTTCACAATATGGAAATAACTGAAACTGTGGTACTGTAACTCATAACAACTTTGGAAATTTCCTGTATAACTACTTGTTAAATTATGCTTTGAAAAATTCTTTTCCTATGTAACTACTTGTTAAATCATGCTTTGAAAATCTTTTTGTTTATATGTTATATTTCACAATGGGGAAATGACTGAAATCGTAGAACTATGACCTATGATATTCTTTGAAATTTGCTGTCTAACTGCTTGTTGAATTGCACTTGGAGAGTTTTCACTTCTATGAACATATATTATATTCTACAATAAAAAATATGAAAAAAGAAAAAAACATTTAATCCATTGACTGAGAAACTTATGATAATGATTTAGCATTTGATTCAGGTAGTAGATACGTAACTACTTGTGAATTTTTTCAAGAAAAATTCTATAGCTGTGGTATGTGTTTGGCTGGTAACTTCTCATTAGTTCCTCATGCGCTGCCAATTTAAAACAAATATTTAGATGTTGGGCATCATGTGAAGCACTTGGAATCTTAAGTAGTCTTTGGTCTAGAGGGAAAGACAGACAAAGAGGCAATTTTTTTTTTCATTTTTTCTTTAATTAAATTCAGTTTTATTGAAATATATTCACATACTATACAATCATCCATGGTGTACAATCAACTATTCACAGTACCATTATATAGTTATGCATTCATCACCTCAATCTATTTTTGACTATTTTCCTTACACCAGAAAGATTCAGAAAAAGAATAAAAAAATAAAAGTTAAAAAGAAACCCAAATCATCCCCCCATCCCACCCTATTTTTCATTTAGTTTTTGTCTCCATTTTTCTACTCATCCATCCATACACTAGATAAAGGGAGTGCGATCCACAAGGTTTTCAAAATCACACTGTCACCTCTTGTAAGCTACATTGTTATACAATCATCTTCAAGGGAGAAGGGTATTGGGTTGGAGTTTGATAGTTTCAGGTATTTACATCTAGCTATTCCAATAAATTAAAACCTAAAATGTGTTATCTATATAGTGCATAAGAATGTCCACCAGAGTGACCTCTCGACTCCATTTGAAATCACTCAGCCACTGAAACTTTATTTCGTTTCATTTTGCATCCCCCTTTTGGTCAAGAAGATGTTCTCAATCCCTGATGTTGGGTCCAGATTCATCCCTGGGAGTCATATCCTGCGTTGCCAGGAAGATTTACACCCCTGGGAGTCAGGTCCCATGTAGGTGGGAGGGCAGTGACTTCACTTGCCAAGGTGGCTTAGCTAGAGAGAGATGGCCACATCTGAGCAACAAAGAGGCACTCAGGGGGAGACTCTTACTTTGGGAAGTGTCACTATTTCACTCTAACCAAAGAGGCAAATTTTGAAGAGTGTGATGTGAGACACCTAGATCTGGTCTGGAGGTCAGAGGAGAGTTCTGGAGGAAATGACATTTGATTTAGCTCAAACTTGAAGGTTGGATAGGAGTTAACAGGTTTGAAAAAATCATTCCAGCAGAGGAAAGAGTATGTGCAAAAATCTGAAGTTTGAACAAGACTTCTCTTTTTTGAATTTGGAAGCAACTGTGCATGGCTGGATCTTAAAGTAAGAGGAGAAAGAAGGGTGTCAAGAGATGGAAAAAACAATAGGGCTTTTTATGTTGTGCTAATGTTGTTTGATTTTATCTTGAAGATATGTAGATAATTTGAAGAGTTTTACATAAGAAAAACGACAACATGATCAGATTCACAGTATAGAAAGTTCTTTCTAGATACAGTGTGAATAGACTAGAAAAGAGCAGGAACAGATGCAGGGAGACCATTTAGAGGTTGAAAGTAGTGAATTTCATTGGTTTTAAGACATACATTTTTTCACGTTTTAATATTTCTGAAATCTGGATGCCTGCCATAATTTAACTGGCAGTTTTTATTTATCTTTTTAGTGATAAAGAATAATGTTGTGGCTTACAAACAATATCAGCTTAGATTCAAGAAAACCAAGTCAGGAATGATTGTATACTGAAATGAATAAGTTGCAGTGGGGTGGAAGAAAGGTGGATGTGAAGTCAAGATGTATTTGGGGGTTGAATCATTGGAATCTGATGACTGATTACAACTGGGTACATGTGGTTGAGGAAGAAATTGATGTTGACTCCCATGGTTTAAACTTCTGGGCAGCTGGGGAGGTGGTGGTTCCCTTCATTAAGAAAAAGAACTAAATAGGGTTGGGAGGAGGAAAGATATGGGGTAGGGGAAATAAAAAGTACAGTTCTTCACATACTGAGTGTGAGGGTTCTGGAGACCAAGTTAGAGTACTCCATAGGTGTTTGTATCTACACCTCTATTTATGAAAGGAATCTGAATAAGAGATGCAGGTTCTTCTCAGATGTTTCTTCACTAGCAAACATAAGACATAACCACAGTTGCATTGAACTACCAGGGAAGCAGTGTCCATTCAAAGGCTACTATGTCTTTAGGTCCTTTCCAATCTTAAGAATCTCTAAAGCATGAGCTGTAAGATTGAGGCCTCCAACCTCTGCATGCCTGGTAGATTTCTCTTAAGAAAAGTCCAGTCTTCTCTTTCCAGGATCCCACGTATCTTCTAGATAGTGTTTAAGAGTAAGCTTATCATTTTATGTAAAAGTCAAATGCACACTCATCCTATCTGGGTTCAGGAACCCAGATTTCAGGGGCCCATATTTGAGAGAAATTTTTGGGAAAGTCTTACTTTCACAACTTCAAAGACCAGGACTGAGGTATAGCATTGTCTGTAGGAATAGTGGAAAAATTAGGGAAACAGTAGAACATTTGATCATGACTCTTCCTTATTTCTCCTCATAAATTCTTCCTGGAACTCTACATCAGATACCTCTTGTACAGGCATCGGCCAAGCACTTTGCCAGGTGCTCGCCCTTCTTTCCGTGTAATGGGACTCAGAACCTCTGTGGGTGCTGCGGTAGCGCATTTTATATGCCTGGTAGGGTCATGCTGAGGTGACTGCATTCTGGGTTTCCTGGCCTTTGAGGGCTCCATGGATCTTGAATAGGGCTTTGGAGTAAGGGTTGGAAAATCTGATATGGCTATGAGGGGCTGTCCCTATTTCATTTATACCCATATGGTGGTTCACATTTTATCAGAGGTTGTCATATAAATAATCTTATTTGATCTTCACAACTACTTAGCAAACTAGATTGGTTAGATATCATTAAACTCACTATATTTCCATCAAGGGCTTTGAGTTTCAGAATAGGGAAAGTGACCAGCTCAAAGCCGTGCCATGATCTGGCAATATTAGAACACTGACATCCTGAATTCCAGTTCAATTATCTATTTAATTATCTAACCAAGGAGGCTAGAGGGAAGAAGGGAAAATATTTCTCAAGGTGTTTTAAGTTATTTTGTCTGGTCCCTGAGCCAGGCCTAATGTCCAGGGGTCTTCCAGGGTCATTTAAACAAAAACTGATGCCCTTTAAATTAATGATGATACTGAAGATGTCTGTGCCATCAGTTGAATTCAGACCAATAGAGTAGGGAGATCTCTGAGAGGAGTCTGTGGAGGCTCCTGTAAGGTAGGGAGCCAGGCAGAGAGTATTCATTTGCTCTCAGATACCAGCAAATGCCTGGTGGCTGGCCCTTTGATTTTGATGTTGAACCCAGAACATAGTTGGCCTGTTCTTTCCTTGGCTCAGAAAATATTCAGCTGGAAGGAGTAAAATATTTGTTCATTACCCTGTGTGCCGGTTTGAGTGTATTGTGTCCCCCAAATGCCATTATCTTTGTGGTCTTGTGTGGGGCAGAAGTTTTGGTAATGGTTGGATTTGCTTGGAATGTGCCCCACCCAGCTGTGGGCAATGATTCTGATGAGATGTTCTCATGGAGGCGTGGCCCCACCCATTCAGGGTGGGCCCTTATCTGTGGAGCTATATAAACGAGCTGAGTCCGGGGGAAGAAAGAGAGTGCAACTGGGAGTGATGTTTTGAAGAGAAGCAAGCTTGCTAGAAAGGAATGTCCTGGGAGAAAGCCGTTTTGAGGCCGGAGCTTTGGAGCAGACGCCAGCTGCCTTCCTAGCTAACAGAGGTTTTCCAGACACCACTGGCCATCCTCCGGTGAAGGTACCCGATTGCTGAGGTGTTACTTCGGATGCTTTGTGGCCTTAAGACTGTAACTGTGTAGTGAAATAAACCCCCGTTTTATAAAGGCCTGTCCATCTCTGGTGTTTTGCATTCTGCAGCATTAGCAAACTAGGACACCCTGTGCATTGTGCTTGGAAGTGGGGGCTTTCTGGCTCCAAGGCACCAAGAATTCAGATCTGGAATTTGCTGCTAAGGGTGTGTGTCAAGCACTTTATGACAGACAGTTCTGTGATGTGAGATCATGGAGTTCAACAACAGAATATATCAGAAAGGGAAACACTTTCTTGCGTGTAGAAACATGCCCTATAACAAATCGGTTAACTTCATTTTAACCTGAACCCTTCTCTTTTGGAAAGCAATAAAGCTTCTGAAATGACTGCGCTTGGCAAGAAGGTCTCTTCTATCATTTACAGCAGTGGAGAATTCACAGAGTAAGTGAATTAGTTTGGCTTTCAATAAAAATATTAATATCTACCTTAGATGTGAACAAAGGACCCTGCATTTCAATAATAAGATGATCAAATCCACAGGGGCTGAGAGAGACAGAGTGCATGGAGGTTGGTGCCACTCAGTTTCAGAGAGACAGAGAGAGAGAGAGAGAGAGCAATCATAGAAGCACCAAGAAGACTTTGATATGAAAGCCTTTAGAGAAACTCAATCTGCAAAATAAGAGTAAAAGACAGCAAATCAAGCTGCTCTAATTCAACAATAATAGGCAATGCTGTGCTAGTAGTTTTTGCACCAGGAGAAAGAAGTGGCTGCACATGTCTTTGTTCCATGACTCAGATATGTGGCCCTCTGAAAATTCTCTTTGGCCCTTCTCTCAGCAGACATGAGAGAAACTTCAGAAAATAACTCTTTCAACCACCTAAATGCAGGTGGCCTTTAAAGAAGAGTGGCATAATTTTAATGCATGAAAAACTGTTTACACCCATCAGCATTATGTTGTGTTTCAAGATTCAAAATCCCCACCAGCAAAACAATGGAAAGATGATATATACCCTGTTAGTAAGATGGCAGAGAGATTTGTCTGCACAAGATTCTGACAGAATCCAGAATCACTTTTTTCTGTAGAGTGTTACTAGTAATAGCTATCGTTAGTAAGTACACACTAGGTATCAGGCACTGTGTTAAAAACATTTGCATGCAAATCTCTTTAACTCTGGAGAACTTTACAGGTTGTATAACCATTCCCATTTTACAGATGTTTAAACTGAGGCCCAGAGAGGTTAAGTAGCTTGCCCAAGCTCAAAAGTCTAGTAGAGAAGAGTAGGGATTTAAACTTAGGTTTATGCTCAGAGAATAGTGTTAAAGGATCTCACAAATAGGCCATTTCTAGAGCCCTTTCCTTTAGCAAGGAGAACACTCTGTTGCTTTCAGTGGACCTAGAAAACTTCATGTCAGGAAGCATCCTACTTTTACAGACGGGTTTCTCAGCACTTCAGGGCCATGCTGTGTCTAAGCTGACCAGAGATATGGAGGAAGAATCCCTGGTGTGAATTCACTGTAAATGGCATTTTCAGGCACTGTGCTTCCATTTATTTATATAAGATACAGGAATCACAATCCTAGTGCTTGGACTCTATTTAAGGATTATGTTAAGACAATATAGGTGCAATGAAAGTCTTAACACTGTCTTGGAGTTTCACTCACATCACCTTCAATTCTAAGTGGTACAATCATTTTTGTGTGTAAGTGATAGATCTGAATAATTGATAGATCTGATTATCAATAATAAGTGATAGATCTGAATAATTGAAGAGTCTTGGGCATTCATATAGATGTATCTTCTGTCCCCAGATGTTCTGGTGTCTTTAGATATTCCTTTCCCCTCAGACTTTGTTCAGTTAACAAAAACAAAAAAGAAAAAGCAACTGTGGAAGTGTTCCTATTCCTTGACGTCAGTGTGTGTTTCCTTCATGTCTCTAGTTGAAGTGCTTGACCTACTTCAGCCTCTGTAGTTCTCAAGGGTAAGCTATGCTGGCATTTAAATTATGCTTATAAATAAATACAAATTATTACCCAGTCTATAATATTTTCCTACAGAAAGCATGGTAATGAAATGAACTTAATCGTTATTCTTTACCATCTTTTAAGCAAAAGCTGATACTTATCCTGGAAGGTGATCAAGTACTTCAGGGCTCAATTAAAGTCGATAATTCTAAAATCTCCCAAATAAATTCCATGACTGGAGAAAAGGACATGTCTCTAGAGGTGACTTCAAGTGAGGGAGGGACAAGGGGCCCAGTACCCTGTAAGAAACTTTGTCCATGGATTTACCTCCCTGACCTGTCTCTGAACAGGTGGCTTCCATCTTCTTAAATGTCAGTGTTTGAAGAAATAACATTAAAACAAAAAAAAACAAAACAAAACAAAAAACTGGCATTTCCCTGAGAAATTATATGCAGATATGAATGTCAGGTTTGAATTGCTGCAAAAAATACATAATTTCTGGAAGCATGGCCTTTTTTGGTGTGTGTTTGTTTTAAACTGTTCCTGCTTATATAGCTTAGAAGGCAAAAAATCAAAACAATTTATGGAGCTCATTACTTGGCCATCCATTTCTCAGTCACAAAAATATTTTACTTACCTTTCCTTAACTACCAAATAGCATATCAACCTATGTCACCACACTGTAGCCTCTGTCAGATCTTGGCATTGTCTTCATCTGTAAGTATATCACATTACATTATTTTATCTTAACCCTGACAACTTCTTCACTAGGCAATAATTCCCAAAGTTTCCTGACTGCCCTCTTGGGTGGAAGACCAAGGCAGACATACCCTAAGGTGGCCCAGTGCATCACAATCTTGTATAGTCCTTTCCATTAAGTGCAGGCTGTACATGTGCATGCTTCTGACCAATAGAATATGGCAAAATGATGGGCTGTCACTCCTTGATTAGGTTACATTTTATGGCAAATGTAGTGGGATGGCAATCCTGTGATTAGGTTATGTTATATATGATTCCTTCTTAGTATAACAACTAAGAAGCAAGGGCTGATGACATCCTCTAGGAGTTGGGAGCAATCTGTGGCCACCTGATAACAAGAAAATGGGGAGCTCAGTAATACAACCACAAGGAAATACTTTTTTGCCAAGAACCTGCATAAGCTTGGAATAGGAACCCAAGCTTCAGATGGGTACACAGCCTAGTTGATACTTTGATTGCAGTCTAATGAGATCCTGAACAGAGGACCCAGCTAATCCATGCCCAAACCTGACCCATGGGAATTTGAGATAATACGTGTGCATTGCTTTAAGCCACAAAATTTGTCGTCATTTATAACACAGCGATAGAAAATGGATACAGACACTATGGCTTGCCTATCCTTTTCATTTTTCCTGTGAAAAAGAGCTGGGTAATAACAAATAATTAGAGTATTAAAATAATTCAAAACAGTATCAACTTTTAGTAACCTTTAATACTCAATTTAAAGGTCACTTGTAAGTAGCCAGCCCTTTAATTGTATGTAAGAATGAAAGGCTATGGAAGGGAAAGTGGTTTGCCTACCCATATGGGATCGAGTACAGAAATCGCTTTGTGATATCTACTTGGGTGGGCTAAGGACCTAACTTGTAGAATCATTGCTCTCTATTTCCACATTTGGACTTTTACGGAACTCTCAGCTGCTCCTCAACATTGCAACCACAAAACACTAAGGTCTTTTCATGATATCAATTGCTCTGTATTCTGGAGTAATGATGGGTAATGTAGTTGGAAGGGGCATTCTATAGAAGAGGACAGTTATAAACTTTGACATTATTCCTGAATAAGTCTGAGACCATAATTAAATAGGAGCCTCTTTGATGACCTGCTTGTTTCTGTTCCTTAGAAAAAACTACCTGGATTTGTAAATTGTAAAGTTAATATATGTCCAAGGTAAAAATACCAAATCATACAAAAATATACACTACAATAACTGCTTTTGACCTTGAATCTGTGTCCCCTTTCCTCACAGGCAGCAATCATTGCCAATTTCTTGTGCATCCTATGGATAGTGCAGAATAGATTTAGATGCTTACTCGACTCCATGGAACCTAAGGACTCACATATCTTTTTGAACATATGTGGGATCGCAGAACCCACTCTGTTATTTAACATTATTAAATTCATCGAATTTAACAATGCATCTTGGAGGTCTTCTCATATCAACAGTGAGCATGCAATGTTTTAAAATAATAAAATTTACATACATTTATGTACACATGACACCTAAAATATTGCATCTTAAGCACTTTAGATAAAATTCATTTAATCTTCACAAAAACCTATGGAGTAGATATTTCCTTTATCACCATCTCACGGAGGACACTGAGGCACCAAGAGCTTAAAGAGTTTGTTCAGGGTCACAGAACTAGTAGTAGTAGAGAAGCAAGAGTCCCAGGGCTCATGCACACGCAACAACCTTATTATGTTGATACTTCGATCATTCCCAGGGTTTCATTATTTTTTCTGTAGTGCAAACAATGCTTCAAAAACATTTTTGTATGTTAATATTTATACATGCATGAGTCTCTCTGTAGGATAAATTCCTAAAAATCAAATTTCTGAATTGGAGGATGTGGACACTTTTAGTTTTTTAGTTATTGTTGTATTGTCTTCCAGGGAAATGGTGACCACGTTTATATTCACTAACAATGTGTGATAGTGCCTTCTTCCTCAAAACCTTGCCAAGATCATATATTTCAAATTATTGCCAATCTGTCAGTTAAAAAAAAAATGCTATCTTTATTTTGATTTAATTTGCATTTATTCATTAGAGGGATTGGGTATCCTTCCTCTTACTTATACACCATATGTGTTTATTTTTCTGTGAAATGCCTATTAATGTATATTTTTCTAAAGGATTTTGGATATTTTTCTCATTGACTTTTAGGAAAGCTTTATATTTTAAAGGAAACTAGCCTTTTGCCCTAATGCATTGCCAGTATTTCCCCCAATTTGTTTTTTTGCTTTTTGCCTTTGTTTATACTATTTTGTTTTAACCACACAGAAGTTTTAGGTTTCCATGAAGGCTAATTTATCAATGTATTCTTCTGTGGTTTCTGCGATTTCTAGTCTTGATTCAAAAAGTTGTTCTTCATCAGAATTTTGAACAATTCATGTATTCTTTATTATGGTAATGGTTTCATTAGTTTTCTTTCAAAATGTAATCCAGTAAGAATTTATTTTGGTATAAAGAGAGAAGGAAGTGTCCAGCTTTACTTTTAGTTTAAATGGATAACTGATTGCCCCGTTAAAATTTATTGAATAATTTGTCCTTTCCCCGTTTTTAACGTATATCCTCGTATTTATTTGGATACATTTCTGGGGTCTCTGTAACCATTCCATAGTCTACCCTCCTCTGCTTGCTCCCACCAATATATTCATTTTCAGAATTTTCTGGCTTTTCTCACATATTTGCTTTTTCCAATTAAACTTTAAATATAGTTTGTCTCTTTATTAAAAAGAACATTGTTCTTAATTCTTAATGATATCACACTGAATACATAGATTAATTTATGGGAAAATGAAATATTTACTATAAGGTATTATTGTCCAAGAATAGGGTATATTTCATTAGCTCATATTTTTCATGTCTCTAAAAGAATTTTGAGGTTGTTTTTCCCCAGTTTCTTGTTTATTATTAGTTTGTGTGTGCATGTTTGTGTGTACCTGAGTGATGATGCTGGTATATAGAGTCTTCCTTTGGAGTATTTCTGAATTGGTTATGGCTTTTATATAGGAACGCTATTGGTTGTTTACTATACAAATTTTGTAACAGCTAACAAACTGAATTGTTTTATGTTTTTTTTTCTGATTCTCTAGGTTTTTCAGATGCACAATTATATCATTTATAGAAAATTTTGCCAACTATCTTTCCTCTAAAACTCTTATTTCTTTCTCTCAGGTAATTGAATTAGCTGGTACTTCCAGAATAATGTTGAATAAAGCTTCTCTCTGTCTCTCTGTCTCTCTGTCTCTCTCTCTTACCTTGTTCTTTACCTTAGTGGGTAAGGTTTTGAAGTTCAACCATTAAGAGTGCTGTTCGCTGTAGGTTGCTAATAAATACTCTATCAAACACATACCAATTGATAAGAGTATCTTCCAGATTTAATCAGGAATGGGTATTTTACTAAATGACGTTTTTGTTATCAACAGAAATGAAAACCTTTTGCCTATTATTATGGTGAATTATGTTAGTTGGTTTCCACTGATCATGTTTATATTTCTGAATAAACCCTACTTATTTGGCCATGGTGTATAGATCTTGAGATGTGCCACTGAAATATATTTGCTAAGTTTTATTTATAAATTTTTCATTGGTATTAATTATTAATGAGATTGGTCTGTAGCCTTTTTCGTGGGCTGTTAGGTTTGGGTATCAATATTAGGCTGCCCTAAAAATGTTCTTGGAGGATTTTTTCCCCTTGCTGTGCTCTGAAACAATGTAAATAACAATGAAATTCTCTGTTTCATTTGGTGATATATTCAACATTTTTCTTTTAATGTTCTGTACTTTCTACATAAGATAGTATGCTCTTAGAAAAAGCTTATCAGATTCTTAAATGTAATTGGTAAGTTTCAGTTTTCTGGGTTCAATTTTATAAGTTTTCCTCATAATTCTTTTATTTTTCTAAAACATTATATATTCCATTCAGATATTTCAAAGTTAAATGAAAAGTTTTATAAAATATTTTTGCTAATCTTTGTTTTTCCTTTTATTATTTCTAATTTTGCAAATTTGTGATTCCTTTCTTTTTTCTTTGGAAGGTTAGCTGGTAGTTTCCCTGTTTCCATGCTGTTTTCTCCACCACCCAAAGAATTGCCTCATGTCTTTGTCAGTTCTCTTGTTTTATTTCCTCTACAGCAAGAATTTTTACTTCTATATTTTTACTTCTTTTTAAATTACTTTCTTTGGGATACTTTTGCCCCAGTTCACTTTTCCCTACTTTATTCACTTATTTTTATTATTTATTCTCTAGTAGCATGCTATGAAATTTTCTCTGAGCATTGCTTTAGCTGTAATTCATGGATTTTGATTTGCAGTGTTATGATTATTTCTACAGTAATTTTGGGTATTCTCAACTCTTCCTTGTTGCACCTCCATATTTTGGTTGTCTTGATTTTCCTGGAAACATATCTCTATATTTAAGTATCCGTAGGGTCCTATTGCTTTATTTATCATCTTTAGACAGAAGGTACTGACTCTGTCTCTCCCTATGAAAGATGAGGAAATCTCATCCTTATATTTTCTGCCATCTTCTGCAGCTCCACTTCCTACATTTTGTTGGTTAAACTTTATTTTATTTTATTTCATTACACTGGTGTTATCTTTTTATCTGTAATTTATTTAACATATCTGTTTTCATATGATTCAATGCTTACCATTATTCATTTTTAAAATAATTTCTCCAATTCTTGTTTTGTTAGATTTTTAAATTCTACTTTTCTCCCCAAATTACATGATGTCTATTGCATTGAAAATCAAGCTATTTGATTCCTATAATATTTTTGTGTTTTGTTTCCTTTCTTTGTAGCGTTCTTTACACTGTCTTTTTAAATTTTTTTAATGATTTTGCTATTTTATTTTTAACCCACCCCCAAAGATCACCACTACACCACCACTGAAAAGATACAGTGTATATCCTCTTAGATAATTTCCAAGTATAGAAAAATACAAATACACACACACACACACACACACACACACACACATGCACACACAATTTTCCCTGACATCTAAACACGAAAGTTTATGTTGATAATCCAAGGCTGGCCTAATTTTATTCCCTCTTTGGCAGCTTGCTTTCTGTCCTGCATAGCAGTGAATTCTCAAACCTGAAGGCTAATAATTTTACCAAATTGTGTCATAGTATTGGTCATTCTGTATTGTTTTTTCACAACGTTATGTGTATCCTTTTAATTTGAGATAAAGAATTTTCCTTGATTCAGTATTATGATACTATGGTCAGAACCCCTAGCTGTCTGTAGGCTTCAGTATCTCTGAAAATAATCTTACAGAGCCTTGGACCCTGGAGGGGTACATCCTAATACCCTGGTGGCAGTGTCATTCTAAACCATGTGCAAAGACCGTCTTCCAGACCACTTTATTCATAGAATTACAACTTTCTTGGGAATATTACAACTACTTCTCTGGATAAGAAACACTATCTCAATTCTGTTTCACTTCAGTTTGTTTATTTAAAAAGAAGTCACTTCCAGCTCTGATTCTCTTTTCACCACATAATTCCTACCATGAATTTCAACTGATACATGCTGATGGCAAAGGTTCTTGTTGTTTTGTTTTGGTTCAGATTGTTTCTTTCTCTTGCTCTCCTTTTCCTATTGCTCTTTCTCTCTGTCCTTCTCTTCCCTTCTATCTGTCTTTCTCTACATGCACACACACACGCTCACACATATACACACATGCGTGTGCACTCACACATTTTCAACGTTCCATTGTTCGTGTCATGAGTGAGAAGACAATTTGAGAATTCATACCCTCATAGAAGTACGGCATGTGGACTTAAACAAATGTATCTAAAGCAGTTTGTTTTTTTCTTTTAAAAAAATGTAAAGCTTTTAGATTTCTACTTGGGTTTTACTAGATTCAAGAAATGCATTCCATGACAATTTAAAGACATAAAGTGTTTTTATTCACTTTTGAAGTAAGTACCTGATTAAAGGAGGTTTGGATTTTGTTGAAACTTACCAGGAAAAGGAAGTGGGGGTCAAATATAATCTATTCTGATTAAGATATTCAAAATAATGCCGTGGGTTTCCTTTTTGTCCCCTTCTCATAAAGATTCCGAGACAATAAGGAAACACCCATAACAACATGGGGATATATGGAAGAGGGTGGAGAAAAAGAATTAAAACCAGGCAAATTGGTTTTATAGCCTCACAGATCTGAGGAAACCAAGCTAATAAAATGCATTTTCCCCTAATGGCTTTCATTGCAGGATACTGTGTAGTTTTCCCTGAAACTGTGATGAATTCTCGCTTTACAAATCATTTTGATTTCCTCTTGTTGTCATATTCTGTCTAATCTTTCTGAGTTACTGGCAGTACATTGACTCCAGTGATGGGGATTTATCACCACCAGCATTACTAAGGATCAGAATATATGACTGAAGTCATATCTTTCACTAATAATCCCATGGTTTAATTTACCTGACAGTTTAATTAATATGAAGAACAGGGACCATGTTGCCTCACAGTCTCATAGGCTTGGTTATGAAATGCCTAGTATTGAATCTGCCTGGGGTAGGTACTTAGTAAGTATTAGTTTGTTACTGAATAAATGAATTATAGGCAAATAGCAGAAAGTGATTTATAGAACTAATCATGAGGTTTGGGCTCATTAGAATGCAAAATTATGACTAGAATAATTTAGTAATTTACTCCATGCTAATTTTGGCCTAGGTTCAAAGTACAGTCCATACTGTGGAGATGTGCAAACTCCTGCTACTGAGAGAGAGCAAGATTGTTCCCTTGGATGAAGAACGTCTTTTTGGAAAAGGTGTACACACTCATATACACATAATCACACCCAACTCAGAACACTGCAGCTTAAGTTAATGTTGCATTTGGTTTTATACTCTAATGGGGGTGAGAAGAGGAACTGGGAAATGGATCAGCTTTCTATTTTGTTATTCATTATTATATAAGTCCAGCTCAAAGTGAAAAGATTAGTTTCTAGGCAGTCCCTTCAAAATTTGGAGATTTATTCAGGATAAGCATCTAGAAGATTGGATGCTTATCTGTACTATTCAGTCCCATCCAGAGTGAAATGTGGTTAGAAATTTAACAAGGTTAAGTCTTTCCTGTGAGAGAAAGTTGGATCTTTCTCTTGTCAGCAAAACCAGAAGTGCCTGATATATATATATTTTTAATTTGTGCAATTTCACAGCTTCTCATCATCCAGCTGTGTCCAGGAAGTGACAGTTATAATCAAAGTATAATGCATGTATTTTCCACCTTCTCCAAAGCCATCTTATGGGAAATCAGAGAATGGTGGAGATTTCTGTGTATTTTTCATTCTTGATAAATTCAGATGTGATTGGATTGGTTTTATGGGTAAGAGTGAGTTGAATACCTTGACCTTGACATCAACCTGAGTTGAAACACTCCGTGGAGTGCAAGCCATTGTGGTTCTTTTGAGGAGATACAGATGATTGATTTGAGTGATACTTTCCATAACTGAGATAATGGCACTATCTTTTATAAAGGGGCGTGCCTTTGGGTGGCCTGAAGGACCTTCCTATTTCACAGGCTTCTGTGAACCCTGTTACAAGGACAGAAGTCATTTTGCAAATTGCTTTTCACTCACTATTAATTTTTGAGATTTATCTAAGTTGGTTAATGTAGATCTAGTTCTTTATTTTAACTGCTATATAATATTCTGTCCTGTGATTGTGAGCTGGACTTAGTAACTCACTTCTAATGACTAGAATGTGGCAGAAGTGATGGTGTGTGACTTCTGGGTGAAGTAAAAAAATATTGTGGGATCCTCTTTGCTTTTGTTTGGATCACTCACTCTAGGGAAAGCCAGCTGTTGTGTCATGAGGACACTCACGCAGCCCTATGGAGAAATACATAGAGAAATACATGGGGAACTGAGCCCAATTTGCAACAGACAGGACTAATTTTCCAACCATGTTTATGAAGCACCATGGAAGCCCTGGTCAAGTCTGCAGATGACTGCAACCCTGGCCAACATCCTGACTGCTGCAGACTGATGAGAAGTCTTGAAACAGAAGCACTCACCTAAGATGTTCTTAAGTTTCTGATTCATTGAAATTGGGTGAGATAGTAAGTGCACATTATCATTCTAAGCCACTAAAATTTGGAGTAATTTGTTGAAGGACAATAGAGAAACAGTATATTGAATTTCACCCAAATTTGAAGGTTATTGTTGATTCAGTGTGATTTAAAATATAGGCTTTGGGCATAAACCACATATAACTTGGTGATCTTGTGAGGTTACTCAAAGGAACTGTCCATTATCCACCAGAGAAGATTAAACTGATGTACAATGAGAGGCCTGGAAAGACATGTATACCTATTAAGATGTTGTGGACAAAGAAAATAATCACAACTAGGAACCTCAATGAGAAAGTTAAAATTGTGAGAGCTCCAAATTGCAGCATCTAATTTACTATTCAGCTGCATCTTACATGGGTAACTCCGTGGAACCATGCTTCAGGTTGAATAAAGATTTGTTTCTTTAATGTCAAATGATACTGGGGAACAGGAAAATGGTCCAGCTAATCTCTAACATAGAAATATCAGGTCTCCATACTTCACAGAGTTTTAAGAAGGCCAAGGGATATAATGTGAGGAGAAGATTTAGGAGCACAAAAGAACTATGCAAATATATCACTGGAATTATATATCAGTCAGGAAAGGTTGGGTTTTGCACTGATACTAGAAACTCCAAAATATTAAGGGTTCACATTCTCTGAGGTTCACTTTTGCTCATGTTATATCCCATGACCTGTTGGCTAAGGCTCTGTGTTATCATCTTCACTCTGGTACCCAGAAGGCAGAGCAGCCTGTAGCAGGAGCAATTAAACTAGTTGTAACAGAGGAGAAAGGGACATGAAGAACTTCCTAGAGGTGACCTTGTGTTTGGGGTCCCCAAGACCACCCCCAAGTTTGGTGAATAATTAAAAGAATCATTCAGCATATAGTTGTACTCACAACCATTACTTGTTACAGTGAAAGGATACAATGAAAAATCAGCAAAGGAAAAGATGCATAGGACAAAATCTAGAAGAAACCAGGTGCAAGTTTCCAAGAGTCCTCTCCCAGCAGTCATGAAGGACACACTTAATTTCTCCAGCACTGAGTTGTGATACATGGGTGAAGTATTTTTAACAGCGAAGCTCACTACAGATGGAGTGCCCAGGATTTTTACTGGGGCAGGTCATGTAGACAACCTTTGCCTAACATATACCAAAATTCCAGACTCCCAGAAGGAAAGCAGGTGTTCGGCATAGCCATCTTTTTGCACAATCTGTATTCAGTGAAACATTCTTGCCATGGAATAGTGGGAACCCTCCCAAAATCCAAGTTCCCAGAAGCCAGCCAAGGACTAACGCTGCAAACAGGTCTTTCCAAGGCTGGCAGCCTCAGGTCTGCTGTGTTGACTCTTTTCTGCACAAACACATGTCACTTCTGTTCACATTTCATTAGACAGAACAGGTCATGTGGTCAAACCCGGTATCAGTGAGGTGAGAAAGTATACTCCCCCTGCAGAGAGTGGAAGCTTTATTTTTGAAGTATAAAACAATTACTACAGATTATTACCTATATATCCTTTGAATGAAAAAAAAAATAGAAAAGAAAGAAGGAATTGATACCTTCTATATACGGGTATATGTGTTCCTTCCACGTATTTTCATGACCTGAGCTCACACCATTTAACATGTTTTATTGAAACTACTTGAATTACACAATGACATGAAGGAAAAATGTTGCAACAAGTATTAGAGATACCCTGAGTACTAGTTAATAAAAAACGATTATTATTCTTCCTACATTATAATTCTCTTTTTTCTAGATCAAGTGGGTCTCTGATTCTGTTTCAGAAGCAAGCTTTCATTTTGCTTTTGACTTTGTCTAAAGCAGTGCTGTATTTGTTAAAGCTCTAATCCTCTCAGGCCCTTGTGATCAGACCCCTGAAGAGCTGTTTCATGGCCTTTGCTATGTTTTCTTATAACTGTACCTTTCAAGCTTTCAACTGTATTTCAAGTTCTGGCCTGTGTATGGCCTTCAGCATAAATTTCATCTGCAAAGCACTTTACGCCAATGCCTTCCTCATTTCTATCAATCGTTTTTAATGCTCCTATTTATTATCTTTCCTCAGTTCTTTGACCTTTTTATTCATTAGCTCAAACTACATGGGATCGTTTTTTGGCTAAGGGTTAAGTCAGAAAAATAGAACAGATGGTTGGCTTTTGAGAAATGTGCTTACATTTTTTATGTTTATTTTGTTTGTGGGGGGGTAGTTATTTCATGCATAGTTTTTTTTTAATCTTGTTTCTTTTTGTGTCCTAAAAGAAAAAAAAGTTCATTGTCTAGAAATTGAAATAAAAATCTTGGTAAAACAAAAGCTTTCAACCTATCTCTTCCCACCAAAAAGTGATTTAGTAGGCACTCATTGTATTGGTGGGGAATATATTTGCAGCATAACTTTAGAAGACAGCATCTCCCTTTTCAATGAAGGGAGGACTCTATATGGGTCTCATCTTTATGGGTAGATGACAGAATGTTTTATTGCTATTTATGAAAGCCTGCATTAAAAGAAATGCAACATTGGTTCTCCTAGAGAGGGATCTATTTGGAAAACTAATTATCTCCAAATGGCTGCAAATTTTCAAGCATCTGCTAAGAAGACAAATCAGGAATACTCTCTAAGTGACTTATTGCAGTAAGGAATCCTTTGGAGCTCTTGGGACCTCCCCAAGAGCTATTTAAAAGCCTAGCCACTCTTTCTAGCAACCTTTCTTCTCCCCCTCCAAACTCTGCAGATGACCTCAGCTCATATTTCACAGAGAAAATAAGGACTACCAGGGGAAAATTCCCTCACTCCTCTGCCATGCCTACAGATTTATCTGCTTTCACTACTTCTTAAGTCCTTTCTACCTCAGTGGAAGAGCATGCTCTGCTCCAGCTGAGGTCGAGCCTACTGCAACTCCTGCATCTTCACAGTTCCTGATCCATCCAATACCTCTTCTCCTGCATTTCCCCCTCACTCTGCCTTTTAGCTCTTTCCTTTTAGCCTGCGAATCTTCCATTTTAACAACCGCAACACATGCATGCACTTGCTCCAGCTTCTCTTGTTCTTTTAATTAAAATGGCTGTAACTGCATCATCTAATTTTTAAATAGATCAGGTGCAGGCCTGAGGGGGGCATCCTGTTGCAATCTGGGTGCAGTTGTACATCCACGAATGGTTGACCACTCTTACTGACCTTTCATTCCCCATTCTACAAAATGTTCAACACTGTGGTTGAGATTTTTGGTAAATATCTCAGACAGTACATGCTTATAAGGCAATGAAATGATCTAATTACCTTCTCCCAATGGAGTTGTCAGATAAAATGCACTCAGAATTTACTGTGGACTAGGCACTGAGCTAAACCTTTTATGTAACTTATCTCATTTTATCCTAACAACACTTGAGATTGATACTACTATCATCCTCATTCTACAGATGAAACACTGAGACACCAAATATTAAGTAACTTGCTTCAGGTCACCCAAGGAGCAGACAGCAGGGTCAATTGTCTCCTTACCAAGAATCCAAGAGCATCCGTCTTTGGGGAGTAAGAGAACATGTACTGGAATGCCAACCTTCATGAAATCGGAGCACCCCTCATATGTGCCTTTTCTTTCTCTTGCAGTGGTTTTAACTTAGGCTGAGCATGAGAATCATGCTTGCACCCAATCCCAGACCAATGGAATCAGCATCTTTGGGGTTAGAATGTGGGGACCTGTGCTTTGTAAAAGATCAGCAAGTAATTCTGATATGCACAGGTTACCATGTCTCTCCTCCCTCCAACAGCCCACTTCCTACTTCCTATCTTTTTTCTTTTGTTGCATTCTCTCCTGAGTTGAGAAAAACATTACACTTTGAAAAATGAAATAGTTTGATAATCAGCTTCTTGTGAATAGTATTACTGGGAATAAGTCTTATAATTAGGCTTGATTCTTTATGTAAAGATAAATACAATTCATACTTGTTTGGGTAAATATTTATGGTATTGGGAAATGATTTTTCAAAGCATGGGGATGAGTCTGGACACTAGAAAAAAACATGGGTCAAAGATCTTCAACCATGTTTAGTCAAAGATTCACCTAAGTCTTAGAATCAATGCTACCGTCTAGTTCCTCTTCTAGTAACCATGATTATGTATTATGTATTCCACTGTATAGGCAGTTTCACAGAAAAATAATGAATTTACATGGCATATTTAATACATTATTAACCAAGTTTAATTCCCTTTGCTACTTAAAAAACATGCGTATTTGAAGTCACCTACTGAATGTGCTATGTTGCAGGCAGGAAAAAAAGGGGTTTTGCAGTGATTAGTTTTTCTTTTTTTCCATTTTCAATTTAACTCTGATACTTTGTGAAACTAAATGTCAAAACTAATTCTGAAAAAATAAAATAATAAAAAAAGTGAAATCTGTATTTGTTTGTAAAGGGAAAATAATTATTTACAAAAAGCACCTCTCATCTTGTTGGGAATAATCTGTGATTCTCCCCTGAGACTCTTTTTTTCTCTCCTGGTGGGGATCCCTGTCAGCAAAAATTACTGTACTGCCCTCTGACTATCAGAATTCATCCTCAGAAAATGTATAGTATTTCTAAGATTTATGACACTAACGAGACTCTCCTGGCAGCAGTGCTATCCTTTTTGCTGATGTACAGGAAGTTGACACAACTCTAATCTCCTGTCACACATATCCAGAGACTGAAGAAACCAACATCTTAATTAGCATAGAAACTAGAGAAGCAGAAGTCTTCAGTCCCCAAGTGAACTAAGTCCTGTAATAGAGTCATATATAAAAGAATTAAGCTTGTTCGTGTTTCAAAAAAAGATTGGAACAAACATTGGCCATCATGTGACACATCAATTTCTCAAAGGGCCTCAGAAAATAAATATAATTGGGTTTTTAAAGGGCAACTTCTCTTTTATAAGATAAAGTATGTGACTTGCAAAATAATGATATTTATAGATTTAGTCTTAGGAAGGAATGATTCATGAACATTTAAACATATATTTCTGAGATAATGAGCATATTGCAATCTCAGTTTTTCCATGAATTAGCTGTGTGTTTGTGGGCCAATTACCTACCTTTTCAGGGTCTCCCTTTCTTTCATGGCCTAGATAATCTCCAAAGACTTTTCTGGCTCAATAATTTTATAATTCCATGAACTTTCCCATTGTAGACGCTCATAAATGAGCTGGAATTGCAGTAAACAAGACTACTTTTCTGTAGTGAAAAGAAGCATGTGAGTCAAAAGAGCTGCTTTCTAGTTCCTGCGTCACCACTTAAAAAACCACGTGATTGTGGGGAAGTTCTTAATGCCTTACTTTCCCTATCTGTATACTAGATGTGGTGGTACCTCTCTGAATAGACAGGAGTTTTGAATGAGATGCCATATGTGAAAATTCTTTGTAAAAATACAATTTTCTACTAATGCCCCAATAGGGATTAGTAACATAAGTATATTGGGCACTCATGTACAGTAACAGTGGGAATACCTAAAGTGACAATGTTTTCGAGAGACTATTTAGTAATACCTATTAGAATGTAAAATGCTCATAACTTTTTAACCAGTATTTGCACTTTAAGAATGTATGCTCCTGAATCACTCTAAGAATTGCACATATTTGTATGGAGTAGGCACTGCAGTATTGTTTGAAAATTGGGAAAAAATTGACAAAGGAGTAATTGGTTTAATACACTATGGAACATCATACAATGAAATATTATATATTCAATATGCTTCTATAATATAAAATATTCTATAGCCTTTAAAGCAGATGAGGTAAATCTAAGCATATTGACCAAAAAAAGGACCTCTGACCACCTTTGGAGGAAAAATAAAAGCAAGTTGCAAAGCAGTTTCTATAGTACGATTACATTTTTATATATATATATGGAATTCTACATTAAACTGTCCTCACTGGTTTTCTTTGGGTGGTAGAATTCCAGGAAGCTTTGCCTTTACAAGGTATACATTTCTGATTTTGATTTCATTCAATGAACATGTATTACATGTGTTTTAAGAAAATAAAAGATGACGGGACCACAAACTATCACTAACTCAGACTCTACCAATTCTTCAGTTTACATTTGAATGAATTTTAAATTAATTCTTATTTTTATTGAAGAATAAATGTAAGTAGTTTAAACAAATACTTGGAAAGCTTATTATGAGAAACAGAAATCTCGTACCTCATGCTTCACTACTCCTGGTCATCAGAGGCAACCTTATTCAACTCTTTTTCAGCAGTTTTGCCTGATACTTGTATATTTCACAATAATATTCATATGTTGATTTTTTTATTCTTCTATTTTAGATATTGTCTGCTGACTTACATCTGTAGAAGGGTAAGAGATGGCTTCTTTCTTTGCTTCTTGCTATCCCCTCCCCCAGCATACAATACTCAGCCTGACATTTTATTTATGTCAGAACTTTTGAATAAATTAATGTTCAGGGTCTACATAGTATTAATATGCAAACATTGTTCATAGATGAGGTACATGCATTATATGATATGTTCTGTCTTATACAATTTCTTTTATTCCTATAGTTAATAATTCTTATATTTCATTTATGTTGTTTTCTATGCATCTATAGCTATTCTTCCCCAGTCTTTTCTCCAGTGTTGTAAAATTCCTTTCAATAAGTCTAACTCAGCAGATAATCTATCAGTTCCACTATTTTTTTAAATTAGAGTAGTTGTAGGCTTACTGAGAAATCATGCAGTAAGTACAGAGTTCCCAGACATTCCCTCACACACACAGTTTTTCCTGTTAACACTTTGCATTAGTGTGGTACCTTTGTTACAATCAATGAAATGATTATCACAGTTATACTCTTAATTATAGTTCAAATTTACATTAATGTTCACTCTTTGCGTTGTACAGCTTTATGTTCTTTTTTTTTCAATTTTTATTCTGGTAACACATACAAACTAAAATTTTCCATTTTATCTTTTTCAGATATACAATTCTGGGGTGTTAATAACATATTTTTTTTCCTGGATCAGCATTCAGAAAGCCACTTGTCTTAGTTTCCCAGCTGCTAAAATCATACGTGACTTGGCTTAACAGGAATTTATTGACTCATAGTTTCAGAGGTTGGAAGGCTTGCTTCCTCCTGGTTTGGTATCTTCTGACTGGTTGGCAATCTTTGGGGTTTCTTGACTTTCTGGCACATGGCAATACACATGGTGTTGTCTTGTCTGGGTTCCGTTGACTTTCAGGTTCTGGCTGCTCCCTGTAACTTCTCTCTCTGTGTCCAATTTCTTTTGCTTGTAAGGACTTCAGCCTTATTGATTAAGGCCCTCCCTCATTCAGTCTAGGCACATCTTAACCAGTAACGTCTTCAAAGTTTCTATTCACAAATGGGTTCAATCTCACAGAATCAGTGATTGGGATCTGAACATATGTTTTGTGGGGGACATGATTCAATCACCAACACCAACAGAGAGTAGAGTTTGGAGAGCTAATGCTTTTGAGATGTTAATCATTTCTCTCTCTTTTTTTGGCCCTTTCTTCCACTTGAGCAGCTAGGTCATTTTGCTGTCCTTTATTTAGGTAAACAAAATATGACAGCAGAGGTCAGGAAGAGGGAAGGGGGTGTAAGAGGATAGGGTATGAAGGAATCTTTTTCTGGTTTTGAATTTCAAAGGTTATACCTTGAAAGGAGTTATGCTGCTAAATCAAAATATTTTGGATAAAGCCCATGAGTAAGAGACAAATGTTCTCTACTTCATGCCTTTTGCTAGTCTAGAAGTCAGAGGGGAAGTGATGAAAGAGAGGAGTCTGAGATGACTGGGCTTGAGGACGACGTAGCAAGGACAGTGTTGGCTGATGGTCAAATGCCCATTTTCATAAGCGTTTCAGGCCCCAGGACGTTAGGACTAAGCTAACAATTTCCTTATCAGGTCCCATTGAGAATTTCCTTCAACTGCAGCCAGCATATCTGCTTTACTTTCCTAGGTTGCTCAAGTAAATACCATGCAATGGCTTGGCTTAAACCATGGGAATTTATTTGCTTAGGGTTTTGAGGCTAAGAGAAAGTCTAAATCAAAGGCATGATCAAGGCAATGCTTTCTTCCTGAAGACTGGCATTATGAGACTGGTTGCTGGCAATCCTTGATCCTTAGCTTGTCACATGGCAAGGCACATAGCAGCTCCTTCTGGCCTCTCCCTTTTCTTCTGGGTTCTGTTGCTTTCAGCTTTTTGCTGCTCCCCCTGCTATTTTCTCTCTGCTATCTGTCTGATTTTCCTTCTGCTTAAAAAAGACTCCAGTAATAAGATTAAGACCTGTCCTGATTGAGGTAGGCCATACCATAACTGAAATAACCTTCTCAAATCCCAGAGGAAGTTGGGATTGGCTACCTAGCACTTAGTGGTGTTAAACAAAAGAGCTTGATATTCTACAGGACTTGGGTCAGCGATTAAGCACAGTCCTATTATAAGAGCAAATGCTTGTGGACAAATTGAATTGCTATGTAAGATGTCCATTAAAATTGTTGAATCAATGAGTTAGTGAGAGAGAGAAAATAATGGAGAGTTCACATAATGGCCCCATGGAAAGAACATGATGCTTAAATTCAGGCAACTCAGTTAATTACTGTGACTGATTTCTTATCTGTAATGAGGATAGCAATAGCTTTCTACCCCTACAGAATGGTTGTGTGTAGATGATGAAATTTTAAGTGCTATATAAGACTAGGAATCATTTTGTTTATAGATCAGATGTTTGCACTGTTCATTGATTTCTTAATTCAACAAACATAAATAGGGTACAGAGACCAAATCTGAGCAGAAGAGTGAAAGCATATTTTCACAAGTCAGCAATATGTTGTTAGCGTTACAGTGTAAGTGAAATTACACCATTTGCCTCTCCAAGTGATTACACCTGAGAAAGGTCACTGGAATGTTACATATTAATTCTAAATAATTCTCTGCTATTTAATTTTCATTTCAAGTTCAGTGCTTACTTGTCAGATATCATCTGTAAATACTTATTAAGCCTTTGTGAGTACCACAGCATGCTTTTCACCCACAAAGCAAGTTATAAAAACTTGTCCTGTCACCTGAGAGCATTCAATCTGACTATGACTGAAGGCTGAATTTAATAGTAGAAGGGCTTTAAGAATTCCAGTTAATAAATATAGAAGGAATTAGGGAAATAGAAAATCATCATTAGGCAAACATAATTGTTGTAGACACGGTCCAGTGATGGGTCCTAAAATTAGTGTGTGAAAGTTTGAGGAGAAACAGGATATTTATATAGTCTGAAGGAGGAAGCTGAGTGAAAGGTGTATGGGAACTCTAAATATTTTGCAGCTTTTCTGTGAGTCTGAAATTATTTTGAAAAATTAAAAAAATATATGGATGGTGTTTGTATGTTGTTTCCGTATCTGAAACATCATTGTTTTTTTGAATTCTACTCTTAGACTTTGTCACATGAGTTTCATCCCATGTTAACTTCTTTGATGGTCTGGAACTGTATGTACCCTGGAAAAATATTTTTAAAGTTAATCCATTCCTGTGGGTGTGAATCAATTGTAAGTAGAATCTTTTGATGAGGCTGTTTCAGTTAAGGTGTGACCCATCTCAATCAGGATGGATCTTAATCCTATTACTGGATTCCTTTACAACAGAACAAAATTCAGACACAGAGAGAGAAAGCCATGGAAGTAAGGAGTTGAAAATCAATGAAACCTGAAAGAAGAGGGAGAGACCAACAGATGCTGCCATGTGCCTTGCCATGTGGCCGAGAAGTCAAGGATCACCAGCAGCCAGTCTTTAGGAGAAAACATTGCCTTGATGGTGTCTTGATTTGGACATTTTTCCAGCCTCAAAACTGAGTGAATAAATTCTGATTGTTTAATCATTTCATGGAATTTGCTTTAAGCATCCTAGGAAAATTAAAAAACCTCCAGCAGGAAGCATTCAATCAAGAAGTATGTTTTGAATAATTACGATATGCACAGTAGTGTTGTTACAACTGCAAAGGACCTTTGACTGGTTGACTCATTTTCATCCTTCATATCTCAGTTAAATCCCTCAATTATCACCACTATCACCTTACTCCCCTCCTTTATTGGATCTACTCATAGCACCAAGGACCTCAACTTGGTAAAACTCTGTCTATATTTGTATATTTACATTATGTGATTTGATTAGCACCTTTTTTCCCTTTTTGGACTGCAGATTTATGAGGTCAATGACTATATCCATTGTATCTCTTGCCCCTAGCACATAGTAGTTGTTGAATAAATAAATAAATAAAATATTAAAATGTACTTGTTTTCCTCATTCCCAAGATACTAACCTACCCCAATTACATGATCTTTTGAATCATAAAAAAAAGTTCTATCTCAACTATGAAATCATAGTATACATGGCACAGTATTTTATAACTTTTAGAATGTGGGCCTTAAAGTGTTATTCAGTTTACATTTTAAAAGTTTTGCTACTTTACTAGTGAATCAATTCACTTTGACTTTCTGCATTTTTTAACAGCCAGGATGGTAGCTAGAACATATGTGATGGATAGAATCTATTAGTATTTGTTTTGATAAGCCTGAGTCTCTGAAAAACATATATCAGATGATTACATTGAACTGAACTACTAGAGCTTAAATAGAACTTATTGATCAATAGATCAATATCTATGTGAAGGGCACTTTATTCAGCACTGTGAATTATTCCAAACAAAATAGATGACTCCTGCCTGGCTTATAATCAAGTAGAAGATCTAGAAGTATTCCCAACTACCTACATCACATGGTGAACTGTGAGTGCTCTATGTGTACGGAAACATAGAAGAGGAAATATTTACTTGGACTGAAGGAATCTGGCAAGACTACAGGGAAAAGTAACTTTAGAGCTAGGTCTTGAAGGATGGGTGTAATTTTGACAAACTTTGGAAAGACAAAAATTCCAGGAAGAAGGAAAATAATAAAGATACAAAGCATGAAAAGGATAAAGTGCAGTGCTAGATAGGCAAGTAGATCAGTAGTGCTGCAGTAGCAAGCGAGTGGGTTGCAAGTATGTTGTGATAGTGAATAGGATAGGAAAGTTAGGTAAGGACTAATAATAGTGAGGGTGCTTGCACTTATTCGGTGGAAAATGAGCAGTTCACCAAGGATGGTGGACAGGGGAGCGCTAATATCAAATGGGTTGGTTCTAGTAATAGGAGGGGATCAACTGGAGGAGAGCTCTAGAAAAGATACAAGGGAAAGAGAAGATTCAAGGCAAAGAGAAGGAAACTTTGTGAGAGTCAAGAGCCTATGGAGAGCTGAGGAGGAACTGAATGGGTTAGTAGCAGTGAAACATGGAAAGGGTGGAGGAGAGAAGTACTGAGGAAGCGGAAAGAACAAGATTCAGAAATTGTTTACTATGGGAATTGAATAGAGAGCTGAAAAGTTGTGAGTTTATGAATTAAATTATGATGACATAAGTAAGAGCAAATAGATGAGTGAGAACAGGTTAGTAACAGTAAGTTTTTCTTGTTTTGTTTTTATTTCAAAAGTTGTAGATTAATAGCATAATCATGCATAAAATACAGAGTTCCCATATACCCTCTTCTATTAGTAACAATTTGCATTGATGTAGTAGAACTGTTACAATTGATGAAAGAAAGCTATTATAATTGTACTATTAACTATAGTTTATGTTAGGGCTCCCTGTTGGTGTTGTACCATCCATGTTGTTTTTAAAATTTTTATTCTAGTAACATATATACAACCTAAATTTTCCACATATAACCATATTCAGATATATAACTCAGTACTATTAATTACATTCACAATTCACCATCCATTACCAAAATCTTCCCATCATGCCAAAGAGAAACTCTGAACAATTTAAGCACTCACTTTCTATTCGCAACCCCCACAACCAGCCCCTGCTAATTTGTATTCTAGATTCTGACTATACGAATTTGTTTATTCTATTTATTTCATAACTGTGAGATCATACAATACTTGTACTTTTATTGTCTGGCTTATTTCATTCAATGTGATATTTTCAAGGTTCATCCATGGTATCACATGTATCAGGACTTCATTCCTGTTTATGGCTGAATAATACTCCATTGTGTGGATATACCATATTTGTTTACTCAGTTATCAGTTGATGGACAGTTGGGTTGCTTCCATCTCTTGGCAATTGTGAATAATGCTGCTATGAACATTGGTGTGCAAGTCCCTGCTTTCAGGATTGTCAGGCCATATGTAATTCTATACTTAACTTTCTGAGGAAATGCCAAACTATTTCCCACAGTGACTGAACCATTTTACATTCCCACCAACAATGAATGAGTGTTCCTAATTCTCTACGACCTCTCCAATGCTTGTAATTTTTCATCTTTTTAATAGTAGCCATTCAAATGGGTTTGAAGTGGTATCTCATTGTGGTTTTGATTTGCATTTCCCTAATGACTAAGGATATTGAACATCTTTTCATGTGCTTTTTGGCCATTTGTATATCTTCTTTGGAGAAATGCCTATTTAATTTTTTTGCCCCTTTAAAAAAATTGGGTGGTTCGTCTGTTTTGTTTTTGAAGACTTCTTTATATATTCTGGATATTAAACCCTATAGGATGTGTGGTTTCCAAATATTTTTTCCCATTTGGTAAGTTGTTTTCTGCTTTCATGATAAAGTCATTTGAGGCACAAAAGTTTTTAATTTTAATGAGGTCCCATTTATCTATTTTTTACTTTTGATGCTTTTCCTTTAGGTGTAAAGTTTAAGAAACCATTGCCTAATGCAAGGTCCTGAAGATGCTTTCCTACATATTCTTCTAGGAGTATTATAGTTCTGGTTCTTATATTTAGGTGTGTGATCCAGTGTGAGTTAATTTTTGTATATGGTATGAGGTAAAAGTCAACCTTCATTCTTTTGCATAAAGACATCCCGTTTTCCCAGCACTGTTTGTTGAAATGATTATTCTTTCTCAATTGAGTCGACCTGGCACACTTGTCAAGTCAGTTGGCTGTAAATTGAGAGTCTGAACTCTCAATTAGATTCCATTGGTCTGTATGTTTGTACTTGTCCCAGTACCTTGCTGTTTTGATTACTGTGGCTTTGCAATAAGTTTTAAGATTGGGAAGTGCATGTCCTCCAATGTCTATTAATGCCCACTTTCATATTTGTTATTTTGTATTGTGCTACATCGAGTCCATTCTCATTTCTTTCTAGATACAGTTTTCATATATTTTCTTTGCCATTACTATGGGGCTTAAATTTATCATCCTATATATATTTTAATCATTTTTTTATTTGATACCAACTTAACTTCAACAGCATGGACTTGTTACAAATTATATCTTTATACATTGTATGTCCAAAACCATATATTTATCATTATTTTTTTATGTGTTTGCCTTCTAGAATCTGTAAAAGAAAAAGTGGAGTTACTTACCAAAAAACACAATTCAATTGTACTGGCATTTATAAATACCCATATGCCTACTTTTACAAGAGGTCTTTATTTCTCTATGCTGCTTTGAAGATTATCTGTAAGGGTAATAAGATACAACACATAAAAGTCAAAGGATAAAACAGTAGAAGAAATAGTACCTTTGCGTAATAAAATTGAACATTCATGGATTAACCTACCCAACCTATCCACTGTCTATTCTTTTCCTTTCAGTCTGAAGAACTCCCTTTAGCATTGCTTGTAGGGGAGGTCTAGTGGTGACAAACCCCCTCAGCTATTGTTTATCTGGAAATGTCTTAATCTTTCCCTCAATTTTGAAAGAAAGTCTTGCTGGATATCAGATTCTTGATGGCAATTGTTTTCTTTCAATACTTTAATATTTCACCCTACTTTTTGACTCCATGGTTTCTGATGAGAAATCAGCATATAATCTTACTGAGATTCCATGGTACATAGCATGTTGCTTTTCTCTTGCAGATTTCAGAACCCTTTCATTGGACAGTTTGATTACTATGTGTTTTAGCATGGTTCTCTTTGAATTTATCCTGTTTGCAGTTTGTTGGGCTTTTTGAATGTGCATATTCATGTCTTACATTAAATTTGGGAAGTTTTGGGCCATTATATCTTTGAAAATTCCTTCTGCCCCTTTTTCTCTTTCTTCTCCTTCTGGGACTCCATAATGCATATATTGGTATGCTTGATGGTGTCCCGCAGATCTCTTAGGCTCTGATTACTTTTGAAATCCTTTTTTGTTTCTGCTCCTAATTGTGAATCATTTCAACTGTCTTGTTTTTAAGATCACTCATCCTTTCTTCTGCCAGCTCCACTCTGCTGTTGAAAACCTCTAGGAATTTTTCATTTCTGGAATTTAGGTCTTCAACTCCAGTATTTCTGTTTGGTTCTTATTGAGACTCTCAAAAGGATTCTCATATTTTTCATTCATTGTCTTCCTTATATCCTTTAATTCTTTCTCTGTATTTTCCTTCATGTCCTTGAGCACATGGATAATCACTTTTTTAAATCTGTGTCCAGTGTATCCAAAATTTAGTCCTCTTTGTTGATGGTTTCTGGATTTTTGTCTTCTTCTTTTAGATGGACTATTGTTTTCTGTTTCTTTGTTTGTCTTGTAATCTTTTGTTGCACACTGTACATTTTAATATTTTAAAATGTCAGCTCTGAGATTTAGCTCCTGAGCTGTCTGCTCCTTAAGATTTCCTTGAGTGTGAGAAGCTAACAAAAGCAAACAAACCAAAGCAAAAAAGCACCCTTCAGGGTCTTTGCAAATTGGCTTTGCTTTGGTTAGTGGTTTCATTCAAGACTTAGTCTCTTATCCCTATCAAGAAGATAAGCTGAGGTGAATGAGAAGTGCAAGGTCCTCTTTGTTTTATCTGAGCCCAGGTGGAACCATGCATTCTCTTTTCCTGGGCTGGTGCTTATTCCTGGCCTAGGAATTCCTCATTTACAGTTTACAGGAGTTCCAATGCTCCCCTACTCCTTTTCAAATAGACTTTCACCTCCTAAGGTTGCCCAATTGCATGACTTAATGCAGGTATCCTTTGCCTCAGACAATTGCAACTTAATTGTTTCTTACACTGCTTTAGCTATCTGCAAGCTTCTTTTCTGCCCTCAGGACAAATTCTGGGAGGTTAAAACAGGAGGCAAGTTTCCTGGTTCAGTTTTTAGGCTTCCCGGGGATAGATTGCCATTGACATATAGGCACCCAGTATGCACCCATGGTTACTCTACTCCCTCTGGAATAGGGCCAGGGATCCACAATGAGAGTACAGGCTAGCTCCACATTCTGCCAGGGAGGGGACGGAGGAAGGCACCATGAGGTCTACTGTTTTTCAGACTGCTTTTTCTTGAGTAAGCACTTGCCAAGTAACTATAGCTCTTTAACTATTCTCTGGAGTTTTGAGGAAGATGGCCCTGCCAGTTTTTGCTAGTTATTCAAAGATTCTGCGTGTGGGGGGTGGGGGTGGGGGTGGGGTGGGGTATGGGTGGTAGTGCACAGAACCCTGGAGCATCTTACGCCACCATCTTGGTCAACTAGGAGCCTTTTCTTGTTGTTTTGAACCTCTGGGAATAATAGTATTGTCAATAGTATCCAAAATTTTTGATGATGAAGAATTATTATCTGCATTTTACATAAGGTAATGTATGTCTATAATGTTTGTTCCTACTTGCCAGCTGTTGAGCCTTTTCTGATTTAAATACTGAAGAATTTATTGGCATCTATTCTTTGGAAGGCTCCCTTTATACCTCCTCATTTTTTTAGTTGTCTGATTTTATTTATAACAAAACACAGTTTATGCTTTACATGTGGGTAAAAGGATGCCCTCTTCTTCTTATTGGCTGTGAATCTCTTCTTTCCATTATTATTTAAGCAATTAAACAGATCATGATTAAGTAACTATCTGTGCAACATCATGTAATTAAGGCAATACCTCCTTCAAGAAGTCCATGAAGGAGTAGGTAGAATTTCAAACACAGTTAAATGTATATAGTATGGAGAGTGCCATTATAATAACAACAAAAGCTACCACTTAAATCTCCTCTCTATTCATTCATCTCTTCCTTTAGCAAATATTTTGAAAGACTCTTCAGGTCTTTGGACAGTAATATTTAGTATTTTAAACAAATTTGAACCAGAAGGTGCTCTTATGGGGCTTATTTTAGTAGAGGAAGCTTACACTAAACAGATAAAACCAAATAAATAAATATAATTAATATGCAAATACAAATTGAGGACATACCATGAAGCATTGATAGTAATAATAATAATAATATTGCAATATTTATTTAGAGCTTGCTGTGTTCTAAGGGGAGGTAGTCTGATTCCAGAGCTGATCACTTGATATTACATAATAAAAAATAATTCTGTGTGGGGAGGTGCCTACTTATACAGTATGACAAGCAAGGACTTGCTTAAGAAGACAGTGTTTTGGCTAAGACAAGATAGTTAAAAAGACAACGTCTACACAAAGATTCAGGGGCAGAACATTCCAGGCAGATAAAAGAGCATTTGTAAAGTTTCTAATGCAGGAAAGAACTTGACATTTTCTAGGAATTTAAAATAGGTTAGTATATGTTCACTACTAAATGAAAAAATTAGGGTTTGAATCCAAATCTTTGGTGCTACAAAGTCAAGACTTAACCACTACATTACACTCTCCATTACATTGTAATAGATTTGCAACCTGGTAGGGAACATTTTTCTACCAAACCTCACGAGCCATAAACTGTATCCTTTCTTGTCCTCTCCCTGCCTCTTTGATTCCCACTTCCTCTTTTGTTAGGTCTTGAGTAGGGATATAGTCTAAGATTTTCATAAGAAAAGTAGAAATATGAATGTAAAGTTCCTCATGATTTTTAGCTCATCTTTACTCTCTTCTCCATTGACTGTAACTCCCCATTTGTGCTACACTGGCTCAGAGCAGTGGTTTTTAAACTTTTGTGTACATAATTGCCTGGGTGGCAGGGCTTGATCAAAATGCAAATGTATTGGTCACACACCCAGAGACTCTAATTCAGTATATCTAAGTTGGGCCATTTTAAATAAGCACTGCAGATAATTTTGAGCCAGTTGGTCGAAATAATACATTTTGCAATTCACTGGTTTGTGGTGTACACCTTTTAGATTTTTCCCAAGCATGGTACAATGACTTGGACATATCTATTCTATCAGAACTATCAGCCTTAGAAGACATCAATTGCAAGTAACCCCAGAATTTAATAGCCTATATATTTTTTGGTAGACTTCCCTCCCAAGCACAATAAAATACAATGCACAGATAGTCAATTTGGTCTCTTTGTTCAGGCAAGAGACCAAAGAATTTATATAAACAATATCCTGACTGGTCAGTCCCAATGTGGGCTAAATGTATCATGCAGATTAATGGTAAAAGAGTTTTTCCAGCTGGATGGAAACAGAATATTGCCTTCCCAATATTAATACAGGGTCACACATAAGACCCAAATAATTATTGCCCAATAACTCTTTTGGAGGTGGTTTTGTAATATAGAAAACTCTTACAGAGAAGTAAATAATAAATGAAAGTGAATCAAACTTCTTTACTACAGGTTTTACACAAAATAATTACTAGCCTATGTAAGCAGTTATTTAAAAGGCAATAATAATAGGCAATAAGATAAGTCACAATTATAAATCATTCTAAGAATCATCAGTCTGATTATATTTTGGAATTATATTTTGAAGAATGCTCTTCAATTTAGCAATCACCCGGCTGGCTTCTTGTAGCGATGCCCTTTGTAAGGGTGACTCATATCATCAGTGATTTTCCTGTCCAGATAACATCCCTTTCTTGGTCTATACCATGCATAATCAGAACTTAGGACATCTAATCTTTTAAGATATATTGACTTGTCTCTTTATCTTTTACATTTGTCTTAATTAGCCTGCATCCTCTGTTACCTGAATGAACCAGGTAAAGAACTGGGACACTTGTGTCTGTTCAGGACCAGTTCTGAATTTGTGTCAGTTCTAGTTAGCCTTTTGAAAAAAGCAGTTTAACACGCAAATCTTAATAGTCTCTGATACAGAAATTATGTTATAACTGAAAGACAACTTGGTACATACTCTATACAGGCAGGATTTTATTTATTAATTGTTTCCAAATGATTTCAAAATTATTCATTTATTTTATGAAATAAGTATTTTCTGAGCACCTACTAATTGTCAGGCACCATTCTAGGCCCTGGGGCTACAGAGGTCAACGAGAAAACATTCCTGCTCCTGGAATGTACACTTTAGGGAGTAAGACATACAATATACAGAAAAGCAAGGGTGGTGGTTTGAAGCTGTATGTACTCCAGAAAAACATGTTCTTAAATCTAATATACTCCTGTGGGCATGAACCCATTGTAAGTAGGACCTTGTGATAAGGCTGCATCAGTTAAGGTGTGACCCATCTCATTCAGGATGGGTCTTAATCCTCTTACTGGAGTTCTTTATAAATGGAATGAATACAGAGAGATAGAGACAAAGCCAAGGAAGCAAGAAGCTGAAATGGATGAAACCTGGAAGAGAAGGGAGAGACCAGTGAGGCAGGTAAGCTGTATGAAAAACATCTTGTAAGCTCTGAGGTTCCTTTGGACTCCATGTACCATGGGGTGGGTGGTGGGGTGAGGGGCGGCTCTGGTGAGAACAGTCAGGCTCCTGAAACCCGAGGAAGTTGAACAAAGTAGGATACATTGTTCAACCACGCAGCATGGACCAATCACAACAACCCATTCACAATCCTTATTTTGAATATTTATTTAGCCTATAGCAATAACTTACTTACAAACCTTAATTTACATGTTTATTAACCAATCACAAAAATATATACATAATAAGCCACAATAGCCTACTTACAAAACTTAATTTGATTACTCATCAATCACAATGTTCCAACATCTCAAACCCCACCTCCTTTTGTTTGATTCGATGAAAATCCCTTGTGCCAAAGAATGTATGTCATGTCTCTTTCTTGAGCACGCCCCATGCTCACCCCTTGGATTGTGTACTTTTGTTTTCTCAACAAACTTTCTCACTTGCTTCTACCTACTTGTCTCATCCTTGAATTCCATCTTGGGACAAAATGGTGAGCCTGGAAGGAAGCTCCGGTAACATCTTTCTCAGGGAAAGGAAGCTCCACTAGCACCAGGAGATGCCACTATGTGCCTGGCCATGTGACAAAGGAGCCAAGAATCTCTGGCAGCCAATATTCAGGAAGAACACATCACCTCAATGACACCTTGATTTGGACTTTTTCCCAGCTTCAAACTGTAAGCTAATAAATTCCCATTGCTCAAGCTGAACCATTTCATGGCATTTGCATTAAGCAACCAAGGAAACTAAAATAGATTTTGGTATCGGGAGAGTGGAGTGAGGCTTTGCAAATACCAAAAATATGGAAACAGCTTTGGGATTGAGTAATGGGTAGAAGCTGGAAGATTTTTGGGGTACTTGATAGAAAAGGCCTAGATTTCTTTGAAGAGACCATTGGTAGAAATATGGATGCTAAGTATACTTCTGATGGAGGCTTAGAAGAAGATGATGAGTGTGTTACTGGAAACTGGAGGAAAGGTGATCCTGTTTTAAAGAGGCAGAGAAATTGGCAAAATTGAGTTCTGACATAGGATGGCAGGCTGAATTTGAAGGCGATGAGCTTGGATATTTAGCTGAGGAGATTTCTAAACTAAGCATAGAAAGTGAAGCCTGGTTTCTCCTTGCAGCTTATAGTAAAATGCAAGAGGAAAGGGATAAGCTGAGAATTGAACTCCTGGGCACAAAGAAACCAGAAATTCATGGTTTGGAAAATTCTGAGTTTCTTGAAAGCTAGTCCCCAGAGAATAATGCTCTATGTGTGGATTTAAGTGAGCATGGATCCAGTCAGCCATTTCAGTGAAAATCAGAATTGGAGGTGAAGTTATTTAGGAAGGATCTGTAGAAAGTTATTTTATCTGATAGTTTGGACCTCTGTATACCACATGCAAAGCCAATAATTTTTTTTAGGGTTTTTTTGAATGGAACCAATGCCAGCCTGTACCAAATGGGACAGATTGCAGGAAAACTCACTTTGAAGGCAGAACCACAGAAGCTGAGGTCTGGACCAAAGACATCTTCTTGGGCTAAGAGAGCCGGCCCACCCATGTGTGTGTAAAGGTTGAGTCTGCCCTGGCACTTGGAGAGAGCAGGCCTTCTGCCCCATTGTTCAGGAACAATACTGCCGCCCCAGTCTTCAGAGAGGGTGGAGTATATTCCCCAGGGATTTTGGTGAGTTGGGTTAGGACCCCAGTGCTTGACAAGGGTGGAACCCATGCTCCAGCATTCCAGGAGAGCCTGGCTGCCATTTTCATGCTTGAAGAGGGTGGAAGCTTCACCCCATTGCTGGGGGAGAGCGTGTCTGCTACTCAAGCACTTGGAAAGGTTGGTGTTCCTGTTCCATCAGACCAGGAAGATGAAACATTGTTCCATAGATGAACTTCAGACCTCGAAATCTAATCCAGAATACCCTGCAGGATTTCAGAATTGCTTTCCTTCTAATTTCTCCCTCTGGGGGGAATGCTTATCTTATGTCTGTCCCTCTATTATGTACAGAAAGCCAATAACTTGTTCTCTAGGTTTCATGGATCCACAGACAGAGGGGAATTGTGCCTCAGGACAGACCACACCTATAACTGATTTTGATGAGTCTTTGTACTAAGTATTGTTTCTGAAATGATTTAAGTCTTCTGGGATATTGGGATGAAATGAATTTATTTTACATATGGAAATAACATGTCTTTTTTGGGGTCCAGAGGTTGGAGTGTGGTGGTTTGGAACTGTATGTACCCCAGAAAATCAAGTTTTTAAGTTAATCCATTCCTCTGGGTGTAAACCCATTCTAAGTAGGTCCTTTTGATGAGACCACTTCAGTTAAGGTGTGACCCACCTCATTCAGGATAAGTCTTAATCCTATTACTGGAGTCCTCTATAAATAGGATGAATACAGAAAGAGAGAAAGCTGAGGAAGCAAGAAGCTGAAGTCAACAAAAGTGGGAAGAGAAGAGACAGAGCAGCAAATGCATCCATGTGCCTTGCCATGTGGCAGGATCACCTTAAGGGAGAAAGCATAACTTTCAAGATGCCTTGATTTAGACATTTTCTCAGTCTCAAAACTGTAAGCTAATAAATTCCCATTGTTCGATCTAAACCATTTCATGGTATTTACTTTATGCGGCCTAGGAAACTAAAACACCAAGTATAATACGATAGGTAGATAAGTGCAATGTAGAAAAATTAAAAAGCACAAAGGAATAGAGCATGACAAAAAAGGACACCCCTTCAAAGGTGATTACATTTATGCTGACACTTGATTGAAGTAAGGAGTGATCTATGCAAATATCTGGGGGCAAAGAATTCCAAGCATAGGAAACAGCAAATCAAAAGTCCCTGGATAGAAACACACTTAGTATATTTGAAGAACAGAAAGAGGATAACAAAAGGGAGACTAATAGCAAATGGGATGAAGAAATAGCTGGGAGCAGGCTGCACAGGGCCTCCAATGACCTTGAGAAGTAAGGACTCTGAGGGATATGAGGAGTATGGTAGGTTAAAAATAGCCAAAATTAAATGGAGTGTAATTTCCCTCCCCTTAAATCTGGCTGGCCTTCGACTTGTTTAGCCAATAGAATGTGATGAAAGTGACATTCTGGGACAAGGACAGGTCATAAGAAACCTTACAGCTTTGGAAACCTTGCTCTGGGAGAAACTAGCTGCCATGTAAGATGTTCAACAACTCTGAGACTACCATACTGTGAGGAAGCCCAAGCTAACCATGCAGAAAGCATGTTGGAGGAGAGTCATAGTGAGATGCCCAACTGTTCCATCCATTCCAACCCAGTTGCTAGACATATGAATGAGAAAGTCATCTTGGACATTCCAGCCTCAGGAGAAATCAAAAGAAGAACCAAAGTCCCAGAAATATAATCCTAGGAGAGATGTTCCCTCATTTCCAGCCATTCAACTCATACCAGCTGAGGCTCATCATGGAGCAGAAATGAGCAATCTTCATTGTGCCCTATACAATTTCTTGACCCACAAATTCATGATCATAATAAAATAGCTGTTATTTTACACTTCTAAGTTTTGGGTGATTTTTGATGCAGTAGTTAATAACCTGCACAAGAAAGGATTGGAAAGTAGAAAGCTGTAGAACATAAACCTGATCTATATTCTAAAAGGATCACTCTAAATTCTCAATGGGACTTAGACTTACAGGGGAAAAGAAAGAAAACGGGATGATCAGTTAATTCAATTGAATGTCCAGGCAAGAGAAAATAATGGCTTGGACTAAAATAGTGGTATGGGAAGAAGTGAGAAGTGGTTGTATTTGAGATACATTTTGAAGTTGACAGAATTCGCCCCAAATTACATATAATATCTTTATTTTGATTTAAATCATGAAAATCTTTTAAATATATATTAATATATTCTGTATTACGCTAACTCAGAAGTGCCTGGTACATATAAACAACATAAGGTCGCTAAATATATGAAACTGCACTGAGTCATTGCTTGATTCAGAATCTGTATGAATGTCTTGTTAAATCATAATGAGCATCAAATAAATGTTATATTTTCATTGTAGAAATTTGAATTGACCCAGGGCATGCCCTAGAAGCCTTTTATGTGCCTCTGTTTCTCCTCAGAATTCAATCATTAATTTATTAGTTCTTTCAGCAAATGTTTATGAAGAATCTTCTATGTGTACATTGTTAGGTGCTTGAGATACAATTGTGAGCAAAAGCAGGTATAGCTGCTTTTGCTGGGAGATAGATCTTTAAGAAATAACTACACAAATAACTGTAACAAAAGCTATAGCAGGAAACCATGCACAGCCAGGACAATAATAGAAGGATTTGACCTAGCAAGGTCTAAAAAGGTTTTCTGCAAAAAAGTGAAGAATAGTTGGAAATCTGAAGTCAGAGTTAATTACTGTAAAGGGAAGTGGAAGAGTACTCTAGACAGGCAGAAAATCAAGTGCAAATACACTGTGGTGTCTAGAGCATGATATACTAGTGAAACTCAAAGAAGACCTCTTCTACCCTCTGCAATTTGTTCTTCACCCTGAAACTAGAGCGATCTTTTTGAAATCTAAATCTTACATCTCCTTCCTGCTTCTAAAATCTTAGGATGACTTCTTTTCCTAAGTGTAAACACAGGTGTTGATTCCAATTCACTTTTTTTTCAGAAGCATTAGAAGAGAAATAAGCCTGGGGAGAAGGAAATGAATTAGGTTTTGGACATTGGGTTTAAGGTGCCTTTGAGACATGCTAATGGAGTTGTCGAGAAGGGAGTTAGGCATAGTGGTAGGGAGCTCTGGCTGGAAATGTGTAATTTGTCAGTCTGTAGGAGGTACTCAAAGGCATGGCCATGGAAAAGAGCACTCAAGGAAAGATTATAAAATGAGAGAGGGACTGAGGCCATGCCTTGAGAAACCTCAGTGGAGAAAAAAATGCATCTACAAAAGAGACAAAAGACAGCCAGAGAGGTAAGAGGAAAACCTGGGGACTGTGGTGCCACAAAGCCAAAGGAAGGAAGTGGTTTAAGCATGGTCATCCCCATGGGATGCTGCTGTAAGAAAGGTGAAAATAGACAATGATCCTTTGGATTTAGTGTACATAAGGAGCAGTAATGGTATAAGGAAAAGAAATTGATCTTGAGGAACAAGAACTACTGTTAACTCCACTGGTAGGCAGACATTTGGGCAAGTCACTCAGCTTCTCTATGCTTTGCTTTTCACCTAGGGTCCCTTAACCCCTTTCTGTGGTTACATTTATGAATCCAGAAACTACTTATTAAACTCTCTGGATTATAAAACATATGCTGGGTTCTTTAAATTTAAATTTAGGAGATTTAAACTTAATTCAAATTCAAGAAACTTAAGCAAATAAACACATGAAATGACATTCACCATCTTTAGTCATTAGGAAAATACAAATTAAAACCACAATGTGATATCACTACAAACATAAAGAATGTCTAAAATAAAATATGGTGACAACATCAACTGCTGGTAAGGATGCAGAGAACCTGGATCACTCATACATTGCTGGTGAGAATGTAAAATGGTATGGCCACACTGGAAAACAGATTGGCAGTTTTCTTCCCCATTGGTAAATTAGATAAAGATCACTTGCTTCGAACAACTTCTTGCTTTAATCCTCTCAGCGGTCTCTGGGGCCCTTGTCATCCTGGTCCTCTATTCATGATGCTTATACAACCTGGAATATTTCCCTTTTAAAGTCGCCAACCTAGGTGTTTTACCTTTTCCAAAACTCTCTTATCTACTGTTCAGACATTTATTGATGTTTCAGATCTGGCCCTAGTACCCTGTTGAAGCCCATGTGAATGACTTATTCTTTTCAAATTGTTGACAATATATCCTGTTTCCTTTATACCTTCATGGCACATGGTGAAGTCCAGTTCAGTCTCATAATTCCTCACCTTCTTTGACTCTAATTAATCCTTTACTCAAGTGCAAACCATTTACTCACCAGTTGGAGGTACCACAGTCCAGGCACAAATATAATAAAATTACGCTCCAACTCCATGATTGAATTAAAGATTTCTCTCATTTCTAGGTTTAATTATTAGTTCACAGGAAATCCAACGGCAGAGGAACATATTAAATGACACTGCAGAGATCTAATCAGCAAAATATAGATAGTGGGGAATACTACAGGACAAATGCCCCCAGCTTCTTCAATAAATAGCAAAACAAAACAGAGGCAGAGGGAAACAATAGTCACTCATATTAGCCAGCATAAAGGAATGTTTGTCCACTTTTTGTGGCTTGGGCAATGTTTATGTTTTGTCTGTGCTCAGACATGATTACAGAGTGACCTTGTTTCTGTCTTGACCCATCACAGCCATTGAGTGGCCTTGACTGAAGTTAATGTTCTATGAAATTGCTTATGTTTAACAAGAGAGAACCAAAACGTTGCTGGCAACACTAAAGCCTCACTGATAGTACCAGGCCAGCTCCTAGATATCAGGAGATATTTTTCTCTTTCTCATACCAAATACCCATTACTTTTCTTCTCTAAGTTACTATAACACTCACTAATATTACCTCTTATCCTGATGGTTAATTAAATGCAGTTGATCTTAGTTATTGGACTGCATGTGTGCATGTCTCCTCAAAGAGACATTAAACACCTATTGGATAGGGAACCAAGGCTTACACCTTTTTGTTCTTCCCTTGGTGTTTAAAATCCTCTAGAGCCAATTCATGTAGTAGATATTTAATATTAAGTTTTTAAATGAATGAATGTATAATTTGAAACCAAATGAAGCTCACTTCAAAAAGGTTTTCAATTCTAAAGACTTAAAGAAAAAGAAATTTCTTGTTTAAAAAAAATAAAATGTTTTCCCTTCATATGTCAAATCAAAGAAAAATTGAACCGAAAGTAAAGTTGATAGTACTGATGTAAATATTTGAGTGAGGAAAAAGCTTGCTGATGCTTTTGAAGCATCATTAATTTAAATCTTCAGCTAGGTATGAAGGGTTATTCAATAGAAAATGGAAATTTCTTTTTATTTCAAAACTTTAAGGAATATTTTACTTGCAGATTTGCATATTATCTTCTATTATGTGGATAAATCTTTTCCCTTTCTAATTGATAAAGTAAGTACTATTTCTATAAGTTTCTGTGGATTTCAATTTTGATTATTGCATAGGTGCATAAATATTGATGTTCCATGTTTACATATTCTTATTTTCTTTCTTCTAAACTAGATATGTGACTAACAATTGCTAATCACCAAAATAAATATCGTAAGCAGAACAATTAATAAACAAGCAGAAAAGACATTCACATTTTTAGAGTACTGTGGGCTAAAAATTCTCTCTGCAAGGAGCTCTAAATATGAGGGTTAACATGAGGGGGTACTTTTAGCAGTGAATTTTAAGAAAATAATTCTAAATGATGTATTTTTGACTAAAGTCATTGCTCTGAAACAAAAAGTCTCACACTGAAAGTTTCTTTCTATATTAGTATCCTGTAATTTGTTTTAAAAATTAACTTTTCAATGAGCTATCACTGGCAGAAATAATCATTCTGTTATATAAATGAGGACACAGTACTTTGAGATTTGAATGATTTGCCTGAGGTCATTAGCAATTGTGTGATGCAGCTTGTGAATAAAGTACCCAACTTTTGTCCCCAGTCCAGTGTATCAAGGTCACCCCACTTCTGTGAGAACTTGATATGCATGACCATTCCTTGGGTGAGAGTTTTCTCACTTATGAGGTCGCCCACTGAGGCGTTAATGCCAGCCATCCAAAGGTGCCTTTGTAATAGTCCCCAATTAACGGTAGCTTCTTTCTACCAAACTAATAAGTACATTCCTACTTTGATATTATGTGAAAGTAACCCCCCATTCACAAGCCATTGAGCTTAGAACTACTATCCTTGCTTCTTATTCCTCTACCTCCCGGTTTTAAGAAGAATAGGTGAGCTAGATTGGAAGTTGTGGCAAGTGTGCCACTCTTGCCTTCTCAACTTCTACCTACATGAATCCAGTTTCTGACTTTAGCATTGTACTCTCCAAGGTTTGGAGCCAGACCCCCAATGCTGTCATATCCTATGCCCCTGAATTTTGAACTTTACCTTTCAATCAATACTTCCATTGGGTTTGAATACTGTATTGGCCATTTCATAGTTCAGTGAATTTCTGAGATTTGATTTTCATCTTCTATTAAAATATAGACAAGAATTCTAAACTCACAAGGTTTTTTAATATGATGTGTTCTATGTGTATACCTGACATGGTGCCTGGTGCCTATTTGTTGTTAATAAATGCTAACTACATTACAATCCACTTATGAGCTCTAAATTTTCTTAATGTGGTTCTTAATCTGCTTCTAGCCCCAAATTCTTTCTTCCCTGATCAAACTGAGAAATGTAATTTTCTATAGTTGTTAGGATCATGGTACTCGAAGACAACAGGGGGAATGTTGGAACATTATTTCAACCCATTGTAAAAGCTTCCAAGCTAATCTTCAGTGATGTTGGCAGTCTTTGAATGGCGCCCAATCAAATTCTGCCAGTTGGAGGTACATCAGTAGGTTGCTGTTGGGAGGTAGAGGGTTGACTTGTAAGAAAAGTGAAATAATGAGGAATCCAAAAATGAACTCTGAAAAAATTATTGAGGCAAAATGGAATCACACTTGCTCCAGGGCAATTACTTGTAGTTTTTCAGCTTCACTTGCTAGAAGTGTAATATCTGGAAATGACAGGTGAGTATTTTATGCACTACTCTCATAAGTGAAACCTGTAATGAAGATTGTTGTTCTAGTTTGCTAATGCTGCAGAATGCAAAACACCAGAGATGGATTGGCTTTTATAAAAAGCGGGTTTATTTGGCTACACAGTTACAGTCTTAAGGCCACAAAGTGTCCAAGGTAACACATCAGTAATTGGGTACCTTCACTGGAAGATGGCCAATGGTGTCCGGAAAACCTCTGTTAGCTGGGAAGGCACGTGGCTGGCGTCTGCTCCAAAGTTCTGATTTCAAAATGGCTTTCTCCCAGGACGTTCCTCTCTAGCAAGCTTGCTCCTCTTAAAACGTCACTCACAGCTGCACTCTGTTCCTTCTCTTTAAGTCAGCTCATTTATATGGCTCCACTGATCAAGGCCCACCCTGAATGGGTGGGGCCACACCTCCATGGAAATATCCCATCAGTTATCATCTACAGTTAGGTGGGGCGCATCTCCATGTAAACAACCTAATCCAAACGTTCCAACTTAATCCCCACTATTATGTCTACCCCACAAGATTGCATCAAAGAATATGGCTTTTTCTGGGGGACATAATATATTCAAACCGGCACAATTGTTCACTGTTTTTCAGTTTGTCAGTATGAATATTCTACGAGATGGTGCTTTGTTTAGAGTGCATGATGTTTGTCTTCATAGGGCTAATGTATTAAGTCACTTAACTTATTAACAGTTGTCATAACCATGAGAGAGCAACAAAAATCATTACCTAATCAAGAGGTGCATGAAAGAGTGTTCAGTGCCATACAAAGTAATATATACACTAATGTATTTGAACACACATGCAGACCTTAATATTATAATATGGAAAAGCTAAAAAGTTAAATTCTAATCTTATGGTACTTTGGACAATTTTTTTTTTTAAATTAGAGTATGGATAGTGATGGTGTTGGTGATAATGATGAAGATGATGATGGTAGAATCCATTGCTAGCTTTCTTGGGTATCTACAGCACTTTATACCTCCTTCTCTTAGAGCACACGGCACATTGCTTTATTAGTAGTAACTTTATGTGCCTGTCTCCTTCACTAAATTGTGACTCCTTTGATGGCAGAGTCTGTGTAACAATCTTATCTTACTACTTGGCACTTGCCTAACACATGGTAGGCACTTAATATACATTTAAAGGATTGAATTTTTTTAAATGATAGAATGAAAGAATTCTATCATGTTATGATTTTAGTGCTTGACGGGCTCATGGCACTATATTATTTCTTATGTTTCGCTAAAGCGGTGCAGACATAGGCCCTATCCTCATGTTTTTTACAGTGGGTTGATTTAGAGAATTTGAGTATTTGCTACCATGTGGTTCTGAACTTTCTTGTTCCATTTAGTCTGGGTGTTTGAGGGCTGTTTCCTTTGGGTGTGCTCTGAGCTTGAGAGAAATGATTGCAACCTAGTGATCAAACCAGCTATGCTACCCAGATTACATCTGAAACATATATCAGCTTGTGTATGGTATCATGAGAATTTGGTTTCTGGGTAAACTTTTATAGTCCAAATGTCCACTGCGCTAAAGAATTTAATCACCCAATTTGATATCTGGGGGTGGAGTGGGGAGGAACATCATTAAATTGTGCACCTGCTCTACATTTTAATTAAATGTGAAAAGAAAAAGTACAGTTAAAAACTATCCTGTACCCTAACATATGTGTAAAGTCGTGCCCACTAAATGCTAAAAAAAAATGTGACATACTATAGAGAACTCTCAAATTATTTTAGTCATTTTTATGACTTGCTTTAAAAAATCACAAGTCAATTAAATGACAGATTGCCAGGATTTTAAAAGGACATACGCTTTAGTTTTAGATGATTTTTGAAATCTCAGGCATCAAAAATGATTACAAAATATCATGAACTATAAAAAAGTAATCGATTTTACTCAATTCCAGCTGTCAAATTATGGGCCTTGCTAAGATATTCATGAATTGTGGATGTTCTGCAGCAAATATGCATAGCTGGCAACATTTCCAGCAAAGAAAGCTCAGCTAAAGCCCTCTGGGTTAATCAACAGAAATCTATTTGAAGTACCATAAGGATCTTCTGGAAGGATTTTTGCATTTTAAAATTTTAATAACTTAGGTTATATGTATTAGAGGAAAATAAATTATAAAGAACACCTAAAAGCAACTGTTGTAAAGTTTAGGACCACTATATTATGTATCTTTATACAATATAATCTCATTTCCGGCCTGGAGACTAACAACAACAAAATGGGTGACACATCCTCCAAGTCTCCTAGAATATCAGCGATTAGAAAGAAAGAAAGAAAAAGAACCACAAAATCAAATGTATTTTATTGGAATTTTAAAGTTAAAAACAGTAAACTACAATCAGACTTTAGTCTTCAAAATAAGATTTATCAGAGGTAGAGTCAGATAAAGCAATGTTGGTAGAGATAAAGGTAAAAGAAAAGAGTACTGGAAATAGCGGTGCTGTCTTCAGTCATTATTGTTCAACACATCATTGTTTAAACACAAAAAAACCTCTTAAAGAAATGTATGAGTTTCTCATTTCCCTCCATACCAGTTTAGACTGTAAGCTTTTCAAAGGCAAGAATTGCTGTCTCTATTTTTTTTTTTTTCAGAACTCCAAGGCTGTTTTAGTACATTTGTTGGACTATTTGCTAAACTGAACTATAGGCAGAGCAAAGCTTCTGAAGTTTTGATTGAAAAAGGAAAAAAAAAAGAACTGTGGCTACAAATTAACATCTTCAGTCTCATCCACACTGAAATTGAGGTACCTCAGTTATGTTACATTTGTTAGTGGACTGTGATAAAAGAGAGTGGGTGCTTAAAACTGTTTGTGAAATGTGTGAAGGAAAAGTGATTCTGTCATTCAACAGTGTATTTTTTGTTAACATACTAGTCTTCATTCATTCACTCATTCATTCATTCTGTATTTATGAAGCTTTCTCTAGTGTGCCAGGTCCTGTATTTCCTGGAAGGTCTTCAGCAGGAGGGAGCTGCTTTTCACTCAGTATACTTGTATCAAAACAAACAAGCAAGCAAACCATCAACAGCTCAGTGGATGAAATAAAGATCTTAAATCACAAGTTGCTCCTCAGAAGAAAGGGTTCCACAATAGCAAGTAAAAAGGCAATTCATTGTTCAGACTCTACCCTTTATCAGTGAAGACAGTGGCATCACAAGGAAAGACAATATTTCACAGGTTTGGCTTGGAACACCAGGAATGCCAATTTACATACCAAAGCCCCATTCTAATGTGTATGCTGTAATCCTGCAGAAGAAAAGAGAGATCAAGAGGAGTTTATTATTTTCCCTCCTATTTTAGTTGCAAACAGTTTCCAGTTTTCAGAACTCTTACATATTTCTATGAGAATTGCCTTTTAAATTATAAATTTACATGTATATTCCTCTTGCAGGCTATTAAAAAAAAAAAAAAGAAAAAAAAATGACAGGTGCCACCAGGAGAATTTTTTCCAAGAGAGAAAACTGGTTCTTATTGAAGCTGTAAGTTATGCTTGCAAACCAGAACACAGATGGAAATCTTTGGTAGCACTAATCTCCACATACTAAAACTGTGGCAGGTTCCTGATGACCTAATTATCTAACTCGTGAACTAGGAGGTGACTTAATTAGACAGAATTGAATACTTGTGTGGTACACTTTATGAAATTGGATCCTAATAAATCTTTGAAATGGTGCCTGGATTGTCCATCCCACTCCTGCAGGGATATAAAGGCAACTGAAGAAAAGTCGGTCTAGTAGCACAAAAAGTTTTTCTTAGCAGCCCAGCACTGAGTTGGAAGGTGAAACGTGCTTTGACTGAAACGAAGGCAGTGACAGCCTTTTCCTAAGAAGAAGGCCTGGGGCTCTGTCTTTCTGGACCTTTGCATCATTGCTCTCAAGCCACTCCAAGTCTGTCTTCCTCCCATTTGCAACATCACTGTTGCTACTTTGGGGAGAATAAACCGTAAGACAGATAAATTAAGTTTTTTACTCTTATCTTTGACTTTTGTATTGATTAGATGCTGCATAATTTTATATTGGCATATGTGGTGGTTTAGAACCCCCAAAATTCATGTTCTTAAAGTTAATCCATTCCTGTTAGTGTGGACCCATGTAAGTAATATTTCCAATGAGGCTACTTCAGTTAAGACTCATTCAAGATGGGTCTTAATCTTCTTACTGGAGTCTTTTATAAATAGGATGAACACAGGGATACATGAGAAAGCCAAGGAAGCAAGAAGCTGAAATCAATGAAACCTGGAAGAAAAGGGTGAGACCAGCAGATGCCACCATGTACCTTGCCATGTGGCAGAGGAGCCAAGGATCACCAGCAGCTGGTCTTTGGAAAAAAAGCATTGCCTTGATCATGCCCTGATTTGGACATCCTCCCAGCCTAAAACTGTAAACTAATAAATTCCCATTCTTTAAAGCCAACCCATTTCATGGTATTTGCTTTGAGCAGCTTAGGAAACTAAAACAGTGTGTGTTTTACTTGTTATATTCCCCCTGTTGTCCTTAGTTAATTTTTTTAATTAAATTGTGTAATAGGTAGGAAGGGGAAAAATAGTCTTTTGCAAAATATATAGTACCCTTTGCATTGGGGTGGTGGAAATGGAGGTGCTGTCATTATATAGATTCTTTATTAACATTTTTTTGGGGACAAAAGTTCTTTTTTTAAAAACAACAATGTGCTCCAAAAGCCCTTGAATCCTATGAAATGATACTACAATTCTGTGAGTTAGTCTTTATCTTCTGGAAAGAAAATTCACAACATATTTCACTGCCTATCATTTAGAATTGTGCTTTTCCATTTTTCTTAATGTACCAGAATTTCCTAGGGAGCTTGAAAAATATCTATGACTTGGCCCCACCGTGAATATGAGTCCCTAAATATGAGCATCTATGGGTCCCTGACATAGTGATTCTGATGTATACAAAAGCTTCGGAACTAGACTTTCAGGGTGTCTTTGACATTCTGAAAGGCAAGCAGTTAACGTCCTTGTGCCATTCCTCTACTATGAAGCTGGGGGCAGTTTTTCTTGTCCTATGGCTTCTACTGACATGAGCATCAATTAACTTAACTGTGTTGACCAAATATCATGAATATGTAAAAATCCCAACCAGCTGTTGAAACTACCCAAAGGCATTATAAAGACATCTTCTACTTTTAATTAAAAGTTGTGGACCACTCTGTAATTAACTAATAAGAACAAAGAAGCAGACATAACTATTTATTTACAACATTAGTGGAGAAACCCACTACATGATATAAATGGAGAAATAACTTCCACATGTAGATGCTAATGCCTTTTGAAGAGCCTAAGCAAAGAAGGAACCTTTTGACTACGAATATTTTCTTAAAACAGGTTGAAAATTTCCGACAATAACTAAACTATTGACTTTCCTGAGATTAATTAGGACTTTTGATGTAATTTGAAAGCCTAGGGTCTAAATTTAATCTTATGTTATCCATCATGAAGACATAGCTTTTTCTTTAGCTTAACAGCTTTTCCAACTAAGCACATATGAAATTAAACTGTTTCTAAATTCATCCTATCTATTCCCTTAAGTCTTGCTTTTTAAGTAGTTACCAAGGTGCATGGTTATTTTTTGGCCCAACAGGCATTCTCCACAATTACAGATTTACAATAGGGATATAACATGTCAGTACATAAAACCCAACCCATTAAAAAAAAAGAAGTAAAACAACTCTGTTTCCCATGTTTCAAGCAAGGCCTGGAGCAGAGTCTTGGTATAAACAAAGAAAACCTAGAAAGCTTTTTCAGAGACAGAATTATTTTATTTTTCCAAAGTTAAACTCACAAGATCAAATCTATTTACTTTCTCTTTTCTGGTTATCAAATGTTTGCAAAATTCCAAACTTGGGCTCTTGTTTTTCATAGGAGATTTTTACATAGTGCATGGACTGAATCCAGTCATCATGGTGGTTCTATCTGAAAGAGAAGTATTAATTTTGCAGGGGTGATAGCAACAGCTGGGGCATCTAGAAACCTTCTTCAGTATTAATCCCTTATTTCCTGCTTCATTTAGCATTTTGATTCTGTCTTTAATGAATCCAGGTATGACAATGGCAGAGTCAGTACACACTGTTCACTCCACGCAACCGAGCAGATTAGGGCTAACATCTCCTGGAATAAACTGCTTGCAGACATTCATGTTTAGAGATTTGCTCTGTTGTGATTACAGATGTGCATGCAGTCTAGATACCTGAGACACCTGTATGCTCTGGGAAATCACATGTGGATCTGAGAGGCATTTTCACCTTGGTTCAACATTCATTTCCAATCGAGACTTTTTTTCAGATTTTAATAAATTCTTCAGCCCTTTACTAGACAATCATTAATTTGATGACATCATATGGAAAGTGTGACCCTAGAGCCCACACTGTCCATCTAGTATAGAACAAGGAAACAGGAGACAGGAGGTCCAGAGAGGTTTCCTAATATGACTGGCGTCTTGGATGATATTGATGCTATACTAACATGGCATCTAACTGTTCTGCTGCTAAGAGATTAAGCAGGTAAGTATTGATTATAAATTTGTTTTCCTCTGCAGTGAATTATTTTATTCTATGGACATGAAAATTAATCTTTTCATTGGGCTATTTTAAATTATGTTAGGCTCTTTCCTTTAAAATATTTTTTCTTACACTTTTCTGATATTCTTTGTTTCATATCTCAATTTTCAAATACTCTAGCTGTGTGTGTGTGTGTGTGTGTGTGTGTGTGTGTTTGTCTCTGATTTTCAAAATCAGTAGAAAGATGTTTCTTCCACTGTAGGTTATCACCAGAGTCAATATATTAACTCACATAAGAAGTCAAGTGTTGTATTTTGCAATAAGGAAATGGCTGAAACTATGGTACTATAACTCATAACAGCTTTGGAAATTTCCTATATGACTGCTTGTTGAATCATACTTTGAAAGATATTACCTTTTTGTATATATGCTGGGTTTCACAGTGGGGAAATGGCTGAGGCTGTGGAACTGTGACCTGTAATATTCTTTGAAATTTGCTCTCTAACTACTTGTTAGGTTGCACTTGGAAAGTTATCACTTCTATGTATGTATGTTATATTCTACAATAAAAAATATGATAAAAAAGTCAAACTCAAATATATATAGTCCAAAAAACTTAGCTCAATGAAATGGTTGAGTAAGCAGAAACAGTTTCCTAAATACATCAAGCAGAGTATTGATTTGACAATATAATAAACTCTCAATAAATGTTTTCAACATTATTATTACCTTAAAATGAGTTACTTAGTCTTTTACTCAAAATGTTACTCAGTTTCAACTTTAGAGCATGGCTAAAAATTTGTCTCCAGTTCTTGTGAGTGAACAGGCACAGGCTAGCCTTAAGCCAAATAAAAATACCTTACAGATATGGAGTTGAGATGGTACTATAATCTCAGTTTCACAGGGTAGAAAAGCGAGTCTTGTGTGGATAGGCAGGGGTCCCCGCGGACAGATACTGAAGCACTTCCCACAGAACGGCATGTCAGAGGCAAGGATGATGGAACCAAACCTTGAGTCAAGTGGTCAGTAGGAAATAATCTCAGAATGGCATTAAAAAGAATTTCATAAGTGCCTTATTCATTTGACAAGCTTGCCTTGCACCTCAACCCCACCAACCACTGGTGTTTCTTGCCAACATAAACTTTTGGAAATTGTGTGCTTTATTTAAACCTATTTGTGTTTCCTTGTGGGCCATAATGAATCCCAAGCTGGAAAGAACAGGTAACTTAAAAATTATTTTCTCTAAACTTTCACCACCAGATTGAAAAGGAAATGAATGTCAAGATCTGCTGTCTGGGATAATAAATTTGATTACCAGAAAATGCTCTTGGGTAAGAACATTGGGACAGGAAGTAGCAATACTCCGTGGCTGGTGAGGCAAAGCTGAATGTCAGCGCTTAATTGCAAAGCAGGAGGCCATTATCCACTGGCATCAATTCCCTTGGTGACTTGGTTTGTTTTAAAACAAATTATTAAAGCAGTGGGAGAGCAGTGCACTGGGTGGAAAAGCGCTGCCTCTCAGAAGGAGCTCTCTCCTGCCCTCTGGGGCATGGCAGCTTCACCACAGTGGCTGCTTTGCAGGCTGGGGAGGCTAAAGTGAGATCCAGAAAGTGTGAAGGGCCTCTGCCCACAGTTAGGTACTGCTGGGCTTCTAATCACACATTCACTCATGGCTGTCTGGGGGCAACGCCTGGACAGTCAGGTCTCATTCCTTTGCCATTAGCTAACTGGTAGTGTCTGGGGCAAATTAAACTGAGGGAGCCCAGGGTGGTAATGAAAAGAGCCTGGCAGACCTTCTTCCTCAGGGAGCATAATTGACCTGGGATCCCAGCTATTGTTCTGACGCTTATCACCCTAGGCCTCCAGCCACTGAGAGCAGCGGGGATACTAAGGCAGACCCATTCCTGGGAGATGAGGGACACCTTGGCTGTTCGACCTTGGCTTGAGAACTCTGTGGCCGACTGTCTTTAGCTCAAGGACTCCCTGATGGCCATGCTGAAGCTGTCTTAGGCTCCACAGTGGTCTAGGACAATTTCATCCCACCTTTTCCGGCTTTCCTTCCTCCAGGGTCAGACTTGAATTGTGGTCTGACAACTAACTCTTCCAGCTTCCTGCCTCCTTTCCTATTTCTTTCCACAGGGGTGTCTCCTCTAATAAGATTCTTGCTGTTTTAATCCCAAATAGGTGTCTACTATCAGAGCACCCAGACTAAAACAGACTCATTTTCCTCTTTCGTGAAATAGGAATATTCCTTCTTGCTTTCCTTTGCAGAGTTGTTATAAAGATCAAATAAGACCATGCTTGAGAAATGCTAAAAACAATGCCTGGCATTGGAGTGTATTGGAAAGAATGAAGTTATTTCAGGATACTTGTTTTTCCCATTACTTTGCTTTGTTTTGTTTGGAAATGTTTTTGTTTTTTTTAATTTGATAAGGAAAGTAATTAAAATAAATAAAAATGAGAACAATGCCTGACAAATAGCAGGTGATCATATAAATACTAGCTATTCCCTATTCTTGTTCTGTGGAGCCACATGTGCGTTGAGCCGCAGGCCAGAAATTTACTGGAATCTGTGTTCCCAGCAGGTTTAAGAGCTGAGACAGTGGCGGAGGGCACATTTTCCCCCTATCTCATGGGCTTTGTCTCACAGAAGTTAAATACTTCTGCGAGCCATTTCTGTATTCTGGGAAGTTTTGGCCTTTTTTTTTTTTTTTTTTTTTTCAGGATGATTACAGAAATATTTAGGAAAGGAAGAATCTCTTTCTGTGCAGTGTGGAAGATTAGTTCTCAGCCCCTTAAACCTTTGAATTCCAGTTGACATTTTCCTCTCCCAATGAAACTTGAATTTAAGCCATGCTTCTAACTTGCCAAATGGCAAACTTGTGCTCCCAGTGAAAAGAATTAGTGAGAAAGAGGAGGAAACTGGAGAAGATGGGGATAGGCACTGAGTGTGTGGCAGCCTGGTCCCCCACCCACATGATCGCTCTGCTAACAAGCCATGCAAAATGGTCTCACTCCCAGCCTGGCACAGGGAGTGGAAATCTTGGTTTTATCAGATTTATTCCAGACACACAGGAGCCATAGATGTCTGTATTTAATTAAGGAAAAGTAATTAAACTTAAAGGTGTGTGTTATCTCTGAAGCACAAATATATAATGAATATATATCAAAGGCTACATTTTTTCTAGGCAAACAGACATTTTTAAAAAGCCAGCTGGCAAGAATGGAATTGGGTGATGGGTAACCAGCAGTGTTACTATCAAATCAGGCACCAGGAACATTTTTAAAGTCAGCTCTTAACAACAATATTGAGGGAGGATGGATTTTTAAAAGGACAGTTAAGCTTTCAGCATAGTTATATTTTTAAAGTCCAAGTTCAAGGCTTTCTTTGTTGAAGTCTGCTCTATGTACCTTCCTCCTTCAGCAATTTAGCTTTTCTTTTCTTCAACTTTACTGTTTTACAGATGAAAACTTCACCAGAAACAAATTTTATTCTGTTGTTTGCACAGTCCAAGGGTCTTGCAAATCTCTTAGGCTTTTGACCTTGGGCAGTTCAGTCTCTGTTTATGCATAAGCCTGCCCAGCAGGATATTAATATAAATACTCTCCTTACCCAGATAGAGAGCCTCCCTTTGCATGTGTTCTAGATTCAGATGTTTGGGTGACTTGGCACTCAGACCAAATGTGTCAGAAACTTTAAACTCAGTTATGCATCCATTAGGAAAATATTCACAGATGCTCATTCCTAATATTCATTGTTATTCTAATTTGGCAGTTCCAAATGGAGCCTGACTGCAGTTATCCCAAAGGCAAGACTTTTGGCCTTTGGGGTGGAAATGCAAGGACTCCTAGGAAGTCCTGGAAGGGAAGGTTGTCCTGTCCCTTCACTTTACGAATTGGTAAGCCATGGTGCAGGGAACATACCAGATGGCACTCAGAGCTGGCTGATATCCTCAGTGCTCATTCTGGTTGTTCTAGAACTGGTCTGCTGCTTTGCACAACCTCAGAGGAGACTTACCTCTTGGAGCTGTACAATGCAGACTGTACTGCCATAATGTAGAATCAGACAGTGTGAGAGGTGCTGGCAACCAACATCTTTTAGCCCACTCTGCCTAGTTCTCAAAGGTGGATTCTAGGGGCCTAGAAGATAACTTGCCTGGGATCTCACAGGCTTGAAAGGTAAAGCCAAGAATGGACTTCACTGCTTCCAATTAAAGTGCTCACCTAGAATACCAGGTGGCCTTCTTACTCTGTCATACTTCGGGGAAATTAATAGTGGTAGGACGAACTATGTATATAAACATGTTCTTAATTCTACTCCCATTCCTGTGGGTGTGAACCTGTTGTTAACAGGAACTATTAAAGATGTTATTTTTAGTTAAGTTGTAGCCAACTGTATCAGGATTGGTCTTAATCCTATTTCTGGAGGCCTCATGAAAAACAGCCATGGGGGGGAGCTGGAAGCTGGAACCAAACCTGGCAGAGACAAGTGAGGACATAGCCATGTGATGGGAAAGCCAAAGATCCCAGGGATTTCTGGCCAGCCAGAAAGCCACCAGCCCCAGAAGGAAGCCAGCCTTCTAGCCTCTGAGAGCGTGACACAATAGATTCCTGTTGTTTAAGCCAACACATTGTGTGGCATTTGTCATAGCAGTCAGGAAACTAAGGCTTTAGTTTGGGATTTATTTTTTATCAATCCTTCTTCTTAATGTATATATGATAATATTTGAATTTTTGGGAGCATGGGGAGTTGGAATATTGTATTATTTTCCTTCCTCTTTCTGTGTGCTCTTTATCAGAGCAAAGATTTGCAATTAGTTTATGAACCTGAAAGAAGTCAGCTCCTTCTATGAGGAAGATCTTTGTACAATAAAGGTGACTTCTCCTGGGGAAGACTTGCCCTTTGGTAAATTTTCCCAACAAGAATCTATCCTCTAGCTTAGCTGGATTTTACAATCCATTTTGTAGCCCAGGGCATTTATCTGACTGTGTCCTTGGAACCAAAAGGCTCAGCAAAGTATTTCTAGTTATTTCTTGAAACTTGGAAAATATTTTATAATGTATGAATGTGTGGATATGTATATATGTTTAATGAACATTTATTGAATACTTTGCTCTGCACCAGGCACTGAGATAAGCACTTTACATTTCTTACTTAATCTTACTAACCACCATATGTGGAAGGTATCCCCGTTTAATGGATGAGGAAACTGGGCCTTTGAGGGGTTAAGTGACTTATCTAAACCTTATAGGTAGCTAGTTGCACAACTTATCTCCTGAGTTCTGAACCCATACTTTAAGCCCAAATACTATACTGCTCTCTTTGTGAAGAGTATGCCCAGTTACCTTTAACATCCAGGTCTGGAGTTCTCAGCAGAAGCTTTCCAACTGCTAAATCATTAAAAATCACTTGATCTTCCATCAGGAAAGCGAGTACCCGCCTTCTTGTGTCCACTCTGCCCAGGCTCTGTTAAGTATAAAAGGAAAAGACAAGAATTCAGTTCCTTGTCCACAACCAATTGCTTTAGGGTTTATTTAATCTATTTTCCAGGTCAAAAGAGATCCTTGGGAAGGAATTAATTTCACAGAAAATATGCCTCTGAATGGAAGACAAACTTAGCTTTCCCCTTTACTCTCAGTTTACCCTCTCTTAAAATGATGAGCCTTTAAAACTATGAGCTGAGCCTTTAAAGTTATGAACTGCCCTTTTTCACATTTCGAATCTTCCCATTCAAAGAGGCAACTTCCAATCTGATGTTCCTATTGATTTGGACCTCCAAAGAGCAAAATTCTTATAGAGTGGGTCAGCTTCATTTTATTTTGTTTTGTGGATCCAAATATTGTCAGTGCTTAGGGGAATAATTTGCTAAGAAATGAAACCTTGACAGACAAAATAAGAAAGGTGTCTGTGCTTGTATTACTTTTTTTTTTTCATTTTTATTGAGATTGTTCAGATACCATACAATTATCCAAAAATCCAAAGTGTATAATCACTTGATCCTGGGTACCCTCATACAGCTGTGCATCCATCACCACATTTAATTTTTGTCCAATTTTTAGAAACTTTTCATTACTCCGGACAAAGAATAAAGTGAAAGATGAAAAAAGAAAAAAAAGAAAAGGAAACTCTAATCCTCCCCTATCCCTAACCAACCCCCCTCAATTGTTGACTCATAGTATTGGTATAGTACATTTATTACCGTTTATGAAAAAATGTTGAAATACTACTAACTGTAGTATATAATTTGCAATAGGTATATATTTATTCCCTATATGCCCCTCTATTATTAACTTCTAATTGTATTGGCATACATTTGTTCTGGTTCATGGAAGTGATTTCTAGTATTTGTACAGTTGATCATGGACATTGCCCACCATAGGATTCAGTTTTATACATTCCCATCTTTTGACCTCCAACCTTCCTTCTGGTGACATATATGACTCTGAGCTTCCCCTTTCCACCTCATTCACACACCATTTAGCGCTGTTAGTTATTCTCACATCTTGCTACCAACACCCCTGTTCATTTCCAAACATTTAAGTTCATCCTAATTGAACATTCTGCTCATACTAAGCAACCACTCCCCATTCTTAAGCCTTGTCCTATATCTTGGTACCTTATATTTCATGTCTATGAGTTTACATATTATGATCAGTTCCTATCAGTGAGACCCTGCAATAATTGTCCTAATGTCTCTGGCTTATTCCACTCAGTATATTGCCCTCGAGGTTTTGTCATCAACCCATTTTTTTTTAATATGGTTTTGTTCACTCACCATACATTCCATCCCAAGTAAATAATCGATGGTTTTCTGCATGGTCAGTCATACATTTATGTGTTCACCACCTTCACCATTATCTATATAAGAGCATCTACATTTCTTCCACAAGGCAGGAGGGAGAGTCAAAGAAGGTAGAGAGGCAAAAGAAAGAGGAAAAAAAAAGACAGCTAGGAAGCAGCAAAAGGAAAAATAACCTTAAATCAAAGTAGAATAAAGAATCAGACAATACCACCAATGTCAAGTGTCTAACATGCCTCCCCTATCCCCCCCTCTTATCTGCATTCACCTTGGTATATCACCTTTGTTACATTAAAGGAAGCATAATACAATGATTCTATTAATTACAGTGTCTAGTTTATGTTGATTACATCCCTCCCTCAATGCCTCCCCATTTTTAACACCTTGCAAGGTTGACATTTGCTTGTTCTCCCTCGTAAAAGAACATATTTGTACATTTTACCACAATTGTTGAATACTCTAGATTTCACCAAGTTACACAGTCCCAGTCTTTATCTTTCCTCCTTTCTTCTGGTGTCTCACATGCTCCCCACCTTCCTCTCTCAACCGTATTCATAGTTACCTTTGTTCAGTGTACTTACATTGCTGTGCTACCATCTCCCAAAATTGTGTTCCAAACCATACACTCCTGTCTTCTATCACCCTGTAGTGCTCCCTTTAGTATTTCCTTTAGGGCAGTTGTCTTGTTCACAAAGTCTCTCATTGTCTGTTTGTCAGAAAATATTTTGAGCTCCCCCTCATATATGAAGGACAGCTTTGCTGGATATAGGATTCTTGGTTGGTGGTTTTTCTCTTTCAGTATCTTAAATATTTCACAGCACTTCCTTCTTGCCTCCATGGTTTCTGCTGAGAGATCTGCACATAGTCTTATTAAGCTTCCTTTGTATGTAATGGATCGCTTTTCTCTTGCTGCTTTCAGGATTCTCTCTTTGCCTTTGACATTTGATAATCTGATTATTAAGTGTCTTGGCATAGGCCTATTCAGATCTCTTCTGTTTGGAGCATGCTGCGCTTCTTGGATCTGTAATTTTATGTCTTTCATAAGAGATGGGAAATTTTCATTAATTATTTCCTCTATTATTGCTTCTTCCCCTTTTCCCTTCTCTTCTCCTTCTGGGACACCAATGATACGTACATTATTGTACTTTGTTTCATCCTTGAGTTCCCGGAGACGTTGCGCATATTTTTTCATTCTTTTCTCCATCTGTTCCTTTGCGTGTAGGCTTTCAGGTGTTTTGTTCTCCAGTTCCTGAGTGTTTTCTTCTGCCTCTTGAGATCTGCTGTTGTATGTTTCCATTGTGTCTTTCATCTCTTGTGTTATGCCTTTCATTTCCATAGATTCTACTAGTTGTTTTTTTGAACTTTCGATTTCTGCCGTATATATGTCCAGTGTTTCCTTTACAGCCTCTATCTCTTTTGCGATATCTTCTCTAAACTTTTTGAATTGATTTAGCCTTAGTTGTTTAAATTCCTGTATCTCAGTTGCAGTGTACATTTGTTCCTTTGACTGGGCCATAATGTTGTTTTTCTTAGTGTAGATTGTAATTTTCTGTTGTCTAGGCATGGTTTCCTTGGTTATCCAAATCAGGTTTTCCCAGACCAGAACAGGCTCAGGTCCCAGAGGGAAGAAATATTCAGTATCTGGTTTCCCTGAGGGTGTGTCTTAGAAAATTGCTCCACCCTTTGATGCTTCAGGTCACTGTGCTTTTCTGCCCAGCAGGTGATGCCTGTTAGCCTATAATTCTTGACTGGTGTGAGGAGGTATGGCCGTGTTCCCCCAGGCTCTGGGGTCTGGTTCTGAATGGAAAGGGCCCCACCCCTTTCCTCTTAGAGAAGATAGACCCCTGGGGGGGTCATTAGCATTTCAATGGTCTCTCTCTCTGCTTGTGCTGTCTCCACCCTTCTCTGAGTCACAGCCCTGCAAACTGAGAATGACTGGGGCTTTCTCCACTGAGCCAAAAAAGAAACAGATAGTCCCCTTCAGACCTAGTCCAAGGCGACCCTCCGGCTCTCCAAGGTCAGTTGTCACCCAAAGCCTCTGTCTGTTTTTTGGGGACTCGTATCTGTAGTGAGCAGTTCACACTAACTACTTAAAACCCCAGTTGGAGCTCAGCCGAGCTATATTCGCTTGCTGGGAGAGAGCTTCTCTCTGGCACCACGAGGCTTTGCAGCTCGGGCTATGGGGGAGGGGGTCTCGTGACTTGGATCCTCAGGTTTTACTTACAGATTTTATGCTGTATTCGCGGGCATTCCTCCCAATTCAGGTTGGTGTATGATGAGTGGACGGTCTCGTTTGTCCCCCCGCAGTTATTCTGGATTATTTACTTGTTGTTTCTGGTTTTTTGTAGTTGTTCCAGGGGGACTACTTAGCTTCCACTCCTCTCTATGCTGCCATCTTGCCCAACTCCTGTGCTTGTATTACTTTTATGAATGGTCCTAGAATAATTCAGTGGTTTCTGATGCATTATCGGTTAGCATAACATTTTTAGTAGGGTTAAATTGGATTTATTTTATATTTTTGAAATTCTAATAATACTCCTCAGTATATATGTTAAAATAGACCAATATGGTCTGTCCTGGAATGTAAGGAATAATAGGAATATTCATTAAATATTAATATTAAAGAAATGAAGAAAAAAGACATGATAATATTGATACCCACCAAAAAAGATCTGATAAAATTCAACAAGCATTCTTAGTACAAATTCTTGCTAAGAGGAATAGAAAGAAATACCTGTAATATTAAAAACTCACACAAACATACACATGCACACACACACATATCAGAAATGAATATCAAATATGTTTAAAAAGTGAAATATGAAAAGAATTCCATTAAAGTAAGAATCGCCCTAGATAGATCATTATCAATGCTGTCATTTAACTTAGTCTGAACTTTTGAAAATCAGGTAAAGCAAAAGTTATCAAAGACATACTAGGTGTTTGGTTGATAAGTCAGAGTGACAGCATTTTTGGTGTTTGGCATTGCTTACGTTACACTTCATTAAAGATCTGTGGCCAGAGAGTTATGAGACTGTAGGCATCGTCAGTCTTGGATGTTGAATCTACCCCTCACCGTCCACAGCCTTGCTAGGTCCCTGACAGCTATTTGGCAGCAATGGGGCTGTGCCTGGTGTGACTAACTGCCACTTTGGGTTTCTGTAACTGACTCTGCACTCCTGCCTCTCCAGGTAAGAGGAGCAACCCTGGTTTATCTTCTCAATAAAGTCCTGACCCAAAATCAATGTCTCAGCCAATCTCAGCCGCCACACATTCATGATGTAGCTTTGCCATGATATTTAAGCATGATCATCACCCAATTTAGCACAATGGTTAAGCATGACCCTGAAAGCCCGATCCCAATCCTGGTTCTGCCAGTTTCTAGCTGGGTGACTTGAGGCTCGATACTTAACCTTTCTGTGCATTGGAGTCCTCATCTTGTAAAATGGGAAGGACGATAGCAATAGTATCTACTTTAAAATGTTGTTGTAAGGATTAAATGAGTTAGTGTAAGTAAAGTGCCCTGAAGTGTTTGCTACTCCTGCTAAAACTTTTGTGAAATGTGCCCTAGCAGGGTAAAGTAGTATATTTGTGTATGATGCATCAACTCTTCTCTTACACAACTTCCATAAACAATCTTCACCTCTGCCCAGTTTGGCTCTACCAGGAGTCAGGGCAAGCTACTCTTTCACATCATGTTAGAGCCACAAGGGAGATTGCAGATGGTTTAATCCAAGTTCAGAGCTAGCTTGTAATTTGAATGTTATTTTATTCCCACTTTTTAAATGAAATTTATGCTCATAACACAAGAACAGTAATAATGAACAATAAAACCACCCAATCTTACTAGGCTATTTCCCTTGTGGGAAAGTTGAATGTGACATGTTTTCTAATTCTAAAGTACTTGGAATAAGTAAGCAAATGAAAAAATTACATGGCATTTTCAGATTTTCTTTACCACTTACTTCTTTAATGCTCTGGATACCATGAATGCAAAGTGGAATAGTCTTCTTATCCACATCTCCCTGGGTCTCACCCAAGGTCAAACTCATTTAATATTACATGAATGCTGAAGCTTTGTAGCCTACAGATCATGACATAAAGGTTAAACTCAAAGTCCCAAAGCCTCAGAACAGGAAATAAGGCAAAATTCTCTAGTAGTAATCCTTCTCAACCATTATTTCCCAAGAGACTTTAAATCGGTCCTGTGACACACTCAATTTGCTTCCATAATCATCATTTTTATTTCTGTCCTTATTGTCCATTTTGAAAATTAAGCTAGGGACTTCCAGCACAGGTTCCTTTCTAAGTGTCTTATTAAACACAAGGGGCTAGCTTCTAACTGATATGTAAAGGGATCTTAAATAGAAGTTGTTTTAATGTTCATAGCTACATTATTTATAAGAGTCAAGAAAGACTAGCTGTCAGTGAGAGGTCCATTTTTTACAGATGAATGATAAAGCTGGCTAAAGTAAGAAATGGAAAGCTGAATCCTGATGATGATCCACTGTAATTTTTTTGTATTGAATCTAAAATCATAGCTGCTTAGCTCCCTGATTTCCAAGAAAAAACAATTGAAAATTTTAACACCATCACCACAACCCTATGACAGTCATGTCAAAAGGAATCTGTGACTTACTCACAGATGCCTGGAATCTACAATTAAAGAGTCATTCTTTAGCTCAGTGCTTCCTATGTTTGGTTAATCCTCAGAGTCACCTGTATTCCTTGACCACACCTGACCTGCTGAATCATAAACTTAGGAGAGGGATTCAGTAATATTCATTTTTCATATGGATTCAAGGTGTTACTGGGGTTTTACCATGTTCAAGAAGCTCTGCTTTGGTTTAAGATTTATGGTCTCTTATTAAGGGACACTTATCCCTGGCAATTGAAATAATTTAAGCTCCTTAGTGAATTATTTACATCTGAATCTGTATGATCCAATCCTGAGGATAATTTTGAAGCAAGGGCTGAGTAACATCACTGATGAAGAAAGGAGAGAGTGGAAAAGGGAAGACAAATTTCTGCATTATTGCCCAAGAGTGGGCCTGGTACCTACTCCTAATGTCAAGAGCTCAGGAGAAAACTAAACTCTACTATGGGGAGTTTACATTTGGTTCTTTCTTGGCTCCTCAGTTTCGTGATACTTCCTAGAGATAGAAATGATGATTGCTTAGTCTGAATATTATTGTGATAGTTTATATTAAAATAGGTGCTCCTCTTTGGGGAAAGGATAAGCAGAATAAATTAATTTTCATGTATGTTTTTAATGTGCTGAAGATACAAGACCCTACATGTTTAGACAAATTATACTCTAAAAGGTTTTTTCTAAGTTTATTTTTTTATAATATCATAATGCAAAATAGCTTCCGGTGTATTGTTTTCTAAATTCGTGTTTCATTATATATTGAAATCCAAAGCATTTGTTTCCATTTAGCAATTGTGGGAATCTAGGTTCTTGATTCTTGTAGACTAGGTCTAGGATATGAGTAAACCTCTGTATTCTGGAATGAGAGGATAGAGATCATGCTAGAGAATTCAATACTCCTTTTCCAGTCACAAATAAAAACATTGGCAAACATTAAGCATCTGTTCCCACATCCACACTGCCTGAAGATCATCTCTATCATATTTGGATTTTTTGTAACACGATAAAATCAGAATTACCTGTATATATGCATACAAAGTTCATTTTGAAATGACTTATTGGGCTCCATTTTAAAAAATTATGATTCTGGCAAGGCTTATTTTATTCTAGCTAATTATGTGTAAATGAAGAACTTGAACGGATCACAAAATGATGAATGCAAGTGCAAAACTCATAGTCCAATATATATCTTTCCTTTAAATTATAAAGAAAGATGTCTTTTTATTTTTAATTCTCTCTTTATTTTCTGACTTTTACTGCCCTTTGAGTCATGAAATATATTAAATAATATCAACTTATACAACTAAATTATAAATCGATACCATTGAAATGAACAAAGAAAATATGATAGAGATTGAATAAATAAATGAATGTATAGATTTATGGATAGATTTCAAGCAGGAGAGAGATACGACCTCCTTTTTATTTGATAAATATCACTGTATTATCAGTGGAAAATTGATTCAGAAAAAGGTGAGGAGACCAATAAAAAGACTTGTTAAGGAGTGACCAAAGCCCCCTAAAATGCATGGTACTAAAAGAGTTTCAAGAAAACAGACCTTGGGGACGTTACTGATAGGCAGCCTCCCTGTGTTTTCCAGATCTAGGGACCAGTGTTCTTATTTTACAGTGATGACTAGGTTCCATGAGCTCATGTAGCTAATTAGTGGTATATATTGGATTTTTTTTTTAATTCAGTTTTATTGAAATATATTCACAAACCATACAGTCATCCATGGTATACAATCAACTGTTCACAGTATGATCATATAGTTATGCGTTCATCACCACAATCTATTTCTGAACATTTTCCTTACATCAGAAAGAATCAGAATAAGAATAAAAAATAAAAGTGAAAAGAGAATACCCAAACCATCCCCCCATCCCACCCTATTTGTCATTTAGTTTTTACTCCCATTTTTCTACTGATTTTTTTTCAATTTTTTAACTTTGTTTATCAAAAAATTAAAAACAAACAGGCAAACAACAACCAAAAAAACCCCACAACATTTCAAACAAAGCAATGGATTAAGGAAAACAAATAACCTAAAATAACTACTTTGCTTCCAATATGTTCCTACCATACCCCAAGAAAATTAATAAACCATGTCCAAACAGAGGAGTAAGAAAAACAAATAATCTAAAATAACTACATTGCTTCCAACATGTTCCTACCATACCCCAAGAAAATTAACAACCCCTAAGAAAACAAAGGAATAAGAGAAAAAAAAAACCTAAAATAACTCTATTGCTTCCAACATGATCTTACTATATCCAAGAAAGTTTACAAACCATAATCATTCCTGAGCATTCCCATAACATTGAGATTACCCTCCATAGTTTATCTGTTCTTATTAGATTATCATTCCCCCTCCACTAATTGGTATCTCTAGGTCCCCTACATTCTACAGTATAAAACATTGTACATTTTTCACAGAATTCACATTAGTGGTAACATACAATATTTCTCTTTTTGTGCCTGGCTTATTTTGCTCAGCATTATGTCTTTTTTTTTTATCTTCATTTTATTGAGATATATTCATATACCACGCAGTCATACAAAACAAATTGTACTTTCGATTGTTCACAGTACCATTACATAGTTGTACATTCATCACCCAAATCAATCCCTGACACCTTCATTAGCACACACACAAGAATAACAAGAATAATAATTAGAGTGAAAAAGAGCAATTGAAGTAAAAAAGAACACTGGGTACCTTTGTCTGTCTGTTTCCTTCCCCTATTTTTCTACTCATCCATCCATAAACTAGACAAAGTGGAGTGTGGTCCTTATGGCTTTCCCAATCCCATTGTCACCCCTCATAAGCTACATTTTTATACAACTGTCTTCGAGATTCATGGGTTCTGGGTTGTAGTTTGATAGTTTCAGGTATCCACCACCAGCTACCCCAATTCTTTAGAACCTAAAAAGGGTTGTCTAAAGTGTGCGTAAGAGTGCCCACCAGAGTGACCTCTCGGCTCCTTTTCGATTCTCTCTGCCACTGAAGCTTATTTCATTTCCTTTCACATCCCCCTTTTGGTCAAGAAGATGTTCTCCGTCCCACGATGCCAGGTCTACATTCCTCCCCGGGAGTCATATTCCATGTTGCCAGGGAGATTCACTCCCCTGGGTGTCTGATCCCACGTAGGGGGGAGGGCAGTGATTTCACCTTTCAAGTTGGCTTAGCTAGAGAGACAGGGCCACATCTGAGCAACAAAGAGGCATTCGGGAGGAGGCTCTTAGGCACAACCATAGGGAGGCTTAGCCTCTCCTTTGCAGCAACCATCTTCCCAAGGGTAAAACCTGTGGTAGAGGGCTCAACCCATCAAACCACCAGTCCCCTATGTCTGTGGTCATGTTAGCAACCATGGAGGTGGGGTAGGCGAATACCCCTGCATTCTCCACAGGCTCCTCAAGGGGGCACTACATCTTTTTTTTTTCCTTGTTTTTTTTTTTTTTTTTAACTTTCCCTTCTTTTTTAAATCAACTGTATGAAAAAAAAGTTAAAAAGAAAACAAACATACAATAAAAGAACATTTCAAAGAGACCATAACAAGGGAGTAAGAGAAAGACAACTAACCTAAGATAACTGCTTAACTTCCAACATGTTCCTACTTTACCCCAAGAAAGTTACCTAATATAGCAACATTTCTGTGAACTTGCTCCTACTATATCCATCAGAAATTCACAGACCATAGTCATTCCTGGGCATCCCCAGAACGTTAAATAGCTTATCTGTTCTTCTTGGATTATTGATCCCCCTTCCTTAATTGCTCTCTGTTGCTAGTTCCCCTACATTCTACATTATAAGCCATTTGTTTTACATTTTTCAAAGTTCACATTAGTGGTAGCATATAATATTTCTCTTTTTGTGCCTGGCTTATTTCGCTTAGCATTATGTCTTCAAGGTTCATCCATGTTGTCATATGTTTCACGAGATCGTTCCTTCTTACTGCCGCGTAGTATTCCATCATGTGTATATACCACATTTTATTTATCCACTCATCTGTTGAAGGACATTTGGGTTGTTTCCATCTTTTGGCAATTGTGAGTAATGCTGCTATGAACATTGGCGTGCAGATATCTGTTCGTGTCACTGCTTTCCGATCTTCCGGGTAGATACCGAGAAGTGCAATCGCTGGATCGAATGGTAACTCTATATCTAGTTTTCTAAGGAACTGCCAGACTGACTTCCAGAGTGGCTGAACCATTATACAGTCCCACCAACAGTGAATAAGAGTCCCAATTTCTCCACATCCCCTCCAGCATTTGTAGTTTCCTGTTTGTTTAATGGCAGCCATTCTAACCGGTGTTAGATGGTATCTCATTGTGGTCTTAATTTGCATCTTTCTAATAGCTAGTGAAGCTGAACATTTTTTCATGTGTTTCTTGGCCATTTGTATTTCCTCTTCAGAGAACTGTCTTTTCATATCTTTTGCCCATTTTATAATTGGGCCGACTGTACTATTGTCATTGAGTTGTAGGATTTCTTTATATATGCAAGATATCAGTCTTTTGTCAGATACATGGTTTCCAAAAATTTTTTCCCATTGAGTTGGCTGCCTCTTTACCTTTTTGAGAAATTCCTTTGAGGTGCAGAAACTTCTAAGCTTGAGGAGTTCCCATTTATCTATTTTCTCTTTTGTTGCTTGTGCTTTGGGTGTAAAGTCTAGGAAGTGGCCGCCTAATACAAGGTCTTGAAGATGTTTTCCTACATTATCTTCTAGGAGTTTTATGGTACTTTCTTTTATATTGAGATCTTTGGTCCATTTTGAGTTAATTTTTGTGTAGGGGGTGAGGTAGGGGTCCTCTTTCATTCTTTTGGATATGGATATCCAACTCTCCCAGCCCCATTTGTTGAAAAGACCATTATGACTCAGTTCAGTGACTTTGGGGGCCTTATCAAAGATCAGTCGGCCATAGATCTGAGGGTCTATCTCCGAATTCTCAATTCGATTCCATTGATCTATATGTCTATCTTTGTGCCAGTACCATGCTGTTTTGGCAACTGTGGCTTTATAATAAGCTTCAAAGTCAGGGAGTGTAAGTCCTCCCACTTCGTTTTTCTTTTTTAGAGTGTCTTTAGCAATTCGAGGCATCTTCCCTTTCCAAATAAATTTGATAACTAGCTTTTCCAAGTCTGCAAAGTAGGTTGTTGGAATTTTGATTGGGATTGCATTGAATCTGTAGATGAGTTTGGGTAGAATTGACATGTTAATGACATTTAGTCTTCCTATCCATGTACATGGAATATTTTTCCATCTTTTAAGGTCCCCTTCTATTTCTTTTAGTAGAGTTATGTAGTTTTCTTTGTATAGGTCTTTAACATCTTTGGTTAAGTTTATTCCTAGGTACTTGATTTTTTTAGTTGCTATTGAAAATGGTATCTTTTTCTTGAGTGTCTCTTCAGTTTGTTCATTTCTAGCATATAGAAACATTACTGACTTATGTGCATTAACCTTGTATCCCGCTACTTTGCTAAATTTGTTTATTAGCTCTAGTAGCTGTATCATCGATTTCTCAGGGTTTTCTAGATATAAGATCATATCATATGCAAACAATGACAGTTTTACTTCTTCTTTTCCAATTTGGATGCCTTTTATTTCTTTGTCTTGCCGGATTGCCCTGGCTAGCACTTCCAGCACAATGTTGAATAACAGTGGTGACAGCGGGCATCCTTGTCTTGTTCCTGATCTTAGAGGGAAGGCTTTCAGTCTCTCACCATTGAGTAGTATGCTGGCTGTGGGTTTTTCATATATGCTCTTTATCATGTTGAGGAAGTTTCCTTCAATTCCTACCTTTTGAAGTGTTTTTATCAAAAAGGGATGTTGGATTTTGTCAAATGCTTTTTCAGCATCTATTGAGATGATCAATTGATTTTTCCCTTTTGACTTGTTAATGTGTTGTAATACATTGATTGATTTTCTTATGTTGAACCATCCTTGCATGCCTGGAATGAACCACACTTGGTCATGGTGTATGATTTTTTTAATGTGTCTTTGGATTCGATTTGCAAGTATTTTGTTGAGGATTTTTGCATCTATATTCATTAGGGAGATTGGCCGGTAGTTTTCCTTTTTTGTAACATCTTTGCCTGGTTTTGGTATTAGATTGATGTTAGCTTCATAAAATGAGTTAGGTAGTGTTCCATTTTCTTCAATGTTTTGAAAGAGTTTGAGTAAGATTGGTGTCAGTTCTTTCTGGAAAGTTTGGTAGAATTCCCCTGTGAAGCCATCTGGCCCTGGGCATTTATTTGTGGGAAGATTTTTGATGACTGATTGGATCTCTTTGCTTGTGATGGGTTGGTTGAGGTCTTCTATTTCTTCTCTGGTCAGTCTAGGTTGTTCATATGTTTCCAGGAAATTGTCCATTTCCTCTACATTATCCAGTTTGTTGCCATACAGTTGTTCATAGTATCCTCTTATAATTTTTTTAATTTCTTCAGGATCTGCAGTTATGTCACCTTTTTCATTCATTATTTTGTTTATATGGGTCTTCTCTCTTTTTGATTTTGTCAGTCTAGCTAGGGGCTTGTCAATCTTGTTGATCTTCTCAAAGAACCAACTTTTGGTGATATTTATCCTCTCTATTGTTTTTTTGTTCTCTATGTCATTTATTTCTGCTTTAATCCTTGTTATTTCTTTTCTTCTACTTGGTTTAGGATTGGTTTGCTGTTCATTTTCTAGCTTCTTCAGTTGATCCATTAGTTCTTTGATTTTGGCTCTTTCTTCCTTTTTAATATATGCGTTTAGTGCTATAAATTTCCCCCTTAGCACTGCTTTTGCTGCATCCCATAGGTTTTGGTATGTTGTGTTCTCATTTTCATTCGTCTCTATATATTTAGCAATTTCTCTTGCTATTTCTTCTTTAACCCACTGATTGTTTAGGAGTGTGTTGTTTAACCTCCAGGTATTTGTGAATTTTCTAAGTCTCTGATGGTTATTGACTTCTAATTGTATTCCATTGTGGTCAGAGAATGTGCTTTGAATAATTTCAATCTTTTTAAATTTATTGAGGCTTGTTTTATGTCCCAGCATATGATCTATTCTGGAGAAAGTTCCATGAGCACTAGAAAAGTATGTGTATCCTGGTGATTTGGGATGTAATGTCCTGTATATGTCTGTTAAATCTAATTCATTTATCAGATTGTTTAGGTTTTCAATTTCCTTATTGGTCTTCTGTCTGGTTGATCTATCTATAGGAGAGAGTGATGTGTTGAAGTCTCCCACAATTATTGTGGAAACATCAATTGCTTCCTTTAGTTTTGCCAGTGTTTCTCTCATGTATTTTGTGGCACCTTGGTTGGGTGCATAGACATTTACGATTGTTATTTCTTCTTGCTGAATTGCCCCTTTTATTAGTACGTAGTGGCCTTCTTTGTCTCTCAAAACATCCCTGCATTTGAAGTCTATTTTATCTGAGATTAATATTGCTACACCTGCTTTCTTTTGGCTGTAGCTTGCATGAAATATTTTTTTCCATCCTTTCACTTTCAGTTTCTTTGTGTCCCTGTGTCTAAGATGAGTCTCTTGTATGCAACATATTGATGGTTCATTTTTTTTGATCCATTCTGCGAATCTATATCTTTTAATTGGGGAGTTTAATCCATTTACATTCAACGTTATAACTGTGAAGGCATTTCTTGAATCAGCCATCTTATCCTTTGGTTTATGTTTGTCATAATTTTCCCCTCTGTCTATTAATATCGTTTATTGTACCCATACCGAATCTCTTTAGTACTGAACCTTTCTCCAAGTCTCTCTGTCCTGTCTTTGTTTCTCTGTCTGTAGGGCTCCCTTTAGTATCTCCAGTAGGGCAGGTCTCTTGTTAGCAAATTCTCTCAGCATTTGTTTGTCTGTGAAAAATTTAAGCTCTCCCTCAAATTTGAAGGAGAGCTTTGCTGGATAAAGTATTCTTGGCTGGAAATTTTTCTCACTCAGAATTTTAAATATATCGTGCCACTGCCTTCTCGCCTCCATGGTGGCTGCTGAGTAGTCACTACTTAGTCTTATGCTGTTTCCTTTGTATGTGGTGAATTGCGTTTCTCTTGCTGCTTTCAGAACTTGCTCCTTCTCTTCTGTGTTTGATAGTGTGATCAGTATATGTCTCGGAGTGGGTTTATTTGGATTTATTCTATTTGGGGTTCGCTGAGCATTTATGATTTGTGTATTTATGTTGTTTAGATTTGGGAAGTTTTCCCCAACAATTTCTTTGAATACTCTTCCTAGACCTTTACCCTTTTCTTCCCCTTCTGGGACACCAATGAGTCTTATATTTGGACGTTTCATATTATCTATCATATCCCTGAGGTCCATTTTGATTTTTTCAATTTTTTTCCCCATTCTTTCTTTTATGCTTTCATTTTCCATTCTGTCATCTTCCAGGTCATTGATTCGTTGTTCAACTTCCTCTAGTCTTGTACTATGAGTGTCCAGAATCTTTTTAATTTGGTCAACAGTTTCTTTAATTTCCATAAGATCATCCATTTTTTTTATTTAGTCTTGCAATGTCTTCTTTATGCTCTTCTAGGGTCTTCTTGATTTCCTTTATCTCCCGTACTATGGTCTCACTGTTCATCTTTAGTTCTTTGAGTAGCTGCTCTAGGTGCTGTGTCTCTTCTGGTCTTTTGATTTGGGTGCTTGGGCTTGGGTTATCCATATCGTCTGGTTTTTTCATATGCTTTATAATTTTCTGTTGTTTTTGGCCTCGTGGCATTTGCTGAACTTGATAGGGTTCTTTTAGGATTTGTAGACCAATTGAAGTCCTTATCTCTATTTTTTCAGATCTCCAGCTTCGTGGAGTACACTTTCTCTAACTAACCAGCAGGTGGTGTCCACGAGCCACCTGTTCTCCACAAGCCTGTTCTCCCCTGCTTAGCCTTTTTGGTGAGTGGGGGAGTGAGTCTTGTGGGGTCCAATTGGTGTACCAAGCTTGCGTGTGTAGTTGGTGTTGCCTGCCCTGTATATGGGGCGTGTTTCTGGGCAGTCAGGGAGGGGGGGTGGCTCTAACAATCAAATCTCCCTGGTGATCCTAGAGTTTTAAAGCTGGTGCAATAGTCTAATCCTTCAGTTCAGTCCTGCCACAGTTTGTCTCTGCCACTGACCCACAAGTCCTTGGTATTGGCGTATGGCTCCCGAGACTTGCAAGTGGGCCCCTCTTCCAGGCTGTGCACCCCGGGTCCTCTGTTGAGGGATGACTGTGCTATGTCACAGGTGAGTGCCGTCCCCCCAGGGCAGTTCTGGGCTGCTGGGCTGTGTAGGGAGGCTCCCAGTCTGCTGAAATGATGGCTGAATGGGGCTTTGTTAATTCACACTGCTGTACCTTCCCAACTCTGGGACAATCAGCTGAGGTTGCAGGGAAGGCTAATGTCCATGCCCAGTTTTGTGGTGTGTGCCTGTTATTTGAAGCACTTCCGTCACACTGGGTTGTCTGGGGCAGTTCTGGGCTATGCGGCTGGCGATGGGCAGGAGTGTTTCCTGTCCACCAGGATGATGGCTGTGAGCGGACACCCCTCTTTTCTTGGGAAGTTGTGGTGTTTAGTGAATTTTCTCAGCCACTGGATTATTGCGTTTTGTCTCAGAGCTCTCCTAGTTCTGCTCTTGACTTGACCTGCCCAAATAGCAAGTCTTTGAAGCTTTCTGTATTGGGCTTCTTAGAGTAATTGTTTTAGAAAAAGAAAAAAGGATTAAAAAAAAACAAAACAAAACAAAAAAAGGGCCCTCCTCAGAGATCTAATGGGTTATTGAAATGCTAAGAGACAAAGCAACCAGGGCCATTAAGGAAAGGTCCACAGGGCAGAGAGATCAGCTTTTCTTCGGGATTTGCATATGCGCCTCAGGGCCCTTCCCCTTTCTCTGTTCACCAGAACTCCAAAAATCCTCCGCTTTTATTTTGGAGTTTTTCGTGTTGTTTTTTTTCTATGCCTGTCTCCTCTCTGCTGGGCTGGCTGCTCTCAGATTCTCTGGTGTCTTGTCTCCGTCTATCTATGGTTTGGTTAGAGTTTGGATCAGTAGAATGTGTTTCGGATAAGGGCTGTCACTGCAGTTCTCCCTTCTCCTTCCCGGAGCTGACAGCCCCTCCTCCCCCGGGAGTGAGCCTGGCAGGGAGGGGCGCGGGTCCCCTGGCCACAAAAACTTACAGATTTCACTGATCTCAGCAGTTCCACGTTTTCATGAGTGTTGTATGAAGTATGCCCAAAGTCAGATTGCTCTGTGGTGTACAGTCCACGCAGTTCCTGGCTTTCTACCTACTTTCCTGGAGGAGTAACTAAAACATACAGCTCACCAGTCTGCCATCTTGCCCCGCCTCTCCTATATATTGGATTTTAATACAGGTTTGCCTGGCTTTAAAATCACAGCATTATGTGTGTGTGTATTTAATGTCTTATGCAGCTCACAGTTGGTAAAAATGTCAATATTAGTAACTAATAAATTATTATATGAACCCGTTCCACATAAGAAGAATGATGTGTCTACATATCATAAAATCTTACTGAAAATTAGTATGACTTTAATACAAATAATGAAAATAATAATATCTAATGTTAATATTAATCTGAGCTTGACAATTACTTGTATTAAGCATATAATGTTAAACAAAAGATTTTTGAATGTTAATGCAGAATAAACAATACATATGAAGAGATTTCTCTCTGGGAGAAAAATTAAAAGTTAGAGGATAGGTGCAAAATTTTTAATGTTCAAGTTATTTAAGAAAAATAATATCCTTGTTTTAAAGGAGTAGCTGAGAAACATTGCTTGCACCATTGATTTCTTTGTTCTATAAAATTCTGTGTCTATATCCTTTACTGAGCAGATTTATATTATGGTAAAATCATTATTTTTATCACGAATGTAATTATTCAAAGCTAGTCTCTCAGTCATGACTAATTTTGTATTATGGTGACTCATATGTCTCACCATTAAAAAAGGAAACTTGTGCTTTAAGGTTTTTTAAGATAACTGAAGCTAAAGATTTTTATAGTTAACTTTTAGTTATATTTCTGTTTACTTAGGTATATTGAGCTAAATATTATAAGAACAGTATATGAATTGTTTTGACATTATTTTAAAAGGAAAAGTGTGACAATTAGCAGTACCACCAGTCTCAGTGCTATGTTTAGACTCAGGTGTAGTTTTACTAATTTAAAGCTTCATCTCTACTGCTACACTGCCAACATCACAACTCAGAATCACAGACTGGCCTCAAGACCAGGTGATACATTTTTGTAACTCTAATATCAGTGAGCCCTTAAGGACTGGTCTTTCTTGTCCTGAGTCAATGGTGTACCAGAAGTCTCCAAACAAAAAAAGACACACCAGTTTGCACTCTGGTGGTAACTGCTCTGAAAGGAAGAGATTTCCCATGATTCTTGGAGGATAAAAGGGTTTCAATTTCTCACAGCCTCTTTGAAGAGTAAGAACAAATTTTATTGGCTTCCATATCTCTAGAGGTAAGGGAGAGATGGAGACAGATTATCAAGGGACCCACACTAGTTCATGATTCCTTGTCGTTTAGTGCCTTCTCAAACCTGTAGGCAGGGGGCATGCTGGATTCCCGGAGTCAGGCATCAGAGTTCTGAGGCTCTAGAGGGCTGGTTGATATGGAGCACCCGTGGGCAAATCAGGACCTGAATTGAAGATCAAGCCACCAAAAATTATCAGCATTTCTTCCTTCTGTTGAATAATTCTATTTAATTAGATGGTCCTTGGAAAGATCCCAACTCCACTACTTACCAGATATTTGCACTATAACATAAGTGACTCAAATATGCACATATAAAATAGAAGTAATAATAATGCCTTCCTGCCTCACTGGGTCCGCTAGGCTCTGCTAGCACAGAACCTACACAAAGCAAATGTTCAACAAATGTTGGCTTCCATTTTGACACTGATAATATTTCATCAGAAAAGCAAACCATTCTTCTGTCTCATTTTGGTTTAAATTTTGGAAAGATTGTGTGGTTTAGGAAAAGTAACTAAATTATAGTGAAGATTTTTTGAATATACCTTGTAATGGATAAAATCACTTTGATAATATTGGAGTTGTACAGCTTCCACAGTAGGAAAAATTTTCTAAGAATGGATATGGAGCAGTCAGCAAACTGACTTTTTCTGATCTAGTGAATAACTATCAGTAAAAATAAGAGTATTATGACTTTGCTTAAATATATTTTGAATATCATTGCCTCATTATACCAATACCAGATATTTAGAATAGGGATTAGATGTTACATGTGGAAGCTATTAAATAGAGACATAGTAATTTTACATCTGCAGGTGGCTCTGTGGTTACAGGTTAGGATTTTCCTTACTTTCAAGGACTCATCAATGTTGAACTATTGTTCAATGGCTCAGTCTATTACATTTCATTTTAAAATTATCACCTCTGGACTGCTTAATAAGCCAGCAAAACTCTAATGGCTCCACCAAGAAATAGGAAGCCTGCTTGCTGAAGAGTTGTGAGGGTCATTAGAGATGCTGCAATTTTGTCCAACCCTTCAATGCACTAAACACAAAGTCTAGAGATTTACCCCAAATCATGTAGAGGGTTGGTGGGCCATGGCTGAGGCTAACTATCAGGTTTCTTGAACCATGGGTCCCACAAATGTCTGCCACAGACACCCCATAGCTTTTTGTTTATTGTGTCCAGGATAAAGGACTCCAAGGTGACCACCTTCATGTGAAATACTGCATGGTCATCCCTGAATTTAAGTGTTTAGAGTAGGGCCAATCCACTCTAACCCTCTCAGAGTAGATGAAGAGTTACTCTACCAGTACTTGTACAAATCTGTAACTCACATATACCTTTCACTTACTCTCTCCCACCGCCATATTGCCCAGGAATTTCATTTTCTGCTCTCACAGAAAATTCCCTTTCCCTCCTGCTGCAGATGTTGCTTTAATTTAACCCCACTTCCACCCCCAGTCTCAGCTCCTTCTCTCCCTCTATATACTGCCATTTCTTCTCCCCCTCTATCTACTGCCCTTTCTTCTTCAAACATGGGGCAATGTTTCTCTGCCTTGCTTTATTACTATTTCATGTCTAGGACAAATATATGATTTGAGATGGTCATTGGAGGAATAATGGGAAAGATAAAGAAAGAGAAAGCCTTTAAGATGTTATCTTTGGAAAACACACAATGAGGAACACCAGAGGGTTCTGGCTGTCCTGGGTAGAATCAGTGATCTCCTCCCATCTGCCTCCACTCTTTGTCTTATCCCCAGCCCAGTGTCTGCTGGCACCTCAGTGTTTCTTTCCTTCTCCCCCTAAGAACCTGTGCTGGTTAGGAGCTGTTGCCTACCCCAGAATAGACTATGTTCTTTTCTTTTCTTTTTTTTTTCATTTAAAAACATCACTTCTTTATTTCAAAAGAAATATGAAAGACCCTTTCTAACCCTGTCGAAAAATACCCTATAATAATAATAATAATCACAATAATAAAAAATCCTATTATAAGCCATAAGGAAGTACTGAGAGTTTGAGTATTACATTCTTCAAGTATGTTGCCTGGATTTTTTGATTTTAAATTGGTGACTATACACATATAAATAAAACCCTTAAAAGTGTGGCCAAAGAATGTTGCTTAAAATTAAGTATTTAGAGGGCTACTTCAAAATATGGTAGCAGGGCTGTGCGGTGATCCTATAGGGCACGATGCTCTCACTTTTGTGTCCTAGCAGAGTTTTTAAGGGACCAGGTTCAAAAGTGGTGATCACACTTACAGGGTTAGCATGAGTGGCCAACATGGGTGAGAAAGTCAGGGAGATTCATGTGTTCTTCCACGGACAAGGAAAACCCACCCTGAATCCAAAAATTCAGACATGGAATATGATGGGATTTCACAGTGAAGTTAGTCTGGGAGCAGGATAGGTGGTGAGCCTAGACAAGGCAGAGGACTAGGATGAACCGGTTTGCCCTGATCAGGTTTTCTCATCTTTTTGGTGGGTTTAGTGCAGTCATTCAAGCCACATTTTAGAATGCCCTTCAGTGTGCTCCAGATTGTTGGTTCATATTAAAGGACTGTTGTAAGATTTGCATCCCAAGGCAAATCATGCTACATAAAAATGTAGAGGAACCCTGTCTGCCAGCAGTCTTTCCTCCGAGAAGGTATCTTCCTCTCGATGCCTTACTTTGGGCATTTCATGGCCTTAGAACTGTAGCTTGTAACTTGTGAATCCCTGTTATTAAAAGCCATCCCATTTCTGGTATATTGCATTCCAGTAGCGTTAGCAAACCAGAAGAGAGCCCACCAGAGCTCTGCACTGCCTGCAGAGGCCTTGCCCCAAGTCAGCAGAGCACAGACAGTGACTTGTGCCTTCAGGAAAGTGCAAGGCTGGAGTCTGGAGCAGGACCTTGTCTCACATTGTGAAGTAAGTATGCTCAAGGCATCCCAATGAGGACCTGAAGATTCACATTTTTCTTAAAGCATTGTTATGTGAGTGCTCAGCATTTGATCATGTAATTGGCTGAGTAAGCCCTTACTAAGGACACCAGCACAGCTGTGGCCCAAGAAATGAAAAAAATTCACCAGCACTTTGGATGAACTTAACCAAAATGCCTGCATTCATAATCAAAAGTTATTTTGAGCTTGGATGTAAGTTTTGTATCATTTTGAGAAACTGTTATATTATCCTGAATCACTTGTGAGGGGATCATAGGACTTAGGTCTTAATACAGCCTGGTGGTATACCATGTACAGTACAGTTTAAAGACATTTCTGTGTGCAGACCTGGGGCTAATCCCATGTAAAACATTATCAACTTGGGAGAAAATCATTCTGAGTTCCAATCAACCAATTCACAGATTTTTCTTGAATTATTAAAAAATTAAAGACTACCTCTGATCTAAAAGATAATTTATATTTTGAATTCAAAATTTACACAAAGAAGCTACTTAAAAAACCATTTTAAAAATCCTAAATGAAAAAGTTAGTCATAGTGAGAAACATTTATTAAGGCCAATTGCTAAGAAATCCTATCCCTTTCTTACATAAAATTTGCTGTTGTCAAAATATATTGTACATCTTTAGAGTTGTATTGTTTTCAACATAAAGTCATTATTCCTTCTTCTAAATAATGTTCTAAAAGTTTGATTAAAAACAAAAATACAACAGATTGAATTTAATTGACTTTTGGTTAGAAAACTATTCTGTGATATAATTGGAAATATCCTGGGTTACTGTAAATCCATGGTTAGGAATGAGTAGATTATGTGAATGAAAAAGGAGTAGAAAATTTGGATATTTTTTCTGTCAGATTATTCCATTGGTGAGAGACAGGATCAGCTTTTAGTCACTGGTGTCCTCAAACAGGATGACAAAGGTCATGAGAAGAACTCTCTTGGCCCAGGAAAACTGCAGAAGTAATTTAGAGATGAGCCAGGGTGAGGATGTTGATGCTGAAAAACATTCTATACCTGCTCCTCCAGCCTTTATAGAGAGAATTGAAAACAATATTTTAGGTGCCAAAAACTACCTCATAAATTCCCAGCAGTGAATTGGTTAGGCTGAAAAGTGGTAGAATCTTGTAATCACATTTACTATGTGAAAACTGATCTATTAATTATCAGAAATAATTTTTTTTAGGCTTGGGCTCCAAGCTCATCTTCTATCATTTTCTTATCATAGTAAAGGTGTACTGACTTAATTAAACTAATAACTGCTTTTTCAATAATTGAGACATAATTTTCTTTGAGCATAATTCACAGGATTTGATGAACAGGACAATGTGAAGAGGAAATGTTTGCATTCCTGATTTCAGTGCACAAGGTAGCCCAAATCTAATGTTTTTGTATACAAACAGTTTTGATAATTTACTGTACCATGTATAAATCTCCTCTGTAGTTGAACAGTCTTTCAAATTTAGAGCACAAAGCTCCCTGTTAGAGGTACCTGATACAATTCTATGGTCAGTTTAAATCTAATAAGAGAATTGTTTATATGCAAAACATTTATCTCATAAAATTATGATCCTTAAAGTGATAACAAATGGTCATTTCTTAAAATCTGTCAAAATATAAAAGAATTGAAATGTAGGAGGAGGGGCAAGATGGCAGCATAGAGTGGTGTTGAATTTAGTTTGTCCCCTGGAGTAACTAATAAACAACCAGGAACAACTAGTAAATAGTTTGGAACAACTGCTGGCGGACAACAGTGACGGTCCAAACATCATACACCAGCCTGGATTGGGTGGAATGGCTGAGACTGCAGCATAAAATCTGTAAGTAAAAACTGTGGAAATGCACTGGGAACCCCCTCTTCCTGAAGCAGGCTGAGCTGCAAGACCTCGCTGTGGGAGAAAGCAGCATTCCTGGAGTGAGTGAATATAGTACAACCAAGTTCCAACTTGGGTTTTAGTTAACAAATGTGGACTGCTGAATACAAGCTACAAACATAGACAAATCCCTAACAAGCAGTAAGGTACCCTGAGGTTCCTCCCAGTGGAGAGGAGGTGGGGCTGATGGAAAAAATAAAAATTAATTTAAAAAAAAAAGGAAAAATACAGATGCTTTTAGAGACAACTGACCTTAGAGAGCCAGAAAATGCCTGTGTCCTGGGAAAGAGAGCCCAGAAGACAGGGTGCTCTCTCTGATGATGGGCGAAACTGGGGGGCTGTGGACTGGCTCTGAAAGGGGAATTTCTTTCCCTTTTTCTCTCTCTCAACCTGAGTGGCTCAGTGGGGAGAGCCTCAGCTATTTTCAGTTTGCAGTGCTCTGACCCAGAGAGGGGTCAAGTTAACAGAGTTAGAGAGACAAAGGAGTAATTCAAATGCAGAAGATAGCTCCCTAGGGGGTGTATCTTCCCTAAGAGGAGGGAGGTTGGCCCAGCTCTAGTGCCAGCCATCCCTTTAGAACTCAGACTCCAGGGCCTGGGGGAAAACACTCAAAACAGAAACAACCTAAGCTAAGAATTAAAGGAGCCACACATTTTTACATCAGTGGGGAGCGACAGGCTGACAGGCATCACCTGCTGGGCAGGTTAGCAAAAGCACAGCAGCTAGAGGCATCACAGGAAAGTCTGTCAATCTTCTAAGACATGTCCTCAGGGAAACTTGACACTGACTATAACCCCATTTTGAGACCTGAATCCATTCTGGTCTGGGAAAATCTGATTGGGGTAACTAAGGAAACCAGATGCCCAGACAACAGAAAACTACAAATTACACTAGGAAAAAAAAAGATATGTTCCAGTCAAAGGAACAAACTTACACCTCAATTAAGACACAGTTGAGATATTGTTTCACTTTAATGAAAAAATCAATTAAAGATTTTCAAAGAAATATGCTAAATGAATTAAAAAACCAAGTCAGTTAGTTCAGGGAAGATATAGCTAAAGAGATGAAGGATATAATGAAAACACTGAGTGAACATAATGTAGAAATTGAAAGTTTGGAAAAACAACTGGCAGAATCTATGGAAATGAAAGGCACAACAAAGAAATGCAAAACACAATGGAGAATACAATAGCAGATTTCAAGAGGTAGAAGAAAACACTCAGGAACTGGAGAACAAGACACCTGAAATCCTACACACAAAAGAACAGATAGGGAAAAGAATGGAAAAATATGAGCAATATCTCAGAGAATTTAATGACAACATGAAGTACATAAATGTATGTATCATGGGTGTCCCAGAAGGAGAAGAGAAAGGAAAAGGGGCAGAAGCAATAATAGAGGAATTAATCAATGAAAATTTCCCATCTCTTATGAAAGACATAAAATTACTGATCCAAATGCACAGCGTATGCCAAACAGAATAGATCTGAATAGACCTATGCCGAGACACTTAATAAGCAGATTATCAAACATCAAAGATAAAAAGAGAATCCCGAAAGCAGCAAGAGAAAAGTGATCCATCACATACAAAGGAAGCTGGATAAGACTATGTGTGGATTTCTCAGTAGAAACCATGGAGGTGAGAAGGAAGTGGTATGATATATTTAAGATACTGAAAGAGAAAAACTGTCAACCAAGAATCCTATATCTGGCAAGACTGTCCTTCAAATATGAGGGAGAGTTTAAAATATTCTCTGACAAACAGACAATGAGAGAGCTTTTGAACAAGATACCTGCTCTACAGGAAATACTAAAGGGAGCACTACAGACAGATAGGAAAAGAAAGGAGTGAGAGGTTTAGAACACAATTTTGGGTGATGGGTGATGGTAGCACAATAATTTAAGTACACTGAACAAAGATGACTCTGAGTATGGTTGAAAGAGGAAGGTTAGGAGCATGTGGGACACCAGAAGGAAAGAGGAAAGATAAAGACTGGGACTGTATAACTCAGTGAAACCTAGAGGACTCAACAATTGTGATAAAATGTACAAATATGTTTTTACATGAGCAAGAACAAATGAATGTCAACCTTGCAAGGTATTAAAAATGGGTTGGTATTGGGGAAAAAATACAATCAATGCAAACTAGAGACTATAGTTAACAGAAGCATTGTATTATGCTTCCTTTTATGTAACAAAGGCAATATACCAAAGCTAAATGCTTATAAGAGGGGGATATAAGGAAGGGGTATGGGACTTTGGCATTGGTGATGTTGTCTGGCTCCTATATTGTACTTTAGTTTAATTTTGTCTTTCCTTTTTTTGCTTTTTAGCTGTCATTTTTTTCTTTCTTTTTCTTTTCCTTTTGTCTCTCTACCTTCTTTGACTCTTCCTCCTTCTTTGTGGAAGAAATAGGGATATCCTTATGTAGATAGTGGTGATGGTGCTGAATGCATAAATACATGATTATACAGGGAAACATTGATTGTTTACTTAGGATGGAATGTATGGTGGATGAACAAAAATGTCTTTAAAAATGGGTTATGAAGAAACCTTGAGGGCACTATATTGAGTGAAATAAGTTTTAGACACAAAAGGACAAATATTGCATGGTCTCACTGATATGAACTAATTATAATATGTAAGCTCATAGACATGAACTATAAGTTACCAGGATATAGAATGGGGAGCAGTTGCTTATTATGAGCAGAATGTTTAATTAAGGTGAACTTAAGTGTTTGGAAATGGACAGAAGCGAAGGTAGCTCATTATTGTGAAAATAACTAACAGTGCTGAATGGTGTGTGAATGTGGTGGAAGGGGGAAGCTTAGAGTCATGTATGTCACCAGAAGGAAAGTTGGAAGTTAAAACATGGGAATGTATAACACAATGAATCTTGTGGTGGACAATGTCTGCGATTAACTGTACAAATATTAGAAATTTCTTTCATGTACTATAGCAAATGTATGGCAATATAACTAGAAGTAGAAAGGGAAAACATGTAACTATTGAAAACTGTCTATTACAGTTAGTAATATTTTAACATTCTTTCATCAGCAGTAAGAAATGTACTACAGCAATACTATGAGTCAATAATGGACAGGGGTTGGATAGGGGTATGGGAGGATTTGAGTTTTCTTTTCTGTTTTTATTTCTTTTCTAGAGTAATGAAAATGTTCTAAAAATTTAAAAAAAGCATGAAGGGAAGCTGTTATTCATAAATGATACATCTTATTAAAATACTTTTCACAATTAACCTACAACAAGGTTATATCTCTTTACAGGAAACTCAAGACTGTCTCAGAATATTTACTTCTAGGCAAAGAGGAAAAACTTCTCGGTCATGATGTATTATGAATTATATTATAATCACAATAGATTATAAAACTCTTTAAATATCTCAAAATTATGCTAATTTAAGAATTAAAAGAATTGTGCTCTAAAAAAAAGAAAAAGAAAAATTAATAGGGGTGTCTTAGAGAGAGAGAGACAGTGTGTGTGTGTGTGTGTGTAAGTGTGTGTATCACCAGTAAAACTCACTATAGTGCAGTGTAACCTATTTATTGAAATGTCAGATTTTGAATCTAGAACAAAGTTGGGAATTAGAAAGTGGGCAAAAATGTCCCCTGAGATAAATGTTGTAAAACCATGTGCTTTTCCTCTGTCAGAGGGAATTTTGCTCAGTCATCAGCCCCTCCTTGCCTGCTGAGCATCTACTGTATGCCAAGCATTGGACTGGGGGTTGGATACTCTGTCCTCAAGAAGCTCAGAGTTAACTGGGGAAATAAATGGGAACAAATGGTTAAGGTAAAACTTTATGGTTATATAATAGATGTATATATAAAGAGCTAGGAGAACATAAGAGAAGTAGTTAATTATGCCTGAAGAAGCCTTCACACAGGAGATGATATTCAAACAGGGCTTAAATGTTGAGTAGGCATTTGAGAGATGGGGAAGAGGCAGTTGAAATGTCAAGCCACAGGAAGACTGTAACATAAGGTGTTATGCTTTGTGAAGGGCAGGGAATCATTGTGGCTTGGGGTTTGGGGTAGGGCAAGGATTCTTTTATTCACCAAATAATCATTAAATGCCTCATTTAAAGAATTCTTAGGTCAAAGCCCTATTCTATACACTGAAAGTAAATTTTCTTGCTCCCCATTGAGGATTTTTAGTTCAGATGAGGAAACAAATATAGTGTGTTAGCTCTCCAGTCTGGGCATGGGCATGGTAAAAGGATACAAACTAACAATAAAAGGCACTGCTGCCTCCAGCAACAGGTTATAGGAAAATGAAGCCGAACTCACCTCACAGACCCTGAAGACATCACTGCATCACTGGACAATACAATCATTCACGTTCATCATGTTCTTCTGAGTCATCAGGAAAAAGTTACATCATAGAATTTTATAATCAGAATCAAACTTAGAGGTCATCAAGTCCCCTCCATCCAAATCACCTCTGAAAAAAAGAAGATCCTCTTTCTCCTCTTCTACTTCAAGTGAAGTGAATTTCAATATTAGAGAGGCAGTTAGAGTACTCTCATTTTAGACAGTTCTGAGGGTGGTAAAAATCCTCCATATGTTGCACACAAATCTGTCTCCCTATTAACTTCCTCCCACAGGGAGTTCCTAAGAGGCTGGGATAAAACTAGTATCTTCTCCTCTTTAAACCTTGGAGTTCTACTTGACTTTGGAGAAGGGAATAGGAAAATGGATCTTTGGGCACCTTCAGCCCTTTAAGGTCTCTGAGGTGCTAGGAATTTTTTGAAATACTGAACAACCACAGCAATATCCCCCCCTGGGTCCTCTATCCCTTGCTTTAAACCCGACTGCCCATATGCCAAGCTGTGGTCATGCCAGGTTTCACAGTGATGTGTCTCCTGGAGTACTTATGAAAACAATTCACATGCTGATGTATTGTTTCCCTCCTTAAGAATTCAAGGTCAGTGTACCAAAGTAACACACAGCTATTCTCAGTTCCACCTTACAGTTCATCTTTTTTTAATTTGTAAAAGTAAGCAAGAGAAGTGCATGTTCATTTTAGGACAGGAATGAAGATTATTTGGAGCCAGAATCTGTTTACATGATGGGGAGAGGATAAAACTATCCTTGAGCTCTACTCTCAATAACATAGCTGGGGTCATATAAACAAAATTGGTTTTGATTGCCTACTAAGCTCAAATAATATTTCCTGTTTTTTCCTAGTTCTAATTGGCTTCAAGAGTATGTTACTTATTTTCACTTATCCATATTCGTAGAACACTTGATACAGTTTGTGAAGTGAATGTTTCCCACACCTGGAAAACACCATCACTGTCCTTCATGTATTTAGAGGGACTCAGGGCCCTTCCACTGCTTTCTGGCTGCTCAGGAATGTGCCCCCTCCTCCCCAGTACACTAACTACATCATAGGCGAGGCTGGTACCCCAGTCAATTACTCTGTCAGTGAATCCTTGAGTCTATATAATGTTTCCAGCACTGAGCTAGGGTACTAGAAGGCACAAGAAAACTTAAATACCTGCTCTCACAAGGCTTAGCAGTCTGGTGACAGCAGCAGATAAATAAGTGAGCAATTTCAAGGGTGCACAATGGATGTTGTGATTAAGGAAGTATATGAGGTGCTATAAGGGACTTATAGGAGAAACGGTTACTGTAGAAGATTTTCTGGTGGAAGAAAAGCTGAGACCAGAGGATTGGCAGAAGTTAACTGTGAGAGGCTTGGCATGCAGAGGGAACAGTACATACAGTAATGTGGTTTACAAGGCCCAAAGGTGAGAGAGCAGGACATTTTCAGACAACTGAAAGATATTCCTCATGGTTGGAATATGAATGGGAGGATCAAGCAGTAAGAGATGAAGCTGCACAGGTAAGCAGGAGTAAGCTGGCAACAGGCTTTGTAAGCCATATGATGCAATTTGAGCTTTGCATTAAAGTCAGTGAGATTTCATGAAGAATTTTAAGCAAGTGATAACATGATCTGATATGGTAACATAACGCTGCCTGCACTGAGATCAAAGTATGACAAGGGCCGTATTGGGAGCTGGAAGACTAGTGAGGAAGCTGTGGCAGTGTCCAGGGAGAAATGGAGACCTGGATGAGGGTTGAGATAGGAAAGATAGAGAGAATAGTTGGAGTGGAGATGCATTTAAGGGATGTAATGAACAGGACCTCATGATTGATTTAATGTTGAGAGTGATGTAGAAGGGTGACTGCCAACTTTGTGGCTTGGGCAACTGAATAGATGGAGATTGAGAACATAGGAGAAAGAGCACACTTGAGGGAAGGTCAGGAGTTGAATTTTTTGAGTTTTGCAGTTGTTCAATGTTTTGGTTTGGTAAAGCTGATGAAATGCATTATACCAGGAATGGGCTGGCTTTTGAAATGGGGATTTATTAATTTATAAGTTTACAGTTCTGAGACCACACCAGGGCACTCCTCAACTGAAATAACCTAATCAAAAGGTCCCACTCACAGTAGGGTACACCTACAGGAATGGATTAAAAGAACATGATTTTTTTCTGGGGTACATACAGCTTCCAACCATCACATAAATGTGAAGTGACCCTGAGATATTCAAGAAAAAATATGCAGTAGACAGTTGGAGTGATTTAGCCTTGAAATGCAAATTTCATAATCACAGTTATAACTTAGGCTATGGAACTGAATGAGATCACTAATAATACAAAACAGTGAGAAGAGAGTCAAGTGTGAAACAACAACAATTTAGCAACAAGAGGAGGACTTCTCAAAGGAGATTGAGCTAGAATAGTTGATGTAGGAAAAAAGCCAGATGAATGATGTCCCGGAAGTCAAAGGCAAAGAGTATTTCAAGGAGGAAGCATCCAATTGCCTCTATTCTTGCAAGAAAAGATAAATACAATAAATATTGAGAAGTACCATTTTGATTTGTTTCTTGTGCTGGTCTGGATGGATGACAGAATGAGAGAAAGGTGAACAAAATGATGGGATAGCAGCTGTAAAAGGATGTGGGGATGAAGAGGATATATTGTTTTAGTGGGAGGAGCTATTTGAGCATATTTAAATGCTCAGTAAGAAACAGCCAGAAGAAGATGTTAAACACACAAGGGAAAGAGGAACCAAGCAACATAAACAGGAATCAGAGGGGAAATCTAAAGAAGTGGTTAAGGGATGGAAAGTGGGAGGAACATTTCATCCATCTTAAACATCAGAATACCTTCACCCTGTAGTTGAAAATTTTAAGACATTGTTTCTGATAGTCTTGTGAATGACAATCATTTTCAAACTATTTAACTCATGGGGAAATTTGGTGTGATGGTTAGGTTCATGCATCAACTTGGCCAGGTAATGGTGCCCAGTTGTCTGGTGAAGCAAGCACTGGCCTGTTACTGTGAGGACACTTCATGGGCATTAATCACCAGTGAGTTGATTGCATCTATGGCTGATTACATCTACATTCAACTAAGGCAAATGTCTTCCACAATGAGAGACATTTAATCTAATCAGTTGAAGGCTCTAAAAAGAGAAGTGATGACTTCAGCAGTCAGAAGAGAGAGCTTTGGTGTCTACTTCAGCCAGCCAGCCTCTCCTGGAGAATTCATCAAAAACCTTCATTAGAGTTGCCAACTTGCAGCTTGCCCTATAGGATTTGGACTCATGCATCCTCACAGCTGCATGAGACACTTTTATAACAATAGTATTCACAGATATTTCCTGTTGGTTCTGTTTCCCCAGAGAACCCTGACTAATACAACTTTGGTACCAGGAGTGGTTATTGAGAAATAGAACCTTAAAAATGGTGTCAGCAATTGGTTTTCTACTCTGATCAGAGTCAAAGACATTAATGATTCTATTTCCAATAGTTAAAATGGCACCGACAGTCCATGGTGTGAGTTGGCAATGGAGATACGTAAAATATCACCATTGGTTGCTGCTACTCATACGCTTATAAGAGGCAAGGCTCTGGGTGAGAGTGTTTTTGACACCTTAACAGAGTTTTGTGGAGTAAAAAGGTATAATGATGTTGACTGGTTGCTCCTAGATATGTCGGATACAGTTATAAAAGAACGGGATGAGCTGAAGGCTTCAAATTTGCAGCTTAAGTGCTGTATGAAAGACGTAAAGGTTTCTGTGTGTGCCCTGATAGAAAATCTTATTTCTTGTGCCTGCGGACTTAGGATGTCTGAAAACAAGACCCAGAGACTCATTGTGCAAGTGGCAGAATTACAATGTAAACTAAATTCTCAACATCACAGGGTTTCTGCTGCTAAAGTAAGGGCATTGATTGGAAGGAATGGGATCCTGAAAATTGGAATGGGGACATATGGGTTGATAATGATGGTAGTGGGGACATTGAAACCCTAAATTCTGCTGAATCTTTGCTAGATAAACCTGTAATGGCACCTGAGGGAACAGCCACCTAATTTCCAGCCTTCCCTGAGGAGACAGCTACCCAACCTCCAGCCTGCTTGAAGGCTTCCCAACCTCTGGTCTGCCCAGAGAAATCTGTCATCCAACCTCCACCTAAAGAGATTAACCATACAGTGCCTCATAAACCTGTAACCATCTCCCCTAAGGAAAGAGCCCTCACTCCTCTGGAAAGATTAATCCTGTTTCATCAGATGAAACTGCAATGGAATGCCCAGAGGTAATTGACTTGAAAGACACTTCTAATTCCTTTCACAACCACCCCCCCCACTACTACTCTTTTCTTCCATACCTATAACTAAAGTCCCAACAGACCCTGAAAGAAGAGATACAAATTGTGACCCACGAGGAGGTATGTGATACTCCAAAAGAACTGCATGAGTTTTCTGAGTTATATAGATAGAAATCAGGGGAATGTGTGTGGGAATGAATATTAAGGGTGTGAGACAATGGTGGAAGGAATATAAAGTTGGATAAGGGTAAATTTATTGATATGGGCCCACTAAGCAGAGATTCTGGATTCAATGTTATAGGTTGAGAGCAATGAGAGATTTTTCATTCAAAAAGTTGAAGGCTTTAAAATAAGAAGTGATGACTTCAGCAGTCAGAAGAGAGAACTTTCATCTCTACTTCAGCCAGCTATCTTCTCCTGGAGAATTCATTGAAAACCTTTATCAGAGTTGCCAGCTTATAGCCTGTGCTATAGAATTTGGACTCGTGTATCCCCAAAGTTGTGTGACACTTTTATAAATTCTCATACTATTTACAGATATCTCCTGTTGGTTCTGTTTCCCTAGGGAACCCTGACTAAAACATTTGGTCATAAAGATAATATTTATCTAAGATCATTTGGCTACTGAAGAATGAGGTGAAATGATATATTGTGGATCAATATCTTTACCACTGTGGACCCAGTTTCTCCATTAGTGGAATGGCAATAATAATTGTAGCCAGGAAGTAAGTAAGCCCATAAATAACATAGGGTTTAGTAAAACAAAAATTACCTCCATGATATTTTTCTTGGACATGTAATTTCTAGATATCAATGCTCTTGTCAGAGAGCTTTTTTAGTTTATCAGGTAGTATGTTGACCTAAATAAGAGGAATTCCTGAATGGCAAAGGTAAATATTACAACAATATTAATATTTTTTCCAAGTTCATACGTAATTTTAAGGGAAATTCATTTTTAAAGTGACAAAACAACCATGTAAGAATAATGACAAGCTTTTGTTTTAAAAAACAGTAGTTTTAAAACTGTAATTCCTATAATGATATAGTAGTAAGAGAACAGACAGGAAGATCAATGTAACCTAATGGTCCAGAACAGATGCTAGCATGCATGTATGCATTTCTTGAATATACATAATAGTTATATTAATAATAATAATAAACATTTATTTAGTTCTTTCTGTGTGCTAGACACTATTCAAAGTGTTAGACATGTATTAACTAACTTAATCTTTGTATCAATCTCAAAAAATAGGTACAATTATTGTTATGATATTTTATATATTATATCTATTTTATACCAAAAAAGGCATCAAAAATCAATTGAGGATGGAAGGAGACTGAGTATTTCAACCTATTATAGCTGGAACAGGCTATAATAGCCTGACTCCATGAAGCATTTAGTTCAACTAACTTTGCTTGTTCAGATATAACACTCTGGCAGAAGCTGTGTCCTTTTAGTAACAAAACTACTCACCTCTGCCTACAGCTGAGTTTTAGCAGGATACATGACCACCTTGCTAGAGACTGCATTTTCCACCTTCCCTTGCAATGAGGGATGGCCATGTCACAATGTTATCATGGTCAGGACAATGGAATATGTTGTGGGAAGTTCCTGGCCATAGCCTTAAAATAAAGATGCATCTCCCACCCGCCAGTGTCCTCACCCTTGCTCTCTTGCCTCAGGCTCAGAGATGGACTTGGTAGTGAGACAGCCCCAAGGGTGTGGAAAGGGGCAGCCTGGGAGATGATGGAATGCTGCTCTAGCAGGAATCGGGGTCTCTAGATGACTCCTGCAGCAGTGCAGCTTGTCTGTCCTGGACTGTTATGTGTAAGCCATGGTATTCTGGGATCTTTAAAATACAAGTTATTTTCCTGTACCCTAACTAATATAAATAATTGCCAACCGTCTTGTAATCAGTTTCTAACATACGTGTTCCAATAGAGGAAGAATTAACATTTTAAAGATTACTGTCCCTGTAACAGCTGTTAATCATTATTGAATAATACATTGACATTCTGATTATAATTTTATTTCCTATGTAATCCTACTTCTAGAAAAGGATAAGCTGGTTTTACAAATGTAAGTGTTCTAATTTCACATAATCATCTTGGACACTCATTTATTGTCAGTCCACTTCTAAGTATTTGGACAAAATTTAGTTTCTGGTCCTTCAAGCCAGAGGGCTAGATTATGGTCTATGGTTAAAAATACAGAACAACCAAAAAAAGAAAACACTGAAGTGATCTTTTAAGAAACAGCTAGCTCATCTTTTCCTGGTAAACCAGTTTAACTTCCCTAGAAGGTCACATATATCACTGAGTTGCCAAGCATGAGGGTGATGATTTTAACTTACTTGATTTTTCTACATTGATAAAGCGGAAAAAAAAGAGAGACAATATTGTATTAGTAAAATCATTTAAAATCATTATTTGACAACAAAAGCAAAGATAGAATTTGGCCTGATTCTCTGAACTGCATATTATTATTTTCAGCTCCTTAAATTTCATGTGTTGTTATGGTTTTTAGCTTCTTTTTTCTCTTTGACTTATTGTTTAACTTTTCCTCTTAGTTGTTTCCCTATTGGGAAGGCTACCAGAGGAAGGGAGAATTTATTTATGTCAGTTTTTAGTTCCAATAAAGTAATGTGCTTTGTATGGTAATAAAAAAGATGGGCAGCAGCTGGCAGTATAAATTCATTTTCAAATAGTCTTGACAAACAATTGAGTCCAACCTCCACAACAAAACTTGAGCAGACCTCAAATGGCTGCTTTGGGACCCCCTGAAAATTTTGATTATCTAAATTACTCTTAGGATTCACATGCTGAGAGACTTTCACTTTATTTTGCAGTGAAAATATAGAGAAGGTGTATTGAAGTAATTGGTGTTATTGACTATGTAGGGGCCTAAACATAAGGCAAAGTCTTGTCTTTCTATTATATTTAATAAGTCTTTTGATGAAATGATTTCATTACTAAAGAAGTCCCATCAATCACTGTTCAGATGTTTAAGTATTACAAGTGGAGATTTTGTGGCTTACATTGCATCATTTCACTATCTGTCTCAACAAAGAACATTTGGGAATTTTTTAGATGCTGTGTAATCTTCTATTACATGGCATTTTCCACAAAGGATTCTTATTTGCCTCTCAATTGAACTAAATTTGATAATTTTTAATGATGCAGGAAAGGGATTTAGAAATTTGCATGGCTAGTTTTCTCAAATCAAAGGAGAAGTTTTCAACATATAGAAATGCTTACCATTGGGTAAGCAAAGCAGAAGTGGTTCCCATTTCAGAAAAGTTACAGTTCATTCAGATACACTAAACCCTGGTCTTTTGGAGAAAATTATGTTGATTCTCTGTTTGAAGAGTCAAGGAAGTAAAATACAGTCACTTAGAGAATATGTCATTCAAAATCCAGTTGAAGGAGAAGCATTGCCTAAAACTTGGTAGTTATTATTAGAATTACAGTAAAACACAAAATAACAAATGATCCTTTTCAGAAGGCTTCAATGCTCTGCAACAATATACAGTGATGCTTGTGAACTCTGGACCTAAAGTAAACTATCCATCTATTATTGACTGAGATAGTTTTTATGATCTTTTTTTCAAAGCCTTAGTTATCTAGTTGTTAAAACCAGTATGTTTTTCTTTATGATTAAAATCTTAAGAAAGTTGTTGTTGAGAGCTGCACTGTAAATATACAATGTGTTTCCTTTACAAGGAAGTTCAGCTTGTTTGAGGACATAACAAAAAAGGCTTTAGAAATAACTGATTTTCATCACTGAGAATGTACCAGACATTTATGTCAGTCAAACAAATGGAAGAAAGTTGTCGACATATTTCTCGAGGGATTCTTTGAAGAGCTGGAACTCTGTTATAAAAGTGAGCCAGTAAGATCACAGTCATCAAAATCCAGTTATCCTATGAATTGAATGCTAGAAATTAATTTTTGATTTAAAAAAAAAAAACATAAACACTGTAGTCAAATCAACTGTACTCAAACAAGTTACATTTATCTAGTGGATTGTACTAATAGTTTTGGAATTAAAACTTTTCTGAAGGAAGAGGTGAAAGAAAAGTTCAAAGGAGCAGAAATTTACAAATTTATAAATTTTCCTACTTTCAAGGAAAGAAGGAACTTTACATGAAGAAAAGAAAATAAGAACTTCTTGAGTAACACTCAAAATTCAGATGGTCTCTAAAGTGTAAGTTCCTGCCATGAAACAGAAGGCTTATGTGTTTCAAAACAAGAAAGGCTGAAACTATATGCTTGCTATATGCCTGGCTGTGTGCTAAATAAGCACTTTACATAATTATTACATTTAATCCTCACAATAATCCTATGAGGCAGAAGTAATTACCTTCATTTTGCAAATGAGGAAATGGAGATTTGGAGTGTGTATGTAATGTTCAAGGTGACAAACTTATGGGAAATGGGATTCGAAACCAAGTATAGATTATTCCAAAGTGCATTCTTGTCCACTATATCATAAACTGAATGTCAGTATATATTAGCTAGATGGTAAAAATGACTTACTATGATTTCATTTAAAAAGTTAATATAGCAGAACCCTAAACAATCACCCATTTGAAGCAGGCTGGAGGCTAAAAACAATTTAACCCTGGATTTGCAGCTACACTCATTGAGTTGATTTTAGTCTTCAACTCTTACTTCATTTTGCCTCCACAACAGGTGATCTGATCACCTCATGTCAGCTCAGATGCACACACATCCATATGGCCAGTCTGGCCTTAGTTGAGACAGGTTTCAGGAATGTAGAAACATTTTGTAATAATGACTTCCCAAAGATGTCTAAGTCCTAATCTCTGGAGCATGTGAATATGTTATCTCATGTGGCAGAAGGGACTCTGCAGATGTGATTAAGGATCATGAAATGGGGAGTTTGTCCTGTATTATTCAGCACAAGGGTCCTTATAAGAAAGAATCAGGGGAGTCAAAGTTGGAGGAGATGTGATGACAGAAGCAGAGGTCAGAGAGAGATTTGAGGATTCTACACTGCTGGTTTGGAAGATGGAGAATGGAGCATGAACCAAGGAATGCAGGCTACCTCTAGAAGCTGAAAAAGGAAAGCAAATGGATTTTCCTGTAGAGTCTATAGAAGGAATGCAGCTCTGTCAACACTTTAATTTTAGAATTTCTGACCTTCAGAACTGTAAGATAATAAATTGATGTTACTTTAAGCTACCTAGTTTGTGATAATTTGTTACAGCAGCAATAGAGCTATAGGAAACTTACATACTCATTCTTACGAAACTTGGTTCTGATTTCGTGCTCCATGTCTTGTAACTAGGTCTTTGTTTTTTCCCACTCTGAATCACTGTCTGCCTTGCTGATCATCTGAGCTCTTAGTTTTTCCAGAGGTCTCTTTTTGCCCAAGTGACTTCACAAAGAAGTCTGGATGGGCAAAGAGAGGAACCTATAGTTATTATTACTCACCACCCAATGAATCAGTCATAAAAATAAAAATGATTCATTGTTCTACATATTTTGTTGAGTTCTATCTTCCAATCTTAAGTAGGCTTTATTTCCTAAGGTGTATGGTTGTTGTTATTATTATTATTATTTATCATTATTACCATTATTATATAGGTGAAAGCATAGTGTGAATAAAAATGGGTATGGCATAAGAGCTGAAACACTGAAGCTCACCTGATATCCTAATTTGCCCTTTAGAATTGGGGTTCTGCCTTGGTTTTTTGAGCATTCCCCTCCTCTAAGAGAGGGACTGGAGAGTGAGCTAAAGTTTTTTCCTCCTAAAAGATTCCCCAAACCTGAGTTTCTTGTATTTTAGCTCTGGTGTTTTTATTTTAGAATATTTTTATATCTATGACAAAGTATTGCACCAGACAGTTTGAGCTTTGTCTTGCTACTATTTTCCCAAACACAAACAATTTCCATTACACAATGCTCACCTCCTTTCCCCTCACCTGAGTTTACACCAACATGCCCTTTTCTTTTATTTTTTTTTTTTTTTTTTTTTTTTTTAATCATCATTTTATTGAGATATATTCACATACCACGCAGTCATACAAAACAAATTGTACTTTCGATTGTTTACAGTACCATTACATAGTTGTACATTCATCACCTAAATCAATCCCTGACACCTTCATTAGCACACACACAAAAATAACAAGAATAATAATTAGAGTGAAAAAGAGCAATTGAAGTAAAAAAGAACACTGGGTACCTTTGTCTGTTTGTTTCCTTCCCCTACTTTTCTACACATCCATCCATAAACTAGACAAAGTGGTGTTTGGTCCTTATGGCTTTCCCAATCCCATTGTCACCCCTCATAAGCTACATTTTTATACAACTGTCTTCGAGATTCATGGGTTCTGGGTTGTAGTTTGATAGTTTCAGGTATCCACCACCAGCTACCCCAATTCTTTAGAACCTAAAAAGGGTTGTCTAAAGTGTGCATAAGAGTGCCCACCAGAGTGACCTCTCGGCTCCTTTTGGAATCTCTCTGCCACTGAAGCTTCTTTCATTTCCTTTCACATCCCCCTTTTGGTCAAGAAGATGTTCTCCGTCCCACGGTGCCAGGTCTACATTCCTCCCTGGGAGTCATATTCCACGTTGCCAGGGAGATTCACTTCCCTGGGTGTCTGATCCCACGTAGGGGGGAGGGCAGTGATTTCACCTTTCAAGTTGGCTTAGCCAGAGAGAGAGGGCCACATCTGAGCAACAAAGAGGCATTCAGGAGGAGATTCTTAGGCACAAATACAGGGAGGCCTAGCCTCTCCTTTGCAGCAACCGTCTTCCCAAGGGTAAAACTTATGGTAGAGGGCTCAACCCATCAAACCACCAGTCCCCTATGTCTGTGGTCATGTTAGCAACCATGGAGGTGGGGTAGGCGAATACCCCTGCATTCTCCACAGGCTCCTCAAGGGGGCACTACATCTTCTTTTTTTTTTTTTTTTCCCTTGTTTGTCTTTTTTCTTTTCTTTTTTTTTTTTTTTTTTTAACTTTCCCTTCTTTTTTCAAATCACCTGTATGAAAAAAAAAGTTAAAAAGAAAACAAACATACAATAAAAGAGCATTTCAAAGAGACCATAGCAAGGGAGTAAGAAAAAGACAACTAACCTAAGATAACTGCTTAACTTCCAACATGTTCCTACTTTACCCCAAGAAAGTTACATAATATAGCAACATTTCAGTGAACTTGTTCCTACTACAACCATCAGAAATTAACAGACCATAGTCATTTCTGGGCATCCCCAGAACGTTAAATAGCTTATCTGTTCTTCCTGGATTATTGTTCCCCCTTCCTTAATTGCTCTCTACTGCTAGTTCCCCTACATTCTACATTATAAACCATTTGTTTTACATTTTTCAAAGTTCACATTAGTGGTAGCATATAATATTTCTCTTTTTGTGCCTGGCTTATTTCGCTCAGCATTATGTCTTCAAGGTTCATCCATGTTGTCATATGTTTCACCAGATCGTTCCTTCTTACTGCCGCGTAGTATTCCATCGTGTGTATATACCACATTTTATTTATCCACTCATCTGTTGAAGGACATTTGGGTTGTTTCCATCTCTTGGCAATTGTGAATAATGCTGCTATGAACATTGGCGTGCAGATATCTGTTCGTGTCACTGCTTTCCGATCTTCCGGGTATATACCGAGGAGTGCAATCGCTGGATCGAATGGTAGCTCTATATCTAGTTTTCTAAGGAACTGCCAGACTGACTTCCAGAGTGGCTGAACCATTATACAGTCCCACCAACAATGAATAAGAGTTCCAATTTCTCCACATCCCCTCCAGCATTTGTAGTTTCCTGTTTGTTTAATGGCAGCCATTCTAACCGGTGTTAGATGGTATCTCATTGTGGTCTTAATTTGCATCTCTCTAATAGCTAGTGAAGCTGAACATTTTTTCATGTGTTTCTTGGTCATTTGTATTTCCTCTTCAGAGAACTGTCTTTTCATATCTTTTGCCCATTTTATAATTGGGCTGTCTGTACTATTGTCATTGAGTTGTAGGATTTCTTTGTATATGCAAGATATCAGTCTTTTGTCAGATACATGGTTTCCAAAAATTTTTTCCCATTGAGTTGGCTGCCTCTTTACCTTTTTGAGAAATTCCTTTGAGGTGCAGAAACTTCTAAGCTTGAGGAGTTCCCATTTATCTATTTTCTCTTTTGTTGCTTGTGCTTTGGGTGTAAAATCTAGGAAGTGGCCTCCTAATACAAGGTCTTGAAGATGTTTTCCTACATTATCTTCTAGGAGTTTTATGGTACTTTCTTTTATATTGAGATCTTTGGTCCATTTTGAGTTAATTTTTGTGTAGGGGGTGAGGTAGGGGTCCTCTTTCATTCTTTTGGATATGGATATCCAACTCTCCCAGCCCCATTTGTTGAAAAGACCATTATGGCTCAGTTCGGTGACTTTGGGGGCCTTATCAAAGATCAGTCGGCCATAGATCTGAGGGTCTATCTCTGAATTCTCAATTCGATTCCATTGATCTATATGTCTATCTTTGTGCCAGTACCATGCTGTCTTGGCAACTGTGGCTTTATAATAAGCTTCAAAGTCAGGGAGTGTAAGTCCTCCCACTTCGTTTTTCTTTTTTAGAGTGTCTTTAGCAATTCGAGGCATCTTCCCTTTCCAAATAAATTTGATAACTAGCTTTTCCAAGTCTGCAAAGTAGGTTGTTGGAATTTTGATTGGGATTGCATTGAATCTGTAGATGAGTTTGGGTAGAATTGACATCTTAATGACATTTAGCCTTCCTATCCATGAACATGGAATATTTTTCCATCTTTTAAGGTCCCCTTCTATTTCTTTTAGTAGAGTTATGTAGTTTTCTTTGTATAGGTCTTTTACATCTTTGGTTAAGTTGATTCCTAGGTACTTGATTTTTTTAGTTGCTATTGAAAATGGTATCTTTTTCTTGAGTGTCTCTTCAGTTTGTTCATTTCTAGCATATAGAAACATTACTGACTTATGTGCATTAATCTTGTATCCCGCTACTTTGCTAAATTTGTTTATTAGCTCTAGTAGGTGTATCGTTGATTTCTCAGGGTTTTCTAGATATAAGATCATATCATCTGCAAACAATGACAGTTTTACTTCTTCTTTTCCAATTTGGATGCCTTTTATTTCTTTGTCTTGCCGGATTGCCCTGGCTAGCACTTCCAGCACAATGTTGAATAACAGTGGTGACAGTGGGCATCCTTGTCTTGTTCCTGATCTTAGAGGGAAGGCTTTCAGTCTCTCACCATTGAGTACTATGCTGGCTGTGGGTTTTTCATATATGCTCTTTATCATGTTGAGGAAGTTTCCTTCAATTCCTACCTTTTGAAGTGTTTTTATCAAAAAGGGATGTTGGATTTTGTCAAATGCTTTTTCAGCATCTATTGAGATGATCAATTGATTTTTCCCTTTCGAGTTTTTAATGTGTTGTAATACATTGATTGTTTTTCTGATGTTGAACCATCCTTGCATGCCTGGAATGAACCCCACTTGGTCATGGTGTATGATTTTTTTAATGTGTCTTTGGATTCGATTTGCAAGTATTTTGTTGAGGATTTTTGCATCTATATTCATTAGGGAGATTGGCCGGTAGTTTTCCTTTTTTGTAGCATCTTTGCCTGGTTTTGGTATTAGATTGATGTTAGCTTCATAAAATGAGTTAGGTAGTGTTCCATTTTTTTCAATGTTTTGAAAGAGTTTGAGTAAGATTGGTGTCAGTTCTTTCTGGAAAGTTTGGTAGAATTCCCCTGTGAAGCCATCTGGCCCTGGGCATTTATTTGTGGGAAGATTTTTGATGACTGATTGGATCTCTTTGCTTGTGATGGGTTGGTTGAGGTCTTCTATTTCTTCTCTGGTCAGTCTAGGTTGTTCATATGTTTCCAGGAAATTGTCCATTTCTTCTACATTATCCAGTTTGTTGCCATACAGTTGTTCATAATATCCTCTTATAATTTTTTTAATTTCTTCAGGATCTGCAGTTATGTCACCTTTTTCATTCATTATTTTGTTTATATGGGTCTTCTCTCTTTTTGATTTTGTCAGTCTAGCTAGGGGCTTGTCAATCTTGTTGATCTTCTCAAAGAACCAACTTTTGGTGATATTTATCCTTTCTATTGTTTTTTTGTTCTCTATGTCATTTATTTCTGCTTTAATCCTTGTTATTTCTTTTCTTGTACTTGGTTTAGGATTGGTGTGCTGTTCATTTTCTAGCTTCTTCAGTTGATCCATTAGTTCTTTGATTTTGGCTCTTTCTTCCTTTTTAATATATGCGTTTAGTGCTATAAATTTCCCCCTTAGCACTGCTTTTGCTGCATCCCATAGGTTTTGGTATGTTGTGTTCTCATTTTCATTCGTCTCTATATATTTAGCAATTTCTCTTGCTATTTCTTCTTTAACCCACTGATTGTTTAGGAGTGTGTTGTTTAACCTCCAGGTATTTGTGAATTTTCTAAGTCTCTGATGGTTATTGACTTCTAATTGTATTCCATTGTGGTCAGAGAATGTGCTTTGAATAATTTCAATCTTTTTAAATTTATTGAGGCTTGTTTTATGTCCCAGCATATGATCTATTCTGGAGAAAGTTCCGTGAGCACTAGAAAAGTATGTGTATCCTGGTGATTTGGGATGTAATGTCCTGTAGATGTCTGTTAAATCTAATTCATTTATCAGATTGTTTAGGTTTTCAATTTCCTTATTGGTCTTCTGTCTGGTTGATCTATCTATAGGAGAGAGTGATGTGTTGAAGTCTCCCACAATTATTGTGGAAACATCAATTGCTTCCTTTAGTTTTGCCAATGTTTCTCTCATGTATTTTGTGGCACCTTGATTGGGTGCATAGACATTTACGATTGTTATTTCTTCTTGCTGAATTGCCCCTTTTATTAGTATGTAGTGGCCTTCTTTGTCTCTCAAAACATCCCTGCATTTGAAGTCTATTTTATCTGAGATTAATATTGCTACACCTGCTTTCTTTTGGCTGTAGCTTGCATGAAATATTTTTTTCCATCCTTTCACTTTCAATTTCTTTGTGTCCCTGTGTCTAAGATGAGTCTCTTGTATGCAACATATTGATGGTTCATTTTTTTTGATCCATTCTGCGAATCTATATCTTTTAATTGGGGAGTTTAATCCATTTACATTCAACGTTAAAACCGTGAAGGCATTTCTTGAATCGGCCATCTTATCCTTTGGATTATGTTTGCCATATTTTTCCCTCTCTCTATTAATATCCTTTATTGTACCCATACCGAATCTCTTTAGTACTGAACCTTTCTCCAAGTCTCTCTGTCCTGTCTTTGTTTCTCTGTCTGTAGGGCTCCCTTTAGTATCTCCAGTAGGGCAGGTCTCTTGTTAGCAAATTCTCTCAGCATTTCTTTGTCTGTGAAAAATTTAAGCTCTCCCTCAAATTTGAAGGAGAGCTTTGCTGGATAAAGTATTCTTGGCTGGAAATTCCTCTCTCTCAGAATTTTAAATATATCGTGCCATTGCCTTCTCGCCTCCATGGTGGCTGCTGAGTAATCACTACTTAGTCTTATGCTGTTTCCTTTGTATGTGGTGAATTGCTTTTCTCTTGCTGCTTTCAGAACTTGCTCCTTCTCTTCTATGTTTGACAGTGTGATCAGTATATGTCTCGGAGTGGGTTTTTTTGGATTTATTCTATTTGGAGTTCGCTGAGCATTTATGATTTGTGTATTTATGTTGTTTAGAAGATTTGGGAAGTTTTCCCCAACAATTTCTTTGAATACTCTTCCTAGACCTTTACCCTTTTCTTCCCCTTCTGGGACACCAATGAGTCTTATATTCGGACGCTTCATATTATCTATCATATCCCTGAGGTCCATTTCGAGTTTTTCAATTTTTTTCCCCATTCTTTCTTTTATGCTTTCATTTTCCATTCTGTCATCTTCCAGGTCACTGATTCGTTGTTCAACTTCCTCTAGTCTTGTACTATGAGTGTCCAGAATCTTTTTAATTTGGTCAACAGTTTCTTTAATTTCCATAAGATCATCCATTTTTTTATTTAGTCTTGCAATGTCTTCTTTATGCTCTTCTAGGGTCTTCTTGATTTCCTTCATATCCCGTACTAGGGTCTCATTGTTCATCTTTAGTTCTTTGAGTAGCTGCTCTAGGTGTGTCTCTTCTGGTCTTTTGATTTGGGTGCTTGGGCTTGGGTTATCCATATCGTCTGGTTTTTTCATATGCTTTATAATTTTCTGTTGTTTTTGGCCTCGTGGCATTTGCTGTCCTTGATAGGGTTCTTTTAGGGTTTGTAGACCAGTTGAAGTCCTTATCTCTAATTTATCAGATCTACAGCTTCGTGGAGTACACTTTCTCTAACTAACCAGCAGGTGGCGTCCACGAGCCACCTGTTCTCCACAAGCCAGATCTCCCCTGCTTAGCCTTTTTGGTGAGTGGGGGAGTGAGTCTTGTGGGGCCCAATTGGTGTCCCAAGCTTGCGTGTGTAGTTGGTGTTGCCTGCCCTGTATGTGGGGCGTGTTTCTGGGCAGTCGGGGAGGGGGGGTGGCCCTAACAATCAAATCTCCCTGATGATCCTAGAGTTTTAAAGCTACTGCAATAGTCTAATCCTTCAGTTCAGTCCTGCCACAGTTTGTCTCTGCCACTGACCCACAAGTCTTTGGTATTGGCGTATGGCTCCTGAGACTTGCAAGTGGGCCCCTCTTCCAGGCTGTGCACCCCGGGTCCTCTGTTGAGGGATGACTGTGCTATGTCACAGGTGAGTGCCGTCCCCCCAGGGCAGTTCTGGGCTGCTGGGCTGTGTTGGGAGGCTCCCAGTCTGCTCAAATGATGGCTGAATGGGGCTTTGTTAATTCACACTGCTCCCCCTTCCCAGCTCTGGGACATTCAGCTGAGGTTGCAGGGAAGGCTAATGTCCACGCCCAGTTTTGTGGTGTGTGTCTGTTATTTGAAGCACTTCCGTCACACTGGGTTGTCTGGGGCAGCTCTGGGCTATGGGGCTGGCGATGGGCAGGAGTGTTTCCTGTCCACCAGGATGGTGGCTGTGAGCGGACACCCCCCTTTTCTTGGGAAGTTGTGTTGTTTAGTGAATTTTCTCAGCCACTGGATTATTGCCTTTTGTCTCAGAGCTCTCTTATTTCTGCTCTTGACTTGACATGCCCAAATTTCAATTCTTTGAAGCTTTCTGTATTGAGCTTCTTAGAGTAATTGTTTTAGAAAAAGCAAAAAGGATTTAAAAAAAAAAAAAAAAAACAAACAAACAAACAAAAAAAAACGGCCCTCCTCAGAGATCTAATGGGTTATTGAAATGCTAATAGACAAAGCAACCAGGGCCATTAAGGAAAGGTGCCCTGGGCAGAGAGATCAGCCTTGGTTCGGGATTTGCATATGCGCCTCAAGGCCTGATCTCCGCCCTTCCCCTTTCTGTGTTCACCAGAACTCCAAAAATCCTCTGCTTTTACTTTGGAGCTTCTCGTGTTGTTTTCCTTCTATGCCCGTCTCCTCTCTGCTGGGCTGGCTGCTCTCAGAGTCTCTGGTGTCTGGCCTCAGTCTATCTATGGTTGGAGTTTGAATCAGTAGAATGAGTTTCCGATGAGAGCAGCCACTGCAATTCTCCCTTCTCCTTCCTGGAGCTGACAGCCCCTCCTCCCCCGGGACTGAGCCTGGCAGGGAGGGGCGCGGGTCCCCTGGCCGCAAAAACTTACAGATTTCGCTGATCTCAGCAGTTCCACGTTTTCATGAGTGTTGTATGAAGTATGCCCAAAGACAGATTGCTCTGTGGTGTCCAGTCCACGCAGTTCCTGGCTTTTTACCTACTTTCCTGGAGGAGTAACTAAAACATACAGCTCACCAGTCTGCCATCTTGCCCCGCCTCTGCCCTTTTCTTTTAAGGAAATAATAGAAACATTCTCTCCTTTACTGCTTTGTAAATTACAGGCTTGCTATATATGAGGACAAGAAAGGAAGCATGAGTTTTCTGCAATTTTTCTAGATTCATGAGTGTTGTCTATCTTATACAGTTTTGACTATAAAATGAATACTTTCTTCAACAATTATTTATTTATAAGAAGAACACATTGTAATTTAGTCTTCTAATTTGGCTGTTTGAATAGAGTGGCAGATACCCTCCTAAAGTTTATCTTTGTCATAGGAATGAGATGATTTCAAGCTCAAGCAGAAAATACAATTTAATAACTCACTTTCCTGGGGAGTCCAGGAATGTAACTTAGCTGAATTCCAGGGTTTAAACTACATTATTGGGGCTCTTGCTCCCTCTCTCCAATTGATATATCTGCTTCCTTCTGTGTGCTGCTCTTGTCCTTTCTTCCTGAAAATGAGCATCTTCTGGAGAAGATGGCTGCTGACTGTCTGTAGCTCACAAATCCCCTCCACATTTAGCACCCCTAAGGGAAGGGAACTTCTTTCAACTTCTTTTTACCAGCATCCATTATCAGTTTCAAAGAAGAACTCTGATTGGTCCCACTAGTCTACATGCTTATCCCTGGATCAGTTACTGGTTCTAGGAGAATGGGATGTGATAGGCCTTTATTAAATGCCTGTCCCTTTGCTAGACTGCAGTGGTGAGCTACTATAACCAATGTGTCCATTAATAGGGGAAAGGGAGAGATGGCAAGTTCCCAAAAGAATGTATGGTGCCATGTATGGTACATTTTCTTAGGAAAAGACTTATTTCTGTTTATTTGTATGTTTCTAGAATCAAACACAGTAACTGACCAATGGTGGTGTGCACTAAATGTTTGGTGAATTGAATTAAGTTGAATTGCCTTACATCTTAGCCTCCATGATTATATTAGAATCACTAGAATATAGTATAGTGGTAAAGAGTATGGCTCTGGAGCAACCTGACTGCATTAACATCTTGGCTCTGCCTCATTTGTAGAATGATGTTTCTCATTTGTAGAATGATGATGACAATAGTATCTGTACTTTAGGGTTGTTTTCCAATAGGAGTCAATACAAGCAAAGTCCCTTGTGTATAGTGAGCACTCAAAAGATTGTTAGCTATTGTAGTTGTAAACTTTCATTGTGTATGTGTGTGCAAGTGCGTACGTTCATGCATATGTGTACATATGCACACATACCCAATGAATACACACACATATACACAGATTGATTTCTCGTACATGTGTATGTATGCATATATATATACACACACACACACAATCTACTTACACATATCTGTTAGTGAAAAACATATGTGTATATTATTTGTAATCATTCAAAATATCGTATTTATTCCTAGTAACTGTCAGGCTCTTTGCTAGATTTTGTGGATACAAAGATGAGAAAAATATGGCCTTTGCCCTCAGGTTGCTCACTAACATATGCATTATTAATGGGTTTTTGCAAACCCATGCACTCACACACTCTCTAATCAAGAAGGAAATCATATCTAAGAAATGTCTGTCTGTTTGCAAAAATCAGTGGTAGAAAACTAGATTATAGTCCAAGGTCTTCAATATTTCCTCAAGTTTTATACTCTAAGACTCCACTGAGTATTCAGTAACACTAATTGAACTTACCCATGTGGAACAAACCTAAGCATAATAGACACAAGAGAGTCCTCAGGACTTGTTAGAGAGACCACCCAAAGTCATGCACTTAAACACTTAGATTCCTACCACCCCACCACCTGCACCTTTAGAAAGGAACTTTTCTTAATTAAAAGACTTTAATAAAAGAAACAAGAAAAAAAAAAAAGATTGTTTACTTTGTTTTCCAAAACCCAGAGAATATGCAAAATCATAACTTAGAATAACAGTAAGATATACTGTGTACGTCTACACAGTTTAATAAAGAGATCACCCATGTGCTCTTCATCCAGGATAAGAAATAGAGCATTATCATTTTAGATGTCCCCAGTGTGCTCCTGCCCCATCTCACTCCCTCCTAATCCTCCACTCACCTGCCATTTGTAATAAACATCCCCTCAGGCTTTTTAAAAATAGTTTTTTCAAGTAATTTTTAAAAATAATTTAAAATAATTTTTAAAATAAATATATATAGCTGTTTGTGAAAATTGTTGTGGTAGTTTGGAGGCTGTATGTACCCCAGAAAGGATCATGTTCTTTTCATCTATTCCTGTGGGTGCAGACCTATTGTAGGTGGGACTTTTTGATTAGTTTTCAGTTGAAGCCCTAGGGTGGGTCCTAAACCTCTTCCTGGAGTCCTTTTTAAGAGGATATAAGACAGAAAAAGCCCCTAAGAAGTTAAGACAAAAAGCCCCAGGGAAGCTGAGAGGAAGCCACTGAAGCCAGAAGCTGAAAGCAATAAAACCCAGGAGAAAAGGACCAGCAGATGCAGGCCATGAGCCTTTCCATGTGACAGAGGTGTCCCAGATGCTGGCAGCCTGTTCTCAGGGTCCAGGTATTGTCCTGTTGATGCCTTGAGGTGGACATTTTCATGGCCTAAGAACTGTTAATTGTAAGTTAATAAATCCTCATTGTAAAAGCTAATACATTTCTGGTATATTGCATTCCGGAAGCTTTAGCAAACCAAAACAATTGTGTAAATTGAATTATACTGAATATATTCTTCTATGACTTGTGCTTTGGGTTCAGAGACTCTTTTATTCATGCAGGTAGATACAGTTCATTCATTTTCACTGCCATTCCATTGTGTGGATAGATTTTAATTTATTTATCTATTGAACTCTTGATGAATATTTGAGTTATTTCTAGTTTGGGCCTTAACAAAAATTGTTCCTGAATATTTTTCAGCCTGTCTCTTGGTGCACAGGCATAAGATTTTCTCCACAGTAGATATTAGGAGTGGAATTGCTGCATCATAGGGTGTATTTGCATTTTCGCCTTTACTAAGGGGCAGCAAAATTATTTTCCAAAGTGGCTCTACAATTTTTCAGCAATGAGAAGAGAGTCTACATCTTCTGCAAACATTTGATAGAGTCAGACTTTTTGATTTTGCCAATCTTATGATTATAAAATATAATCTCTCTTTGATTTTTTTTCTTTTGCAGTCAGAACAGACGTTCTGATGACGTTCACCATCTTACATGGCCATGCTTCACGATGCTCCAAAACAATTACAATAGTAACATCAAAGATCACTGATCACAGATCACCATAACAGATATAATAATGAAAAAGTTTGAAATATTGTGAGATTTACCAAAATGCATCACAGAGAGACAAAATGAGCAAATTCTGTTGGAAAAATGGCACTGATAGACGTGCTTCATGGAAGATTGCCACAAACCTTCAATTTGTAAAAAAAAACCAAAAAAACAAACAACAAAAAACACACAATATCTTTGAAGTGCAATAAAATGAAGCATAATAAAATGAGTAATGCCTATATTATGAAGCTGTAAAAAGCCATGAAGTAAATATACATGATACAATGGGGATGCACTTGAAAATGCTATGATAAGTAAAGGAAAAGTTAAGTAAAGGAAAAGGTTGCAAATTGTATGATTCTGTTTATATGAAATAGTTCAAAGAGGTAATTCCATAGACACAAATAAGCAGATTAGTGGTTGCAATAGTCTGGGGTAACGGAGTTTGGTGACTGAATGCTCAACTGCTATTGGGTTAACTTTTGGGGTAATGAAAGTATATTGGAACTAGATAGAAATGATTGTTGTATAACATTGTGAATGTAGTAAATGCTGCTGAATTCTACACTGTAGAATGGATAATTGTATATTTCATGAATTTTACTCCAGTAAAAAAATTTAAAAATATTTCCTCCAAGTAAGAAGTAAAATGTATTTATGCTTGACATAAGTAGGTTTTTCATAAATCAGTGATGCTGGTTAATGGGGAAGTTTGTTACATTGAGGAAATTGAATTTTTACATTTAAGTAAATTTTTGATAGGCAATATATTATGCTTATCAGTTATGTGTAGGTGGCATTATAGAAGAGACAACTGTGCAAATACTATATACCTATATACTATATATCAGTATAAGGATACTGATGTACAACAATCAGAAGCAAATCAATACAAAGTCTACAATGCATTTCATTTGATTTCTCTGATTATTCTGGCAAGTACTCATGTAGCTTCCTAACACTTTCCATTGAAGCATAATTTATAGACATAGTGTTCCATGAGTTAGCTTCTGATTGCTGCTGTAACAATTTACCATAAACTTGGTGGATTCCAACAACATGAGTTTATTCTATCAAAAGTTCTCAAGGCCAGAAATCAAAAATAAGTTTCACTTGTCTTAATCTGATGTGTCAGCAGAGCTGTACCTCCTCTGGAGGCTGTATGGGAGAAGGCCTTTCCCTGCCTTTTCAGTCACCAGAGCTACATTCTTTGCCTTTTCTGCTTCTGGAACTGTGTCATTCCTTGGCTCTTGGTTCCTTCCTCCATCTTCAGCTTACATCATAACATCCTGAAATTTCTCTCTCTGTTGTGGCTGTGACATCACCTTCTGTCTTCTGTATAATCAAATCTATGTCTGACTTCCTCTTATAAGGACACTTGTATGGCATCTAGGACCTAATGGTATAATCTGGGATAATATATTCATCTCAAGATCCTTAATCACATGTGCAAAGGCCTTTTTCCTACATTAGATAAACTTCACAGATTCCAGGGACTAAGCTTTGGATATCTTTGGGGGTCAGGGGACCATTATTCAGCCCACCACATTCAAAGCACACTCCACTGGGTGGAAACTGGCACCCAGTTCTGTTTTACTTTCCTGGCTGCCACGATAAATACCTCACAATGGGGTGGCTTAAACCATAGGAATTTTTTGGCTCATGGTTTCAAAGGCTAGAGGCCAGGGTCAGTGGAGTTCTTGCTCAGTAAATATCTTTGGGTTCCTTGACTTTCCTGTCACATGGCAATTCCCTTTCCTTTCTCTCGTGGGTTCCACTGACTTACTCATTGTGGTGCCACCACATGGCTTTCTTTTTATTAAAGCCTACAGTAATAGGATTAAGTTGGCCACAACTTGACTAAAAATAACATCTTCAAGGGTCTTATTTATAATGAGCTCTCACCCACAAAGGTGGGATTAAGAGTTTAGAACATGCTTTTCTCCTAGGGTGCATAATTCAGTCTACCACTATATATATATATATAGTGTTTGGTTTTTGAAGATGAGTAGATCAAGGCAAGAAGACTCAGCTCTAGGTCTGGTTCTGCTGCATGTTTACCACTTGGGCCTTTGAAAAATTACTGAAACTCTCTGTATCTCTTTCTTTACCTCAGCCCTTCCGTGGGGCAGGAGCTAGCTGGGAGTTGTGAGCTACGCGGGCAGGAGTTGTGAGCAGCTTCCTTCCAGGAGTGCCCTGGCCTCGTCGGAGGCTGCTGGGCTGGTGCAATCGCCCCACAGTAATGGGCGCTGGAGGGGGCACTCAGGACCCCCGGGCTGAGAGACTCCACAAAGCAGGACACAGAACCGTGCTGGCCACCCCTGGGGGCCTCACTCCTTTGTGGCAGCCACCAGCTTGGGTGAAAACCCCACACCAGAGACCCCAAGAGGTGGGGCAGGGGAGGTGGGTGTGATGGTTAGGTTCATGTGTCAACTTGGCCAGGTGATAGTACCCAGCTGTTTGGTCAAGCAAGCTCTGGCCTAACAATTGCTGCAAGGATGTTTGTGGCTGGTTAATAAACCAACAGGCTGGTTTATTAAATTATTAGTCAATTGGATGCAGCTGTAACTGATGACTCAGGGAAGGGTGTGTCTTCCACAATGAGAGAATGCAGTTGGCTGGATTTAATCCAATAAATCAGTTGAAGACTTTTAAGCAAGACAGATAGAGGACCTTCACTTCTTCTTCGGCTGCCCAGTGAAGCGTTTCCTGAGGAGTTCATTGAAGTTGCCAGTTTGTTTCCTGAGGAGTTCATCGAAGTTGCCAGTTTGTTTCCTGAGTTCATCAAACATCTTCACTGGAGTTGCCAGTTTGCTGACTGCCCTATGGAATTTGGACTCGTGCATACCCACAGTTGCCTGAGTCACTTTTATAAATCTTATAGTCATAGACATCTTTCATTGATTCTGTTTCCCTAGAGAACCCTAACTAATACAGTGGGTGTGCTCTAGGTGTCCATTAAGCAGCTTGATAGTTTAGAGAAATGTGCTTTTGCCTCTTAGGCTTCTTCAGACCCGGAAGCTGTCTTTGATTTTAATTTGTATTTCTTTCATTAATGAGGCTGACACCTTTTCATATGTTTATTGACCATTTGAATTTATTTCTTCTTTTGTGAAACACCTTTCAAGACTACTGCCTATTTTTCATTGAGTTGTCTTTTTTATTCTTATTATTTGCTGTGGGTGGAAGTGATAGACACGAGCTGTTAGGTAGTCTGAAAGCTTGACTTTCATCAATTAAACTAATTGAAAACCTATTCTCACACTCTCATTCTTGTATTTTCACTCTCTTCAGATTTTTTTATGAACAGATGTCCTTAATTTTAATGCAGTTGAATTTGTAAGTATTTTGTCTGTGGTTTGAGCATTGGATTGTTAAAATATCTTTTCTTATTCCAAAATTTTAAATATTTTTCTCTTATAGTTTCTTCTAAAATGGTTGTATGTTTGCCTTCCACTTTAGCTTTTTAATCCACCTAGAATTGATTTTACTCTTTGGGTGGGAGCTGGGGGGTAAGGATTCACTTTCTACCCCATCTCAAATGGATTATCAGTTGCCTCAGAAAAATTTATAGTAAAATTCATTCTTTACTCATTGGTTTGTGATGTCTTTTCATTCATAATCAAGCATCCATATATGTTTGAGTCTATTCTAGGTTCTATTTATCTTGTCTATTTATTTAAAACCACATTGCCTTTATTATCATAGCTTTATACTAACATTTGATACATGGATGAGCAAGACCACCACTTCATTCTTCATCAAGATCATCTTGGCTGTTTCATATAAATTTAGAATCAGTTTTTTAAGTCATACATACATACATACACCTTCCTACCCCCAACACACACACACATACCCTTATAGGGATGGGCATCTTCCTGATACCAAGTTTTCCAATCCATGGACTTGGTATATCACTCCATTTATTTAGGTCTCCTTTAATTTTTACTAATAAGCTTTTTAAAATACTTTTCTCTATAGAGGTCTTGTACAACTTAAATTTATTCCCAGGTGTTTGATATTTTTATGTTATACTCAAATTTTAGTTTGTATTTGCTTCTGGTATATAGAAATATAATTGAATTTCATGTATTGACTTTGTATCCAACAGCCTTGACAAACCTTGATAAAACCTATTAATTTTAATAATTTATCAAATTTTTATATTCTATGTATACAATCACATAATCTGTAAATAATTATAGTTATTCTTCATCTACTGAGTAGATCAGATTATTTTCCTTTAATATGTTAATGTGATGGATTATATTAATTGATTTTTTAATATTGAAATATTCTTGTCTTCTTGAGATAAACCCAAGTTAATCAACAAGTATTTTATTTTTATACATTGTTGGTTAAATGTGCTAATATTTTGTTTGGATGTAGCATCTATTTTCGTAAGTGATGTTGACCTTCAATTTTCATTTTTTTTGCTGTCCTCAACTGGTTGCTATTTCAAGGTTATACTTGCAGTCATAAGATGAATTGGGAAGTCTTCTTTCTTTTCTCTGGAAATGTTTTTGTAGGTTGAAATTATTTGTGCTTTGATTTTTGGCACAGCTCACTAAAAAAATGAGTTTGGAGTTTACTTTGTAGGAAGATTTTAAATTACTGTTTCAAATTCTCTAATCACTGTAGGAGCAATCAGGTTTTCCAATTTTTAAATATTTTAGTTATTTTTTTCTGGGAATTTGTCAATATCATCTGAATTTTCAAATACAGTCACATAAAATGATTTCATAACCCTTTTTATTTAAATCTAAACTCTACAGTATCTATAGTTATGATTTTTTTTACATTCCTGATATTGTTTATTTATACCTGCTCTTTTAAAAATTTTAGTCTCGTTGGAGGTTTGTCAATTTAACTAGTATTTTTCAGAAATTAACTTTCATTTTTGTTCTTTTTTATTGTTTATAGTGTTAATTTCTCCTGTTATGTCCTTTCTTCTGCATTTTTCATTTTTGTTGCTGTTCTTTTTCTAACTTCTTAAGAATTAATTTAAATAATTAGCTCACTAATTTTCAGCCTCTCTTTTACTTTTATACTATGTGCATTTAAGGCTTTAAATTTCCCTGTAAGCACTGCTTCAGCTTCATCCCAAAAGAAGACATTTTCATTTCTAAATATTCTTCATTTTCAGTATGATTATTTCCTTGAACCATGAGTTATTAGAAATGTTTCTCAATTTCAAAACCCATAGAGCTTTTCTGATTCTCTTCTGGTAATTCATTTCTAGCTTAACTATATTGTCTGATAATGAGGATGCTGTATACCAATTCTTTAAATTTTTTAAAGACTTTTTTTTACTGCTTATTAAGTCATCACTAGTTTCTAAATGTTCCTTGTGTGCTTGAAAATAATGTGTAGTTTTTTTTTTTCCATACATGTATATTAGATTATGTTTGTTAATTGCATTGTTAGAATTATCTATTTCTATCTTGATTTTTTTGTTTGTTTATTTTCTCATTCCCTGAGAGGGATGTGTTAAAATATTCTACTATTTTTATGTATTTGCCCATTCTACTTTTTAATGGATTTTAATTCTCTTTTTCTAACTCCAAAAGCATTATTCTTATTTTTTATAAGGTTAATATTTGCTTAGATTGATTCCTGTGGTTACTACTTTCTTTTGCTCTTCATTCTCCTTGCATCTCATATTTCCATCTGGGATAACTTTCTTCCATATTAGAACTTCCTTAATGAGGTTCTGCTGTTGGAATACTCTTGGTTTTGTTTACCTGCAAATACCTTTATTTCACTCTCATTTGTGAATTGTATTTTCACTGCTCATAGAATTCTAGGGTGATGACTGCTGTACATCAGTATATTGAATAAATCACACTACTGTTTCCCGGTTTCCATCGTTTCTGTTGAGAAGTCAACTTTTAGTCTAACTGCTGCCCTTTGAAGTTAATCTCTCTTTTCTCTCTGGCTACTTTTAAGATTTTTTTCTTTGTCATTAAAGGTGGGCAGTTGTATTGGTGTGTGTGGATTCATTTTTGTTTATGTTTCATGATAGTAAGTTGAATTATTGAGTTTGCATATGGCAGGTTGAATTCTAAGAAGGCCCCCAAGATTCCTGACTTCTGGTAAACATACATGCCCTGTATAATACTATCCTCTTGAATGTGAGCACAACTTATGAATCTGATGAGATTTCACGCTGGTAATGAGGTTTTATGATATGGGGAAGATGAAGGGATTTTGAAGATGCACTTAAGGTCTCTAGTCAGCTGAACTTGATTTAATCAAGGGGATATTATCCTGGGTGGGCCTGACCTAACCAGGTGAACCCTTTAAAAGAGGGTCCAGACTTCCCTTGGAAGAAAGATTCAAACTGAGAGAGCTTTCCTTGCTGGCCCTACTGAAGCAAACAGTGTTATTGTGAATTCCCAATGCAGGAAGTCATGTGGCAAAAACCTGAGGAAAGCCTCTAAGATCTAAGAGTGGTTGCCAGCAATCAGTCAACAAGGAAAAGGGACTTTAGTCATATACCTATGAGATAAATTCTGTCAACAACTGGTGATCTCAGAAGAGGATTCTGAGCCTCATAGGTTGCAGCCCTGCTTGACACCTTGATTGCTACCTTGTGAGGCCCTGAACAGAGGAACCAGTTAAGATATGCCTGGATTCCTGACCCACAGCAACACTGAGATAAGAATTTGCATTGTTTTAAGTTGCTAAATTTGGAGAAATTAGTTACAGAGAAATAGCTAACTAGTACTGTGGATTGGTATGTGTTCTAGTTTGCTAATGCTGCCAGAATGCAAAACACCAGAGATGGATTGGTTTTTATAAAAGAGGGTTTATTTGGTTACACAGTTACAGTCTTAAGGCCACGAAGTGTCCAAGGTAACACATCAGCAATCGGGTACCTTCACTGGAGGATGGTCAATGGCATCTGGAAAACCTCTGTTAGCTGGGAAGGCACATGGCTGGTGTCGGCTCCAAAGTTCTGGTTTCACAATGGCTTTCTCCCAGGACATTACATTCCTCTCTAGGCCACAGCTCCTCTTCAAAATGTCACTCTTGGTTGCTCTTGGGGCATTTGTCCCCTCTTAGCTTCTCCCGAGCAAGAGTCTGCTTCCAACAGCTATCTTCCAAATGTCCCTCAGCTGCAGCTCCTGTTTTACTTCAAAGTGTCCCTCTTGGCTGTAGCAAGCTTGCTCCTTCTGTCTGAGCTTATATAGTGCTCCAGTAATTTATCCACCCTGAATAGGCGGGCCAACACCTCCATGGAAATTATCCAATCAGAGTCATCACCCACAGTTGGGTGGGGCACATTTCCATGCAAACAACCTAATCCAAACATTCCAACTTAATCCCCACTAATATGTCTGCCCCACAAGATTGCATCAAAGAATATGGGTTTTTCTGGCAGACATAATACATTCAAACCACCACAGTATGTTTTACCACTTCGTCCATTAAATATTGTCTCTGCCTTACTCTCCTTCCTTTATGAAACTTTGATTAAACAAATGTTAGACCTTTTCACTCCATTCTCTATGTCTTTACACTTCTCCTCTTCTCTACCTTTTTGTTCCCTGTACTGAATTCTGGATAATTTCTCCAGGAACCTCCTCCAGTTCACTAATTCTCCATATATGTCTTCCTCTGTTAATCATTGAGTTCTGAAATTTCAATTATTGTATTTGTTATGTCTACCAGTTCTAGTTGCTTCCTTTACAAAACTTCTTGGCCATTTTTTAAATGGAAGCATTTCTAAAATGTTCTCCATATTTCCCTGCTCATTAGAAGTGCAGGTTCTGAGTGTGAGGCATCAAGGAACCATTTTCCAGTTTATCCATAAATAATATTATTTCCTCTTGTTTTCCAACAGAAATAACATTGGCCATACTCCCCTCAACACACACACATACCCATACCAGACACACCAAATTTTGTAACTATTTTATACAATGACAGTCACCACTATTAGAAATTTAATTATGTCAAACAAAATAAAAGAATCACACACACCATTTTTGTGCAAAGTTCTAGGTCATGAAAGGTTGCGTGCCAGCACCCCCTGAGGCTGCTGCTGTCACTTAGACAACTATGGTGGAACTTTAGGCTTTGACAATATAGAGTTATGTTGCTGGGCCAGGACTCCTTTCTCCTTTGCATGTCCTTGTCTTTCCTTTGCCTTCCAGCTTTTATGGTGCATTTCTTTAGTCTTTTATGAGCTCATTCATGAATAAGCTTTATAGCATTTTATATGCACAAAGAAATTGGAAGAAATTACTTCTATCAATGAAAGTCAATGTTTTCACAGTAAGAGAATCAACTGGAAAATTCTATGTATAGAAACTGATATTTACCTGACTTAAAAAAATTAATGCCTGGATCTGTGGGGAAAGCCACCAGTTAACCTTTTATGCTTCCACATCCTCCAGCCCCCAGTTTTGGGTCCATTATGGTATGGTAGTTATTTCTTAAGAGGTTTTACCAGGACAAAACTCAGTCAGGCTAAACAAAATAACAAGAGAAGGAGGACTGGAGTGCGAGGGAAAGAGCACAAAACTAGAAATCCAGTTACCATCCCTCCACTAACTTGGAGACATTTGTTTATCTCACCCCTATTCTAGTTTTAGTTTCTTTATCTCAAATTTTTTGAAGTAATTTGAGCAGTCTAAAGTCTATGATTCTACATACAGCTGTAAAATTTCAACAGATATAGGAAAAGAATATTATTTTCAATTTCTCTCATGGTTGATATTTTCTTCTCTTATTTTTTGCCTCACACACACTTTTTGATTAATATTCAAATTATGGGGCTGGCATTGGTTTATGCATCTTGGTGTTTTGTTTTCTCTTTTCTTTCTTGCCTGTCTTTCTACTCTTGTCAACAAGTGTAAGTTTTTAATACCTGTTGGTAATTATGGGCCTAGCCTGTAAAGTTACTATCACTATTTTTTTTATTTGACATTGTCAAAAGACATTTGGAAGCACAGATTCAAGAACGGAACATCACAGTTTAGAATTTCACAAACACAGAGTGTTTCCTCCCTAAATTATCCAATTTATTTTTAATAAAATATTTCCATGTTAATTTAATTATTTCCTTGTTAGTAGCAATGAATGGCCAGCTATTTCTTTGTTTTAAAATGAAAAATAAAACACAACAATATCAAGCCAGATTCTGTTAAGAGGAGGGAAAAAAAATCACATATATTGACTCTTTTAGGCAGATAGGGACCCATTAAATAAATTATTACTCTAGCTTGGGAGCTGTCAGCTTGTTGACCAGAAAGAGTTCCTATAACTCAGAGAGAACAACCATGTATTCCATACCCACTGGTACAAGCAGGCTGGTCTAACTTGAAATAAGGGTAAATGAGGATGAATGAATGCCATTATGGATTTGAGTCCCAGTTCTTATTCTTCAATTTCTAGCTAATGTATTCACATGGAAAACAAATGGGTGAGTTCTTCCAAAACAGCTTAAATAAAGGTAACGGAGGGAATGAGCTTGCCTAAAGGCAGAGCTAACCTATCCACCTGCCTTACAGCTGATTCTATGATTTTCTACAAGTCCAATTGTAATTTCTAATGATCTTTTAGTGATCTTAAAATGTTAACATAAGTAACCAAAAGTACCCGATCTACTCCCAGCAGTTAAGAAACTGATTCAGGAAGTCTAACATTTCTGTAGAGCACATGAAGCTTACCTTTTATGAGTTATTTGTATACACAAACAAAAGTAGTGAAATTATCTTAAATAGTTATTGATCAATTAAGGCATAATGCAATAACTCCTCATCTCAAAGCTAAAGGCCAATAAGGACTTTAGTTAGTAAATAATTTCATTATGAAATTGAATTTTATTGATCTCTTTTTGCATAATCCATTTGATATTAATACTCCTAAATCAGGCCTACCTATTGCAGAACCAATAACAAAAGCACAAAACTAATTCTCTGATTGCTATTACCATTTTAAAAAAGAAACTAAGAACTATGGGACAAGAACTACTCTAAATGAATGAATCCTGCTCATTTCCCCTTTGGGTATCTGCACATCAACAACTAAATTATTTGGCAACCTTTTCTGGGGCTCCCTGCTACCTTACTATCAACTAATAGCAGGTTATTCCTCAGATCTGTTAATGTTTCATTCAGAGCTTGATTTAATGAAATCTTTAAAAAGGGTAGTTAGTTTTCTAATGTAATCCAGATGAAAATGCTGGTGTAATTATTACCACTTTCAAATTTGTTCTGGCTTCAACTTTATTCATCTTTATAATTTGGTCCTTTCAAATGAAATTTTAATTAGGCATAAAATTAATAATAGTAGTTCATATTACCATTGTGTGACAACTCTATTGGTGATAAATAGAAGCCTAGATCCTTGATGGACATTTTTCATAACAGGAAACATAATTAAATGGCCATATCACCATTATCAAGGAGGAATTATTGAAGTATTGCTTTTTCCACAAAAGCATTTTGCTCAGCTATTTGAAAATGAAAAGTGGAGAGTTGTGCTTAGGGAAATGAGGTGGGCAGTCTTTATGCACCAAATATCCAGTTAGTTAAACAGTCTTTGTATGGATGTAGCTTTTGAAATATGATGTGCAAAGTACTGTACAAGAAAGAATTAAAAGTTCACAGTCTTTGCACACCAGGAAGCTGTGTTTGAATGCTGAAACGAAATCCAAACACACGTAAGGAAAAAAACTATTAGGCTGGGTTAGGTAAAAAGAATACGAAAAGGGATTTCTGTTTTCTCTAGGATTTGTAGACTGTGATGAAAAGCTGACTGTGTCCACAGGGATATGATCTGGCAGACTGCAATATCACCACATCTGTGGTAGAGTTGATACTTACATTTTATTTCAATACAAGGGATATTACATTTTCCCCTTTTATTTTCTGGGAATGGTTTCTCTATACTTGGAAGATTAAACTTAAAAATCACAAATGTGAAGGATACAATTTCAATTTTAAACATTTTGCCATATGTCCAAGCATATGTATTAGTCATTCTTCTTTAACTTCTTTAAAGAAAAAGATACTTCGAAAAATGCAATATTAAATCAGACTTTTTCTGCTGTTTTACATTTGGTGTCTTGTCCAACATGCCATTCATGTATTCATTCATGCACTTAATATATGTTGAACACTTACTAAATATCAGGCACACATAGTAGATTTATATTTATTTACTTCATTTGATTTAAAGAACAATGAGCCAGCTAGCTAGGAACCTGTATTTGAGTGGTACCAGAGTATAGAAAATCTTAGCCAATAGGTGACAGCACACGCACTTGAAAGCACAGTTGGCATTTATGTTTTACTTGAATGAGAGCATTAGGACGTTCACAAGAATTCCCTGCTCCATTTTTTAAATGTCAGAGAAAAATACACCTCAATGAAAAGCACATATAATGTTTACAAAGGGGAATAATGTAAAAAGTATTTGGTAAAAAAATTGTTCTCCAACAGATTAGAGTCTCCTGAACCTCTGTTTCTGCAAGTTGTAAATTCATTTTTATACTGTGTCCACTCACTTTTGCTTTATCAGTCATCTGAGGCAGATTTTGCAGAGTTGCAGGATTGGCACATAGGTAGAGATTCACTCTCAAGGTGGCTGGCAGAGGAGAGAGGGTTGGTTCCTTCAGTGGCTCCAAGAGTACATCCACAGTTGTCAACCAGACAATCCTTTTCTAGACCTTTGTCTCAATCTCTTCATCTGGCCACTAAGCATCCAAAGAGCAGGTGGCCCCAGTCTAGTCTGCCTCCACACACAGCATCAGAGACTAGACTTCCAGGCCATTCTGGAAATTGTTGTTACCCTAATTTTACTTGAATGAAAATGTTGATGGGACTGGGAGAGGAGCTATTGCCTTTCAAACATGTATTCCCAGAAAGTTCTAAATCCTTTTACACACCCACAGTGGCCTGTATGCACATCACAGTCACTGGGTTACATTTTCACCCGTTTGTTTTGTTTTGTTCTGTTTAAGCTTTTCTGATCAAGGCGGAAAGTTTGTTTAAATTCGCTAAACCGGAGTAGCCTGTAAGAGACGTTTTGGCCTCCATATTGATTTAGAGCTCTTCACTTTGGAGATGAAGAGTGGATTGACTTGGTTTATGCTTACAGATCTTTACCAATTCATTGATTAGTGAATCTTTAAAAAAAAAAAAAAGCCAGAGAAATGAGTAGGCACAGGCACACATACACTACATGAAGTAGGGTAGATGTAGTAAAATAGAAAAGAAAAAATGCAAAGAAAGCAAGAAATCCCAGGAAAAAGATAGATACAGGAGCCAAAGATTAGCTCTGTTCTTGGGAGGAAAAATGGAGTGGGAGTAAAGGTTTTGGGAGGAGAGGAGGTTGAGAAGCAAACATGTATTAGTGATGAGCTCATTATTAGTAGTCTGTTATGAATTAGCTACGTATCCCTGGATATGTCACTGCTGTGGCCTAAATTTTATTGTTGGTGAAAACATTGGGTGATCTTTAAGATTGCTCCTGGCCTTAGTAAAAATAATAATAGTGATAGTATATAATATTAGCCATTATTTATTGAGAACTTACTGCATTTTTTGAAGTAATTCTCTCAGGCAGCAATCAGGATGCTGACTAACAGATGAAGATATTGTGCCTCAAAGATTTCTGGTGTTTTATACAAAAAGTTAAGTTTTATGTACAGAATATTTTAATAAGATGCAAAAAGTTAACAGAAATACGTTATAACCAATAATTAGCAACACATGAATTATCTCCATATTTAAAATTATTTGCCTTATTTTATTTGGATCATTTTTTATTTGTAGGCTGATAATACAGCAAACGGTAAAATAGGTCAGTGTAAGGCACTAGACTGGGAACAAGGAGACCTGTCCAGGAATAAATGCTGGCTCTGTGGGCCATTAGTTTCACCTCTGACTTAAACTCGAGGTTCTGAATACAGACTTCAAATATGTGGCCTGTAACACTCCAGATGCCATATGAAAAATTACAAGTCTGCATATATCTGTGTAGATATTGTGAGTTTTCTGGGGAAAAGACCCAAATTTTTCATTTTCATCAATGTCTAGAACAGTGGTTATGATGGTTTGGAGGCTTTATGGACCCCAGAAAAGTTCTTAAAGTTAATCCATTCCTGCGTGTGTGGACCTGTTGTAAGTAGGATATTTTGGCGAATAGGGTCTTAACTTAAGATGTGACCCATCTCATTCAGGGTGGGTCTTACTCCTCTTACTGGAGTCCTTTATAAGAGAATGAAACTCAGACAAATAGGGAGAAAGACACAGAAGCTGAGAGAGAAAGCCACAGAAACAGAGAGGAAGCTGGAAGCAACAAAACCCAGAAGAGAAGGGAGAGAACAGCAGATGCTGCCATGTGCCTTGCCATCTGACAGAGGAGTCCAGAATGGCCTGCAGCCTGTCTTCAGAAAGAAGGCATCATCTTGATGATGCCTTGATTTGGACACGGCCTCAGAACCGTAAGCTTGTAAACTAATAAATTCCCATTTTTAAAAGTCAACCCATTGTATGATACCTGCATTTTGGCAGCTTTAGCAAGCTAAAACAGTAGTTCTTAACCAATAAAGGTTGAGCAGTGCTATTCCAGTTTATTTTGAAGAACCTTTTCTTCTCTGCCTCAGGTGGTTGGAAATGCAGAATGTCTTGGTTTTCCAAGCATTGCTTTCTAATTGTGAGCACTAGTCTTCTGAGTGGCATTTTTTTTCAGCTCCCTTTATGCTCATGATAAAGTAGAACTGAGGTTCTGTATTTTGTCACCTGAGGGACACTATTATCCATTATTATCTAGTATTTCAGAGATATTCTTCCAAGTCCTTTCCATGCATACTTTAAAGCTCCACCAGAATGCTATTACCAAGACCTCAGACCAAAGATGTAAACAAAAACACATCAAAATATCAAGTATTCTTCTACAAGGAGAAGCATATCCAAATGAAACAATCCCATCCTTACTTCATAATGTAAGACTGAACAATAAAGCTCAGACTCAAGAAACTGGTTATATGAAACATGTTTGGAATATAGTGCCTACTCCCATTTTCTAAACAGTCTTACTGATGAACAAAACCTCCAAAATGGAAAAGTAGCATACCTAGAGTATTTGATACTTAGAGATGATCATTTTTTAACCATCCTCCTCTCTAAGGTAAATTATTTTCAGTTATAATCATGAAATGAAACCTGTTATAGCAATAAGGGCCAGAGAAGAAATAGAGAGAGAGAGAGAGAGGGATTGCGATTCATTACTGAAAGAAAATAATTAATAAATACTAAGTATAAAAAAGAAAAGTGGTGGATTAATACTATTTAATTATATTAATGGCTGTTTTGTTTAAAAAAAATTAAAAAAAAGGAGGGTGGCAGAAGAAAAATGCACCCAATAGAGTGGGCTCCACAAGGTTCACAGAATATTTGCACATAGAATGACAGAATTGAAAAAACGCACTGTTTCTTTGGTTTTACAGTTGCTATGCTCTCCTTGTTTATTTCCAATCCACCATTTAAACTCAGAAATACGTAGTACCACAGGGTTTGGAGACACTAACTGAGCCTGAAGCAAGCTCAGATGATTCTGTCCCTTGACAAAATTATTCTCAACATGAACATGTGAGGCTGAGTCTGTGTGGCTTGGGGCAAAGTGTATAACTAGGAGTCTTGTGAATTAATTTCCATGTAGAATATGCTTTTTATCAAATAATGACATAAAATGTGCTAATTTAAAGTTTACAAATACATTAGTAAACTCAATTATAACTATTATAATTGTTTGAACTTAAAACAACAAAATGTCTTTTCATTGAAGAGTTTTATCACTGACCATGTTTAGCATTACTGGTTCATGGTGGTACCAAAAGCAGATCAACTTTTAGCTGACTTTATTATTATTGTTTTTAAATTCACTATGGTCAATGCACCCCTTTAATTCCTAAACTCTTTATGGACTGCTGACTGCTTTTGATATACCACTGGGATAGGAGGAAGGAAGGAATGACTCTCAATTCATTAACATAAAATACCTTTTACCTTTAAAAAAAAACATATTGTCAACTATGTTACCAGATTGTCTTTCGTGATGCCAAGGAGACTGGATTTACGAAGACTTTTCCAAAAATATGGTGTATAGAAAGCATTTGTTTTGTTTGCAGTGAATATATGCTGAATATTCTCGAAGATGTTAGACTGGCTAATTTTGTAGCAGACAGTCATTTTCTTTGGTTTAGGGAAGGAATCAGAAAGTTGTCACAACCATGCCCAACACTGTTCCTGCAGCTTCTCTAAGCCATGACATCTCTAGGAGCAGACAGAAAATTATGCTTGTCGTTGTCTTTTAGGACCAAAGTTAAAATGAAAATGTATCTTGTGTTGACCATTCTTTTCTGTTCCATTAAGTTAGCTAAATGAAGGAGATGGGGTGAGAAGATGAGGGAGGTTGAACAATTTAGGTGGTAGGTTTAAAGACAGCGGAGAATAGCTGCATTAACGGAAACTGTGCAGTCCGATGTTAGTTGTTTTCATTAAATTTGTGGTAAGTAATTTAGCATTGCTCCAACATTTAAGCCAAGAAATATCACCATGATTTGGGCTGTGATAGTTTTGCCTCTGCCCACACCAATCTCTCCGCAAAAACAGAGTTTCTACCACTGCATTCGTTCTGATTCTGACACTTTGAAAAAAAGACCTTTTTACTTTTTAAGCTTTTGCTTGGGGGTTAGTAACTGAAGATTGTGTGGGTTTGGAAAATCTGAAATATGCAGATGCTTGTTTGATTTTTTGTAAGAGAAAACTTGCCAAATAAATAAAGGAATATCCTAAAATATTTAGAATGTTTTCATAGTTTCAATTAATTGGACTCCATATAGTCAAGAAGTGAATAATGAATACAATTCCTGTGTGTGAATTTGAAACATGTAATCTACGAAGACTTTCTCTTTGCAAGAGGTTTTATTGGAGGATAGTCTATTTTGTCTGCAGAAAATGTGAGTTGCATGCAAAAGGGGTTCTAAGAGCATTAGAAAGCTTAGGAAATTTTTTTTTTTTTAAGGCTAACAGATTTTTTCCTTTAGTGCTGCCCAGTCTTCAATATGCTAATTTGCATTGTGAATCTTCAGGAAAGGGATATGGTATGATGTTTCCAAATTGACTACAGAATTCTTTTATTTTCATGGAGTATCTTCTTTTTTTTTAAATTCAGTTTTATTGAAATATATTCACATACCATGCAATCATCCATGGTATACAATCAACTGTTCACAGTATGATCATATAGTTATGCGTTCATCACCACAATCTTTTTCTGAACATTTTCCTTACATCAGAAAGAATCAGAATAAGAATAAAAAATAAAAATGAAAAAAAGAACACCCAAAGCATCCCCCCATCCCACCCTATTTATCATTTAGTTTTTATGCCCATTTTTCTATTCATCCATCCATACACTAGATAAAGGGAGTGTGATCCACAAGGTTTTCACAATCACACTGTCACCCCTTGTAATCTACATTATTATATAATCATCTTCAGGAGTCCAGACTGCTGGGTTGGAGTTTGGTAGTTTCAGGTATTTACTTCTAGCTATTCCAATACATTAAAACCTAAGAGGTGTTAACTATATAGTGCATAAGAATGTCCACCAGAGTGACCTCTTGACTCCATTTGAAATCTCTCAGCCACTGAAAGTATTTTGTCTCATTTTGCATCCCCCTTCTGGTCAAGAAGATATTCTCAATCGCATGATGTTGGGTCCAGATTCATCCCCGGGAGTCATATCCTGCATTGCCAGGGAGATTTCATGGAGTATCTTTCCAATAAAAACTACTTTGCAAAATTCTTCTTTCTCTTCTCTAGATCTCAGATAGAACCCAGGGAAAAGGGCTTGTTTCTGCCCCTTGGATTTCTCTGTTCCCATCGATCACATTCCAAAGCTTCTGCTTAGAAACTCAGGTGTCACATTTCCTGCTACCACCAAAGAAGGCCGCCAGACATAATCTGCCCAGTTGGGTCAGATAGTCTCTAAGATATTCCCTGGGGAAATGCTGTAGGAAGAACATGGGCTTGAAATAATTGAAAGCCTTAATTTGTACTTGTCACCTCAGATTCATAATGAATGTCCATCCCATCCCTCTCCAATCATCTGTTTGAAAATTAAAGATTTCTTTATGTCAAATTTGTTTCAAAAGGTGTAGATATTAAGTATACTCCTGGGACTTCACTAAATGTTATCTGTTATTTTGAGATATAATGAGCAGCTTGTGTGGGATCTACTTTAGATGAAGAATTATTAAAATGTTTGGGTAATAAGACACTCTTGTCTACAAGGCAAATGTAATCATTGGACATACATTAGTCAATAATACGGAATCTGCCAGCCCTGGCTAGAGAGAGTGACTTCCAAGACAGATTTTGAAATAATAGATGACTGTTTGCTTTAGTCCTCATTAACTTGCATTACACAATTATGCAAAGTCTACTTGAAGCTAAGATTTTATAAGAAAAATCATGTTATTTAAAAATTGAGTGACTTACTTGATTTGATGCAAGTGCATTGTTTCCAGCTTCCACTCAAAATCTAAGTTAAGAAATTTGAATGTATGACATTTGAATTTGTTCCTGACTTTAAGATGTATGCACTACAATTAGTAGTGTAGGACCAAAGGGTGGGGACTGTTCAGAGGGAAGGAACTTATTCATTATCTATCTTCTATGTATGAGGCATTGAGTTAAATATTTTATATATCTTCTCTCTTTTAACCCTAAAAACAACCATATGGTGGTGTGCTGGTTTGAGTGTATTATGTCCCCCAGAAAAAGCCATATTCTTTGATGCAATCTTGTGGGGCAGACATATTCGTGGGGATTAAGTTGGAACATTTGGATTAGGTTGTTTGCATGGAAATGCGCCCCACCCAACTGTAGGTGATAACTCTCAGATGTTTCCATGGAGGCATGGTCCCACCCATTCAGGGTGGGCCTTGATCAGTGGAGCCATATAAATGGGCTGACAAACAGAAGGAACTCAGTGGAACTGTGAGTGACATTTTGAAGAGGAAATACAGCCAAGAAGGACATTTTGAAGAAAGCACAGGACCTGCAGATGAGAGACAGTTTGAAGAAGGCTGTTGAAAGCAGACTCTTGCTCCGGAGAAGCTAAGAGAGGACAAATACCCTAAGTGCAACTAAGAGTGACATTTTTGAGGAACTGCAGCCTAGAGAGGAATGTCCTGGGAGAAAGCCATTTTGAAACCAGAACTTGAAAGCAGACGCCAGCCACGTGTCTTCCCAGCTAACAGAGATTTTCTGGACACCATTGGCCATCCTCCAGTGAAGGTACCCAATTGCTGATGTGTTACCTTGGACACTTTATAGTCTTAAGACTGTAACTATGTAACCAAATAAACCGCCTTTTATAAAAGCCAATCCATCTCTGGTGTTTTGCATTCTGGCAGCATTAGCAAACTAGAAAAGATTTTGGTACTGGAAGTGGGGTGCTTTTGCTGCTGAATTTGCAAATTCCAAATATGTTGGAATGGCTTTTTAAATGGATAAGGGGAAGATTCTGGAAGAATTGTGAGGAGCTTGATAGAAAAGGCCTAAACTGCTTTGAAGAGACTGTTTGTGGAAATATGGGCTCTAAAGATACTTCTGATGAGGCCTTGAGCAGAAATGATGAATGTGTTGTTGCAAACTGGAAGGAAGGTGATCCTTGTTTTAAAGTAGCAGAGAATTTGGCAACATTGAGTCGTAGTGTTGGATGGAAGGCAGAATTTGAAAGCGAAGACCTGGAATATTTAGCTGAAGAGATCGCCAAGCAAAATATAGAAGTAGCCTGGCTTTTACTTGCAGCTTATAGTAAAATGTGAGAGGACAGACATAAGCAGAGAAATGAACTCTTGGATTCTAAGAAACCAGAAACTGATGGTTTGGAAAATTCTGGGCTTCCAGGGGTGGAATCCCAGAAACTACAGCCTAAGATAAGGATGTAACCAAACATGGAACCCATCCACCATTTCAGTACAAACCAAGATTGGAAAAGGAGTTAAGCAGAAAGGATTTGTGGAAAGTCCTATTGTCTGATGGCTTTGACCCCTGTGTGCTTCATGCAAAGCCAATAGAATTTTTGTGAGATCTTTATAGACAGAGCCATTGCTGGTCTGGACTGGAGGAGACAGACAAGGAACAAAATGAAGGAAAAATTCCTTCAAAGACAGAGCCATGGAGGTTGTGGTCTGGAGTCAAGAGGCCTTGGGCTGGGAGAGAGGAGTGGCCCACATGCATGGAAAGGGTGAGTTTGCCCTGGAGGTCGAGGGCGGGCCTTCCACCGCTATGCTCCAGAAGAGTTTTGCCACCCCAGGTCCCAAAGAGGGTGGAGCACATTCCCAGGGAATTGGGGAGAGCCTGGATGCCACCACACTGTTCTGAAGGGGTTGAGCATGTGCCCTGGAGATGGAAGGGAATCCGGGAGCTGCCCCAATGTTTGAGGAGGGTGGGTCTGAGAAGGTGGTCTCCCCAATGTGTGGATATGTTGGAGCACTCACCTAAGCATTTGGAGAGGAAAGGGCTGCCAGAAAGGCCCTAAGGAAGGGTTAGACTGCCACTCTCTCAAGCCCCAAGGATGCAACCTCGCTTTATTAATGACTCTCAGACTTTGAAATCTGATGGAATTTGTCCTGCAGGTTTTAGGAACCATTTTGGTCCTGTGAACCCTGTTTTCCTTTCAGGCTTTCCTTATGGCAATGGGAATGTTTATCCTATGAATGTCCCTCCTTTGTATATTGGAAGCACATAACTTGTTCTAAGTTTACAGGTCCACAGTCAGAGGGGAATTTTGCTTTTGGACAGACCACACCTGTAACTGATTTAATGGGATCTTGTACTTAACTATTGTTACTGAAATGATTTAAGTTTTTGTGATATTGTGATGAGATGAATGTATTTTGTATTTGGAAAGAATATGTTTTTCTGGGGTCCAGGGGGTGGAATGTGCTGCTTTGAATGTATTATGTCCCCCAGAAAAAGCCATAATCTTTGATGCAGTCTTGTGGAGCAGACATATTCATGGGGATTAAGTTGGAATATTTGGATTAGGTTGTTTGCATGGAAATGCACCCCACCCAACTGTAGGTGATAACTCTCATGAGATGTTTCCATGGAGGCATGGCCCCACCCATTCAGGGTGGGCCTTGATCAGTGGAGCCATACAAATGGGCTGACAAACAGAAGGAACTCAGTGCAACTGTGAGTGATGTTTTGAAGAGGAGCTACAACCAAGAGGGACACTTTGAAGAAAGCACAGGAGCTGCAGATGAGAGACATTTTGAAGATGGCTGTTGAAAGCAGACTCTTGCTCCAGAGAAGCTAAGAGAGGACAAATACCCCAAGTGCGACTAAGAGTGACATTTTTGAGGATTTGCAGCCTAGAGAGGAATGTCCTGGGAGAAAGCCATTTTGAAACCAGAACTTGAAAGCAGACGCTGGCCATGTGTCTTTCCAGCTAACAGAGATTTTCTGGACACCATTGACCATCCTCCAGTGAAGGTACCCGATTGCTGATGTGTTGCCTTGGACACTTTATAGCCTTAAGACTGTAACTGTGTAACCAAATAAATCCCCCTTTTATAAAAGCCAATCCATCTCTGGTGTTTTGCATTCTGGCAGCATTAGCAAACTAGAGCAGATGGACATATTGTTATCGTAATTTTGCAAATCAACTTAGACCCACAGATGTTAAGTAAAATGCCCAAGGTTACATGGGATTGCAAACCCAGACCTATTAGGCTTCAAAGCCCATCTTTTCCATTAGAAAATGTTTTTGAAGTAGCAACAGGATTTTATTTAACAAGATATTTTTTCACAGTATTTCTTTGTAATATAATTGTAAGTTTCCAAGTGGATGTAAAACAAGTCAATTAGTAAAAGTGCAGTTTTCCATACAACCCTTACTAACACTCTATCATGCTAAAAAAGATACTCAAATATCTTTTTTGAGTGAGGTAAATGCCATGGGAAATAAAAATTGGAAGTATCATTTTGTGTTGCCAGCAGCTTAGCGTTATTACGGCATGACAATTTAAAATTATTTTCATTATAATGCATCTTACAAAGAAATTTCATGTTACATGAATTTTATTTGATACCCTGTTGGCAAAATGCTAATTTCCAAGATGTGTCCAAGTCCTGTCACTTTATGGGATGTATTTGGGGATAAGGGAGGGGCAGATATCACCCAGAATTTGCTGCACTGGGAACTAGAAGTGTCTTTAAAGCAGTGGTTCTAAATGGTCACAATCCTAGTCTGTTGATGGCTCAGGAGCCTTTCCTCCAGATACCCACACATCTACACACAGATGCACACCCTCATACCTGCATGTGCACTCACATAGTTTTGCATCAATTTTAGTTTTAAAATCCTTATTCTAGAGTCTCTAGCTACGTCTTGGATGTTTTCCCTAGGAACTACTGAAAGAAGTTGCTGGAATTACAGAAAAGCAGGCTCAGAAATAAATGCTTGTGGATGATAAACTAAAAAACAAAGGAGAAGCAAATGAAGATCAAGGACAGACTTGGCTGGAAGGACACGTTCTATCATGCATTCATCATTTCATTCAACAAGATTGTATTAAGCATTAAATTTGTGCAAGATGTTTTGGAATACACAGAGATAATTCAGGCCTAGAGTCTGTGCTCATAGATTTTACAATTGGCAAGGGAAAAAGAAAATGTGTGTACATGGGACTCTAAAAAAAAGAAAAAAAAAATGCCAAAATAGAGGTTTGGGTAAAACGATATAGGGCTAGGAAAGAATGTTGCCTTCTAGGGAAGATCAAGAAAACCTTTATGGAATTGTGGCATCAGAAGGTGCTCTTGAAGGATAAGTAGGTGTTGGTATTTGGAAATATAAGATAAGGGTGTCCCAGGTAGAGGGAACAGGATAAACAAAGGCATGGTGTAGAGAAGCATGAGGACATGGTGATAGCCTGACTGGACAATGGGAATCATTGGAGATTTTTGTAGAGTGCCTCGTAAGAGTAAGGAGGAACTTTTCCCCACTTTAGTCACCTTGAGCCTTAGAAAGGCTTAAGATAGGGAAGTTACCTGAGGAGAACTGTCCTTTAGAAAGAGTATTCTGGCAGTGGTGTAAACTGGATTGAAGCAAAGAGGGACTTTGCAAAGAGAAGTGGGGGGAAATCAGCAAGGAAGTTACATTGATAACACAAATGGAACCAAAGAGAAAAGAAGAGCACAGATTGCAGAGGTGTGTTGTTTCCATAATGAACTTTGGCTAATGTGTCATTGGCAAAACCACCAATGGCATAAATCTCTGGCAGTATAGCCACTTCATGGGGTGACTGAAGGTTACAAGGACTTCACAGTCACAAAGCTGTTCTCATGCATCTTGGCATGAGAATAACCAAGATACTGAAGGAGAAGAATGAAATTTAGAGACCTCAACAAACTTGGATACAGGAACCTTTTCAATAATCTTTACGCAGAAGAATTCTGGATCAGAAACTTGTAGACTTGGGGTTAAAGGAAATAAGCATCAACTAACCAGTAGAAGTGAGTTATATATTTTATATCCATGTGACCTAAGGCTTTAGTAGCAGAATTATGCTGCTTTTGTTCTTTTTTATAAACCCCCACATTATGGGCACTCGAAGAATGTTTCAAAAAGGCAGTCCATATGCAATGCCCACAATGACTGGGCCCAAGCGCTTGTTTTGAGCATCCTTTGCCTCTGGCTGGTATATGATTTCATTATCTCACATATTTTATGCCTGTTGATTGTAGGCAACCAAAGTGCCAAGTAATTTTAGCTTGCTATATAAAACACTCGTTGATGAAGAGTCATAAGTCAGAGCAGGTTTACACTGGTTTAATGTTCACTCTCACTTTTTTTTCCTAGCCTTCACATGGCATTTTCCTTTCTTTCATCATGTTTTTAAATCAGTAAAATATATTTCTTAAAATTTAGGAATCTACTTCTAGTGACCTGCAAGTTTTATTATGTGAAATAAAAAGGAGAGACAGAGTTATGTGCAAGAACAAAAAGGAATGTTTGTTTAGTGAGTCTGAAACAAATAAGGTATATAGAGAACATGGAAAATAAAACACCATTTTTATAATATGAACAATGTTGCACATATTTCTCTCATCTTGACAAATGGGTTTAAAATTTTGTTAATAGTGTTCCCAAGTGCTAATAGTGTTCCCAAAGTGCTAAACAACAACAACAAAATGCTCACTTTGTAATGCTTGGTTGTAGGAAGAAAGAAAAGAGAAGAGAAAATGCTATGCAGATAGGAAAAATTCCAGCATAAAAGAAATGGCCAAGGAGAGGAAAATATATTTTGTCTGTCCCTATCCATCTGGCTTGAAAGGAACTGGTTTATACTTTCTTTGAACAAAAATGTAAACTGAAAAGCTGGTGTTCTTTTATTCAGACACAAATGCTAAATTAATCAACTGTTTGTGAAGTAAGGAAATGTACATAAAATATACCGTGTGATTGAATTAGAATGGGAATGTAAGCCTGCCGTATTTCTTCAATTTTAAATTCTACAATTTCCATATTTAAAAATATCTGAAATCCGGGTTTTACTTGCAAATAATTAGGGGTTATAATTTATTTGGAACCATTTATTTTTTTTTCTTTCTTACTGGTATTTTACGTAGTACTGCATCTTAAAATCAATGGCATCATAGGTTCAATGAAGTACAGTACTTCCATGATTTTCTCAGGCTTAAAATACCAAAAACTACCTGAATATTCAGATATAGAGTTAATTCTTAATTATCTCTGTTACCAACAAACTAGGATTAGGCAAACAGATGAAACAGACAAATAATGCAGACTTTTCCTTTCAGTCAAGATTTTCAGCTTTCTCCTGCAAAACATTTTACCCCTGGTGGCAGCAAATTTTAGGGATGTCAATTTTATTTTCTGTCTTTGTTCTTCTTTAAGAGAAGCTCCTATCCCTGGAATTATTTGTCCCTACTCTCTTGATCTGCCCAAGCATACATCTCCTGTCAAGTTCTTTAAAAAATCGGTCCATGTTTACAGTTTCTACTTTCTTGTTCTCCATTTACTTTTCAACTCAACTAAAACATTGTTTCTGCCTATGCCACATCAGGAGAACCGGTTTTGGTCATTTCTTGAAAATGCCATTGAATATATTTAAAACCCTTGTCTCAATTGATTTAGCACTGACTTTAAGTGCTAGTGTTATTTGGGAATTTCTTCTTTGCCTATTTCTCTTCTCCCTCTGTCTACTTCCTTAGATGAACTCATTGACTCTAATAGCTTCAACTGATAGCTATTGCTAGTAATTTCCAAATATATACCTCCCTTCTTTGAGCTACAGATCTACTTATCAACCTAATAGCCAGCTCTTCTTGAATGTCCTCCAGAGTATGTCCATGTCCAAAATGAAATGTACCATATCCTCTCTAAATTGATTTTTTAATATTCCGTTTAACTAGGTGACTGATTAACTGATTGACTGGATTAATGAAAATCTATTTCCTAGAATATTACATTGCCCTTGACAACTAGGCCCAGATTCCTTCTATTCTCTGAACTTTTCCCATATTTAGTATCAATTTCTTAAATGTATAGTGACTACCATTCAATCCAACATTTGATCATTTATTGTCTTATATTATTTTTTAAATGCTTCATGTGCTGAAATCTTGACTCTTCAATAAAGCACCAAATTCCTTAAAGCTAGGAACAATATTAATTTTTCCCCTGTAGAACTAAGTATTTAGTAGGTGCTCGATAAGTATTTTCTTATAAGAAATGAAATGTAGTATTGCCTCAAAGAAGACAAACAATGAGCCTGGATAAATCAAATAAATCTGTTCTTGAACAACGAAAGGTCTGACATTGATTTATTGAAGCATAATTTGCCTGAAATAGTTTTACAGCTTCTTAGAGAAATTATTTGCTATCCATAAAGAAAAAGAGTAGAGATTTAGTTCATTCATTCATTCATGCATGCGTTCTTTCTTTGTTCATTAAAAACAAAAACACTTCTGAGCTTAGTAAGTTATTTAGAGATGTAAAAACTGAGAACCCCAAAAGGTTTTGTTACCTGTGTTTCCACGTTTCTTACCTTTGTTCTCCCACTGGCAGTTGTTATGACAACTCAGGCCTCATCACTCCTGGTCCTCAATTCTTTCCAAAACACCATGAAATTTAAGGCAAAGGACATTGGCCTCTACTGCAATCTATATGGCAGCCTGCCTTGAAATATTTAGGAGATGACAAAAAAAAGAGGAGTCAATCAGTCTCTCTTAAATTGAGGGTTTTTAAAGCTCTATATGTACTAGCTACTTCTCCCAAATGTATTCAGAAGAGAACTGCTGTTCTGCATTCATTTTGTTGCTAACACTACCAAATGATGTTTGAAAATTGTGGTGAAAGAGTGTAATCTGTGGTGAAACATTTTAGTAGCAAATATGTAGCTTCAATTTATTTGAATTGGGATGACTTTAGGAAAGATACTAAGAATATATAATACAATTATTCATTGGCTTGGGCATAAATATCTATTCTATATTTTAAGGACTTCTATAATTTCCTTTGTTATGCTCTCTTTGAGTTGTGGTAAAATCTTTATTAGTTTAGATATTGTTCCACAGTATTCTCTTTTCTATTTAAAACCATTTGTCTTATATTTGTTGCACTGATTTTTTGATGTTGCTTTTATTTCTCAATAATTACCCTTTGGCCTTTTTAGCAGCACTGATTCATTCCTTAAAGTATAATAGTACCATATTCAAAATCTTAGAATAAAGAGCAGAGCTTGGCAATAAGAGTTTGAGAGAAAGGATTTAGCAGTGGCCTATGTCACTTTGACATGGAGCAACTGACATATCTAACCCTTATAGATCATAGCACAGGATTTTTCTTTTCCCTGAATGATGCTATGCATTTTAGGAATTTCAAATCTGTGGTATTCACTTCTCAGACTTTCTCTTTCTATCCACATCCCTCTCCACTGTTATCCATCTGAAATAAATTATGGTCTAAATAATTAAGAGTTGAAGGAATTAGGATGAGTGTATATTATGATAGATTATAAGACCCAATCTTCCTAATATAAACTGTGTGTTATTAATAACACAAAATTTATTGATTTACTCAAATGATTACATATTATTAATGGTAGCAGTAGTTGCTTATCATAATCTCTATTCTAGACTGCAAACTGTTTGAAGATAAGCATTGCTTTATTTATTTTTGTGTCTAATATAATGCCTATTCTCAATCTGTACTCTTCTACATTGGGTATTTCGTTCTAAGATCACTTATTACAATCTTCCTTTATGATGGTAATTAAGGGTCGATCTCCTCTAGATTATAAACAGGAATAAGACAAGCACTTGCAGCTAGGAAGAAAGGGCTGAGCAAGGAAAATGGAAGAGGAGCAAATCACAACTATGAGGAAACTGTGTGGGCCAGAATAGTGAGGAACTTTGGAGGAAAGAACCTACATTTAGAGAGAACTTCTTAGGATATCACTGTTGAGCCTTCTGTATGGTCATCTATAAGGACAGCTACAGGAAAGACTTATAATATGGTTAAGAGCTTCCACAGGAATATTTCTGTGGGGCTCCAAGATTTAGAAAGGCTGTTACTTGGCTCTTATATTTCCTCTAGACTATAAGGTACCCTGTATCTACTCCAAATGTCTGGCATCTAGTGCCCTGTTACTGTGTGCTTGAGGCAGAGTAAAATCTCAAAATGCCTGGCCATTTACGTGGAATCTTTTCCTCACAAAACCAGGTCATATTGCCATAGCCATGCTGATGCAAGAATGTGCACGTGTGAGTACAACAACAATTTGAAAACATCTAATGAAAGGTAGACAACCTCTCATCCCACCAGAAGCTGTAATCCATTGATTCTACAGATTTTCATTCTCCTTCACCCCCTCTGTGGACTCTCGTCCCTTCTTTCCATGCTTGAAGTCCACAGTCAGTCATTACAATCACGTCCTTTCAAACTCCCTCAGTTCCATTGCCTTCCTTTACTTTGTTTGCTTGACTAAACCAAAGCCTGGTTAAATCCATCTCCCTGCCTACTCCATGCCTCCAGCCACACAGTTAAATGTGGTTTGAGTAAAACGTACAATCAGACAAATGAATTTCTTTTAAAACTCTTGATCATTAACCTCAAGGGGTCCTTCATGCTACTGGGCACTAGTACTCTACTTCCTCATGGTATTAACTTTTCTACTTTTCTCAATAAGTATTCCACCTTTTCTCCTCTCTCCTAAAACTCCAAACACCTCTGTACCCATCCTCATTCTCAGATGAAGACCATGTTATCATCTTCCTGAGAAAACCAAAGTAATCAGAAGAGAACTTCCATAAATTCCCACACATCTATCCTGATCTGACATCTGTGACCATTTCTCTTTTTCCAATTATTATGGATGAATTGTTCTTGCTCCCCACTAAATCCCACCCTCCACGCACTAGATACATTCCCTTCTAGAGCCCCTTAAGAAAATTGCTTCAGCAATCCTCTTTTTTCTCCCTTTCGCCTTTCCATGATCATTCCCAATCACCATCACAAACGAGCTGTTATTTTTCTCATCTTAAAAATAATCCTCTCTTGGCTAAGCCCACTTATAACTGTGCCCAAGAGTTTCCCCCAGAGAACCTCTTTGTTGCTCAGATGTGTCCCTCTCTCTCTCTAAGCCCACATGTCAGGTGAACTCACTGCCCTCCCCCTAAGTGTGACATGACTCCCAGGGGTCCAAATCTCCCTGGCAATGTGAGACATGACTCCTGGGGATGAGCCCAGACCTGGCATTGTGGGATTGAGAAAATCATCTGGACCAAAATGGGGAAGTGAAATGAAACAAAATAAAGTTTTAGTGGCTGAGAGATTTCAAATGGAGTCAAGAGGTCACTCTGGAGGGTATTCTTATGTGCTATATAGACATCCTCTTTTAGTTTTTAGGGTGTTGGAATGGCTAGAGGGAAATACCTGAAGCTGCAACCCAGTAGTCTTGATTCTTGAAGATGATTTTATAACTACATAGCTTACACAGTGTGACTGTGTAATTATGAAAACCTTGTGGTTCACACTCTCTTTATCCAGTGTGTGGACAGATGAGTAGAAAAATGGAGACAAATATTAAATGAAAAATAGTGTGGGATGTGGGGGATGGAATGTTTTGGGTGTTCTTTTTTACATTTATTTATTTATTTATTTATTTATTTATTTATTTATTTATTGGAGTAAGGAAAAGATTCAAAAATGGATTCTGGTGATGAATGCACAACTATATGATGGTGCTGTGAATAAATGATTGCACACTGGTGATTGTAGGGTATGTGAATGTATCTCAATAAAACCATATTTAAAAAAAAAATAATTCTACTTTTCCCTCCACCTACCTCTCCATTTCTCTGCTCCATTTTACAAAAGCAAAACAAAACAAAAAATACCTCAAAATATTAGTGGATACTTGATGTCTCCAATTTAACTCACCCCATACTCTCTCAAGCCACACCAATCAGGTTTTTACCTCTACCATTCCACTGTAGATAATCTTGTTAAGGTTACAGCTGACCTCCATGATGGCAAATCATCTTAGTCCTCTTTTTCTTTGATCTCTCAACAGCATTTGCCTTGAAACACTTTTTCACTTGGCTTCTATGCTGGTTTGAATGTATTGTGTCCCCCAAACGTCATCATCTTTGATGTAGTCTTGTGTGGGCGGAGGTTATCAGTTTTGATTAGATTTCTTTGAGTGTTTCTTTGGAGATGTGCCCCACCCAGCTGTGGGTGATGACTGATTGGAGATTTCCATGGAGGCTTGGCCCCACCTATTCAGGGTGGGCCTTCATCAGTGGAGCCATGTAAATGAGCTGACGGGCAGAGGGAACTCAGTGCAGCTGAGAGTACATTTTGTAGAGGAGCTACAGCCAAGAGGGACACTTTGAAGAAAGCACAGGAGCTGCAGATTAGAGACAGTTTGAAGACGGCTGTTGAAAGCAGACTCTTGCTCTGGAGAAGCTGAGAGAGGACAAATATCCCAAGTGCAACTAAGAGTGACATTTTTGAGGAACTGCAGCCTAGACAGGAATGTCCTGGGAGAAAGCCATTTTGAAACCAGAACTTTGGAGCAGATGCCAGCCACATGCCTTCCCAGCTAACAGGGGTTTTCCGGACACCATTGGCCATCCTCCAGTGAAGGTACCCGATTGCTGATGTGTTACCTTGGACACTTTATGGCCTTAAGACTGTAACTGTGTAACCAAATAAACCCCCTTTTTATAAAAGCCAATCCATCTCTGGTGTTTTGCATTCCGGCAGCATTAGCAAACTAGAACAGCTTCCAAGACCCCACACTTTACTGGTTTTCCTCCTATAACACAGGCCGCCTACTGAGTTTCCATTCCCAATTCCTCCTCATCTCTGACTCTTAACATTACTCATTTCCTGGGGGATTTCATTCATTCTCATGGCTTTACACACCATTTATATACAGATGACTCCCAAATTTATATCTCTAGCTCTTGCCTCTCTTCTGTGAGCAACAAGCTTCTGTATCCAATTTCTACTGACATCTCAGTTTGGATGTCTAACAAGCATCTCAAAAGTAGCATATTCAAAATGGAACGTCTTATCTTTCTTCTAACCAAACCTGCTCAGCCTGCTGTCTTCTCTCTCTTAATTAATAGAGGCTCTGCTTTTCTCAGATGCAAAATCTTGAAGTCCAACTTTCTCTTTCTCTCATACTGTACTTTGAATTTCTCCTCAAATTCTATCAGCTATACCTTCAAAACATATCCAGAATCTGACTACCTTTTTCCACCTCTGCTCCTACCACTTAGGTCCAAATCAACATCCTTGATTGCCTGGATTACTGAATTAGCCTCCTAACTGGTCTCTTTGTTTCCACTTTTTGCTCTTTTTCCAGCAATTTTTAACACAGCATCCAAAGTGATCCTTTTAAAATGTCATATCAGTTCTCTGCTCAGAAGCCTTCCAATTGTTCCCTACTCCTCACAGAGTAAAAATCAAGGCTCTTACAATGGCTTACAAGGTCCTACATCATCTGCATATCTTCTTACATTCATGTTGGGCCCCATGTGCTACCTTCTTCCATGTTCACATCCTCCAGCAGTGATGACCATTTTGCTGTTCCCAGTAAGCAACAGACGTCTGTCCCAGAGCCTTTGCACTTACACTTATTACTTCTAAGAACACTGTTCTCCATGAATCTCTACATTGCTTACCCCCTCATTTCTTCCAGGTCACCTTCTCAATGAGGTCTTACCTGCTGCCTTGTATGAACTGCAATCAGCACCCTCTATCCCTCTTCCCTCTATATTATTTATCACCTTCTACTATACCATGTGTGCCAGTTTGAATGTATTGTGTCCCCCAAAACGCCATTATCTTTGATGCAATCTTGTGTGGGCAGATGTATTAGTGTTGATTAGATCATAATTCTTTGAGTGTTTCCATGGAGATATGACCCACCCAACTGTAGGTGATAACTCTGATTGGATGATTTCCATGGAGGTGTGGCCCCGTCCATTCAGCATGGGCCTTGATTAGTTTGCTAGAGCTCTATATAAGCTCAGACAGAAGCAAGCATGCTACAGCCAAGAGGGACACTTTGAAGAATGCACAGAAGCTGAGAGAGGAGCTTCAGCTTACAGAGACATTTGGAGATGGCCCTTGAAAGCAGATTTTTGCTCTGGAGAAGCTAAGAGAGGACAAATGCCCCAAGAGCAACTAAGTCTGACATTTTTGAGGCGCTGAAACCTAGGGAGGAGTGTCCTGGGAGAAAGCCATTTTGAAACCAGAACTCTGGGGTTGACGCCAGCCACATGCTTTCCCAGCTAACAGAGGTTTTCTGGACACCATTGGCCATCCTCCAGTGAAGGTACCTGATTGCTGATGTATTACCTTGGACACTTTATGCTCTTAAGACTGTAACTGTGTAACCAAATAAACCCCCTTTTATAGAAGCCAATCAATCTCTGGTATTTTGCATTCCAGCAATGTTAGCAAACTAGAATACCATATAATTTTCTTATTCATTTTGTTTGTGTTTATTTTCCCCTAAATTAAAAGCTCCATGAGGGCGAGAGATTGATCCCTGTTTTGTTACTAAATGCCTCAATGATCGGCTTTTAGTAGGTGCTCTGTAATTGTTGAATGAAAAATTAAAGCTAAAGATGGTAGGCAACAAAACAATGAAGAAAGGAAAACAGGAAAAACCCCAGGAACTTGAGGACATAAGAAAAAGGTGAATAGGGAAAAACTTGTGGTAGAGAGTTGATCTTAACCAGCAGGAAGTTAATGTTTGGTTAGAGAAGTAAAAAACACTCAATTTATAATTTTGGCCCTAAGAAGAAAAGTTTCAGCAAAGAGGGTATGCCAGTTTCAATGTATTATGTCCCCCAAAATGCTATTATCTTTGATGCAATCTTGTGTGGGCAGGCATGTTAGTGTTGATGAGATTGTACTTCTTTGAGTGTTTCTATGGAGATGTGAACCACCCAACTGTAGGTGATAACTCTGATTAGATAATTTCCATGGAGGTGTGGCCCCGCCCATTCAGCATGGGCCTTGATTAGTTTACTAGAGCACTAAATAAGCTCAGACAGAAGGAGCAACCCTACTACAACCAAAAGGGACACTTTGAAGAACACACAGGAGCTGAGAGAGGAGCTGCAAATTAGAGAGACATTTTGAAGATGACCATTGAAAGCAGAGTTTTGCTGATGCTTTGGAGGTACTAGCCTAAAGTTTGCCCCGAGAAGCTGCAGCCTAGAGAGGAACATCCTGGGAGAAGGCCATTTTGAAACCAGAACTCCGGAGCAGATGCCAGCCACATGCCTTCCCAGCTAACAGAGGTTTTCCGGACATCATTGACCATCCTCCATTAAGGTACCCAATTGTTGGCACCTTATCTTGGACACTTTGTGGCCTTAAGACTGTAACTTTGTAAACAAATAAACCCCCTTTATAAATGCCAGTCCATTTCTGGTGTTTTGCAAAAAGGCAGCATTAGCAAACTGGAACAGAGGGTTAATTAAAATGCTTGAGCTGTCCGCAAACAACAGGTCCTTACCTCTTATACCACTCTTATAACTGATAGAAAGGAGGAAAATTGAACCATATCTGGCCTACATAGTAAGTGCTCAATAAATACTTGTAAACTAATTGAGCAAAAATTAATGAATCATAAATCACAAATCATCTGGTAGCACTTCCTGCTTTCAGGGAGAAATATAGTGAATAACTAAGATGCATAATCTTTTATATGTTGGCAATTTCTAAGCCCTACTCTATTTACATTTTTTGATTTTTGAATTAAAAACACAAACACACAATCTCAAACAGCAGATTTTGGAGGCAACTTCTTTGCACAGCATTGCCCAAGGACCTGATACCAGGAATCCTCCCTTTCCAACTTCAAATCTCAGCCTGGTATAAAGCTAGAATAAAAACAAAAAATCAATTCTGAAAACATCCATTATAAGACTTATGAAAGTAAAATTTCAACAAAACCCAAACATTTATTGGACTGCTTCATACCAGATCGATGGAAATGTTATCAAGTCTTCAACATCCTATGACTACATAAAAGCATGATGACTTCAGTGCTCATCTCAGCTCAACAACTAATATGTCTGTTATTAGTGACAGATTTTCCCCTGAGTCTGCTCCTTTATGAACAAAAATATCCCCTTTGAGCATGATCTATTCATGGAAATCTTTTAGCTTCAGCAACTTTCATGAGGCCTATGCACAAGTTTTGCTCTATGAGAATAAAAAGTAATATATTAGAATTATTGGATATTAGATTTGTGGGGCATTGAGCAGACTGAACTTTACTTAAACAATTAGATTTTTATGTTTCATCCATAAATGTTGATGATTTAAAAACTTAGCTCAAGAACTGTTGAGATGGTAATGAGGTTTCACTTTTAATTGAACTCTATATAATATTTATTCTTGTGAAATCAATGCATTTTAACCCCAATACTATATCTAACAGGAAGCATAAAGGTTTTTAGAGATCTTAACAATAGAAAACTCAGTTCTAATTTTTTTAAAAATCTTCAGTTCAGCTTAATGTGACACATTCTATTTATTTCCACTGAGCAATGATTAGGTGCTAAATATGTTGTCAGCAATCTATGACAGTCTCTAATGTTTTGGAGCTTACAGTCTTTCCTGACCTGTGTCTGCATGCATAAAAGAAAATCAGAATTCTGCTGCACACCATGATGATAAGCATATACAGAGGGAGTCTCCAAGAGATCTAACAGCGGTGGCTTTGTGGGGCTGAGAACTGCCCCACCATAAAGATGAAAGAGGTCTTACAATGCTGGGAGATGTGTGAATGACATTCCAGCTTCTTGGAGTACCTCAGTCCCTTATTTGAGACCTCAGAAAGGCACTGCATAAAGAATAAGGGCCACTCTAGTGTAAGGGACAAGTCCGTGGAAGAAGGAAAAGAAAAAAAATGAAACAGAGCAACACTAACAAAACAATAAAACCAAGCCTGAAAGAAACAAATGAATCTGCAAGTAATTTAACTCCCTAACAGAACAAAATTCAACACTCTTTAAAAGAAGACAGCATAATGAAGACAAAATAATCATCACAATGTTCAGCATACAATAAAAAAAATTTCTATACGTATATATGAAGCAGCAGGAAAATGTGACTCAAGATCAAGAAAAATGCAGGCCAGAAGAAAACAGAATAACATCTTTAAAGAGATTTTAAAAAACAAAAAACAAAAAAATGAATCAGAATTCTATACACAGTGAAAATGTCCTTCACAATGAGAGTAAAACAAAAACATTTTTAGACCAGTGAAAGCAGTGGAAATTCATCCCCAGCACACCTGCACTACAAGAAATACTCAGGCTAATGGGAAATGATACTATATGCAACCATAAATCAACAAGAAGGAATGCAGAGCATGAAATATGGCAAATATGTGGACAAATATAAACAATTTTTGCTCTTTTTCTTCTTAATTCTATGAACAGGTTACTGTGCTGGTTTGAATCTATTATGTATTCCATAAAAGGCCATGTTCTTTTAGTTCAATCTTGTGGGGGCAGACTTATTGTGGGTTGGGATTTTTGATAAGATTATTTCCATGGAGATGTGCCCCACCCATTCAAGATGTGTCTTAATTAGTTTACTAGGGTCCTTAAGAGAGCTCAGGGAGAGAGAGAGCTCAGAGCCAACACAGACCCAGACAGTTGGAGATGCAGACAGAAAAACGTTTGGAGATGCTAAACTAAAAAATGAAGCCCAGAGTTTGCCCAGGAGAAGCTAAGTGAGAGCCCACAGATGCTTAAAGAGAAAGCCACTGGAATCAGAAACTGAAAACAGTGCAACCTGGGAGCAAAGAATAAGCAGACACCAGCTATATGCCTTCCCAGCTGACAGAGGTGTTCTGGATGCCATCAGCCTTTCTTTGGTGACGGTATCCTCTCATTCATGCTTTAATTTGGACATCTTCATGGCCTTAGAACTGGAAGTTTGCAACCTAATAAATCCTCCTTGAAAAAGTCTATCCATTTCTGGTATACTGAATTTCAGCAGCTTTAACAAATGAGAACAGTTATTGACTGCTTAAAATAAAAATAAAAATGTTAATTGGTCAAGTGTATAATGTATGAACCAGTAAAATATGGTAATAATTGTAAAAAGAACTGTGGAGTAAATGGAATTATGCTGTTATATGATTCTCAAATATTACCTGATGTGGGACAATATTTGTTCTAAGAACACTGTAATAAGTTAGTGCATAATTCCTAGTGGGATGACTAAATGACAATAATACAAAGAGCTTCATTAAAGGACCCATCTCAGGCCTAACAAATCTGTCTCAAGATTTGAAGCCATGAGGTTGAAACATGTACCATCATGGAAGTACTTTATCATTAAATAATTAATATGATTTCCTGGCTGCAAATTGTGCCTGTCCTTCTTCCATCCAGTAAAGCTTGTATCTTTCATAATTATTTCTACTAACTGTCCTCCTTGCTTCCTGAGAGTGAAAATCATCACCAAAATAATATGAAATGAGAGCTGAAGGGGCACTTTCTTTGGAAAAAAAGAAGAATCTTTGACAAACTATTTCTATCATCTTCAAACCATATACTGAAGGAAGAAGACTTAAAAAGTGGCTCCAGATTGAGAATGAATAATAGAATGGTATGTTCTAGGTAACGACATGGTTTTAACACTATCATTGTAAGACTTGACAAAATTAGAGAAATGACAATCCCTTCCTTTTCTAAAGTGATTTTTCTAACACCTGGAAATATTTTATACTTTGGTTGCATAATGGTGCTTTATATTCCTTATTTATTTTTAATAAAGAAGGTTCACCTTCAGAAGTACTGGGCTTGTTGACAGAATTCAAGCCTTGGGACTTAAAATACCAGACGTTCTAATAAATCTATTTAACCCTGGCCTTTTATTCACATACTTTTATGTTTCCATTTTCTATCTATTCTTTCATTTTTTTCTGGTGGTAATGAGAGAGATGAGTGTTTAGAATAAGTCTATTGGTCAAACAAACTGACATCTTCCTTTGAGAGCAATTTTTATCCCCCTTTTGGGCTGAGGTGAATCAGAAATGTGTCAAACCATTCATTTTCTTCTCTAGTAGAGTATGCATTGGCTTGGGCAACAAGCCCTCACTTTGAGAATTATGCTATTCTGAAGTCCAATGAATGCTTGAATGCAGTTGCCACCCAGGGCAAAGAGCAGAGACGCTTCAGAGCATATTCTTCCAGGGATTTTCACACTGAAAAACTTCTGCGTATTGTGGCAACAAAAGTGTGAGAGACTCATGTTCCTCAAAGAGAATAAGTGAAACCTCATTTCCCAGACCAAGGCATTTGGGGCAACCATATTGTGCAGAACCACACCAAACACAGAGGGAGTCGTTCATTCTTTTGTTTATCCCACATGCAAACAGTGCATGTTGCCTGGACTCTGACCTCAAGGATCTCACCTCCATGTGGGAGCATACCCATTAACAAATACTTACAATACAAAGTGAATAAGTCAGTCATCAGTATAATCTCCTACGTAGCAAAGACTTTAATTTTGCCTAAAGAGGGATCTGGCTTTTGTCCTGGGCTTCTGGGAGGTGAGCTCTAAGCCCTGAGAATGCCATGCCTGATGAGTATCTTCATTTGCCTGGGAACCTTGGGCCAGCCAGATAGTAACAATGTGATTTAGGGTGGGGGCTTCGGGTCATGCAGTATGAGCTGGACCTCCTGTGAGGCTGGAAACTGAGAACAGCTTGGCTGAACTTCCCTGGTTGGCCATACTCTGTGCTTATTTCACACACCAATTCCAGGAAAATAATACTGACCATGGAAGCTCTGCATTTGGTATTTCCTGTATCTTTTGGCTATAATAAACTGTAACCATGAGTATGACAACCTCAAGTAAGTTCTGTATTCAGCGAACTGTCAAACATGAGGGTGGTTTTGGGAAACCTCCAAACTTGCAATTGGTCTTAGAAGTGAGGCAGTCTGGATGTGTTCCCTCTAATCACATCCCCTATATTTTCAATGTGCTCTAAGACATTCACCTGACTCTGACATAAACCTGGCTGTCTCCAGGAAAACTTCTTCCCTGGCAGCCCTCTCAAAAGGTGGCCATTTCTCTGCACACTCCTCATGCCTCTGGGCCTAGAGGTGGGGTAGGTGTCCTCCATTCTCATTGCCATTCTACACCATTCTCCTACCTGCTTCAAGGAAACCTCCAGTTTTGAATCTCATGCTATCAATTTCTACCACCCACTAACCTTCCTTATCACATTCATCTACTTCCCCCGGGCCCCTCATAGTTATCATCTGCTCAGTAACTAATTACCTTTCTCTGCCTAGTGAATGTGTGACTTTCGTTAGAGAAATGCCATCCTGAACACAAAGAATCTGCTCCAATCCAGAGCCCTCTTCAATCCAGGCTCCCCACATCCACCCTGAGTTCTTGCTTCCAGGGATCTATTTCCTCCAATGTGACTTTTATTTAATTCTTTCAAGTAGTTTGACCACATAACACATCCAAGTTTTGGTTTTTATATAACCCTGTATTCTTTTTTGGCTCTTTAGTCATTTCATAGGACATATTAGGGATCAAAGACTTTTCCTGGGAAAAACCTTTATGCCCCATTCCTTTTGCTGATTATACCTTCAATAGTTATTAAACCCTACTATGTGCCTGGCAATGTGTTTTTTGTTGGGGCATCAAAGATATAAGGCTTGATCCACATCCTAAGTAAGCTCACTGTCCAACTGGGGTGGGGAGGGGCAGAAACTTGAATATAAATTGTAGCACAATGCGATAAAAACTAGACAAAAGCTCTGAGAGCACAGGAAGAGGAAGTAATGATGGGATCTATTGAGAGTGGGACAGCAAACTCCTGAATGGAGTCACTAAAGGAAACTGAGGACGGGTAAGGGTGTGGCCTTCAAATCCAATACTTAGTCCACATACTGGAGCACAGATGGAGACATCAACCTGGAAGGCAGGGGGAATGAAATCATGTCAGTAGAAGTAAATGGAACCTTAAACCTGAGAAAGTGAAAACTTAAGGTGGAGAGGAGAGCAGGGTTCAAGTGTCCGGAAAAGTGCTGTCATTAGGGAAGTCGAATATAGTTCTTATTAGGTCCAGATTGCAAAACCTGGAAATTTTCAAAAGCACCTGATTTCAAATCAGATGGGGAATTTTTCTCTCAATTAGAGTGTCCTAAAATGCAATGATGACTTCAGGATGTAATGAGTTCTCTACCACTGGAGAGGTTCAGAGGTAGTTTGGACATGTCTTGCCAGGGATGTTAGAAAGGGGATTCAACAATCACTTGGTGGCTGGACTAGAAGATTTTCGAAAACACCTCATTTTGAAGTTTGATAATTCTGTGCTTATCCAGCTCTCTGTTATCTGGCACAACCCCGGAAATAAATGAGGGTGGGGAATATTGCTCTTCCAGAGGTGACACATTTAGTTTGCACGGTCTTTCTTGTTTGTCTTTCCTCGGTGGCATTTCTTCCCTAATCTACACAGAGCATATGCAATCAGCAAATTTAAAATGTAAAGTTATTTTAGTACAGTGGAAGAAAATGTCAGCGTAAGTAAGATAGAGTGGGTAGGTTTTAAGTTCATAGTCTAACATTATTTAATTAGCATGGCAGGGATTTGAAGAATTAAACAGCATTTTGCAGACAATCCCTTTTTGCCCTCTCCTATCCACTGGGCTCTTCTGTTCACCAGAATTCTGAGGGCTGACAATGAAACCCTCTCCAGCTAGTCTAAGCAGAAAATGGATTAAAAATATATAAGCAGATTTTTATATAAAATGGAAAAAAATAAAATAATATTTTCTTAAAAAAATTTCACCCTCTTCCCCAAAGTGTAGTACATTTGCAGAATATTTTTACCTGCCAGAACTGAAACTTGGCTCTGCACCGAGGACCCTGAATCTCTCTCAAGGGCGTCTCACTCTCCTGCTCTGCCACCCTTAACCATCTTCCTTCATCTCCTTTGAGATGTGTATCCTGGATATATCACCCTCTCTCCTTCTTCACTTATTAAAAGACAGAGATTCTCAGAGTAGATTTAAAATACCAATGCCAAAATTAGCTGTATGTTATTTACGAGAGGGTGATGGTTTTGTACTGTGTCAGTTTGGCTAAGCTGGAACCTCAGCTGTATGTGCTCAGGTTAAATGGGAGGAAGCGAAGCAGCATCCCTTGCTCTCTGAAGATCATGGAGATTAATTCAGGAAGAGACAAACACAGAGATGTCAGTGGATTCCAGCTTGCTCTCTCCCACTGTATGTTCAGCCCTTCTTTCTGTCTGCTGGCCCAACTTCCAGAAACACAGGGATAGCCTTCCCTACACTTTCCCACCCATTCTCTTTAAGTTCCTGCTCTGGCAGAGAGATGGGTCTGGTTTCAGGAGACCTGCTTGTTAACTTTTCTCTGATCTTCCGACTCCTTCTTTCTGACCCTTATATTCCCAGCTTATCCCACCATTGTGTAAAGTCTTACTTCAGTATCTGACCCTTATAGTCCCAGCTTATCCCACCATTGTGCAAAGTCTTACTTCGGTAATAAATCCCTTAGAGATTCTATTTCCCTAATTAAATCCTGACTGATGAAAATAGGAACACAACATTTCCCACTAGAATGTAGACTTTGTAAGGCAGATGTTTTGGTCTTTTTCATTCACTACTGTGTCCTCCAACAGTACCTGGCATTTGGCATATACTGAGTGATGAATACATATTGGTTGAACAAATGAATAAAGAATAAAAATCAGACTTGATGAGAGGTTGGTGATTCAATTTTTTTTTTAATTTTTGTTGGGATTGTTCAGATACCATACAATTATCCAAAGATCCAAAGTGTACAGTCATTTGCCCCTGGTACCCTCATACAGCTGTGCATCCATCACTGCACTTAATTTTTGTTCAATTTTTAGAACATTTTCATTACTCCAGACAACAAATAAAGCGAAAGACGTAAAAATAACAAAAAAAAAAAAAAAAAAAAAAGAAAAGGAAACTTGAATCCTTCCAAATCCCTAACCAACACCCCTCAATTGTTGACTCGTAGTGTTGGTATAGTACATTTGTTACTGTTTATGAAAGAATGTTGAAATACTACTAACTGTAGTATATAGTTTGCAATAGGTATATATTTCTTCCCTATATGCCCCTCTATTATTAACTTCTAGTTGTATTGTCATACATTTATGCTGGTTCATGAAAGAGTTTTCTAATATTTGAACAGTTAATCACGAACATTGCCCACCATAGGATTCAGTTTTATACATTCCCATCTTTTGACCTCCAACTTTCCTTCTGGTGATGTATATGATGCTGAGCTTCCCCTTTCCACTTCATTCATGCACCATTCATCACTGTTAGTTATTCTCACATCTTGCTACTGACACCTCTGTTCATTTCCAAACATTTAAGTTCATCCTAGTTGAACATTCTGCTCATGCCAAGCAACCACTCCCCATTCTTAAGCCTCATCCTATATCTTGGTACCTTATATTTCATGTCTATGAGTTTACCTATTATAATTAGTTCTTATCAGTGAGACCCTGCAATATTTATCCTTATGTGTCAGGCTTATTTCATTCAGTATATTGCCCTTGAGGTTTTGTTATCAACCCATTTTTTTTTTAAGATGGTTTTGTTCACACATCATACATTCCATCCTAAGTAAATAATCGATGGTTCTCTGTATGGTCACATCTTTATGTGTTTACCACCTTCACCACTATCTATATACAGGCATCTACATTTCTTCCACAAGGCAGGAGGGAGAGTCAAAGAAGGTAGAGAGGCAAAAGAAAGAGGTAAAAAATGACAGCTAGGAAGTAGCAAAAGGAAAAGTAACCTTAAATCAAAGTACAGTAAAGAGTCAGACAACACCACCAATGTCAAGTGCCTAACATGCCTCCCCTATCCCCCCCTCTTATCTGCATTTACCTTGGTATATCGCCTTTGTTACATTAAAGGAAGCATAATACAATGATTCTGTTAGTTACAGTCTCTAGTTTACATTGATTGCATCCCTCCCCCATGCCTCCCCATTTTTAACACCTCGCAAGGTTGACATTTGCTTGTTCTCCCTCATAAAAGAACATAATTGCACATTTTATCACAATTGTTGAACAATCTAGATTTCACCAAGTTACACAGTCCCAGTCTTTATCTTTCCTCCTTTCTTGTGGTGTCTCACATGCTCCCAACCTTCCTCTCTCAACCGTATTCATAGTTACCTTTGTTCAGTGTACTTATATTTCTGTGCTACCATCTCCCAAAATTGTGTTCCAAACCACACACTCCTGTCTTCTATCACTCTGTAATGCTCCCTTTAGTATTTCCTGTAGGGCGGGTGCCTTGTTCACAAAGTCTCTCATTGTCTGTTTGTTGGAAAATATTTTGAGCTCTCCCTCTTATTTGAAGGACAGCTTTGCTGGATATAGGATTCTTGGTTGGTGGTTTTTCTCTTTCAGTATCTTAAATATGTCACACCACTTCCTTCTTGCCTGCATGGTTTTTGCTGAGAGATCCACATACAGTCTTATTAAGCTTCCTTTGTATGTGATAGATTGCTTTTCTCTTGCTGCTTTCAGGATTCTCTCTTTGTCTTTGACATTTGATAATCTGATTATTAAGTGTCTAATTAAGAGTAGGCCTATTCAGATCTCTTCTGTTTGGAGTATGTTGCGCTTCTTGGATCTGTAATTTTATGTCTTTCATAAGAGATGGGAAATTTTCATTGATTATTTCCTCTATTATTGCCTCTGACCCTTTTCCCTTCTCTTCTCCTTCTGGGACACCAATGATAAGTACATTTTTGTACTTTACTTCATCCTTAATTTCCCAAAGATGTTGCTCATATTTTTCCATTCTGTTCTCCATATGCTCCTTTGTGTGTAGGCTTTCAGGTGTTTTGTTCTCCAGTTCTTGAGTGTTTTCTTCTGCCTCTTGAGATCTGCTGTTGTATGTGTCCATTGATGTGTCCATTGTGTCTTTCATCTCTTGTGTTGTGCCTTTCATTTCCATAGATTCTACTAGTTGTTTTTTTGAACTTTTGATTTCTGCCTTATGTATGCCCAGTGTTTTCTTTACAGCCTCTATCTCTTTTGCAAAATATTCTCTGAATGTTTTGAATTGATTTAGCATTAGTTGTTTAAATTCCTGTATCTCAGTTGAAGTGTACGTTTGTTCCTTTGACTGGGCCATAGCTTCGTTTTTCTTAGTGTAGGTTGTAGTTTTCTGTTGTCTAGGCATCTGACCTCCTAGGCCACCCCAATCAGATTTTCCCAGATGAGAACAGGCTCAGGTCACAGAAGGAGGTAATATTCAGTATCTGGTTTCCCTGATGGTTTTTCTTAGAGGATTGATACACCTGTGCTTTTCTGTTTGGCAGGTGCACCTGTCAGCCTGTCACCACCTGTGTAAGAGGGTGTGGCCTGTGGCTCTCCTCCCCCAGCCTTTGGGGTCTGGTTCAGGTAAGGCAGGCAGTAGAGCTGGGCCCCTCCCTTTCCTCTTGGGAAGCTATGCCCCCTCCAAAGATGTCATCTGCCTATCAATAAGTTCTTTGTTTCTCTGACTGCTGATCAAAGTGTTTTGATTTTAATATGGCTGAGGCTGTCTTTACTGCAAAGCGCTGCAGGCTGAAAATGGCTGAGGTTTTCTCCACAGAGAGAAAAAGAGACAGAAAAGCTCCCAGGTTCACCTGTCAGCCAGAGATAGCACCCGATCCTCTGGGCTCCCTGTCCTGAGACAGATATGTCCCCTGACTCTCCCAAGGTCAGTTGTCACCAAAAACCTCTGTCTGCTTGTTGAGGATTCACTGTCTGGATTGAGCAGTTAACATTAAAACCCCACTTGGAGCTGGGCTGAGAGAATGCTGCTCTCTAGCACCACAAGGCTTCTGTGAGGGAGGAGCTCTCGGCTCTCAGCTCTCAGTGCAGGTCTGCAGTTTTACTTACAGATTTTATGCTGCAATCTCGGGCATTCCTCCCAATTTAGGTTGGTGGATGGTCAGTGGACAGTCACATTTGTTTCCCTGCAGTTATTCCAGGTTATTTACTAGTTTTTTGGTCATTTATGAATTGTTCTGGGGGGGACTAACAGTCTTCCACTCCTCTCTATGCCGCCATCTTAGCTGCTCCAGTGATGCAGTATCAAGTTGGAGGTGCATTTAGATCATCTAAGTGAAGGTATCTAGGGGGTGGCTGGTACTCAGGGGAGGCCTGGGGTAGAGATACAGATATGTGAGTTGTCAGCCTAAGGGTCTCTGCCTTTAGGTGAAGCTCTGATAATGCATGAGGTTGCTCTTGGAGAGTGCATGGAATGAGAAGATAGTTGAGGGTAGAACCCTGGGTAAACTTAATGCAGAGAGATAAGACGAAACGTCTTAGTAAGAAAATGTCAAGAACAAAAGGTAGGAGAGATCATTAAAAAGGAGAGAGTATCAACATTGTCAATTGTGGCTTAAAAGTGGATAATATAAAGTCTGAAATGTTTTTACCATATTTTGAAATAAAGAGAACAGTGATGATCTGAGAAAGAGCAGTTTGATGATGTAAAGTGAGATAGCAAATGTGGTCTATTTCCACAGAGTTGGCCTTGCATAGAAGGAAGGAGAAAAAGTGTTAAATAAAGGGAAATACAGGGTCAAAGGAGTTTTTTTAATATGTAAAAGACAATCTTTTACAAAAATCATACACATGTGTGTTTGTGTATATGTGTACTTGTGACTGCATATTGCATCTAATGGAACCTAGACAACCGTATTGAAATCTATCGTTTACTTGCTGTAAGATCTTTGGCAAGTTACAAAAGAAATCTTTCTATTTCTCAGTTTCCTCATCTTAAATGGAGATATCAATAGTCCCTCCCTCATTTGCTTGTGAGAATTAAACAAGATAATATATGAAATTCTTAGTACCGTGCCCAACATATATGTTCGATAAATGTTAGTTTATAAGGTATTTGCTGCTGCTAAGGAGAAAGAGCAAGCAGGAAGGAAATGTTGACTATAGATGAGGGAAGAGGGATAAATTGTGAGAGAAGGTCTCTGAGAAAGTTGGAGATCAGGGTATCCAAAGCAAAGTGTAAGGAAATTTGCCTTAGAAAGGAATGTTTCCCACCAAGATGAGAGGGAAGAAGGAACATATGAATTTGAATGCTAATAAGACTTAGGAGTAAAGAGAATTAAAGTGAGGAATTTCTGTCTGATGGATGAACTCTATTTTTCTCTGAAATATGATCAGAGATTCAACCACTGAGAGCTAAGGAAAGAATCGAAATGAAGTAGGACGCTTGGAAAGAGTGGCATTCATTTGAAATAGCAGTTGTGGAAAATAGGAAAGGAAACTTTCTAGGGACAGATCAAAGACTTGTCAGGCAAGGTCTTTGGCCCAGTTTGAGGTAAAAAGCTCTAATTTGTAGTAGAAACAGTCCCAAATTATTGTGGAATTTCTCCAACAGCCACTCAGCAGCCTGAGTTTAGAGATGGAGAACGAGGGTGGTGGATAGGTCAGTGGTTGGGATTTTGCTGGACAATTGCAGAAGATGAACAGGGTGGTAAGGAAGTTGAGGGCACTAGTAAGAATGTACCTGCAGTGATAAATCTTGGTTCTAGTCAGAGTAAGGAAAAATGTGAAGCTATAAGGGGGCTGATGTTTGGGTGTTATGGTCAAAAGCTCTGTAGCCTGAAGAATATGTACGATAGAATAAGGAAATAAGCTCTTTGGAAGAACTGATGGTGGTATTCAGATATGGATTTTCTATAGTTAGTGAGAAATTCCTCCTGCTATTTCTGGGGCTCTCTTCCTTCCAGGGCTGTGCCAAGACCCCATGGTATTTCTTACCCAGTGCCAATGTTTTGGGGGATGTTTCTGGACATTGGTCGTTTGTCTATATTGGTTACAATTACATCATTCATGTACCAGATTTCATGATCCACCACTCTGCTGCTTCCATGCTGTGTTTCAGGTACAGAGATCCCAGGTGAGACTGGTGCCCTGGGTCTAAAATCAAGCCTTCCCCCGTCCCCATCACTATGTGGCCATTAATTTCAAGGTCCTACTGTATTCTTAGAACTTGTCCAAGGAGCAGTGCACAGAAGCCTCTATCTTTGGGGACCCACAAACCGCCTCCCTTGCCCCAACCCCATCATATTTCCAAGGATCTCTGTTTATTCTGAGAGAAATACTTCTTCCCCAACCATATCCTCTCATGGGACTTACATCCCACAGAACAGAAGCCAGGAAACCTGCCACAGACCTCACTGAATCAGTTACCAAATAGTCTGCGACCTACTTGTGCTGGGGAGGAAAAGGGGGGAAATAAAGGAAGAAAACATTAGCTTGAATCTCAAAATAAAAAAAACTTATCCTCATTCAATGTCTTAAAGGATAACCTTAGTTTTGTGTATTATAGTGCATAGGATAAAGGATATATATCACTGGAGAGTATTAAGAAATTTCATTTATTAGCAGAAAGGACTGCATCATTTGTATGCAGAAAATCACCTCTCAAAATGGTAGAAAGGAAAGCGACTGGGCAAGAACCAGCACCAGTGGCTTTTTAAAAAATCCTGTTTCTCATTTTTAGAAAAAAAATCCACAAAACTTCAAGTGTACTGCTGAATACTAGGAAACCCTCCATATGTTAATAGGGGTTAACCAAACTTTGGAGAAGACATTGAATCTCAAATTCTGTTACAGGACCCTTTTTAGCAATTATCTCTTTTTAAAATGCTACAGGAATGTTGGTGCATTAGGCTTTTACCACTTTATACAAACAGGTAATGTGATGGACAACAGTAGGGTTGGTTATTCAAAGATTTCTGAAATAATGACCTGTCTTCCCAAATGAAGCAAGCTGCCTCAAAAATAACCCTTAGGTACATTTTTTATTTTTCTTTCATCTCTCCCACAATGAATTTCAGAGTTATTCTAAGTGTCACAGCCTACCCCAAGGAACCAAATCAAGGTATTATGTGTGCCTTGCATCAGTGGAAAACAGGAATTACTGAGAGTGTACATAGTGGCGATGGCCGGAGATTACTCTTTCATCTCTTTCTCCCTCTAGAGATTCAAGGTCTCATCCCATGCACCCCCAACTCCCTCTGCCTCCAGACACACACAGTCATCACATGCATTCTCTGTAAGACTGAACAATATTTCATTAGTTTTCCCTAGACACTCAGTCTTGGTTTTAATATAGCTGGAATATCTTCGGTAGCTTTATCAAGATGTAAACCTTATCATCAAGGCTTAGTTCAAAATTTAAGTTGTTCTAGCTGCCAACTGACATGCAACTATATAAAATCTAAAACTTTCTCCATGGAAGTTCTCGATGTTAAAATCTCCCCCTGGTGGATTTAAAGAGTATGTGTTTTCACAAATAGAATCAGATAGACATTTTCAAGAAAACAAATAGATACTAAAATTTGGAGTGAAAATCAGTGTGATCTATTAATCTCTAGGTTTGGAAGGAAAAGCATTGCAATTATTAAAATTCTTATCAAAAAATTAATACTAAAGTAGAACAGTTTGGCTTACTCTAGTCCTTTGGGCAACTGTGAATATTGAGTTTTGCAATTGTTTCTCTTATGAGTATCCTCTAGTGAGTTAAAGCATTTTTATGGACTAAATATACTAATTTCTTACTTAATTATTCAGTGAAGAGAGACAGAAAATTTCAATTAGGAAAAAATGTGCCCCCATCTGAATGAATCTTGCATCTGCATATTCTCATTTCTGTTACAGTGTCAGTCAAATCAATGAAAGTCCAAGTCCAAAGCCCCTAGATCACTTGAAATACATAAAAACTTGCTGGAGAGGAGGGAGATTTATCTTTTTAATTGATATTTTAGAAGCAATTCCTTTCTTTTTCTGGGGAGTATGTTTTAGTCACAGTTTTGTTGAGTCAGTTCAAATAATTTCAAAGCAGCTCTTGTTACTTTGCCTTCTATTTTTTTTTTAATTTAAAATTACTTTATTTCTCAAAAAAAAAAAAAAAAAAAAACAACCAAAAAAAAAACATACCTTTTATCTTGTGGTGCTGCTGACCCACCACTTGAAAACACATTTGCCTGAGGTGGGGGCCAAAAGTGAGGCAAACAAGAACACAGGAATAAATTAGAAAAAAAACTGCATGGACATACTCAAGCAAAAGGAAGAGTTTAGCTGCCTGTAATGTCGAATATCAAATGTTTAGAACTGAGAAATAGTGGTCAGTTGTTAATGGAAAGTATATTTTTGGGGGGCACAGATGTACCAAGAGCCGGTCAGTCTTAAATTCCTTGTAATAATATCTTGTTAAGGTTAAATTTTAAAAAACAGGTTATTCTAAATTTCTAATTGAGGGATAATTTGTTATTTTTTAAAAGATTAGACAGCAAAGGTAAAGGAGAGAATTGAGACAGTGGTTGAATTCACTGAGAAAAAACTAAAACATGCCAAAGACTTAAATTTGTTGTCTAGGTAATTTTTTGAAGTCAAAACTACCCTTTAATTGAGTGAGTTCAGTGAGAGAGTAGACCAAACAGTGTAGCAGAATAGTGAAAAGTGCAATCCTGGGGTAAATTGCTGGAGTGAAGTCCGAGTTTTGACTTATTTTAGCTGTGTGATGTGGCAAGTTATTTAAGCTCTCTTTGCTTTGGTAAAGAGAATCTTCCTTATAGTTTGGTTGGAAGGATTGAATAAGCCAAATCTGTAAATGGAAAGCAGTACATATAGATCACATAACTTTTTTGGTCACTTTCAGAAATTAGCCAACTTATTTTCAGATATTATAAAAAACAACCCTCTTTTAGTTGATTCCATTTGATTTAAAGCTCCCTGTCCTTGTACCAGCTCCAGCCTGGCCCATGCTTGGATCCTGCAGTAGAAAAGAGGGAAGTGGTTGGATCCTTTATTATTTCTCTATATTCTTCTACGTCTCCCTCACTCCTTCCACTGCCTTTGTTTCCTACAGGAGAAGGAGAAGAGTGTTAGGTGAAGGGAAAGTTCTTCCTTGGTTGGTGCAGTTATAATCCTGCTTGGTACTCTCTGGCTGTGGCTCTTTTTTCTTGTGGAGTTCTTTATAGTGAGTTCCCCAGCATCACTCCACTCCCTCATGCCCTGGGCGGAGCACTTTTTTTAGTGCCTTGTCCTGGCTTGGCTAATATCATCCCCCACAGTCCCCACTCAGCTCTGACTGCTGGTCTACGAACTCTTCCTGCTGAGGTCATTTCACTCCATCAGGCAAAGCGGGTACCCTGAAGGTGCATGCACCTGCCCCCTGCTGCGCTGGGTCTTACGGCTCCTGGGAAGCACATGCCTCTGCCGCGCTCTCAGTGGGAATCAACTTTCTCCAACGCTACCACTGGAAACAGTTCCAGCAGGCCTCTTGCTCAATTTTAAATTTCCCAGGTAAGAACCAGGCACTGGGCTCTGTGTGTTAACAAACCCCACTGAACACCCATCCAGCTCTCCAAGTGGTTTTATAGGACCATTTCCTCCCACTCTACTGGTTTGGGGGGGAAGCACCCAGTTTCCATATTCCATGAAATGGAAAATGTGCAGCACTCTGAAAACTGTCTCTGAGGAAATAATCTCTGTCAATTTTCCTTTCTATTCTTACCTATAGACTGGAGGTGGGTGATGGGTGTAGGGAAGGACCAGCACCTATCTTTAGTATATGTGGATGTGTTTGTTTACTATCATTATCAGCTTGGGAGCTTGGGGATCTCAATGGAAACTGAGACAACAAGGAAAGTTATATCAATGTTGCCTATGCAACATTCAAACATTTCAATACACCTATTCGTTCAAATCCTTACGTGATTAGAAAGGATTGATTTTGGTATTATGTTGATAGAACTGATTAACGTTTTAGAGTTATTCAGCTGTGTGTGTGTGACAAGTACCAAAAACCTACGAATGGGACAAGAGTGCTGAGCTATGGGGCTCAACTCTATAGGCAGGAGAAGAATGAAAGGATAAATAACTTGTATATAGTAACTGCTCAGTAAATGTTATTAGAGTAAATAAATGAATGCCAGAACTGCTGTATTAATGTCTTGAGCAAGAGGCAAAAGCAAATTTCTCAAATTCTTTTGATTGATTCAAAGGTAATGCTACATTGTAATCTATAGTTTAGAAATTATTTTATAATATCTGAAGACTTAACATAGTGTTTACTAAATGCCAGACACAGATCTAAGCACTTTTAACATATTTAATTCTTGTAACAATCCTAAAAAGTTAGATGCACTATTCTCTTTATTTTATGAATTAGGAAACTGAGGCACTGAGAGATCAAACAACCTTCCCAAGGTAAAATACATGGAAGAATGGGATTTAAACCCAGAAATCTGGTACCAGACTTCTACACTATGCTTTCACAAACATCATCTTGTGATTCCCTTACATAACAATTCCAAGAGATGCACACAACAGACTCAAACACACACCAGGAACCACTTGGCCAGGAATTAAAGGGGATGCCTGGATGATAATAGCCTACTAGACTCCTGCTTTAGTTCTGTCTCCCACCTTCTGCTGGCTACATTTTGTTTGGAATTTAATTTGCCTTATATTATGTTAATTTCTAGAAAAAGTTTATTAGTGTTTTTTTCTGAAAGAAAAAATAATTAAGGAGGAAATAAATCAGTGAATGCCCCACTAAATAGAGCAGATGCTTTATGGCCTGGAGTCTTTTCTTTATTTTTTTAAATTAAAAAGAAAAGCTTTTATTGCTTTTATCTTACTTGCAAAGCAATGCATAATCATAGTTGAAAAATTAGAAAATTTTGATATACAAAAGGGAGAAGAAAGCATCCATAATCCAACTACCTCATGACAACCTCCGTTAATATCTCAGTAACTCTTCTTTCAGGACAATGTATATAGATGTTTCTTTGTTTGGTATGTGTTCTTGTGTTTGTGTGTATGTGCTTATGTATGTCTAAACAGATGTATACTACATGGTATCATGTACATTGAAACAAACTTTTCATATGTAGCAATGTGTTGAACATTTTCCATATCAATAAATTTCATGTATGACATTATATTTACTATTTAATTGTGATTTATTGTATTAAATATACCATAATGCATTTAATACCTCCTCCACCCCCTCTAGGTTTTCACTGTAAAAAGTGTAACAGTTTACTGACTACTTGGGACCCAGATGTCATAGAGACTTCCACAATTCTATAGTACCCCTTCCCAACAACTCCTCCAGGAACCTTAACTTTGTGCTGTTAATTGCTTGATCAATTGTTATTTGTAGAAGCTTTTGCTTTTTGGCTGGAGGAGGAGGAAATTTTTATTTTTGCAAGGGGAGGGGCCAAAGGGGAGGGCCGAAAAGGATTCAGCGGCTGCTGTGGCATCTTCTCTCCATCGTCTCCCTGGCCTGGGCTGAGCATTTGTGCTTCAAGTTCTAACGTCCCAATCATTTTGCCTGTTTTGTTTGTTTATTTACCTTAAGAATTATAAATCAAGCTTAGATAATGTTAAACACAATATGTTCCATCATCCTACCTTCATTATGAACTGGAAGGACAGATTCAAATTTAGACTCTTAGAACTCTTCTAAATTTCTGCTCTGGAGTCTGCTCCCACTAGTAGCCCATCCCATTTCATCTTCCATCCTTGGCTCTGTCCTACAAAGTGAACAGCCTCAAACACATGAGATTAGACACTCCAGCCCCCATGGTCAAGCCCCTCCTCATCTACCTCATTCTTCCCAAAATGGTCATCTCTTGGCCTCCTCTTGCAACTGGAAGTGTTCATATCTGCCATGTATTCTGCTTGCACTGGTTCTGGAAGTGGGCTTGGGGCCTCTGGGCAAGGAGCTAAGGGGTCTAGAGAGGGGACTGCAGGCTCGGAGCAGGCACCTGCCATTGGCCCTGGGAACTCCTCGCCTTGTGGGAAAGAACGTAGCTGGAGGGCACATAGAGCAAGGCTGTCACGTGTGCTCTGTAGGAGGTACCAATTAAAATGTATCGTTAATTATTTATATCTGGAGTCTTTAATAATTCATGTGTGAATTTTGCACTACCACCAAATGAGAAACATTTAAAGATTGAAAACTAGAATATATATGTATTTTTTTTACACAGAACTACCAAGAGAGACAGTTGCATATACAGCATGGTTATGGAACAGAAGGCTAAGTCTACTGTCCTTCCAATGTGCCTAAAGCTGTCCCTCCCCACCATAGCCCCATTCTCCCAACTTCTCTGCTTTTCTCCCTGCAGTTCCTACTATTGAATTTACCAATTTGTATGCATTGCCAGTCTGCAGTGGAAATGTATTGGCTTGGGGTTACAGAGACTAGAAGACTTGCTTCCTCTCAGGGTGGGTAGCTTCTGATTGGCCTGCAATATTTGGGAAATCTTGGCTTTTTCCTGTCATATCGCAATGTACTTCTTCCAGTTTCCATGGACTTCCAGCTTCTGATTTCTCCCATTGGCTTCTCCTTCTGTATCTGATTTTCTTCGCTTGTAAGGACTTAAGTCATATTGGATTAAGGCCCACCTTCATTTAGTTTGAGCACACCTTAGCTAATAACTTCAGAGGTCCTATTTATAAATAGGCTCATACAGACATGATTCAATCTCCAATAGATGGCATGAAGCAACATCAATGGCTGATCTTTACTTCTTTTTCCTAATTAAGTTGGAACTGATTAGTAGTGGTTCTGTGTGGAAAGTGTCTTTGTAGGAAAAGTCGGGGGAGGTATCCATGAGCTCATAAAGGTAGGCTCAGGATCCACAGAGTGGTCCAGGGACAGAACACCCGCATCACCCCCCTCACTCCCTCCTCCTGCCCCCCACCTCTTAAGCAGGGTGGGCTGCTTCATGCTGACCAACACCAGGCCCTGCCTCTACTTTGCTTTCCCTATGCAGCATGGAATGATACTAGCACTTTGTCCTTGAAGAAGCAGCCTACGTGATGGTCTAACCTCTCCTCTTCTGCCAGGCACTTACTTCTGATAACTATATCCTGTTTTGCTGTGGGTTGTTTTTTTTTTTTTTTTTTTTAATAATTTTTCATAGAAGTAAAATCTAGGCTATACTAGAACAGACTTAATTCCATAGTTGCATATGGTTATATTTTTGCCCCCAGAATTTCACTTTATATGAATAATATTGTATTTAATCATAACTGAATAGCTTATTTATTAATTTAACATATAATTGTTGAGTGCCCAGTTGATAGCAAGCACTGTTCTAGGCACTGAGGGAACAGTGGCAGTGCAGATTAATAAATTTCCTGCTTTATGGGAACTCCAGTGATGCAAAAAGAGAGTAAATAAGTAGACAAAGGTAATGTAATTTCATTTAGTAATAAATTCTAAGAAGAAAAGTTAGGGATAAGGGGCTAGAGAGTGCTGGAGAGGTGGGTGCATTTTACATAGGATAGATAGAATGGTAGGATGATATTTGAGCATCCCTGGCTAACATGAAAGTAGAGAAGCACAGGTCTGGAGATGATTGTTCCAGCCACAGGCAAAAGCTCATAGAAAGCTGTTGTGATCTTGAAGATGCAAGTACTTTTTTAGTTGGTGAAACTGATTGAATCATACGGCAAACTACAAAGGAGCATCCCTTTCTTAAGGAATGGGTGATTTGGGAATTACCTCTTGTTGTAAGGGTTTAAGTGCTCTACTCAAAAGCAAGCATCATTAGAGGTATAAAAAGAAACAATAATAGGGTTTATAACTTTGAAAATTCTTTTTGTGGTTTCTGCTCAAAAGACAAATGCCAAAACAAGATTTTGACATTGTTTGAAACTAATGCAATCAATTCATCTTAAAATCTTTGTCTAACAGAGACTGCATTACAGAAAAATGTATAACTTGTAATGATGATTCAAAATAATACAGGTACCACGTGGCTGCCGCTCTCCTATTTTTATTTATCCACTAATAATAGTGGATACGCTCCCCTATATGATGAATTCTTGTTCTTAGAAATGTTCTTTAGTAGCAGAGAATCCATAGGGAAGAATGTGAGTTGTTACATCATATGTATTTTTTCTAAAAAGCACAACAAAGACTCTGTCCTGCTGTTTCACAGAAGAGGCAATAGGAAAATCAGCAGGCTAGGGTGACTTTACTGAGAGTGGTGATGAACTGAACCACAAGCTACCAAGGCTGCTGTGAAGCAATTGGGCATCCCTGGGATGAGGTCCAGGATTGTTCCTTAGCCCTGTAGCCACTTTTGTACTCTGGCAACTTTCTTATTAGATTGTCATCATGCAAACTGCTTAGTGGCAGATGGTCCTTAAGTGACACATAACTCTGCTGTAGGATGTATTACTGAGTGACATTCACACCTTATCCAGCTTGGTCCCATCTGCCCAGAGAGGTGTTTGTAAATTCAACTCTGATGATGCCACTGCAGACTGTGTCCCAAGAAGTGTTCCCTTTAATCCTTGGCTGTGGCTACCACTTTACACTGGCATGGATTAGAGGAGCTCATTTGAAGATCATCATAGGCTCTGATTGGAAAGAGCATATTAGTAATGATTTCAACAGAAGCAGAGTTTGAGCTTCTGGTAATTACTATTCCACCAGACCAACTGAGACTCAGGACTGCAATTAAAAAGAAACGATCGTCCATATATAATGACTTTCACACTGCATGATACTATTAAATAACTATCATTAGCTGCTAAAGCATGTACTACCATTTTCCAGAGCCCTTTTTCTGCCAAGAAATTTAAGACCAAGAATGATCAATGAATGAGTCAGTGGCATGATAATTGTTGATATAGGACATGCAAACTGAAATTATTCAGAATGATTTAAATGTATAAGGAATTATTACAGATGATGATATTACCCAGATTTAAGGCTTTCTTTGCAAGAGACCCAAAGTTCATTTCTCTGCATATAAATCTTATGGGTTAGCAAAGAGGAAGGTACTATGTGTATTTGGAAAAAATAAAACAAGGAGGTGACCAGCTATTTTCCAGGTACAGTGTAGGGTGCTTGGGTACAAAGATAAACAAGATATAGGCCCTGTTCTCAACAGGCTTACAGACTTAGAAAGGGGAAAGACAAGAAAGCAAAAAATCACAGCACAGTGTGACGAATACAATAATCTCAGTGTGCATGTGGTACATGATAGCACAGGATAGTGCAGCTTGTAGGAGAGAGTTGGGATGGGGGAAGAAAATCAGTCTGCTTAAGTATCTGTAAATTCTCAAGAGGATGTTTCATTCTCCCCTTCCTCGGAACCAGGTCCTTTCTTCTCTCGTATCTAAAATGTTTACACCACGGCAGCATAGGAAATCGAGTAACCACAGAAGGGAGGGCTGGAAGACAGGTAATTGCCACAGGGAAAATGAGTTTATCCTAATGTTTTCAAGGGTTTAGACAGGTGAATTTTAAAAAAAATTAAACAAGACAGGAAGATTGCTGATTTCTGACTTCTTATAGGCTGTGAGTTTTGCACATTTACAGCCATCCCAGGCTCCATCATTTTTCCTGTTTCAGTAGTAAATTTTTACTTTGAATTGAGGTCTGAAGGGAAAGCAGATTCTTAACAGGGCTCACTCTCTTAATATAATTTAAAAATAGCTGAGACCACAATCTTCATGTTGCTTAGCCTAGAAATGCCTCCTTTTGTTTGTTTGTTTTTGTTTGTTCTTTGGTTAATGCACAGATACAATGATGAGAAGTACATGACTGAAGAGGAGAATTCTGACAATGCCCTTTGATAACACTGCATGGCTTATACATATCTCAGTCTCTCTCTTTTTTTAATTGAGGTAAAGTTCACATAACATAAATTATCATTTTAAACATTTTAAAGTTCAGCGGCATTTAGTATATTCACAATGTTGTGCAACCATCACCACTAATTCCAGAACATTTTCATCACCCTCAAAAGAAATCCTGTACGCATTAAGCAGTCATTGCCCACTCTTCCTCCCTCTATCCCCTAGCAACCACTAATCTGTTTTCTGTCTCTATAGATTTGCCTATTCTGGACAATTAATATTAATGGAATTTTATAATATGTGATTTTCGGTTCTGGATTCTTCCACTTAATATAGTGCTTCCAGGTCCATACATGTTTTAGCATGTATCTATTTTATTCATTTTTGTGACTGTGTAATATTCCATGTATGGGTTTATAAACCATGTTTTGTTTACCTGTTCATCAATTGATAGATATTTGGGTTGTTTCTACTTTTTGGCTATTATGAATGGTGTTCCTGAAAAAATTCACAATCAAGTTTTGTTTGAATACCTGTTTTCAATTCTTTGAAGTATATAGCTAACAATGGAATTGCTGATCATATGGTAATTACATGTTTAACTCTTTGAGGAATCACCAACTGTTTCCCAAGGCAGTTGAGCCATTTTATCAATTTCCCTGCATTCTTGCCAACATTTGCTATTTTAAAAAAATCATTGCTATCCTAGTGAATGTGAAGTGGTATCTTATTGTCAATCTCTTTTTATAGATAAATAATCCATCATAGCAATCACTTCAAAGGCAAAAAGAAAACATGCTCATGTCAGGTCTTAAGTGTCTTCTTTTGTATATAAGGCCACCACTAAATTGAGAAGAGATTTTCCTAAGATGAGGTGCTAAGTGAACATAATGAGATTCTGAACAACAGGCCTATCCTTTACCCACTCGCATCACCCAGTTCCCCTGGAGCCACTATGATCAATGCCAAGGAAACTGAATGATGACTTGAAATGCCAACCCCTGAGGAAGAGCCAGGTGTCTCTAGTCAGTGATTAGCAAAGAGGCATCTATACTATTATAAGTCCTGGCTAATATATGTTCTTCTGGAGGAAATCCATTTTTTTTTAACCAGACGAACAGTGATTCCTTTTCTCCATGTGCTGTACTTTTTAAGAATAATGAAATATAACTAGCCACCAATTCCACATCCCACTTTCATTTAGATACATCAATGAGTTAAGCAGCTTGGACATTATGAAATTTCAAATTCCTTCTTAGCAACTTCCTCATAATAATACAGTGTCCATTGGACAAATTCCTTTGAATCTGTAGTCACTTATTTTATCTCTGGTTGCCATAACCAACTACATTGTGCAGGTTATACTTTACATTTTAGAACACTTAGGTTTGAGAACTAAAACACACAACACACATATGCAAATGATCACCAGGATAAAGCAGTGGGGCATTAGGAACCAAACCATGCTAGTATTTTTTTTTTTTTTTTTCAATTTTCTGCATCCACTTCTGCCTTCTGGACTGACTGGTACAAATAGCCTCTATTAGTTTAGTTTCTATTTGTTTGCCTCTCCTTGATGTAAATAGACTCTGATGGGAGGGAAAGCTGAGACATATATCCCATTGGGTGCCATCTGGTAGAGAAGGCCTGGCTAGTATATGTTCTTCTGGAGGAAATCCATTTTTTTAAACCAGATGAACCAGAAGAACTAAAAGGGAACTGGAGACAGAACACAATTTGAAAGGGGCCAGCACTCAGCTGAAGCAGGTAAGTCTTCTTGGGAACTGGCACCTTTTGGGGGTGGGGGGCGGTGCAGAACAGCATTTATAAATGAACAGGGGAGCTGGATGGAGTGTAAGTCTTCCTTTTTCGGAAACAATTGGAAAGTCAGAGGGATCCTAGGCTAGGAATGGCTGGAAGACCCAGAAGTCCTTAAAAATCATGGTAGTTGTACATCCATTCTTTCTTACACGGAAATCGTTAAATTCCTAAATTAAGTAAGCAAGCTTTAGGGTTTCCTAAATTGATTTCTGTGTCTTAATGGTTTAGGCACATGTTCTAGAACTGGGTCACATGTCAGGGGACCTCAGAAAAGGCGGAAGACAGCCTAATATTTCATGGAAAGACCCTAGTATCATCCTGCGGGGTTTCCTGAGTTGGTGGTGACAGGTCTGGCCACGTGCGTGGATTTAGAGGAGCTGTCGCCCCAGCCCTCTCAGGCCATTACACTCTCCTAGTCCGGGGCCCTCCAACTCTTCTGGGTACAAAGTACAGCAGGAGCGCGGGAGGGGCTGTTCCAAGAGGGGCAGTGTTCTCTTTTCGGAATGAACACCTAGATGGATTTCTAATACAGCGCCCGGCACGTTCCACAGAGCCCCAGGCTCCTCCCGTGCTCCCAGCCGCGCGTCCTTGTTCCCGAAATCGATATTCCTCTGGGAGACGCAGGGGGCTCTGGGCACTACAAGCTTAAGAGATTCGCGTTGGTTTACTAGGGCTCCTGAACACTCTTGCCTGCGAAGAGCTGCTTGCGGTGTTAAAACGCAGAAGCCCGTAATACAGGCTATTGTTGTCCTTCTCATAATGCTTGCGTCTTAGGGTCAGTTTCTGCGACTCTTCGAGTATTTACGTGGGCGCCTGTGTGGAGTATGGTCTGAAGAAGGGAGATGGATCACGCAGGGAAAGTCAACGCGCTACCAAAATACACAGGTACTTTGCACTGACCATCTCCGCGTTTGTCTGGAGACAGACTCTCGAGACGCGCCTGTCTGGGTAAGCATGGCTGGGAGCTCGCGCTGCGGGTTCCTAGGAGTAGAGTTAAGGCTGAGCGGCAGATGGGGGCTTAGGGCTCCGGGCGCCCGAGCGGGAGAGGATTTGGAGTCTCTCCAGGAGGGGGAGCAACTGAGGGGGAACTGAGACGAACTCCACACTTTCGTGTCTGGGGTCTGCTTCAGTCTTTGCTTTCCATAGGAGTCGAGTCGGGTGGGACAAATCTACACCCTTCGCTACCACCCACCTCCAGGAAGGGGGAAAAACTCCCTATGTTTCTCCGAGAGATGGGTAAAGGGTGCTAAGGGAGTAGCTCAGAAGCAGCGGCTCGAGTTGAGCCCAGACAGGACTGGAAAGGAAAAGAAATTGGGGGTGGGGTGGGGGAGACGAGGAACCTATTTCGCCTTCCTCCCTCTCTTTTCCCCCTTCTTTTCGTAGCTGCTGACGTGCTGGTGGTGCCTATTAATCATTCACCAGCCCAGAGTCGCGCCAGTTAATGGCTGTGCCGCGTGGGGCTCCAGCCTCCGGGTCTCCTTTCTCCACGCTTTCTTGTTCCCAGGCGCCCAGGAGCCGCAAGCGGCAGAGCGCAGTCAGCTGCTGGGGCGATGCGCCCAGCCGGCGCCGGTCCAAGCCGAGCTTCCCGCCGCCACTGCCCGCTACTCCGGGCCCGGGGGAAGCAGTGAGCTGTGGGCCAGCGTCCCGAGAGCCGAGGGAGGGCGCAAGCGGCAGGGGAACTTGGGAGAGTGTCCTAGCCCCGGCAGTCCCGCCGCTCTCCCCTACCCCCCAGCTAGGATGTTTCCCAATGGCACCACCTCCTCTCCTTCCTCCTCTCCTAGCCCTAGCCCGGGCAGCTGCGGCGAAGGCGGTGGCGTCAGGGGCCCTGGGGCCGGCGCTATGGACGGCATGGAGGAGCCGGGGCGCAACGCGTCCCAGAATGGGACCTTGAGCGAGGGCCAGGGCAGCGCCATCCTCATCTCCTTCATCTACTCCGTGGTGTGCCTGGTGGGGCTGTGTGGGAACTCCATGGTCATCTACGTGATTCTGCGCTACGCCAAAATGAAGACGGCTACCAACATCTACATCCTTAACCTGGCCATCGCGGATGAGCTGCTCATGCTCAGCGTGCCCTTCCTCGTTACCTCCACGCTGCTGCGCCACTGGCCCTTCGGCGCGCTCCTCTGCCGCCTCGTGCTCAGCGTGGATGCGGTCAACATGTTCACCAGCATCTACTGCCTGACTGTGCTCAGCGTGGACCGCTACGTGGCCGTGGTGCACCCCATCAAGGCAGCCCGCTATCGCCGGCCCACTGTGGCCAAGGTGGTGAACCTGGGCGTGTGGGTGCTGTCGCTGCTCGTCATCCTACCCATCGTGGTCTTCTCCCGCACCGCGGCCAACAGCGACGGCACCGTAGCCTGCAACATGCTCATGCCCGAGCCCGCCCAGCGCTGGCTGGTGGGCTTCGTGCTGTACACATTCCTCATGGGCTTCCTACTGCCCGTCGGGGCCATCTGCCTGTGCTACGTGCTCATCATTGCCAAGATGCGCATGGTGGCCCTCAAAGCCGGCTGGCAGCAGCGCAAGCGCTCGGAGCGCAAGATCACCCTGATGGTGATGATGGTGGTGATGGTGTTCGTCATCTGCTGGATGCCTTTCTACGTGGTGCAGCTGGTCAACGTGTTCGCCGAGCAGGACGATGCCACCGTGAGCCAGCTCTCTGTCATCCTTGGCTACGCCAACAGCTGCGCCAACCCCATCCTCTATGGCTTCCTCTCAGACAACTTCAAGCGCTCTTTCCAGCGCATTCTGTGCCTCAGCTGGATGGATAACGCCGCCGAGGAGCCGGTCGATTACTATGCCACGGCCCTCAAGAGCCGCGCTTACAGCGTGGAGGACTTCCAGCCGGAGAACCTGGAGTCGGGTGGCGTCTTCCGTAACGGCACCTGCACGTCCCGGATCACGACGCTCTGAGCCCTGGCCCGGCAGGGGCGCGGCACCGGGAGCAGGCGAGGGGTGGGGAAGGCGGGAGGTCGCGGCTACAGCAGGAGTGTATCCTGGAAGGCGCCAGGGTGCAGTTGAGGTGATGTGGGGCTAAGGGCTTCGCGATCCTCGGGTGGAGGGACTCGGAAAAATGGAGTTGGGCGTTTTGCTTATCAACTGGAAAGGCTTTCAGCCACATTCTCCTCTGTCTCCCCTTCTTCACTGCGCTCACTCCTCTTTTCATCTCGCTATGTACCCCCATAACTTACCTCCTTTCTGCCCCGCTAAGAGCAGATCACGAACTCATTAACTTCACCAATTGGTCGTGACCCTCGAGCCCTCCAACCTCTGTCTCCGTTTGTTTAAGCTGAGCCACTGTTACCACCGCGGGTTTCCCTCGGGGTGAGGCCCCAGCTTGCCCTCAGCCTTCTGTGCCCGGCCGCGACCCCCACCCCCACCCCCGCCAGAAGACCTGCGGGTTCTGCTTTGTGCCGCCCGCGGAGTCTTGGGACCACCGCAATCTCTTTGCTCAGCCCTCCTTTAAGGGAAGTCGGACTTGAGAATGACCTAGGCAACTGGTCTTTTCTCCTATTCCTGAATGGGTGTGTGCCCTTCCACGAACCCTCCACCGTTCCCATTCCACCCAGAGCCGAGCGGAGCCAGGTGCTTAGTAAAATCGGTCCCGCGCCTCGAAACCCAGGCATTCTTCAGTCCCCATCCCAGCTCCCCATCGAAGCAAAAAGGAGCAGAGAACAAGGCGACTGGAGAGTTTTCAGAAGATTCTGGTGTGTTGGGGATTGTAACGGAAACCACCCTACCGCCAGGCTTAGAATCGGCGCCCGCAGTTTCAAATACTGAGCGCTGGGTACTCTTGTGTCACGGGTCTGTGCTAGGAGAGGAAGGGTAGACTTTCCCCAGCGCCCGCTCGGGCGCACCAGCAGGTCCTCTTGGCTTTCTCTCTCGCCCAAGCTTCTAAAGGAGTAGACCTGAGCGTAACAACAGACTCTGTTTCCTGCTCCGGTTTATCTCGATGACCGGGCACCTGGACCGGGTTTTAGGGATACGCCTTCGGAGCCCTGGCCAATCCCGGCCTCGCCACCGCCAGCCGTTGGTTCCAGACTGTGGACTTCTGGGCCCCAGAGGGTTTCTGCCTTTCAAGCGGTGCCTAATAAGTAATTTTCTTGTTTAAACTATTTATTTATTTATTTATTTGCAGTGTTTGAAAACGCGTCTCTGCTTTCCTTTTCTCTGCTCGTCTAGCCCCAGGCCTATTTTCCGGAACACTGGGGGGGGGGGGTGGAGATGGGAGTACAGGGAAGCTCTTCCCCAAGGCCACCTCAAAACCTCTCCTCTTTGCTGGGTGTTCTGATTATCCTTTCCTCTAGACTTTCTATTTTTGCTTGTGTCCAGTGAAGTTTTTTTCCCCCCATACGTTTCTTACTGTAGTCTCTCGTTTGTCTTATAACTTATGTGTGTCAGCCTCCTCCCCGTGAAATGTGGATAGTCCTGAGCTCCTGGCTTTAAATATCAGCCTGTGTATGATTTGAGCAGAGGCTTTAAAATATATATGTATATAAATAATACATGCACATATCATATATATTTTTATTTATTTATCTTGCTCCTTGTCATGAGTCCATGAAACAATTGCCAACTGCAGCCACTAATGCTCACAGCTGTGAGGCCGGCTGAGACATTTTCAGATTTGGAGTTTAAGCAGTACTCAAACCTGGAACCGAGAAATCTAATTCAGACACAGATCTTAAAGTCTGCTAAGGATGTCTTCACTTATATCCCTGCTTCCTCTTGGTTTCAACAAAGGTTATTCTAACATGTAACCCAGTTAACACTGTCACTTTGAAAGTGGAGTAATTTGCATCTATTTTTAATCTCACCAACTACGTTGGAAGCCTGAGCAGGGCAAGGACCAATAATTTGGTTTCTTTGTATTTCCTGTGTTGCTCTAGTATGCTGGCTTGTACATAGTAGGTACTAAATACATGTTTGTTAGTTTATTGTTTAAGTAATCCCAAGTGTAGTACAAAGATCAGGAGATACTAAATTTGGGGTTCTCAGGTTCTCTCATTGACATGATACACAATGGTTGAAATCAGTATGGAAAAATATTTTATGTATATTTTCTTCAGAAGCATTTTGCTTTCCTGAAAGCAGTAAACAAGAGTTAAGATGCCCCTAATGTTTTGTTTAAACAAATAACAATATGCTTTTGGTCATAAATGGGAAATTTTTGTTCTGTCCCTAAATAAGGATTACATTATTACTCTTTTGAAAAATAGATTTTTTAATGGTTAAGAACAGTGAAATTTACAAACCAGACTCTTGATCATTATTCTCTTAAGGGGATGCCAATCTAGTGCTCTTAACCTGTTACAATTGTAATAATAACTAAATAAACAGATATATTATGCTGTTGCGAGTTGTCTGACTTTATGATTTAAATTTTAGTCTTTTAATGGATTACTTGAAAACACATCCACACACTGACTTGGTTGTCTTATGCTTCACTTAGATTTTAATAAGAAAGCTTTCAGGTCACCTTCAGAAATGTTACTAAGATTGCATTACACTTTGGATTATTTTTTTGAAAGCCTGTTAGTTTAGAAAGAGAAGGAGAGAAGTTGAGTCAGTATGGAGAGGAAGCAGTGCACTGGTGTCCATTATCTATGGCTTTCTGTTGTCTCCAAACTAGATGATATCCCAGTCTCTCACAGATTAAATTAGTCTGCCCTCATTTATGATCTCAGATTTTGTTGTTGGAGCTAAGTAATTAGTAATTTACATCCTGAGGATAGATAACGGGAGAAAAAAAATAAGCTCTCCTAAAGATGTTCCAGAGGGCAGTGGGTAAAAGAATTAGAAAAATCAGATTTCAGCATAAGAGAAAAAAGACATTTTATGATTTGTTTAACAACAGTCATTCCCATCTGTGGAAGGATTTAAGAAGGCACTAGAGGAGTATTTTTCAAGCCTTGATTCCAGCACTGGAGTAGGGGGTGGGACTTCAAATGCCTTCAAATATGCTTTAGTTCTAGGATTTATAGTTCTATATATTACCACAATATGACTGAGGATGACTGGACTTTTGGCTTTTTGCTATTTTTAAAAGCTATCACAGAGTGGTAAATTAAACTCCTAAATTAGATGTGCAGAGAAAACACATTTCATTATTTCAGTTTTTACTAATTCCAGGACCCTTCCAGCTAATTAGCTAGGAGAAAAATTAAAGAAATATTCAAACATCCTCAATTGAGCTGATGATTTAAATGGCCATTTTGAAGAAATTTCATTTAAGGCCATAGCCCTCTCAGAGTCATCTGTGGACTCATACAGATCACCGGTCTGCTGGTCTACCCCAGCCACTGTAGAGGAGTGACTTCACCCTGTGGCCCCCAGGGTGAGCCGCTTGGCTCAATGACTAAAGGGGACCAAGATTGGCTTTAGACTGGTGATTTTCAGTGTCCATTAAGCCTGACCATGTCTCCCTCTCTGTCTGTGGCTCTGTTCTAGGTCTTACAAATACCTTTTTATCTTTGTTAACTTCACTCCACACACCTCACATTCCTTTTTACTCCAGAAGAAAAAACATAGGAGTTGAATCCTTCTGTCTTAGCCCTTGATGTGCTGAAATAGGAGAGAATATTTAGCAAATCCCTGCCCACAACCTCCCTCCACCCCCAGTATTTCCAAGCATTTTGCTTTGCCTAGAAGTTAAGGATAAGCCCTCTGCTATCCTAATACTATGAGTCTCACCTCGGGATGAAAGACCGAAATGACATAGTTGAGGATGCCTGCAAACACAAGTAGTTAAAAGTAAAATATTAAAAATGTCACTGGTGGGGAGGGAGGCAACATCATCCAAAGAGGAGATAGGATCTTTGAATAAAAGTCCTTTGGTAAAATTTTGACTTTGATAATAAAAGTAATCATTTTCAAAACATATTTTAATCTCAGTGATAGTATCCAAAAGCTGGAAATAGTACATGCACTTACGACTTAGATAACAGGTATGCTACCAAAAATCTTTGGAATAATAATAGACCTTAAATTTTTTAAAAAATGATTATCTTTTTAAGTCAGATTGATCCAAGGCCTCAGTTTTGAGTGGACAAGTATAAAAGGAAGTAAGAAGTGGGGAATGCCATCAGCTAACATACTATCTCTGCATTGGAGGCTGACTTGAGCTCCTCTTCAGCATCTACATTTCCAGAATGATGCAGATGAAGACCTCAATTGCTTCCAGTGTTAAGAAAGATTTACTATGTATTTGGAGGAGGACGCATTATGGTGTCCAGTTGTTTGGTCAAGCAAGCACTGACCAGATTGTTAACATGAGAAAATTTCATGGATTTAAATCATCAGTAAGTTCATTGCATCTACAGCTGATTACATCTATAATCAGCTAAGGAAATGGCCTTCAAACATGAGAGGAGTCTCATCTAAGTAGATAAAGGCCTTAAAGGGAGAAATGATGATTTCAGCAGTCAGAAGGAGGAATTCCCATGTCTACTTCAGCCAGCCAGCTTCTCTGAGGGAATTAATCAAAAATTGTCAGTGGATTTCCCAGATTGTGGACTTCCCTGTGGAATTCAGACTTGCCCATCCCTGCAGTTGTGTGAGCCAATTCCTATAATAAATCTCATATTATTTATATCATATATAATACAAATGTTGCTTCTTTTTCCCTGGAAATCCTGACTAATTCAACATAATTTACCCTTGGAGCTGGGAATGAGTGTCAACTCCACCTAGAAGTGAGAGGGTAGGGAGTGGATCCCTAGAGAAAAAGTGAGATCCAATTACCCAAAATAGGTAATAAATGCTATGTTGCATGGCAACAATTAAATAAAATAAACCTCATCTACAGTTACTCAGCACATAGTCAGGCATATCACAGAAAGAGCACAGTAAATAGCGTATTCTACTACTAATGTTGTTGTTTTGACCATTATTGTTACATCTGCAAAAAGAAATAGAGAATTGAAGTGATTCAAGTTTTTAAATTCTGCTACTCAATCTAGTCATATAATTAAGTGGATGGTGTAAGATTTATTGAAATATACAAAACTTTGCTTCATTTTTTTTTGCATGTAAGCACTTATGAAAGTTGAGCAAAATACTTTTTTATTTATTAATGCAATATATTTTTCTATTAAAAAGAGTATTAGTGATGTGTTTAATTTGAGAAGTTCAAAGTATCTCACAAATATTAAAAGAATTTTGATATAGAGCCTGACAGATTCTATATGTTCTCAAGTAAATGAATCACTCTGAGCCTCAGATTCCATATCTTTAAAATAAGAATAACCAGATATTAATCCAGATGGGTACAATTTATTACATTCCAATAAGATTAATGATTATTTAAACATATATTTTTTAAAAAGTGATAAGGGCATTTTAATGTTATACACAGTGTACACTTTAGCACACTGAAGCTGGCATTGAGATTAAAAACACACAGAACAAAGCATGAAGTGATATGCAAGGGTTTGACTGAGCCAGGTATGATGCTACACTTTATCACAAGCAACTGGGGATAGGTTTGCTTTACATACTTAAATAATATTAAATAATATTTAAATAACAGAAATAAGGTAGCCCACCAAAGCCAGAGATGGATACCCAGTGTTAGTGAAATCATATCCAAGTACGGTTCCTCTTGTTTTACTGTGGCTTACACATATATCTGTGCCACATATTTGGGGACCTGAAATACCACCATGAAGACAACCAAATCCCATGAAGTAGACTGGCAGTTTCAGTTTCCCTCAGATTTCACAATATAGTTACATAAAACTGTCAGTACCCAGAGTTTAAATTACAGCAACAGGGCAGGCAGAGAAGGAAAGAGAAGTAACATTTATTCAATATCTACATTGCAAGGGACAGACACTGCTAGGTGTCTTACGTGCAATCTCATTTAGTCTTCTCCAAGAACCCTATGAACTGGAAATCTTTATTTTTCTTACAAGCAAAAGCAGAGAGAGAGAGAGAGAGAGAGAGAGAGAGAGAGAGAGAGAGAGAGAGAGAGAGAGAGAGAGAGAGAAGGAGAGACAGACAGACAGACAGACAGACACTGGTTGGACACTTGTGCAACATGTTAAAGGTGGGAAGTGGAGAACCAGGACTGAAAATCAGTGGCTATATCACCACGGGCAGGTTATTTTCCACTCTGTTCCTCATGTCCATTAACTGAAAAAATAGAATAAAAATGATTTTATCCCCATAACATTAGCAATTCCTTTCAGCACTTTTTATACACTTTAATTAAATAATCCTTTACATTTACATAATTATCATAGAGATAGTAATAATTCGAGAATGCTGGAAATCACAAACATAATTTCATTTCACTTCTGAAGAAACAGTAAACATGTTCTAATTACTAGGAATTAACTAATTAAGACACAGTAATGGTCATTAGAATATTACAAAACCCTGGAATTTAAAAAGGCAAGATTCTACGTGAGCAACATTAATTCATTCCCATAAACTACTCTAAACAGATTTTAGGACATTAGTAGCAATTTGGGATATTTTTCCTTCTATTTAAACTCTTAAGTTGTTCTGTTGTAACAATAGTTTTAGAGTAATTGAAAAGCATTAAACTACATCTTTTTTTCTGGCAGTCTTCCCAATTAAGAGGTCAAGCCATTTATCAGGATGCCAATTAACAGAATCCCCTGAATTGTTCAAGTGAATAGAGTTTAGTTAGAGAAATAGGAGAAACCCAGAAAAAAAAAATCACCCTTCTAAAATAGTTACAACTGATGTTACAAAACTGGAAAGCAACTTATTTCCTTGTAAATTCCCTTTTAATTATCTTATTGAATCTACAAGGCAGTAGGAAGAGCATGCAAAACAAAGAGGTAGATATGCAAAACACAATTTCAAGCAGCTGCTGACACTTTAAATTTGGGGTCTGCCAAGTAGTTCTCTTAAATGAGTGCTGTCTCACCTGCAGCTGCATCCCTCATCTCATTTGCAAACCAAGGATGGATTTATAAGAATAAAATTGATGACTGCATTGATTCCTCTGAGAGTTTTACTCCTTTTCCAGTGACAGTATCTTTTCGAAAGTGAGAATGCCTAGAATCATCAGAACCAACATCTGGTTATACCCCCTTTCAAAATGAAATAAAACTGACTCCACTCCAAATTGAATGTATTTTCAAATCTTCCTCTCACTTTTCTGACAAGAGCATAGGAAATATTCAGCAGCCTTTGGTAAACCAAGCAATGTGTTCTGGCAAAGATGTGAGCATCAATGGGAGGACGGAAGGTCAACCAAGATTTGCTTGGGCAAGACTCAGCTCTTACTCTCACTTCCTAAAGCACAGATGGAGCAACCTGATTACCTGGTTGTTTTCCATTAGTCCATAAATTCTCTGGGAGCCATTTGTCTTTGATTCCTCTGTGCCTAGCATACCATCTGTATTAGTACAGATTCTCAAGGGAAACAGAACCAGTTTGGAGATGTTAAGCTAAGAGATGAAGCCTAGAGTTCACCCAGGAGAAGCTAGGTGAGAAACCACAGATGCTTAGAGAGAAAGCCACTGGAATCAGAAGCTGAAAGCAACATAACCCAGGAGCAAAGACCAGCAGACTCTAGCCATATGCCTTCCCATGTGACAGAGGAACCCCAGATGCCACAGACCTTTCTTAAGAGAAGGTATCCTCCTGTTGATGCCCTATTTGGGACATTTTCATGGCTCTACAACTGTAAATTTGTGAACAAATAAGCCCTCATGGTAAAAGCCAATCCAAATTAAAAATTATGTGTCTTGGTAGGGCAAGATGGTGGAGTGGTGAGGTGTGGAATTTAGTCTCTCCTTTAAAGCAGCTGGTAGTTACCCAAGAACTATATGAAAGTGTTTTCAGAGTCTCCAGTGATCAGTCACACATCAGACACAAGTTTGGAATTGGAGGAAAAGCTGAGATCACAGCAAACATTGTAAGTTCCCCTGATGAGCAGTCTGGTGCCCCTCCCCACCCAGACCCCATGGACTATCTTGCAGTTGGCTCCCTGAAAGGGAAAAACAAACAAACAAACAAACAAACAAACAAACAAACAAAAATGATTGCTGAGGGCAAGAAGGGGGGCTCAATGCAACCTCAACTGCAGAATTAATTAACAAATTAATTAACTAATTTTTGGAGTTGGGGGTGCTAAAGAAGGACTGAGCTCTGAGAAGGGGGGCACATAAAAGCAGGCATCCATTCCCAGGCTCTAAAAAAGCCTCCCCCTCTACATTTTGTCCCTTCTCCCTTCTCACTGATTCCTTGTTTTTTTTTGCACTTCAATAACCCCCAGCAGGGGTGGAATTGAAGCTGTTGGAAAGTAATTATCAGACAATAGCCCAAAGTACATCTTTAAATGCTGTATTCTGACACTGACAAAACCTCCAGGCTGAGGAAAGGCTTTTAAAAGGGGCTCCTTTTTTTTTTCTTCTTTTTCTTTTCTAATTTTTAATCTAAAAGTAACATATATGATTATATTCTGTCAGAAAGCTCAAGTTGAGGGACTAGGCTGGTCTTGCAGGAAGACAGAGTACCCAGAACTTCTTTGAATTCTGGGTTCAGTTCTGAGGGGGTCTTCACCCCTATCTTTAATTGGCAACTCAGGCTGACCAAGGAGTTAGGCTGGGGTTGCCCCAAAGAGGAGAGAGTAGAAGGGAGTAGTGCCCCTGGGAGACAATTGGAGTTCCTGGGATTGGGAGAGTGGAGGGAGGTCCAACTCAACTGACAGCCCTCCTTCTGGGAACTCAGACCCCGGGGCTGGAATTCAGATTCCAGCTTCGGTCAGCCATGACTCTGACAGGATCAGAGTCACCAGGAGAACTAAAGGCTCCATACCTCCTTACACTGATGGGGGAGCTGTGGGCTGGCAAGCATGACCTGCTGGACAGGAGAGGAAAAGCAACTTATTCTAGAGGCCTTACAGGAGGGTCTCATTCTCAGGGAAACTCCATACCCTCCTCATGAGACCTGGGCCTCTATAGACTGGGAAAATCTGATGGGAGTTGACCATATCTGAGGAGACACTCTCACAAAAAAGCTATATAGAGGCAGGGAAAGAAACAGAAAAACAAGAGATGAAAAATTCTGAGCAACTAAATAGAACCTAAGTTAGAGGTCTAGAATAAGTTGAACTGAACAGCAGACATCAGAGAACAAAGCCAACCAACAAGAAACCCCCAGGTAAAAGAGTGAAAATGAGCTCCAGAATAAACTAATCAAGAAAATCAGATGCCCAGACAACTTAAGATAACAAGCCATACTAGGAAACATGAAAATATGGATCAGCCAAAGAAATAAACTTAATAGTTCAACCAAGATACAGGAGTTGAGGCAATTAATGCTAAATCAATTCAATGAACTGAAGGAAGATAAGGCAAAAGAGATGAAGGATATAAAGAAGACACTGGATGACCATAAAGAAGAATTCATAAACTTGAAAAACCAAACGGCAGAACTAATGGAAATGAAGGCCACAATGGAGGAGATGAAAAACACAATGGAGGGACACAACAGTCGATTTGAACAGGCAGAAGAAAGGATCAGTGAACTGGAAGACAAGACATTTGAATTCATACATACAAAAGAACAGATGGTGAAAAAAAATGGAAAAATATAAGCAGGATCTTAGGGAGCTGAGTGACAATATGAAATACATGAATATATGTGTTATGAGTATCCTGGAAAGAGAAGAGAAGGGAAAATGGAAAGAAAGAATAATAGAAGACATATTCACTGAAAATTTCCCAACTCTTATGAAAGACAGAAAATTAGAGATTCAAGAAGTACAGTATACCCCAAACAGAATAGATCCCAATAAACCTACTCCAAGACACTTACTGTTCAGATTGTCCAATGTCAAAGACAAAGAGATAATTCTGAAGGCAGCAAGAGAAAAGCAATTCATTACACACAAGGGAAGCTCCATAAGACTATGTACAGATTTCTCCACAGAAGACAGTGGCATGATATATTTAAGATGCTGAAAGAGAAAAACTGCCAACCAAGAATTCTATATCCAGTAAAAATGTCCTTCAAAAATGAGGGAGAGATTAAAATATTTTCAGACAAAAAGACACAGAGAGAGTTTGTGAATAAGATACCAGCACCACAAGAAATACTAAAGGGAGTGCTACAGCCTGATAGGAAAAGACAGGAGAGAGAGGTTTGGAGAAGAGTGCGGAAATGAAGATTATCAGGAAAGGTAAAAGGAGAGAGAGTTAAAAATAAGATATAACATATAAAATCCTAAAGACAAAATGGTAGAAGAATGTACTGCCTTTACAGTAATAACACTAAATGTGAATGGATTAAACTCCCCAATAAAAAGACACAGACTGGCAGAATGGATTAAAAAACAGGGACACAAGGACACAAGGACAAAAATAAACTGAAAGTGAAAGGTTGGAAAAAGATATTTCACACAAACAACAACCAGAAAAAAGTGGGAGTAGCTATATTAATATCAGACAAATTAGACTTCAAAAGTAAAACAATTAAAAGAGACAAAAAGGACACTATATATTAATAAAGGGGTCAATTCATCAAGAAAACATAACAATCATAAATATTTATGCATCAAGCCAGAATGTCCCAAAATTCATGAGGCAAACACTGAGATCACTGAAAGGAGAAGTAGATGCCTCTACAATAATAGTTGGAGACTTCAATACACTGCTCTCAACAATGGATAGAACATCTAGACAGAGGATCAATAAAGAAATAGAGATGTTGAATTGTACAATAAATGAACTAGTCTTGACAGACATTTATAGAACACTACATCCAACAATAGCAGGATACACTTTTTTCTCAAGTGTTCATGGAACATTCTCTAGGACAGACCACATGTTGGATTGCAAAGCAAGCCACAACAAATTTAAAAATATTGATATTATACAAAACACTTTCTCAGACCATAATAGAATGAAGTTGGAAGTAAATAACAGGCAGAAGGTCATAAAATTCACAAATATATGGAGGCTAAACAACACCCTCTTAGAAAACCAGTGGGTAAAGGAAGAAATTACAAGTGAAATTAGTAAATACCTCAAGGCTAATGACATTGAAAACACAACATATCAAAACTTATGGTGTGCAGCAAAAGCAGTGCTGGGAGGGAAATTTATTGCCCTATATGCCTATATTAAAAGAGAAGAGAGAGGAAAAATTGAAGATTTAGCTGTTCACTTGGAAGAATTAGAGAAAGAACAGCAAACTAATCCCATAGCAAACTGAAAGGAAGAAATAACAAAGATTAGAGAAGAAATAAATGAAATTGAGAACAGGAAAACAATAAAGAGAATCAACAAAACCAGAAGTTGGTTCTTTGAGAAAATCAATAAAATTGATGGACCACTAGATAGGCTAACAAAAAGAGGGAGAAAGAGAGAAAGAGAGAGAGAGAGGGAGAGAGAGAGAGAGAGAGAGAGAGAGAGAGAGAGAGAGAGAGAGAGAGAGAGAGAGAGAGAGAGAGAGAGACAGTCGATGCAAATAAATACAATCAGAAATGGGAAGGGAGACATAACTACTGACCCTGCAGAAATTAAGGAGATAAAGAGGTGATACTATGAGCAACCTATATGCTAAGAAACTAGACAACTCAGACAAAATGGACAACTTCCTAGAAAAGCATAAACAACAAACATTGACTCAAGAAGAAGCAGATGACCTCAACAAACCAACTACAAGTAAAGACGTGGAGTCAGTCGTCGAAAAGCTCCCAAAAAGGAAAATCCCAGGACCAGGTGGCTTCACATGTGAATTCTACCAAGCATTCAAGAAAGAATTAGTACAAATCCTGCTCAAACTCTTCAAAAAAAATTGAAGAGAAGGGAAAGCTACCCAACTCATTCTATGAAGCCAACATCACCAACCCTAATACCAAAATCAAAGATACTACAAAAAAAGAGAAAATTATAGACCAATCTCTTTAATGAATATAGATGCAAAAATCCTCCAAAAAAATACTTTCAAGTTGAATCCAGCAGCAGGTTAAAAGAATTATACACCATGACCAGGTGGGTTTTATTCCAGGTATGTGAGGCTGGTTCAACACTAAAAAAGGTGTGTGTAATACACCACATCAATAAATCAAAGCAAAAGAACCACATGATCATCTTGATCAATGCAGAAAAGGCATTTGACAAAATTCAACACCCTTTCCTGATGAACACACTTCAAAGGATAGGAATAGAAGGGAATTTTCTCAATAGGATAAAGGCAATATATGAAAAACCCACAGCTAATGTTACACTCCATGGGGAGAGACGGATGCCCACTATCACCATTGTTATTCAATATTGTGCCAGAAGGGCTAGCTAGAGCAATCAGGCAAGAAAAATAAATAAAAGTCATTCAAACGGGAGAGTAAGAAGTAAAACTTTCACTGTTTGCAGATGACATGATTCTATACGTAGAAAATCCAGAAAAATCTACAGCAAAGCTATTAGAGCTAATCAATGAATACAGCAAAGTAGCAGGCTGCAAGATCAACATGAAAAAATCTGTAGTGTTCTTATAGACAAGTAATGTGCAAAATTCCATTTACAATAGCAACCAAAAAATCAAGTACTTAGGAATAAACTTAACAAAGGCCACAAAAGACCTATGCAAAGAAAACTACAAGAAACTGCTAAAAGAAATGAAACAGCACCTAAAAAATGGAAGAATGTACCATGTTCATGGATTGGAAGGCTAAATATAATTAAGATGTCAACTCTACTTAAACTGAATTATAGATTCAATGCAATACCAATTAATATCCCAACAACTTACTTTGCAGAAATAGAAAAACCAATAACCAAATTTATTTGGAAGGGAAAGATGCCCCAAATAGTCAAAAAAGCTTGAGAAAGAGGAGTGAAGTGGGAGGTCTCACACCACCTGACTTTGAAGCAGGTAGAATAGCTAGAAGGAAATAACTGGCATGGCAGAACTCTGATATATAACATGCTTTGAAATTTGCTCATGTCAAAGCTACTGTGCTCAAAACAACTTGGTACTGGCATAAGGACAGAGATACTGACCAACGGAATCAAATTAAGTGTTCAGAAATAGACTCTTGCATCTACTGACAATTGATCTTTGATAAGGCAGTCAAGCCAAAACAACTGGATGGAGCAACCTCTTCAATACATTTAGTAACACTGAATGATATGCTTGGGAGTGGTTGAGATAGGAAAACTTATGTTGTATATACGTTTCCATAATGGAAAAAAAGAGCAACTAAAAAGACAATGACAATTAAAAGCAATGCATGATCCTGGGCTGACCTAATAATGGAGGAGAGAAGACTCAAAGGGACATTGTTGGGACATATGAAAAAGTTGGAATATAGACTGCAATCAATATAGAATGTAATCAATTTATATCAATGTTAAATTTCTTGAACTTGGTAGCTGTACCAAACTACATAAGTGAGTATCTTTGTATTTAGGAAATGTACATGGAAGTATGTGTTCAAAAGGCATGTTACATACACCATACTTTCAAAAGTAGATTAGATAGATAGGTAGGTAGGTAGGTAGATACATAGACAGATAGAAATAGATAGATGAATAGATAAAATGATATGACAAATGTGGCAAAATGTTAAAATTGCTGGATCTTGTTATCTCAGTGCAGGGGTTTATGCTGGCATTCTCTGTATGAGTTTTGTATTATTTTTACAACTGTCTCTATATGCTTGAAATTATTTCAAAATAAAAAGTTTAAGAAAAAAATGAGGCCCAGGAATCCATTTTTTTACATTTTTTATTATGAAATATAACATATACAGAAAAGTGATGACTTTCAAAGTATGCTTAAACAAGTAGAGAACAAATTTCAAAGAATGTTATGGGTTACAATTCCACAATTTCAGTTATTTCCTCATTGTGAAGTACAACATATGTACAGAAATGTGATAACTTTCAAAGTACAATTTAACAAGTAGCTGTAGAGCAAGTTTCAAAGCATGTTATATATCACAGTTCTGCCATGCCAGTTATTTCCTTCTAGCTATTCTAGTACCCTTGAAACTAAAAAAAAATTATATAAAGTTTCAGTACTTGTAATCCTTTGTTAAATCCTATCTTGTCAGTTGCTACTTCTCTTTCTCATTTGATCACTTTCTCAATCTTCAGGGGTATTTGGACAGTGACTATCCTAACTTGTTCATATTGAAAAGGGGTGTCAACATTATGGGTAAGGGAGATGCATCTGGTTGATGTTCTTGGAGAGGTTGTTGCCTCTGGGTTTTGGGACTTATCTGGCATAGGAACATTCTGGAGGATTTGAGTTTCTGAAAAGTAAACTTAGAGAGTGAAACTTTTATAGAATCTCAGATAGAGACCTAGGTATTTTTCAGTCTTTTTTGGACTACTGTTGATTAGAGCTTGGCATACTATGGGCATTTGGAATTTGTGGCTGCAACTTACGTAAGATTAACTGCCAGGACAGTCTCTTGTCTCTATTTGAAATCTCTTAGCCATGAAACCTTATTTTTTTTTTACCTTTATTTTATGCCCTTTGGTGAAATAGGCATTTTCAATCCCTGGATGCCAGGGTCAGGCTCATTCCTGGGAGTTGTGTCCCATGTTGACAGGAAGAGTCATTCCTCTGGGAGTCATGTCCCACACTGTAAGGCAGGTAATGAATTTATTTGCAGATTTGGAGTTAGTGAAAGAAAGGCCATATCTGAGCAACAAAAGATGTTCTCTGGAGGTACCTTTTAGTCATAATTATGGGAAGGCTTAGCTTCCCTTTTATAGCCATAAGTTTCACTAGAGCAAGCCTCAAGATTGAGCATTTGACTTATTAAGTAGGGGGTTCTTAATTTGACATAACATATTGTGTCCAAGATAATCAATGTCTCACATTATCTTCATTTAGTTATACAGTCATCACTCTTAATTTTAAACAATTATCATAACCCAAAATACTTCAAAGCCCTTATCAGTCCCTAATTATTTATCCCTAGTGTTAGTGTGGTACTGGTAAGGTAAACTTATTAAATATAGTCTATAATATGTAGTGAGTAGTTTTCCCATACACCATTCTGTTTTTATCTCTTTGTACTAGTGTCAGACTTTAGAAGTAGATCATGCAAGCACTTATTTACATTTGTGTGCTAATCGGTGGGATACATGCCTTTAAACAACCACTTTCAATCATGTTTGCCTTCTCTGTGGCACTGATACTTATAATCCCATTAGTGAACTATCATCACTCCTGTCCATTCCCATATCTTTAAGTTCACCTTCATTAACATGCCTGTACATACTAGGAAATCATTCCCCCTTCACTAGCTTCTGTCTATCTCCAGGTCCCCTATATTCTACATTATAAGGCACTTATTTTACATTGTTCAGGGAGATCATATTAGTGATAACACACAATATCTCTCCTTTTTTGTCTGACATTTCACTCAGCACTTTGTCTTCAAGGTTCATCCATGTTTTCATATGTTTCAGGACCTCATTCCTTCTTGCTTTTGTATAGTATTCCATCACATGTATATACCACATTTTGTTTATCCACTTGTCTGTTGAAGGACACTTGGGTTGTTTCCATCTCTTGGCAATTGTTAACAATGCTGTTATGGACATTGATGAGCAAATGTCTGTTCATGTCATTGCTTTCGGATCTTCTGTTTATATAGCAATAAGTGAAATTGCCAGATAGTAGGATAACTTGATATCTAGTTTTCTGAGGAACCACCAAACTGTCTTCTGCAGTGACTGTACCATTCTACATTCCCACCATCAATGAATAAGAGTTCTAATTTCTCCACATCCTCTCTGGCATTTGTAGTTTCCTGTTTGTTTAATGGCAGCCATTCTTATTGGTGTGAAATTATATCTCATTGTAGTTTTGATTTCCATTTCCCTAATAGCTAGTGAGGATGAACATTTTTTAATGTGTTTTTTAGCCATTGTATTTTCTCTTTGGAAAAATGTGTTTTCATACCTTTTGCCCATTTTATAATTGGACTGTTTATACTATTGTTGTTGAGTTGTAGGATTTCTTTATATGTGCTGGATATCAGTCTCTTGTCAGATATATGGTTTCCAAATATTTTCTCCCATTGAGTTGTCTGCCTCTTCACCTTTCTGACAAAGTCCTTTGAGGCATAAAAGTTTTTAATTTTGAGGAGTTTCCATTTTTCTATTTTTTTCTTTTGTTGCTTATGCTATAGGTGTAAGGTCTAAGAAGCTATCTCCTATTACTAGGTCTTGAAGATGTTTCCCCACATTATCTACTAGAAGTTTTATGGTACTGTTGTACTGAGATCTTTGACCCACTTTGAGTTTATTTTTTTAATAGGGTGTGAGGCAGGTTTCCTCTTTCATTCTTTTGGATATGGATATCTAGTTCTCCCAGCCCTATTTGTTGAAGAGACTGTTCTGTCCCAGTTCAGTGGGTTTGGGGCCTCAACAAAAATCAGTCAACTATAGATCTGGGGTCTATTTCTGAACCTTTGCTTCATTTCCATTGGTCAATATGTGTATCTTTGTGTGTATACCATGCTGTTTTGACCACTGTGGCTATGTAGCAGGCTTTAAAGTCAGGAAGTGTAAGTCCTCCCACTTCATTTTTCTTTGTTAGAAAGTTTTGCTAATTCAAGACCCCCTTCCCTTCCAAATAAATTTGATAACTAGCTTTTCCAAATCTGTGAAGTAGGTTGTTGTAATTTTTATTGCAATTGTATTGAATCTGTAGGTCAGTTTGGGTAGAATTGACATGTTAATGATGCTTAGCCTTCCTATCCATGAACACAGAATATCTTTCCAGTTATTTAGGTCCTTTTTTATTTCTTTTAGTAAAGTTTTGTAATTTCCTGTGCAGAGGTCTTTTACATCCTTGGTTAAGTTTATTCCTAGATACTTGAATGTTTTAGTTGCTATTGTGAATGCAATTTTTTCTTGAGTGCCTCTTCATTTAGGTCATTTCTAGTGTATAGGAACATTACTGACTTTTGCACACTGATCTTGTATCCCACCACTTTGCTGAATTTGTTTATTAGCTCAAGTAACATTGTCAATTTCTCAGGATTTACGAAATATAAGATCATATCATCTGCAAGTAATGACAGTTTTACTTCTTCCTTTCCAATTTGGATGCCTTTTATTTCTTTGTCTTGCCAGCTTGCTCTGGCTAGAACTTCTAGCACAATAATAATAATAGTTGTGAAAGTGGGCTTCATTTTCTCTCATTCCTGATCTTAGGAGGGAGGCTTTCAGTCTCTCACCATTGAGTACTATGCTAACTTTGGGTTTTTCATATATGCCCTTTATCATTTTGAGGAAATTTCCTTCAATTTCTACCTTTTGAAGAGATTTTATCAAAAAAGGATGCAGAATTTTGTTGAATGCTTTTTCAGCATCTATTGAGATGATCATTTGATTTTTCCTTTTTGACTTGTTAACGTGTTGTATTACATTGATTGATTTTCTTATGTTGAACTAGCTTTGCATGCCTGGAATGAACCCTACTTGGTCATGGTGTATAATTCTATTGATGTGTCTTTGGATTCAATTTGCAAGTATTTTGTTGGGAATTTTTGCATCTATATTCATTAGGGAGATTAGCCTGCAGTTTTCCTTTCTGTAGTATTTATCTGGTTTTGGTATTAGAGTGATGTTAGCTTCATAAAATGAGTTAGTGTTCTTTTTTCTACAAATTTTTTAAAAAGTCTGAGCAGGAATGTTGTCAATTCTTTTTGGAAAGCTTGGTAAAATTCCACTGTGAAGCCATCTGTCTGGGGCTTTTATTTGTAGGAAGCTTTTTGATGACATACTGGATCTTTACCTGTGACTGATTTGTTGAGGTCTTCTATTTCTTCTCTGGTCAGTCTAGGTTGTTCATGTATTTCCAGGAAATTATCCATTTCCTCTAAATGGTCTGGCTTGTTGTCATACAGTTGTTCATAGTATCCTTTTATGGTTTTTTAAATTTCTTCAGAATCTACAGTACAGTATTCCCCTCTCATTTCTGATTTTGTTTATTTAGGTCTACTTTCTTTTTTATTTTGTCAGTCTGGCTAAGGGTTTGTTAATCTTGTTGATCTTCTCAAAGAACCAGCTTATGGTTTATTTATCCTATCATTTGTTTCTGCTTTAATCCTTGTTATTTCTTTTCTTCTATTGTTTTAGGGTTAGTTTGCAGTCACTCTCTCACTTCTTCAGTTGTTCAGTTAGGACTCTGGTTTTAGCTCATTCTTCCTCTTTAATGTATGCATTTATAGCTATAAATTTCCCCCTCAGCACCTGATTTGCAGCATCCCTTAGGTATTGACATGTAGTGTTCTTGTTTTCATTCATCTCTAGATATTTACCTGTTTCTTTTGCAATTTCTTCCTTGACCCTGATTGTTTAGGAGTGTGTTGTTTATCCTCCACATATTTGTAAATGTTCTGGTTCTTTGGTGGTTATTGATTTCTAGGTGTATTCCATTATGGTCAGGGAATGTACTTTGAAACTTTGATCGATTTCAATCTTTTAAAATTTTTTGAGACTTGTTTTGTGCTTCAGCATAGGATGTATCCTGGAGAATGTTCCATGAGTGTTAGAGAAGAATGTATACCTTTGTAATTGGGATGTCATGCTCTACATATGTCTGTTAATTCTAATTCATTTGTCACATTGTTTAGGTTCTCAATTTCCTTATTGGTCCTCTGTGTGGTTCTATCTATAGAAGACAGTGGTGTATTGAAGTCTCCCACTATTACTGTAGAAAGATCTATTGCTCCCTTCAGTTTTGCCAATGTTTGTCTCATGTACTTTGGTGCACCTTGATAAGGTGCATAAATATTTATGATTGTTATTTCTTCTTGATGAATTGTCTATTAATACATAGTGTCCTTCTCTGTCTCTTATGTCATCTTCACATTTAAATTCATTTTTTTCTGATATTACTATTGCTACCTCTTCCTTTTGTTTGCATGGAAAATTTTTTTCCATCCTTTAGCTTTCAATCTCTTTGTGTTGCTGGGTCTAAAATGAGTCTCTTTTAAACAGCATACCAATCATACTTTTTAATCCATTCTGCCAATCTGTGTCTTTTAATTGGGGAGTTTAATCCATTAACATTCAAAATTGTTACTGTGAAGGCAGTTCTTGAACCAACCACCTTACCCTTGATTTTTATTTTTCAGATCTATTTCCACCCCCTCTCTATTTTTCCCTTTAATTTACCCTTACTAATACTCTGCAGTTTTGTGCCCTTCTGCAGACCTCTTTCTCCTTTCTTTTTTTCTCATCCAGTAACACTACCTTTAGCATTTCTTGCAGGGTGGGTCTCTTGTTTACAAATTCTCTCAGCATTTGCCTGCCTGTGAAAATTTTAAACTCTCCCTCAACTTTTTTTTTGTTTTTTTTTAATTTTAGAGCTGTACACAAAGCACAATTTCTTTGGCACTTTCACATGTTATTGGATGAATTTTTTGTGAAAAAAATGAGCTTTTTAAATTGTAAATGACAAATATGAATTATACACTTATAAAATTGAGTTTTTAAAGCAATATTGTACATTTTTATATAAAATAACTACAATTTGCCTAATAATAAAAATCATATTAAACCAAATACACCTGAATTTTGAAAGAGATTTTCTGGATAAAGAATTCTTGGCTGGCAATTTTCTCTCAGAAACTTAAATATGTCATACCACTGCCTTCTCACTTCCATGGTGCCTGTTGAGTTGTCATTAATCACCTCTCTCTTGCTGCTTTCAGGACTTTCTCCGTCTCTTCAGCACTTGAAAATCTGATTAATATATGTCTTGGAGTGTGTCTATTTGGATTTATTCTATTTCAAGTTCATTGGGCTTTTTTGATTTGCATATTTATGTTTTATATAAAGGTCGGGAAGTTTTCTTGAACTATTTTTATAAAAGCTCTTCCTAGTCCTTTTCTCCTTCTAGTAGACCAATGATTCTTATATTTGTGCACTTCATGTTGTCCATCATTTCTCTGAGATCCATTTCAATTTTTTCCATTGTTTTCACCATTTGTTCTTGTTACATTCACATTCAATTGTCTGTCCTCTAGTTCACATATTCTTTCTTCTGCTTCTTCAGATATGCTGTTGTGCGTCTCTACTATATTTTTCATTTGATCAACAGTATCTTTTATTTCTATAAGATTTGATTTTTTAATTTATTCTTTCAAATACGTTTTTATGCTTTTCTAGACTCTTCTTGATATTCTTTATGTCTTTAGCCAACCCATTGGAGTTGTGGAGATTTGTGTGTAATTCTCTGATTAATTGCTCCAAGTTCTCTGTCTCTTGTGGCTTTTTAATTTGGTCATTTAACTTGTCCATATCTTCTTGTGCTTTGTGATTTTCTGTTGATTTCAGGGCATTTGCTTATATTGATAAAGTTATTTTTGGAAAACCAGAATTATTTGAACATTAATATATATATAGCTTTTGGCAGAACCACACCTTGCTGGAGTGCACTTTCCCTGTCTTTCCAGCCAATGTCACTCTTGAGCCACTTCTCATCCTCAAGCCAGCTTTCCCCCAACTTCACCTGTGTGCTGAGTGGAGTCCAAACCAGATCAAAATCCTATCAGCACACCAGTTCTCCATGTGCAGTAGGGACTTCCAGCCCTTGGGGTGCAATATGGGCCCTGTATAGTTCAGCAGAGAGTCCAGTTAAGGGCACTGTGAGCCTGGTGATTTCCAGGCCTCTAAGTGGATCACTCGCAGGCTGTGGGGCTGTGTGTCTCACCTTCCAGCTCAAAAGTACCCAACTCCCTACGTGCTGTTTGCCTGTGAGCCTCTGGTGTGTGGGAAGGGCTCCTGGTGCTTCTGTGTGGCACCCTCACCTATCTCCTCCTCTTGCCTATGCACACCACAGACTTCTGTGGAGGGAGAGTAAATGCAGTCAACACAGGTCCACTATTTCCCAGGTTCCCTCATGGGAGCTACCAGCCATGTCACTGAGGAGGATTATCTCCCCAGCTAATTGCTGATATGGGTGCATGTGAGTGGAGAGATGCTCCCTCCCCCGCTTGGCAGCCATCTCACTACTGCCAGTCCCCAGTGGTGGTCTCAGCTGAATAAACTCACCCTGTCCTTTGAGACACAATTTCTCTGCTTTTTCATCCAAGTTTCCACCACATATTGTAGAGGTCCCTCTCTGCTTGCACCCTGAAATCAGTCTTCTAGGGGTTTTCTGCCTTTTCTCTAGTTTCTTTCACAAAGGAGAATTTTTTGTGGCTCACCTATTCTGCCATCTTCCTGGATATATATAGGAATCCATTTTTTAAATAAAAGTTTCCATTTTTTTTTTTTGCTGTGCATCCATCAACACAATTGATTTTTTTCAATTTTTAGAGCACTTTCACTACTCCAGAAAAGAAATAAAGACAAAAAAAAAAAAAAAAAAAGGAAACTCAGATCATCCCATACCCCTAACCATGCCCCCATCCATTATTGATTCATAGTTTTGGTATTGTACATTTGTTATTTTTGATGAAAGAATGTTAAAATATTACTAATGTAGTATATGGTTTGCAATAGTTATATATATTTTCCCTATAATATTTTCTATTATTAACTTCTAGTTATAGTATCATACATTTGTTCTAGTTTGTGAGAGAGATTTCTAATATTTGTATAGTTAATCCTGGACATTGTCCACCACAAGATTCACTGTTTTCTACATTCCCATCTTTTAACCTTCAACTTTCCTTCTGGTGACATGCATGACTCTGAGCTTACCCTTTCCACCACCTTCATACAACTTTCAGCACTGTTGGTTATTCTCACAGCATGCTACCATCACCCCTGTCCATTTCCAAATATTTAAGTTCCCCTAGTTGAACATTCTGCTCATAATAAGCAACTGCTCTCCAATCTTTAGCCTCCTCTCTACATCCTGGTAACTTATAATTCATGTCTATGAATTTACATATCATAATTAGTTCACATCAATGACACCCTGCAATATCTGCCTTTATGTGTCTGTCTTATTTCACTCAATATGGCGCCCTCAAGGTTTCTTCATCAACCTGTTTCTTTTAAGATGGTTTTGTTCACACACCATACATTCTGTCCTAAGTAAACAATTGTTGGTTCCCTGTTTAGTCACACATTTATGTATTCAGCACCATCGCCACTCTCTATATAAGGACATCTCCATTTCTTCCACAAAGATGGAGAAAGATTCAAAGAAGACAGAGAGGCAAAAGAAAAATAAGAGAAAGAGAGAAAAACAAACAAAGAAACAAAAAACAAAACGTGATAGCTAGAAAGTGACAAAAGGAAAGATAGCATTAACCTAAAGTACAATAAAGAGTCAGACAACATCACTAATGCCAGGAATCCCATAACCTTCCCTAATTCCCCACACCACCATATGCATTTAGCTTTGGTATATTGCCTTTGTTATATTAAAGAAAGCATAATACAATGTTTATGTTAATTATAGTCTCTAGTTTGCATTGATTGTATTTTCCCCCAATCCCACCCTATTTTAACACCTTGCAATGTTGATATTCATTTGTTCTACCTCATGTAAAAACATATTTGTACCTTTTATTACAATCATTGAGCACCCTAGGTTTCCCTGAGTTACACAGTCCCAGTCTTTATCCTTCATATTTTGTTCTGCTGTCCAACATGGTCCCAGCCTTCCTCTTTCAACCATATTCACAGTCATCTTTGTTCAGTGTACTTACATTGCTGTGCTACTATCTCCCAAAATTGTTTTCCAAACCTCTCACTCCTGTCTTTTCCTTTCTGTCTGCAGTGCTTCCTTTAGTGTTTCCTGTAGAGCAGGTATCCTGTTCACAAAGTCTGTAATTGTCTGTTTGTCAGAGAACATTTTAAGATCTCACTCATATCTGAAGGATAGTTTTGCTGGATATAGGATTCTTGGTTGGTAGTTTTTCTCTTTCAGTTTCTTAAATATATCACCCCACTTCCTTCTTGCCTCCATGGTTCCTAGTGAGAAATTTGCACATAGTCTTATCAAGCTTCCTTTGTATGTGATAGATCGCTTTTCTCTTGCTGCTTTCAGGATTCTTTCTTTATCTTTGATGTTTGATAATCTGATTATTATGTGCCTTGGCATAGGCCTATTCAGATCTATTCTGTTTGGTGTAAGCTGCTCTTCTTGCATCAGTAATTTTATATCTTTCATAAGAGATGGGAAGTTTTCATTGATTATTTCCTCTATTATTGCTTTGGCCCCTTTTCCCTTCGCTTCTTCTGGGACACCAGTGACACATACATTCTTACTTTTCATTTTGTCCTTAAGTTCCCAGAGATGTTGCTCATATTTTTCCCTTCTTTTCTCTATCTGTTCTTCTGTATGTAGGATTTCAGGTGCCTTGTTCTCCAGTTCCTGAGTGTTTTCTTCTGCCTCTTGAGATCTGTTATATGTTTCCATTGTGTCTTTTATCTCTTGTGTTATACCTTGCATTTCCATAGATTCTGCCAGTTGGTTTTTCAAACTTTCAGTTTCTACCTTATGTACATTCAGTGTTTTCATTATACAGTTCAGCTCTTTCACCATATCTTCTCTAAACTTTTTGAATTGACTTATTATTAGTTGTTTCAATTCTTGTATCTCAGTTGAAGTGTAAGTTTGTTCCTTTGACTAGGCCATAACTTCATTTTTCTTAGTGTAGTTTGTAGTTTTCTCTTGTCTGGGCATGGTTACCTTGATTACCCAATCAGGTTTTTCCAGACCAGAATGGGCTCAGGCCCCAGAAGGAAGAAATATTCAGTATCTGATTTCCCTGAGGGTGTGCCTTAGAAAATTGGTACACCCTGTGATGCCTCAGGTCACTGTGCTTTTCAGCCCAGCATGAGGTGCCTGTCAGCCTGTAATTCCAGACTGGTGTAAGGAGGTGTGGCCTGTGTCTATTTTCCCCCAGGCTCTAGGGTCTGGTTCTGAATGGAAGGCAGGTAGTAGAGCTGGGCTCCACCCATTTCCCTTAAAGAAGTTAGACCCCCTAGGGGGAAGTCATTAGCATGTCAAAGGTCTCTCTCTGCCTGTGCTATCTTCACCCTTGTCTGGGTCAGAGCACTGGGAACTGAAAATGGCTGAGGCTTTCTCCACTGAGCCAAAAAAGGAACGGAAAGTCCCCTTCAGGGCTAGTCTGCAGCAACCCTCAGCTCTCCAAGGTTAGTTGTCACCAGAAGCCTCCGTCTGCTTGTTGGGAATTTGAAGCTGGTAGTGAGAAGTTCACACTCAGCTGAGCTATATTGGTTTGCTGGGGGAGAGCTTCTCTCTAGCACCACAAGGCTTTGAAGCTCTAGCTTTAGGGGGAGGGCTCTCCCAGCTTGGGTCTGCATTTTTTACTTACAGATTTTATGCTGTGATCTCAAGCATTCCTCCCAATTCAGGTTGGTGTATGATGAGTGAAGAGTCACGTTTGTCCCCCTGCAGTTACTCTGGATTATTTGTCAGTTGTTTCTCATTTTTTTTTAGTTGTTCCAGGGGGACTAACTAGCTTCCAGTCTTCTCTATGCTGCCATCTTGGATCCTCTCTCCATTTGTTTTTGACACAGGCAGTTTCACTAGCTGTTATTTGAGACTCTCTATGCTAGAAGATTTAGAAGGATTTTGTTTAGGGAAGTATTGGATTTCTAATGAAGAAATTTTGGGTGCTGTGATTAGCATATTGGTAATGGGGATATTATCTCCAGTATGGGGTCTTTTTCAGCCTTTCAAATTGTACCATGTCATCCTCAGACTTGTTCATATCCCTAATGGTTCTTAAATCTGTTCTGTAAATCTCCTGAGCACAGAAGTATCATTAGTAATCCCTCTTTTACTAGTATAACATTCAAGAGAAATAGAAAAGATTCCTTCTGACATCTTCATTTTTTAGACTATTCCTGCAGACATTTATCTTCAAGAGAATCAGACTTATTAAATGGGAATGTTTTTTGTAGTTTTGCTTTGTGCATTCCTCAGTAGTACTCCCTTAGGTCTTGGTTCATGATCCATCAATTATTTAAAATTAAATAATGAGTATGTAATTCCACCTTAACCTTTTCCTCTGAAAATAGTTTTTCTAGACATTTCATGTGATTCTCATATGCAACATAAAAGTCAAGGTTATAAAGTACTTAGGGATCCCTGGGGAAAGAGGGGAACTTTGCCTCTTGGATAGTTTAGTTTAACAATTATAAGGAACTGAGAATATACTGAGGCCTGAGAAAGTTGTGGTTGTGATCAGTGGGATTAGTATGATGGTGATAACAATGACTGATATTTTCTTTAACATCCTTATTATGTCTTTCTGGCTGTGTAGCTGTACTTGGAGAAACTCCAAAGGTGTGGTTTATTAGCATTCAGATGAGAGTCCACAGGGTCTTACTAGATATTTAAGGCCATGATAAAAAGAATGACATGGAGAAGAGATGAGTTGGGAAAAAAATCAAATGACAGATATGATTATAAAGGGAGAGTGTAGACACTATATTTAATTTATCAGTACAATATTTAGCCAAGGTATAAAAATATAATAGCTCAGTATCAAAGAATATATCAAATAAATGTAGTGTTCTTTTGTTTCCCATAAGCTGTGCAAAACTAAGAAAAAAACATTGATCAATTGTATGAGCTACAAGAAATTTTTTAAAGAACCCTTCCAGAGTAGAAAAATCCTTTTTAGCTCAAAAGTGTTAGAGAAGAAAACCAAAGCATCTAAGCCCAATTTCACTTAATTTAATTTTCTTAGGCTTTAGTAATACATAATAATATATTTTTAGTTTGGGGAACAATTTTTTTTTTTTTTTTACAAAAGTCACACTTCTTCATTCCTACTTAGTATATTTTATAACCACTTAAATGTTACTTCTGAGTTACAAAATGCATATTCAATATCCAATAAATTAAATATCAAGTAATAGTCTTAAAATTCAAGGATTAGCTTTCTGCTCAGACATGTAAAGAGCTTGGAAGTCATCACTCCTATCTTATCACCAAGAAAAGGCTGAAAAAATTGAAAGTCATCAACTCTTCTTAGATGCATTAGATAAATGAGGTCACAGGGCAAACTGACATCCTGAAATCTGGAGGTTTTTAGACACTGGATACAGATGCTGGAGCCAGAAGAAGCTGGAGCAAGGAACAAGTTGGAAAATTCAAACTATAATTGATGAACTTCTGGAAGCTGTGTGTGGAATAGCTTGAGAGTTAAAAACTCTTGTGGGCCCAGACTTAGGGGGTTCACAAATTTTATCAGTTTTACCTACAGGAGCCTTATCAGGTTATCAAGGTAAAGATCAGGTTATCAAGGTAAAGATCAAAGAAAAATCATCCTTCACTCCCAGTAGCCCAATGAACTTATAATTGTTTGAACTTATAATTGTTCACTTCAAGCCCAGTAGCACAGACCCACCAAAATACTGAGACATAATCATATTATTATAGAAAATTTCATGCCCCTCCCAACTTACAATCACATCAATAGGACTCCAGTGAACTAACAGAAAACTACAGCTGGAAGAACTGCAAGCCTCAAATTCTATTTAAGAAAGAAGTTACAGAAAACCCAAAGACTACAGGAGAAATAAGAACAAGGATATTAAAGAAAATTGAAGCTTCAGACAACTACAGGTACAACAAACAGTAAATATGGCATAATCCTAGCCAGATAAATATTAAACCATTGCACTAAAGACCTATTTCATCTCAGGACCGATTATCCAATATGCCAGGTCCAGCTTTCAGCAAAAAAATTGCAAGCCATGCTAAAAGTCAAGAAAAAACACAGTCTGAAGAGATAACGCATGCATCAGAACAAAACTCACATATGGCAGAGATTTTAGAATTATCAGACTGGGGATTTAAATTAACCATGGTTAATGTTCTAAGAGCTCTAATGGAAAAAATGAACAACAACAGGAACATATGGGTAATGTAAGCAGAGAGATGGAAAATCTAAGAAAGAATCAAAAGGAAGTGCTAGAAACAAAAAACACTGTAACAGAAATGAAGAATGTCTTTGATAGGCTCTTCAGTAAATGGGACATGGCAGAGGAAAGAATCAATGACTTGATACACCAATAGAATTTCTCAAACAGATACGCAAAGAGAAAAAAAGAATGAAAAAAAGCAGATGACAATATCCAAGAAATGTGGGATAATTACAAAAGCTGTAACATATTCATAGTGGGAATACCAGAAGGAGAAGAATGACAAAGGAGCAAGAAAAAAAATATTTTAAGTAAGAATGGATGAGCATTTTTGAAAATTAATGGCAGACACCAAACCACAGATCTAGGAAGCTTAGAAAACACCAAGCAGGATATATACCAAAATATCTAAATATAGGCATATCATAGTCAAACAACAAAAATTCAAAGAAAAAGAGACCTTAAATCAGAGGAATAAAATACCTTACCTATAGAGGAACAAAGATAACAATTACATTTGACTTCTCTTCAGAAACCATGCAAGCTGGAAGAAGTGTTTAAAGCATTCAAAGAAAAAACCACCAATCTAGAATTCTATATTCAGCAAAATTATCCTTCAAAAGTGAAGAAGTAAAGACCTTCTCAGCCAAACAAAAACTGAGGGCATTTGTCACAAGTAGATCTACCTTACAAGAAATGTTAAAATAAGTTCTTCAGAGAAAAGGAAAATGATATAGAGCAGAAATTTGGATCTACATAGAGAGGAATGTATTTGAGAAGGAATATATGGAGGTAAAATAAAATCTTCTATGTTTCTTATTTTTAATTTATCTAATAGAAAACTGATCAAAATAATAGCAGCAATGTATTTGGTGTCTATGGCTTATAGACAGGTGAAATGTATGACAGCAATATTATAAGAGACAGGAGGAAGGATTGGGACTACACCATTTGAGGTACCTTCACTATCCATGAAGTGGCATATTACTATTTGAAAGTGGACTTAGATTAGTTGTAAACATATATTGCAAACTCCAAGGCAACCACCAAAATTTTTTGAAAAAGGAGTATATCTGATTTTCTAAGAGAGGAGAGAAAATGGAATTATATAAACTGCTCTGTAAAAACCACAGAAAGCAGAATAAGAAGGAAAGAAAAAAAGAAAAAATACAACACTATTTCATGATAAATATTCTCAGCAAACTAGAAATAGGGGGTACTTCCTCAACTTGATAAAGAATATCTACAAAAATATCCAGCTAACATCATCTTCAATGGTGAGAAACTAGGTGTTTTGCCCTTAAGATCAGAGGCAATGCAAATATGTTCCCTCTCATCACTTTGATACAACATTGTACTGGAAGTACTAGCTATGACAATAACATAAGAAAAGGAAATAAAAGTTAGCAGATTTGGAAGGAAGAAATAAAATTATCTTTGTTTTCAGATGACATGATTGTCTATGAAGAAAATTCCAAAGAATCAACCAAAAAAAAAATAATAATAACCCTCCTGGAACTAATATGTGATTATAGCAAGGTTTCAGGATACAAGTTTAATATTCAAAAGAAAAAACTATATCAATCTAATCAAAATCCCAGAAAATTATTTTGTGGATATTGACAAATTGATTCTAAAATTTATATGGAAAAGCAAAAGGCTCCAACTAGCCAGCACAGGTGCTGTGTAGAACAAAGTTGGAGGATTGACACTATGCAAATTCAAGACTCACTGTAAGGGTACAATAATCAAGACAGTCTGGTATTGGCAACAGAATAGACAAATAGATCAATGGAACAGAATATGGAGCATAGGAGAGTACCCCACCAATGTAAAAACTGATCATTGGCAATGAAGTAAGCACAGTTCATAAAGAAAATATAGTCTTTTCAATAAATGGTGCCAGGACAACTGGATATCTGTATGCAAAATAAATGAATCTAGACTCTGACTTTACACCTTAAATAAAATTGACTTTTCATGTATTATAACCCTGAATGCAAAGCAAACTCTAAAACTGCTAGATGATATATAGGAGAAAATCTGTGACCTTGCTGTGCTGTTAAGTACCTCAGAAAAGGCCATGTTCTTTTAATCCATTCCTGTGAGTGTAAACTTATTGTAGGGTGCGACCTTTTGATTATATTATTTCAATTGAAATGTGACCAATCTCATTCAAGGTAGGTATTAATCCTTTTACTGGAGTCTTCTATGAGAGGACAAAGGACACACAGAAAAAGCTCAGATAGCTCAGAGGAGCTAAGAGATGAAATTAAGAGAAAGCTTACTGAGAAAAGCCCTGGAAAAGCTGAGAGGACCCACAGAATTTCAGAGAGAAAGCCACTGAACTAGAATCTGAAAGCAATGAAACCCAAGAGTAAAGGAACAGCAGATGCCAGCCATGTGCCTTCCCATGTGACTAGGTGTACCAGATGCCAGTGTTCTTTCTTCATAGTCCAGGTATCATCCTGTTGATGCCTTAATTGGGACACTTTCATGGCCTGAGAACTGTAAATTGCAGGTTAATAAATCCCCATTGTGCAAACCAACTCATTTCTGGTATTTGCATTCTGGCAGCTTTAGCAAACTGAAACACTTGGGTTTTGTTAGGAAATTTTAGATACAACAATGGAAGTACAATACATGAAGAAAAATTAATAACTTGAATTTCATTAAAATTACAAACTTTTGCTCTAGGGAAGGCACTGGCAAGAGTGAAATGATGAGACACAGACTGGGAAAAATATTTTCAAGACATATATCTGATAAGGAATTCGTATCCAAAAAATGCAGACAACTCTTAAAACTCAAATCAAACATCACAATTAAAAACAAACAACTGGGGATTAGGGCTAAGATGGTAGCATAGAGAGGAGTGGAAGCCAAGTAGTCCCCCTGGAACAACTAAAAAAAAGCAGAAACAATTAGTAAATAAGCTGGAATAACTGCAGGAGGACAAACGTGACTGTTCTAGTTTGCTAATACTGCTGGAATGCAAAACACCAGAGAAGGACTGGCTTTTATAAAAGGGGGTTTATTTGGTTACACAGTTACAGTCTTAAGGCCATAAAGTGTCCAAGGTAACACATCAGCAATTGGTACCTTCACTGGAGGATGGCCAATGGTGTCTGGAAAACCTGGTAGCTGGGAAGGCACGTGGCTGGCATCTGCTCGAAAGTTCTGGTTTCAAAATAGCTTTCTCCAAGAACATTCCTCTCTAGGCTTCAGTTCCTCAAAAGTGTCACTCTTCGTTGCACTTGGGGTATTTGTCCTCTCTTAGCTTCTCTGGAGCAAGAGTCTGCTTTCAATGGCCGTCTTCAAAATACCTCTCATCTGCAGCTCCTGTGCTTTCTTCAAAGTGTCCCTCTTGGCTGTAGCTCCTTTTCAAAACATCACTCACAGCTACACTGGTTCCCTCTGCCCATCAGCTCATTTATATGGCTCCAATGATCAAGGCCCACCCAATGGGCAGGCCGACACTCCATGGAAATTATCCAATTAGAATCATCACCCACAGCTGGGTGGGGTGCATCTTGAAAGAAACACTCAAAGAAATCTAATCAAAACTGATAACATCTGCCCACACAAGATTACATCAAAGATAATGGCATTTGGGGGGACATAATACATTCAAACTGGCACAGTGACCATCCACTTATCATCCACCAACCTTAATTGGGAGGAATGCCCAAGATCACAGCATAAAATCTGAAAGTAAAAACTGTGGATCTGGACCTCCAGAAGATGTGGTTAGGAGACACCAGTTCCACCACCATTCAGAACAGCTCCTGAATCCAGGGCAATGTGACCAACTTCCATTTCCTTAGCAAGTAAGCCCTGAATAAAAGCTCATGTCTCAGATCATGCCTGGAGTCTTCTTTAGTCCTTAGGCTGCAAAAACCCCCTTGGGCTGTGACACCGGAGGAAGGTACTATTTGTGGATTAACATCCCCAGATAATATTGATTAAAGATACATTTCACAAAAGAAATGCTCTGAGAATATGCACCTTAAAACTGTATTTTTCTTCTACCTTGGCATGCCTCTTTATGAATACTACATTAGTCATCATCCGTATCAGCCATGAAAGACTGGTCTTTTTTCTTAGGGGGTAGACATATTTGTCCTGTTTATAATATAAGTGAATAATCTTGCCTGGCATGAAAATAAGAAGATACTGAGAAATATAAATTTTTTGCACAGATTTAGAAAGATATGTGGCAGCACTTGGTGTTATATTTATTGAGCTAATTCACTGCAGAATCTTTCACAAGGGCACAATTAAACATGGGTCTTCAGGTAATTGTGAAAAATTACTATAAATTTAAGAATTGCATAATTAATGATTGACAGATTTTTCAGTTGATTCGCTCTTTGGTTGAAAAATAAATTAATACAATCTGCCCAATTTTCCACATTCCCATTTCCAGAATTTATTTTCCATCTCAGTGTCCAAAGTTGAAGAGAAGGATTCATCAAAGTTATAGATGAATAATAGATACATATAATCATCATTTGAAAGAAAGTATTGGCATAATTTGTGGAAAAAATAACAAATATATAATAATTCTTTTTGCATTAAGCAATGTCATAGAAAGTAATCTAGAGTTATATTTAAATAAATCTTAAAATGTTTATGTTTAGATTTTAACATATTTAAGTCTTTATCCAAGGCAGACAAAAGTCATTCTTGTGGTATATTTGTCTACAATTTTATTCAAAGCTCATTTGTATTTTAATTAGCTATTATCACTGCCTTTGAAAGAGTTTTTCTTTTTTTAAGAATGGGTCATGGGACTTCCAGAAGATGGCAGCTGGGAAAGACAGGGCAAAAAAAAAAAACTCCATGATAAATACTAGATAAAAGTCAGAAAGTGACCCAGAACACCAGTTCCAGCAATGCACCAGCTGGACAAGTTCCGCTAAATCCACAGGGACAGTGCACTTGGTGAAACCGGGAGTCTGCATTCTGAAATGAGTGAGTAAGCCTGCTGAATATCTGGTAGACATGCTGCAGTGTGGGGAAACCATGGGTTGGCATTTGGATTTAGACTAGTTCTTTTTTAAAACACCCAAAAGCAGCTGTGGATACAGCAGTGAGAACTGCACAGTGAAGTGCAGCAGGAACTGGCTGTGCCAGCACCTCAATATCTGGCATGGATGATAGCCTTTAGCACACCCATCACTAATTACCTTGAAGCAAGGAAGGCAGAGGGGAGCCAAAAGGGGAAAATAGCCATGCCCCTTACAGCCATCTTCTTGGTGGGCTGGAAATTCTCCTGCCCAGTGCTGGTGTCACAGCCCAGAGCTGTGCCAAAAAACCCAGTGTGACAGGAAGTATCTCCAGCAACAAACACACACCACAATATCAGACATGGACAATAGACTTTTGTGCACCCACAGCTAATTGTCTCAGAGCTAGGAAGGTAGAGCTGTGCAAAAAGGGGGAAATTAACATGCCCCATTCAGCCGTCCTTATGGCAGACTGGGAATGCCCCTACATAGCCAGTGGCCCAGAACTTCCCTTGGGGGATGGTGCTCACCTGTGATGTAGCACAGCCTTCCCTCAGCAGAGGCCCTAGGAGGGCACAGCTTGGAAGAGGGACCCACTCAGAAATCCCAGGGTCCATTCGCCAATACCAAGGACTTGTGGGTCAGCACCACAGACAATCTGTGGAGAGACTGAATTGAAGATTTAGACTCTTCCAACAGCCTTAAATCTCCAGGAACGCCTGGGAGGTTTGACTGTTAAAGCTGCCCTCACTCCCTATCCACTCAGAGACACGCCCCACATTCAGGGTGGATAGCACCAACAACACACCCAAACTTGGTGCACCAATTGGAATCCCACAAGAATCAGACTGCCACACACCACAAAGACAAAGTTGGGGAGAACTGGTTTGAGGGGAATAGGTGGCTTGTGGATGCCACCTGTCGGTTAGTTAGAGAAAGTGTACACCATCAAGCTGTAGATCTGACAAATTAGAGATTAGTCTTTGAATTAGCTGACATATCTTAAAAGAACCCTATCAAGTTAAGCAAATGCCAAGAGGCCAAAAAACAACAGAAAATTTTAAAGCATATGAAAAACACAGATGATATGGATAACCCAAACCCAAACACCCAAATCAAAAGATCAGAGGCGATGCAGTACTTGGAGCAATTAATCAAAGAACTAAAGACAAACAATAAGACCATGGCACAGGATATAAAGAACATGAAGAAGAGCATGGCACAGGATATAAAGGACATGAAGAAGACCCTAGAATAGCATAAAGAAGAAATTGCAAGAGTAAATTAAAAAATAGATGATCTTATGGAAATAAAAGAAACTGTTGACTAAATTGAAAAGATTCTGGACACTCACAGTACAAGACTAGAGGAAGCTGAACAACGAATCAGTGACCTAGAGTATGACAAAATGGAAAACAAAAGAACAAAAGAAAGAATGGGGAAAAAATTGAAAAAATTGAAATGGACCTCAGGGATATGATAGATAAAATAAAACTTCCAAATATAAGACTCATTGATGTCCCATAAGGGGAAGAGAAGGGTAAAATTCTAGAAAGAGTATTCAAAAAAATTGTTGAGGATAACTTCCCAAACCTTCTACACAATATAAATACACAAAGCATTAATGCCCCGTGAATGCCAAATAGAATAAATCCAAATAAACCCACTCCAAGACATATTCTGATCACACTGTCAAATACTGAATAGAAGGAACAAGTTCTGAAAACAGCAAGAGAAAATCAATTCCTCACATACAAAGGAGACAACATAAGACTAAGTAGTGACTACTCAGCAGCCACCATGGAGGTGAGACGGCAGTGGCATGACATATTTAAAATTCTGAGAGAAAAATTTCCAACCAAGAATTCTTTATCCAGCAAAGCTCTCCTTCACATTTGAAGGAGAGCTTAAACTTTTCAGAAACAAATGCTGAGAGATTTTGCTAATAAAAGACCTGCCCTACTTGAGATACTAAAGAGAGCCCTACTGACAGTGAAACAAAGAAAGGAGAGAGAGAGATGGAGAAAGGTTTAGTAATACATTGTTGGATTCGATTTGGTAATATTTTGTTGAGAATTTTAGCATCTATATTCATGAGAGATATTCATTTGTAGTTTTCCTTTCTTGTAATGTCTTTATCTCATTTTATCATCAGGGTAATGCTGGAACTTGTGTAACTGCTCCCCTTCAGTCTCATCAAATATATAATTGGGTTTAAACAATAAGTGCTACCTCATTAGGTTATTATGCAGGTTAAACCACTAAATACATGTAAAGCACCTATGACAGAACCTAGCACATAAGTACTAAATATACATTTTTTTAAAGTATTGCTTTCTTGGAAGTAAATTCTACATGGTTACAATTCAGGATTCAAATACCATGTCATTAGATCTCAATTGTTAAATGTTTGTTTATGACTTTTTCTTCGGTGTTTGTAAAGTGATTCGCTTATCATCTTTTTATGTATCCTGCTCTTGTCCACCTTTGGTATCAGGTTTCAGCTAACTTCCAAAAGCGAGGTGAATAGCCATCCATCTTTTTCTATGCTCAGGAAGTGTTTACATAATATAGAAAATCATCTGGGCCTGGGACCTATTTTTGTATTAGTTATATATTGCTGTGTAACAAATTACTCCCCAAACTTAATGGCTTAAAACAACAAACATTTATTACCTCGTAATTTCTGTAGATCAAGAAACTACACATGGATCTCTCACAGGCTGCAATCAAGGTGTTGGCTGGGATTTCAGTCATCATAGGGCTATCTAGGGGAGGATATATTTCCAACCTCACTCACATGGATCTTGGCAAGATGCAGTTTCCTGTGGGTTGTCTGACTCAAGACCTCAGTTCTTCATGGGCTGTTGGCCAGAGGCCCCCTCAGTTCCTTGACACATGGAACTCTCCCCAGGGCAGCTTACAACATTGCAACTGGCTTCACTAAGGGAGAGAGTCATGTACCAAAACAGGAGTGACTGTCTCTTTTGTAACCTAATCTTGAAAGTAATATCCCATCACTTTTGCTTCAATCTATTGGCTAGAAAAAGTGAGTCGCTAGTCCAGCCACTCTCAAAGGGAGGAGATTACACAAGGGTGTGAGTACCAGGAGATGCTATTATGGGCCATTTTAGAGGCTGCCTGCAACAAATTTTAAATGTAGATCTTTGACTACCCTTCCACTTTCTTCTATGGCTATTGGTCCATACTAGTCCTATACATTTTCTTACACAATTTTGGTAATTTATGATTGCTTACCAAATAATCATGTTTCTGTTTTGAAAATCTATTTTTTAAAAAATCTAACCTGGAGCTGAAGCTTATTCCTATCATTATTTATGTCTCCCCTCTCTTTCTTTATCAGAAAGAACATTTGTCTAATTTGTTGGTCATTGCAAAGAAGCAGTTTTTTGTGTATTGCTCAACTCTATTTTTTGTATTTTCTTTCATTGATTTCTGACTTTATTAATTACTTCCCTTTACTTTTATTTGAGCTCATTTTGTGTGCTTTCACCTAGATTCTTGAAAGCTTGGTTTCTTTGTTTTCAATTTCAGTTTCTAATAAATGCATTTAAGGCCATGCATTTTCCTCTCAGTACTAGTTTGGCTACACCCCACTGGTTTTAATATGTAGAGTTTTTATTGCTTTTTATTTTGCAACAGTTTGTAATTTCCATTTTAATTGATTTCTCCTTAACCAGGTTAAAAGTACAGTGCCCTACTTCCTTATTTCCATGGGCATAGATTTTAAATTATCCTTATTATTATTAATTTTTTAAACTGTAATTTTATTGCCCTGTGGTTAACATGGTCCTAGATGATTTTTTATTTTAATATTTATTCAAATAACATATATATGGCCTAAAATTCCCCCCTTTTACATATACAATTCAGTACTATTAATTACATTTGCAATTTTGAGTTACCATCACCACCTCCTATTACCAAAATTTTACAATAGACCCAAAGAGAAACTTCGTACAATTTAAGCATTAACTCTCCATTTCCTACCTCCAGCCTAGCCCCTGGTTACCTGTATTCTAGATTCTGATTCTATGAGTTTGGTTATTCTAACTATTTCATATCAGTGAGATTATAAAGTATTTGTACTTTTGTGACTGGCTTATTTCACACAACCTGACATCTTCAAGTTTCACCCATGTTCTTGCATGCATCAAAACTTCATTCTTTTTTAATGTTGAGTAGTGTTCCATTGTATGTATATACCACATTTTGTATAACCATTCTTCAGTTGGTGGACACTTGGGTTGCTTCTGTTTTTTTGGCAGTGTGATGCCATTATGAACATTGGTGCACAAAGTTCTGTTTGAGTCCCTGCCGGGTCACATGGTGGTTCTATGCCTGGCTTTCTGAGGAGCTGTCAGGCTGTCTTCCACAGTGGCTGCATCATTTTGCATTTACACCAGCAATGATTGAGTGTTCCTGTTTCTCCACATCCTCCCCAACACTTATAATTTTCTTGTTTTTAACTAGTAGCCATTCTCATTGATGTGAGATGTTGTCTCGTTGTGGTTCTGATTTGCATGTCCCTAGTAGCTGATGATGCTGAGCAACTTTTCATGTGGTTTTTGGCCATTTGTGTATCCCCTTTGAAGAAATGTCTATTCAAGTCTTTTGCTCATTTTTTAATTGAGTTGTTTATCTTTTTATTGTTGAGTTGTAGGATTTCTTTATATATGCTGGATATTAAACCCTTATTGGATATGTAATTTCTGAATATTTTCTACTATTGAGTAAGTTCTTTTTTCACTTTCATGATAAACCCTTTGATGCATAAAAATTTTTAATTTTGATGAGGTCCCATTTAGCTATTTTTTTCTTTTGGTACTTGTGGTTTAAGTGTAAAGTCTATGAAACCATTGTCTGGCACAGGATTCTGAGGGTGTTTCCCTATTTTTTTTCTGGAGTTTGATGGTCCTGGTTTTTGTGTTTAGGTCTTTGATCCATTTGGGGTTAATTTTTGTGTATGGCATGAGAGAGGGGTCTTCATTTTTTTTTTTTTTTTGGCATATGGATATCTAGTTATCATAGTACCATGTGTTGAAGAGATTATTCTTTCCCAATTGAGTGGACTTTGCAGTATTGTCAAAAATAAATTGGCCAAAAAAAAAAAAAAAAAAACAAAGTAAATGAACAATGGAGGGGAGGAAGGGAGTGGGATGTTTGGATGTTATTTTTTATTTTAATCTTTATTTTATTTTTTGGATAATGAAGATGTTTGGACTTTGTGGTGATGAATACACAACTATATGACAATACTGTTAACTGGTTGTACACTTTGAATGATTATATGTTATGTGATTATATCTCAATGGAATTGCATTAAAAAAATAAAAATACTACTAACTGTACTATATAGTTTGGCAATAAATATATATATATTTTTTCCTATATGCCTCTCTATTATTAACTTCTAGTTTTATTGTTACACATTTGTTCTAGTCCATGAGAGAGATTTCTAATATTTGTATAGTTAATCACAGACATTGTCCACCACAAGATTCACTGTTTTATACATTCCCATCTTTTAACCTCCAACTTTCCTTCTGGTGACATATGTGACTATGAGCTTCCCCTTTCCAACACATTCATGCACCATTCAGCACTGTCAGTTATTCTCACAACATTCTACCATCACCCCTGTCCATTTCCAAATGTTTAAGTTCACCCTAGTTGAACATTCTGCTCATACTAAGCAACCACTTCCCATTCTTTAGCCTCACTCTATATCCTGGAAAATCGTACTTCATGTCTATGAGTTTACATATTATAATTAATTCATATCAGTGAGACCCTGCAATATTTGCCTTTATGTGTCTGCCTTATTTCACTCAATATAGTGCCTTTAAGGTTTCTTCATCAACCCATTTCTTTTAAGATTGCTTTGTTCACACACCATACATTCCATCCTAAGTAAAAAAATCATTTGTTCCCCATATAGTCATGTATTTGTGTATTCAACACCACCACCACTATCTATATAAGGACATCTCCATTTCTTCCACAAATAAGGAGGAAGAGTCAAAGAAGGCAGAGAGACAAAAGAAAAAGAAAAGAGAAAGAGAGAGAGAAAACAAAACAAAACAAAACAAAAAAACTTGACAGCTTGATGGCAACAAAAGGAAAGATAGCATTAACCTAAAGTAGAAGAAAGAATCAGACATCATCACCAATGCCAGGAGCCCCATACCCTTCCCCTATTCCCCACCCCTGCATATGCATTTAGCTTTGGTGTATTGTCTCTGTTACACTAAAGAAAGCAAAATAAAATGTTTCAATAAATTATAGTCTCTAGTGTGCATCAATTGTATTTTCCCCCCAATCCCACCCTATTTTTAACACCTTGTAATGCTGACATTCATTTGAAAAAAAAAAAGGAATAGGTCATGACCTACAAAGAATAAAGTCCTACACCTCCTAGGCTAGTATTTGAAATTAGATATTGAAGATGTACTGGTTTCTGAAAATTTAGTAATTTCTAGATCTTTGTTGAGTATAAATTTAAATGTAAAAGAAACTGGTAGAAAGAGGCAGGGCAAGATGGCGGACTGGTGAGCTGTATGTTTTAGTTACTCCTCCAGGAAAGTAGGTAGAAAGCCAGGAACTGCGTGGACTGGACACCACAGAGCAATCTGACTTTGGGCATACTTCATACAACACTCATGAAAACGTGGAACTGCTGAGATCAGCAAAATCTGTAAGTTTTTGCTGCCAGGGGACCCGCGCCCCTCCCTGCCAGGCTCAGTCTCGTGGGAGGAGGGGCTGTCAGCTCCGGGAAGGAGAAGGGAGAACTGCAGTGGCAGCCCTTATTGGAAACTCATTCTACTGATCCAAACTCCAACCATAGATAGACTGAGACCAGACACCAGAGAATCTGAGAGCAGCCAGCCCAGCAGAGAGGAGACAGGCATAGAAAAAAAACAACACGAAAAACTCCAAAATAAAAGCGGAGGATTTTTGGAGTTCTGGTGAACATAGAAAGGGGAAGGGCAGAGCTCAGGCCCTGAGGCGCATATGCAAATCCCAAAGAAAAGCTGATCTCTCTGCCCTGTGGACCTTTCCTTAATGGCCCTGGTTGCTTTGTCTCTTAGCATTTCAATAACCCATTAGATCTCTGAGGAGGGCCCTTTTTTTTTTTTTTTAATCCTTTTTTCTTTTTCTAAAACAATTACTCTAAGAAGCCCAATACAGAAAGCTTCAAAGACTTGCAATTTGGGCAGGTCAAGTCAAGAGCAGAACTAAGAGAGCTCTGAGACAAAAGGCAATAATCCAATGGCTGAGAAAATTCACTAAACACTACAACTTCCGAAGAAAAGGGGGGTGTCTGCTCACAGCCATCATCCTGGTGGACAGGAAACACTCATGCCCATCGCCAGCCCCATAGCCCAGAGCTGCCCCAGACAACCCAGTGTGACGGAAGTGCTTCAAATAACAGGCACACACCACAAAACTGGGCGTGGACATTAGCCTTCCCTGCAACCTCAGCTGATTGTCCCAGAGTTGGGAAGGTGGAGCAGTGTGAATTAACAAAGCCCCATTCAGCCATCATTTGAGCAGACTGGGAGCCTCACTACACAGCCCAGCAGCCCAGAACTGCCCTGGGGGGATGGCACTCACCTGTGACATAGCACAGTCATCCCTCAACAGAGGACCAGGGGGTGCACAGCCTGGAAGAGGGGCCCACTTGCAAGTCTCAGGAGCCATACGCCAATACCAAGGACTTGTGGGTCACTGGCAGAGACAAACTGTGGCAGGACTGAACTGAAGGATTAGACTATTGCAGCAGCTTTAAAACTCTAGGATCACCAGGGAGATTTGATTGTTAGGGCCACCCCCACTCCCTGACTGCCCAGAAACACGCCCCATATACAGGGCAGGCAACACCAACTACACACGCAAGCTTGGTACACCAATTGGACCCCACAAGACTCACTCCCCCACTCACCAAAAAGGCTAAGCAGGGGAGAACTGGCTTGTGGAGAACAGGTGGCTCGTAGACGCCACCTGCTGGTTAGTTAGAGAAAGTGTACTCCACGAAGCTGTAGATCTGATAAATTAGAGATAAGGACTTCAATTGGTTTAAGAATCCTAAAAGAACCCTATCAAGTTCAGCAAATGCCACGAGGCCAAAAACAACAGAAAATTATAAAGCATATGAAAAAACCAGACGATATGGATAACCCAAGCCCAGGCACCCAAATCAAAAGATCAGAAAAGACACAGCACCTAGAGCAGCTACTCAAAGAACTGAAGATGAACAATGAGACCATAGTACGGGAGACAAAGGAAATCAAGAAGACCCTAGAAGAGCATAAAGAAGACATTGCAAGACTAAATAAAAAAATGGATGATCTTATGGAAATTAAAGAAACTGTTGACCAAATTAAAAAGATCCTGGACACTCATAGTACAAGACTAAAGGAAGTTGAACAACGAATCAGTGACCTGGAAGATGACAGAATGGAAAATGAAAGCATAAAAGAAGGAATGGGGAAAAAATATGAAAAAATTGAAATGGACCTCAGGGATATGATAGATAATATGAAACGTCCGAATATAAGACTCATTGGTGTCCCAGAAGGGGAAGAAAAGGGTAAAGGTCTAGGAAGAGTATTCAAAGAAATTGTTGGGGAAAACTTCCCAAATCTTCTAAACAACATAAATACACAAATCATAAATGCTCAGCGAACCCCAAATAGAATAAATCCAAATAAACCCACTCCGAGACATATACTGATCACACTGTCAAACACGGAAGAGAAGGAGCAAGTTCTGAAAGCAGCAAGAGAAAAGCAATTCACCACATACAAAGGAAACAGCATAAGACTAAGTAGTGACTACTCAGCAGCCACCATGGAGGCAAGAAGGCAGTGGCACGATATATTTAAAATTCTGAGTGAGAAAAATTTCCAGCCAAGAATACTTTATCCAGCAAAGCTCTCCTTCAAATTTGAGGGAGAGCTTAAATTTTTCACAGACAAACAAATGCTGAGAGAATTTGCTAACAAGAGACCTGCCCTACGGGAGATACTCAAGGGAGCCCTACAGACAGAGAAACAAAGACAGGACAGAGAGACTTGGAGAAAGGTTCAGTACTAAAGAGATTCGGTATGGGTACAATAAAGGATATTAATACAGAGAGGGGAAAAATATGACAAACATAAACCAAAGGATAAGATGGCTGATTCAAGAAATGCCTTCACGTTTATAATGTTGAATGTAAATGGATTAAACTCCCCAATTAAAAGATACAGATTTGCAGAATGGATCCAAAAAAATGAACCATCAATATGTTGCATACAAGAGACTCATCTTAGACACAGGGACACAAAGAAACTGAAAGTGAAAGGATGGAAAAAAATATTTCATGCAAGCTACAGCCAAAAGAAAGCAGGTGTAGCAATATTAATCTCAGATAAAATAGACTTCAAATGCAGGGATGTTTTGAGAGACAAAGAAGGCCACTACATACTAATAAAAGGGGCAATTCAGCAAGAAGAAATAACAATCGTAAATGTCTATGCACCCAATCAAGGTGCCACAAAATACATGAGAGAAACACTGGCAAAACTAAAGGAAGCAATTGATGTTTCCACAATAATTGTGGGAGACTTCAACACATCACTCTCTCCTATAGATAGATCAACCAGACAGAAGACCAATAAGGAAATTGAAAACCTAAACAATCTGATAAATGAATTAGATTTAACAGACATATACAGGACATTACATCCCAAATCACCAGGATACACATACTTTTCTAGTGCTCATGGAACTTTCTGCAGAATAGATCATATGCTGGGACATAAAACAAGCCTCAATAAATTTAAAAAGATTGAAATTATTCAAAGCACATTCTCTGACCACAATGGAATACAATTAGAAGTCAATAACCATCAGAGACTTAGAAAATTCACAAATACCTGGAGGTTAAACAACACACTCCTAAACAATCAGTGGGTTAAAGAAGAAATAGCAAGAGAAATTGCTAAATATATAGAGACAAATGAAAATGAGAACACAACATACCAAAACCTATGGGATGCAGCAAAAGCAGTGCTAAGGGGGAAATTTATAGCACTAAACGCATATATTAAACAGGAAGAAAGAGCCAAAATCAAAGAACTAATGGATCAACTGAAGAAGCTAGAAAATGAACAGCACACCAATCCTAAACCAAGTAGAAGAAAAGAAATAACAAGGATTAAAGCAGAAATAAATGACATAGAGAACAAAAAAACAATAGAGAGGATAAATATCACCAAAAGTTGGTTCTTTGAGAAGATAAACAAGATTGACAAGCCCCTAGCTAGACTGACAAAATCAGAAAGAGAGAAGACCCATATAAACAAAATAATGAATGAAAAAGGTGACATAACTGCAGATCCTGAAGAAATTAAAAAAACTATAAGAGGATACTATGAACAACTGTATGGCAACAGACCGGATAATGTAGAAAAAATGGACAATTTCCTGGAAACATATGAACAACCTAGACTGACCAGAGAAGAAATAGAAGACCTCAACCAACCAATCACAAGCAAAGAGATCGAATCAGTCATCAAAAATCTTCCCACAAATAAATGCCCAGGGCCAGATGGCTTCACAGGGGAATTCTACCAAACTTTCCAGAAAGAACTGACACCAATCTTACTCAAACTCTTTCAAAACATTGAAGAATATGGAACACTACCTAACTCATTTTATGAAGCTAACATCAATCTAATACCAAAACCAGGCAAAGATGCTACAAAAAAGGAAAACTACCGGCCAATCTCCCTAATGAATATAGATGCAAAAATCCTCAACAAAATACTTGCAAGTCGAATCCAAAGACACATTAAAAAAATCATACACCATGACCAAGTGGGGTTCATTCCAGGCATGCAAGGATGGTTCAACATAAGAAAATCAATCAATGTATTACAACACATTAACAAGTCAAAAGGGAAAAATCAATTGATCATGTCAATAGATGCTGAAAAAGCATTTGACAAAATCCAACACCCGTTTTTGATAAAAACACTTCAAAAGGTAGGAATTGAAGGAAACTTCCTCAACATGATAAAGAGCATATATGAAAAACCCACAGCCAGCATAGTACTCAATGGTGAGAGACTGAAAGCCTTCCCTCTAAGATCAGGAACAAGATAAGGATGCCCGCTGTCACCACTGTTATTCAACATTGTGCTGGAAGTGCTAGCCAGGGCAATCTGGCAAGACAAAGAAATAAAAGGCATCCAAATTGGTAAAGAAGAAGTAAAACTGTCATTGTTTGCAGATGATATGATCTTATATCTAGAAAACCCTGAGAAATCGATGATACAGCTACTAGAGCTAATAAACAAATTTAGCAAAGTAGCGGGATACAAGATTAATGCACATAAGTCAGTAATGTTTCTATATGCTAGAAATGAACAAACTGAAGAGACACTCAAGAAAAAGATACCATTTTCAATAGCAACTAAAAAAATCAAGTACCTAGGAATAAACTTAACCAAAGATGTAAAAGACCTATACAAAGAAAACTACATAACTCTACTAAAAGAAATAGAAGGAGACCTTAAAAGATGGAAAAATAGTCCATGTTCATGGATAGGAAGGCTAAATGTCATTAAGATGTCAATTCTACCCAAACTCATCTACAGATTCAATGCAAACCCAATCAAAATTCCAACAACCTACTTTGCAGACTTGGAAAAGCTAGTTATCAAATTTATTTGGAAAGGGAAGATGCCTCGAATTGCTAAAGACACTCTAAAAAAGAAAAACGAAGTGGGAGGACTTACACTCCCTGACTTTGAAGCTTATTATAAAGCCACAGTTGCCAAAACAGCATGGTACTGGCACAAAGATAGACATATAGATCAATGGAATCGAATTGAGAATTCAGAGATAGACCCTCAGATCTATGGCAGACTGCTCTTTGATAAGGCCCCCAAAGTCACTGAACTGAGTCATAATGGTCTTTTCAACAAATGGTGCTGGGAGAGTTGGATATCCACATCCAAAAGAATGAAAGAGGACCCCTACCTCACCCCCTACACAAAAATTAACTCAAAATGGACCAAAGATCTCAATATAAAAGAAAGTACCATAAAACTCCTAGAAGATAATGTAGGAAAACATATTCAAGACCTTGTATTAGGCGGCCACTTCCTAGACTTTACACCCAAAGCACAAGCAACAAAAGAGAAAATAGATAAATGGGAACTCCTCAAGCTTAGAAGTTTCTGCACCTCAAAGGAATTTCTCAAAAAGGTAAAGAGGCAGCCAACTCAATGGGAAAAAATTTTTGGAAACCATGTATCTGACAAAAGACTGATATCTTGCATATATAAAGAAATCCTACAACTCAATGACAATAGTACAGACAGCCCAATTATAAAATGGGCAAAAGATATGAAAAGACAGTTCTCTGAAGAGGAAATACAAATGGCCAAGAAACACATGAAAAAATGTTCACCTTCACTAGCTATTAGAGAGATGCAAATTAAGACCACAATGAGATACCATCTAACACCGGTTAGAATGGCTGCCATTAAACAAACAGGAAACTACAAATGCTGGAGGGGATGTGGAGAAATTGGAACTCTTATTCATTGTTGGTGGGACTGTATAATGGTTCAGCCACTCTGGAAGTCAGTCTGGCAGTTCCTTAGAAAACTAGATATAGAGTTACCATTCGATCCAGCGATTGCACTTCTCGGTATATACCCGGAAGATCGGAAAGCAGTGACACGAACAGATATCTGCACGCCAATGTTCATAGCAGCATTATTCACAATTGCCAAGAGATGGAAACAACCCAAATGTCCTTCAACAGATGAGTGGATAAATAAAATGTGGTATATACACACGATGGAATACTACGTGGCAGTAAGAAGGAACGATCTCGTGAAACATGTGACAACATGGATGAACCTTGAAGACATAATGCTGAGCGAAATAAGCCAGGCACAAAAAGAGAAATATTATATGCTACCACTAATGTGAACTTTGAAAAATGTAAAACAAATGATTTATAATGTAGAATGTAGGGGAACTAGCAGTAGAGAGCAATTAAGGAAGGGGGAACAATAATCCAAGAAGAACAGATAAGCTATTTAACGTTCTGGGGATGCCCAGGAATGACTATGGTCTGTTAATTTCTGATGGATATAGTAGGAACAAGTTCACAGAAATGTTGCTATATTAGGTAACTTTCTTGGGGTAAAGTAGGAACATGTTGGAAGTTAAGCAGTTATCTTAGGTTAGTTGTCTTTTTCTTACTCCCTTGTTATGGTCTCTTTGAAATGTTCTTTTATTGTATGTTTGTTTTCTTTTTAACTTTTTTTTCATACAGTTGATTTAAAAAAGAAGGGAAAGTTAAAAAAAAAAAAGACAAACAAGGAAAAAAAAGATGTAGTGCCCCCTTGAGGAGCCTGTGGATAATGCAGGAGTATTAGCCTACCCCATCTCGATGGTTGCTAACATGACCACAGACATAGGGGACTGGTGGTTGGATGGGTTGAGCCCTCTACCATAAGTTTTACCCTTGGGAAGACGGTTGCTGCAAAGGAGAGGCTAGGCCTCCCTATGGTTGTGCCTAAGAGCCTCCTCCTGAATGCCTCTTTGTTGCTCAGATGTGGCCCTCTCTCTCTGGCTAAGCCAACTTGAAAGGTGAAATCACTGCCCTCCCCACTATGTGGGATCAGACACCCAGGGGACTGAATCTCCCTGGCAACGTGGAATATGACTCCCGGGGAGGAATGTAGACCCGGCATCGTGGGACGGAGAACATCTTCTTGACCAAAAGGGGGATGTGAAAGGAAATGAAATAAGCTTCAGTGGCAGAGAGATTCCAAAATGAGTCGAGAGGTCACTCTGGTGGGCAGTCTTACGCACACTTTAGACAACCCTTTTTAGGTTCTAAAGAATTGGGGTAGCTGGTGGTGGATACCTGAAACTATCAAACTACAACCCAGAACACATGAATCTCAAAGACAGTTGTATAAAAATGTAGCTTATGAAGGGTGACAATGGGATTGGGAAAGCCATAAGGACCACACTCCACTTTGTCTAGTTTATGGATGGATGAGCAGAAAAATAGGGGAAGGAAACAAACAGACAAAGGTACCCAGTGTTCTTTTTTACTTCAATTGCTCTTTTTCACTCTAATTATTATTCTTGTTATTTTTGTGTGTGTGCTAATGAAGGTGTCAGGGATTGATTTAGGTGATGAATGTACAACTATGTAATGGTACTGTAAACAATCGAAAGTATGATTTGTTTTGTATGACTGCATGGTATGTGAATATATCTCAATAAAATGAAGATAAAAAAATATGCTGAAAAAAAAAAAGAAACTGGTAGCACAACATAGTGAATGTGATTAACACCACTGAATTATACAATTGAATATTGTTAAAAGAGGGAAATTTTAGGTTGTATGTGTATTACCAGAATAAAAATTTTAAAGAAGCAAACATAGGACTGAACAATACAAACAGTGAAACCTAATGTAAAGTATAGACGATGGTTAATGGTATAATTATAGTAATACTGTTTCATTAATTGTAACAAAATTACCACACCAATGCAGTGTTAACTATAGGGAAAACTGCGTATGAGCTGGGGCATATGGGAACTCTGCATTTTCTGCATTATTTTTCTGTATACCCACAACTTCTCTCATTAAAAAAAAATGAGAGACAGAAAGAAAACCAATCTTATTTTGTGGATGGTTGGAGAAAGTGCCATCTATATGACATCAAATGTCTTGATAAACAGGTTGTGTTACGGTTGTTAGTGAAGAAATAATGTTTTTATTAAGTAAACTGATGTTAATTCTCTTGTGCACTCAAAAATATTTTTTAATTGCCTACAACTTATAATAAGACAGACAAGGCAGAAACTTTCATGGAATTTATATTCTAGTGGGGTGAGACAGACAACAAAATATAGATACAAATATATAAGAGCTACAAGGATGATAAAACAAGGTAGTGTGAGGTAGTGTTTCTAGGAGACTAAGGAACGGTTGTCAGAAAATGCCCTCTGAGGGGGTAACATTTAAGGTAAGACTTCAATGATGTGATGGAGATTGCCCTGGGAAGATCTAGGGGACAAGCGATTCCTAGCTGAGTACCTAACATGGGAATGCTGTACTCCAGGAACAAAAAGGAGAGTGAGCAGAAAAGGATGAGCCATGAAAGAAGTGGCCAGCGAAGGAGGAAAATCAAGAGAACAGTGTTTCTAGAAAGAAACACAGTCCAATCCTTATAAGAAGTCTAGTAAGATAAGGACAATACTGTGGCCATTGAATTTTACATCACGTAGGTTTTTGCTGACCCAAGGTAGCACAGCTTCAAAGGAGTAGAGGACATAAAGAACAATTGGAGCATGTAGAGAGAGAGCAGGATGAAGAGGCAATGGAGATTGCAACCTTAGTCAACTTTTCTGAAAACTTTCTCCAAAAGGAACCAAGAAATAAGGAAGACATCAAGGAAACAAGTTTATGCTACTGGAATAGTTCAGAACAGGGAGAAACTGAAGAAAAGAAGGAATGCTCAGGAGTGGAGTCCAAGAGGAGAGGCAGCAGATTGAGAACATGCATGTAGGTTCTGGGTTTGGTGGAAGCAAAACCAATTTGTGTTTCATATCTTGTAAGGGAAGGGATAAGGCAGTGGGTGTACAGAGGGTGATTTGCATCTTGTGATGGAGGTTGGCAGTGTGAGGAGATATGAAAGTGGAGTCATAGTCTCATTTTGGAGAATGGGAAATAAGCATATAATGAGGTATAAGAAACACCAAGCAATATTGAATACTTAGGATTTTGGGTCATGTTTAAACTGGGATCAGTCAGCATGAGTGCATGCTATTTTTCAGGCTTATTCAGCTGACAAAGTAAAATAAGAGGTAGTGGAGTAACCAGAGTTAGAGGTTTTGGGGGGTAAGTAAAATGGAGGAAAAGAAGGATGAGAGAGTCAAATGTTTTTGTGAGTAGTTATAATGTTGAAAAATGAAATAGCTGAATAAAAAAAAACAGAGAGAATGAATAATGAACAAGTGTAGAGATGAGCAAAGTAGAGCTTATGGTCTGGAAATTTGAAAAGATCAAAGCATTGCTGGAGTGGAAGTGAGAGAGAAAGATGGATGGTGAGTTTGGAGAATGGGATGCAGGAAATTGGGGGCACAGTACATTATTAGTGATAACAAGGTCAAAGTTATACCTGTGGGAATAGGTAGCTGCTGTAGGATGAAGGGAAAGGCCATTGAAGACGAGAAGGGCCAGGGAACTGGGAAGCCAGGATGAGTTCTTCACAAAAAAAAAAAAATGAATTAAGAGTGGAGTAGATGACAGAGATTCATATACTGAAATCCTCTATGATTAAATGGAAAGGACCAGAAGGTTAATAGATGCCAACTACAAGAAAGATGGTGTAGTCTGATGTGAATTTCAAAGGAGCCCAAGCTTTTCAAAGAAAGTAGAGAAGTGATATGGAGGCATGAAGGGGAACAAAGAAAATACAAGCCTCACCATCAAACCCCAAAGTTTATCTGCATTAGTGACCAGAGCATTCTGTTTACATCCAAATAATTGGCATTGTATGGACAACACAAAATCTGTTCCATCAACTGGCATGGCTAAAAAGGGATGGGATTTCATTTGAGTTTAACCCTCTTGTTTCATTTTTATTCTATTACATAACAGTATTTAACCTCACCAGCTCACAGTGGCACTCTGGAGAATAATTAGCTGTTATTACATAAAGTGCTTGAAATTATAATACATTCTCATTTTTCATTTGAAGATTTTTTTATATGAAATACACTTGGGCATCTTAGAGTATTGCACCGGGGGGATGGAAACATGATATAGTGACTAGGAAAGATAACACTAGGAAAAAACTATATTATCATAGGTAATAAGAATGCATGCTTATACTTTCCTATTCCCCTTCAAACTGCAGGTTTATAATAATTGAATATTAAAGAACTAATCTTCCCTTTAGTTCAGTGAAACTAGCAAGGCAAAAAAATCAGCATTCCTGGGGTAAAATTTACAGGAACAACTTATAATACACACTTCTTCCTGTTCTTCTGACAAATGTTTTGCCTCTGTTGACACCTTATGATAGATCCATTATTATTTGTCTTTTTCTAATAGTGTATCTCACAGGGAGGATAAGCAAAAACATGTAATAAAACACAACTGCTTGTTTTTTCATTTTGCATTAATGATTACTCTGGTCACAAGTGACATATGATCCACACCAGTAATATATGCCTGGGCCTGACAGAGGACATTTTTCATCTTGTGAGTCTGGGTTATGACTTCAGCAGCAGGTGTTGTGAATCTCAGTGAAGTAAAACATGCTTCTAAACTCACTTCTCAGGTTGGGCATACTTCAGAGTATTTCATGGGACCAGAAATAAAGACTTGGTCTTTATTTTTGCCAAAATTTCTCTAAATCATGGAAGTGTTTGGTTTGATCCCAGACTATATAAGCTTGGCTAAATGTTTTAAAGTCATATTTCTTCTTTTGACCAGAGCCTGGTTACCTGGCCCACCTTTCCTATGCTTTGTCCTTCCCCTTCCCTCTACACGTGTTTTATCCTGAACACTTCATGAACGTTCACTCCTCAACTCCATTCCTGCTGCTTGGATTGCTCTTACCTTCTTCAGCCACCTGGAAAACTTCAAAACATCTTTCAAGATTCAGCTAAAGCATCACCTTCTTTGTGAATCCTTTCCAGTCTACCTCATTCTCCCTTCCCACTGTTAGTCATTTTCTCTCCACCACATAATGTATTTTCAAACAAGGCCATTTTTGAGAAAGAGTGCCCTGTAAATAATTATGCTGGGACATCAGGCATAAACTGTGATTGTTCTGGCTAACCAAGATGTCACCTTGGTCACCCTAATTATAGCACTTATGGCACTGTATTTTGAATCTGTCCTTACCCAGCAACCAGACTGTGAGGACAAAGCTGAAATGCATCCCGTGTTGAATGGCCAGTGACGTTGAAATACTTAGTGGATATTTATTGCTTTATTATCATCTTTCTTTTAGTAAAAACACACAAATTTTTCTTTAGGGAACCACCTCTCCTCCGCTCTTTGTACACTTCCACTCTGCATCCATGTGGTTTGGAAGGAGCTGACCCACTCCCCTTGCCTCATATAAGCAGGCACATGACTCAAATTCTGCAGAGCAGAGCACCCCAAGTCATAGATTAGTTTCTAGTCAGAGATTGGCTCTTATGGAGAAGAGGAAGCCCAATTTCCTCTGTAGTTATTGTACTGTGGTCCTGGAACTTCCTAAGAGATTATGAGAATACAGCCAAAGTTGAAAACAACAGAGCCAAGATATGGATCCCCAAAAAAGCCATGGGAGATTTTTTCTCTAGTTTTGCCTGAAGCTATATCTTTTTACCCTGAACTTCTAAGTTACATGAACCCATAAATTCCATTTTTTTCTTAAGTTGATTTGAGTTGTGTTTCTGTCTTTTGCAGAATTGAAAAGAAAAAGTTTTCTTGACTGTTGATTCATGGTGCTGAGACACTGAATTGAAGGTTACCTGTGGGTGGTCTCAGGACTGTGAGTGACTGGAAGTAACTCTCCCACCTACAGCTCACTGGAGCTTATTGCCAAGTCATCTCCAGTCATTCGGGGTGCTCTGCCCTGGCAGTGCTTCCCTTGGTAGCAATTTTGGGACTGGTAGTGAGGTAAAAGGTGTTATTTCCAGCAAATACTTACAAAAGTAATTGGAGGCATGAAATATACAATCAGGATACAAACCACCTTCTCTCTAGCCACTCCCTCACCTTTCTACTTGTTCTTTTACCAAGCCAAAAGCAGTTTGACTTTAACCCTCCAAGCATGTGAACACACACACACACACACACACACACACACACACACACACTGTGGCAACCCATGGCCTGAGCAAAACAGGCCTGCAGATCTTTGGTGCACAGCAGTCTGCATGACCTAGGCAGCTAAATGTTTAACCTATTATCTCTCTAAACCAGTAAAGAGAAAAAGGGTAAACTGACCTTAAAATGTGACTTTATGGGAAGCAGGCAGGAAGTGAGAGGCCCTTAGTCTCACAAAAAGAGCAAAATGTAATTGTTCAAGTGTTATTCTAGTCCTTCCTGCACCACCCCCCAAGTCAGAGTGACCTGTTCCTGCATCTATGCTGCCCCCACCCTTAGGAAGGCCTTTGTCTTAGACCCTTATAAAAGTCTTTCTGTCCTCTTTGCATCGCTCGGTCTTCTTCCCTGTAAATGTGATGCTTGCCCGGCCTGAGAGAGCAATGATGATCTCTCCATGGCTTCTCACCCTGTAAGTAAGCCCTGAATAAAAGTTCATGTGTCAGAAAATGCTCATTGTCTTCTTTGGCCTTTGGACTGGCATGGTCCTCTTGGGCTGTGACACACACACACTTCAAACTGCCATTTTGGTCTTACTTGGCCAATAAACATGGTTACTGTATTTCCTCTAATCTAATAGACCTTGTGTAAAAACATATAGAAAGAGAAAATATTCTGGGGTCCCAGATACCAAAGTCTGTGGAACACATTTATGATAGAAAGGGCCTGGATTCAGGCAAAATCGTCATCTAAACAGCCCCTGCCCAGGTTGAAAATACACCAAAGAGACTCCACTGTGCTTAGCACTACTGTGAACACAAATCAGCTCACCTGTTAATCAGTCAATAAATTCTGGATTCTGGGGGGAAATAAACTAACTTGAGAATCTAGAATTCAAGTGTCTCATTATGGGTGCTGCGGAAGGAGATTGGGGCATGAAGAATGCCATTTTGATGTAATTATTACAAACTCCCATTTGGAATAATTGTATTTGGGGATTGTTGAATAAAAATTCACCATTTCTGGTACCCTAAACTAAGCACTAACCAGTGTTTACATTCATACGTAAAAAGACATGTTGATATCAGTTCCACCCAAGAATCAGTTATTATTCAGCGTGGTTTAATGACTGGCTTAAGGGGAGAAGCACATTTAATGACAGTTTTGATACAGGAGGCCTTGGGCTACATTCCAGATGCCCAACTCCTTTTCTGCCTTCCTCGGTTGCTTTGCCTATATGGCTCATATCACCTCATGAGGGTATGGCTGGCCATGCCCCTCAAATCCAGTCTCCACATAGATGAGTGATGTTTTTAACATCATAATTTAGATTATGATTGTCATTCCTTAGCTTAAAGCTCTTTAGTGGCTTTTCATTCACATAGAATAAAACCCAAACTCCTCAGCATGGTCTATAACATGCTGCTTGTCTGGCATCTCTAGACTCAACCCGTATCACTCTCCCCCTCTCTCACTAGATTTCAGCCAGCATCTTCTTTAATGTCTCAATCATGCTATGCTCTTCTCAGCTTCAGGACCCTTGCATACGTTTTCCCTTTTGCTAGAAGAAAACGTGTTCCCTCCACATCCTCACCACCAGTCCCCATCTTTTTCCTGCTTTAAAAAGCCCTTATTGGAAGCAATAGGTGTTTCCACAAAAATTGTAGGAGACTTCAACACATCACTCTCTCCTATAGGTAGATCAAGCAGACAGGGGAACAATAAGGAAATTGAAAAACTAAACAATGTAATAAATGATTTGAACTTACATATATAGAGCATTACATCCCAAATCACCAGGATATACATTCTTTTCTAGAATGAAAGTGCCCACAGGACTTTCTCCAGAAAAGATCATATGCTAGGCCACAAAACAAGCCTCAATAAATTTACAAAGACAGAAATTATTCAAAGCACATTCTCTGATCACAATGGAATACAACTAGAAGTCAATAACTATCAAAGATTTGGAACATTCACAAATATCTGCAGGTTAAACAAAACACTCCTAAAAAATCAGTGGGTTAAAGAAGAAATAACAAGAGAAATTGCTAATTATCTAGAGATGAATGAAAATGATAGCACAACATATCAAAACTTATGGGATGCAATGAAGGCAGTATTGAGGGGGAAATTTATAGCTCTAAATGCATATGTTAAAAGGAAGAAAGAGCTAAAACCAAAGAACTAATGGACCTACTGGAGAAGCTAGAAAATGAAGAGCAAACTAATCCTAAACCAAGTAGAAGAAAAGAAATAACAAGGATTAAAGCAGAAATAAATGATATAGAGAACAAAAAGCAATGGAGAGAATAAATAAAACCAAAAGTTGGTTCGTTGAGAAGATCAACAAGATTGACAAACCCGTAGCAAGACTGACAAAATCAAAAAGAGAGAAAGCCCAAATAAACATAATAATAAATGAGAGAGGGAACATTACTGCAGATCCTGAAGAAATTAAAAAAAGAAAACATAAGAGGATAATATGAACAACTGCATGCCAACAAACAATATAATGTAGAGGAGATGGACAATTTCTTGGAAACACATGAACAACCTAGACTTTCCAGAGAAGAAATAGAAGATCTCAACAAACCAATCACAAGCAAAGAGATCAAAGCAGTCATCAAAAAGCTTCCCACAAATAAATGCCCAAGGCCAGATGGCTTCACAGGGGAATTCTACCAAACTTTCCAAAAAGAACTGACACCAATCTTACTCAAACTCTGTAAAAACATTGAAGAAAATGGAACACTACCTAACTCATTTTATGAAGCTAACATCAATCTAATACCAAAACCAGGTAAAGATGCTACAAGAAAGGAAAAACTACAGGCCAATCTCCCTCATGAATATAGACACAAAAAGTCTCAACAAAATACTTGCAAATTGAATCCAAAGACACATTAAAAAAAAATCATAAACCATGACCAAGTGGGTTTCCTTCCAGGCATGCAAGGATGGTTCAACATAAGAAAATCTATCAATGTAATACAACACATTAACAAATCAAAAGACAAAAATCAAGTGATCATCTCAATAGTTGGTGAAAGAGCATTTAACAAAATCCAGCATCCTTTTTTGATAGAAACACTTCAAAAGTAGGAATTAAGGAAATTTCCTCAATATGATAAAGAGCATATATGAAAAACCCACAGCCAGCATAGTACTCAATGGCGAGAGACTGAAAGCCTTCCCTCTAAGATCAGGAATGAGATAAGGATACCTGCTGTCACCACTGTTATTCAACATTGTGCTAGAAGTGCTAGCTAGAGCAATCCAGCAAGACAAAGAAATAAAAGCCATCCAAATTGGAAAGGAAGAAGTAAAACTGTCATTATTTGCAGATGATATGCTCTTATATCTGGAAAACCCTGAGAAATCAATGACACAGCTTTTTGAGCTAATAAAGTTTAGCAAAGTAGTGGGATACAAGATTAATGCACATAAGTCAGTCATGTTCCTATACACCAAAAATGACCTAACTGAAGAGACACTCAAGAAAAAGATTCCATTCTCAATAGCAACTAAAAATTCAAGTACCTAGGAATAAACTTAACCAAAGATGTAAAAGACCTATACATAGAAAACTACATAACTTTACTAAAAGAAATAGAAGGAATCCCAAAGAAATGAAAAAATATTCTGTGTTCATGGATAGGAAGGTTAAATGTTGTTAAGATGTCAATTCTACCCAAACTCATCTACAGATTCAATGCAGTTCCAATCAAAATTCCAACAGCCTCCTTTGCAGACTTGGAAAAGCTATTTATCAAATTTATTTGGAAGGGAAAGATGCCTCAAATTGCTAAAAACATTCTAAAAAAAAGAAAAACAAAGTGGGAGGACTTATACTCCCTGACTTTGAAGCTTACTATAAAGCCATAGTAGTCAAAACAGCATGGTACTGGCACAAAGATAGACATATGGATCAATGGAATCAAATTGAGAATCCAGAGATAGACCCCCAGATCTACAGTCAATTGATCTTTGTTAAGGCCCCCAAAACCACTGAACTGGGATATAACAGTTTTCAATAAATGGAGCTGGGAGAGCTGGATAGCCATATCCAAAAGAATGAAAGAGGAACCCTACCTTGCACCCTACACAAAAGTTAACTCAAAATGGATTAAAGACCTCAATATAAGAGGCAGTACCATGAAACTCCTAGAAGTAAATGTGGGGAATCATCTCCAAGACCTTGTCACTTCTTATACCTTACACTCAAAGCAAAAGCAACAAAATAAAAAATAGATAAATGGGAACTCCTCAAACTTAAAAGTTTCTGCACCTCAAAGGAATTTGTCAAAAAGGTGAAGAGGCAGCCAACTCAATGGGAAAAAAAATTTTGGAAACCATGTATCTGAAACAAGACTGATATCTTGCATATATGAAGAATTCCTACAACTCAATGACAATAGTATACAGAGCCCAATTATAATATGGGCAAAAGATATGAAAAAACAGTTCTCTGAAGAGGAAAACAAATGGCCAAAAAGCACATGAAAAATGTTCAGCTTCACTAGCTATTAGGGAGATGCAAATTAAGACCACAATGAGATATCATCTCACAACAATTAGATTGGCTGCCATTAAACAAACAGGAAACTACAAATGCTAGAGAGGATATAGAGAAGTTGGAACCCTTATTCATTGCTGGTGGGACTGTATAATGGTACAGTCACTCTGGAGGACAGTCTGGCGGTTCCTTAGAAAACTAAGTAGCTAATTACCCTTTGAGCCAGTAATTTCACTTTTCAGTATATACCCAGAAGATCTGAAAGCAGTAACATGAGCAGGTATTTGCACACTGATGTTCATAGCAGCATTATTCATGATTGCCAAGAAATGGAAACAATCCAAATGTCCTTCAACAGATGAGTGGATGAAAAAATGTGGTATATACACACGATGGAACACTACGTGGCAGTAAGAAGGAACAAGGTCGTGAATCAATGACAACATGGATGAACCTTGAAGACATAATGCTGAGTGAAATAAGCTAGACACAAAAAGAGAGATATTGTATGTTACCATTAATGTGAACGCTGTGAAAAATGTAAAATAAATATTTCATATTGTAGAATGTAGGGGACAAAGAGATAGACAGCAACTAGTGAAGGGGGAACGATAATCTAAAAAGAACAGATAAGCTATTGAGGGTAATCTCAATGATACGGGAATGCTGAGGAATGATTATAGTTCGCAAATTTTATTGGGTATGGTAGGAACATGGTGGAAGCAATTTAGTTATTTTAGGTTAATTGTTTTTCTTATTCTTTTGTTTTGTTAGGGTTTGTTAATTTTGGGGGGTTATGGTAGGGACATAAAAAAAGAAACCTATTGGAATGTGAAATTTTGAAGTAATGTTGTATGCTTTTTAAAAAACGTAATACTCTTTATTGGAAGGTGTTTTTTATTTTTTAATTTTAAATTTTTAACATGACAGACTTTATAGTACACTGTCAGCTTCTGAAGGGGATTTGCTGGAAGGCAAAGTGCTGAGAATATTGTCTGTACAAAATCAGGACTTCCTGGGGGAGTTGAGCTCCACAGGCCAAAACCTGATTCAGTGTAAACTGTGTATGGCAGGGGGAAGCATGAATACAAGGCTCTCTATCACTGATTCTACAAATAGTAACATCTCAACCCCTTAGCGCCCCTGTCGTGAACTCCCATTTGAGAGGGCAGGTATGTTGGTATCTCCGTAATTTGTAAGGATCACAACCTGAAAATAACATGTGGGACTCTTCGCCTTTTTATTTTGAATTTTAAAAAAATCATTAAATTTACCATTTTCCTTTGATTCACCTTTCTTATAAAATCATTTTATTTTTTTTAATGTTTAAATTAAGCTCCAAGGATAAGTGCTGCTCTAAACAAGACCCTCAAAGGTTGACTCTAAAGTGGCCCTTCCTGTCCCTTACAATAGATGCCGACCTGAATCTGTAGTCCTAAAAGCAGCCTGCATGGAAAGTTTGGTAGTGTTACCAGCCAGCTCGGTCACACACTGGGTCACCAAAACAGATCCTCCCTCCACCAGAGAGTTTTTAGAGTAGTGCTCACTACTTATCTAGAACAATGTTGTTTCTTAGCAAAATAAAATACATGATTCAAAAGCCATGATCTCCAATACATAACTTGTAGCTTGACCAATTTAAAGTCCAAAGAGAGTAGAAACTGGGAGCCCTGAGGGTAAGTCAGTTTAACCTGCTCAAAGTGGGTTCCACAGCAGTGTCAGTCAATGAACTGTTTATGCCCCTCCACAATGACATAACCACAGAAACTGAGTCAGCATTTAGAAGTTTTTATGCAGTTTGACAGAAATTTTATATCTGTTGAATCTAATAAGAAATTTTAAATCTGGGCCCATATTTTGTATCTTTTTAAAAATGGACTTTATTTTTTTGAGAAGTTTTGGGTTTACAGGAAAATTGCACAGAATATACAGAGAGTTCCATATACTCTCTCCTTCAGCCCCCCTCCCATTTATCCTATTATTAATATTTTGCATTTGGTAGCACACATTTGTTACAATTGATAAACCAGTATTGATACATTATTATCAACTAAATTCCATAGTTTACAATAGGTTTCACTCTTTATGTTGTACATTTCTCTGGAGTTTGACAAATGCATAAGGTCATCTATCCACCATTGCAGTATCACAACAGAATAGTTTCATTGCCCTAAAAATGTCCTGTGCTCTACTGACTCATACGTTACTCCTGAAACCCTGAACTCCTGGCAACCACTGACCTTTTAACTGTCTCTATAGTTTTGCCTTTTTCAGAATGTCATATAGTTGGAATCACACAGTATGTAAGCAGTCTTTCCAGTTTGGCTTCTTTCTCTTAGTGATATGCATTTAAGTTCTTTCCATGTCTTTTTGAGGCTTAATAGCACACTTCTTTTTATTACAGAATAATATTCCATTGTATAGATATAGTAAAATCTGTTTATTCATTCACCTATTGAAGGATATTTTGGCTGCTTTCAAGTTTTGGCAATTATGAATAAGGCCACTGAAACATTTTTTAAAAAAGCCCTTACTGAATTTAGTAATTGCACATTTATTTGTGTGTGTGTGCCTTATATATACCACAAAATATCCTATTTTTACCACTTCTAAGTGTGGAATTCAGTGGTGTTCTAGTTTGCTAATGCTGCCAGAATGCAAAACACCAGAGATGGATTGGCTTTTATAAAAGGGGGTTTATTTGGTTACACAGTTACAGTCTCAAGGCCATAAAGTGTCCAAGGAAACACATCAGCAATCGGGTACCTTCACTGGAGGATGGCCAATGGTGTCCGGAAAACCTCTGTTGCTGGGATGGCACATGGCTGGCGTCTGCTCCAAAGTTCTGGTTTCAAAATGTCTTTCTCCCAGGACGTTCCTCTCTAGGCTGCAGTTCCTCAAAAATGTCACTCTTAGTTGCACTTGAAATATTTGTCCTCTCTTAGCTTCTCTGGAGCAAGAGTCTGTTTTCAACAGCCATCTTCAAACTGTCTCTCATCTGCATCTCCTGTGCTTTCTTCAAAGTTTCCGTCTTGGCTGTAGCTCCTCTTCAAAAGTTCACTCTCAGCTGCACTGAGTTCCCTCTGCCTGTCGGCTCATTTATATAGCTCCACTGATCAAGGCCCACCCTGAATGGGTAGGGCCACACCTCCATGGAAATATCTAATCAGAGTTATCACCTACAGTTGGGTGGGGCACATCTCCACAGAAACACTCAATCTAATCAACACTGATGATGTCTCAATCTAATCAACACTGATAACATCTGCCCACACAAGACTGCATCAAAGATAATGGCATTTGGGGGACATAATACATTCAAACTGGCACAAGTGGTATTAATTACATTCACAATGTTGTGATACTATTACCACCATCCACTACCAAAACTTTTTCACCACTTGGAAGAGAAACTCTGTACCCCATTTGCCCCTCCCCCAGCCCCTGGTAATTCCTAATCAACTTTCTTGTCTCTGTGAATTTGCTTTTTCTAGATATTTCATATAAGTGGAATCATACAGTATTTGTCTTTTTGTGTCTGGCTTATTTCACTTGGTATAATTTTTTCAAGATCCATCCATGTTGTTGCATGTATCAGAATGTCATTCCTTTTTGTGGCTGAATAATATTCCATTGTATGGATATACAACATTTTGTTTATCCATTCATCTGTTGATGGACATTCGGGTTGTTACTGCCTTTGGCAATTGTGAATAATGCTGCTATGAACAATGGTATACAGTATGTGTCCCTGTTTTCAATTCTTTTGGGTATACACCTAGAAGTGGAATTGCCAGATCATAAGGTAATTCTATTTTTAACTTTTTGAGGAACTGCCAAACTGTTTACACAGAGGCTGCACCATGTCACATTCACACCAGCAATGCACACAGGGTTCCAGTTTCTCTGCATGCTTGTCAACACATGCGATTGTATGTTTGTGTTTTTTACATTTCTCCTCAGTAGAGTGCTAACTCTAGGAAGGCAGGGGAGGGCCAGGTCTGTTATGCTTACCACTCTGTCCCCAGCACATAGGAGGTGCTCCATAAATATTTACTGGAACATAAAATAAAATCATGTGGGTGGCTATTAAATGACTCCTCAGAGCTTATGGGTCCTAGGACTGGGCTGCTGTAAAAAGACTTTTTAAAAATCATAAACATTTGAGCTAAAAGGTATTCTGGAGACATCAGTTTTGCAGAGGGGAAAATCAGAGGCATGTAAAGCGAAAGTGACTGACCCTGGGAAGGACAGTTTTTTCTCCACCCCTCTAATTTTCCCTAAACGCCCCTGGCCTCTTATTTCATCACTTACTCTTCCTCTTGGAAGGAGAGTGTGTTAGACGATTACTTAGTTTGGGAGAGGAACTGGGTGTGCCGGTTTGGGTGTATTGTGTCCCCCAAATACCATTATCTTTGTAGTCTTGTGTGGGACAGAAGTTTTGGTGCTGGTTGGATTTGCTTGGAGTGTGCCCCACCCAGCTGTGTGTAATAATTCTGATGAGATGTTCCCATGGAGGCATGGCCCAGCCCATTCAGGGTGGGCCTTGATCAGTGGAGCCATATAAATGAGCTGACTCAGAGAGAGGGAACTCAGTGAGTGCAGATGGGAGTGATGTTTTGAAGAGGAGCAAGCTTGCTGGAGAGGAACGTCCTGGGAGAAAGCCGTTTTGAGGCCAGAGCTTTGGAGCAGACACCAGCTGCCTTCCCAGCTAACAGAGGTTTTCCGGACGCCATTGGCCATCCTCCAGTGAAGGTACCTGATTGCTGAGGTGCTACCTTGGACGCTTTGTGGCCTTAAGACTGTAACTGTGTAGTGAAATAAACCCCTGTTTTATAAAAGCCTATCCATCTGTGGTGTTTTGCATTCTGCAGCATTTAGCAAACTAGAACACTGGGTATGTGGGTTCACCCCCTCAGTCCCTCTTTCTCTTCCGGATCTCCCAGCTGCCCACAGGGCATACGCATTCTGCACATCTCCTCTTTGCCCTGAGTTTTACAGGGGTAGGCTTTGCCCCATGAGGGGCCTGCAGCTGTCTAGCTGCACTCCTGACTGGGGACGGGTTAGGTCTGTCTAATTCTGGGTTCAGTATTTGCAGGAGCATAGAGGTGCACACTTAAGTTCCGTTCTTAAATCTAGCCTTCTCAGTTTTAAAGGAAATAATTTGAGGATTCTTCTATCTGTTTTAGTTGGATCATAACTTGGGCAGATTTGGTCCCTTCATAACCCAACACAAAACCCCACAGTTGGTCACTATCAGATTTAGGGACTAGAGCTTCCTAAGCTTCAGCTCTGATTTCCAGTATGTGATATTCAGACCTCAGCCTGTTTCATGACAACTTCTTTCTCAGCCACCCCTGAATGGTCCCCACTGATCTGGTTCTACAGGAATAAGGCTGTTCTCCAAGCCATGTGTTCCCCCAGCTGGTTTTGATAAAAGACATATTTATCATGATATCACTATGAATGTGCTGTGAGGCTAATGAAATGTATCTTTATAGAGCCAAATTAATGGGAAATTTTGGTGATTAGATTAATCAGATAAAAGTAATACCTTATCGTGGGTTAGTCAGATTATAAATATTAATTTTATTATCAATATGCTTACATTTTTCTCCAAATTAGATTATTTATCTATTATTTTATTTCACGTTATCTTGTGCAGTTTCTGTAAGGCTACCATTTCAATTGACATTTATCTGGACATGAGATCAGAATATGAACCATCTTTTGATTGATGCATATTTCAGTTAATCATTAACAAAGAAGAGAATTGTATTCTGCTCTATTAGCATTGTAATTTGATAACTGTAATATGATATCCCTAATGGACCAATAAGCAGACCTTTCATATGTTTAAATAGAGTAAGAAAAAATATATTGGTGATGATTATGACCTTGATTCTTGAAAAAATATTTCCTGGTTATCCTGAAAATAGGAAAAGAGAAAGTCACTTATAACAAACAAACAAAAGTTAACACATTCTTTTACCAAAAGTCCTTCAGCAATCTCCATTGGTACAACTTAAACAGAAAGCAAATAATAATAATGATAATGATAATGATAATGACAATAATAATAATAGTAGAAGTTAAAGAATAAACAAACAAAAAGATGTGTCCCATGCAGTCATACTCTTTTTTGCTAGTGGTATTCAAAAGGGTAAAACTATTTCACATTGAGCATTTGGAGGAGCAAAGTATCAATAGATGTTTTTACCTAAGTATCGTCTCCTTTTCATTTGGGGAAAATAACTGTCTAAACTGTTTTCTGTCTTAAGGTAGTACATGTCATTCTCAGTCTGGAGGCATATACCATATTTCAGAATTATAGCTAGACACAGACATTTTATATTTTCAAAATTATTTTCTTCTTATTATTATCAATCAGCAAGCAAACTATTTACAAAGAGTACTTTCTGTATGCAGCTATGTGCTATACCTTGAAGTGACCTTCTCACACACACACAAAAATGATTTCTCTCTTTTAGTTACTAGTAGCTAACAGCTTATAATTGGGCTGGAGTAACAAGGCAGATAGATGTGTATTGACATTCTTTTCATCTTTTTTAATGCCACACACGACTCCAGTACACAAACCCTAACTCCAGTCAAGATCGTCTCCCTTGATTCTTCTGATGGCAGTTGGGATATGGGCTAAGCTGCTGAAGTAGACAGACCTCAAGACACAAGGGCTCAAACCTGATAAAAGTTTATTTCTCTCACGCACAACAGTCTGGAGTTGGGAGCTCCAGGCTGGTTGTTGGTTCTGCTCCACAAAATCATTCAAACACTAAGGTCCCTTTTATCTTGTGCTTCTACCATCCTCTAGGGTGTTGTCCTAATTTTTACAGTAAAAAACTAGCCAATGCCTGTATTAATAAATGTTCTCTAGGGAAATAAAACTGAAAGGAAATATCTGTATTATGAGATTTTATAAAATTGTCTCACACAGCTGTGGACAGGCTGCAAGCTGGGAACTCTGATGAAGGTTTTTGATGAATTCCCCAGAAGCTGGCCTGCTGAAGAAGAGATGAAAATTCTCTCTTCTGATTGCTGAAGTCATCACTTCTTTTAAAGTCTTCAAATGATTGGATGAAACGTCCCTCATTGTTGAAGGCATCCTCCTCAGTTGATTATAGATGTAATCAGCCATAGATAAATCAACTTACTGATGATTTAAGTCCATGAAATGTCCTTACAGTAACAGTTGGGCCAGTGCTTGCTTGACCAAACAACTGAGCACCATTACCTGTTGACACATGAGTCTAACCATCACAATGCCACATTAATGTTACAAACTTCTTAAAGTCAATGATATGCCATTTGGTTTTATGTGAGTGTAACAGACATAATAATGGCCAGTATCTAGTTCTTTATTTATGAGCAGACAGGGGATTACACTTTCTCCACTCCTTGGACTTAAGCATGGCTTGATTTGGTCTATGAAATATGCACCAATGTGGCATGATTCTTTTCTATGCTGAAGTTTTGTGTTTCACTTGCCATCCTTTGCTTCTGTGGTCATGGTAACCACCAAACACATTTTGATGTGAAGGTACTACAAAATGGAATCTAGCAGGAATCCTGAGCCAACACATAGAAGATACCTGCCCCTAGTGAGTCATCTGGGCTTGTAGCATATTTTGGTGAGCAAGAAATAAACTTGTATTGTTTATTCTACAACATAACCTATCATATTCTGCCTATTACAGCTGATGATGTGGAATTCATACACATTACTTCTACTCACTTTTTATCTCTGGGAACATAGTCACATGGATGTATAAGTACCTGATGTATTCCATTACTATGGAAACAGAAGAGATCAGATTGTAGTGGGCAATTAGCAGTCTGCCTCATGTCCTTGCTGTGTTGCACTTTCTTGGAATGCCCCCCTCCCACCTCTCAGTCTGGGCATATCCCCCACATCTTCCAAAGCAAAGCTCTCTGCAAACTCCTGCTCCCTGTTATTTTTCTTTTCTTTAAATGTTGATGGCTTAACATTTAAAACCCTCTATTATGTGATTCATCCACTTTAAAAGATTTATGGTCTGCCAATGTCTTTCCAGACATTGTGCTAGGCGCTGGGTATAGCATGACAACCATAATCTCTGACTTCCAGAGCTTGCAGCTTCTACCCACATCGCACAGTGCCCTATCCAAATCCATGGTGGATAAATTGTCTTTGATTGAATATATGAATCATCAGCAAGATGTAGGCATGTTGTTGGGTGCTAAGTAATAGGGAAACTATAGACAGATAAGAGAAGAGAGAAAATACCTGGTTAGATTACAGGATGTATGAGGGCAGGGATCCTGTCTTCCTGGGTCTGCCTTATCTTTAATGTCCATCATGGAGCCTGGCACAGTATGGACACTTTGTAAATATTTGTTGTTTGGCTGATGAAGGTCAGATTAGTCAGGGAAGGCATCATGAAGGAGGAGGAAGGGAGACATTGCAATATAAAGAACTGAGGCAAGTGGCTTGACAAGGACAATGGTGGTTATCTTGAGGGTTCTTGGGAAATAAAGCTGGACAAAGACATAGGGTGAGACAGATTTTGAGAAGTCAACATTGGAGTTGAGGGATTTTATGTGCTAGAAAATGAGAAACCGGAGCTGCTTTCAAAAAACGGAGTTTTAGAAAGATTAACTGGTTTGCCAAGTGAAGTTGGACATAAATAGTAGGGCCAAGAGGATGACTAGAAGAAGCCTAGAATGGTATGGTGATAGTGAACCTGGATAGGACAGGGCAAATCTAATGGACACTTGAAAGGGAGGATCGATAGGAACTGGTGAAATAGAATTTAAGGGTTACAGAAAAAATGATTTTAAAAAAGGCACCTGAGAATTCCAGCCTGGAATTCTGGAATGATGGTTATACCATTAAAGAGATAGATATATTTTACAAAAGGCAACTGTGATGAGTTTAATTTGAGGCATGTTATATTTGCTGTGGCGATGTTCAGCAAACAACCAAGATCGGGAGAATAGGCATTGTCACTAATGAAGACGTAGCCTTGGGAACCACTTTCTGTGAATAAGCAGGACCTGAACAAACCTCTGTTCAGCTTTTATCTCTTCCAATATGTGTGATTGTAAATAGGACAAGCCCCCAATACAATTGTGATGTGGGCCATGCCCTCTTGTGTCCTCTTCTCCTGTCAGTGGAGCCTCTGGCCGAACAGTACATACCAGTGGATAATAGGGGAGAGGAAAATGCCAGCTCATCTGGAGGAAGGGTAGACTAGAGGATGGCTGGAGAGAGAGAGAGAATGATGGAAGGAACACATCCCAGAAGGGATGGCATGGCTGGGAAGCGCAAAGCCCCAGAATAGGGGCATACAAGTAACTTCTAAAGAGCTAAAGACGTGAATGATATGTTTATCTATGTGTATATCCACGTGAGTGTATGTATATATATGCATGGACATTGTATACGCATATATGTGTGTGGACACGTATATATGTGATGGTTAATTTTATGTTGATTTGGCTAGGTTATGGTGTCCAGTTGTCCAGTCAAATACTAGCCTAGTTGTTACTGTAAAGTCACTGGTAGATGTGATTATCATCTACAAGGAGTTGATTTTAAGTAAATGAGATTACCTTCACTGACATGGATGGCCCTTATGTAATCAGTTGAACGCCTTATGAGCAAAAAACTGAGGTTTCCTGGAAAAAAAGAAAAATTCAACCACAAAGCTCAGCATCTCCTGGATATTTAGGAATTTCCAGTGTGCCTGACTCCCCTACAAATGTCAGACTTGCCAGTCCCCACAATTGCATGAAACAATAACTAACTAACTAAACACATGCTCACACACACACACACACACACACCATTGATTCTGTTTCTCTACAGAACTCAAACAATTGGATGCATCTTTGTTCATAAAAGAGCAGCAAATACGTCTCCCCAACTACCAACCATGCCCCTCAGCTACGTTTCAAATCCCCTGCCTGTTTATCCATACATTCAATAAGTATTTACTGAGAGCTATTTATGTGCTGGACACTGCTGTAGAAACTGGGGCATGGAAAAGAACCAGGCAGACATAGTTTATGCCCTCTCAGGCCCTATATATTAAAGGAAATACAGATGTTGAATACATATAAATTAACCAATTTGCTAAAATTGTTTTAAGTGCAAAGGAGAGAACTGTGTGTGTGAGTTTCTATCAATCTTGCCTCTTCAAAGTAAGAGAGTTTATTTATGTAGTGTTCTGCAGATCAAGAAGTATTTTGGGTCATTTGATGCTTTGATGAAAGCTCATTTAGAGAGATAATGGTCTCATGGCCTGGAGAAGAGGGCCTAAATCTGGCTACTCAGAGCCATTTCAACCTCACTTGGCACCCATGAGTCCAGCACCTGGTCCAAAAGGCAAACTGGATGAGACTAGAAGCCTGCCTTCAGCTTTGAAGACCTGGAAATATTTTCCTAGAATTCTCATTTGCTTCCAGTTCCAGCCAGTTCGTCAGTCTTTGGTTCAAGAAACAAGAGAGGTAAGACGATGGTGGAAAGATTAGACACACGGGGTGTCAAGAAAAGAAGGGTAATATTGGAGGTTTGAGGTGAAGGCAAACAAACCATAGAAATGTAAATTATTTTTAATTTAATTTTTATTTTCTTCTTTTTTTCCCTACCCATTGGACAACAGATATGTTGGATAGCAGAGTCAGGATTTATGTTGCTGGCTGGAGCCATTAGAATCCTAATTCCATAGACCCTTGAGGCAGAGAAGCCAGTATGCCCTGTTCCCCTCAAGTCACAGCCTTGGGACTGAGGACCACAATTTTCTCCTTAGGGACAGAGTCCATTGCCATGGGTTCTTTAGCTTAGGGCTTAGATCTGCTGCCACTCTTACTCCTCCAAATCCAACGGCATCCAAGCAAATCTAACTTTCTGTTCCAGAATTCTTTTAGCTTTGACCTGTCAGAACATCTGGCACCAGTCTTCTAAGGGGAGGGTGTGGGGAAAGGGTGATACGGGGTGGTAGTGTTGGAGGAGTATTGGGAGAAACAGATTCTATCCAGAAGTCTTATTTATGCATGTCTTTATTAGAAAAGAAGGATGATTTGGGGAGGAAGAACGTCTCAGTTCTTAAACATGTGAGACTATGTGTGGGTGCACAAAAAGTTAGACTTTCAAGGGTACAGATCAAAGATCTTTGTTTTATTCAAGTCTGAGTGCCAGTTTGTGTATATTATGAAACAAAAAACTAAATAAAATATCCAGGAGAGCCTTTAGTAATTATTTTTAGGTTTTACAACTGTAGAAACTTGGTTTTCAGTATATAAACCAATATATAATAGTTATTTAAATAAATTTCTTACCATTTCCACTTCATTATAATTTATTTAGCAAACATCTGTTAATGGCTTACAATGTGAAAGCAATTTGATTTTTACAAAATGTGGACAGCATCACCCCTGAATTCAAGAGCATTCAATATAGAAGAGGAGATGAAAAAAATATACATCAGGAACTGTAATAACAGAGATTCAGATAAACTGATAAGGGATTTCAGAGAATTGGTTTCCATTTGGGGTAACTGAGGGAGATATGTTGGAGGAGGTATCATTTATACTGGGATTTGTTAAATGGGCAGATTTCAGCATGCCAGCTGGTAAGACTGGCACTCAAGGTAGAAGGAATGTGTGTTAAATGCATCGAGCTGCAGTAAAGCAGAGCAGTGGATAATTAGGTTTGGCAAAAGTGCAGGGTGCAATGTGAGACCTGATGAGGTCTTGGTGGACTTTGAGTCAGGCTAAGGAGTGTGGACTTCATGTAGTGGGGACACCTGGGAATCTTTTGAGCTGTTGAGTCAAATGACGGAGTGGTGCACCAGAAAGGTAAATAGTGCATTAGAAAGGAGGCGGAAGCAGAGGTTACAAGGAGAAGAGAGGTGAAGAGGAAAGAAGGTAGCAGGGTAATGAGGTTTCTGTTGTAGTGGTGGTAATTTAGCATAGGGCAGACTTAATGGACGTGTAGCCCTAAGGGAAGACCAATGTAGATAAAAGATAAAAATGAGACAGTTTCAAATGCTGGCGGCAAGTGTCAGGACCACAAATCTAAGGGTTAGTCTTAGAAGGGGTGTGAATGCTAACCCTCCACCCTACTCCCACCTACCCTGAGAGCTGAAGAGGGGGAAAATACGAAATTTTAAGCACAAAGTGAGTTGAAAGCACTAATCTCTGAGCGTGAGGATTTCTTGGCATTGGTCCATTATCTCTTGAGTCCCCTGCCACAAATAACAGAAGCGTGAAGGAGAATTTTAACTCTGACTTGGCTTTCACATAAACCTGAAAAAAGTTCAGTCAAATGTAACTCAGCCTTAGACACATAGAAATTTTAATGCATTCAAAGTTCTCTAGTTTCCTACCTTTTCAAGGAGAAGGACCTCTTGTTGAAATGAAAAACCTTGCTGATCTGCATTTGATAATATTTTCAATAATTCTTCAGGCCCCAGCTCGGGAAGAACTCATAGATATTGCACATTTCTACTTATTTATTACTCCCCCAGTTTCACAGGGATTTTGTGAGGGTAAATAAAACCGGATGTTTCATGTAAAAATATTTGTCTATAAAAAGTTGCAGTGTGGATACTCATTGGTCTATGTTTAAAAGTGCTAGTTGGATATTACAACATATCAGAATAATCTGTGATAGTTTTGTTTTTTTCTTTATAATTTTTAGTCAATCTTCCTACAAAAGTAATTTAAAGCAGTTTTATATGGTTAATTTTTTTAAGAGCTTTCTGTATATATCGACAAAGAGAATAGCAGGAAAGAAGGTACTTTAAATGTGGTATGAGGCACTGGTAATAATGGTGTCTGCTAACCTGATACTTTTAAACTGCTGAAGTTCCCACAATCACTGTATTCAAGAGTGTGATCATCCAAGGCTTGTTCAAGGAATAAACTACAAACTACAATGTCCTTTTGGGACATAATTTCAGGAGAACTCATCTATCGAAATAGACCATTTAGAGGGCATGTTCCTATCTGAAGCTTTGAGGAAGACAGGCAATTTTTACACCCCAAATTCTTCAATATGTGAATTGTAAGAAGAAGAATTGGGTGGAAGGACAATGTATCTGTAGATTAAAAGAAAATTGATGACATCATTAAAAAAAAGGTGGGGGCGACACATGTAGGACATGGTACATCTTCCTGTAGAATATCATGCAGCTATAAAAAAGAATGAGAATGTTATCTGTGAACTGATGATATGAAATAATTTCCAAGACATATTTTTAAGTGAAACAATCAGAGTACAAAAGAATATCTATAGTAAGATGCCTTTCATTTAAGAAAGAAGGGGAAATAGGGAAATAATCATGTTCTCATTTGGGAAAAAAAAGAAAAAATCCCACATGAATGATAAACCTAAAATTGATGAGATTGCTTATCCACAAGGGGTGGGTAGGAGCAGAATGGTATGGGAAGCACGGGGTGATGGGAACAGTGTAGAAGAGATGAGAGGGAGTGGAATTTCTATGAGGAAAATTTTTGGAACAATTCTGATTTTTAAAACTATGTTAAAGTCTCACATGAACAAAAAAGAATAAATTTAAACCAATAAGGATTGGAGAGTGGTATGGGGAGGACTAAAAATGGAATATAAACAATTGAACCTGACTGTATTGCAGAGGAATAATATGCAAAAAATGAATGGGGTGGAGGGAAAGAATTACCTAAATAACTATAGAATACAATGTGTTATCTATATACTCTAAGGCTAAAATTCAAAAGAACGGTATAAAAATATTGTACTCTCAATAATATATTTGTTTTTCACAGGGATATGGATTAGGAATTCTGGAACTACTTTCTGTGTATTCCAGGACTCAGCAAATATGTAAATATATAATATATATTTATGCCATGTCTTACATTGTTAGATAAAGGAGTTACAGATAAGGAAAGGGGGAAGACTGGAATGAACCATAGATGTAGGAATGAAATTCTAAACACTAATATGAATTCATAGGCTAGAAATTAATACGGATGTATGCATGTATCCATACATACAAAATTTCCTCACTCTGGCTGCTGGAAAGGCCTAGAAGAATTGACTTTTCAACACCGTTTGATAATAAAATAATCAGGGCCCCTTGGAGAAATGACTATTGCTAGCTTGGCTGGGGCAGGGAAAGCACAAGATGAGCCTGAAACACAAGAAAGTAAGAGTGCTCAAAAAAGTGATGTGGACATTTAAGAAGAATATAGGAGATAGCCTGAAGGGACTCCTTGATTGGCCAAATCTTGGACAATTAGAACAAGAAAATAAATAATGATTATAATGGATTATAACCCATAAATAAAATAGGAATCTATGAATCCATATTGATATGAATTAATTAAAAACAAATAAATAAATAAGTAAGTAAGTAAATAAATGGGGCAAAAGAGAAAGAACTTCCTAACTTAGAAATCCAAATAATATATCTAGAAGTAATGATGAAAATAGAAAATTGCCATTAATGGAAAAATTGAAGAAATTTGAGAAAGATAGATATATTTGATAATAGGATTGTATCAATGTTAATTTCCTGATTTTGATAAAAATACTGGGGTTATGTAAGATGTTAATATTTGTGGAATCTTGGTAAAGGGTATTCAAAAATCCTGTCTTTGTGACAATTTTGTAATTTTGAAATGATTTCAAACTGAAAATTTAAAAATTTTAAAAATTAAAAATAAAAGTATAAATTGAGTAAAACTAAACTGCACTATCAAGGGATGCATACTGGTATGATGTTAAAAATGCAAGGAAGTGATTTCTACAAAATCAAGACAGGCTGCTTTTGGAGTGAGGAAGGGGCTGTGACTGGGATGGAACACAGGGGAAGGCTCTTGGCAAAGTTCTATTTCCTGACCTGGGTAATAGTTACGAGTATTTGCCTTATGATAATTCACTGAACTATACCTTTGTTCTGTGTGCCTTTCTGTATCTGTGTTTTATTTTATGGGAAAAAAAAGGCCTGAAAAAATATGGGTATAGTATAGTATAGTGTACTATGGTATCTTATAGTATAGTGTAACATAATGCCAGTATTGTTGATAAGATTATACTACTGATATTGGTGGTCAAATGTATTGGGAAACTGAGTCAAAATCTTCTTATCCCTATCCCACACCGGTTCCTCCAAATGTTAGGTGTTTTGGTTTCCTTGGCTGCTCAAGAAAATACTGTGAAATGAGTTATGTTAAACAATGGGAATTCATTAGCTTACAGTTTTGACGCTAAAAGAAAGTCCAAATCAAGCATCATCCAGATGATTCTCCTTGAAGACTGTGGTATTCTAGGGCTGTCTGCTGGTGATCCTTGGTCCTTAGTTTGTCACATGGCAAGTCACATGGTTGCGTCTTCTGGTTTCTCTCTTCTCTTCTGGGTTCTGTTGATGTTCAGCTTCTCGCTGCCCTCTCTTGCTTTCTCTCTCTCTGTCCACATTTCATTCTCCATCAAGGCCTCCAGTAATAGGATTAAGACCCATCCTGATTGGGTTGGGCCACACCTTAACTGAAATAACCTCATCAAAAGGTCTTACTTACAAAGGGTTCACATCCAGAGGAATGGATTAGATTTAAGAACATCCTTCTCTGGGGCATATACAGTTCCAAACTACCACATGAAGCAAATGATCTCTTTGCTCTTTAAACAAAACAAAACAAAAAATAGGCCAATGACCAGGGAGCTAGCCTGTATAGTAAGGAATTTGGTCCCCAAAAAGAGATATGCTATGTTTGATTTCAATGATGAGGTAGGTTTGAGACCTGCAGATGAAATGGATTGCCATTAAGGCAAGTTGATTGGTGCAGTTTGAGGGGGCTGGCAGACTAACAACAGTTCCCCCTCCACCTCACCCCTGTCCCCAAATATCTCTTGTACTGTCTTTCATAGTCCACCTTCAGAAAGACATTAATTCCTAGTGAATTACAAACCTGGGCCCCGTGCTATTCTCTTCAACCCACCACTTATTAGGGATATAAAACTGAAAACCATGGTATAAACACTTGAAAAATCCTTTCCAGTCTTTTATGAGTGCCCATTTAAAATGCAAACAGCCCTAATAAGAGTTAAATCTTAACACATACTGACTTACATTTAAGTAGATCATTACTCAAAATATGTTGTTAGAAGTGAGAGGTCTAAAATTCAACTTGGACAAATTGCCTTTAACAAATTGTAGAAGGAATAAGAGAATGAGAAAAATCACTAGTTTACAAACTTTATTGGTAGAACTGATACAGGCAAGGCTCTCAGTGGGTACCAAGCTTTTTGAGCAAAAGTTTGTTAGGGACTGGAATATCCACAGGTCTGAATGTATTATTCCACCAAAGTAATTACCAATTACAAAATGAAAATGTTCCTCTAGAATGGAGATATCAGGTGGTCACCGGCTTAACCAAGTAACCAAACTTAGCATCACCAATTGTGGGAAAACCTGACATCATACAATTCCTGAAATAATCCCCTAAAATGTACCCAGAATCCCTTATGAAATACCCTTGCCAAAAATGTGGAAACTGAATCTAAACATAAAGTAATAATCAGACATAACCAGAATAAGACATTCAACCATACAATTGGCCTGGACTCTTCTTAAAAGAGACTAAAGAGATTTGGTAACAAGATTAAAATGCATGCAACTTGATTGCATATTGGATTGGGGAAAAAAGCTATAAAAGACAGAGGAAATTTGAATGTGAACAGCATATTAGATGATATTATGGACATATGTTAATTAAGCTTTACAATGGTATTGTGGTTATGTAGAAGAATGGCTTTATTATTAAGAGATGCATTCTGAAAAATTTATGGACGAGGTGTTGTAATATCTATAATGAAACAGCAAATGTGGGGGGAGAGAAAAAGCAAAATGTCAAAATGTTGCCAATTGGTTAATGTAGATGGTGATTCTTCCAAAGTTTCCAAAGATTTGAAAATTTCACAATAAAATCTTGGATAGCAATCTGTGCCAATAGCAAGAATAGGACTAAATAAAGTTGTGGATAGGGCTAGACCAGGTAATCATCCAACTTATTCCTGATCACAGATGTTTCCATAGTGTCCAATGCATGGAATTAAAATGAATCCTTTGTCTTACAATTTTAATGTAACTTAAAATGGTTATTTCTTTAATAAATGAAAAGGATCCATTAATATATATTTGGGCTTCCAGTAAGAGACTCTTATCACCACATAAGTAAACCTAAAATAGACTCTAACACTCAATATCTTTAATCTTTAAAATTACTAACTTGTTAGAGTGGTTCATCTATTCATTTATGCAAAATACAATCAGAAAATAATTCATGAGCACCTATTATTAGCCAGGCATGATTGTAGACATTAGAGATAGAAAAACAAATGATACAGATATGTTTCATTTCTCCAGGGACTAACCAGCCATGGGAGAGACAGAGATTAAATAAGTAACCACATTAGACAGCTGTATTATTACAAATTACGATATATGTTGTGAGGGGAGAAAACAACTCATCTTTAAGAATGTATATAGGGACTTTATTTAGATTGTGGGATTCGAGAAGCTCTTGATCAAGTGTCATTTGAGCTGAGCCCTGAGGAAAAGGAAGGAGCTAAGCTGAAGAGTAGAAGAATGAGCAAAAGAAATGAATATACAAAGGCTTGGAGGCAAAAAAAATCTTGACAAGTTCAGGAAACCAAAAAAAGTTCATCAAGGCAGAAGTCTATCTAGAGAAGGCAACATTAGTAAGATGGGACTCTCCAAAATTTAGAGGTTTGATAGAAGGAAAAAAAATCATAAAGGAGCTGAGAACAGAAAATAGAGAAAAGTAGAAGGAAAAGAGAGAGAGTATGAAATCATGGAAGTCAAGAAGAGAGAGGTTCCAGAAAGAGGAAGCAACCGTGTGAAACACTGCTGTGTGGGTGGCTTAAGGAGAGGACTGGGCAAAATGGGAGCCAATGTTGCCTTAGTAAGTCTGTCTTTCAGGTCTCTGATCCCACCTTATTCAAGAAAGCAGCTTCTTTAGCAGCATCTACATACAGACCCCTAAATCCTTACCAGTAGTGCTGGTAGCAGAGAAAATTTGTCTCCTGAAGCCTGTAGTCAGTAGCATGGTGAGAGAAGTCCAGGAATTGTCAGGTAATTATGGATGGTGGTATTGTGTGTTTCAATATCCTCCACTACCCAGCAAGAGACAGGAAACGAGAACAAAGGAAGAAGAAAAAGGAAACTTTGGCATGTTTTAAAAAATGTATCCTTAGGGGCCACCAGCTGCTATTACTCTCTTAACTTTTTTTTTTTTTTTTTTGGCTATGAAAAAAACTTTAGGAAAAAAAGGGAGTTAAAATAATCAGTTTTATTTTTAAATTAAATTGGTGATGAAAAAAGATGCGAACAAATACAAGAATTTTAATTTTCTTAGAAAGATTTCTTGTGTATTTTAAGCAATTAAAAATGTTATTGTCAAAAACTATCTTAAGAATTATTCTTTTCTTCTAGCAAAAATGTTAAAACGAAAAGTTCAAAATCTGATTTCTTTTAATTAAAGCTCCATAAATACTAATAATACATGTTTTAAGAAGTTTATTATTTGAATCTGTTTTGGAGTTCACCAAAATAGAATCATAATTTTTAGATTTATATACTAGTATTTTATGATAATTTCTGCCAAAATATTATGTAGCTCCCCATCTGTAAAATATAAATTATGATACTTACCTCATAGTAGTTGTTGCAAGGATCATGTGAGTTACGGCAAGTAAAGTCCCAAGACAGTGATTTGTACAGAATTAAATACTATTGTTAACAAGTTTTCTCATTACATTTCATTATTATTTAAAATAAAGTTAACAGGGGCCCAATTTCCCCTCTCATCAGAACAAATAAATTATTCAATAAATAAATATTGGATAAATATGTTGGATATCAGGCAACAACAGATGGTGATTCCTGAGAAACTGGCAACAAATAATATGAGCTCTGTGGGTATTCACTAGTTTACTTAGCACTGCATGCTTGTCAGGAAATTACCTGAGGCCAAGGACCAAGAATGGGAAACAACCATCCGTAGAGAAGATGTTACACAGAAGTAATAGTGCTCAGACCTCATGCAGGGCCAGGAACAGTGCTGGTTCTCTCAACTAAAAGTCAGAGACTCTGAGATTGGATAAAAAGCAGGAACAACTCTATGCTGCCTACAAGAAATCCATTTTAAATATAAAGACACAGGTAAGTTAAATGTAAAAGGATGGAAAAAGATATACCATGCTGTGATGGTTAAGTTCATGTGTCAACTTGGCCAGATGATGGTACCCAGGAGTCTGGTCAAGCAGGCACTGGCCTAACCATTACTGCAAGGACATTTGTGGCTGGTTAATAAATCATAAGGCTGGTTTATTAAATCAGCAGTCAATTGTCTGCAGCTGTGACTGATTACATTGCCAAAGGGCATGTCTTCCATAATGAGAGAAGTTAATCAGCTGGATTTAATCCAATCAGTTGAAGACTTTTAAGCGGGATAGACAGAGGACCTTCACTTCTTCAGCTAACCAATGAAGCATTTCCTGAGGAGTTCATGGAACACATTCATTGAACACGTTCATTGAATTTGCCAGTTGACTGCCTGAGGAGTTCATCGAACAAGACGTTAGAGTTGTCAGTTTGCTGCCTGCCCTGAAGAATTTGGACCTGTGTATACCTACAGTTGTGTGAGACACTTTCATAAATCTTATATTTATAGATATCTCTTGTTGATTCTGTTTCCCTAGAGAACCCTAACTAATGCACATACCAATACTAATAAAGAAAGAAAAAGTATATTTCAGAATAAAGAATATTACCAGGGATTTAAAAAAAAGATTATTTCTAAATATAGGGGTCAAAACCTCAAGAGATCAAACTTATTTGTTTATATACTTAATAACAAAGCTTCAAAATAAATGAAGAAAAAAACTAGGTACTGCAAAAAGAAACAGACAAGTCCATAATTAAATATAATATATATTATATAATATATAATAATGTATAATTATAATATATAACAATATATTCAATACCCCTCTCTCAATAATTAACAGACATAAAATCAGCAAGAAATCATGAACAACACTATCAACCAACTTGATCTAATTGACATTTATAGAACACTCCACCCAACCACAGTGGAATACACATTCTTTTCAAGTTCACAGAACACTTACAAGATAGATATATTATGGGTTACCACAAATGTCTCAATAAATTTAGAAGGATTCAAGTCATAAAATGTATGTTCTCTGACCACAATGGAATTAAAAGGATTAAACTCAAACAAAACAAAAACTCAAGTGGTACTTTAACTTCTTATTTTGCCTTACTATTTCCCATCTCAGCATATTTTTAAGATTGTCAATTGGCTTTTTGCTTCTCAGCACCACAAATTAAACCAGCAGGTGAAAAGACAAAGACTTTATGCTGTTAAAACATAAGTCAAAGAAGATGGTTTTTTGTCTATCAACCTGGAAGTGCTAGCAGAAGGCTGTGAATCAATCAGCCTTTATTCTACAACCAAGACTTTATTCTACAAGCTTCCCCCTGCTTTGTGCCTTACTCTTCTTAATTACTAGCTAAGAATGTCCAAGGAATGCAAGAGTGAGACCCCAATTCCTTTCTTATGTCTGAGAGTTGCACAGGTCATGGATAAAAGTTGAGGTCAAGGATAAAGGGAAAGGAGAGGAGAAATTTTCCACTAATGTAAAAATTCAGACATTTGTTTCTTTAAATGGTGAAAAATTATTGGTTGATGCAACTAATGCTTTCTGAGTAAAGAAAATTTTCTTTAGAGCATTTTTAGATCCTTACCTCAGGAATGAAGACTTTTCTTTCCCTGTGAAGACTAAGGAGCCAACTTTGAAATACCTTAGGATTCAACTTTGAAATCCCATAGATTTTCAAAGGTATCAAGGCCCAAAACAGATTTTAAAAAATTTTCTAGATAAAATTTCTTTATCTTTAAATTAATGTTATAAAAACTTAGAGAAAAAAATTTTTACATACAAAATTGGGTGAAATCAAGCCAAGGAGCCTCATTTTTTAAGTTAATATTAGGAGGAATAAATGAAATTATCTGTAATGCCACTTGTGCCACCTGTTTTATAATAAGTTAATTATACATACCGTATTGTACTGGCACAATAATACAGGGGCACTCTAAGAAAAAGTGTATACACACACGTACACATATACACATATACACACACGTATCTTACAATAAGTTATAGGAGCGGCTGTTTTTCACGTTACAAAAGAAAGCATTATACATTTTATTTAGATAGTTACCTTGTCTACTGAGAGGTCATGTAGCGAAGGTTCAAGACATAATACCAAGATTGGTGTGAACTGAAACACACTCTGACAAGTTGGGGAACACTAGGCAAGTCATATAATTTACCTTATTTTTACTTTCACTTGTGAAATGATGATATTAAAATTATTTAGAATATTTTTAAATTCTAATTCATTTGTGATTCTATTAAAATGTAACTAGAAGCATATTTAATACATATTAAACAAATTTCTATGGCTTTTTTTGATTTAATGTTACAATACCAAAAATATAATTTCTATGTGTGTGTATATATATATATATGTATGTATGTATATGCATATATAAAATGAATTGAGCTGGTTTAGTTCTCATTTAGTTTTCCAGTAAAATATATTGGCCATTTGCTAATTATAAGAGTAAAGTCTACAATGCTTTCCATATATTGTACACTTAAGACTATCAAACTGGTTTTATTAAAATATGATGTAGGTTACATTAAAAAAGAAAAAAGAACTAAAGTAAAAGACCTAACTGCACACATGGGGGAACTAGAGAAAGAACAGCAAACTAATTATAAAACAAACAGAAGGAAAAATATAGCAAAGATTATAGAAGAAATAAATGAAATAGAGAATTAAAAAACAATAGAAAGAATCAACAAAACCAAAAGTTCTTTGAGAAGATCGATAAAATTGGCAAACCCTTAGCTAGACTGACAAAGGAAAAAAGAGAGAAGATTCAAACAAGATCAGAAACAAGAAGGGGGCATTACTACTGACACCACAGAAATAAAAAGGATCATAAGAGGATACTATGAACAACCGTATGCCAACAAATTAGACAACTTAGATGAAATGGACAGATTCCAAGAAACACATGAATGAATGACACTGACTCCAGAAGAAACAGAAGACTTCAACAGGCCAATTATGAGTAAAGAGATTGAAACAGGCATCAAAAACCTCCCAAAGAAGAAAGCCCAGGACCAGATGGCTTCACAGGGGAATTCTACCAATCATTCCAAGAATTAATACCAATCATGTTCAAATTGTTCCAAAAAATTGAAGGAGGGAACACTAACTAACACATTCTATGAAGCCAGTATCACCCTAATACCAAAGCCAGATGAAGATAGTAGAAAAAAAGAAAATTGCAGAACAATTTCTCAAATGAATATACATGCAAAAATCTTCAACAAAATACTTGCAAATTGAATCCAAAAGCACATTAAAAGACTTATACACCATGATCAGGTGGGTTTTATCCCAAATATGTGAAGGTGGCTCAACACAAGAAAATCAATTAATGTAATACACCACATTAACAAATCAAAGGGGGAAAACCATGTGATCATCTCAATTGATGCAGAAAAGTTATTTGACAAAACCCAGCATTCTTTCTTGATAAAAACATGTTGAAAGATAGGGATAGAAGAAAACTTCCTCAACATGATAAAGGGCATATATAAAAAACCCATAGCTAATATTGTACTCAGTGGTGAGACTGAAAGCTTTCCCTCTAAGATCTGGAACAAGAAAAGGATAGCTACTGTCACTACTGTCTCCACTGTTAATATCCAAAATATAAAAAGAAATTCTACAACTCAAAAACAAAAAGACAAACACTCAATTTAAAAATGGCCAAAAGACTTGAATAAACAGTTCTCCAAAGAGGAAATACAAATGGCTAAAAAGCACAAGAAAAGATGCTCAGCATCACTAGCTATCTGGGAAATGCAAGTCAAAACCACATTGACATATTTCACTAAAATGGCAACTATTAAAAAAATAGGAAACTACAAGTGTTGGAAAGGATGTGGAGAAATAGGAACACTCATTCACTGCTGGTGGGAATGTAAAATGGTGCAATTGTTGTGGAAGACAGTTTGGCAGTTCCTCAGGAAGCTAAGTATAGAATTGCCATATGATCCAGCAATCCATCTGCTAGGTATATACCCAGAAGAACTGAAAGCAGGGACTCGAACAGACATTTACACACTGATGTTCATAGCGGCCTTAATCACAATTGCCAAAAGACGGAAGCAAACCAAGTGTCCATCAACTTATTAATGGATTTTAAAAATGTGGTATATACGTATAATGGAATATTATTCAGTTTTGGAAGAATGAGTCCTGATGCATGCAACAACATGGATGAACCTTGAGGACATTATGGTGAGTGAAATAAACCAGACAAAAAAGGACAAATATTGTATGCTCTTTCGAATATGAACTAATTATAAGAAGCAAACTCATAGAGTTAAAATTTAGAATATAGGTTACCAGGAGATAGCATGAGGTTAGACAATGGGAAGCTGATGCTTAATTTGTGCAGAATTTTTAATTAGGTTTATTAGAAGTGCTTGGAAATGGATAGAGGTGATGGTAGCACATTATCATGAGTGCAATTAACAGCGCTGAATTACGTGTGATTGCGGTTGAAAGGGAAAGTGTAGGATCATGTACGTCACTAGAAGGAAAGCTAGAGGATAAAACATGGGATTGTATAACACAGTGAACCCTGTTGTGGACAATGATTGTGCCTAATAGTACAAATATAAGAATGTCCTTTCATGAATTATAACAAATATATGACACTATTACATGCTGTTAATAGAGTGGTAAATGAAGAAAATGCACCTAATGGAAACTATAGACTATAGTTAATAATAATATTTTAATATTCTTTCAGTCATAACAAAGGTAACACACCAATGCTAAGTGTCAATAATAGGAGGGTGTAAGAGGTATGGGGTTTTTCTTTTTAGAGTAATGAACATGTTCTAATATTGATTGTGCTGATGAATGCACAACTCTGATTATACTGTGAGACACTGATTGTACACACTGGATAGATTTGTATGGGGTGTGAACATGTGTCAATATAACTTTTTAAAAATAAAGCTCAGAATAAAATATGAAAACAAAATGATGTAGGCTGTTTCCATTCTTCTCAGTGGCTCTCTCTCCATGAACATTGCATCTCACACCCCCACCCCAGAGAACAAACCTCAAAGTCTTAGCCTACTAATAAAAATATTACAGAAGAGGGATGTTGGCTAGGACCTTGATTCTAGTGGTTATTACTACGCCTTAATAATTTTTCAGAGGAATGCTTCATTTAGATTACTTTTATATACCAAGTCACAACAAGATGATAGATATTTTCATTTGTCATTTATTGATTATACCTTTAATTTTTATGGAAAGCTGTTTACCATGCCTTTGGCATGTAGACTTGTTAAACTGTAATTCTTCCAAGTTGGGCATGTGTCACTGTGTACAATTTCATTGAGGGGAATAGGAAATTGTTTGGCATTCAAGTTTTTCCACAGATTACAAAGTGTAGAAGAGCCTAGCAGATTTGGAGGAAACCCAGTTTACTTTTGCTTTCATGTCCCCAGAAAATTTCCAATCAATACTTAGCATTAATGTTTTAATTGAGAATTAACATCACCGTAATTGGAAGTGAGGATCAGCATCCTGAAGTTTAGGAGAGGACTTTGGTTGGGGAGGTCATTACACTAGGGAGTGCAAACACTGGAAAGGGAAAACAAATTATTTGTTTCCTTGGTCAAGGACACACAGTAAGCACTTGAATTGGTGGTCAACTGTGATTTGCTTCCTCAGCCAGCAACTCTGGCAACACTTTGGATTTATAGCAGAGTATACAAGTAGCAGGGACTTTGAAAGCAAAGGATAAAAGAACCCAGGAAAAGGTTACTAGTCCTTAAAGATTTGTTCCTCATTTCAAGGACTTAAGAGATTTTCCCCAGTCTAAAAGCAGACTGCACTCGTGTTGCTATACTCAGTATGCTCCCCAGCTGCTCTTCCTAAATAATTACTCCTTGAGGAAACCAATGACATTTGAGCCTGTATTATCAACAATCCTTTATTTTCTGTCTGGGAATTTCAAACCAATATCCTCCCAGCACGATCAATGTAGACAGGTTTGCTTTCCATTTTGGTAAAAATAAAATTTTAAAATATTGTATTTTGCTTTCTTTTTACTTCCAATGTTTTGAAATTTTCAATCGAATTCTCCAGAATAGACAAAAAGAAAAACGTCCTCCTGGCATTCCCCACCCCCCAATAGACCCTAAAGCACTTCCACCTCTGGCTAGTCCTTCCAAGGCAGGAGTGTCCAGGCCAGAAGCAGCTCCTCAGTTGAACAGAGGGAATTCAGGGGAAGGGGAATTTCTGTAGGAATCCTCAGATCCACAAAGGAGTTCCACTTTTTCTTTTCATCTTTCACTGAAAGAAGAAAACCCTGCTCAGAAAGAGTACCCACTGTGCCCTGATACCCTACAGGTCGCCGAAGCCAAGAGAGGACCCTGCCAGCGAGGCGCCTTCTGCCCTGTCCCGCAGACCACAGTCCCCGACCTTCACCCCATTGTCTGTGCGAAGTGCAGAATTGGAGGGCAAAGTTGCGGCCTCAGCATCATTCTCCACGCCCTGTGGGGACATCTGCTCCTTCCTAGGGCTGGAGGAAGGGCTCTTGTTGAAGCAGAGTTTGAAAAGTCCTAGCACTGTTATGGTCAAAATAACCAACACTACTACTGCTATGCTCACAAGTATGACGACCACGGTGGAGGAGTCGAAACCCTGGGAAATGGCACTGGAAGACGTGGAGTTAAACTTGGGAATCACACTCTCTGAAGGGGTGGTGGTGGCCTTGGACTTGGCTTGAGGGGACATCTGAAGGGTAGATATCGTGCTCTGGGCTCCCCGCTGAGGAATCTCGGGAACAGCTGTTACTAAACTGCCTTGTCCAAGGATATGGGGTATGTCTTCTGGATTCTCATGAACACTGGGTGCCCATGTTTTCTTCGACAGGGGACTGGCTGCAGTGGTGGGTGGGCGCCTGGTGGCCACCTTCGTCCCCCCAGGGGCCTGCTGTCCTTCCCCATGGGTTACACAGGAGCGTCCGTCCTTACCCAGCTCAAAGCCCACCACACACTCACAGGCAAAACTTCCCAAGTCATCTAGGCAGTTAGAGAGCTCAGCGCATTTGCCAGCACGGAGGTACCTGCCGGGGCAGGGACAGAGCACGCCTCCGGAGGGTATTCCGTCCCAGCGCGCGCCGGCCTCGTCCGCGATGCAGGTGGCCGAGATGGAGAGCTGCCCGGGGCAGAGCGCACTCACCTTGGTCCCCGGGGGGCTGAAGTCCAGCGCGGCGCTATGTAACTGGAAGGGCGCGCGGTAATTCAAATTGGAGGCGGCCCCAGGGCGCGGCGCGGGGCACAAGCCGTCAAACTCATACTTGCACAGGTAGCCGTCGGCGCGCAGGTAGCATCTCATTTCCTTCCAGCCTGTGGGTTCTATCCCTCCGGTAGCCAGGAGACCCGCGCAACTCCTGGAGGTGCAGGAGCGTTGGGGCTCCTCCGCCCACTGCAGCGTCTCGCTTTCCGTCCCGCCGCCGTCGGGGTACAGCCAGGAGAAACCCCGCAGCAGTTCGTTCTCCTGGGTGCAGTGGGATTTTGTGCGTTCTAGCGCAACCCAGAACACAAGGTCTTTGGAGCCTCCTCCGGGCCCCGGACCCGCCCGCAGGAGAGCGAGCACTGCGCGGAGCTCAGCGCCTCCGCGCACAGTGCTGAGCGCCCCGCCGCGCAGATTGCAGGCCTCCTGGGCCGCCAGACGCTTGATGGTAGCGTGGTGCAGGCTGTAGCAGGCTCCCGAGGCCGAGCATCCGGCGCGGTCGGCTGTGGGGTGCTCGCTAAGGCCCGGCTCAGGGCAGAGCGCCTGCCAGAGGAGGCACAGGGCGAGGGCGGGCCTCATCTTGGAGGCCCCTTAGCTATTCCCCGCTTGGGTCTGTCCCGCCTGAGGGCGCGGAGCTGTCTCCCGAGTGCGGTCACCGCCCCTTACAGCTGGCTTCATCCCGCCCTCGCTCCCGCCGGCTCCCCCAGGCGCCAAGAATCATCCCCGGTCTCAGGCAGCCAACAGTTTCCCTTCGGCCGTCACAGGAAATGTGTCCGGAGCTCTGCCAGGCCCTGCATAGCCCTGATTTATTCTGGGGTCAGAAACACAGCCGGCGCCCGCAGCACCGGGAACATAGTGGACCAGAAGGTCAAACACCCTACTTAGAGCAGGAGAAAAAGAGAGAAACTCGCTGCTTGGATGAAGTGGATCATTTTCCCCGCTCATGGCTTCAATGAGGGGAGTTTCAGGACCTCAGATCCCAGAACACATTGGTGAACACTGGCAGGAAGGACTGGAGAAAACGCACTTGCTTGTAGTTGTGAGTGTCAGCCAACTCCCGTCCATTGTGTTTCTGTTCCGAATCGTGGAGCTGGCGTCAGAACAATTTGTAGACGGTTCCAGTTTAGAGCAGTTCTGCGACAGTGGGAAAAAAAAAATCTTATGAGAGATCTAAGCCTCTCCCTTCACCACCAGAGGCAGTATTATTTAATCACGGATCTCGTTCTCAGTTCTGTTCCTCTCTTCTGTCAAAGGAGACTGGTGAGCTAATTGCTAGTCAAACAATTTGGACTTCCCTTAAGGATTTTAAACAGGAAATTCTGCTCTTCCGCCAGCCCTTGCTTTAAAAGTTTATTTCTCACTTCCTTTTGTTTCTCTTTGAAGGGGCCCTTATTGTTTTACTGAGGAAAGGAAATGCTTTGCTCTCCAGAACATTCCTGTTAGAACTAAATGAAAATAATGGCCTTAGAATTGCATTGTTGGGTGTTAGGTTTCCTTTCTTTAAGCTTATAGTTTATATACAAATGAGTTTGTGGCCTAATTTATGTTAGAGAACAGTTTCCTTATATGTGATTTTTTACCTTTGAACTATGTTAATATCATTTCCCCCAATGAGTAAGTGCTAATATTTATAGCAGTAAGTTGTAAAAGTCCCCTTTAAAGAACTTAGAGTTCAGCATCCTTAAGAAATTAAAATATTTATTACATTATAATGCATATTGTATACTGTAAATAAACAAACTTAATTTGAAAGATGGGTGAGTCAGTTTCTTCAGAGTTCCAACGTGTACTTAGTTTTAATATAAGCACATCAACCCAAGTGACTGTGGGGAGAAATTAAAGACAAGTAAAAGAAGGAAAGGTTAACATCTGCACTGTCTATGAAAGGATTTTCTTGTTAGTGACTTAATTTTACATCAGTTTTGGAAATACATTATCTATTTTGTTCACAATGACCAGATATGTTGCAACAAGAAATACTTCAAGTTTCACCTAAGCCCTCTTAAAGACGCATGATGCTTTTAAATATCTATAAACAGAATGAAAATTAAAAGTGCATGCCACACTTTTAAACTCACTCAGTTGTACAGAATTGGACTGTGCAGATTAATGAGGGGTGGGAAGAAAGGTTACAGGGTCACATCTATATGTTCCCACCTCATTTTTTACCATTACTCTCACTCACTCTTTTTTTCGTCTTCAAAATCCATGAAGATAAACAAAAGATAGTAAACATCATGAATCATTCCCACAGATATCTTACTTTTGCTGACTGTGGAGTTTTGGAGCAGGTTATCTCTTCTACCATTGTTGTTTCCAAATTTAAAGGATACTCATTAGTCCTTCACTTTAGATGCAAGAGGGTACCTTAAACATGGCTTTATATTAAAATTAAGTAACAATGTCTTGGTGAGAAACAAACATGAAAATCCAGGAATCTAATTTAATGGATTTTAAAAATGCTTGCTCACTTGGGCCAACTCTATATACCTTTGCAGTCTTATTACTGTGCATTTGTACAAGTGTTTATGTTGCAATACATATTTTAGTAAAGCCTTTTAATAACTTAAGTAGTTAATGGAAATTTTTTAGATACTTTTAAAATCACTTGGGATGTGGCGAGGTTTCCAGGATAAGAAAGAATGAATGACCCAAAGCCTATAGTAAATGTATGATCTCCCTGCCTGGCATTCTGTCTAAGGTGGGATATTAGCAGAGAAGAATGTAAGGGACCTAATGATTATATATCATACTCCTTGCCATGCATGGAATGATGTGATGGAGGAAGAGTCTGAAAAATAAATTAACTCAAAGTAAGACATATATCATTTTGTAATTAATTGCTCTGTATTGATCTAAATACCAATAATATTTTGAAATGTATATCTGGAAAAACTGGAAACGGAGGATTTTTTTTTATTAGTAAATAATTTATCAAGATCACAGTGGGATATAATTTTACCACTGGGTTGCAAATATTTAGAAATCTGACAAAGTGTGGGTCCACAGGCTCTTTTATATGTTACAGATGAGAGCAATCACTTTGGCAAAGTATGTCATTTTTTCCTAAAATTGAACACTTCCATACCCTATAACTCAGCACTTCCATTATACTAAGTATATACTCGAGAGAAACTCTTGTGTGTGTACAATAGGAGAGACATAAAGGATGTTTATAGTAGCACTAATATCTTACATACTAAACACTCAGAATCAAATAAAATGCTTGGAAAAATCATGAGAAAATAACATGAACCAAGAGCTATAACTTATCTAATTCTGAGCAGCTGAGTTCTAAAATGTAAAATAAAAATAAAACCAAGGTGTTAGTTACATTTCCAAAATACATTCTCAATATATTTTCTTTTAATGCACACATTCTTTGGCAGGCACTGTATCTCTAAATTTAAGCCAATTATTATTCTGAAAAAGTTGACTAAATAAATATTTTCTGTTTCTAGACTTTCCAGATAATCTGTACATTATTGGTAAGAATCATGTATAGTATTTTTTTTGTTATTTCATTTACACAAGGCTACCCAAGGAACTATAGAGAATGATAAAGGAAAGTGAATTTAGTCCAAGATTTTCAATTTGATTTTAATTTAAAGTACCAGAAACAAGTAAAAAGAGGGTGTGAAGCGAGTTGCTATATGGTGCATCATGGAAACACAGGCTCAGGCACAACAGAAACATTCAGTATATGATCACTTTATTACTTACACAGAACAAAGGGTCCAAAACAGCAGAAGAAGAGATCCCATCCGGGCCCATCTCCCAGGGAGGCCAACTGCTCAGGTCAGGGTGGATGGATGGCAGCTCAGAACGCCCCACTTTGTGTTAGAGGGGAGAGACCGATCTGTGCTGCCAAGGGTGGGGTATTTATACAACCCTGGGGGAGGGGGCCCTGCCACTGAGAGTTCCCACCCTGATAAGCAACTGGGCTGCTTGATTCAGGTTTCTAGGTTCAAAGCATGGTCAGTCCCATTCATTAGACTTAGCATCTGGGCTTGGAATGGAAGCAGACTGAAACAATAGGAAAGGAGGGGGGTTGAGGAGGCAAGCACTGGGAGATGGTCACTGAGAAAGCTGAGAATATGTCTGTGACTACCCCAGGATGGGGAAAGATCAACTTTTTTTCTAACCATATCCCAAGCAATCTTATAAATACATAAAGCTGATCATAATCATCACTGAATAAATCCTGTCATTGCTGGAAAAAAACAGTATCTGGTCTTAGCATACTTCTGATTTCACATAAGATATATAGAACTACCTCAGAGGAAATTGAAAAGGCAGAGAACATTCCATTAGGAGAACATGGCCTTCAGAAGCTAATTTATAGAGTTGAGGATAAGAATTATGAAGATCCACAGTCTTTTAGAGCTGGACTGGATTTAAGAAAAATGATTGACATTTTTATATTTTATTGAGAAATTTAAAAATTCGATGTCACAGGTGTCCCTGAAGTGCTTAATCAATATTAAAATCTGGTGACTCCATTTGTTGAAAACACAACTGCTAATCTTCCTTATATGCATGTTCTAATCAGGTTGTATGGTTTGACTCAACCCAACAGATCATATAGGCACATAACATAGCAAATTCATATGCACCCTATAAATTGATGGAGACTTCTTTTATGTGGCGTGTTTAAGACATCTACATACATACATTTATATGCAATCAGTCATTCAGAAATTTATGTCACAATGATAAGTAGTCCTCTGGTTTAGCGATCAACATGATTAAATATATAAAATAAAAAACTTTATATTAAACTTTCAGCTCCTTCATTTAAAATGCCCTCTAAGCAGAAAAAGTGTTGATTGTATCCTGTGTACTCTGGAGGTAATATCAAAAAATATTTCCTATTGGCCATTACAGAATTAGTACACTTCCCTTTTGCATTGCCAAAACCACAGCAGCCAGGAGATTCTACCACATCAGGATTTGTTTCAATCTCTCTTTCTCTTCTTCCAGCATGGCTCATTCTCTTCTGCTTCCTGTGGGCTTACTCCAAATGCCCTTGAACAAAGGTCACTAGCAGTTCTCATGTCACACCCTTATAACAGTCTGCTAAAGAAGGAGAGTCTTTTCTTTTAGCTCTAATAAGAATATCCCAAGTCATTTGCTTGTCATTGGCCCAGTTACTCTAGGCCAAGAGAGGACCCAACGATTAGCTGAACTTAAGAGGCAGGATCTGCACCCAAAGAATATGTAAGGTGTATTTAATTCTAACTGACACAGACCCAGTTTTATGCTTTCACTTTGATCATCCTCATCAGGTGCTATCATAATTCACCTATGTCTTTCTCTTGTTCTGCCTACATCATTCTGGGCCCCATGGAATCCATCCTTCACAGTCATTAAGGCAATCTTTAAAAGCCTTGCTCTGACTGGGTCTCTCTTCTCTGTAAAACCCCTGTAATAATTTTGCATTGTTCTTAAAATAAAGCTCGAAATGCTTAATGAAACCTATAAGACCCTGGCTCCTATGCCCCTTTCCTGCTTTTTCTTGTCCCTCCTGTCACTGCTCAATTGCCTGTGACTCAGTGAGGTGTTCCAGGCGACCCAATCTGCTTTATCCCTCCAACCATGCCTCCCTCCCCAGTCTTCTTCTGTGACATTAACCTATTTCGTTTTGTTCATAGCAGTTATTACTCTCTGAAATTTTCTCATTCATTTATTTGTTTGATTGTCCCACTCAATGTAAGCTCCATAAAAACTGGGAGAACTTGTCAAATAAATAAATGATTATGTGAAAGGATCTTCTGTCACTCACCCCCTTGTTCATTATGCTGCAGCCACACTGGCTTCTTCTCTGTCCCTCCAAAGCACCTAGTTTCTTACATAATGTCCCTTTGCCTAAAACATTCCTCTCTTGTCCACTGGATTGCTTTTTGTTGTTAATTACATTTTTTAATTGTGAAGTATAATGTACATACAAAAAGTAAAGTACCTAAAATACTTATAAACAGTTTACCAAACCTCCATGCAGCCACCATAAGGCCAGTTTATAATTCCAACTTCTTCGGGGCATCTCCTCCCTGTACTGTTCACTTCCAAGACAACTACCCTGGAAGCAGTTTCCTGGAATTGGTAAGGGTAGGTTTGCTTTATGCTCACCCTGATCTTGAGGATGTGGCTCAGTATAATGGTAGGAGGGTCTCCTTGTGGGGGAGGATGTGTTTAGACAATTGCTTCTCTCTTCCCTTGAGGACAGCAAAAGAGAAGTTCAAGATCATCAGAACTGGAGAACGCCTACGGGCAAAAGCAGCCTCAGTGCTTGGTTTAGGTCTCTGTGTTCCTTCTTCCCATTACATTTTGACCTGGATATTTGCATACATACATACATACATACATACACACAAACACACCACACACGCGCAAATGCAGTTCATCTTCATTATTCTCAGATTTCATGTTTTGTGAGTTTGCCTACTTGCTAAAATTTATTTCTAACCCCCAAATCCATACTTATGGCCTTTTCTGGTTATTTGTGGACATGGGCAGAGTGGCAAAACATTTGCTGCATGTGCTTCCAGTTGAAGTCGAACAAGATGATGTTGTCCCTTCTTGTTTCAGCTCTCATACTATACACAAGTGTCCTTTTTGTGGTGTATTTAGTGCCACATTTTTCATGTTTCTGCTTTTGGTTGGTGATTTTGCTGTTTAAAATGGCCCTCAAGTGTAGTGGTGTGGGGATCCAGGGTCCAGCTCCCTCCCCTCCATAGTGATTTCACATAGCAACCTGCTTGACCTGGACAGATATTGAAAGTCATTAGCCCTCCCCAGGGGAGGAAAAAATGTATTGTAAATAAAGCATTGGATCTCCCCTCCCCTGATCATGCTGATAACAGATCTCCATACTCTGTGTCACAAGACCCTGCAGAGACTGTTCTCGCACCTTCTTTGTCCTTACCCTTATAAACCACCCCCTGGCACCTTCTGCTTTTGCTGAGTGCTAGCTTCCATCTTTCTGGGCCGGCTGCTGCCATGGAACCATATCTCCTGTAAGTAAGTCCCATTAAACTCATGTCTAACTCTGTGTCTGGAGTGTTCTTTGGTTTTGGGGCTAAGCTGGGTTGGAACAAGTGGTGAAGTGCTGTCTAGTGTTCTTAAGTGCAAGGAGAATGTGTTGTGCCTTAGGAAGAAAATACGTGTGTTAGATAAGCTTCAATCAGGCATAAGCTATAGTATGCTGGTAATTAGTTCAGTGTTAATAAATCAACCATATATAAAGAAGGTGTTGTGCTGGTTTGAATGTATTATGTCCCCCAAAATGCCATTATCTTTGATGCAATTTTGTGTGAGCAGATGTGTTAGTGTTGATGAGATTGTAATTCTTTGAGTGTTTCCATGGAGACACAACCCACCCGACTATAGGTGATAACTCTGATTAGATTATTTCCATGGAGGTGTGGCCCCACCCATTCAGCATGGGCCTTGATTAGTTTGCTAGAACACTATACAAGCTCAGACAGAAGGAGTGAGTGTGCTATAGCCAGAAAAGACACTTGGAAGAACACACAGGAGCTGAGAGAAGAACTGCAGATGAGACACAGTTTGAAGATGGCCCTTGAAAACAGACTTTTGCTCTGGAGAAGCTAAGAGAGGATGAACACCCCAAGAGCAACTAAGAGTGACGTTTTTGAAGAACTGCAGCCTAGAGAGGAATGTCCTGGGAGAAAGCCATTTTGAAACCGGAACTTTGGAGCAGACGCCAGCCATGTGCCTTCCCAGCTAACAGAGGTTTTCCCGGCACTATTGGCCTTCTTTCAGTGAAGGTACCTGATTGCTGATGACTTACCTTGAACACTTTATGGCCTTAAGACTGTAACTGTGTAACCAAATAAACCCCCTTTTATAAAAAGCCAATCCATCTCTGGTGTTTTGCATTCCGGCAGCATTAGCAAACCAGAACAGGTGTCTTTAAACAGAAACACATGCAAAGCAAGGTTATGCATTGATCAGTTGATGAAAATGTTGTGACCAAGGACTCGCAGGATCCTAACCCTGTATTTTCCCTAGAAGGAATGGTTCAGTATTCACTAATTCAGATTTCTTGGTGATTTTTTAGAACAAAACTAGAACAAATAAGAATTGACTCCCTTTCGATATATATGTGCACACAAATGAGCCCATAAACATGTGTGTGCATACAAATGTATATACATGTATATATATGTACGTGTATATGTATATTTCATTTTTCTTTGTTGTCCTCAACTAGAGGGTTGGTTTCTTAATTTGGGTTCCCCCAAAAGCAGACCCTGATACAAAGATTTGGGTGCAAGTAATTTATTTGGAGATGAGCCCAGAAAGCATTGAGAGGGAGTAGGGTTATGAGAAAGCTGTTGGAAACTAGGGCCCAAGCCTTTTGGGAACCCTCTGAGAGACTACGAAGCTTGACTCCATACATCCCACTAAGGGGTGGTGAAGCTGAGGTATTATTTAGAAGCCCCTGTCCCTCACCCAGGTAGCTCCAGCATACTTGGCCTTAGGCAATTCCAGCAGTCCCCTGCATAGCTCAAGCTCACTGTAGTGACTGAAGGCACAGAAATACCAAGGATGTATGTAGCATTCACTACAGGTAATCTCAATAATTTAGCCTGCCATATTCTCATCATCCTTAAGATTTTAGCTTAAATATTCTCTCCCTTAACCCCAAAGTATAGATCAGGCCTCTCCACTTTATTTGATCTCATGGTTCTCTGCACATTTATCTTCTTAGTACTCACCACAAATGTAATATACAGTTACTTGTGTGATTTAACATCTGTGTCCTTGCTACCTTGCTGCTCAAATGTCAACAACATTGGCATTAAAAGGGAGTATATTAGAAATGCAGAATCTAAGCCCTACCCCAGACACACTGAATCAGAACTTGCATATTAACAAGATCTCCAGGTGATATGCATGCATATTAAAAGTGTGAGAAGCACTGCACTACTAGTCCATTTTCTTGAAGACAGCAGTTGTGTTTGTCTTCAGCATTTATCCCAGGTCCCTAAGTAATGCAGCTGGTATATAGTGAATATTCAAGAAATAACTGTTGACTGGATACACATTTATATGCACACAGTGCACGTGTGCTTGCACACACATACACAATATACACAAATATGATAAATACCATATGTTAGTTATTGAACACATGGGATTTTCTCTTTGTCAAGAAACAGAATACTTATCTATGGGGCCAGAAGTGTTCTGCCTCCTAATACTTTAAGATCTGTTTTTGAGAAACTCTTCTAACAAAGTGGGCAACATTTTCTTTTTAAGGTTTTTGGACAGTCAACCATGCCTAATCCAACTGTGGCTTCACGCTATGACCTGGTCTTGGAAGATTTGTATGGTGAGTGTACTTTGATCCTCAGAGCATGCCATAGGTCTTAGTTATGCCTTTTCTATTGATGCCTATAGAATTTCCACTTCACAGAGCTGGAAGAGGGAGGAAAACAATCACTGCTACTTAAATCCAAATCCTATTAGTCTTATCTGCTATCACTTTGTAAGTACTAGGGATAATCAGCAATTACCTTAGCATTTACCTTGTAGAGGCAGTTGAAACCTTGAAACTGTTATTAGCCTGACAATATCAGACTCATTAAAAGGACTATTTATCTGATAAATTCACACACTCCACATAACAGACTCTATATTGTCTTGTATATTCCAGATAGACAAGTAAATTCTTACTGTTATTCTTACTACAATAGGGCATTTCAAATCTGATACATTCAGGGGGGTTTTGATTGATCTTCAGATTAAGCACCAGGAATTTTGGGTTGAAAACAGGATTGATTTAAGCTAAACTATTCAATGAAATTGGATGCCATAAATTCTTTTGGTATAATGTCTCTTTGTTCTGTACTGAATTAACATAACATGATACAATTTATTATGGTGAGGAAAGAGGGAAAAGTGCTGCTTGCTAAATATGCTGTAATTATTACATATATCTATGAAAGACTGAAGATTTGATTCTGTTGTTAAACTGCATCTTTTGTGAATGGTTTTACCTTGAGTTTGAACTTTACAGTTTATTGACAGATTGTAATACTTTGGACCGACTTGTTTTAATACCTCATACTTAGTATAATAATTCACAATTTTGAACAGTATTTGTGAATATGTCATTATTTAGTAACCCTTCCCCATCCACTCTCTATGTAATTGAATAGGTAGTAACTGGGAATGAGGTTTTATTCGGGAATCCTTTAGAGAATTGTAGTTTCCCTAGTCTTCTATTTAACATGATCACCCTGAATCACAGGAGATGGAGGTGGAGAAGAAGAGGTGGAATGTCTTGAATCACTGCAGTGTTCTTGGAAGAGTATCTAAACCTGCATTCATGGTGGAGGGCAGGGTGATATATGGGGAAGGCATGGGGTGCCTCTTACGGGCTTTGGATCCTCTGTCCCAAGGCACTGAAAACCAGCAGAACTGCCATTTTTTCACAAAGACTCTCATCCAAGGAAAGAGCTGTGTTAATCTCTGCTCACTCACTCCTGGGGCATCCTTTGAGGAATAGGAAGATGGTGGAGAAGGCTGATTTTAGTGCACAGAAGTCTTTACCAGCAGAGCAGGAAATCCTTTCACTCTCTGTATCAAGGGAATTCAGAAAAGGCTCCATGTGGCCCCTTTGTTAAAGGACAGACACAGGGTGACTTTGCTACACCTAGGACTCAACCCAGAGGTGTTGAATCCTTTTCTGACTCTCCCTTCCTATTGCAGAATAAGCTTTGTCTTTTAGGATGACTAAGTTTAAAGAAAAGAACTCGATTTGCTAGTCTCCGGCAATAAATTACTTCTACTTATGCTATTTTTCAGCCTTTAATGAACTTTCCCTGTCTTTTCTCTCCAAACCTTTTCTACCTGGGAAATTCTATTAATTTTTATAGTTGATACTACCAGGATTTAAGGTACAATAGGAATACTTTAATCCATCAGGAGGGAAAGTCAGAGCAGTGATAAAGTCAGAATGGATTTATTATCCAACCAGACCTTCTCTCCTCCAGCGCTTCAATGAAATGCTTGGCTTTAAACATGCCAGTATCGTCGAAGGAATCCACAGGCTGGGTGGCCACCCACTGTGCCTAGCAGAGCTCAGTAGGTGCCCAATGAGGACTTTGCAATTTGAATCTGAGTACAACTTTAAATTAATGCTAAGATAAGGCATATCCCTGTAGCCTGTAATGTAGCAGTCCCCAGGGATGTGAGCTTGGAGAAAGAATCTAGTTACCCAGGTCTGAGTCACTGATGCCTCCCTTCTCCATCTCTTATATCTAGTTAGACATCAAACCCAGTTAGATTTTCTCTTACACTCCAAAATATTGACTATCAGTGACTGTCTTGCTCATGGAGACAGCGTCTGTGATGTACCCAAAGCATTAAAGACAAGGGAACTGAAATGGAGGATTCATTCCTTCCTTCATTCAACAAATATTAAGTTCCTACCATGCCCTTGGAACTTAACCATATTGGGGATGGAGTGATAAATAAAATAGAAACATCTCCCTGTTTTAAATGAGCTTGTGGTTTAATGAAAAACAGTAAGTAAATTAACAGATGAATAGTCACAAAGTGTGATAAGTGCTATGAAGGAAAGTAACAGGGAACTAGGAAAAGAGAATTACAAAGAGCATTCACTCAGACTCTTTGGTCTGGGAAGGGTGAGGATGTATCAGTTAAGCTTAGATCCAAGGGTAAGCAGTTATCCTGAGAGTATAAACAGAATCAAATACTATTGGGAGAGTGAAAAGGGTAGCTTAGTATCTAGTCTGCACCCCAGGTGAATGTTAGGGCTCCCTTTTCAGGGGTATTGGAGTGAGTTTGACAATATTGCAGGTGGCACCTGCTTTTCACTTTTATGCAGTGAATCACTTACAGTCAATTGAGCCTGAGAGATCTGTTTGAAGTTTGACCTACAGTCACAGCGTTTATATAGGTTCTCTAATGGGGTTTTCTAGCACCAAAGCATCCTGCCCACAGACAGAAATTTCATCATTTCATGCCAAGATTACATAAACTGCCTATTTCACATTGAGGCCTATCCTAGATTGCCAGAGCTACTATGACAAATACCACACACTGGGAGACTTAAGCAGCAAGACTTTATGGTTTAATGGGTTTGGAGGCTAGAAGTCCAAAATCAAGGTATTGACAGGCCATGCTTTCTCCTGGAGTCTGAAGTGTTCTGGTGCTGAATTGCCACAATCTTTGGGGTCCCTTGGCTTGCAACTCTGCCTCCATCACATAGTGATCTGCCTCATTCTCTGCTCTCTGGCTTCTTCTCATTCTGGCGTCTACTGATTGACTGTGTCTGAAGTTCGTCTGCCTTATAAGGACTCCAGTCACATGGATTAAACCTCCCCCCCCACCCCCATCGTGATTCAGCTAGGCCTCATCTAAATAGGCTCTTCAAAAATCCTATTTGCAATGAGTCCACATCGTCACTGACAATAACATCTTATATCTTCAAAGTTCCTATTTACAAATGGGCTCATACCCACAAGAAAGCAGATTGAGACTTGAACATGTCTTTTGTAGGGGAACATGATTCAATCACCCCAAAAGGCCCTTTTTTCAAAGGAAAAACCACAGATATTGCTGAATCTTCCTTTTTTCTCTCTTCCATGAACAACTGGCCACAACATCTTGGTTCTGTCCCACACATGCCTCTTGAATGTATCTTTTGTACTCTTTCTCAGCGCTAAGACACCTAGACTCTTTTTTTTTTTTTTTTTTTAAATCATCATTTTATTGAGATATATTCACATACCACGCAGTCATACAAAACAAATTGTACTTTCGATTGTTTACAGTACCATTACATAGTTGTACATTCATCACCTAAATCAATCCCTGACACCTTCATTAGCACACACACAAAAATAACAAGAATAATAATTAGAGTGAAAAAGAGCAATTGAAGTAAAAAAGAACACTGGGTACCTTTGTCTGTTTGTTTCCTTCCCCTACTTTTCTACACATCCATCCATAAACTAGACAAAGTGGTGTTTGGTCCTTATGGCTTTCCCAATCCCATTGTCACCCCTCATAAGCTACATTTTTATACAACTGTCTTCGAGATTCATGGGTTCTGGGTTGTAGTTTGATAGTTTCAGGTATCCACCACCAGCTACCCCAATTCTTTAGAACCTAAAAAGGGTTGTCTAAAGTGTGCATAAGAGTGCCCACCAGAGTGACCTCTCGGCTCCTTTTGGAATCTCTCTGCCACTGAAGCTTATTTCATTTCCTTTCGCATCCCCCTTTTGGTCAAGAAGATGTTCTCCGTCCCACGGTGCCAGGTCTACATTCCTCCCTGGGAGTCATATTCCACGTTGCCAGGGAGATTCACTTCCCTGGGTGTCTGATCCCACGTAGGGGGGAGGGCAGTGATTTCACCTTTCAAGTTGGCTTAGCCAGAGAGAGAGGGCCACATCTGAGCAACAAAGAGGCATTCAGGAGGAGACTCTTAGGCACAAATACAGGGAGGCCTAGCCTCTCCTTTGCAGCAACCGTCTTCCCAAGGGTAAAACTTATGGTAGAGGGCTCAACCCATCAAACCACCAGTCCCCTATGTCTGTGGTCATGTTAGCAACCATGGAGGTGGGGTAGGCGAATACCCCTGCATTCTCCACAGGCTCCTCAAGGGGGCACTACATCTTTTTTTTTTTTTTTTTTTTCCCCTTGTTTGTCTTTTTTCTTTTTTTTTTTTTTTTTTTTTTTTTTTTAACTTTCCCTTCTTTTTTCAAATCACCTGTATGAAAAAAAAAGTTAAAAAGAAAACAAACATACAATAAAAGAGCATTTCAAAGAGACCATAGGAAGGGAGTAAGAAAAAGACAACTAACCTAAGATAACTGCTTAACTTCCAACATGTTCCTACTTTACCCCAAGAAAGTTACATAATATAGCAACATTTCAGTGAACTTGTTCCTACTACAACCATCAGAAATTAACAGACCATAGTCATTTCTGGGCATCCCCAGAACGTTAAATAGCTTATCTGTTCTTCCTGGATTATTGTTCCCCCTTCCTTAATTGCTCTCTACTGCTAGTTCCCCTACATTCTACATTATAAACCATTTGTTTTACATTTTTCAAAGTTCACATTAGTGGTAGCATATAATATTTCTCTTTTTGTGCCTGGCTTATTTCGCTCAGCATTATGTCTTCAAGGTTCATCCATGTTGTCATATGTTTCACCAGATCGTTCCTTCTTACTGCCGCGTAGTATTCCATCGTGTGTATATACCACATTTTATTTATCCACTCATCTGTTGAAGGACATTTGGGTTGTTTCCATCTCTTGGCAATTGTGAATAATGCTGCTATGAACATTGGCGTGCAGATATCTGTTCGTGTCACTGCTTTCCGATCTTCCGGGTATATACCGAGAAGTGCAATCGCTGGATCGAATGGTAGCTCTATATCTAGTTTTCTAAGGAACTGCCAGACTGACTTCCAGAGTGGCTGAACCATTATACAGTCCCACCAACAATGAATAAGAGTTCCAATTTCTCCACATCCCCTCCAGCATTTGTAGTTTCCTGTTTGTTTAATGGCAGCCATTCTAACCGGTGTTAGATGGTATCTCATTGTGGTCTTAATTTGCATCTCTCTAATAGCTAGTGAAGCTGAACATTTTTTCATGTGTTTCTTGGTCATTTGTATTTCCTCTTCAGAGAACTGTCTTTTCATATCTTTTGCCCATTTTATAATTGGGCTGTCTGTACTATTGTCATTGAGTTGTAGGATTTCTTTGTATATGCAAGATATCAGTCTTTTGTCAGATACATGGTTTCCAAAAATTTTTTCCCATTGAGTTGGCTGCCTCTTTACCTTTTTGAGAAATTCCTTTGAGGTGCAGAAACTTCTAAGCTTGAGGAGTTCCCATTTATCTATTTTCTCTTTTGTTGCTTGTGCTTTGGGTGTAAAGTCTAGGAAGTGGCCTCCTAATACAAGGTCTTGAAGATGTTTTCCTACATTATCTTCTAGGAGTTTTATGGTACTTTCTTTTATATTGAGATCTTTGGTCCATTTTGAGTTAATTTTTGTGTAGGGGGTGAGGTAGGGGTCCTCTTTCATTCTTTTGGATATGGATATCCAACTCTCCCAGCCCCATTTGTTGAAAAGACCATTATGGCTCAGTTCGGTGACTTTGGGGGCCTTATCAAAGATCAGTCGGCCATAGATCTGAGGGTCTATCTCTGAATTCTCAATTCGATTCCATTGATCTATATGTCTATCTTTGTGCCAGTACCATGCTGTCTTGGCAACTGTGGCTTTATAATAAGCTTCAAAGTCAGGGAGTGTAAGTCCTCCCACTTCGTTTTTCTTTTTTAGAGTGTCTTTAGCAATTCGAGGCATCTTCCCTTTCCAAATAAATTTGATAACTAGCTTTTCCAAGTCTGCAAAGTAGGTTGTTGGAATTTTGATTGGGATTGCATTGAATCTGTAGATGAGTTTGGGTAGAATTGACATCTTAATGACATTTAGCCTTCCTATCCATGAACATGGAATATTTTTCCATCTTTTAAGGTCCCCTTCTATTTCTTTTAGTAGAGTTATGTAGTTTTCTTTGTATAGGTCTTTTACATCTTTGGTTAAGTTGATTCCTAGGTACTTGATTTTTTTAGTTGCTATTGAAAATGGTATCTTTTTCTTGAGTGTCTCTTCAGTTTGTTCATTTCTAGCATATAGAAACATTACTGACTTATGTGCATTAATCTTGTATCCCGCTACTTTGCTAAATTTGTTTATTAGCTCTAGTAGGTGTATCATTGATTTCTCAGGGTTTTCTAGATATAAGATCATATCATCTGCAAACAATGACAGTTTTACTTCTTCTTTTCCAATTTGGATGCCTTTTATTTCTTTGTCTTGCCGGATTGCCCTGGCTAGCACTTCCAGCACAATGTTGAATAACAGTGGTGACAGCGGGCACCCTTGTCTTGTTCCTGATCTTAGAGGGAAGGCTTTCAGTCTCTCACCATTGAGTACTATGCTGGCTGTGGGTTTTTCATATATGCTCTTTATCATGTTGAGGAAGTTTCCTTCAATTCCTACCTTTTGAAGTGTTTTTATCAAAAAGGGATGTTGGATTTTGTCAAATGCTTTTTCAGCATCTATTGAGATGATCAATTGATTTTTCCCTTTCGAGTTTTTAATGTGTTGTAATACATTGATTGTTTTTCTGATGTTGAACCATCCTTGCATGCCTGGAATGAACCCCACTTGGTCATGGTGTATGATTTTTTTAATGTGTCTTTGGATTCGATTTGCAAGTATTTTGTTGAGGATTTTTGCATCTATATTCATTAGGGAGATTGGCCGGTAGTTTTCCTTTTTTGTAGCATCTTTGCCTGGTTTTGGTATTAGATTGATGTTAGCTTCATAAAATGAGTTAGGTAGTGTTCCATTTTTTTCAATGTTTTGAAAGAGTTTGAGTAAGATTGGTGTCAGTTCTTTCTGGAAAGTTTGGTAGAATTCCCCTGTGAAGCCATCTGGCCCTGGGCATTTATTTGTGGGAAGATTTTTGATGACTGATTGGATCTCTTTGCTTGTGATGGGTTGGTTGAGGTCTTCTATTGCTTCTCTGGTCAGTCTAGGTTGTTCATATGTTTCCAGGAAATTGTCCATTTCTTCTACATTATCCAGTTTGTTGCCATACAGTTGTTCATAATATCCTCTTATAATTTTTTTAATTTCTTCAGGATCTGCAGTTATGTCACCTTTTTCATTCATTATTTTGTTTATATGGGTCTTCTCTCTTTTTGATTTTGTCAGTCTAGCTAGGGGCTTGTCAATCTTGTTGATCTTCTCAAAGAACCAACTTTTGGTGATATTTATCCTTTCTATTGTTTTTTTGTTCTCTATGTCATTTATTTCTGCTTTAATCCTTGTTATTTCTTTTCTTCTACTTGGTTTAGGATTGGTTTGCTGTTCATTTTCTAGCTTCTTCAGTTGATCCATTAGTTCTTTGATTTTGGCTCTTTCTTCCTTTTTAATATATGCGTTTAGTGCTATAAATTTCCCCCTTAGCACTGCTTTTGCTGCATCCCATAGGTTTTGGTATGTTGTGTTCTCATTTTCATTCGTCTCTATATATTTAGCAATTTCTCTTGCTATTTCTTCTTTAACCCACTGATTGTTTAGGAGTGTGTTGTTTAACCTCCAGGTATTTGTGAATTTTCTAAGTCTCTGATGGTTATTGACTTCTAATTGTATTCCATTGTGGTCAGAGAATGTGCTTTGAATAATTTCAATCTTTTTAAATTTATTGAGGCTTGTTTTATGTCCCAGCATATGATCTATTCTGGAGAAAGTTCCGTGAGCACTAGAAAAGTATGTGTATCCTGGTGATTTGGGATGTAATGTCCTGTAGATGTCTGTTAAATCTAATTCATTTATCAGATTGTTTAGTTTTTCAATTTCCTTATTGGTCTTCTGTCTGGTTGATCTATCTATAGGAGAGAGTGATGTGTTGAAGTCTCCCACAATTATTGTGGAAACATCAATTGCTTCCTTTAGTTTTGCCAATGTTTCTCTCATGTATTTTGTGGCACCTTGATTGGGTGCATAGACATTTACGCTTGTTATTTCTTCTTGCTGAATTGCCCCTTTTATTAGTATGTAGTGGCCTTCTTTGTCTCTCAAAACATCCCTGCATTTGAAGTCTATTTTATCTGAGATTAATATTGCTACACCTGCTTTCTTTTGGCTGTAGCTTGCATGAAATATTTTTTTCCATCCTTTCACTTTCAATTTCTTTGTGTCCCTGTGTCTAAGATGAGTCTCTTGTATGCAACATATTGATGGTTCATTTTTTTTGATCCATTCTGCGAATCTATATCTTTTAATTGGGGAGTTTAATCCATTTACATTCAACGTTAAAACCGTGAAGGCATTTCTTGAATCGGCCATCTTATCCTTTGGGTTATGTTTGCCATATTTTTCCCTCTCTCTATTAATATCCTTTATTGTACCCATACCGAATCTCTTTAGTACTGAACCTTTCTCCAAGTCTCTCTGTCCTGTCTTTGTTTCTCTGTCTGTAGGGCTCCCTTTAGTATCTCCAGTAGGGCCGGTCTCTTGTTAGCAAATTCTCTCAGCATTTCTTTGTCTGTGAAAAATTTAAGCTCTCCCTCAAATTTGAAGGAGAGCTTTGCTGGATAAAGTATTCTTGGCTGGAAATTCCTCTCTCTCAGAATTTTAAATATATCGTGCCATTGTCTTCTCGCCTCCATGGTGGCTGCTGAGTAGTCACTACTTAGTCTTATGCTGTTTCCTTTGTATGTGGTGAATTGCTTTTCTCTTGCTGCTTTCAGAACTTGCTCCTTCTCTTCTATGTTTGACAGTGTGATCAGTATATGTCTCGGAGTGGGTTTTTTTGGATTTATTCTATTTGGAGTTCGCTGAGCATTTATGATTTGTGTATTTATGTTGTTTAGAAGATTTGGGAAGTTTTCCCCAACAATTTCTTTGAATACTCTTCCTAGACCTTTACCCTTTTCTTCCCCTTCTGGGACACCAATGAGTCTTATATTCGGACGCTTCATATTATCTATCATATCCCTGAGGTCCATTTCGAGTTTTTCAATTTTTTTCCCCATTCTTTCTTTTATGCTTTCATTTTCCATTCTGTCATCTTCCAGGTCACTGATTCGTTGTTCAACTTCCTCTAGTCTTGTACTATGAGTGTCCAGAATCTTTTTAATTTGGTCAACACTTTCTTTAATTTCCATAAGATCATCCATTTTTTTATTTAGTCTTGCAATGTCTTCTTTATGCTCTTCTAGGGTCTTCTTGATTTCCTTCATATCCCGTACTAGGGTCTCATTGTTCATCTTTAGTTCTTTGAGTAGCTGCTCTAGGTGTGTCTCTTCTGGTCTTTTGATTTGGGTGCTTGGGCTTGGGTTATCCATATCGTCTGGTTTTTTCATATGCTTTATAATTTTCTGTTGTTTTTGGCCTCGTGGCATTTGCTGTCCTTGATAGGGTTCTTTTAGGGTTTGTAGACCAGTTGAAGTCCTTATCTCTAGTTTATCAGATCTACAGCTTCGTGGAGTACACTTTCTCTAACTAACCAGCAGGTGGCGTCCACGAGCCACCTGTTCTCCACAAGCCAGATCTCCCCTGCTTAGCCTTTTTGGTGAGTGGGGGAGTGAGTCTTGTGGGGCCCAATTGGTGTCCCAAGCTTGCGTGTGTAGTTGGTGTTGCCTGCCCTGTATGTGGGGCGTGTTTCTGGGCAGTCGGGGAGGGGGGGTGGCCCTAACAATCAAATCTCCCTGATGATCCTAGAGTTTTAACGCTACTGCAATAGTCTAATCCTTTAGTTCAGTCCTGCCACAGTTTGTCTCTGCCACTGACCCACAAGTCTTTGGTATTGGCGTATGGCTCCTGAGACTTGCAAGTGGGCCCCTCTTCCAGGCTGTGCACCCCGGGTCCTCTGTTGAGGGATGACTGTGCTATGTCACAGGTGAGTGCCGTCCCCCCAGGGCAGTTCTGGGCTGCTGGGCTGTGTTGGGAGGCTCCCAGTCTGCTCAAATGATGGCTGAATGGGGCTCTGTTAATTCACACTGCTCCCCCTTCCCAGCTCTGGGACATTCAGCTGAGGTTGCAGGGAAGGCTAATGTCCACGCCCAGTTTTGTGGTGTGTGCCTGTTATTTGAAGCACTTCCGTCACACTGGGTTGTCTGGGGCAGCTCTGGGCTATGGGGCTGGCGATGGGCAGGAGTGTTTCCTGTCCACCAGGATGGTGGCTGTGAGCGGACACCCCCCTTTTCTTGGGAAGTTGTGTTGTTTAGTGAATTTTCTCAGCCACTGGATTATTGCCTTTTGTCTCAGAGCTCTCTTATTTCTGCTCTTGACTTGACGTGCCCAAATTTCAATTCTTTGAAGCTTTCTGTATTGAGCTTCTTAGAGTAATTGTTTTAGAAAAAGCAAAAAGGATTTAAAAAAAAAAAAAAAAAAAAAAAAAAAAAAAAAAAAAAAAACGGCCCTCCTCAGAGATCTAATGGGTTATTGAAATGCTAATAGACAAAGCAACCAGGGCCATTAAGGAAAGGTGCCCTGGGCAGAGAGATCAGCCTTGCTTCAGGATTTGCATATGCGCCTCAAGGCCTGATGTCCGCCCTTCCCCTTTCTGTGTTCACCAGAACTCCAAAAATCCTCTGCTTTTACTTTGGAGCTTCTCGTGTTGTTTTCCTTCTATGCCCGTCTCCTCTCTGCTGGGCTGGCTGCTCTCAGAGTCTCTGGTGTCTGGCCTCAGTCTATCTATGGTTGGAGTTTGAATCAGTAGAATGAGTTTCCGATGAGAGCAGCCACTGCAATTCTCCCTTCTCCTTCCTGGAGCTGACAGCCCCTCCTCCCCCGGGACTGAGCCTGGCAGGGAGGGGCGCGGGTCCCCTGGCCGCAAAAACTTACAGATTTCGCTGATCTCAGCAGTTCCACGTTTTCATGAGTGTTGTATGAAGTATGCCCAAAGACAGATTGCTCTGTGGTGTCCAGTCCACGCAGTTCCTGGCTTTTTACCTACTTTCCTGGAGGAGTAACTAAAACATACAGCTCACCAGTCTGCCATCTTGCCCCGCCTCTCCTAGACTCTTATTCTCTAAAGTGAGCTCCTGGGCTTGGCTCCTTCCCCCTCCTGCCCCAGCTCACTGCCACACAAACTCCAGGGTTACTATACAGCTCACATCCGCTCAGGTCACTCTCCTATCCCCACCTGGCCTTCCTGCACTCTCACTTAAGGAAAACAAAAACAAAAACAAAAAACTTCTCCATGGCTTCCTAATTCCCTCTAAGAAAACTAGAAGCCTTTACCTCATGAACATACTGCCTTGCATTGTTTGCTATTGTCTCTAGCTTTCTATGTTTCTCGATGTCATCACTCTTTGCCATGGGACTGTATCTGCAACCTCCACAGTGTAAATCTTTTAGTTCTTAAAATATAAAGAGAACAACTTAAACAAGGTAAACAGAACTTCAGGTTTAAACTGTGGATGCTGCCAAAGCAATGTAGACGGAGGTACCTCTTATTAGTACTAGACACAAGACGTATCTGTTGAACACATCCTCCATTGAATATGTTCAGAGAGAGCTGCTTGTTTTATTCTTTCCACTGACTTACTCTGATGGCTTAATTACAAACCTGGAAGGCTCTTGGTCAGTTTGACTCTGTGTTCTGAATAGTCATCAGGTGATATATTGCACTGATAACTTTTACCAATTTTAAATATTCTACGGTCTTAAATAAACCAAGAAAAACAGATTCTAGAAACTACTGAATTTGGCAACAACTGTCTGCACCTGAAACCCATTAGGAAAACAAGTTGCTCTTTAGCAAAAATTGTGTTTGGTTTGGATTTCACCATCAGGGAATTAATTCCCTTTATTTGTAGATGTGCAGTTTCATCTCAGGAAACTGTTTCAGTTTCTCCCCATCCTGAACACAAGGAAGTAATCTTTTTTTTTTTACTTCATGTTTAAATCTTCTCTCTCTTAATTTAAACTGCTTAAAAATTATATCTATGAGGGGTTATAACAGAAAAATAAATAGTTACTAAAGGTTGAAAATTATATTCATGAAGTATTAAAAAAGCACTTGGAACAACTTTTACTTGGATAAATCTTTCATTTCCTTCCACTTACAGTGAAACCACCTATGATTTCCATAACTGGAAAGCTAGACTCTCCGCAATCGGGAATTATCCCATTCCATGTACTTGCTCCACAGTGAGCCTCTTTCAGCCTAATGGGATCTTCATTTTCCTGATAAATCTGCATCACCTCTCTACCACCTACCAATTTCACACCTCCTAAAGGATTTACTTCATTGATTTTTGACTGTAATATTTACTCACTTTAATAGAAAACATCAGTTTGGTGGAAAGGACTTCTCTGATGTTTAGAATTTTTGTAAGAATCCTTGTCATTTTCTCTGAAGTATAAAATGCATATTCCTTTGAAATTTCAGGATATGTCTGTTTCTCAACTCAGACTGAGGCTACATCAGCACATTTCTATTTACATAAAATATTTATAATCTTGAAGGACCAGATTTAAAATGCTTTCTAGTTTGTATGCTCCTGCCAGTAGGTTTGTCTCCTCTGTTCACATATGTAAATGAGTTTTTGTTTTACATGAACTAACTGAGATTTCCTTATAAGTTTAAAATATGACAAAGGAGGCCAACTGGTTTGGAGAAATGGAAAACCACCTATTATATTTACATTGATTGATTTTTTTATGGCACTTGATCAGAATTCCTAAGGATTTGATATTCACAATTTCTTTTGAGAGCTTTGTCTTAATCTTCTCGGGGTCACATCTTTATCAAAGTTGAGAGTGATCATATCCATATAATTGCTTGCTAAATGCTGTTTTGAGTATGACTGATAATCACCAGTACAGTAAGGGGATTATCAGAGATGGAGGAGGGGTGGGGAAAGGCAGAGTGGGGGTTGGAGGGGTGGGGTGGGGTTCTGCTGGTTTATCTCCATCTCCCAACAGGGTGGAGAGATGGAGTAGATAAAGTAGGGCTGCCATTTGTGGCAAGCCATGACCTGAGCAAAACAGGCCTGCAGATCTTTGGTGCACAGCAGTCTACATGACCAAGGCAGCTAAATGTTTAACCTATTGTCTTTGTAAGCCAGTAAGGAGAAAAAGGGTAAATGGACCTTCAAATGTAACTTTATGCGAAGCAGGCAGGAAGTGAGAGACTCACAAAAAGAGCAAAATGTAATTGTTCAAGCATTATTCTAGTCCTTCCTGCACCACCCCTCAGGTCAGAGTGACCTGTTCCTGAATCTATGTTCCCCCCACCCTTAGGAATGTCTTTGTCTAAAACCCATATAAAAGGGCTTGCTGTTCTCTGAATCGCCTGGCCAATTTTCCCTGTGAAATCGGTACCTGCCCAGCAAGAGAAAAGCCATTTAAATTCTGCCTCCCTGTGAGTGCCCTAAATAAAGTTCATGTTTCAGCAGATGCTGGGTGTTTTCTTTGGTCTTTTGACTGGTAAAGCCCCCTCGGGCTGTGACACCATCTTACCTTGGCTCCCAGCCTTCACACTTGGGAAAGCTCAGATGCACACATGGCTTGTTAAGGAATCACCAGGAGAAGGCTGGGAGGTAGGCCCAGAAAGGAAGGAACTGTGTGTGCTGTGAAGGTGTGCTGTCCCAGTGTCGGGCCTGGGCTAGGTTCTCCCTGACCACCCAACAGGGAATGAGCCTGGAAATGTACTAACGTCAACTGTTATTACTTTGTCTTATACTGGGAAAATACAGATGGTTTGGGGGGGGGGGGCTGTTGAAGACAGGTGGAAATTCCCCTTCCTCCTTGTTTTTGAAACAGTTGAATAAATCATTTTTGCCTAAGGTGTAAAAATAAAAGAGGAAAAATTCATTTTAGGAAACGATATGCTACAATTCATTGCATGATCCTATTGCAGAATAAGAAGCAGTTTTACTAAGGAAAATCTGGGACTGAAGTAGTTTATGATTGTGCATTTTCTTTTTTACCTTATATTGACAGATTTTTTAAAAACATCAAGAACCTAAATAATGTTTTTGTCTGAATTAACAAATTACTATTCAAATGTTTAAAATGACATTTTTATTAAATTTATGAATGCCTCAAGTAGGTAGGAGATTTTGCAAACGAACAGTGAAACAAAGAATGTTACATGCACCATTTATTTTCTAATAGTTGTATCTGAGAAATGAAATTTGACTCTTGACTGTGGGTGGTGAGTGTTGCCATAGCAACTTATTCCTTAGGCACAACTTCAGGGTGATCATGGTGACAAGGGTAAAAGTCAGAAAACAGATTTGTCAAGATATATTTTGGGCAATATGAGATCATGGATATTTTCATTTAAGATCTGTGAGGGAGAGCAGCTATAGAAGAGTAAAAGATCTTAAGTGAGAGGTATGATATGGTGCTTTGGTTTCAGCATTTTATCATTACAGGGTCTGATGGTTTGGGTTCAGGCAGTGACAGGTCTAGCAATAGCTAGCTGCAACCAGAAAAGCCAGAGAGAGAGTTAAAGACTTATTTTCTCATACGTAATAAGAACACATCGATTTTATCAAGTATTCTTTTGAGTATTCACATATATTTTTGCAGTCTTCACAATAACCATATGAGGTAGATATGATGGATAAATTCATGTGTCAACTTAACCAGGTTATGGTCCCAGTTACTTGGTCAAGCAAGCACTGGCCTGATGGCTACTGTGAGGACATTTCATGAACCTAAATAATCAGTAAGTTGATTGCATCTATGGCTGATAACTTCTACAATCAACTCAGGTGACTGCCTTCAACAATGAGAGCCGTCTTGTCCAATGAGTTAAAGGCTTTAAAGGGAGAAGTGATGATTTCAGCAGTCAGAAAATAGAATTTCCGTCTCTATTTCAGCCAGCCAGATACTCCTGGGGAATTCATCGAAAACCTTTATTGGAGTTCCCAGCTTGCAGCCTGCCCTAAGGCATTTGGACGTGTGCATCTCCCCATTCACAAGAGACTTCTTATATAAAAATCTCATAATATTTACAGATATCTCCTGTCAGTTCTGTTTCCCCAGAGAACCCTGCCTAATAGAGTAGGTAATACTGTTATCCCCATTTTATAGATGGGAGAACCAAGGCACAGGAAGTTAAGTAATTTTCTTAAGGTCACAGGGCTGCTGTGGCAAATAGGATTTAAATTCAGACAATGCAGCTCTGATCTGGTGCTGCTGTAACTCATACCTTTTGCTGCCACTCAACATGACAAAAGCAGCATGGTGTGAATGAGAGAAACACAAGTGTTTTGGGGAGGGGTTCTACTTTTCATTTCCTCAGAACCTAGGGATCATCTTGAATGGAGAAAGGATCCTAGCAGCAAAGTCTTTAAGTGGAAAAAACAATAGGATACTTCTCCCAAGTGGGAATTTTGAAAGGAAAAAGTGGGCTGGAGCAGGAGGGGGACAGCAAGTCAGGGACTATAGGCTTGAAGCTTGAGGGCTCTTAAGATCTGTCAGTAGAACCTACTCTACCAGTGTTGGTCAAAAGCTCTATGGTTTGGAGTTGCAGTGCCCTGAGTTCTTGGCCATCCTCCATGGAACAAAGGCCAGCCTTTTCAAACCCTTTGTGCTTTAATTCCCTTATATTTCAAAAATTAGAAACAATAGCTGGCCACTTATGTTGCAGAGGTGTTGTGAAAATCAAATGATGCAATGAATTTGAAAATAGTTCATAAACTCGATGAGACAAAACTGACCAAGGGAGAATTATTCGAGTTCATGGCCATCAGCATTATTTGAAGCTTTTCTTGGGCTTGATAATGAGTGGGGATGTGTTTGCTTACCTAAAAAGGATGTGAGGCTAGAATCTGGTTTTGAAAGGCAAACAGTTCTGGCTGGAAGGTTATTCAGACAGAGTGTAGAGAAGGAAGTCCGTTTAAAATGATTGGTGGAATCATAATAAGAAATAACATTTATTGATAGCTTACCATGTGCCAGGCATTGTTCTAAGCAATTTTGCTTCAGAAATGCACTAGGTACAATTTCTATTTTTACAATATTTTATAGACAGGGAAATTGAAGGATTTCCCAAGGATTCAGAGGTAATGAGTTACAGATCCAGGTCTCAAACCCTGACACTTGACTCTGGTGTCAATGATTTTAATTGCTAGACTGTTCTGCACTATATTGTGAATTATTAAAAATGTGTAAATGTAATGCACCAGCATGTGTGTGTAAATTATTTTTCTGTATTGCTTGTTTGGTTTTGGAAAAAGGAGAAGAAACTCTGTTCTAAACTTCCTGGGCAATAAACATGTTTAACTACTGAAAGAACTGGAGAACACTAACTCTTGATAAAATTCCTACATTTTAAAATATCTGTTATTTCACAGATGGACAGTTTTATGAAAGTGACTATAAAAGAGAAACAGCAGGTTTCCAGCCAAATGTCCAGGTGATGCCATCATTCATTCAAATGTGTTAGGCAGCAGCTCTGGATGCTAAATGCTCCCCAGAATAAAGGATGCACATGCCAGCATGCCTACTTTCTGGGAGCTTTCAGTCTAGATGTGGAGATGGGATGTGTATATGGTAGGAAAAGGTAACAAACAAGAAGTTCAAATAAAGTGCCAAAAGTGTTCAGTGTCCTATGAGTACTTCTAATAAAAGAGAGTGAGAGGAACATAATCAAGACTTGGCTTTCCCATTCTTTTTTATTTGCAAGTAACATTTTTATTTGTTTCATTATATATTCCACTTACTCTATTGTTAACATGTCTTATAGGTTACTTCTTGCTTACTATCCTATGATTTCTACCTGTTCTCACAAGTTGCTTGTTTTCTCATTACCTATACTTAGAATATGCCATGAGCTTTGCCTATATCCTATAAGCTATCAACATACCATACTTAACACTTATTATGAGTTTCTTCTATCCTATTTCTTTTATAATTATTTATAGCAGAATTTAATATTCTCAAGTAATATAGAAAACTCATATTACAAGGTGTGATATGACAGGATCTGTCTTCAGTGCTCATGTAAAGTATATCTGGAAGCAACAAATCTAGAGACTGAAGAGAAGAGAGCTAAGGCTAAAACCTAGAGGAATGTTGCATATGGCATAAAAGGAAAAGGAATATTATCCAGGCAATTAAAAAGTCAGACAGGTAGGAAAACCAAGATTAAAACAAAAAAGTATCCTGGAAGCCAAATGTTGGAGATTGATTTCTGTACCCCACAAATGACATGGTTCAGTCTTAATTCACGTTTCTGTGGGTGTGAACCTATTTTTAAAATAGGACCTTAGAAGATGTTATCATCAGTTAAGGTGTGGACTCAATTGTTTACAGGATCTTTGAAGATTCTATTTAGGTGTGGCCAAATAGAATCAGGGCAGGCCTTGATCTTTATGACTTGAGGCCTTAGAAAGAAAGGAATTCTGATGCAATCAGTCAGACCAAAGCATAGGAAGAAATCAGAAGTCAGTGGAAACTGGGAAAAATGGACAAGGAAGAGACCAAGGACATTGCTATGTGATGGAGGGCTGCCAGAATGCTACCGATTCCTGGAGAAAGCATGGCCTGTTGACACTTGATTTTGGACTTCTAGCCTTCAAAACCATAGTACAATGCATTCTTGTTTAAGCCATCCTATTGTGTGGTGTTTGTCATAGTCGCTTTGACAGACTCAGATACCAAGTGAAGAGTTGCAAATTGAAAAGATGCAGAAACTGTGAAATTAAGAAATCAAACCAAAATTGTCCCTGAAGATACTGGTATGGGAGAAGTCTTTCCCAGGCAATAAAGTTTCTGTAGAAGCTTTGATTATATCCTGGCTCTCAGAGAACTGTGGCAATAGGAAAAGAGTGGAATATGTGAGGAGTAGGGACTAGAGAGTCCCAGAGACCTATAACATGGAGGTTAAAGATACAGACGTTGACATCCATTCAAACAGTCCACCTCTGGTTGTGTAACTTTGGGCAAGTTATTTAATCTCTGAAGATCCAATTTCATAACCTGCAAAATAGGATAATAATAGAAACTATAGGGTTGTAATACAAGGATGTAATATATTTAAGTAAGGACCCATTATTACTGATTCAATTGTAGCCATTCTTTTTGATTACCATTTTAATGAATATTAGTGAAAAAATGTTAAGAATATGGGCAACTTTGTTCAGAACAAATGAAGACTTCTTCACAGGACACAATAAAGAGGTTGGTAGAATGTAAGACAAGAGTGGGAGTGTGCTGGGCAGAAGGTGGCAGTTGGCTAGGAGTTGACAAGGTAATTATCCAAAGCTGAATCTTAGGGTGGGCTCCTCTTAGCTCTCTCCTAATTCTTACATGGTTTAATTAACCTGTAGATGTAGAACAAGATGCCTAAATTAAGAGCCTTTATTCCTCCCACCAATAATTGTACTTCTGGGACAGCACCAAAGGTGGGTTTCCATATTACCCAGTTCCATAAAAAATCTCTCCGTTAACAATAAAGGGAATAGAAAGGGGGAGTCATAATCATTTGAGCATTATTTTATTACTGGGAGATCTGAAAGACTCTAGATGCAGTCCTTTTCAGGTATTGTGAAATTTCTTACTAAGGAGAAAAGTCTAGAGAAATAAATGAATTCACAATATCTTTTGATAATTATCATTTGAATAAAAGTATGTATTAAAAATATCTACAAGCTTATACACAATGTTAAAATCATAAGTAGTTCATTTGTGGATGCTTGGGCAAAAAGCATAAGGTCAGAGACTCATTGATTTCTTCGGATGGCCGAGTGAAACTTAACCTTGATTTAAAATTCTTTTCCATTCTCTCCCACCAGGTTTCTATGCATCCATTACAGTTCAGTCTTGCTGGTTTAGTCATGTGAGGGGATGGGTGAGAAAAGGATATTAAGGCAGATGCAGTGCAGTGTGAACTGAAGTAGGGTAGTCTTTTTAAAGATAATGCAAATCACTGCAAGGGCACAGTTACTGAAACACATTTGAATCAGTGTAAGAACTCTGCATACTGTTACCAGATCCACTGTGCAGCCAGGAAGCCTACTGATACAGAGGAATGCCACCTCAACAAGGACATCTTGTTTTCTGGGACAAAAGTGACAAAGACACAAGTTACCAACTAGAGAAAAAGCTTTAAATGAAATGTATATAGATGAAAACTTAATTCTTTCTAGAAGCATCATGGATAAGACAATTTAAGGAAGGATAAGACCTTTCTAACTGCATGCCCTGGTGTTTATGAGGGAGAAATGGCAGATATAGATTATCACTTTCACCAATATGTAAATAATCTAAAGATAGTCAAAAGATGTTTCAAGAGTCACATAATAAAGGTTCTTACAATAACATTTCCTTTATTTTCAAATATTTTCAGAACATTTATATTTGAAAATGTTTGGAAAAGTGTTAACTTTAGTTATGTCACATGTTCTGGGTTATGTGGTTAAATAAAGAATATAAATTAAAACTCCTTTAATTTGCACTTTGCTTTTACAAAATGGGAAGAGGTATAACATGCACATGGGAAAAAAGAAGTAAATACTTGTTGTAAATAATAACTAATTTTGTTTAACCTAAAAATGAAGAGTAATATTTTTGGACATCATTTTGGTAGTGAGATTTATATCCAAACCATAAATATGTAAATCACGTAAACCTACTACTGTTAGTTTACTCTTTTCTTAGAATGGCTGAATTTTCCAAACCAAATATTTCTAGAAGCATCACAGATATGGTTTGAAAGGTAATACTGGGGCAATGGGAAAGATTATTTGACATCAAACTTTCCTGGGAAAATCTGGATCATATATGGTGATGACATCTTTTCCTTTTAAATTTAGTTTCTGTTTTTATCAAATTATTCATGCAAATGATTTAGACTCAAGTGTAACAAGGCTTGTTACTGAAACAGCATTTGAACACTACTCCTGATTTCCCCACTCCCCCACATCTTGGTATTTTGAGATTTACCTCCATACCTTTAAATAATATATTTATATTTCAAACTCTTGATTTTCCAATTTTACTCTCAAGAAAAATGAAGGCTTAAATTTTTTTCTGGCCAACACCCCCGTATATGCAGATGTCCCTGATTTGCATCTCCCAGTATAGTTCTATTTTTTTAAAATAAACTTTTTAAATTTTAGAATAGTTTTAGATTTAGAGAAAAGTTGCAAGGATAGTCCAGAGAGTTCACATATATTCCACACCCAATTTCTCATATTATTAAATCTCCTTTTAGTCTTTAATCGTATTGGGGTCCTATCTTTTCTTCTTGATGAAGGTCCCAGAGCCTCAGGACCTGCTCTGATACATCTCTGAGTCCACTGGGCTACTGCAGTCTGGGGACCTGCTTTCTCCTTTGTTTCTCCCTTATGTCGTTCCCCTGCTTCCTAGATTCTAAGTCTTTCTCTCCATCTCTGTCTCTCTTTCTCTGTCTGTCCGTCTGTCCTCACTTTTTGGTTTATTCCCTCATTTTCATGGAGTACAACCTCCGGGGAGACCTTGCATGTCTGAAAAATGTCTTTATTCTACACTCACATTTAGCTGATATTTGTTGGGTATGGGAATTTAGGTAGAAAACCATTTTCCCTTAGAGCTGTGAGACCTTACTTTAGCTTCCATTATTGTCCTTCTGATATCCAAGCCATTCTGCTTCTTAGGAAGCCTGCTTTTTCTCTCTTGACGGTTGTAGAATCTTCTTTCCCTACAACTTTATCTTCCAACCCTTTATGGAATCTTTTAAAAATTCTTGTCTCATTTTCTTAATTTCTATGACCTCTCCTGTATTCTCTGAATGTTACAGGAATGTTGGCTGCTGTCTCAGATTTAAGAGCAATGAACTCAACAGTTTGTTAGAAGCTCTGTGTGCAAGTGTGTAGCTTGTTGTCAGATGACTTCACTGAGAGCGATCTGGCTGGATTGTTTTATCATAGAACTTTCAGTGTCAGAGCTCTTTTTACTTGACTAGTCAGAGTCTACAGAGATGTTCTAAACTCCTGCCTGGAGGGCAAAGACTGGCTGCTCACACCTATTTTCATAAATGGTCCTTCAGTCTAAAGACAGTGTATTTTATATTCTACAGAGATTATAACTCCCACAGTGAGGAAGAGGCTGTCATCCAGCTGCATGGGGGGGTGGGGGTTGGGGGGTGGGGGTGGGATCTGGGATATAACTCCTTCTTTAAAGGACTTTCAGCCATAATTTTATTTTTAGTCCCAGTCTTCACCTCCATCTGCAGAGGTTAGTGGTATCATTAATTTGAATCTTTTGAAAGTTGTGCAGTATAAAATTAAGTTGCTCCTCAGTTGTGCACTGCTGGTTTAGGATTTAGCTTTCTAGTTGATCTGCTTTCCAGTTTCCAAAATGCCATTACCTCTATATTTTCTCCTGTTTTCTTTGACCTTGAAAGCTATGTTATTTATTTTTTAATCCTTTAATTTTGTGTTACTGGTCAAGGAATGGAGGCTAATGCATTTCTATCCCATCTGATAGGAAATCAAGGCAGATGAGGGAATAAATGGAAAATGTTTAATGATTTTAGATTTGCCTAAGACCTCCAGCTGGAGAATTCTGAATTAATAAATATTTCTTAACTGTAAACTGTTCCAGTTTAGTTGGGGGTTACGGACCATTAAAGCAAAGAGTTAATGAGAGAGGAAAACAGTAGCCTCATGCTCCAAAACAACTCTGTTTACTGGAAAATGCTTTTTCCTTAAGAAGAGAATGTTGATTTCAGGAAGTTTATCTTGTTACTCTCAGAGCAAAGTTATTCACAGAAATGACTGAAAAAACATATTTGTTGATAATGACAAAGATTCTGATATGATACTAAGGAAAATACCAACACTGAAACAAGGTACCTTTGGAAAGAATTATATCATCAGGAAATAAACTTTTTCACTTCTTAGTCAGGAGTGTGGTACCTTAATTTAAGCACGTGTTGGCATGAATTGTGTAACTGCAACTCTTTCTCAACAATTGTTTCTTGAAAATCACCGTGGGACATCTTCTTGGACTATCAAATCAACTTGTAAAACAACTTATATTCAAAATAATTGGATTACATATTTATTTACAATACAAATTTAACCTAGCATTAAGTTAAGGGGTAGCTGGATTGTTCTTTTAAATTCTTTATATCAAATGGAAGAGATTAGCTTTCAGATTCTGAATTGGAGAGTTTTCTGTGGGGGCTTTTAATGTTTTTATTCTCCTCAAAAAAAAAAAAATTGACACAGAGCCCATCTTAAAGTAATTACGCTGTATTCTAAGCACCTGTCCCTGGGAAAGTTAGATCTATAGATAAGAAATGAAATAGAAGCAGCTTTTCAGAAGGGCAATGTTATAATATCTTCCAAAGTGTTCACATCCTCTGACTTCAAGGAATTTTTCTTTGTTTCAGATGAGAACCCGCCTAAGTATATCTTACACAAGAGGTTACATTCTTTCTCATAGGAATCTAAGATCATAAAACTCCCCAACTCTCACAACGTTCTGAAGTGGATACCTCTTTTTGACATTCTTTTCACAGATGATAAAGAAAAAGGGAGCTATTAAAAGTAACCTTTATGACATTGTATGACAAACATGAGGTGTGGGTTCCCTCTTGGAAACTTTGAGCTAGAGAACTAGTTTGGAAGGAGAAAGCAGAAAGGGAACCACTGTGCCCTGGAAGATGACACTCAGGCTAGAAAACTTTGATCCATCATCTTGGGTTCAATTCTGTGACTCTTTCTGCAAATGGCCACTGAAGCATATTGATAAATCAAGTATCATATTCAACTAAATCTAGAATCCTGCATGACTCATTTCTATTGTCCATTATTTAATGGCATTGAAGAAAAATCTTAAACTGTCACAAAGATTGGATATTGGGGTGGGAGCCCCAAATACAAAGAAGACAGCAACTAAGTTTGGGGGACTTGTCTACTAAAGGAAATCCTTTAAGGAAACATTCAGATGATTCTAACTCTCACCTACTGAGTCATCCTAGTCATTGAGTCTTTCCAGCTGAGACTTGACACTGTAAATCAGAGACAAGCCATCCCTACCATGCCTCATCCAAATTCCCAACCTATAGAATCTGTAAAAATTACACAATTGTTGTTTTAAGCCATTAAGCATCCTCAGAGGATTCTCATGACAGTGATAAGAATACTAGAGGGAAAAAATAAAAAGAGAGTTGTTCCGGTTAACTGCTATATAAGATAGTACCTCAAATTTAATGTCTTCATTCACATGTATGGAGGTTGATTCTGGTTGTCAGCTAAGATCTTGGCAGGGACAGTTCAAGATTCTCCATGTGGCTTGGGCTTCCTCCCAGCATGGCTGCCTCAGGGCAATGAGACTTTTTACATGGTGGATGGGGCACCAAAAGCCAGTGTACCAACAAACTAGGCTCAAGATGCATTGCATTTGTTTGATCTAGGCTAGGAAAGCCACAGCATTTTTCTGCCACATTCTATTGAGCACCTAGGAATCAAAATCCCATTTGTTTTCAAAGGGAGGGTATGTAGACTTCCTCTCTTAATGGAAGAAGTCCCAAGGTCATTTCTCAAGAAGATCATGTGGGATGGGAGATACCTTGTGGCCATGATTGGAAAATATGATCTGCCACAGAATTGGTTAAATAAATCATGACAAAAAAAAACACACAAAATAACAAAAAAAGAAAGAGAGGAAGGAAGGAAGGAAGGAAGGAAGGAGAAAAAATAAAAAATCATGGCATAAAAATGATGGAATATGAGAAACTGGACAAAATACTTGCAAAGCATTTCATGATAAGGGTTGTTCATGTTGCAATTATTAGTAAAGAAACATGGAATACAAATATAACAGAATTTATAGAGTAGAATTAATTAAATAGAGTAAGAGAAGAAAATGATGTGCTATTCCTCAGAAAATATGAACAAATAGAAGAAATGAAAAAATTCTACCAAAGTTTAAAGTTCCAAAACGAGCATGATAATAAATAGAAAAGTTTAATAGATCAGTACTCATTAAAGGGATGGAAATGATATTCAAAGACCTCGTCATCCCCTAAAAAAAGATAGACATGTTTTACCAAGAAAGTTTTGCAGATAAAATTTCCACTGCACCGGTTTATATATATTATGTCCCCCAGAAAAAGCCATGTTCTTTGATGCAATCTTGTGGGGGCAGACATATTAGTGGGGATTAAGATGGAATATTTGGATTAGGTTGTTTGCATGGAAATGCGCCCCACCCAACTGTAGGTGATAACTCTGATGAGATATTTCCAGGAGGCATGGCCCCACCCATTCAGGGTGGGCCTTGATCAGTGGAGCCATATAAACGAGCTGACAAACAGAAGGAACTCAGTGCAGCTGTGAGTGACCTTTTGAAGAGGAGATACAGCCAAGAGGGACCCTTTGTAGAAAGCACAGGACCTGCAGATGAGAGACAGTTTGAAGATGGCCATTGAAAGCAGACTCTTGCTCCGGAGAAGCTGAGCGAGGACAAATATTTCAAGTGCAACTAAGAGTGACATTTTTTTAGGAACTGCAGCCTAGAGAGGAACGTCCTGGGAAAAAGCCATTTTGAAATCAGAACTTTGGAGCAGATGCCAGCCACATGCCTTCCCAGCTAACAGAGGTTTTCTGGACACCATTGGCCATCCTCCAGTGTAGGTACCCGATTGCTGATGTGTTTACCTTGGACACTTTATGGCCTTAAGACTGTAACTGTGTAACCAAATAAACCCCCTTTTATAAAAGCCAATCCATCTCTGGTGTTTTGCATTCCGACAGCATTAGCAAAATAGAACATCCACCAAACAGTCAAAGAACAGATAATTTCTACATTTTACAAGTTGTTTCAGATACTTAAAAATAAGGAAAGCTGCTCAAGCATTTTATGAAGCTAGTATAACCTCAACTTCCAAACTAGATAAGGATAGTACAAAGAGAAAAAATATCCTAAGCCTATTTCACTTTTTAAAACAGATAGAAAATTCTAAATAAACAATTAGCTAACCAAATTTGACAGGGTATTATAAAATAGCACCATATACTTATTATGGTTTATTTCTGAAATGCAAGGATGAAGGAACATCAGGAAAATTTATCAATGTCATTTACCACTTATATCTCGATCAGTGCAGAAAAGGTATTTGATAATGTTCAACACAGAAGAACGAATGCTCAAAAACAAGGAGTTGAAGGAAACGTCCTTAGTTCAACAAAACCTCTAAACTAAAGCCCATAGCAACTTTTACAACTGAGAAAAAAATTAGACACATTTCCTTTAAGTTTGAATAAGACTAGGATGTCTCCTGCTTCCACAAATCTAAAAGATAGTACAGTAAGAACAGAAGGAAGAATTATGAAAAATTAAAGGGAAATGACAAGACTATCATCATTTGCAAGTGTTACTGTCCACATAGAAAACCAACGGAATCAATAGAAAAAATATTATTGTTAATTAGTGTGTTGCAGGCATACCGAACAAATGTAAAACTCTGTATTATTCCTTTCTAACAACAACCAACTACAAAATAAAGTAGAAATTTAGATGTTACTCATAGTAGCAACAAAAACTCTAAATATTTAAAAAATAATGTAAAGAATGTATAACACCTTTGTGGAGAACATTTTAAAATTCTATTAAGGAATATAAAAAACAAAATGTAAGTGGAGAGATAAAATATGCTTATACATGAGGCGGCAATATTTTAAAGCTAAATGCATAATTTCAAAGCAACTTTAAGTAAAATTTTATAAGGATTTTTGGGGAAGCCTGAAATCAATTAAAAACCATATTTACAAGAATGGACGTTGATGATGAAGAAATATTTCTTTAAATACAGAGCAAAGATGAAAGTAAAATCTACCTAATAGTTATGGTAATAACTGCTGGCTCAAGAAACAAATAGAAAGCAGAAATAAATAAGGGAAGGGCTCGAACAGGTAAGTGACACAACTCTGCCATGATTTGAGGAGTATCATTAACTCTGTGTACCTGAAATATAATAAAATAACAAAGAAAAGTATGAAAACATTAATATATTTTGAAAGCAAAGGAAAAAAAATTCTTTGTATGTGTTTTTAACTGGAAGGAATGACCAACTGTTAATAGTGATTATCCTTAATTGCTGGAATGATGGGTGTTTTTTAATAGTTTTTTTAAATCAATCTATGTTTTCCAATTTTTTTAGATGGACCATGTATCATTATTATATTAAATAGTGTTCATTTTAGCACAAGTAGCATTTGAGCTAAGTCTCAGAAGATGGTCAGGAGTTTGTTAAACAGAAAGTGAGAGCCCAAGTTGTCCGGGTGAGGGGACATGTGCAAAGGCAGGGTCAGGAGAAAGATCAAGGCGTGTTTACAGAACTGTCAATAATTCAGCGTGGCTTGTGCACAGGATGCACATGTGAGTGGTGAAGATGAGGCTCAAGCAGTCTGCAGGGCTCAGATCAAGAACAGCTTGTGTTTCATACTGAGAAGTTTAAAAGGATAGGAGGCTACTGAAACCTTTGAATAAGGGAAATGATAGGCAATACTTGTCACTGATGGCTGTATTGAGTTTGGTTTGCAAAGGTCAGAGCAAGGAGGATAGTTAGGCAGCTGTTGCAGGTTTTGATTTGATGTGGAAGCCAAGGAAGAAGCGAAAATCAAAAGGCTGACTGAGACTATGAAAGAATGAATACACAGTGATTCCACAGTAGGAGAATGTTAAGAAAGATTTAGTTTTAGTCGGAAGAGCTAGGATTGGTTTGGAGACACAGCAAACAGATACTTACAGGACATCAAGATGAGATTTTGCGCAGCAGCTCATTCTTGTATTCATGTGTTTATTTATTTGTTGTTCTCTCACAAGTAATTAGAATGCAACATCAGAGTGTGGGTTTGGGGTTTGGGCTGGAAATAAGGATTTGGGTAGTATGTGCCTGGAAGCATTATCTGATACATATGAGTAAAAGGAGTGTGTGAGAGAAAGGCAAAGCGGTAAGTGCATGGGGGAATATGAAGGCTGACGTCAGAGAAACGTGAGAAGAACCGCTATAGAGCAGGGTCCTAGAAACCTGGAGAGGAGAGTTTCAAAAAGAAAAGGTGGTCATTAGTAAGTTTTAGGGAGGTCAGGGAAAAGAGAACTAAGAAAAGGCCATTTTATCTATCAAGTAGGAGCTTAGATCAGGCAGGAATAGCTGATACAACTAGGAGCCAAGAAAGAGGAGAAAGGGAATCCCGAGGACCCACACCTCCTAATGAGAAGAAATATTTATCTTGAGGAAGAGGCAGTATCTCGGTTTGCCAGGGACTGCTGTAACAAACTAGTACAGACTAGTTGGCTTAAACAACAGAAATGTATTGTCTCAGGGTTCGGGAGGCTGGATGCCTGAAATGAAGGTGTCGCTAGAGCTACACACCCTCTATAAGGGGAGACGCTGTTCCGTGCCCCTCCCCTGGTTTCTGGTGGGTGACTCACAATCCGTGGCGTTCCTCGGTTTATGGCAGCACAGTGTAATCTCTGCCTCTCTCACCCTCTCTCTTTGCCTCTGTCTCTGTGTCTGTAGACGTATTTCCTCTCTTTTATGGACACCAGTCATATTGGATTAGGACTCACCCTCATCCAGTTTGACCTCATTTTAACTGATAACGTCTTAAAGATCCTATTTACAAATGACTTCACATTCATAGAACTGTAGGTTAGAACTTGAACTTGTCTTTTTTGGAGGACACAATTCAATTCACAACAGGAAGCCCCAGCTCTCATCTAATAGCCCTTATTTAAGTCCATAGCATTCTCATTTTTCTGAGAGCTTTCTTCCCTGAAAGTGTTCGCATCTAGGCTTGTTCCTTACCTATAATCATCTGAGCTCGATCCAGGAGCGTCTGCAGAGCCTGAGGAAGGCTGCAGTGCAGAGCTGCAGCATCCGGGACCCTGAAAGACCGACAACCAGAATTGTGCAACTTGGCTAATTATCCCCCAATCTCAGCTGGAGAAAGCTAGACAGATCTCACTAGGGAGAAACAACTGAATTTATGTTTTTAAAAATACAGTTTGGTCAAAGTAACATATTTTTTACACAGATAGAGCAAATAAATACTTCAACTAATTAAAACAAAATCTAAAATAACTCAACCATTATGACCTACACTTGTCTTCTCAAAGCCTGATTCCTGGACAGCAGCATCAGCACCACCTGGGAACTTGTTACAACAACAAATTCCCAGGCGCACCTGAGACCTACTAAATCCATAGGGTAGGGTGCAGCAATGTGCTTTAACAAACCCTCTAGGTAATTCTTATGCATGCTAACTTTTGGTGACCTAGACAGTGGTTTGCAAATTTTACTTCACATAAGAATCACCTGGTGAGTTTTTCAAACATGCACATTCCAAAACTCTTCATCTGAGAAGGATCTGAAATGGGAGAATTAAATGAGAATCCCAGGTAATTCTGATGCAGGTTGTCCTGTGGAACAACTCTGACTCTCAGAAACACTTAGATTAACAAATTGAAGAACTTGTAGATTATCTAGATAATGTGTTATTTACAGGAAATTCTGAATTCTAGACTGGTTTCCTCACATCATCCAATTTATTCAGAGCTACCTTTCCTTACTCCCTGAATATTATATACACAGAATGAAAATTATTGTAATAATAAACTAATCAAAATATAATTAGAAAGGTAAGTCTGTAGTAAAAAAGGAAGCATGCATGTATTATAAAGCCAAATATGAAATATTTTAATACTTGGGTATTTTCAGTCACCCTTGCATGCTACTGTTTCTCTCCATTATCAGTAGCAATTGAGAATTGATGCTTTCATAGATAGATAGATGTAGACACATGTATATATGCATATAATCTTTAAGGTTTTAGTAGGCATGACTTTTTAAATTACAGTGTACCATATATACAGTAAAGTGTACAGAAGTTAAGTGTGTATCCAGATGACTTTTTACATCTATGTAATCACTACCAGATCAAAATATTGAACATATCCAGAACCCCTGAAGATTCCCTCAAAACCTTTCTCAAATATTAACAGCACCATTCCCCTGGCCCCCAAATAGTTATAATGATACAACTAACATTATAGACTAGTTTTTCCTGATTTTGAACTTCATATAAATGGCCTCATGGAATATGTACTCTTTACACAAACAACAATTACAGTAACTTCCTTTATTCATAACTATGTCTTCAAGATTCATCCTTGTGGGTAATTCATTATGTCCCCTCCTCTTCCTTATCCTTTTCTTTTTTGCTGAGTAATATTCTATTTTACAAATATACCATGATTTGTTTGGCCATTCTCCTGTTCATAAACCTTTGAAATATTTCCCATTTTTTGGTTATTAGGAATAAAGCCTCTCTGAACATTTTTGGTACATATTTTAAACAGACATGTGCATTCATTTCTCATGAGTATATACCTAGAGGTAAAATTGCTGGGTCATGGAGTAAACGTATGCTTAGCTATACCACTTACTGTCAAAAAGATTTCCAAAGTGCTTATACTATTTTACATTACTACCAACAATATATGAGTTCCAGTTACTTTATCAATACTTAGTTTTGTCAGTTATTTTAATTTTAGCCTTTCTGATGGGGATGTAGTGGTATCTTACTAAGGTTGTAATTTACATTTCCCCAAAGAAAACAATGTTAAGCACCCTTTTATTTGCATACTGACCATTTGGATATCCTTCTTTGTGAAGTGCCTATTCAAGCCTTTTACCCCTTTTAAGATTGGTTGATTTGCGTTTTTCTCACTGATTTGTAAGAATTCTTTATATATTCTCATTAGGAGTACTTTGTTGGATACATACATCTATTATATAAACACTATATAAACTATATATATATTCTTGCAGTCTGTGTGCCATTTTTTTTTCTCTTATGGGTGTGCTGTGATAAGCAGAAGTTCTGGTGTTTAATGAAGCCAATTTATCAATATTTTATTTTATGTCTAGTATTTTTGTATCCAGGTTTAAGGAAACTTTACCTACCCCAAGGTTGTGAGGATATTCTGTTTTCTTCTAGAAGCTATGTTATTTTACCTTTCATATCTAACTCCATAATACATTTCAAAGTAATTTTGTATATATTGTAAGATACAGGTCAAGATTAATTTTTTTCATTCAGCATATTTATTGAAAAGACTCTCCTTTCCTCCACTGAATTTCAGTGGTATGTTTGTCATAAATCAGGGAGCCATGTGTATTTAGATCTGTTTCTGGACTCTCTAGTTTATTCCATTGATGCATTTGTCTGTTCTTGCACCATTACCACTATGTCTTGATTAATGTAACTTTTATGATGACTCCTGATATCTGGTTTTAAAAGTATCCGGCTTTGTTATTCTTTTTCAATATTGTCACAGTTAATACAGTTCTTTTGCATTATAAATTTTTAGAATCAGCTTGTCAATTTTCATGAAAATGCCTTTTGGGACTTCTATTAGAAACATGGTTTTCTAAGAGATCAGGGGCAGAGTTATTTCCAGTGTTAAAATGAGTCTTTATTCTGTCATTCACTCAACCAGCATAATTGGGTAGCTCATGAAGTTTTGTTGAAAGAATTAATAAGTGGATGAATCAGAACCTACTTTTCCCCCAGTTCCTAGAGAGAAAGAAAACTAAAACACAGTTCCTACTTTCCAGGCTCTGACAAAGTAGTTTGACTTGTGCCTCCTCAGTTAAATAAAGTAAAATGCATAGAAGTTACCCCAGTCTTTTTCTTTTGTGTGACAATTCTGCTCCTGCAAGATAAAATAGCCCAGGACTTTTTATTTTGCCTAATCTCTAGATAAATTCAAAAGCACTGGTTTCAAAATGTCTTAGCCATATTGAAATATAATACCATATTCTAGTAATGTTCAAATATCGCTAACTTGTCTTAGCCCAATATTTTCTAGAATAAAGCAAAATCAAAACCAGCAGCTAGATGTTTACATTTTTCAATAATTTTGATATTTTGATCCTGAAATTATATTAACAATAATTCCTTATGTTAGGATGTGCTGGTTTGAATGTACTATATCCCCTAGAAAAAGCCATATTCATTGATGCAATCTTGTGGGGCAGACATATTAGTGGGGATTAAGTTGGAATGTTTGGATTAGGTTGTTTCCATGGAAATGCACCCCACCCAACTGTGGGTGGTGACTCTGATTGGATAATTTCCATAGAGGTGTGGCCCCACCCATTCAGGGTAGGTCTGAATTAGTTCACTGGAGCACTATATAAGCTCAGATAGAAGGAATGGGCTTGCTACAGCCAAGAGGGACACTTGAGAGAGGAACTGCAGTTTACAGAGACATTTTGGAGATGGCCTTTGAAAGCAGACTTTTGCTTTGGAGAAGCTAAGAGAGGACAAACCCCCCAAGAGCAACTGAGAGTGACATTTTGGAGAGAAGCTGAAGTCTAGAGAGGAATATTCTGGGAGAAAGCATTTTGAAACTAGAATTTTGGAGCAGATACCAGCCACATGCCTTCCCAGCTAACAGAGGTTTTCTGGACACTATTGGCCATCCTCCAGTGAAGATGCTTGATTGTTGTTACATTACCTTGGAAACTTTATGGTCTTAAGACTGTTACTGTGTAACCAAATAAACCCCCTTTTATAAAAGCCAATCCATTTCTGGTGTTTTGCATTCCAGCAGCATTAGTGAATTGGAACACAAGATACGAAATTTTGTAAAAAAAAAAAAAAAAAAATATATATATATATATATATATATATATATATATATATCCAGTGGATATACAACGCTCCTCGACCAGGAAACATCGATTTTGGGAAAGGATTAGAGAGACTGTTCTCCTGAACCATGTTAGATTGATTAGCTAACTCTCCAGCTTTGGTTACTTTCTGCATTCTTCAATTCCCCCATCTTTCTGAGCCTTTACTTTTGTGTTTTTTCTTTTGTCCCACAGCTTCCTCTACCATTTCACTTATTAGAACACTTTTTGCTCCACTTGGAGGGGAAATTATTTTTCCTTAGGAACCTAACCTTTGCATGGAGTGGCTATGGAGAAGTGCTTAATACTCCTTCTGTCTGTCTCCTCTTTCCCTTCCCACAGAGTCTGCAAGATATTAGGAATCCCAGGCATTACTGCATCAGCAGATTAAACTTTGTGATGGTCAACAGAAACAAGTTATTGTTTTTGACCAATATCAAAGGACTGTATATCAAATTTCTGCTTTGAGTAAATGGAGGAGGTTGCTGAGGAGCCGGGAGGAGTTAGAGAAGGGTAGGAAGAGAAGAACACGAATAGTGACCTACTACCCTAGACTTAATAGCATGACATCATGAAGATATGTCCAGCCTGTTTAAAATGCAAGGGAGATAAATTTTGAAACCCAATGGCAAGACAAATAATATTGTCTTCATAATCCAAATTGTTAGTGTAGAAAATAACAATTCTCAAAAACTTCAGTTCATAAAATGCAAAAGTCACTCAGTGATGTGAAGAGTACAGTGCATTAGTGAGTAGCCAGACACCAAATCTTGAAGAATAATTAGGCATTGTAAAATGGCTTCATTAAAAACAAGTTCTCACATTGTTTTGTTGCTCAAAAGCTTTAACTGGGTATTGAAATTCAGTTTCATTTTCTTTAGATTTGAAGCTAAATTTTATCTTTGGGAAATAATGTGGAAGGCCATTCTTCTTCATTTCCTGCTTTGAATTTATCAAGTTTCAATCAGGAAAATGAAAAGGGAGGAAAAGAATGAGAATATATAGTCAGATGAAAGACTGGACTAAAATAACTCTCCTCCTAAAATGAAAACAATGTATGCCAAAATCAGTTAGACTGTGCTGAAAATTTAGACAAGGAACAATATCAAAGCAAAAGATTTATTACTATGTTCTTTAAATATGAAACGTGTTTCTCAGGCTCTGGATATGAAAATGGGCAGGCATTAGTGCTTTCTAGTTAAAACCCTAAGAATAGCACATTTTTATAACATACTTTGTTATAACATTACTATACCATTGTATGATTTTTCTTTTCCCATTTGACATTAGATAAACTTATTTTTATATATAATTAAGAATATTACAGACGAAAGAATGTTAGAAGCAAACATTGGGCATCTGTACTCAGGAACTGCTTATTGCACGTCAAATGTTGGTTTGAATTATCTCTTGAAAACAAGACTGTTGGCACTGAATAAGAGCAAAATATGTCGGATATGGAAGGAAAATGAACATTTCTTGAATATAACAGAAAGGCACATTTCTGAATAAATTGTATGGAATTGACAAAAAATGAAGATACCAGTACTTAAAAAGCATGAGGCTAAAAGGCAAAAGCAAACAGGGCCAAACAAACAGAATAATGCTGATTGGATGGAATTGCACATTCCCTATACTAACTTACATTACGTATCAAAATGGGCCACTGTGTCAGAGTTCCATAGTCTGTTCATTAAGGGCATTTGATTGTTTATGAGAAAATGTCCCTTTTCCCAGGGAACTGTGGTCATTTGTGCTTCAAGAAGAGTCCATCGTGGGTTTCATTTTTATTTTTTAAATGATGTGTTGCATGAGATTTGTTTCTACAGATAAAAATCAAGGGACATAGGATTATTACCAAGTTCTCTTCCACAACTAGTGCTTTATGACTGCCTAACTAATAGAAAAGAAAAACTAAAATAGAAAAAGAAAAAGAAATCCATTGCCTTTGCATAAACCCTCAGTATTTGGCACAATGTCTCCTTTTAGTGAATGTCTCTATTTCCCCACACAGGATGTGAGATTCAACTGCTTTTCTCAGTGGGTACTCCCAGCAGTTCTGAGTCCCATGAGTTAAATTTCTGAAGCCTGCTGGTCCCTCAAGCACTGTGAAAATCTGCTGAATACCCTAAGTAACAGAGTAAACAGCTTTTTGAGGCTTACTGATTTTACTGCCACAGTACTCAAATCCCTTCCTTTGCCAAAATAAATAACCCCAACACAATCATAAATGCTGAAAATTTCATGAACATATTAAAAGTATTTCATGTATTATATTTTTCTACATTCAGCTCAACTTCTGTGGTGCTAATTATCCCCAGAATATTTCTGAATTTGTTTTTTAATTTACTCTTGAAAGCAGTGGACTATAACCACATTCTAATTACTTAGAATACTCTGCTTATATATCTATGATTGTGCATATCCTATTCTCTCAACATTGGCGACTTTGGATTTCTTATAATCAGTTCAATAGAAGGAGACCAAAAAAAAAAAAAAAAAAATCTGGATATCTACATACAGAATTTGGAAGAATACAAATTTTTTTTTTCCATTGGGAAGCTCTATAGGTTTTTTGGACTCTTTGTGCCTTCTATTTCATCTTGAGAATACTGGGTTCAGGGAAATCTTTATTATTTCTCACAAGCTTTGGCAATGTCTGAGCAAATGGTATTCAGTGTCCCAAATGCCTCTGAGGGAGAAGGATTTCAGTGAAGGGCTTCACTTTTCCTCCACTGGCAGATGTTCTACCTCTCCTGGGTTTCATTTATTTAACAAATATTTATGGAATTCTCCAATTTTTCAGGCATTGTTTCAGCATCCAGGACTACGAACAGTTTAAAAAACATTCTAGTCCTCAGGGAGCTTATGTTCTAGAAAAGGAGGTAGACAATAAACAAATAAATCAATATGCTACACAGGATCAGGTAATGGCAGATGCCAAGTGGGGAAAAGCACAGTAAGAAACCAGAAAGTGACTATGAGAGGGCTATTTTAGGGGAACCATCAGGGAAGGCTTCTCAAGATAGGCGGCATTTGAGTAGACACCAGTTCACACTTCAATTGACTGTGGCTCCTTCTGGGATTGGCACCCTGAATCCTACAGCTCTTATTTGTGTGGCTGACATTCTTGAGCCCTGCTAATGGCCTCTGTGCTTTGTAGTTTCATCAGAAGAGTGAACATAAGCCCTATATCTTTATAAGGATCTATCAAACTACTTAATAAAAGGCTTTCTTTCTATTACTAAGACCTGACTCAGATTTGCAGCACTACAGGTGAGTTGAGAGAGTGACATTAGGTTCCATGATAATAATTAATATAATGGTATATTATGATGATGATATATTAAAAAGGCACCCTGAAAATAAATTTTTATGAAAGCTCTCATAAGTACACATTTTGTTTCTGTTTGGATATTTTATTTTAATAGGCCCTAAAATTCCACGTATTTTCCTATAGCTACCAATTTTTTGAAAATAAATATTGGTGGTTTCTTCAGTGTTTGTAACATGTTGCTGATAGCAAAACATAGTAGACCATGGCTGAATGACTGCCTGTGACACATATGGTGGATAATTATAAATTTGAGTCATTTTAGGATAATCTTAACCTTATTGTTTTTAATCAATATATCTTTCTTTATTGGTTCCTTTGGAAGTAGCTTTTAGATTACAAGTGTTGCCATATAATGTAATGACACCAGCTTTGACTGCAAAGAAGAAATGGCAGGTGTAATCTAGAGGTCAACTGTGCTCTTATATTTACAAGTGTCCTGCGAAGACTTCAGTGAAATAATAGGGCAAATCCAGGTTTATCAAGATGTTGGAGTGAACAGATGAATGTAACTATAAATGCTGGGACAATACTTTTATCCTTTACCTCTCACCACTTTATAATGGCTGCATTCAAATTGGAGTTACAATTTAATTTGTTTCTTTATTCAACATAATTATCGATTCCTCATTTTCACTTTTTGCTTTACCCTTTCCCATGTCTATTCATGACATTTAAATAACTTCAACTGATCAATAGAAGTTTTTTTTCCCCTTTCAATTTTGGTGATTACATTGAATAATAGATTAGACTCATAGAAACAATAATGTTAAATCTAAATTTGTCATCTATTCTTTGCTATTTTATAAAAGAATGCTTGAAAAAAAATAAGTGCTCAATAAAATTACTATCTCTGGCTATTAAGCATGTTTTCTATTCATTGTTCTTTAGGGAATTTACTAGATGCTACTAGTTCATGTAGTAAAAGACCCCAATTGTTTCTTTACTGTGATAATTTGGATTACATATCAAATAGAGAAATAATCCTCAAAAATGTTTCCCTAATAAACTCTTTGGGCAAAAGATAGTTAATATTATAGTTTATTAATGTCCACTGAATAGTTACTTGGCTGAGAACTTTGGGGAGCATGACTATATGGTCTTTATTCAAGAAAACTTGAACTGAAAAATCTAGAAGGATCAGGTTGCAGTTTATAAAATGAATGTGTCTATCATCTTGGATGTCTAAACATCACCTTTATTTTGTGAAGAGAAATTTTTTAACCCCTTTAATTACACCAGAAACTGCATTTTCTCAAGCTTTACTATAGATAAATAAACTGAATTCTGCTTAAACCAGAGAATAAAGAGTAGGTGAGGTTTTAATAAGAATTTCTATTTTGGACCCATGAAATGAAACTTGTAGAACACAAAAAGGAACATGTTATAGATTTCTGACAATTCAGTTAAAAGTTAAAAGAACATCTCAGAAGGATTTGGACCAACAACTCGGATTTGAAATAAAAATTATCAAGGAGTCATAGAGTAATAGAAACTTGAAAACTGAGTTAACAAATATTCCTAAAGTTCTTGGAAATAAACAATCACCTTATGCTTTATTTTCTCCTAAAAATGCCTGCTAAGTGGTTGTCTTCCAGCCTATGCTTGAACTCACTACCATGCTTAGCAGAGAAGTCCATCTTACCTCTGTTAAAAGATTTCTTATATTAAATCAAACCTGCTAATATTCATCCTAGCTTTATTCTTGGGGAATTAAATCGAATCAATTACATCAGATAGCACATATCAACAGCCCAATATTTGAAGACAACAGTGAGCATTGTGGAGTCAAATGAAGTTTCACCCTTCCTTCATTCTAGAGTCTAGAAACCACCTCTATTCATGTGGCCTAGGATGACACCAGCTTTTGTAGGTGGCCATCGCATACCTGATACAAAATAAATGCAGGGGCAACTGTAACTTCAAAGTCAGTTTTATCAATATTGTTGTTAATCCATGCATCCCAATTAGTATAGTCTTTATTTCATTCCCTGTTCCTCTCAAAATCATTATCATATATGTAAATTTGCTGAATGTATGTTTATAATTTTGTCCAAACTATTGACAAAATATTAAAAAGAAAAGGTATAAAAAAGTAGACATTGGATGTAGCCCTTGAAACTCCGAGATTTATGTTAACCTTCTAATCAGTGTCATTTGGTACAGTCATTTAGCCAGTTTCTAATCCATATAATTGTAGTGGTGCTTAGCTGATAGCAAGAAATATATCATTGAGATGCCTTTCATATGCTTGTTGAGATTCAGATATCCTGTTACAGATGACTTATATTGAACTCAGTAGCGCCATCAAAGAAAGGAATAGAGTTGTTCACTTTATTTCTGTTTACCCCTCAATCCACAATCAAGAAAATCAAATACAGCTTATTGTCTTATAAACATATTGATTTAATATCTCCTTTTTCATTCTCTGGTTAGCACCTTTGTCCAAGCCTATTTCATCTCAATATATTGTCTTCTAACCAGAGGTAGTCCATATTGGATGATATCTGCGGTTTATCAATTTGGGGACTCCCTTTAAGAAAAAGAATACAAATTACAAAAACAAAATTCTGTGTATTGAAAGCTTCACAATAGAGCTGCCTCTGTGCCTCACTGATTTATCAGGTGTTGAGAGTGCTAACAAAATTGCCAAGGTTTCTGCTCTCATTAAGGCGAGCAGCAGGTGTGATCCTTAGGGGCTCATGTGATACCAGCATAACACTGCCAAGGAAGAGGGGAAGTAAGCTCTTAAAACAGTGATTGCCAGTTTTGTTCTTTCTCCCTTGCCCTCCTCTCCTGCCTTCCTTTTTCTACCTTACTTATTTTTGTACTTAGATTCATATCCCTCTTCATTATCACCCAACCCACACTCCAACCAGAGCTTTCCTTCCCAACTTGATCTTGATCTCTGCTTTAATTTTTAGATTCAAGGCATCTTTGCCTGAGGAGCTACCTTCCACACTTCTGTTTCGTATTCTTCTGTCTTCCCAGTCCCTTCTCTCGACAGCCACCAGCATGATCAGATGAGCAAGCAGGGAAAAAATGAGGTTATGAAAAGCAGGGAATGGAAGTTTCTGCTTCTTGGTCTTGACGGTGGCCTAGCTCCTTCCTATGGATGTGAGGAGACACTGTGGGACTATCTTTGTGGTTTTACTGTTTTATAAAAGCCAATGTTCATTATTAAAGACCATTTAAACATTCATTTGTTACCTTAAATTGCATGCACGAGACCCTTGACATTTACTGTATACGAACTAAACTCTTTCTGAATGCCCATTTTCATATTGTGAAATCATATTCTGAAAAACACTATTATAGTGTCTTTTAAAATGTAAGCCAGTGAAAAGGAACCGTCTGCTTCTGAAATAATGAGGGAGCTTTTTAAAATGCAAATTTCTAAATCTTATCCCACTGTGCACTGAAGAGAGCAGCAAATGCCTTTATGGACAGTGACAAGGTCAAGTGATTCATGAATGTCAGTTAGCCCCAGACTCACCAGAGTTCTGGTTAAAATGGTAAAACACAGATGGCTGGGGTCCAACCCGAGTTTCTGATTCAGTCAGTTTGGAATGAAGCCTGAGAATTTACCTTTCTGAGAAGGTCCCATGTAATACTGATGCTGCTAGTCCAGGAACTATGCTTTGAGAAGTACTGTACTGGGCTTTCCCAAAAGCCCAGTGACATATTCATTGATAAGCTCCCATCACAGGTTCACCAAGAATACCATTCACATAGATGCATCAACAAAATTACAAATCACCAAATCACAGATTTAGCGATCACTTGTAAGTGGTCAATTTTAAATCCATAAATGGCCGGAGTCTACAGAATTGTATCTGCTTTTCCACAGACAGAGCTTAACCTTTGTCTCTTTTTTAAGAGATACGTATATTCTTTTAGTCAAGTACCTGGAAAATACTGTAATTGGTTTAATTCAAATCCCATGATAATGAACTAAATGTAAATACTGAGCTTTCATTTAAATTTCTAGCTGAATATCCGTTTCTATGCATTAGAACTAAAATAGCTATTTATTTTAAATCTGTCACAATTTAGTGAGGACTGTACATTAGCAACTTTTCTAGGTTATTTGCATCAGCAAAAACTCCACAAGCTTAGTGGCTTACAGTAATAAAGCTATATTTCTTACTCATGTTTCAAGTTCTCTGTAATTCAGCTGCAGCTCTGTTCAACCTGTCTTCTCATCCTGGCAAAAGGAACAATCTCATTCTGACAGTGTCATGGCAGAGGAAGGAAGAAACGGCAGAACCATACTATGGCTCCTAAAGCTTCTGCTGGCATACAACATATGTCATTTCTGCTTGGATTCCATTGGGCAAATAAAGTCATATGGGCACATCTGACGTCAGTATGTCACATTGCCATATGTGGGAATGTATAAACCTTGTTCAAATTGAGCATTGAGTGATTGGAAATCAAAGTACAATTTCACATACTAAACTTTTCATTTAGTTCTAAAATGTCCAGAAAGCATGCCCAAGGACTTCAGTAATTGATATAAGACCCCAAAATAAAGAACAATTTTTTTTTTATCTACCCACTCTGTATTTAAAGAAAAGGCAAGGCTAAAATGATGAACAAACTGAAAAGGAAAGATCATTAAAAGAATCCTGGTCAGTCCACCTCAACAATAGAAAACTCTTGGCCAGATCTTTGGTATCCCATCTGCAATGCAGAATTACAAAGCATCCCATAACCCTTTAGGGATATTAAAGGGATTTAATACATTCCATAGAGCTTAAAGTAATTTTCTCCCAAGGTATTTTCAGGGCTCTGTATTCCCTCAGAAAAAAAAAAAAAAGTTAGTCAACATTCTAAATTTATATTTAGTTGTTAATAAAGTCATGACATTGTACTTACTCTGGAGAGAATGCCAGAAAATTTAATCTCTGACCTTGTTAAAATGATTTTAAATTGGTTTAAACTTTTTTTTTTTTCACTTTAATAGATTGTGTGCCCTCTACTATTAAATGAACAGGGCAAGGGCACTTAGTAATAAAGTTAACCTTGATCTCCTTCCTAAACTTAATAGAATTATGTTACATACTATTTAATATATATTTATAATTAATGCATGGAAAAACATTATATTCATCTGGCATTGTTTTCTACTAACTTATTTTCTATGCATACTTAAGCAAAAAAATTGTTTACTTACTGATTTTTTTTTTTCTTTAAGAAAGACATTCTAATTGCTCTTTTACAATAGGCAGCAGCTGAGGAAGCAAGACTATAACCACTTTTATGCCAAATCACTCAGAGGTTTCTGATGTGGTGAATGTGGCTCCCTGGAAACTTCACTGGTAGCATGCTGTTAAGACAATGCAGAAATAATGCTGTTGAATTTTTTAATCTAGCAGTTCCCAAGTACCATGAGCAATGACATAAAATTGAAGGTACTGTTTACCAGCTGCTACACTAAACAGGATGACTTGTAATTGCCATGACTACTAGAACCAGCACAAATGGAGGGGTGCCCAGATGAATCTGAGTGACAATTCAGAACCACTCCCTGGGGTCTGAGATGAGAACCATGACAAAAACTGTTGAATGGAAGGGGTCAGCCAGAAACAGACCATTTCTCTGAGGGTTGCAATCCCTGATAAGCAGCAGACATCAGTATTGCAACATGGCTGTAATGTACTGAACCTGTACATATGTTTTCCTTTTTTCTTAAGTTATGTTTTATTTTTACCACCTTGTTATTAGTTTATTAGTAGTTTAAATGTATATGGCACTTGCCATTTCAAAGATCTTCTCATGTACTCTCTTATTTTCTCCTTACAGCCTTCTGGGTGATATTCACTTTGCAGATATGGAATTGCATTTCAGAGAACTTAACTTCATCAAGTCACAGGTACAGTTAACGAAAGAATTGAAACATGAATCCATGTCTTCTATCTCATATTCTGATGTCCTTTACACAAATGCATGATGGCCCATTGTTGATTTCTGATAAAAGTAATCAGATTGGCCTTGCAGACTGTGCAATTCCCTCATTAAAATTGCTGAGGGCATTGGATTGATTATCCTTAATCTCATGTTCTTTCTTACATAAAAATGTTCTGTATATCTACCCTATACCCATTTATTAGTATTTAAAATTACTCAAGTCTAGTTTCTACACACAGGTTATTTACCAAAACAGTCTTGGTAAATTTCTGGAGTTAGAGCAAGTGTTTCTTATACGTACCTTTAGGTTTGAGTACGACAGAAGGTTCTACCAGATATCTGAACCATATACCTCACAAGTGGGACGCCACGTTTGAACACAGATGATGTGTACTTTTCAACCCCTGCCTCCCCTGCACAACTCTCAATGTTACCTGACTCGATGATATATCAATCAGGATAGGGAAAGTGATGTATTTTAGGAAAGATGGGAGTTGCTAATTTTTTAGTCTGTTACTTTCTCTACCAGAGAAGCCTTCATGGATTTAGAAGAATATATTTTGATCTGGGTGGTGATTACACAAGCATATACATATGCAAAATGTCATCAAACTGAACACTTAATATTTTCTACTTACTGACCATAAGTTATGCTTCAAGTTTTAAAAAAATGAACAGAAGGAAAACAGAGTATCTGTGTTTGTAGGGGCCGGGGGGAGGTTGAGATTGTTTCTTCTCTTTCTCTCATCCCTCATATCCAATTCCTCATGAGTATAAGTGATTCACCTGCAAAACACTTCTCTTCATCTCTGCTACTTCCTTCTTAGGTCAAGCCAATGGCCTCTCACCTGTGCAATGGCAATGCTTTCCTTGCTAATTAACTGCTTCCACTCCTGTTCCACCCCCCTCAGTTTGCTTTTACTATGGAGACCAAGGTCAGATCCCTTAGAACAGATCAGGTCACTTCAGCTGAAAACCCTCCAGGGCTGCTATCTCTTTCAGAGAGTATAATCCAACTTCCTAAATCTGATTTACCAAGCCTCACGTGACATGCCCTTGGTCTGCCTCCCCCAAATCTTTCCACACTATTCTACCCATTGTCTGCTATGCTCTAGATACCTTGTCCTTTCTTTTCCCTCAAACATGACAAACTCATTCTCAATTTTCGGCTTTTGAATTAGCTATTCTCTCTAGCTGGAATGCTTCCCCCCATATTTCCTGAACCCTTCTTAACGTTGAAATCTCTGTTTAAATGTCAACCAAAGAGTAGCCACCATTTCATATTTTAATAAAGGGACACAGAAAACAAACAGATAGATAAGAAAAATATCAACAGTAATAAGTTCTATGAAGAGAATTGATGTAGCGTGCTGTGATAGTGTGCCTGGGAAAGCCCTTCCAAAGCCTGTTAAGTTATCCTTCTGTCCCTCGTAGTTATCATATCATATGATAACACATATGATACATTGGGATAGCACAGAGGAAATGTAGCTTTGGAGTCAGACAGAACTGGCTTAACTTCCACATTTTACCACGTCTCTGTTGTATAACCAGTTTCATATCTTTTAACTTCAAAGAATTTCCATTTCTTCGTCTTTAAAATGGAAGTAATGATAATTCCTCCCTTATAAATTTTATGTGAGGTTTGTATTAGATAGTCATGTAAAGTGGTCATCACAGAGCCTAGCACTCATTAGCAATTGTTATTAACATAAGCGAAATGGGATTTAATGTGTCAGCTATTATTATGATGTTTTTGTTAAAAGGATTAAAGGATGAATGTGAAGTATCAATAATTTTAGGGTACCAAGTACCTTCAACTCACATAGGCAATGAATGAGTATTTTGTCCATATCAAAGGCAACTATATCCAAATATATATGGTATCATATGACCAACCTAATTGTTACATCGTTAGGTTTCACATCTCAGAGTCTCAGGTACACCTTTTCTTTCCAAAATGGCAGTCTTTTATCTTCCCTGAGGAAGTTTGCTCGATCACCCAAATTATCTTGAAGGAGGTTTCATTAAACACAGTTTGTACTTGTTCACAGGAGTCTGAGAGATTATATTCCCTTTTAAAGTGCTCAAGTGATTCTGATATACAAATTTCAAACCATTATGTCATCCCGAAGACAGCAAAAAGGCAAACAGGTAACTCCTTCCTCCTTTTCTCTATCTGTGAAATAAGGTTAATGACAAGTTGCAACAAACCACAAAACAGTTTTAGTAAATGGTTTTGGATATAAACAGAAATATTGCAACTGTTTTGTCTTATACATGTGTCAAATTTATGCATGTTGAATTATCCTAGGGTTCATGGATTGCCTGGGTAAGTTCTATAGGTTTGCAATGATTCTGAATAAATGCCTGCCATTGGCTTGATCTAGAGACTAGGGTATGAAAATTCTAGACACTTTCTATAACACAGATCTCAGAGTCATCCTGGATTGTTTGTAATAAGCTGAAATATTTGAAAACAAATCAAAACTCATGTAAAGAAAGCTGAAAATGTATTTGAGAAAAGCATTATTTGGAAGCCATAGGAGCAGCACATAGAAGTAGATCTCAATTTCTTATCAGTTTTCTGTATTAGTTTGTGTCCTACCTTCCTATTTTACAACAAACAAACAAACAAAACCACATTTTGACTGCATTGCACTAATTAACTGCACAAATTTTCTTTTTTACTCTTTTTGTTTGGTGATGCTATTAACTTCATGACTTTTCCAACTATGATACACTTTCTGGTTTCATAGTTGCATTAATGGTTTATTTACATAATAAAAATATTTTATTACACTTTTGAGAGTTTTAATACGAAGTAAGGCAATTATTATTAAAAGTGTCAAACTGTTTTAGGAAGGGAGCTCTAGATAATCCTACATGCTGTCAGGTATCTTCAGTTTCTAAAAATCAAAAGGCAATCAAATACCTGATTTTCAGCTGAATTCTCATTTGCAGCAAAAATTGAAAGCATTACTTAAAATATTGAGGCACTTTTTAATAATTGAAAATTGTATTGCTAAGTTTCCCTTTTTTTTCAAATGTATTAAAATATTTCATGGCAAGGTTTTCAGCAAATGGGTGTCTTCTCCCAGGAAAGAGAAAATACCCTTGAGACGAAATATCAACAGCATTCGTAAATGAAAAAAAGAAGCTATAAGAGAACTAACATTTACATTTTGGAAATTATGTTAGGATAAAGTTAGTATTCATGCTACAACATTGCTGTGAAAATCAGGATATCAACAGTCAGAATAATGACATTTTAGAACTGATTTTACACACATTTTGTCATGTTTTGACAGAAAATATCAATCTAAATCCCTCATCTTCATAATATTCATCATAGCAATGACAGATGATGATTAAATGAAACTCTATCTAGAACATTGCCATTTGCCCTACTTTAAATTAAATATAATCTCTACCTACTGTAGTTTTATGTGCCAGGGACTATTCCAAATGCATTACACAACAACTCTGCGAAGTACAAATAAGCACTGTGAGGGTAAGCAGTTTGCCTGTTTTGTTTAATGATATATCTGTCTGTGCACAGAGAAGGGGCTCAACAAATATTTGTTGAATTTAATGAATTTTACAAATGAGACAAATGAAAGTACTAGGTATGTAAATGGAAATCATGTTCTTATTTAGCTAGATTCTTATTTTCCCGTGGCACTATATAGCCAGATTTTCCAAGAAAAACTATTTCTGGATGGAGAAAAACAATTCAATAATTCTGTGTAATTTTTTGAGTTTCCTTCTGTGGGTTTACAACAGCCAGGTCTCCAAACTACAGATTGTTAGATCCCAGAAGAAGAAACTAACATGTAGAAGGAGTTTCTGACTCAGGGGCCCCACAGCTTATCTCACAAGAAAACAGGTGCCCCATAAACTAAAGAATGAAGCTGTTCAAAGCTAGTCAAGGCTGTCTCAGTTCCAACAGCGTCTCCAAGGCGGGTAAGGCAAGGTCAGATACACCTGTAAAAACAAACAACCAAAAAGGCCTGCTCTCCCTAGCTAGATAACACAGCTGCTTTCCTAAAAAGAATATTGTCTCAGAATTCTAGCAACCAATCAGCCCAAGACTAGATAAGCACTCACCCAATCGAGGCACAGAACATCACAGCAGACACCCTACCCAAGGTGGGTTCCTTTGTTTGTTAAAAAATGTTGCTCTCAGATAGAAAGCAGGAGCCATTATCTTTTTCTTCTTTTCTGCTGGCTCCCACCTGCTTTCTTCCTCTAATAAATCTTAAACCTTATACTTAAACTTTGACTCACTGCATTGTATGAATTCTTGAACAGCTCTGAACCTAACACAGATCAGATATTAGAAGTGATTAATAGAGGACAAATGACACTAATGGTCAGGGGTTGTAGTCATATCCAAATGCATGGTTTTAGAAGGCTTTGAATTTAGGAAACAGATATCCTTTTGGTGATTCTCACTGGCAAGGGACCTAGGCTGGATTCTGAAGAATCTGACAGAGCATCTGATTTGAGGTGGCTGAGGTAACACCAGCAATCAAACAAGTTCCTGGGGACTTCAGAAACTTCTGTTTCTAAACATCTCAATAAGCTTCAGCTTATTGAGGTTGACCCCAAATGATCAGGAAAGATGTGGGAGAGGTATATTTGAATGGACCCCATGTAGCCAACATAACACAGATCACCAAGTCACCTTTACACCTTTCACTACAGTCAAATTCTGGCTCTGTCCACAATCTAGGACAGAAGAGAGACTTTGGAAGTCTGTGGAAACAAACTTTGCAATGGAGTATGGTCAAGAAGCCAGGGAATTTCATGTATAGACCTAACTTGGGACTTAGAACATTGTACAAGGCAACTCAAGAGACCTCTATTAAAATGCAGGTGCGTATGGAGTTAGGGAGGTAACACTAGTGATACCAGAAAGTGAAGGTCCAAAAAGCATGGTGACCCAAGCTTCTCTACAACGACCTCCCCTCCCATCCCCAAAGCATCTGATGACCTTTCTTCATCACAGGTACCACATATTGCTGAACCATATTCCAAAAGCTGGGCAGCTGATTTCTGACAGAATGAATATCAGCAAATATTAAGGAAGACAACTGAGCTAGTTAAATGCCTTAATATCAACAGCTGCCTCCCTGAAAGTACAATCCCACATACTACTGTTAGTTTTTGGCCTAAATTTTCTGTTGATAATTCCCAGCTCTAAAATATGCCCATTACCCTATTTTGAACATACTGAAAGCATGCAAGAAGTTTCTAAGGGAGTTTGGATACAAAGGCTTGAAAAAGTATCATTTTACCTTGGGTGACTGAAAGAGAATGTCAGAAAACATCAAATGTTGGTAATGACTATAAAAAATAATTCAAAAAAGTCTTGGATGAAAATATCAAGCATTTCTCTAAATTTATACTTGCAGCTGTTTAATTTATTATAAGTGCCTTACCTCCTTGTTTGAATGTCAATTAGCTAATGCTAGACTACAAATATTATTGCATCATTAGTATTCTTTCAGGTTACTTTAAAGCAACCACATGCTGCCTCCGGAACCTCGTGATCTCTTCCCAAGCCTGGTGACAAATTGCAATTGGTACTGACACAAAGCTGAAGAGAAATTGTAAAAATTATTATATGACCTTGGGACCAATCAATGATCTGAAACGCATGCTGGAAAAGAAATCATTACCTTTGTAAAGTGTTAGCAATATGCCTGGCTGAGATCCTTCTGTACTGACCCTCCTATTTGAAACTGAGTCTGGGGAAAGTAACAGCCACTTCTTCATTTGTAATATATGAAACATTCTTGGTACCACCCTTTACTTCCCTTGCAGGGATTTCCTGAGGAGTCACTAGACTGCTATTAAACCAAAAATAATGTTGGGGTAGTTTCAAGGAGAGATGTTTCATGCAATTACTGCAAAGAAGATTACACATATCATTATCATTCCCATTGTGATTGTTGCATGAAATATTAGAAGCAAAACAGGTATTTTCTTTAAAATAGTAGAAGTTTTTCTGACATTTGAAAGGGGAAAACCATTTCTATTTCCAATATACAATACCAGTATTTTACAGGTAGTGAGCATCTACAGATGATTTTAAAAACATGTTTTGAGACTAATAGCTGAAGAAGAGTTACAATTAAATAAGATTTTCTAATGGAAACAGGTATCTATAAATAAGACACTAAAGTGCAATGTCGTTTTAGAAACTAAACCTGTTAATGGCATATTATAAGGGCTCAATAAATATTTGTAGAATTGAATGAATTTTACAGATGCAAAAAGTGCTATGAATATTAAGTGAAAAGTAGTATTTCTATTAAACTGAGTGCTTACTTTTCACTCCAACCATATTAAACAGTGGGACTTTCCAGAAACACTATCTTATCTATTGAACTCTTATGATTCCTTTATTTACTCCTATATATCTGTACATAAGCAAGTCACTAATTATAGTCTCAAAGGTGATATTATATTACTACAAACTGAAAGCTTTTTGTGAAATTTTTAAAAGTGGAACTTTCTAGAATGTCAAAAATGGGTAAAACTGAAATACAAGTTTTAAAATCTAAGATGCTCATTAAGGAAAGCTGTTTAAAAAAAGTCTGACAGTGAGTGAGTCTTCCTCTATTTTTATCACTTTTTAAGTAGTATGATAAAAGCTTGAGGCAAATATTGGATCCGAGATTCACATTGACCTTCATGCTAAAGTAACCTTAGAGCTAAAATTTTATAAGACTGACCTGCTACTTAACTTATTTCAGTGGATTTTTCAGATCATTAATATTTAAGAATGGAAGTTAAGCACATCAGTGCTTTTTTGTCTTTTAGCAACATTCTTCATATTTTGTATTGGATGGATGATTACTTTTTGCATCAAGACCAATATGACTGCAGTATACAAGGATAATTCAGATAAAAATTGTCATTTTCAAATTATGAAAGCACTTTATTTCTCCTCCTTCTACTACTATTTGTCTTTGGCCTCTTCATTTCTTATTCCACCCCTATCTTAGGAAAAGAAAGAATAAGGAAAGGAGGTAAAATTAAGAAAAATAATTATGACTAATTGCTCAAAAGTAATGAAAAATTAAAAGGGGAGATTGAAATCAGTCCTGGAGCAAAGTGATACATTGTGGAATCTGAATTTTAGCCAAAGATGAGGAATTGTATGAATGCTCTGACATATCAGCCCCTTGCATAATATTGCTCTTAGCACAGGGTCTCTCTCTGCAGTCATTGACAGAGATGGCTTGGTGCCAGATTTAGAGGGTACGGAGATTGTGAAGGCTAGTATTCAAGTTTCTCACAACAGTTTATATTTTTTAAAAAAAGTTGTGCAGTTACAATTTTCCAACATTTGAATTTTCTTGTTCAGTTTCAGTTTTATATTACTTTTCTAAAACAAGAAACAATATGCTTATTTGTATTGAAAATGTGTGTAAATGTAGGACAATGTAATATTCAGAATTGTTGTCCATTTGGCTTCAAGCCCTGCTTGTATGTAAGCATTTTCTAGTGTTAGTATTATTCCTTGGTTGCAATCAGGAAGCAATTGCTCTGCGATTCAACTTTCTGGTTAGAGTGTGACATATACGAGATTTACTAAAAAGTCATTATCTCACAATATGGTTGTAAGCACTGAATCTAGATTCCTAGGGCCAATAAGCCCTTAAAATTTAATAAAGTGCTGGGTGCAATGCAAGTGAAGTGGAAAACTCTCAAAATGTACTGACTTAAGTAGGTTCCTGATTTGTGTATCAAGTTGATTATTTGTCATTGATTTTCAAATCATTGGTTATACTGACAGGTATAAACAATAGATATGTCTTGGTTTGTTTCAGATATTAAAGCTCTTTCTGAGAAGTTACTTTCATAGCATATAAAACACACTGAGATAGTGATGTTCACATAAATTTTATGGTATGTGTATATTTAAGTTTGAAAATCATAATGATTATTTATGGGCCATTTAGTGCCACTGGCTAAAATAAAATAATAGTGTTAATGAGTTCAGTGTCATGAGTGGGAATCTCACAAGGTAGAAATCCCTCTGAATTATATATCATCTTATCCATGGCTTAGAACTGCATGATTGAGCTTGACTGACTATTTCCAGGATGCCTTTCTGATCACAAAGAATGACATAAGAAAGTGGCGATAATTTTCAACTGTGTAAATACAAGTAAAGAGTATAGTGCGTAGCACAGAGTAAATATTCCATAAATATTAGCTACTACTAGTATTGTCACTAAAGTACTACTTAAAAAGACCAGAAGATCAGTTCATACTAATAGTGAGTCAGTAATATCATGGAAAGGACACACATAGTTATAATAAACAAGTACAATTATATAGGGGTGATAGATGTTGGCAGGTAAATACTTGTGTTTTATTTCCACTAAAATATGGACCTCTTTTTAACACCTATGGGAGCTTATTGGATGATACTATCCTGAAATGACATATTCTATGGATAGTTTTCTTAAAGAGGTATTTACAGTTAATGTACCATTTCCTATTTTCAGATTTCCCAGTAGCTGTGACCAATGTAGGCCAAAAGATGATGGTACTCTCAAGGCAAATCACCCAATTTTCAGTATGCATGTCTTTTGGTAAAGTTATTGTGTTTGCAGTCATATTAATGTTTTTAATGTTAAAATCTTGTAAGAGAAACTAAACTTCAATTAGTTTACACTCTATTAGACAATTAGTTAAAAGAGTGTGTCTATTCAGAAGAAGAAAGAAAGGTAATACCATTGCATGCTGATTTCTGGCAGGTTTGATAACATAGTTCACATCACCCTTTTACTGGAATGAACATAGAACAATGAAAGCTGGAGCTTTCAGGTCAAGAGATTTGTGCAAATCAAAAGTTGAAAAGACCTTCTGTCTAAGCATTGTGAAATATTAGTTTATAACATTCACCCAATAAAAGAGATCTTCCAGATTTCATGTGACAATTGTCATAAGAATCATGGCCTTCAAAGCCAACCTTCAGTAACGTCAAATTTTATTACAATTCTTTACAAAATTACATAAAACATGACTTTGCTTGTTTCAGTTGCCTTTTTCCCATCATTTGTGAGCCTGTTTTTCCAGTGGCACTAACTATCAAACAACTACTTTTCTAAATTTGCTAAAATTAAGAAATGTTAAGCATTTTTTGATATCAGTTACATAAATCCATATTCCTTTTTCCTTTAGGAGACTTGTAAAATGAATATCAGAATAGTATCCCTACCATTAAAAATAATACGTAAGCCGGAAGCAATGTGCTTAAGCAGGGTAGCTTTCAAAAGAGAAGATTCTTCTAGTATTTCCATATTAAAAAGGTAAAAATTAATCATTATACTAAGGTGTAGGAGGAGGAACCTCCAATAAAAAGAAAACTTATTTATTTTCAAGAGAATTCACCTTATATAGTCTTAAAGCTATGTATTCTAAAACTGGTAGCAAAAGTGTACAAATGTCAACAGTGTGAAGAGCAAATAATATGAACTAAAGCAAACTTTTCTACAATACCATGGGTGTCATTTTAGTAGGTGGCACTTTATCTACAGCATCATTAAATGTCTCCCTCACAGTTGACGCAATTCATTCAAAGACCAATAAATCTCAACATGAAATATTAAGAAAAAAAACGGGATCTATTATTTGGACAACTATATGATCTCTATGTAAATGTACCAGGAAAATGGAATAGTCCATTAACACTAATGGCAATGAGAGCAAGGTGACTGTGGAATGGTGTGATTTAATCCTCCAGGCTTTAAAGGTAATTACTTATGTGAAAAGAATTAAAGCAAAATAGAGTTACTATGGTTAAGAGATTTAAAATAGAGTCGGGAGGCCATTCAGGAAGTTACTTTTATGCACATCTCACAAACTGCCAAAGTATGCAAAACCACAAGCAAAGATGTTTCTCAAAACCCTAAGAACAGCTGGGTTTAAACAAACTACAAGATAAAGAAATGAGTAAACTATCTAACTTGAAGAACATTTGGAGTGTTCTGAATATCCACCAATCATAATCATCTTATGTGATCATCATTTTCTTTAAAAACCCTTGCTTGGAAGCCCCACGATGGGACACAATTTAGGCTGCGACCTAAATCTGTGCTCCCTGAATTGCCATTCTAAGACCCCAATTGAATGCTTTTGTTGCCTTACAGCTAGCTTGGGTTGTTCTTTTGCAATAGAAAGTTAAAATGTGTGGTTGAATCACATGGTATTTTAAATTGCATGATTCGGACATTTTGTTAAGCAGGGTACCCTGACCTACTGTCTCTGAACACATAGGTAGGAGAGTCTAAATCTATTGTAGATACTGCCTGATGCAGTATATTTTGTATTTTATTTATCATGGGAATACTTGTGAAGCATTCTGTCTGTGTACAATAATGTAAAGTGGTACTTAATTGGACCCTAAATAAGCTGACCCAACTGTACCCTAAAACATAAACATAGAAGCGAAATGCAAAGGTAAACTTTCATCTACCATGGGTCATGTTTGGGTAATTGATCTAGTTGAGCTTTGAACAATGATCCTATTTCTGAGCCCTAATTTCTTTTATTGAATATAGAAGGGCTTCTTTAAGTACATGTCCTGAAATTTGTAGTTGATTACTTTAATACCTGCTGAGAATCAATGGTTTTTACCTACTTAATGCCGGGATAGATGAAAAGCATCTACCACTGGATAAGACACTAAAAGGTGTTTACTGCTTTTTTATAAGTGAAATAGGAATATTGTATATATCAAATGAGTTCTAAATATGGTATTTACAGGTAAATATATTTGAGCTGTGTTTATGAAAAATGTACAAATAATACACCTTTAATACTTGCATCTCTAGGGTTTAAACGACTCTAGCCTCTATGAGGGCAGGAACAGTATCTGTTTTGCCCACCACTATATTTCCAGTGCATAGTACAGACCCTGGTGCAGAAAATGCATTCAATTAATATTTATCAAATGAATAAATAAATGTTGATTGTAAGATTAAGGTATTTAAACACTGAGGAGCCATATTTTAATGGCGGTGAGGGAAACTGGGTAATTAACTTGAGTCTGATCATGGCAGTCATTTACACAGGGAAATAGCCTGAGGCCAGTCTCCCTTGGAGATGGCCTTTAGCTGCGGAGTCCTGATCACATAGACAGCCAGTCTAGATGGAAACCGCGTTTTTCTTGCTTTATGCAAATGAAGTGATCCTCATATTATATTATAGCTTGTTGGAGGAAATTCCAATTTAATATTTTCTCCTGAGGTCTATTTTTTCTTTCTTTGGCCCAGTTAGCCTACGGAAACAGAGTACTGAAGCTGGGGGACAACTCAAACATTTAAAGCCTTTAAGTGAGACACTATCTGCATAAAGGCCCAGGACTCATTGTAGTTAATTAAAATAAAATTACAGCAACAAACTTCACAACAAAATTCTGTTAGGTCCCTCATAATATCAAACTAATGAAGAACATTAAAGAATAGGAGGAGACTAACAAGTTACTGAGCATCTTTATTAGTATTATATTCTAAGAGACCTAAAAAATCGCACTCCTGTTCTCGCTGCCCTCCCACAGATTCATGTAACTAGTAGGTGCAACTTCATTCTTCTGGTTGCTCAGAACCACAGCCTTGTAGACATCCTTGATGTCTCTCTTTCACACTCACATTCAACTGGTCAGGAATTGGTTGGTTCTACTTTCAGAATATATCCAGGATCTGGTCACTTCTAATCATCTCTTTTACTACGACCTTGGTTCATGCAACCATCTTTTCTCTCCTGGGTAATTGCAATTGCCTCCTAACTGGCCTCCCTGCTTCTTCCCTTGTCCCATTCTAGTCTTATTCTCGAAGGGCAGTCAGAGTTATGTTGCAAAATGAAGGTCAGGTCAGCTCAGTCCTTTGCTCAAAACCCTCCATATCTAGATGCAATGTGGTATCCGGATTAGATCCAGGAACAGAAAAAGGACATTAGTGGAGAAACTGGCCATCTAAACAGTCTGTAGTTTATTTAGTAGTAGTAGACAAATGCTAATTTCTTAATTTTTACAAATGTACTATGGGTATATGAATTTGCTGACATTAACAGAAACTGACTGGAGGGTATACGGAACCTCTATATGATGTTGGCAACTTTTCTACATATTTAAAATTATTTCAAAACAAAAAGTTTATTTAAAAAAAACCAAAAGCCTCCATTTGCTTGCCAGATTACTCCCAACAAAAGCCAAAGGCCGTACAATGTCCTTCTGAGCCCTCCACAATCCAGCACCCCAGTACTTCTCTGGTCTCAGCTCCTATTAATTTCTCCCATGCTCACTCCTTTCCAGCCATGCTGGGCTCTTTGCTGTTTCTCCAGAGTGCAGCCATGTGCCCATCTCAGGGACTCTGATGTGCTTCTCTTCTCCCTGAAACACTCTTCTTCCAGATAACCTTGAGGCTCACTCTCTCATATCCTTCCACCCCTTATAAAGACCTTCTTAGGAAGGTCATCTCTGGCCTTGTCTGTTGTCCCTGCTAGAAAGCAAATTCCAAGGGGTAGAGATTGTTGTATGGTTTTGTTTATTACTTTTTGCCTTGTGCCAAAACAGTGCTGGGTATATAGTGGGCACCTGATGACTGTATCTTGAATGAATGAATAAATGAAAGAACAAAGAGATAACAGAAGTTATACAGATGTATGTAATAGTGGCTAGAGAATACTATGTCCTTAAAACACATTTATCATCATTCAATACCATGGAATTAAATAATTTTTGAATAAGAAGGTGTTTTAGTTTGCTAGTGCTGCCAGAATGCAAAACACCAGAAATGGATTGGCTTTTATAAAAGGGGGTTTATTTGTTTACACAGTTACAGTCTTAAGGCCATAAAGTGTCCAAGGTAACACATCAGCAATCGAGTACCTTCACTGGAAGATGGCCAACGGTGTCCAGAAAACCTCTGTTAGCTGAGAAGGCACGTGGCTGGCGTCTGTTCCAAAGTTCTGGTTTCAAAATGGCTTTCTCTCCAGGACGTTCCTCTCTAGGCTGAAGTTCCTCAAAAATATCACTCTTAGTTACACTTGGGATATTTGTCCTCTCTCAGCTTCTCCAGAGCAAGAGTCTGCTTTCAACAGCCATCTTCAAAATGTCTTTCTTCTGCAGCCCCTCTCTCAGTTCCTGTGCATTCTTCAAAGTGTCCCTCTTGGCTGTAGCTCCTCTTCAAAACATCACTCACAGCTGCACTGAGTTCCCTCTGCCCCTCAGCTCGTTTATATGGCTCCACCTATCAGGGCCCACCCTGAATGGGTGGGGCCATGCCTCCATGGAAATATCTCATCAGAGTTATCACCTACAGTTGGGTGGGGCGCATTTCCACGGAAACACCCAAAGGATTCCAATCCAATCAGCACTAAAACATCTGCCCCACAAGATTGCTTTTTCTGGGGGACATAATACATTCAAACCAGCACAGAAGGATTCCTCTTTTCATTGTGCCATAAACCAAAAGTGTTATTTCTGCAGTGATTTATACTTATCATTATTGATAATAAAAACAGAAACAGATTTTAGCTTGATTTCTAGATCTTGGACAGAGTTGTCTGTGAAAACAATGTATTTTTGACTACCATACCAATTCATTAATATGACACTATTTGGCAAAGACGCCATATTTCATCCCTGCCAATTTACTAGAGAAACACATTTTCAACTTTTTTCTAAATTTTCAGTTGTTCTTTTCATACTTAAAGTGCTTCTTCCCTTTGTCCCCTTCTAACTATGTGCATCGTTACTCATTGCTTCTGTTTGTAGTTGTATGACTTGACAAGCAGAGGTTCAGGTGGACTTGCAGTTTAGGCAAACATTTTAACATAGTAACAACTGAAGAATGAGATCCCAGGAATGTAAAAGAAGACTAAATGTATTTCACTTACAGTACCCCACCTGTTTGATTATATAGATCTAAGCACAACTGACATCCTTAGTTTTTGTATTTATAAGGCTATTTTAACACCAAAATTCTAGTTTTAAAATATTTTACATAAGGACATTTATTGTTTAAATAAAGCTACATAATAAAATCATAAATTTTAACCAGATCCGTATAAGCAAACCTTATGCGTGTGTCATAATGGTGATGGCTGGTAACTTTTTGTCAAATTAGAATAGGGGGCGTTATCACCCTCCAGTCCTTCCAAAAAAAAAAAAAAAAGGAAGTAAATGTCCAAATGCAAATGTATTGGCATTTCATCCTACTGTAGTCTATAAAAAATTATTTTATTTTCTTATCATTACCTCTGGTCAGAATCACTTATAATAGTTATACTTTTTTCTGAAAGCTCACAACTGTGATGCTGACACTCATATGTGCACTGTCTCTGCAGAGAGGTATTTTGGAAATCCTGTCCCCAAGGCAGAACATTGTAGCTTAAGTCCCTCTAATATTCCAGTGTCAACTGAGACTTTCAATCACCTAGTGAACTCCTTGCTTCCCACTAATTATTCCACTCTTTTACTTTATCTCCTGTTTTTGAAAATTCCTCCACATTAACTCAAGGAAGTCTCACTTGCATGTGCTCTCCACTCTCTAGGATGTGACTCATCCTGTCCAGGAAACTTGGAACACATTTATAGCTACCAGGTGTTTTCTTAGATTGTTCTACCCCATCTTTGACTTCCTTTGGTTCTTAACAATAATATTTATGACAGAGAGGAAAATTCATGGTGCTAACTAAAGAGATATTTCAGAAGTAAAAAGCAGCAGGTTTTAGAGCCAAATGGTGTGTGAAGTTTCAGGAGAGCATGGGGCTGGGGACAACTTCCAGGATTTTAGTTTGCACTGTTGTGACTAGGTGAATTGTAATGTTTTCATTGGAAGGAGGAGAAGAAATATTTATCTTCTCAACATGCATAGTGTGAGGTAGCTGTGCTAGTTTGAAACTGTTATGTACCCCAGAAAAGGCCATGTTCTTTTAATCCATGTGAGTGTAGACCAATTATAGGTGGGACTTTAGATTATGCTATTTCAATTGAGATATGACCCACCTCATTCAAGGTAGTCTTAGTCTTTTTACTGGAGTTGTTTATAAGAGGATAAAACACATATAGAGCTGAGATGAAATTAAGAGAAACTCTTGGAGATGCCCCAGAGAAGCAAAGAGAGGACACAAAAAAAGCTCAGAGAGGAAGCCTCTGAAGACAGAAGCTGAAAGCAATGAAACCCGGGAATGAAGAACCAGCAGACACTGGCCATGTGCCTTCCCGTGTGACAGAGCTGTCCCGGATGCGAGCAGCCTGTCTTCAGAGTCCAGGTATCATCATATTGATGCCTTGAGTTGGACATTTTCATGGCCTAAGAACTGTAAATTGTAAGGTAATAAATCCCCATTATAAAAGCAAACTCATTTCTGGTATATTGCATTCTGGCAGCTTTAATGAATGAAAAAAGTAGCCATGGAATATCCAATTGGAAATATTGTTTGGAGCCCAAGAAAGATTTTGAGACTCTAGATTTAGATTTTGTGAGTAATAGAAATGAAATGAAATGAAATGAAATTGCCAAGGAAGAGCACATAGATTCTTAATCCCCATTTATTAAATATTGATTATATCATGGGTCAATAAGAGGCTCTAGGAATAAAATAGTTAACAAAATAAATTTTTACCTTAATGGAATTTACACTCTAGGGAGAGATAAAGATATTAAATAAATAAATATGTACATCTGCAAACAGTTATTCCATCATAAGCATGGTGAGTGCAGCAAAGAAAAGCTATAGCAATATATAAGAGCATAGAACAAGGGAATTGGACTTAATCTGGAGTGATTGGGAAGACTTCCATGAAAGAGTGACATTTACGCTAAGACTTGAAGATCGTATAGGCTAAGCAAAAAGACTAGAGCAGTAGAGGAACTGAAAGGCATTTGTTGCATCTGGCACTTTGGAATGAAGAAAAAAGGTGTCAAGAAGCAGGACTATAGAATTAAGTAAGGTCGGAGCATGCAGGGCTTCTAGGCAATGAATGGGTTTTTTGAACATAATTACTAACCACACTTCTTTACTTACCTCTGGTAGTAATAGGCAGTCAGGCCTTGTTAGGGCTTCATGATAATCACATCCCTTGACTTTGGGTCTGACCATATAATTTGCTATGGGAGATGGGGTATTAACTGACCTATCATAGGCAGAAGTTAGAAATGTGCATTTGTGGTTGGGCTTGCCTTCTTGCACTTTTCCCACTGCCATAAAAAAGAATATGCCCCAGTCAAGCTACTGGCCCAAGGAGAATGAGAAGCACATGTAGCGGACCTGGAGCCAAACTATTTTTGTGGTTAAACTCAATAAACTCAATAAAACCTTGTCATGCTTTTGTGACAAAAAAACAGAAAAGCAATCAATTCTAAGAGATAGTTTTAAATTCCATCCATAACTGATTAGAATTTGCTGAGTAGAATCCTTTCTCATATGGATTGAACTCCCTGTTTGGCCTCTGTATAAAGTCTAGATAACCAGAATTTCAGCCAACTTGCAACCATAAAAGTAGAGTAAATGATTGCTGTTCTATAGCACTGAGTTTTGTAGTTTTGTAGTGTTTTTTTATGCAGCAAAAACTGACTAATACAGAATCCTTGAGGAAAAAGTATGTTTAATGGGTGAGTTAAAATAAAGGAATCAGGAAAAGACACTAAGAAGAAGAAATCAGAGAGGTAAGAGGAGAATAATAAGGGAGCAGTGAGGAAACCAAAATTGGGGCACAATTTCAAGGCAGAAGTGGTCAGATTCAACAATGAGATTATACAGGATGCAAGGTAAAAATAAACCACTAGCTTTGTAAACTAGGAGTCCATTTTTTGTTGACCTTTGCCATAGCAGCTTTGGTTAGTTTGAAGGCTGGAGAAATTGTATTGCAGTAGGTTGATGAATTGGAAAGGGAGGAACTTGTACACAAAACTTGTGGCAGAATTTGTAGGCCACTCTTGAGCACTGCAATAAAATGGAAGAAGACAGACAGAATAACACAAAGATCACCAGAAAGAGGAAGGACTTTATAGAGAGGCCAAAGAGGGAGTTCAATCCATATGAGAAAGGGTTCTACTCAGTAAATTCTAATCAGTTATGGATGGGATTTAAACTTATCTCTTAGAAACAACTGCTTTTCTGTTTTTTTTTGTCACAAAAGCATGATGAGGCTTTCAAGAATGCCAGAGATTCTCTGTCAGGCTTAGGTTTGTGTAGTGGAATTTTCGTATGCACTTTCTTATACTTGAGGTTTGGCAAATTTTTCTTTTGCACTGGGTCAAGGCTTGAAAAGAAAGCAGTCGAGAGAATTGCTTTCAGAATGAAGAGGTTTTGAAGAGGTTTCTAGGTTGAAGGGAAGTATTTTAGGGAGAGTGAGAGAGTGACAAATCTATGAGGCACTTCAGAAAGAAATGGAGATAACTCTTCCTCTGATACAGGAAGTAACAGTGAATGGAGTGTGTAAAGTTCAAAGTAGATGTCCACTAAGAATGCAGGGACAGCAATCATCTGTGATCATCTTCTTGTTCCAAATATAATTTTAAAAGCAGTTTTTCCCATAGCATATTTTGCATGCCTCAACTTATTTTGTATTTTAACCTTCTTTGCAGTCCTTCTAAATTAATCTAAAGTTCATGAATATACATGAGAGTGTAAATTGGTAAAAATTTGGAAGGCAATATGGAAATTGGTATAAAAAAGTTAAATGTGCATACACTTTGATTCAGTAATCCCACTTCTAGGAATTTATCCTGAAAAGATAAGCACACAAATGGAAAATAATCCCTGCACAAGATTTATAAGTGAATATTTATTGATATAAGTGACAAAATGGATTAAATCTAAATATATATCAATAGGGATATTTAAAGTAAATTGGAATATGTGCATACCCCCAATGAAATTCTAGGCGAAAAGCAAAATTTTAACATAGTTATGTACCTATTTCTACAACAATGCTGTTGAATGAAGAAAAGTCAGAGACTAGTATGGTTTGCAACTATAGTATGATTCTATTAAAGTAAAATTGTTTATATTGGGAAGTATGTGTATGTGTGAAAACATGAATAAAGGCCAAAGCATTAAAAATGCTCATCAATGGGTTGAAGGATATGGTGCAATTTCAATTTTCTTCTTTGAAATTTTGTTTGTATTTTTTAATAAGCATTTATCATAGGCATTTATAATAAGCACATAAAGACAATAAAGCGGTCAGAGGGTCTCAGTATTGGCAACCAAGGGCAGGCAGAAACTATGCTGCCAACTTTCAGCCATAACCACGCAATCACCTTGCCCTGTGTTTTTATCCTAAATTCTCTTTGGTTCTAATGCTGCCTGGGGTCTGTGATTGGTATGTAGGCATTGGATAGTCTAGGTGTTATTCCAGACCAGTTGTCCAGTTCTTTCCCCATGTGAGTCATCCTTCTCTTGTGGTAACTCACTCCTTCTATAGAAGTTGGTTTCATAAATTCAACTGGATTCTGTTCTTCCTTCTTCCCTGTCAGATTGCAGGCCAGCAGGCATCCATGCTTCCCCTCTCGTGGGATGCTCCCTTCCCTTTGGAAAGGGTCCTCATCTCAGTATCTTCACCTGAGATTCAGAATCCAAATGCAGTTTGGTGACACCATTTGCTTCTCTCAGGTCTTTCTCTCCGTATTTCCAGGGTAGAGGACTGCTGTTTAACTATTCACCCCATTCCCCGAACAATCTTCACTTCATTGATCAGGTAAAAGTCTGGTTACTAACTAGGAAATGATCACCAATTAATATTAGATTTCGATAATCAACAGACTATGAAGCATATGATATACTGAGAAATTTATATATATATTTATTTAAATATATATTATATATCTATTTTTGTGTAAGTATATATATGTATATTCCTGCCTTCCAAACTCTGCTGCAAATTCAGCAGACTGCTGTTAATTTGACATCCAAAAGAAATGTACAGCTACTATATACTGAATCTTTGTGTGACTCACATGGATGAGATCAGTGGTAAGAATAGTTTGCATTTTCCATTGGAGATCCTGAATTATCTTTGCAAAGACAGACTTGGTCACATAGTGACAGGGAAGGCAGTTAGCTATGAAGAAGGCAAGTTAACTTCCTGAATGCCAATTCCACGCTCCTTGGAGCTTTTCCCTGATAACTTTTACCTCCTTTCTCCCCAGCTGAAATGTACTTAGGTTTAGCATTCTTCACATGAGACACTTTTGACTTAACCAACAATGGGAAATGGAAAATCAGACCCAAAGACCATTTTGTATACTGCCAAAAGAACTATAGATAAAGATCCAAAGAGGTGCCCAAAGTAAATTTCAGTCCTTGTCCTAGACCTGTTGCAAAAGATGATTGCCTGGTGAATGAGCCTTTGTAGCGTATCAGTGTAAACCATTTTGATAGAATTATGTTACTTTTTCAACTAAGATTCTCTTTTCCCTTATATCTTTTGTTCCTTTTCTTGTCTCTAATTCTCACTATTCACTGGAAGTGATTTACTCTGGATACAGGAAGTCACTCTGCTTCTTTCCAAATGTCAATCCTCAGAACTTTCTCACACACCCTTAGAGTTGAATCAGGGATAAAACGACTTCCAAATTAGAGGCTTTAATTACAATCACTATCGAGGTCACATCAGCTTTTCAATAATGACTAAGTTAACAGTGTTCAAAGTACAGTTCTGTTAGCGATCCAGATTTTTCAGCCACTGAGTTTTTCATCATTTCTTTCATTTCACGTTTTTTTTAATAAGCTAGGCATATGCTTCAAAGAATAAACTTAAATACTTCAGTTTTTACACTTGGTTCATTGCTGCATGTAATTAGCACATTCTACTTTTCTTCTTCACTTAATTTAGAACAACATTAAACTTCCATGCAGCACACAAAAGTGTATGTGTATTATTGGAATGCACTTCAGAAACCCAGTCAGTTAGACAAAAGCTTCATCCAGAGATACCTGAAAACCAATTTACCAGCAATGGACCTCTGCAAACTTGTGAAGCAGGCAAAGTTTAGCATGTCTCCCTCCTGTTTGGAGTCTTGGTTTCCCTCCAAGTGCTCTCTCGGTCACTTCATCACCATCCTTGGCTCAGGGGGCCCCAGAGGAGTGTGAAACTTCCCTTTCAGGAAATATGTCACCCAGCACTCACATTGCTAAGGGCCACTTTACCAACTAGGTGACTTGATGAACCCATGTATTAGAGCAGCCATTATAACAGTGGCTTCCTGAGAAACAATGCATCTTTCTTGCCTTTCAGACCCATTAGTAATTCTCCTGGGAGGAATTTTAGGCTTGGGGACAAGATATTTTTTCCTAATTGTCCATTAAATATTCCTCAGTATAAAAAAGCCATGTGGTAGTGATACAAAAATAATGAAAAGGGTAATACCAATAATAAACAGTCATATAGATATTATTTCATGGCAAAACACTGTTTTATGTGTTTTGTGCATGCACTAACTCAGTTCAGCATCATAAAAATCTTATGAAGTAGGTACCATTATTATCCCTATTTTACAGATGATCTTTTGATGAGTAATAGAGACAGGCTTGCCGCTGACTTAGGAGTCTCTTTCTCTTACTTAGGATTCTATAATGACAGGCAAACTGTTTTTAACAGTAGTAGGGCATATCTGGGGTGTGTGTTTTAGTAATGCTGGGGTCATATGTGTGGCAGCAAAGCCTGCTCTGTCAGGAAAAGATAAAAGGAGGCACTGGTAATGGTGGAGATTTGAACTAGGCAGAGGTTCAGACAGACATTAAGAGGCTCTAATTGGAAAAGGAAATGACTCAGGAGAGATTTTTTTGAGCATTTTCAATTTAGGATGTCATCCAACAATGGGGCTATTCTGAGATACCCACTAAAGATATTCTTTGAGGAAGAATTGGTGATAAAAATTCTAGGAAGATGGCATAGATTTCTAGCTGACCTCCCAAATCGATTCACCTTTTCTTTCTTAGGATGGTGGCAACATGTTCAGCTAAAGTAAATCATCTCCCCACTTTCCTTTCTACTCGAGTGGCCATTTAACTGAGCTATGACCAATAAAATGTAAGCAAAAACTTTATGTAGGACTCTAATGAAGGACCTTGAAAGAGAAGACAGTTGGGTGAACAAGTTCCTCTTTCCCCTTCCTACACCTGCTTCTCGGAATGCAAATTTGATGGCTGGCACTCCGAAAAACCGTATTGGACTATTGAAGTCACCTCGAGGATGGAAGTCATATACTAAGAATAGAAAAGCAGAAACAGAGATGGAGGGTTGCTCTCTGAAGCCCATGGAGCCACCACATTAGCCCTGGACTTCACTTCCCCAAACTTATTTTATGTGGGAAAATAATTCAATAAAATTTCATGTGGTTAAGCCATTGTTATTTCTAGATTTCTGTTATATGCAGCTGAACATGACTCTAACTGAAACATAAATTCAGCCAGAGGTTTTATGGGCAGCAGAAACTTTCAACCTTTTATAAGGACAGAAGCCTCAGAAGACCTCTCCATCAATAGACTGGACCTGTAGAGACAGGCCAAGTGAAGGATCTAGGCCAGAGGTTTCTCAGTCCCCTGAACAAGGGCATTAGTTCACCTCTGCTTCCCAGTTCTCTCATTTGTGAAACAAGGAGGTTGGGATTTAATCATTAAGGTTCCCTCCAATGTCAAAACTTTTGCAGTTTTAAAATGAAGAGAGAATAAGACACCTAACCAGTGTTGCTTCCCAAGCCCTGCTGGAAGGGTATCAGTCAGAATGAATGTGTGGTTTTCTCCTGGTAGTCAGGGGTAAATCAATCCTATTCACCAAAAACCCCTTCAGAATCTGCATGGCTATTAGGAGATTTCCTTTGGCACAGAGTTGTTACAACTTTTGGATAAGGTCATGATTGCCATAAACGGGACCATTTGATTGGAGCCAACAGAGGCTCATTTAAGTAGGCTTAAGCATATTTTTTTTTTTTCAGGCTTGAAATAAGTTTTTAATTGGTTTGTCTCCAAGATTCCAAATCCATATGTAAATATTATAAGATTTATTATAGGAATTGGCTCGTGCAACCATGGGGATTACAAGTCCTAATTCCAGAGGGCTGGCCGCAAGTTAAGAACTCTCATGAGGGTTTTTTTGTTTTTTTTTTTTAAATTCAATTTTATTGAGATATATTCACATATCATACAATCATTCAAAGTGTACAATCAGTTGTCCACAGTACCATCATATAGTTGTGCATTCATCACCCCAATATATTCTTTGAACATTTTCCTTGTACCAGAAAAAGAGAAAATAAAAATGAATAATAAAAGTAAAAATGAACACCCAAATCATGCCCCTGCCACCCTATTTTTCAATTAGTTTTTTTGTCCCCATTTTTCTACTAATCTATCCATACACCAGATAAAAGGACTGATGCACAAGGCTTTCACAATCACACTGTCACCCCTTGTAAGCTGCATTGCTATACAATTGTCTTCAAGAGTCAAGGCTACTGGGTTGCAGTTTGATAGTTTTAGGTATTTATTTCTAGCTATTCCAATGCATTAAAACTTAAAAAGGGTTATCTATGTAGTGCATAAGAATGCCCACCAGAGTAACCTCTCGACTCTGTTTGGAATCTCTCAGCCACTGAAACTTTATTTCGTTTCATTTCACATTCCCCTTTTGGTCAAGAAGATGTTCTCAATCCCACAATGTCAGGTCCAGATTCATCCCTGGGAGTCATTACCTGCATTGCCAGGGAGCTTTACACCCCTGGGAGCCAGATCCCACACAGCGGGGAGGGCAGTGAATTCACCCACCAAGTTGGCTTAGCTAGAGAGAGAGGGCCACATCTGAGCAACAAAGAGGCACTCATGGGGAGACTCTTAGGCACAATTATAAGCAAGTTTAGCCTCTCCTTTGCAGTAATGAGCTTCATAAGGGCAAGTGGAGCCAGGTGGTTTTTTTTTTTTTTAATAATAAATTTTATTTTGAAATAAGTTCAATCTTACAGGAACAGTTGCAAAAACAGTACAAACCCCATACATAGAACTCCATCATACCCTGACCCCCCTCCCCCGATACCCCGATCCATCACCTTTAAGATCCTGTCACACCACTGTCTCTTTCTTTCCCTCCTTCTCTCCCTCCCTCCCTCCCTCCCTAACACCCATCATCTATTGCTCTGTCCTCTGAACATATGAGAGCAAGGTGCACATATCTTTGAACAAACAATATAATTCACATATACCTTTCCCATGGACAAGAACCTTATTTTATGCAATCTCATTAAATGCAGATAAGAAGTTCAAGAAATCCAACATTCATATAAAGCTTACATTCTATATTTCCTTTTTTTTTTTTTTTCTTGTGTCCCATCTATGTCCCTTTGAGCCTCCTCTTCTCTGACCTCAGATCCCATCCAGGATCATCCTTGGCATTTAATTGTCATCTATTTAGACTGTCTTATTATTTTTTTCAATTGTGGAAAGATATATATAGCCTAAATCTTCCTATTCCAGCCCTCCCTAGCATTCCATTAGTGGGATTAATCACATTTAGAATGTTGCAATGCTATCACCTTCCCACCATCCATTTCTAGAAGTTTCCCTTCACCCCAAACAAAAACCCTACTCTCATTTCTTAACTCCCCTTTGCTCCTTCCCCCACTTCTTGGAACCCATACTCTACTTTTCATCTCTTTGGTCATATTCGCTGACACTTTCTTTGTGTTTACCATGGGGCTTATATTTAACATCTTAAATCTATAACAATCTTGTTTTTCTTTGATGCCAACTTAACTTCAATAGGACATGTAAACTGTGTTCCTATTCTCCTCCATTCCCCCACCTTTATGTAGTTCTTGTCAAAAATTACATATTTTACATAGAGTCCAAAACCACCAATTTATCATTACAGTTTATGTATTTTAGATCCTGTAGGAAGTAAATAGTGGAGTTACAAATCAACAATACAGTAGTATTGGTCTTTATATTTACCATGTGATCTTTACGGAAATCTTTATTTCTTCATGTGGTTTCAGTCAATTGTTTAGTGTCCCTTCCTTTCAGCCTGCACAATTCCCTTTAGCATTTCTTGTAGGACTGATCTACTGGTGATGAAGTCCCTCAGCTTTTGATTATCTGGGAATGTTTTCATCTCCCCCTCATTTTTATCTTTCAGGTGTTTGTGAATTCTCCAAGTCTCTGATGGTTATTGACTTCTATTTGTATTCCATTGTGGTCAGACAATGTGCTTTGAACAAATTCATTTTTTTATTTTTTATTTTATTGAGGCTTGTTTTTATGTCCCCACATACAGTCCATTCTGGAGAAAGATCCATGATCACTAGTGAAGAACGTGTGTCCCAGTGATCTGGGATGTAATATTCTATATATGTCTGTTAAAAGTCTCTGTATCTCTCTCTCCTTTCTTTGTTTCTCTGTCAGTAGGGCTCCCTTTAATATCCGAAGTTGGGCAGGTCTTTCATTAGCAAACTCTCTCAGCATTTGTTTGTGAAAAATTTAAGCTCTCCCTCAAATTTGAAGGAGAGTTTTGCTGGATAAAGTATTCTTGGTTGGAAATTTTTCTCTCTCATAATTTTAAATATGTCATGCCACTGCCTTCTCACCTCCATGGTGGCCGCTGAGTAGTCATTACTTAGTCTTATGTTGTTTTCTTTGTATGTGGTGAATTGCTTTTCTCTTGCTGCTTTCAGAACTTGGTCCTTCTCTTCAGTATTTGACAGTCTGATCAGAATATGTCTTGGAGTGGGTTTGTTTGAATTTATTCTATTTGGAGTTCGCTGGGCATTTACACTTTGTGTATTTATATTGTGTAGAAGGTTTGGGAAGTTTCCCCAACAATTTCTTTGAATACTCTTTCTAGACATTTACCCTTCTCTTCCCCTTCTGGGACACCAATGAGTCTTAAATTTGGATGTTTTATTTTATCTATCATATCCCTGAAATCCATTTCAATTTTTTCAATTTTTTCCCCATTCTTTCTTTTGTTCTTTCATTTTCTGTTCTGTGCTCCTTGAGGAGGCTGAGTTGTTGTTCACCTTCCTCTAATCTTGTATTATGAGTATCCAGAGTCTTTTTAATTTGGCCTACAGTTTCTTTAATTTCCATAAGATCTTCTATTTTTTTATTTACTCTTGCAATATCTTCTTTATGCTCTTCTAGGGTCTTCTTTATGTCTTTTACATTCTGTGCCATGCTCTTCTTCAAGTCTTTTATATCCCGTGCTATTGTCTCATTGCCTGTCTGTAGTTCTTTGATTAATTCTGCCAGGAACTGTGTGTCTTCGGATCTTTTGATTTGAGTGTTTGGGTTCGGGTTCTCCATGTCGTCTGGTTTTATCATATGCTTTAAGATTTTCTGTTGTTTTTGGCCTCTTGGCATTTGCTTTACTTGATCTTTAATTTGTTAGAATTGCAGCTTAGTGGCATACACTTTCTCTAACTAACTAGCAGATGGCGTCCGTGAGTCACTTATTCCCCTCAAGTCAGTTCTCCCCAACTTTGTGTTGTGTGGGGATCTGATTCTTTTGGGGTCCAATTGGTGCACTTAATTTGGGTGTGTTGTCAGTGCTGTCTGCCCTCAATGAGGCGCGTGTGCCTGAGCGGTTAGGGAGGAAGGGCAGGTTTAATAATCAAACCTCCCAGGTGTTCCCAGAGATTTAAGGCTGTTCTCTGCCACTGACACAAAAGTCCTTGGTATTGGTGTAGGTTCCCTGGGATTTCCAAGTGGTTCCCCCTCCCTGCTGTGCTTTTCCAGGACCTCTGCTGAGTGGGGTGGGCCGTGCCATGTCACAAGTGAGCGCCGGCCTCCAGGGAAGCCCTGGGCTGCTGGGCTGTGTAGGGCCGTTCCCAGCCCACTTCAAAGATGGTTGAATGGGACGCATTAACTTCCCCCTTTCCACACAGCTCCGCTCTCCCAGCTCCGAGACAATCAGCCGTGGGTGTATTCAAGGCCACTGTCCACAGCCGATATTGTGTCGTGTGAGCGGTGCTGCAGGAAAGACTCCCTGTCAGGCTGGGTGTCTTGGCTCGGCTCTGTGCTGTGTGTTCGGCCCTGGGCAGGAGTAGCCCCGTCCACTGGGGAGACGGCTGCAAGTCATGCATCTCCCCTTTGCTCCCCTGGACCCGAGACAATCAGCAGTGGGTGTGGGAAGGGGTATCCTCCACCCCAGACACCGAGGCGTTAGTCCAGACTGCTCCCGTCTTACTTATCTGCAGCTGTTCCCGGGCTTCTTTTTTTTTTTTTTTTTTTTTTTAAATGCCAACCCTCCATTTCCCCACACTGCAGCATGGCTGAGGGACTCAGCCTACTCACTCACTCATTTCAGAATGCAGACTCCTGCTTTCACCAAACGCACATTCCCTGTGGCTTTAGCAGAACTTGTCCGGCTGGTGCTACTCTGGAAGTGGTGTTCTGGGTCACTTTCTGTTTTTTTATCTAGTGTTTTCCTTGGAGGTGTTTTTTTCTGTCTCACCTAGCTGCCATCTTAGGTCCCTGTCATGAGGGTTTTTGATGAATTTCCTAGGAGAAGCTGGCTGGTTGAAGGAGAGATAGAAATTCTTTCTGACTACCAAAATTATCAGTTCTCCCTTTAAGGCCTTCAACTGATTGGATGAGACTTCTCTCATTGCTGAAAGCAATCTCCTTTGTTGATTGTGGATGTAATTGGCCATAGATATGATCAACTGACTAATAATTTAAATCCATGAAATATTTTCACAGAAGCAATCAGGCCAGTGTTTGCTTGACCAAACAACTAGACACCATAACCTAGCCAAAATGACACAGAACTTAACCATCACACATTCCTTACTCAAGGAATATAAAGGTATCTTAACTTATCAAAGAGAACTCCAGGGCAAGAAGTGGAAAGTTGAGAACGTCTGCTCTCCATATTTCTCATCAGTGAGGTATGTAATCTTTGCTTTCCTCTTCTGCTTCTCATTGTCAGGCTTTCTCTGTTGTGTGCTTATGTGGCCGAAAAGTGAAAATGGCTCTTCCACTTCTCCATAATCTCCCTGAAATCAATCTCACTGATTAATTTAGATTCCATAGAATTCAAGTTCTTAATAGAATCTGATTGGCTCAGATTTATTATTAACAATAGTCACATGTGGGTGTATGGTTATAGGGTACGAACAGGACAGGCAAGGCTTAGTGACCCATTTCCTAAGAAGGAGTGTGACTAAAAAGGGATGATTCTCATTCTCAGAGTAATAGTAAGGAGACCCTTACTTTCAGCATCCTCTTTTAGGCGGGGATACATTTCTTTACGATCTAAAAGCTCCCCCATGGGATTTTTTTGAAGTGGGGCAGACAAATGTCCATGCATCATATCAAGATGTACTTCCTAGCCTATCTGGAGTGGTAAAAAAATATGACTGAGTTTTTTACATTTACCACAGAGCTATAGGACTTGTGTATTTAGGTGCCTTTGGAATGATTACAGTTAATTGAAAGAAGCTTTGTTCTGAAATTTTAGTTGAGAATCTAACAAAATCCCTTCATAAATCAGAAACAGGATTGAAAACTGCTAATCAACCTCTATTTTATCTACTATTCGAGCTCCTGTCACAATCCTCTCTATTTCATGTAGACCTTGTCTGTATTATTCAGCCCTTTCCAATTACTACTTTGTCCAGTTCCAAACTCCATTATTTGTGGCTCACCTTGATAATTAACAGAATGTTTCTGTATTCTAATTGGATAAGAATTCATCATTTTACAGCATTTCTTCAATTATTTTGGTGTGAAAGCCATTTTGGTAAAAGAGATTCTTGCTTTTTTAGTATAATAATGCAGTTAAACTCCTAGTTTTTTGTTTGTTCATTTTAGGATTTGGCTGCAAATGGTTCCTACAACATGTTTCATATTCTACATTAATAATTATCTTAGCCTTAAAAATATGAAATTTATTCACTTGGTGAAATTTTCTGTTTTTTTTTTTCCCAAAATTTAATGTTTTCTTAGTCCTTAGTCTCTCAATCATAAAAAGATGGAATATAATACAGAGAGAACACACTAATGTATAAGTAGCAAGATTTGAATGTAAAGCTAGCTGTAATGGCTTGGACAGGTCATTTAATATTTCTGAACTTCAATTTTCATTATGCAAAGTGGCCAAAATAGTGTCTGAATCTCCTACTCTGTGTGATTATTAAATATGTCAAGTAAAATAATGGTTGTGAACATAACTTTTAAATTATAGAGTTGTATATCATCACAAGGTAGTATCAACAGGAAGCTCACCCATCATTCCATAACTTGAAAGATGAATTGCTGTTACCAAAAGTAAAAATAGATGCAGCATAAATAAATCAGGTCCCTTGAGCTTATTTTGGTGAATGATACAGGAGTAAACAGACTTCTTTATATTAAACATGAGTGAAACATCATGATTAGGGGCAAATTGATGTACTATCTCATCAAGGAAGTATGTTCATACAATATAACAGAAAGACTTTTAGGGGAGGCTCTCTGTATTTAAATTTGATGCTAATCATTTATCATTTATTTTTTAATATGGTAAACTGCCAGATCTCAGCTTTGACAAGAATCTCATGAATTCATTTAAAGGTATTCTTGATGTATAATCAATATATCCAGCAGACTTCAAGAATTCATTTCAGTGTGTTACATCCTCGTTAGACATATCACAATGAAACTTAGCTAACCTAATATCATCCAATCATTTAAGATCTTACTTCTGCTCAGTAATTGACTTTTTTATTTTTTTATTTTTATTAAGATTTATTCACATACCATACAATCATCCAAAGTATATAATCCATTGATCACATTACCATCATATAGTTGTTCATTCATCACCCCGATCTATTTTTTTTAACATTTTCCTTGTACCAGAAAAAATGAAAGTAAGAATAAAAAAATGAGTAAAAACAGAACACTCAAATTGTGCCCCCCACCCTATTTTTCCTTTAGTTTTTTTTTTTTTTTTTTTTTTTTTTAACCCGTTTTTCCACTCATCCATCCATACACTGGTTAATGAGGAGTGTGATCCACAAGGCTTTCACAATCACATTGTCACCCTTGTAAGCTCCATTGTTATACAGTTGTCTTCAAGATTCAAGGCTACTGGGTTGTAGTTTGATAGTTTCAGGTATTTACTACTAGCTATTCCAATTCATTAAAACCTAAAAAGAGTTATCTATATTGTGCGTAAGAGTGCCCATCAGAATGACCTCTGCTCCTTTTGGAATCTCTCTGCCACTGAAACTTATTTCATTTCCTTTCACATCCCCCTCTTGGTCAAGAAGATGTTCTCCATCCCACAATGCCGGGTCCAGATTCCTCCCTGGGAGTTCTATTCCACGTTGCCAGGGAGATTTACACCCCTAGGTGTCAGATCCCACGTGGGGGGTCAGGCAGTGCTTTCACCTGCCAAGATGGCTTAGTTAGAGAGAGAGAGGGCCACATCTGAGCAACAAAGAGGCACTTAGGGGGAGATTCTTAGGCACAATTAAAAGCAGGCCTAGCCTCTTCTTTGCAGTAACAGACTTCCCAAGGGCAAGTCAGTAATTGACTTTTGTAAAATTGTCACTGGAGACACTAAAGGGACAGCCTAATAGAATATAAAAATGCAGGTTTGCTTTCCTCATCCTTTCTCAAAATATATTAGAGCAGATGTAGTTATACACCTGAATTTACCTTAACTGATATGAGTATTACATGCCTTTTCTAAATGAACTTTATATTCTGAGATCAAAAAGTATTCAAAGATAGTCTAGATCAGGAATTGTATAATATTTGATTCACTTTTTTGCAAAATTTTTCTGTGAGTCTTAGCTTGTTGGTGCTTGGCGCTGGCTCCTGACAACAGGTTACTTGCTTAACTCCCTATTACTAACCTTTTTCATCAGCTATTCAGAAGCATGTACAGAAGCTGCTTCTATAGACCCTCATCACAGAGAACTGAACTAAAAACAAATGCATGTCAAAGGAGCAGAATGATGGTCAAAATCCTAGCTCTAAGGAAAACTATCTGCCATTTTCTTCCTAAACATGCCAATGTGATTTTTCAGGTATCCATCTGGAAAAAAAAAAAAAAAAGCAGTGCAGACACATTCCTCTTTATCAGTGCCCCAACCTCCCACCACAGTAAGTGAGTAGTAAGATCAGTGTAGAAGAGAATTACAATGAGTTGTCCTACAGTGGAGCTTGAAGAGAAGGAAGATGTCCTGTCACAGCCTGTTCTGGTTTACTAATGCTGCCATTATGCAAAATACTAGAAATGGATTGGCTTTTACAAAGGGGGTTTATTTGGTTATAAAGTTACAGCCTGAAGGCCATGAAAATGTCCAAATGAAGGCCTCAACACAAGTATAGCTTCTCTGAAGGAAGGCCAATGGTGTCCAGAAAACCTCTGTTAGTTGGGAAGGCAAGTGGCTGGTGTCTGCTGATCCCAGGTTGTGTTCCAGCTCCACTCTCAGCTCCTGTGCATTCTTCAAAGTGTCTCTCTTGGCTGCAGCACCTCCTTCTGTCTGTGAACTTTTTTATAGGACTCCAGTGATTCAATTAAGACCCACCCTGAATGGGTGGGGCAACACCTCCATGGAAATTATCCAATCAAAGTTCTTGCCCACAGTTGATTGAATCACATCTCCATTGAAACACTCAAATTATTCCAACCTAACCAACACTAATACATCTGCCCTCACAAAATTGCATGAAAGAGCATGGTGTTTTGGGGGACATAATACAACCAAACTGGCACATTCTACCCCCCTGGACCCCACAATGACACAATCTTTCCATATACAAAATACATTCATCCCATCATAATACCACAAAAACTTAAATCATTTCAGTAACAATAATTAAGTACAAAATCCCATCAAAATCAGTTACATGTGTGGTCTTGTCCTAAAGCAAAATTCTCCTCTGACTGTGGACCTGTGAAACTCAGAACAAGTTATCTGCTGCCAATATACAGAGTCAGGAGCTGCTCTGAATGGTAGCTGGTTCAGAGCTTGGTGTGAAGGTACTCTGTGCTTTGGGAGGGGCAATCATGTTGGTTATGGGGTCTTGAGACAAAGACATTCCAATGGGTATGAGAGCCTAAGTGTGGGAACCAGGGTCTTGTGACAAAGGGAAGGATTGACTGTAGTCAGCAGGGAAGAGGGAGGATTATAGGTTATCTTGTAGATAATAGTATCTCAGGGAGTTCAGAAAGGAGGTAAGCTACAGATTAGACATATCTAATCTATAGCCCAGGAGGCCTGGTTTTACAAGGAGAGTAGGTCAAACCATAACTGACCTGGGTCACGCAAGCTGCTGTGTGCCAAGTCTTCAAGGCCCTTAGGGAAGGCCCTGGGCCCAGGGCTCCCACACTTCCTGATCTTGATTCCACACATGGAAAAGAGAAGACAATGTGATATACTGAAAGAATTACTCAGGACAAAGGGAAAGTGGTACAAAAGTCCAATCTAAGGATAGACAGACTTTAGTGATACACTGTTAAAAGAGGGAGGGGTGATGTTATAAAATAGCATTGTTAACTTAGGAAAAAGACTAGAGAGATGTACACTGAAAAATTAACAATAGCTCTCTCTACATTTAGAAAGGAGGGATTTTTGTTTATCTTTATTTATTAATTTATTTTATTATAAGTTCAAAATTCTCTATGGTGAACATATATTACATTTGTAATAAGAAAAAAATTGCAAAAAGGAAAAAGAAAAGCCTTCACTACAGTTATCACATAGCAAAAAAAGGTCTCTGCTCAGCATATTTACACAGTTAAATGATGCGGTAATTTTCATGTCAAAGGCAAGGAGCTAATATGATGGAGTTAAGAGTCTGGATTTTAGGACTCCAGGTCAGAATTTTTTTATCTTTTCAGAAAAGGATGATCTCTTAAAATCACTATATATTACTCAGCATTTACCATTAACCGTTTACCATTAACATTCTTAAAACAAGTTTTCTTTTCATTAAATCTAGTGGGAGAATGAGTACCTAATGAACCTCAACAGAGGAAGGGTTCCTCCTCACCCCAACCTATAGGTCTGTGTCAAGTAAGGAAAATGTGATAATCTTTACATGAAAGTAAATTCATTTCATTCTTCAAACTTTCCTCTATTTTTAAGAATGATGATGATGTTGACTATACTACAGACACACACGCACACATACACACACATATAGGTTTTAATGTTACTATTTGGTGAAAAAGCAAAGTCAATAATGCCGTATTCATCCCCACAAATTCCTGTTTTAAACATCATTACTCCATGAAATTTCAAAGTCTGGGAACAAATCACATTCATTCATTCAAAAAATATTTATTGAATACTTCTTACTCTCTACTGGCTTTGCTAGAGAACATTTTGGAACACATATTTTAGTGGAATAGAAGTTCAGAAAACTAAATATGTGAATAAAATAAGTTTACATGGCAATTTATGTTATGAAAAGAAAAAAGGGACTGAGATGAAGAATAAGAATGGGGGAACTCATTGCAGATAGTTTCATCAGAGCAGGTCTCTGTGGGGAAAGCAATATTTATAAAGTATTTATACTTCATAAATATACTTTATAGTTTATACTTTATAAATATTTATAAAGTTAATATTACTGTAGGGAAGTAATATTTAAAACTGGGATATGAAGGGACAATACAAATTAGCCAAGTGACAAATGGGTAGAAGAGTGTTCCATTCAGAGGGGACAATTTATGCTAAGACCATGAGGTGGGAATGTAGTTGGCACATTCAAGAAACTGAAAGCTCAGTGTGCCTAAAAGAGGGTGAGTGAGGAGCAAACACAGAAGAAAGGAGACACAGTGAGAGGTCTGTTCCTATAATGGTGGCCTAACTATGCTGGAGAAAAGAGGCTAAAGATAAGAAATCTATTGGAGATAGAATCACCAGGACTTGGTGATGAATTTGCTGTAATGTGAGGAAAAGTGAGTATTCAGATATGGCTTTAGATTTCTGGATTGAGTAACTGGGTAAAGTGGTGGTATCATTCAGTGAGATGGGGAAATCTCGGCAACTTACCTCTATAAGCCTCAGTTTCCTCACCTATAAAATAGGAATAATAATGTTGACCTCATAGAGTTGTTCTGAGGAACAAATAAGATTTCTTTTTAAAACACTTACACTGTCTGTCTATTGTGTGTTTAAAATGGTGTTTTTCAAGTAGCTTAGTATCTCTCTGGCTTTGTTATTAAAGGGGATCATGATGAGTTGAAGGTGAAATTAGAATACTATTTGACCAAGAGATCAAAAACATTGAAATCCTCATTTGGTCCAATAATCCCACCTTCCTGTGAGGTCTCCATATTAAAACAACACCTTGCTTACAACTAGAATTTTGGTCCCAAAACCCAGTGCAATTTAGGCTGGACCATAGGTATAGTATTTTTACTGTAATAGGGAAGTTTGTACTACCTTCTTACCACAGCAGACTTGTTCACTTATTTCCCCTGATATGTTCCCACTAAAATGTAGTTTTCGTCTAAGCTTGGTGTGATGGTTAGGTTCATGTGTCAACTTGGCCATGTGATGGTGTCCAGGTCTCTGGTCAAGCAAGCACTAGCTTAACTGTTACTGCAAGGACATTTACAGCTAGTTAATAAACCAGAAGCCTGGTTTATTAAATCATCAGTCAACTGACTGCAGCTGTGACTGATTATGTCAATAAAGGCTATGTCTTCCACAATGAGATAATCCAATCAGCTGGATTTAATCCAATCTATTGAAGACTTTTAAGGAAGGGACAGACAGCAAGGGCCTTCACTTCTTCTTTGGCTAGCCAGCAAAGTGTTTTCTGAGTTCATTGAACACTTTCATTGGAGTTGCCAGTTTGCTGCCTGCCCTGTGGAATTTGGACTTGTGCATCCCCACAGTTGTGTGGGACACTTTTATAAAATGTTATATTCACAGATAACTTGTGTTGGTTCTGTTTCCCTAGAGAACCCTAACTAATACAACTTGATACTGGGAGTGGTCCTTAAGAAACAGAATCTTTTTCAATTTTCAAATGCAGAAGTTTTTAGATTGGTTTTCTACTCTGATTAGATTCAAAGGCACCAATGACTCCATTTCCAATAATCAAGATGGTACTGACAGTCTATGGCATGAGTTGGCAATGGAGATATGGAAAATATCACTGTTCAATTCTCCTAATCATACTTTTGTACAAAGCAAGGCTCTGGGTGACAGTGTTTTTGACACCTTAACAGAGTTTTTCAGAGTTAGGAGGTATAATTATATTGGCTGGTTACTCTTGGATACACAGGATAACGTTATAAGAGAAAGGGACAAGCAAAAGTCTTCAAATTTGAAACTTAAGTGCCATATGACAGATGTAAAGTTTTCTATGTGTGTTCTGAAAGAAAATCTTATTTCCTATGGCTGCAGACTTGAGGTTTCTGAAAAACAGACTCAGAGTCTCATTGTGTGAGTAGCAGATTTGCAAAATAAACTAAAATTTCAACCTCACAGGGTGTCTGCTGTTAAAGTAAAGGGATTGATTGGAAAAAATTGGATCCTGAAACTTGGGATGGGGATATATGGATTGATAATAATGGCAGTGAGGACATTAGAACCCTGGATTCCTGACCTCCAGTCTGCCCTGAAGAACCTGCCACTCAAACTCCACCTGAAGAGATTAGCACTTCAGTGCCTGTTAAGCATGTAATCACCAACACTGAGGAAGCAGTCTCACACCTCTGTAGAGAGATTAATCCTGTTTCATGAGAGAGATGAAACTGCAACAGAATGTCCTGAGGTAAATGGCTTGAGGGATACTTCTAATTCTTTTCATGACCCACCCCCACCATCAATCTTTGCTTCAAGACCTATGACTAGACTAAAATCCCAACAGGCCCCAAAGGGTGAGGTATAGAGTACGACTTGTGATGGTTAGGTTCAAGTGTCAACTTGGCCAGGTGATAGTACCCAGCTGTCTGGTCAAGCAAACACTGGCCTAACAATTGCTGTGAGGACATTTGTGGCTGGTTAATAAACCAACAGGCTGGTTTATTAAATCATCAGTCAATTGACTGCAGCTGTGACTGATGACTCACCAAAGGGCATGTCTTCCACAATGAGAGAATACAATTGGCTGGATTTAATCCAATTAATCAGTTGAAGACTTATAAGCAAGACAGTTAGAGGACCTTCACTTCTTCTTCAGCTGCCCAGTGAAGCATTTCCTAAGGAGTTTGTTGAAGTTGCCAGTTCGTTTCCTGAGGATTTCATCAAACATCTTCCTTGGAGTTGACAGTTTGCTGACTGCTCTACAGAATTTGGACTCATGCATATCCACAGTTGCGTGAGTCACTTTTACAAATCTGATAGTCAGAGACACCTCTCATTGATTCTGTTTCCCTAGAGAACCCTAACTAATACAGACCCATGAGGAAGTACGCTATACTCCAAAAGAACTGTATGAGTTTTAAAATTTATATAGACAGAAATCAGGAAAATATGTGTGGGAATGGATATTAAGGGTGTGGGATAATGGTGGAAGGAATATAAAGTTGGATCAGGCTGAATATACTGATATGGGCCAACTAGGCAGAGATTCTGAATTCAATGCTGTAGCTTGACGGGTTAGAAAGGGCATTAACAGTTTGGGTGGTTGGCTGAAACATGGATCAAAAGATAGCTAACATTATCTGAGGTCAAAATGCCAGAACTTCCCTGGTATAATGTAGAGGAGGGATTCAAAGGCTTAGAGAGATTGGAATGTTAGAGTGGATTTATCATGGAAGACCTGCTCACACACCCCTGGAATGTCCAGAGGACACATCTTTTACCAGTACTGTGAGAAATTAATTTGTGACAGTAGCTCCATCATCCCTGAAGAGCACTATAGTCATCCTTCTCTGCAGGTCAGATATTACTGTGGGAACTGCTGTCACTGAGCTGGAATCCTCAAACACAATGGGGATAATCAGATCCTGAGTCAGCAGAAGCCAAGTGGCAGCAGTTAATTGCCAAACACAAGGTGGGCATGGCTACCATAATGGAGAACAGGCTCAAAGCAGCAGTCAAAATAATCTGACTTGCAGAGGCTTATGGTGTTGGCTAGTAGATAATGAAATTCCTGAAGTAAAATAGATGGGCAGTCTACTAAATTCTTATTTGATCTGTAAAAGCAGAAAAATTCTAAGTCAAGTGGACAAAATTCTACCTTGAATTACAAAAACAGAGAGCTATGGCCCTTTAATCAATCCCGGACTTGAGAGAGTTTACAGACCCAGAGCCCCTTGAATGAGGGGTAGGCCAGATACCCTTGGGGTAGGACCTTGTTACACTGCCAAAAATTTATACTGTTAATCTTCCTCCCAACCTTTCCCTGGGAGATCTACAGCCTTTTAGCAGGGTAACTGTGCACTGGGGAAAGGGAAATTATCAGGTATTTTGGAGATTATTAGACACTGGTTCAGAAGTGACATTAATTCCAGGAGTCCCAAAACATCACTTCACCAGAGTTGGGGCTTATGGAGGTCAGGTGATCGATGGAGTTTTAGCTCAGGTTTGTCTCACAGTGGGTCCAGTGTGTTGATAGACCCATTCTCTGGTTATTTCCACAGTTCTAAAATGCATAATTGGAATAGAGATACCCAGCAACTGGCAGAATCCTCATATTGGTTCCCTGACTTGTGGAGTGAGGGCTATTATGGTAGGAAAGGCCAAGTGGAAGCCATAGAACTGCCCCTGCCTAGCAAAATTGTAAACCAGAAGCAATACTAGATTCCTGGAGGGATTGCAGAGATTAATGCCACTCTTAAAGACTTGAAGGATGCAGGGGTGGTGCTTCCCACAACATCCCCATTCAACTCTCTTATTTGGCCGGTGCAGAAAACAGACGGGTCTTGGAGGATGACAGTGGATTATTGTAAGCGTAACCAGGTGGTGACTCCAACTGCAGCTGCAGTTCCAGATGTGGTATCATTGCTTGAGCAAATCAACACATCCCCTGGTACCTGGTATGCAGCTATTGATTTGGCAAATGCCTTTTTCTCAATAGCTGCTAGTAAGGACCACCAGAAATAATTTGCATTCAGGCTGGCAAGGCCAGCAATATACTTTGACTGTGCTATCTCAGGGGTATATCAATTCTCCAGCCTCATGTCATAATATTATCCACAGGGATCTTGATCATTTCTTCCTCCCATAAGACCCACAACACATCACACTGGGCCATTATATTTATGACATCATGTTGATTGGACCTAGTGAGCAAGAAGTAGCAACTACTCTAGATTTCTTGGTGAGGTATTTGTGAGTCAGAAGATGGGAGATAAATCCAAAAAAAATACAAGGGTGTTCCAGTTTGCTAATGCCACCAGAATGCAAAATACCAGAAATGGATTGGCTTTTATAAAGGGAGTTTATTTGGTTACACAGTTACAGTCCTAAGGCCATAAAGTGTCCAAGGTAAGGCATCAATAATTGGGTACCTTTGCTGGAGGATGGCCAATGGCATCTGGAAAACCTCTGTTAGCTGGGAAGGCATGTGGCTGGCATCTGCTCCAAGTTCTGGTTTCAAAATGGCTTTCTCCCAGGACTTTCCTCTCTAGGCTGCACTCCTCTTCAAAATATCAGTCTCAGTTGCTCTCCAAAATGTCAATCTTAGCTGATCTTGGGGCATTTGTTCTTTCTTAGCTTCTCTGGAGCAAAAGTCTGCTTTCAAAGGCCATCTCCAAAATGTCTCTGTAAACTGCAACTCCTCTCTCAGCTCCTGTGTGTTCTTCAAAGTGTCCCTCTTGGCTGTAGCAAGCTTGCTCCTTCTGTCTGAGCATATATAGTGCTCTACTAAACTAATCAAGGCCTATGCTGAATGGGCAGGGCCACACCTCCATGGAAATGATCTAATCAGAGTTATCACCTACAGTTGGGTGGGTCACATCTCCATAGACACTCAAAGAATTACAATCTAATCAACCTTATTACACTTGTCTACACAAGATTACATCAAAGATAATGGTATTTTGGGGGGCATAATGCATTCAAACTGGCACAAGGGGCCTTCTCCCTTAGTAAAATTTCTAGGTGTCCAGTGGTGTGGGGCCTGTCAAGATATTCCTTCTAAGGTGAAGGATGAGCTGTTGCATCTGGTCCCTCCTATGACCAAAAAAGAGGCACAATGCCTAGTTGGCCTCTTTGGATTTTGGAGAAAAGATATTCATCATTTAGGTGTGATACAATGTCCATTTACCTAGAGACCAGAAAAGCTTCTAGTTTTGAGTTGGGACCAGAACAAAATGAGGCTCTCTGATAGGTCCAGGCTGCTGTGCAAGCTGCTCTGCCACCTGGGCCATATAATCCAGCTGATCCAATGGTGCTGGATGTGTCAGTGGCAAATAGAGATGCTGTTTGGAGTCTTTGGCAGACTCCTGTAGGAGAATCACAACACAGGCCCTTAGGATTTTGGAGTAAAGCCTTACCATCCTCTGCAGATAACTACTATCTATTAGAGAAATAGCTTTTGGCCTGCTATTGGGTCTTAGTAGAGACAGAATGCTTAACTATGGGCCACCAAGTTACTGTGAGACCTGAGTTACCTTTCATGAGTTGGGTATTTTCTGACCCTCCAAGCCATAAAATTGGGTGTGCACAGCAGCACTCCATCATAAAATGGAAATGGTATATATGAGATAGAGCTTGAGAGGGACCTGAAGGCACAAGTAAGTTACATGAGGAAGTGGCCCAAATGCCCATGACCCCCACTCCTTCTGCCGTACCTTCTCTTTCCCAGCCCACAGCTATGGTGTATTAGGGAGTTCCTTACAATCAGTTGACTGAGGAAGAGAAAACTTGGGCCTGGTTAACAGTTGGTTCTGCACAATATGCAGGCACCACCTGAAAGTGGACAGCTGCAGCACTGCAGCCCCTTTCTGGGATGTCCCTGAAGGACAATGATGAGAGGAAATCATCCCAATGGGTGGAACTACAAGCAGTGCACCTAGTTGTTCATTCTGCTTGGAAGGTGTGCCGGTTTGAATGTATTGTGTCTCTCAAATGCCATTATCTTTGATGTAGTCTTGAGGGGCAGACGTTTTGGTGCTGATTAGATTTGCTTGGAATGTGCTCCACCCAGCTCTGGGTGATGACTCTGATGAGATATTCCCATGGAGGCATGGCCCCACCCATTCAGGGTGGGACTTGATCAGTGGAGCCATATAAATGAGCTGACTCAAAGAGAAGGAACTCAGTGCAGCTGTGAGTGATGTTTTGAAGAGGAGCTACAGCCAAGAGGGATACTTTGAAGAAAGCACAGGAGCTGCAGATGAGAGACAGTTTGAAGACAGCTGTTGAAAGCAGACTCTTGCTCCAGAGAAGCTAAGAGAGGACAAAAACCCAAGTGCAACTAAGAGTGACATTTTTGAGGAACTGCAGCCTAGAGAGGAACATCCTGGGAGAAAGCCATTTTGAAACCAGAACTTTGGAGCAGATGCCAGCCACATGCCTTCCCAGCTAACAGAGGTTTTCCAGATACCATTGGCCATCCTCCAGTGAAGGTACCCGATTGCTGATGTGTTACCTTGGACCTTTATGGCCTTAGGACTGTAACTGTGTAACCAAATAAACCCCCTTTTATAAAAGCCAATGCAACTCTGGTGTTTTGCATTCTGGCAGCATTAGCAAACTAGAACAGAAGGGGAACTGGCCAGAGATGCATTTGTATACTGATTCACAGGCTGTTGCTAATGGTTTAGCTGGATGGTCAGGGACTTGGAGGAAACATGATTGGAAAATTGGTGACAAGGAAGTCTGGGGAAGAGCTATGTGGATAGACCTTCCTGAAGTGGGAAAAAAACATGAAGATATTTGTGTCCCATGTGAATACTTATGAGAGGGTGCTTCAGCAGAGGAAGATTTTAATAATCAACCACCATTTGGTGGTTACAAGTCAGCCTCCTTCCCCAGTCACTCCTATCATTGCCCAATGGGCTCATGAACAAGTGGTCATGGTGGTAGGGGTGGAGGCTATGCATGGGCTTACGAGCATGGCCTTCTATTCACCAAGGCCTACCTGACCACAGTCACTGCTGAGTACCCAATCTGCCAGCAGCAGAGACCCACACTCACTCCCTGATATGACACCATTCCATGAGGTGATCAACCTGCTACCTCTTGTGCATCCTCACATTGGAACACTTCCATCATGGAAGGAGCAGTGATTTGTTCTCACTAGAATAGACACATACTCCAGATATGGGTTTGCCTTTTACATGCAATGCTTCTTCCAAAACTACCATCTGTGGACTTATAGGGTGCCTTATCCACCACCATGGTATTCTACACAGCATTGCTTCTGACCAAGGAACCCACTTCAAAGTAAATGAAGTAAGGGAATGGGCACATGGTCATAGAATTCTCTGGTCTTACTATGTTCCCCATCATTCAGAGGCACCTGGGTTGATAGAACAATGGAATGGCCTGTTGAAGACTCAATTATGGCACCAACTAGGTGACAATACCTTGCAGGGCTGGGGCAGTGTTCTCCAGGAGGCTGTGTATGCTCTGAATCAGTGTCCACTCTATGGTGCTGTTTCTCCCATAGCCAGGATTCACAGGTCCAGAAATCAAGGGGTGGAAATAGGAGCGGCACCACTCACTATCACTCCTATGATCCACTAGGAAAATTTTTGCTTCCTGTCCCTGCAACCTTAAGCTCTGCTGGTCTACAAGTCTTAGTTCCAAAAGGAGGAGTGCTCCCACTAGAAGACACAACAATAATTCCATTGAACTGGAAGTTAAGACTGCCACCTGGCCACTTTGGGCTTCTCATGTCTCTGAATCAACAGGCAAGGAAGGGGATTACTGTACTGGCTGGGGTGATTGATCCTAACTATCAAGGAGAAATAGCTCTGCAACTACACAATGGAGGTAGAAGAGTTGTCCTGGAATACAGGAGATCCTGTAGGGTGTCTCTTAGTACTACCGTGCCTTTTGATTAAAGTCAATGGAAAACTGCAACAACCCAATCCAGGAAGGACTACCAATGTCCAAGAAACTTCAGGAATGAAGGTTTGGGTCACTCCTCCAAGCAAGAACCATGGCTAGCTGAAGTGCTTGCTGAGGGTAAAGGGAACATGGAATGGGTAGTGGAAGAAGGTAGTGATAAATATGAACTGTGACCACATGACAAGTTACAGAAATGAGGACTATGATGGCATGGATAGTTCCTCCTTGTTTTGTTATGAGTATGTTTGTATTTGTCCATAAAGCAAATATCTTTTCTTCTCTATATTATCCCCTTATCATATGACATAAGCTGTATTGTTCATTTAGCAGTATTTAAGTTAACAGAAATCAGGTTTAAGGATCAATGTCACACAAGGACTTGTACCCTATTCTGGGGAGATTTAGTGCATCTCTGGTTTTATGCAGGAAAGTGGAGTATTGTTAAGTGAAATATATTTCTGTTATTGTTCTCTACTTAGAGATAAAGTATGGTTTAAGGTGATATGTATAACTGCCAAGTTGACAAGGAGTGGACTGTGATGGTTAGGTTCATGTGTCAACTTGGCCATGTGATGGTGTCCAGGTCTCTGGTCAAGCAAGCACTGGCTTAACTGTTACTGCAAGGACATTTGTGGCTGGCTAATAAACCAAAAGTGTGGCTTATTAAATCATCAGTGAATTGACTGTGGCTGTGACTCATTACATTAACAAAGGCTGGGTCTTCCACAATGAGAGATTCAATTAGCTGGATTTAATCCAATCAGTTGATGACTTTTAAGGAAGAAAGAGCAAGGGCCTTCACTTCTTCTTTAGCTAGCCAGCAAAGCATTTCCTGGAGTTCATCGAACATCTTTATCAGATTTGCCAGTTCGCTGCCTGAGGATTCCATCAAACACCTTCATTGGAGTTGCCAGTTTGCTGCCTGCCCTGGAGAATTTGGACTTGTGCATCCCCACATTTGTGTGAGACACTGTAATAAAATCTTACATTCACAGATATCTCTTGTTGGTTCTGTTTCCCTAGAGAACCCTAACTAATACACTTGGGTTGTCTGAAATGGAGCCAAATTCACCCCTTTGGAAACTCTACCCACTATAATAAATTTCCGTGAGAATTCTCGACTCTTCTTAGGGCTAGCAAAAGGGCTGCGGTGAGCTAGTGGAGGAAGGTAGTTCCTGAGCCCCATTCAGAGGAAAAGTGACACTTTAAATTGGCTTTGAAACATTTTTTTCATGGTTCAAGCTAATATGGGCTTAATTTCACTCCCTGACCAAATTCATGCATATCCTAAAACTATAAGGAAGTAACATGCTCTACCGCTCAGATTCCCTACAGAGAAGAACCTCCCTTAGAGAGGAACATAATGAAGTTGCAGGTATGTGAGTTTCACACCTCACAGACAATCCAAGGACAAGGACAGTGGCTGAACAAGCCTGGTGGCAGCAGGTGTTCATTCATTCATTCAACAAGCATATACTAAGGGTCTGTTTGTTAGATCTATCATTTGATAACCCCATTACTTTGAGTCTTCATAGTTTTCATCATAAAGATAAGTTGATAAATATAAATGTGGTAAATGTGGGCATGCTGTTTTTTAAAAAATCAAGCAAATTCAGCATCATCTAATACAGCTAAATCTCTGAATTTTTGAGAAAAGTGTAGCAAAACAGTTAATCTTTTTTTCCTTTAAAAAAAAACGGTTTTGTTTGTCTAAATCTCATCAGCCCAAAATACTTATTTGCCATTCAGGGTGAAGCTGTTGAGTGAATAATTTTTTGCTGCCTGCTTGGTCCTGGTAAATGTCAGTTCCCCATAAGAAGGGTACTTTTTACCACACACTATTTATCATTTATTTATTAGATTCATGAAATTGTGCCTGTGATATAAGACTAGTTATATAACAGGAAGAACATTTTTAAAAGAACTACTTATCACATTGGGTCCCTACTCACTTCTCCATACACACAGGCATACACACACATACACACAAATAGATATAAATTTGGAATTCCATCTTGTCACCCCAAGACAGTAGTTAGTCAAAAGAAGAAAAATGGCTTTTTCCTGGAAGAAACGTGCAAACATGCTGACATTAGCAGTTAAGAGAAGTCAGAAGATGTGGGCCTCTCCTATAGAGCCAGCTAATTTCAGCAGTTTATATCTGCACAGTAATACTAGTTAGCCATCAGAAAGGACCAGAGATTAATCACATGTAGATAAGAGTAGAGAAAACAAAGTATCTGTTCTTATATTGTAGCTATGGGAAATTTTCATTCTAAGAACTAATTAACACAATGTCAATGAGTCCCCTACTATTTTAATGAGTTTAGTTTATATTCATCTGAACTTAAAATATATCATAACAGTAATGATTGTTACAGTTATTCTGGCCCAAGTGTATAATAAGCTGAAACTCACTCTAGATGCCATCTGCTATAGACTGATTTTAGACTCCTTTACATTGCACCATGTTCATTATAGCAAACCAGTTTGTCCCCAGTGATTTAGAGATAAGTCTCATCACTTAAGAATTAGTATGTAAACTATATTGCTTGTGTCTATATACACAATGTATGATTCAAAAAATGTGAATGTAATAACATAATCTTTAAAAATTTCATGAAAAATAATTTAATCTGTTTTGGTTTCCCAGCTGCTAAAACAAATAATATACAATGGGTTGGCTTAACAATAGGAATTTATTGGCTCACTGTTTCAGGGGCTAGAAGGCTGGCTTCCCCTAGGGTTCAGTATCTTCTGGCTGGCCAGCAATCTCTGGGGTTCCTTGGCTTTAGTGTCACAAGGCAGTGCACATAGCAGTGTCTTCTCCTTTCACTTCCAGGTTCCATTGATTTCTGGCTTTTGGGTGCTCCCTGTGGCTTCTCTCTTCATCTGACTTTCTATCTGCTTCTAAAGGACTCTAATAATCCAGATTCAAGTCCAGCCTGATTCAGCTGGTCCACACCTTAACTGAAGTAACAACTTGAAGAGATCTTATTTACAATGGGTCCACACCCACCAGAATTCGAACTAAGACCAAGGATGTGTCCAATCTGGGGTACACAATTCAATCCACCAGTCTTTTCTTTTTGCTATTTCCTGGAACACTTGAAGTGCCTCAAGATTATTCTTTCAAACACCAATTATCTATACACAGTATAGCATTAAAATGGCTTTGTTAATATCAGGTAACTGGGTCTTTTCTGTATTCTAACAACCTAGTCCCATAACCTAGACCTTGAGGACTCTTCTGTTACTAAGCTCTGTTGTATGACAATTAAATTTTTGATTCCCCTGAAATCTCACAAGTTAATTTACCAGCTGTCTCAGAGTTCCAGAACAGCTTTTTCTTCATGGTAGAATGGCTTCTATCTAGTAATTTCACCCCCCAAAAAAGAAAAAAGAAAAGTAACATTACAAGTTACATAAAATGTAATCTTCAGACTGTAAAATAACCAAGAATACAATTTCCACCCAATTAAGTAGTACAGAATACATTCTAATGACTGTTTGCCAAAGATACCAGCAACCCTTAGTAAACAAACTGCATGCTAATTCACCAGGTAACTGAGAACACCAGGATAATAAAGTTACTTTTAAATGCACTGAAAGTAAAAACAAATAACAAAAAGTTTCACCAACAACCAAAGTGTGCATCAGTAAAACAAAGTCTGTCTTTGTTGTAATGAACCATATGATTACAAAAAAAGGCTAATGTGAGTAGAGATAAAACAAAAGTCTAACTCAAATCTTCTTGGAGTTGAAATATAGTCAAGTTTTGTTAAAACAATTACACTGAAAAGCAAGCAGAAAGGCAAAGGAATAAAACTTTCTACCTCTTCGGAGAAAAATACAAAATGTGCTCACAGGGGGTGAGGAGGAAGTTTACTTGGGGCAAAAGAAAGCCACAAATGACAAGAATTGAGTCAACCAGCCCCCGTTCCAATTGTTGAATACTAATTCCATCTAGTCTAATTAAAAGAGTAATGACAATGGAACAGTATTTTGAAATGGACCATCCATCTCCCCTGCTGTAATAAAATGCCATGGTATTTATAAAAAAGGAGAACCTGAGACATTTACTTTCATATTGATGAATTGAACCTTGCCAAAATGTTCTCATTTAATAGCTTCATTCCATAAACTGACTAAACAAAAATGATCAGCAGGCAAGCTCGGCAGCTGGCTATCTAGGTGCTTATTTAAACACTTGTGCAAAAATAACCATGTCAGCGTCATGCCTTTCAAAAGGGCCTTCCTTAAGCCTGACCCCCTCTCAGTAAGCTATGTGAGCTATGTGAGTTCAGTGTCCTAAAAAAACCTTCCTAAATATATAGTTCTCTTTCCTTCTTTTTCTTCTTCTTTCTATTTCTTTCTCTTCTTTCTTTCTTTCTTTCTTTCTTTTTCTTTTTCTTTTTTTTTTTTTGGTTCAGTTGTCATTAGATCAGCAGTCTGCAGAGTTGGATATAACTCTTGTGTATAATGTGATTTAGAATATTAGCTGTCTTCATATAGACTTTGTAGTAAAAACAAGTATATTTGAACAGACAGGATGTTCTTATTCAGTCCTCTGCTAAAGGCAAAATATAAAAGAAAAGAAAAATCATTGCAGTTGGTTCTTACTTCTGTTGCAACAATGTGAAAAGGAGCACACTGCAAACTCTAATCTAATCTAATTTCCCAAACCTTCCTCTCATCTGCCCCCCTAAAGAGAAAGGGATTTCACCAAGAGGGGAGGAGGCTGGGTTGCTTTTCATTATTGAGAGATCGAGAAGCGAGTTGTGGGAAAGAAAGACTGCTGGAGGCTGGGTGCTGTAGACCCATTGGGTTTTCAAGAATAAGAGGCTCTGAAGCACCTTTGGGGTTCAAAGAACTTGAGGAATAGAGGGAAAGGGGTTTGAAAAGTGCTAATATTGGTTGTTTGAGTTGTTTGAGTTTCTTAGTTGTCAGTAAGAAGTTTTGTTTGTTTCTTAGCTGTCAGTAAGATACCTTTGGCTGTTGAACTGAGTCTCATTAACACAACCCTATACAGAACCAAGGAAATTTAAGGATTCATTTGGTTTTTCAATATGGCTCTTTCACCTAGAATTTATGATCTAGAACTGAATCCAATATTTTAAAAATGTCTTCATACTCTTTGGTTTGTCTGATAGACTATAAAGCCATTTGGACAAAATTGCAACATTTAAAAATTGCTGGCATTGCCACAGAAATTGCAGGAAGGAAAAAGTTTGAAATGTTACTCTTCATTTTAAAGAACGATTCGATGATATAACTGAGTGAAGAATAAGGGGCATTGTTTTTCTGGTTGCAGTTGTGAGAATTGTAAAGAAATTATTAAGAGAGTCCATAATTCTTTGGTTTCACTCCCATAAAGCTATATTTAATTGAATATACAATGACTTCTTCCAGATTAAGAGAACTGTATGTTTGAGTTTATTTTTCCATTGTTTAAGAATAGTCATGAGGGGTTTCTTCATATTAATACCTTTAAATTTTAAATGCATTTGCAAATCTGTAGATCTTTTATAATATACAGCAACCTTATACTTTTTGCATTTTCTTGATGGAACCGTGAGAATTTTGTTGTTGTTGTTGTTGTTTGTTTTTTGTTTTTTACTGTTCTATGGAAATGATCATGAATTGCAGTTTCCTCTTACCAGATTTTTTGTTGTAAATTCACTTGAAGATTCTAAGGAAAGTCCTCAGTTATTTTAGATATGACTGACTCTTTCTCATTTTGTATCTCCTCAAGGGAACCATGACAACCCAGTTATCTCACAAAATGAGTCATGTGAATGAATGCATCCCTGTTAAAGTACCACCTCCTTTAAACAAAGGAGAAGCAATTTCTTATATTAAAAAACATCAATATTTAGTCACTATTCACATAGTCACTTCTTATAAGGGATGCTTAACTTTTTGAATAAAGGTGGGGAAAGAAAGACCATGAAATCCAATGACTTGCTAAATTATTTTACAGTCAGTTTTGAATATTTTGAAGCAAGTAGTAATGTAGGCTTAAATCAAACCTATAGGTGGTCCTTGGCTATTGGCTTATACATAAACTAGGCAAGAAGCAGTTAACAGTTTCCAAAAATAAGTGCAAAACATTCTATCGAACAAACTATTACTATAAAATTCCTACTTCCTGGGAATTTTATTTCAAATAGCAATGAATATATTATTTTTTTCCAAAGGGAACATCTATGTTACCTAGTACATAGTACACAATAGTAATTAAAAACAAGATTTTGAGGCAGGGCAAGATGGCAGCATAGAGAGATGTGAAATTTAGTTAGTCCTCTAGAGCAACTAGCAAATAACCAGGAACAACTAGTAAATAATCTGGAACATCTGTTGGGAGACATCCATAAATGGACACACATCATGCACCAGCCTGGAATGGATGGAAAGGCTGAGATCACAGCACAGAATTGTAGGTAAAGCTCCCTACACTCAGAGCTGGCACCCCTCCCCCATAGGCATGGCAGACTGGGCTGAAACACTTCCATGTGGAAAAAAGAAACAGCTTACAGGGAAGGTAACTCAACCAAGCTCCAATTGCAGTTTTAATTAACAAATCTGGACTACTGAATACAAGCTACAAGCACAGATAATCCCAGACAAAGCAGGAAAGGAAACTTTCCTCCTGGCAGAGAGGAGGCAGGGCTGATGGAAATAAAATACATAAATAAATAAAAACAGAGGGTTCTGGAGATGGCTAAGCTCAGAATACTGAAAAATAGCTGTGTCCCAAGAAAAGGGGCACAGAGAACTGTGCACCAACACAGGTTGACTGGTGAAACTGAGGGACTGGAACTGGCTCTGAAAAGAGACTTTCTCTCTTCCCCCCCCCCCCCCTTTTTTTTCTCTTACTCTAAGTAGCTCATTAGAGAAATCCTCAGGAATTTTTAATTGTCAGCCCTGACAAAGGCAAGGTGGAGTTAAGAGAGTCAGAGAGACAAAGGAGTAATTCAAGTGTAGAAGATAATTCCCTAAAGGGTGTATCTTCCCTAAGAAAAGGGGATGGGGCCCAGCTCAAGTGGTGGCCTTCCCTCAGAGAACTCAGACCCCAGGGTCTGGGTGGGGGGGGGGCACAAAAACAAGAAACAAAGTAAGCTTGGCTTCTAACACTCTCGGACCCTGGCCAGGACAGTGTCCACTGAGAATTAAAGGGACCACTCCACTCTACACCAGTGGGAAGCTGTGGGCTGACAAGCACCACCTGCTGGGCAGGATAGGAAAAACACAGAATCTAGAGGCATCAAAGGAAATCTGTCATGCTCAGGGAAACCTGATACTAAATACAGTCTCCTCCTGAGACCTGAGCCCATCTGGTCTGGGAAAATCTGATTGGGGTAATCAAGGAAACCAGATGCCTAGACAACAAAAAATTCCACACCATACTGGGAAAAATGAAGATATGGCCCAGTCAAAGAAACAAACTTACACTTCAACTGAGATACATGAATTGAAACAACTAATTAAAGATCTTCAAAGAAATATGCTAAATCAATTAAAAAATCAAATCAACAGCTGAGGGAAGATATGGAGAAAGAGATGAAGGATATAAAAAAGACACTGGGTGAACATAAGGAAGAACTCAAAAGTTTGAAAAAACATTTGGCAGAGCTTATGGGAATGAAAGGCATAATACAAGAGATGAAAAACACAATGGAGACACACAACAGCAGATTTGAAGAGGCAAAAGAAAAGATTCATGAACTGGATAACAGGACACCTGAAATCCTACACACAAAAGAACAGATAGGGAAAAGAATGGAAAAATTTGAGCAGTGTCTTAGGGAACTGAATGACAACTTGAAGAGTATGAATGCATGTCTCATGGGTGTCTCAGAAGGAGAAGAAAAGGAAAAAGGGGCAGAGGCAACAATAGAGGAAATAATCACTGAAAATTTCCCATTTCTTATGAAAGACATAAAATTACAGATCCAAGAAGCACAGTGCACCCTAAACAGAATAGATCAGGATAGACCTACTCCAATACACTTAATAATCAGATTATCAAATGTCAAAGACAAAGAGAGAATCCTGAAAGCAACAAGAGAAAAGCAATCCATCACATATAAGGGAAACTCAATAAGACTATGTGTGGATTTCTCAGCAGAAACCATGGAGGCAAGAAGGAAGTGGTGTAATATACTTAAGATACTGAAAGAGAAAAAACACCAACCAAGAATTTTATATCTGGCAAAATTGTCCTTCAAATATGAGGGAGAGTTTAAAATATTGTCAGACAAACAGACAATGAGAGAGTTTGTGAACAAAATATCTGCTTTACAAGAAATAATAAAAGGGAGCATTATAGACAGATAGGAAAAGACAGGAGTGAGGGGTTTAAAGCACAAATTTTGGTGATGGTAGCACAATAATGTAAGTACACTGACCAAAGATGACTGTGAGTACTTGAAAGAGAAAGGTTAGGGTCATGTAGGATACCAGAAGGAAAGATAGAAGATAAAGACTGGGAGTGTATAACTTAGTGAAACCTAGTACAGTCAAGGATTGTGATAAAAAGTACAAATATGTTTTTACATGAGGGAGAACAAACGAATGTCAACTTTGCAAGGTGTTAAAAAGGGGGTGGTACTGGGGAAAAAATACAATCAATGCCAACTAGAGTCTATAGTTAACAGTAACATTGTAATATGCTTCCTTTAATTGCAACAAAGGCAAAACGCCTAAGCTAAATGTCTATAAGAGGGGGATTTAAGGGAAGTGTATGGGATCTTTGGCATTGGTGTGGTTGTCTGAATTTTTTATTGTATTTTAATTTTATCTTTTCTTTTGCTGCTTTTTAGTTGTCATTTTTTTTTTTACTTTTTTTGCCTCTTCCTCTTTCTTTGTGGAAGAAATGGAAATGCCCTTATACAGATAATGGTGGTGAATGCGTAACTACATGATTATACAGAAAACCATTGATTGTTTACTTAGGATGGAATATGGGGTGTATGAATAAAACCATATAAAAAATAAACTGAGGGATAAAAGTGCTGGAGAAAATGTGGGGAAAGTGATGTACTTAACCACTATTGGTTGGGGTGCTGAAGAAGAAGAGAACAGAGTTAATTATGAGAGGAACATTCCAGGTAGAGGAAAGTGCTAAGGAAATGGTGCTGAGACAGGTGTTTGTCTGGTATGTTCAAAAAGCAGCAAATGAGGTCAGTGTGGTCCAAGTGGAGTGAGCAAGATGGAAGAAGCAGAAAATGAGGTCAGATAGGTATTGCCAGGGTATGGGGATGTGTGAATTATATAGGGCCTAAGAGGTTGTTGTAAGTTTGGTTCTTACTTGGGGGAGCCACTGAAGGATTTTGAGCAGAGGAGTGACTTACATTTTCAAAAGATTCTGGCTGCTGTGTTCAGAATAAAGTAAAGGGACTAGTTAGGATGCTATCAAAACAAGCCAGGTGAGGGATGAGAATGGTTTCATCCATACCATGGTTGCCATGGGTGGGGAGAAAAGTGGTCAGTTCCTGGATACCTTTTGAAGGTAGAACCAACAGGATTTGATTGCAAATTGCTTATGAAGCATGTAAGAAACAGAGGAATCAAGGATGATTCTAAGGCATTTAACCTGAGGAATATAAAGAATGAAGTAACCATTAACTGAGTTGGGAAGCGTGTGAGGGAAGTAGTCTTAGGATAGTTGGAGGGAGAGAGGAAGAGAGGAGAGTTGGAATTCTAATCTAGACTTGTCTGATTCCAAAGCTTGTATTCTTATCTATGACAAGTCAGCACGCCACTTTCTATTTATTGGACACTTGCAATGTTGCTAGGGCTTTGTTTTATATACTTTAACTTGTTAATTTTTTTCAAGAAGATTATGATGAAAATAAAAATAAGGCAAACATATAATACTTACTATGAGTTATGCACTGTTAAATGTGGTATATATATGTGTGTATGTATATATGTGTATAGTGTGCATGCATGTATACATACACACATATGCACTCATAAAATCCACACAATAATCACATGAGTGGGTACTATTATTATCCACATTTTACTGATGGGAAAAGAGAGGTTAAATAACTTGTCTACAGTTCCATTGAGAATAAAGTAATAGAGTAGAGATTTGAACTCAGACATTCCAGCTCCCAAGTCTGTTGTGTTGTCGTCCTGGTTTTCTAAGGCAGAAGACTAAGGATCAGAGAGCTTGTCCCTGCTGAAAATCACAAAGTATGAGCTGGCATTTGAGCCTTTGTTCCTTCCACAGTCCTTTGACCAATGGCTCATAGAGAATAGCACCTTTTAACTTTTGCTGGGGCAGGGGCCAGGAGTAACAATAGAATCAGTGGCAATGGCCTGCTATTTCTGGAAACTTTGCTCAGGAAGTTTAAAATAATCTAAACATGTGTGCGTGTGTGTATTTAGGGTTACCTAGCATTGTTATTTAAAATCTCTTACCATAGAAGTTGGCAAATCTCCTTCCCATTTAACCTTAAAGGTAGAGTTCAAACTTACATCAGCTGAGGGGTGTACAGAAGCAGTGGGGGATGGCAGCTGGATCTCTTCTACTCAGATGACCTTTTCTCTCCCACCCTTACTCTGTGTCTCAAACAGGAAAAAAGAGAGCAGATAGCAAGGACACCTGGTTCACTTTTGGGCTTTGCAATAGAAATGAAGGAAGTTTAGGCAGAGGATGACCAATTAGTCAAGCTCTGTCAGAAATTCTGGAAAACTTTCACCAGAAAGTTCTACTATATGATGGAAGAGAAAAAATAAGTGCCTGCCTTTGTAACCAAAGAGGTAGCTCCCCTTGAATTTTTGAAGCTAAGACTAATTTAAGTTGACAGACATCTATCAGTGTTGAGCTTTTATGTCTTTAAGTTGGTTTCAAAAGATATTTTCAAGTTGAATTGGACACTTCAATTTTGTCTGTAGAAAAGATACTGAGAATTATTCAGAACATCCGTTGATGGAAAGATACTGGAGATTTTTATTAAAAATCTGTATGTAAATATATTCCTCCAAGATTGTACAATATTTCATTTTCTGAAACACAAGGCTGATTAAGCCCACTCAGAAATAATCCAAATTCCTTCCATAAATGAAACAAGTGCACTTTTAGCTAAAGGAGAAACAGGCACTGTTTAGTTTCCAGGAATTCTGTGGAAACATTAGATTCACAAAAGCTCACAGACATTAAAACAACAATGTGAAATAGGCTTACAAATTGCTTCCAGAAATGCTTTAATGTCGAATAACATTGAATAATGGTGACTGTAACCTTGGAGATGGAGCTTTGGGGACAATCTGGATAGTGGAAAAGTAATGAATATGTAGGAGATTCAGCTAACACACAGTTGGAGAAGCACATCTATTTGCAGCTGTGCAGGCATTTTGGAACAGAAAGTTTAATGGATTATATGGGTCTTTTGTTTGCAAAACAGTTCCTATTGGCTACCTGATCCCAGACAAAGTCACTCTCCAAGACATCCAGAGAAAGGTTTGAAGACTGGCTTTCTTTTAACCCTCATCTTCATGACACAGACCTAGAAAAACAACAATTCCTTAGTTTAGAATCAGAACCAAGATTAAGGTAGTTTGAGAAAAGCTCAAGTTCCTGAAGTTTTTGGTAGTGGAATTAAATGCTTTGGTCTGAACTAAAAATGTCCCAGGTGGTTAAATTCCAGGTTCAAGGATTATTTTATTTTACACAAAAATAAGAACAATTCCAATAACTACTTATATTTTCATAATGCATTGTAGCTTCTGAAGTTGTTACATTCATTGTTTCATCTAATCAATTGTGTACAAGGTAGAGAAAAAAGCCCAGGATTCAGATTTCAAAGACCTTTTGGTTCATATCTCTGAACTTTGGTTTCCTTACCCATGCTGGGGATAATGCTGCTCTGTTTGACATGCACAGAAATGTGCTTGCCATGCCATGACGTTGGGATTCTGAGAGAAGAAAGAGCTTTAATGCAAAGGTTGAATGACCTGGAGAGGAGCCGCTGCTCAAATCTGTCTTCCAGAGTCTAAAGAGTTTAGGGTTTTTATAGGAGTCAAACAAAGGGAGGTGGAGATAGCAACCTTATTTAATGTTTCAGTTTCAGTCAATAGGGAGTGTGCAAGCTTGAGAAGCCCTGGAAAACTGATAAAATTAACTGGGGGTAAGAACAAAGGGTATATAAAGAAAGGTAAGTATTTGGGTACAGCAGTATTGTAAATTAAAGGAATATAAACAAGCTAAACAAATGGGCTGTAAGTTAGGGGCTGTAAAGAACAGTAAGCATTTGGTTACAGCCATGTTATAAATTGCTCAATTAATATAAGATAGCAACCACAATAACAAGCTAAAATAATAATTACGATTACAAGTAAAACCTCAGAAGTCAGCAGTTACTACAATCACAGAAACTCTACTTACCCCACAGGACAGTGGTGTGTCACAGGACACAGTGTAATATGAAAATAATTTCAATTCCATTGTTAGGTATTATTTCTATAACATATTCTATTAAACTACAATGTCTGAATTAATCAACTATCTTCTTATATGGTGTGTGAATTTATCTCAATAATATTGCATTAATAAAAGACCCACCCTGAATGAGGTGGGTCACATCTCAACTTAAGATCCTACTCATCAAAAGATCCTACTTACAATGGGTCCACATGCACAGGAATGGATTAAATTTGAGAACATGATTTACTGGGGCACATAACAACTTCAAACCATCATATACCCCAACATATAAAAGTTCTTAATCTGTCTGCATTCCTGTGGGTGTGAACCCATTGTAGACAGGACCTCCATAAATGTTATTTTTAGATAAGGTGTGGCCCAACTAAATGAGGATGGATCTTAATCCATATGACTGGAGTCCTTATAAAAAGAAGAAACTAGAAGTCAGAAGCTAAAGAAGTCACAGGGAAAAGCTGGAAGTCAGTAAATTGGAAGAGCAGAAAAAAGGAGAGGGCATTGCCACATGACAGAAGGCAGAGTACAAATCAAGAACCCTAAGGATTGCTGGCAACCAGCACCAGAATGTTACACAGAGATTTCAGGGAGAAAGCGTAATATCTTGATTTTACACTTCTTTTAGCTTCAAAACCATGAGCCAATACATTCCCATTGTTTAAGCTAATCTGTTTTGTGGTATTCATCTTAGCAGCTCAGCAAACTAAGATACCACATCATTCAAGGAGGGAAACATATCTATACAAAAACCTTGTGAAGAGATAAATGAGTCAAGAAACAGAAAAAAATTAGAAAGGAAGAACATTCATCAGAAAAATGTTGCCGTAAAGCAGATGGGTAACCAAACATACAGTCAGGAATGATAAAACCTAAATAAAGCAATTGCTTCTATAAGTCAAGGGCACATTGCAGACATATGAACTTGGGAAATCTGAGGCAAGAAAACAGAAGGAAATGAAAATAAAGTTAACTAAAAATGATCAAGGATTAAATGAAATAAAATTAAAACATATCTAAGGCTTTTGCTTTAGGCTCTGCTGTTTGTTTGCAGAAAACCCAAGAACAAGCAAACATGCTCTCTTCACAGCAGTACCTTAGGGGTTTTTCATGGTAAATGGGTCTAATGTGATATAACAAGACCAGAAAAATTGGATGTAAATTTACATTTTTGAATATGCTTGTTGTTTCACATGATGCATTTAGGGTATGCAGCTCCTTTCATAGATTTTATTTTTACTATTCAAATTTGGAAATGATGCCAAAACTTTGTATTTCTTTAGTCAGTGTGTTCTCTTTGGTGATATATATTGCATTATATATTGATGTGTATCAATATATACTGATGTGTATTACAATTACACATACAAACACATAAATAAGAGGGGGTGTGCCAGTTTGAATGTATTATGACCCCCAAAATGTCATTATCTTTGATGCAATCTTGTGTGGGCAGATGTATTAGTGTTGATTAGATTGTAATTCTTTGAGGGTTTCCATGGAGATGTGACCCACCCAACAGTAGGTGATAAGTCTGATTGGATAATTTCCATGGAGGTGTGACCCTGCCCATTCAATGTGGGCCTTGATTAGTTTACTAGAGCACTATATGAGCTCAGACAAAAAGAGCAAGTTTGCTACAGCCAAGAGGAACACTTTGAAGAATGCACAAGAGCTGAGAGAGGAGCTGCAGCTTACAGAGCAACATTTTAGAGACAGCCTGTGAAAGCAGACTTTTGCTCTGGAGAAGCTAAAAGAGGACAAACATGCCAAGAGCAAGTAAGAGTGACATTTTTGAGAAACTGCAGCCTATAGAGGAACATCCTGGGAGAAAGCCATTTTGAAACCAGAACTCTGGAGCAGTCACCAGCCACTCACCTTTCCAGCTAACAGAGGTTTTCCGGACACCATTGGCCATCCTCCAGTGAAGGTACCCGATTATTGATGTGTTACCTTGGATACTTTTTGGCCTTAAGACTGCAACTTTGTAACCAAATAAGCCCCCTTTATAAAAGCTGATCCATTTTGGTGTTTTGTAACATGGCAGCATTAGCAAACCAGAACAGGGGGTAAAAAAATAGCCTTTGCATTCTACATAGCCCTGTAGAGAGATGCAATGAAATGAGATGCACCAAGCAATGAAATCTTGGTGTTGTGATGTATAGAAATGGAGATGAGTATTAAACTATATTGAAGAATTAAGAAAAAAATATATCTGACATATCTGAGGGGAAAAATGATTTGAACAAATGGAAAATGTACCATTAATTCAAATAGGAGAATTCAACATCTTGCTGGATTAATCTATAAATTTAATGCAGCTTTAATTATAATGCTAATAAGATTTGTTTTGGAGCTATATAAGCAAAAGTTAAAATAAAAAAAAAACCTTAAAAACAAGAATAACAGGAAATTTTGGAAACAGAAAAGTAATAACCTGCAACTTATTATAGACTGAAATGTTGAAGGAGTTTTTGCATGACCTGCAAAACAAATTAATAGAACAAACAGAAAAGGCCAGGCCAAAATAGGCTAAAATACATTGGGGAAAGTAATATATGACAGAGGAGGTATTTCAAATTAGTGGATAAAAGGTAGATTAGACAATAAGTGATGTTGGAATATTAGCTGGTCATTTTTGAAAACAATTAATTTGGATCTCTACCTCATACTTCACATCAAAATAGGTTCTTGATGAACCAAATATTTAATTTTTTTTAAATGCCAAAGGAAATATAAAAAAATAATTTAAAGATAATGTCAGACAGGGGAAGGCCTTTCTAACTAGGACACAAAACACAGAAGCCATAGAAAATGAAAAAATTGGATTCCAAAATATAAAGATTTCTATACAGAATGGAACACAATAACCAAAGTCAAAAAACAAATAAATCAGGAAAAATATTTGCAACTGGTATCATAAACAAAGAGTTAATTTTCTTAATAATCTTACAAAATAAAAATAAAATGAACATCCAAATATAAAAATGAGAAAAGATATGGGTGTCAGGGGTTTCCAAGGCCACCGTTAGGCTCAATAACTCACTATAATGACCCTCAGGACTAAAGAGAAGTTGTTACACTCACAAGTACAGTTTATTGCAGTGAAAGTATGCATACTAAAATCAGAAAAGGGAAAAGGCATATGGGGCAAAGTCCAGGAGAAGCCTGGGACAAGGTTACATGTGTCCTCCCCAGAGTCACACAGAGTGCTAAACTCTCCCAGCAAGGACATGTGACAACAGGTGCAACATGTTAACAAACAGGGAAGCTCACCTGAGCCTTGGTGTCCAGAGTTGTAAATGGAGGATCATCCATGGAGGCATGCAGCACATGCCTGACTGACCTCAATTACTCTGATTCCAGCCTCCCAGAGCAAAAACAGGTGGTCAACAAAATCACATTGTGAGCCTAAACCATCTGATCAAAGTAGTGGCTCAAGTCCCCAGGCATACAAAACACTCTTACCTGGCAGAATATTCCAAAGGCTCAGAGCTCATTTCAAGAAGCCAGCCAAGAGTCAGTCTGGAATCAGGCCTTTCTTGGAAATGTGCAGGGTTTGAGCAACTCAAGTCTGCTGGGTTAACCCTTTCCTGCACAATATGAATATATATCTATGGGAAAAAGGTGGTTTGAATACACTACAATTTTTTAACATTTCAGAAAAGAAAATACTATTTTGGACAGGTATTGGGATGCATGCATTCTTCCATATTGCTGATATGAGCACACATAGGCAAAAATTTCTCTCTATAGGAAGCACTTTGTCAAAATCAAAATTAGAATGAACATATTTTTTGACTTGGCATTTCCTCTCCAAGGAATGTATTATACATATATACCTGCAAACATGTGACATGATGTATGCACAAATATATCCATCCCAACATTGATTATAATAGTCAGGGACTGTAAACAATCTAAATATTCATCAAAGAAGGCTATAAACAAAATGATTACATATATTATGCAAAAGAATACTATGCAGCCATTACAAAGATTGAGATAGCTCTCTATTTACTAAAGTAGAATAATCTCTAAGATCGTGTTAAGAATAAAAGCACACCTCACAACATACATAAAAATGAACTCAAAATTGACCATAGAACTAAATATGAGTATACACTATGTAACACTTTTAGAGGAAAACATAAGAGAAAATCTTAGTGACTTTGCAGTAAATAGCAATTCTTTAGAGATTAAAAGTATGATTCATAAGAGAAAAAATGATAAATTGGACTTCATGAAAATTTTTAAAACTTGTGCTTCAAAAGACACTGTTGAGAAAATGAAAAGACAAGTTAAAGACTGGAAGAAAATATTGTCAAACCTATATCTGATAATATTTTCAAACCTACATCCAGAATGTATACAGAACTCTCACAACTCAATAATAAAAAATATGAATAACCCAATTGAAAAATGGGGAAAATTTGGAATAGACATTTTTACCAAAGCTAATTAGCACATAAAAAGATTCTAAACATCATTAGTCATTGGAGAGATGCTAATTAAAAACACAATGAGCTACTACTTCACATCTACTAGAATGGCTATAATCAAAAAGACAGAAAATAACAAGTATTGGTGAGGATGTGGAGAAATTAGAAAACTCATATATTGCTGTTGGGAATGTAAAATGGTACAGTCACTTTGCAAAGCAACTTGGCAGTTTCTTAAAATATTAGACATAAATTTGACATACAACCCAGCAATTCAGTCCTAGGACTCTAGCTAAGAGAAGTGAAATCATATGCTATTACCAAGACTTGTGTGTGAACATCCATAGCAATATTATTCATAGCAGTCAAAAAGTGAAAAAAATCCAAATGTCCACCAGTTGATGAAAGGATAAACCACATGTGGTTCATGCATATAATAGAAGACTGCTTAGCAATGAAAAGAAATAAAATACTGAGACATGCTACAACATGGATGAATCTCAAAGATGTTAAGATAAGTGAAAGAAACTAGACACAAAAGTTCACATATTGTATAATTCCATTTATGTGAAATATCCAGAAAAGACAAATCTATAGAGACAGAAAAAAGATTCATATAGAAAGTAGAAAGTAGAAAATAGTTTCTTGGGGCTGGGGTAGGAGCAGGGATGATTGCAAATGGGCATGAGGGATCTTTCTGGAAAATGGAAATGTTCTAAAATTGGACTGTGGCATGGTCACATAACTGTAAATTTACTAAAAATCATGGAATTTACATTTAAAAGAGGGTGAATTGTGTGGTATGTAAATTATGCCTAAATAAAGCAGTTGCTTTTTTTAAAAGGTGCTGTACAGCAGTGTGTTTGGAATACTGCCATTTGTGGAAAAAAGCAGACTACAGCTGGAAGAACACACAAGAAACCGGCAACAGTGGTAGCCACTGTGGTGGGAAGTGGGGTGGGTAGGAATGGGCTGAGGAGAGAAGAATGGTTCCTTTGTACTGTATAATGTTTTGGACTCCTTGAATTTTGTGCCACATGTCATCACTATTCAAAAATAATAACATAAAATCTCTTGGAGGTTTTGACTGCTGGTGATAGTAAGAGGGTCAGCAATTGTAAGCGGATCATTGGAAAGGATAGTCTAAGAGGGAAATGCTGCAGTATTTATTTTTAGAAATTGTCATTTTCACATAGTGGTCCAATATTTCAGTAGTAATGTTCTAGTATCTAGGGACCTGAAAGAAAATGTATACAGAGCCTGAGCTGCAGACACCAGTGTATTCATTATAGTGGGAGAGTTGACATCTGAGAATGGGAAGTCTGTGGCCAGAAGTGATCATTCAGAATGGTTTTTGGAGAGTAGTGTACTGCCCACACATTTCAGTCGTTTTGCCATCATCCTTTCTTATAGTAGTTTCCATGGATGTAGCTATTCAAGAGCAAACTGTTGTAAAACATGGTCAACTCACCTTCTGCAGCTCTTTTTCCTTTAAATTCCCTAATTCACTGTACATTTTTGGGATCTAAGTGGATTCATTTCTTTTTCTACATGTAAAAAAAAAATCGTTAAACAATTGTCAAGCTTCTGCTTATGGTAGGTTAAATTCCCTTACAACCAATTCGCTAATGATCCTCTCTGTAATCTAAAAATTTTTCAAGCCCTAATCCATGGCTCTCTTATTACACCTGATGTTGAATGCTTTGATATTACAAGCAAATGAAAGTATTTGAGCATCCCGTTAAGATTTGTGGTAATGAAATTTGAAAATACTCGACAAGGGAAAGCATCTTGTGAATTACCGGTTCCTGGAAATTTGTAAGAATATGTCACTTCGAAATGAATCTGTAGTGCTTAATGTGACTGTCTATTACCAGGAATATGTGAATCGAAACAGGATGCTAAGATCTCTTCCTTTGTGACTAATACCTGCTTGCACTCTTAATGTTCCATTATGACTATCTCTTCTCAATGGCTTGGAAATGAGTATGATATCATAGTCTGAAAATATGTCAAATGGTTTCTCAATGAAATGTTTCATTTAACCTCAGAGACCTGCTTAAAATTTCATTTCCCACCTGATAATTCTTATCCAAGGTTAAGAATAAAGCAGACAGATAATGTATGTGCAGACAGCTAAGGGGAAGCAATATGAGCATAGCTAGGGTTGGCCCCTAGAAACATGGTGATGGAGCATGAGTTAGTTAACAGAATAGACTCCAATTTAGATACCTGGGTTCAAATTCCAGCTTGGCTGCTAACTAGGTTATGTAATTAGGTTGCGCAGGTTAATGAAATTATTTAAAATTCAATTTCTTATATGTTTAATGGGGGCAACAATGGTATCTACTACATAGGGTTGTGAGGATGATTACATAAGATGATCCATGCAAAGCAAATAGTAAAGCCTTTGCTCATTATTGTGCAAAGTCATGGTTTTGATGGAAGCTTCAAAATGTAGAGCACGAGGAGAATAGAATAGGTTTACCCAGGGTGTTTTTCACTTAAACAAGATCGAGAATTCAAATACCATATAGGGTCCCAAAAATGTGCTTGAGATTTATCTGCAAAATGATCTGAAGAACTCAGAATTACATGGTGGGGAAAAATAGATTCAGAATTTTAAAATTAACTGCGTGAATCTGTACAAGCAATTTAAGCTTCTGAGCCTCAGTTTCCCATCTATAAAATGGATTGGATAACAACATCTTATTTCAAGAATTCAAAAAGTCCATGAATATAAAATAGCACAGTGCCCGCCACAGTCTGGGCACTCAATAAATGATAACAACATTCATCAGGAGGATTATTATAATTTTTGGTTATGTATGCTAAGGGAAAAATGTTGATGTGTACTCAGGAGGGCAAGAATATAACTGTCAAACAAAGTGTATTATTTATAAGCTGTGTGTAGACAAAGGAGCTATATTTGAAAGCCTAAAATCACAGTAAATTAAGAGGGAGACATACAGAGCTGCACATAGGCCAGGTCTTCATGAGGAAAAAGGAAACCAAACAATTGAGCAGGCAACATCTGTCCAAATAAATTCAAGGAGACCCCTTTAGGAATGGAGAAAAGAGGAAGGAGAATAAAATAAAGACTTTGCTTTCCGTATGGTTAAGTGGGTGGAAAAGGGAAGAAAAACAGAATAGTTAGAGATAAACAACACCTGTAGCAGAAAATCAGTGTGAAGATGTTAGGTGAGTTTGGTAAGAAGGGGCTATTCTGTTTGGGACTAAAGTCCTTGGATTAAAGACAAAGAAGCAAGGAAAGTATCTTTTTTATGGAGAAATTAAGGCGGTAAAGAGAAAGTAGAGAGCAGCCTCTATGAGGATGGAGACAGCATCCTAAATGAAATGGAATGTAGTAGGCTATCCAATTGGAGACTAGCAGAAAAGATGAGTCAAAAGGGAAGGAAATAGAATTCCAAAGGAACTGTGAAGCACTAATTAAAAACACACATGGTGTAAGTACAACAGGAAGGAAAAAAAGCAAATAAGAACACAAAAAAGCTGGAGATGTGACCTAAGGGACTCAGAGAAAAGATCTTGCATGTATTCTTAGCGCAAAAACAAGGGCTGATACATGATAAAGGGCATATCTTCTTTATAGAAGAATTTCAAATAACATATGTAGATAGTACCTCCTCCAGGAGGAGGACCTTGTGGAACTTAATTCTCACCTCCCCCATCTTGAGTGTAGCTCGATTTAGTGACTTGCTTCCATGGAATAGAATAGGCAAACACCTCAGCAAACACCACCTTAACCAAGAAATGAAGGTTGAGATCATCAGGGATGTCCCATGGCCTCCATGTAGCCCTGGACATGATGAGATGAGAAGAGCATTCACCTCCATTTTATTCTTTCAAAAAATCCCTAACAGCAATCTAATCATGAGAAAAACATCAAACACAGATTGGGGGAAGTTCTGCAGGATACCTTGCCAGTCCTCCTTAGGCCTGTCATGGTCATGGCAAAAAAGGCAAAAGAGACATATGTGTCATAACCTTGAGCAGGGAGATGAGAATTGATAGCGGATTTTGATGTGGCTGCAAAATTGACCTTAATGAGTGATCCGATTTGCTAATGCTGCTGTTAAGCAAAGTACCAGAAATGGATTGGCTTTTATAAAGGGGGTTTATTTGGTTACAAAGTTAGTCTTAAGGCCATAAAGTATCCAAGGTAAGGCATCAACAAAAGGGTACCTTCACTGAAAGATGGCCATTGACTTCCAGAAAACCTCTGTTAGCTGGGAAGGCATGTGGCCGGCGTCTGCTTGCTCCCAGTTTGCATTTCAAAATGGCATTCTCCAAAATGTTGCTGTTGGGGCATTTGGTCCTCTCTTAGCTGCCACAACTCTTCAAAATGTCATTCTAAGTTGCTCTGTGTCTGGGCTTGTGTGGTTCTTTTTAAAATACTCCAGTGATGCAATAAAGAACTACGCTGTATGGGTGGGGCAACACCTCCATGGAAATAATCCAATGAAAGGTCTCACCCACAGTTGATTGAGTCACATCTCCATGGAAACACTGAACTAATAGATTCCAACCTAATCAACATGAGTACGTCTGCCTCCACAAGACTGAATTAAAGATAATGGCATTTTGGGGGACATAATACATCCAAACTGGCACAATGAGCAACTGTAGGAAAACGAAAATGTTTTTTACAGAGATATTTTAAGAAAAAGTAAAACTTAGAGAGAAGTGTTTCCAATATTGTTCTGAAAAAGAAAATCATGTGATTTGACTGCATACATCACAGTTCATACAGTGAACACAATTTGCAGATCTGAAGAATAAACATGGGAGTAGCTTGAATGAGCTCCGGACTGAGTTCAACAAAGCTTCTGAGCACAGTCTGGGCAAACCCATGGTGGTCCTTAGTAAGCATGGAAGAAAGGTAAATTGACAAGTGCTGTGATACTCAACTTGTTATTCATGATGTGCTGAAAAAGGGAAAAGGAAGAGACTAGGAAGTTGAGGATACTGTTGGTGCCGACACTGACCAAAGTGTATATATCCTACAGTATAGGCTGAGTGATGAGAACCGGCCATGAGTCATTGCAGTGAACCACAAAGAAGCAAGATTTACCTAAGAGATGGGGAAGGATGAGGGAAAGTTTCCTATAATCAGATCAAGAAAGCAAGCTTTCAATGGACAATGATTCTTTACTGAAAAACACACAAAGTTATGATATTCCAAAAGATCTTTTGAGGACATCATACACTAAGGTGACCAGCAGAGAAAGATGTTAAAGTGAATGGGGCTATTCAATAGGTGTGGCTTGATCAATCCATCAGAGAAAGCCCATCTCCAATTTAATGAGAAGTTCAGTATAGAGATGAAAGCAGGGATAATGATATGGAAGCAGAGGTGGCTCTAAAGTAGGGAAACCCTAGTGAAAATTATTCATGGGGCAAAGTGAATTTTTCTGAAGTCATTGCTTTTATCATTTTGCAAAATCTGGTTCACATTCTCTTCCTTTTTTACCTTCTCTCCCACTCTTTTTTGTGTAGTTGTAACCTTACTAATTCATTAATAATTAATAATAATTACCTACTGGTCATGAGTAAATTGTCATTTTAATTGATTAATGTGCCTATAAAGTGCATCAATTATTATTTCAGCATATTTGGGGTGTCCATAATAAGCAAGGACAATCAAACCGTGAGTATATATACAAACTTGAGTGATCAGGACTTCACAGAATTCTGATTGGTTGAATTTTTCTTCTGACCTAATTGTCCCAATTGTGACTGAGTAACCTTCAGTCACAAGAGTACAGGTTACAGTGAATGATGTTGTAGAGAAGTGATAATAATAGCTAATAGTTTTAAGCACTTGCTATGTTCCAGGGATTGTGTTAAATGCCAATGTATCATGTGATTGTCTCTTCACTACAACTCTATGACATTATTATCCCAATTTATGATTAAAAAAAAAAAAACAAAGGTTCAGAGAAGTTAATCTGTTGGAGGTGGCATAGTTAATAAGAGAAGGTACAAGGACTTCAACCCAGAAATCCAATTCCAGGTCCTATCCTATTACATTCTCTTACCTCCATATGTCACACAGATTTAGTACACATACCCAGTAGGTAATTGTTTGTATTAATTCTAAGAAAAATATCTGACCATCCATTTTAATATCTATTGCAGATGAAACATCCAAAACCTGCCTGTCATGAAACAATGACTGAATATACATGAAAATTCGTATTTCATAGTTTGTGAAAGCTAAACTTGTATGTGTGGAAGGTAACATGATTTTTATCTACATAATAGAACACTTTGCCCTGTAATGTTAGGCCGATGCCATCCACTAAGGTTTAACACAGTGCATGAGATAGGAAACTATTAGCTATTTGCCTGAATTGCCTTAAGGCAAATTTAAATCTACATAAAGCTGAGCCCAGTTGAGGATGAGAACATTTATCCATCCATTTAGTAAGCATGCATTACATTCTTATTACATACTAGCTACTGTGCCATTAGGTAGGCCATTAGGATAGAAAGGTGAGTAAGAACAATGCTTGCTTTTTGAAAGTGGAGCATAATAGGTGATGGATTGTCTGTGCAATATGCCATGGGACACAAAAGAGAGTGTGGTAGTTCAGATATAACATGAATATCTATAGGGAATGCAGAAAAGAGGCAATAAAATAAAATGTAAACCCAGAAGAAGGAGAAACCAAGTGAAATTCAACTGTAGTGATAATTTTAAAATAGAAAATGAAGCAATGAGATTCCTTTGATGAGATTACTTTGATGAGTAAGCAGGTGAAATTAGGATAATGGAAAATAACCTTTCCTCCAAATTAGATAAAACTCATCAAGCTAGTGGTGTTGGCTACCGGTTTTTCTTATATATATCAACTAGAAGGATACAGATAAATGTGAAGGGTTCTCATGCACAAAAAGTCAAAACAGCAAAGAAAATTTATCAATAGAATGTGCTTAAGAAGATCACAATGTGAGGACAATGGTTCAAAAAGAAATACATGAAAGCGACATATGGTGAACTTGAGGAGAAAGATTTTTGTTAAGTTCTTAAGAGGCCACTGGAAATACAAGAAGCAAGGCAAAGCAGTTACTGCATGTATGCTTTGCATAACAAAGGGCCAGTTAAAATGGATACAACCTTCTTGGTTCAGGTATGAGGGTACCAGCACCAGCGAAGAATGGAGAGAAAAGAGGGCAGGGTAACAATGGGTCTGTGATCTGCTTCTGGGAAGGCAAAGACACATAAAACATTCCCAGCTGTTTCAGGGATAGAATCCATGGAAAAGGATATTGTTGCTCACATCCGGCTCTATTATTCTATGAGCCAATTACAGAAAAAGAACTTTGATATCAATGCTTCGACGATTTGTACGTATTCTTCTGTCACATATTCAGTCAGGAGGAAAAAAAGGCCTAACACTGGTCCAGGAGATTTTCCCAATTTCCTCTAACTTAAAATCAACATGGGGAGATAAACCACATATACACATATACAAGATACATGGCACTTATGATGCAAGTGCCAAGTATACAACAAACAGTTGTTAAATAGGGGATGAAATTGCAGGGAATTCCTGAAGGTAACACCCTTGGAAAAAATCAAATATGCGGAGGATAAGGAAATCCTGAAGTCTTCATTTAGTTTTCACATTTTGCTTGAAGAAATCTCTTGGGCAGTCCCATAGGTTATGTGGTAGCAGAAGCCAGGTTCCTTGTGAATATATTGAAGTGGTTAAAACACTATCCAAGTAATTTTATTTCTACTTAATGGCCACAATACCTGGAAAACAAACCAAGAGCTCTCAGTGATCATTTGGTATTAGATACGCCTAAGTATTTAATGAATTTAGGATAAAAGGTCAATATTAAAACTGTTCCTTGTTTTCTTCATCCCGTTTTTTACAGATTTCTCCATCATTCCTTAACACAAATTAACTAATTTAATGGAGGGCTGGCTATTCTATAACCTTGTCAGCTGAGCAAGATTACTTACAAGAGAAGGTGTTTTCAGAATTTATTTTCACTTTAGGGTGGATTAGTTGCCATAGTGGATCTATTTCTAGCTTCTTACCTAATGTGAAATGAACATACACAATCGGTAAGGATTTTTAAAAGCTGAAATCAGTTGTTGCTTCAAGATTGAGAGTTTGGCATCCTTCCAGGTAATTCTCCCAGTTTTTGACATTTAAATTACTCTCCTGTCTGAAATGCTTCCCCTTGCATGCTTTTATTTCTGGACTTTGTAGCCAAAAGTCATGTCTCTTCCTTATTCTTCCTTTCTTCCTTTTTATTCTTGCCTCCTCCCCTTCCCCTTCTTCTTGACCCACAGAATAGCATTGAAGATGAGCAAATGCTATAGTCCTTTGGCTTCAGGACCAGGCCTAACCCGCAAAGATGCTGATTGATGTGAATCTGGAATGAGTTCTCTATGGACTTCAATAGCTCTTGAAAGAACTGAACAGCATTATCCTCACTATCTCACTCTTGCATGCCCCACTATGGCTCTACTGAACTAACAATTCACAATTCCTTAAATTTCACCCTTCACTCTAAGCCCCTCACTGCACAGGCTACTTCTCTCTCTGGAACACTCATGCCCCTACATTCACATCTATCTCAAGATGAAGCCAAGAAGTCTTCCCGCATTTGTCCTACCTCCAGCTCACAGGCTGTTAGGCACCATCTCCTCTGTGCTCCCCCAGATTCCTGTGAATCTTTCAATCACAGCACTGACCATGACACTCCATGCCTGAGAGTCCCCTCCCTACCTGCATGGCACCCAGGGCCAGAGCAAATGCCTAATAAATTTTTGGGGGTGGATGAAGGCAGAGACAGCAGGCAGATAACACTTACAGAAGAAACCAGGTTGGATGTGAGGGCAGCCAAGCTGGATGATTAAAGTGCTTTCTGAAAGAACAGTGTACCACATCTGACAGAAGGAATATCATAAGGGGAAAATGTCAAATTTTGCACTTAGCTTCTAAACAATCAACTGCAGATGTGTAGGGTTATGGAATATTAGTTTAGGTAAATATGACTTCAGGATTTATTTGACTTTGGCTAAAGGTGGTAGAATCCCAAAATTTGGAAGCACATTAGAACTCACCTTGTTTGACTTTATGCATGATTCTCAAGTTCCCTCAACCATAAGCCTGATAAGGATTAACCTGTCCTCTGCGTGAACTCTTCCATGACTTTGTGAGCCAGGTGCTGGTTAGCAGGAAAAAAAATTATAAAAATAAAATTGAATTAAATTAAAAATAAAAATTAAGCTGCATCATGAGAGTTCCCAGAATAGGGATTTTTATGTGATTTTTCTCACTTCTATTTTGACATTTACCACATTGCATTTTATTTACGATCATTTGTTTCCTTAGCTAACTCTTTTGCTGTGTCTGTGTTCTTTGAAGACAAAAACTCTGCTTAATTATCCTTTGTATCCCCAGCATTTGGCAAAAAGTATTCAATTAACAAATACTGAATGAAAGAATAAATGATGACTGCATACCATGGTGTGCTCAGGTTAGCACATTGGTTTGAGAGTGCAGGCTCTGGAATCAGGCTTAATTTAGAATATCAGCCCCACCACTTACTGGCTGTGTGACCTTTGCCATGTCATATAGCCTCTGTAAGCCTCAGTTCCTTTGTCTGAGATAATAATAGTTGTTTTGAGAATTAAATGAGAAAATAAATGTAAGCACTAATGTCATCCATCTGGAAACCATATTAACCAAGATACTGACAAACCAGAGACAGTCTAGAAGGGCCAGAAAATGCAAATCCATATCATACAATGAATAGTTAGGGGTACTTGGCAGGTTTGCCCTAAAGAAGGGAGAATCTAGAGGGAAATATGATAGTTGAGGGACTGTTAATGTGAACAACAAATAACCTATTTGCTTGTATTTTATTTTTCAGAAATAGCTACCATGTTTTTTTCTTTGATTTTCACAATAGTTATGTAACTTGGGCAGGGAAAGTAGGTAAGCATTATTATTCCTTGTCTGTAGATGAAGAAACTGAGGCATAGACTTGCTACTTATCTAAAGCCACACAGTTGAACATGGTGGAATTGGAGCTGACCCCAGGTGTGAGGTTTGTGGTCCATTACTCTTTCTACCAGAGCACATAGCCTCAGGATGAGCATGGGGAGTTAGCATTATCAGCATGATCCAGAAATCAAAGTTATGATTAATGGATCAATATCATAAAGAGGTAGATAACATCTCAAAATAGAGAGGAATTCTTTTAATAATTACAATTGCTACAAAACTGAATGAGCAGCCTTATGAAGAAGTAAGTTCCATAACATTCTTTATATTTAAACAGAGAATGAATGTTCACACATTGAAGAAATTAGAGGGGGATTCTTATATGAATTAAAATATTGGTCATGATGATGTCTAGCCTCCTTGCAGTTTTGACTGTAAGTCACTTACTGTTTTAGAAGTTACATGATGTGTAAAGACAGACAGCCAGACAGACAGCCAATGATCAAAAGCTGGAGAGGGAGAGGGGAGAACAAAGGGCCCCTGGAGAGGGAGAGAGGAGAATGAGGGTGATGGAGGGGCCCAGGGCTTAAAACCTGCGAGGGTCCATGGGCAGGAGCAGGGGGGAGTGGGGGGAGCACATGTGGACTCTGGACTCTTTATTGTGACCCAGAGAGGAGGGGGTAAGACTTTATTGCGGATATGGGGGATTGGAAGTTTTAAACTATAAAGCACAAAAAGCAGAAGCCACAAGGGCTTTTTGGAGAAGCCGATGGGAGTTTCTTATCATCCAAACCATGTGGAGGTAACTTCCCTGCTAGGAAGTTATGCAGCGGGAAAGGGCAAGGAGTCATTCAGAGAAGATGTGGCAGGGTCCCTTAGGAGAAGCGAGGGCAGCTCTTATCATCCCAAACCAAATAGAGTTGCAGTCCTTGCTAACTGCAGTTCTGCCCAGGGCAGGGTTAACGGGTGGTTGCTCAAAAGGGAAAATCATGACTAAGCTAAGCAGGATGACAAAGCACCAAATGTAGTTTCTTTTATGCCATTATAAAAAATATTGATTTCAACACACTTACGATTTTCCTGTCTATTCCTCATACTTGTATTGTTTAAACAACAATCAAGGAGAATCTTTTGAGTTCTTGAAAAGGAAAATGTCAAGTTAATTCAAGGTAGTTTTACATTTATTAGTGAGAAAAGAAAATATCTTTCACATCAGTATACCTAAGAAGTGATTCTTTGCTAAAGATCCAGAAAAATTTCTTAATCTTCACATTGTTTTTTGATATTCTGATATATCTCCTCTCTAAGCAAGGCTAGCTAGTAAACATGGTCTATGTGACAAGAACAATTACGGCATAAAGTTTCTGAAATTATGATATTACTTTAAATACATGCTACTCTAATCTAATCCAGATCCTCTCAACAATGTTTAGAGGCAACATACAAATTAGACATAATTAAAGATGATATATTCACATGCTTTAATTACTGCTCTTTTATGCAGTAGTTTGACTAAATGTGAAAATTATTTTAGGGCACATTATTCTAAGATATGCACAGCAATCAAACAAGTTCTGCAGTTTTAATTTGTTCCATGACTCAACTATGTGAATGTCTTTCTGAAATGTTTTAAACATAATTAATTATATTTTTTCAAAAATCTATTTCATTCTAAGTTACAAGAATGAACACGCATAAGGGAGTTAGGTAGATAGATAGACAGACAGACAGACAGATAGATTTGTATTCCTGGTAGAAAGAAATGTCAATAAACCCCAATAAAAGAAGATCTCTATCTTTTTTTTCTAAAGAATTTTCAAAATCATCCATTACTCTTTCTTCAGTTCAGCTATTTAAACTAAAAAATGACATCAATAAATAAGAAAATATATTAACTTAATAAAATATAATAGTATAACTACATTGAGTAGTAAAATAGGTTTCCTAATACTTTATACATCTTTGAACACAAAGATTTCAGAACTAATAGGAAATGACCAAAATGGCTTCCTAAAATTCATCTAAAATCATTCTCAAAAAGGTACTAAAAAAATCAATTTAAGTCCCATATCATTTAATTTTTTAAAAAGATATATGCATATGCAGTTAGAATATGGGAAAATGTGGTTTCTGGTGGAAATTGATCATTAAATATTTAAAAATTTGAATAGTTAAGGCTGTCATTTGTATTTAAGATAAGTTAAATGTGCTTCAACTTTTATTTAACCTTTAACAGGTGGATGTTCTCATGAAAGGGAGTAGATTTCATTTTAAACTACAATTCATTCAATTATGTGCTGAATATAGAATGAAAAACTGAAGTGATAAAACATTCTGACAACTGAAAGAAAAAAAGGTAACAGTATTCTATGTCAGTTTCACTAACTATCTGGCAAAGCTCAATCACAGATTTTGTGCTTTCAAGATGTAACAGGTATTTAAAAGGTAATTATTGTGTTTATGGATTTCCATAATGCTTTGAAAGCACAAAAGCAAATAATAAGGACCTTCCACTTCAATTACATTAGTTCTGGTATGAGAGCAAGAGCTGTTTTTCTGATATTTTATTGATCATACCACTTAATGTATTCTGTAATTGCCTTTTGTAAAGTGTAAGCTATTTTGGCTTACTGTTTGATGATCTGGAGCATAATTTAGAGAGCAAATGATTTAACACATTTAAAAATGATGATTTTAAAATTCTGCATTCCGATGACAAAAGGGAGTTTTTGGTGGTCATGGGAAAATTTCAGGAAGGAAATAGGCATATTTAGCTGTCAAGAGCATTATAGAGGCTGTATCAATAGACAGTCGGTTGAAATTGATACATTTGGGGAAATACTTTTGATTTTATGCCCTGAAAGTCAGAATCTATTCTACATTCGACCAGACTATACCGTGCAGCATTATCTCTGGGTTCTGGAAGTCAGTAGAAAATTTTGTTCAGTTTTGCCATCATAATAGCTGTGGATATCTAGTCTTATTCATTACATATTTCACATTTACTGCATATTTCACTAATGTGAAGTTTCAATGACTGTGCCTCCATCAAAAAAATGGTTCAAAATTTCCGTATCACTGAGAGCATCTTTCTTCATTCTTTCTAATGATGTAGAACAAAAAATGTATTGAGTTTAACATTTAGGAATTTTCTAGACTAGCCATTCCTGAAATTTCATAACCAAAAGATCATTTAGAGCATGTATTTTACTTCTGATATGAATATGTAAGGAATTATTATTATAAATCTGGAATTTCCAAAACAATTTTCATAGATATTGTATAATTTGATCCTTTCAAAAGAAAACACTAATTTTTGTTTTTCACATTCTCTGTTCTGGAGTGAGGTGATGTTGGCCCTGCACAGTGTGCAAGAGATAATAGATAACTATGAAGACATACATTATGTCTTTTAGAAATTCAGTATCACTCCTATTTTAACAATAATACATTATATTGGCTTTGTTATATACAACTTTTCTTCTCCTTTAAATACAGCAATGTGATCACTTTATCAGATGTGAAGTCTTGAAAAAATATATTTGGGTCTATCCTATGTGAAGACACTTTGTAAACAAAAGAGAAATGATTTGATTTTATTTTTCTCAAGAAAACTTGACATTTCATAAGGTAGGTAGCATTATATGAATAAGAAGTGGGAAAATGATTTACAGTGAACTATAACAAAGACTCTTTTCTTTTTTCCTTTCTTTTCTTTTTCTTATTCTTTTCCTGTTTTGTGTGTGCGTGTGTTTGCCACAGTTATTAAGGAAGTTCTTTCCTGCTCTACACTCTATTATTTTGAAATGTTAAATGACCATTAAATTTCTAGTCATTTAAAATATTTAAAAACAAATTAAGTCCCAGAAGGTAGAAATAAGGATGACACTGCACATGTCTATTAATCTTATGAAATAAATGTGGATGCAGCAGGCACAAAGGAGCTGTGAGTTTGCTTGTATTTATACACATACAAGTAACAAAACATTCTCTTTTCAATTAATTATCATAGTTAACAAACAGACCTCATCTTGGATTGGTTATCAAATAATCTTGACTCCCCAAAATCACTTTACCTAGGTAACACTGAGGAATGAAATCTCATCTGAGAGTTCAGCATTGCCAAAGAAATCACCTGGAGTGTGAACTCCTTTTGTGTTAAGGTAAGTGGGACAGCCATGCCAATATACCGTGCTTGACCTTCAAGGGGCGAGGGTGGTGAGGAGAGTTAAACAGACCCCAGAGTAATGACTGTTTAAGAATGTGAAATTTCTTGGATTTTATTCTTTCCTGATAAGAGAGAGAGAAAGAGGAAAGGAAGGAAGGAAGGAAGGGAGGGAGGGAGGAAGAGAGAGAAAGAAAAGAAAGAAAGAGAAAGAAAGAAGGAAAGAAAGAAAAAGGAAGGAAGGAAGGAAGGAAGGAAGGATGAAAAGAAAGGAAGGAAGGAAGGAAGAAAAAGAAAGAAAGTGAGTTTTGGAATGTATCTGACTCAACCTGGTAAGGAAATTCTAGAACTTTGAAACCTCACTGAAACACATTGTGCAGAAAAGTAATGTGAAAATTAAGGATAAAGGTGTCCTGTAGGAGGAAGCCAGGGGTAAAGGAGAGGGAAATAGCACATTGGTAGCATAATTATTGATAATGTTCTGGTGCTTTGGGCTGCGTGTTGTGTCTGTGAGTATTCAGATTATTATTGTTCTTTTAAATTTGTATGTGTATTGTGCATAGATATACACAATTTGTATGAATGTAACAATAATTACATTTTAAAAGATAATGTGAAAAATGAGTAAAAATATGCAAATGCAATTATCACTTTGAGAGAGTATCATACATATCCCAAAAGATGCAGTAATTCAGTTTCTTTCTGGGGAAAAATAAAGATCAAGCTTTCTACAATTTTTATTATTTTTGATTGCTTCTATTGATAACAAAGTTCTGTGTGTTTGGGTTTGTTTTTGCTTTTCTCTTTTTCATTCAATATTTTTCAGTTCTGTATTACTAGGTTTTGAACATCCATTTGCATTTACCTGCTCTCCTTGACACTGACTCACCTCTGTCTACTAAGACCATTGCCTCTCTTTTCCTTGACTGCAGAATTCTGTAATCTTCCTTGCTCTTATAAACACTACAGAGTGACTGTCTTTGTTGTTAAAATGAGGAACACAACTTGACATCATGTATCTTTCCCTGCACTCCTCCCCCAACTGCCCAGCAGTGTTCCTGTCTGGTTCGCTCTTAAGTCTCTGCCTCTACCCTACTTCTCCTCGCTTTTCAAGTAGCTTTGAGAGCACATTTTAATCCTTGTGATGTTTCCTTTTGCACCACAGGTAAGTTGTTTTGCTGCCTGCTTTTGGCCTTGAGAGAATGAAAGCTTTGGAGTCAGCTCTTGTCTGGAAGTCAGGTACTTGCATCACCAGCCAATTCTCTTTCTTTCTTGTCTACGTATTGTTGACTGTCAGTGGTTTCTTTTCATGGTTTTACATTCCTCTTTGCCTCTGCAACCAGTGTCCTTCTCCCCCTGCCCCAGGACCCTATCTTAAATTTTGCTTGTGTACATCCTTCTTTTAAAAATCAGGCTCTCTCCTCTTTCTCTCTAACACACACATATTTTTCTATAGTGTCAAAAAGATAGGGAAGTCCTTTTAGGTTTTATTCATTGCACTTACATGGGCCTCCTTTGAAAACCATGTCTTCCTTGCAGTTGAATGCTCATATTACCCGTGGAGGATTTCTCTGAGCCTGGGACGATTTTGCAGGCTACAGAGGTATGCTGCTTGGTTTTGTATCTTCATAGAGAATACAGTAGAATGTGTATGTCTTAAACATACACACACTAAAAACAATGTAGAGCAAAGGTGATCATTGTTGCTTTTGAGTGAACTAACCACTTAATTAGATCTTAGAAGGTGTCATACAACCACTTACTCTTAAATAAAAATGAATGCTTCATACCACGGCATGGCAAAGATGCCTTTATCACATGGTCTTCATCTGCTTGACCTGTGTACGTGTACCATATCCAAGAGGGATTTTTGTTAAAACGAACCTCAGGTGATCATCTGGTCTTCTGTGCTCCTGCCTGAATCTGTCTGCTAGTGTCACAATGAGGCTGTTATAAACCAACCTCAAAATAGTGGCAGACAGCAATAAGCATATCTAATAATACTTGTAGGTCCTCCAGTTGGCTGGGGTGAGTCTACTTAATCCATGGGTTTGTGCTCACTGGGGTGGTGTGATGATTAGGTTCATGTGTCAACTTGGCCAGGTGATGGCACCCAGGTGTTTGGTCAAGCAAGCACTGGCCTAACTGTTACGGCAAGGACATTTGTGGCTGGTTTAGTAAATCAGCTGCAATTGGCTGCAGCTGTGACTGATTATATCCACAAAGGGCATGTCTTCCACAATGAGAGAATGCAATCAGCTGGATTTAATCCAATCAGTTGAAGACTTTTAAGCAAGGCAGACAGAGGACCTTCACTTCTTCTTTGGCTAACCAGCGAAGTATTTCCTGAGGAGTTCATCGAACACATTCATCGAAGTTGCCAGTTCTCTGCCTGAGGAGTTCATCAAACATCTTCATTGGAGTTGCCAGTCTGCTGCTTGCCCGATGGAATTTGGACTTGTGCATACCCACAGTTGCATGAGACACTTTATAAAATCTTAAATTTATAGATACCTCTTGTTGATTCTGTCTCGCTAGAGAACCCTAACTAATACAGGTGGAGAAGCTCCATTTTTTCTCTCTGCTGTGTGATCAGTAGACTGTCTGAGGCATGTTTTTCTCTTAGCCATGGCAGAAGTGCAGAGGAAACATGCTCCGCCTCTTAAGATCTGCTCCAAACTGGCACACTCACCCCCATAATCTATCAGTCAAAGCAAGTTACAACTTCAGTGAGTCAGGGAGGATCTTCAGTCATTCAGCAAAGGTAAAGAATAGGGAAAACTAGGCAATCTATTTTTATCACTCTGTCCAATCCAAGAAGGGCTTGACACTAATTATTTCAGATACCAGCTCTACATCCTTATTTAAATATTCCCAGGAAAATATTTATAGATATTGTCCTTATTTTGAAAAAGCCTTAGAAAGAGGCTATGGTGGTTTGGAACTGTGTGTACCCCAGAAAAACATGTTCTTAAACTTTATACTCCTGTGAGTGTGAACTCATTGAAAGTAGGACTTTTTGATAAAGTTACTTCAGTTAAGCAGTGGCCCAAGTATATTAAGATGGGTCTTAATCCTATTACTGAAGTCCTTTATAGGTGGAATGAAATTCAGACAGAGAGACCCACTGGAAGCAAGAAGCTAAAGGTCAGCCAGCGGAATCTGAAAGAGAACTGAGAGGTCAGAAGAGGAGGCCATGAGCATTGCCATGTGACAGAAGAGACAAGGACCAATGATCATGGGCAGCCAGCCCCAGTACACCATTATCTTTGAGGAGAAAGTATCACCTTGATGATGTCTTGATATGGACTTTTCCCTAGCCTCAAACTGTGAGCCATTAATTTCCTATTGTTTAAGCCATCCCTTTGAAAGACATTTGTTTGAGCAGCCTTGAAAACTAAAACAGATGCTAAGAAAAGTTTTTTGTATGACAGGAAGCACAATGTTTTGTAGGAAATGTCAGGTAGTCAACCATAATGTTTAATAGCTACCTATGACATACTAGCCATTGGGCGAAGATCCACGGTAAAAGAGTATGTGAAGAAGTCCTTGTGAAACTACCTGTCACAAGACACATGCAGAGGAGGATATGCAGTTTCACATGAGTGAAATAAGTGATCCCTGGTGTGGCAAAAGATCTCTGAATGCCACAGAGTTACTTCTATCACAGAAAGAGGCTCCCCATCTTTTGAATCTTTTGTAAAGAACCCAGAGGCCAGCCCCAAGAAATTAGTTCTCTGCAGGAACAGGGAACTCTTCTCCCTTACAATTGCCTTCACTAGAATAAAGGAATCTGTCCCCATACCCTCAGACACTTATAAATGAAGTCTTCACGATCAAAATAAAGACTTCCATGCTGGAGAAAAGTGAACCGGAGAGATGGTGTTTTATATTTGTCACCTGGTGTGAGGTATAACTTCCAGAATCCAATGAACACAGAGCACCGGGATTGATATTCTCTAGTCTGACAGTGAGAACACCAGTGTGTTGTTTTGTTTCTCAATCTTGGAGAACACAATAACAGCAGCACTAAAACCCAGAGTTTTTCAGACCCTCTGGGCCACAGTGGAATGGTGTTGGAATCAAGCAAATTTCCTTTAGAAAGTAAATGGAATTCTTCTAAGCAGCCATAATGTCTCTGAATTATGGCTTTGAAGAATACTCCATGTATAGTCTGTAACTCATTAATATCCTTAGGGACAATTCCTACTATGTTATTTTCTCTTTTCTTTTCTCCAACGGCTACATCCCTCATGAAGTCCAATTTCCTTCATGAACGGAAACCTTAGAGGGAAAGTAAAACCAAGCATGTGGAGAGAACATATTAATTGGGGAATACTTTAAGTTCATTCTTAAAGAGGAGACACCTTTCACATCTATCTTTTCTCACTAAGAAACAGATATAATAAAGCCAATTTCCAAGCCAATAATAAAGCAGATTTATGGGCCTGTATATGGTTCCAAAGTAGACATTCAATAAGTACTTGTTGAATTAATAACTAAATATAATAAAAGATTGACCATTATTAGAGAGGAAGAGGAAAGGAATAATAAGAAATGAGTAATGATATATATAGATAGGTGAATCTGATGTAGCTTGATCCTATCCACAATAGCCTTGCACCATTCACTTTTAGGGTATGTAGCAATTCTACCAAATGCTTTTGAAACTATTGTGTTAAACCTCGATAGTCATTAAAGATTTTAACTCATATATTGGAAGTGATGGAAGACTTGATTAGTGTTTCTTCATATGAATTTCAAAAATTTTAGCTATGCTCATGCAAGCTACAAATGACTAAAACCTCTGGAATTTGGAACCTCACAAAAGGTGAAAATAGTTTCACCTAATCCTCTCCTTTGACATTTTATGAAAGTAAAAACCCAAAAGTGTTTTGAGTTTCACAGGTTACATTTCTATTTAGTTGTGGGAAGACATCAAAGTCTATCACTGGCCACTATTATGTCTGCCCTTTTTTGGCTCCATATAGTATCTGTGAAATTCATCTATATTTGTGTGTTTATCAGTGGATTATTTCTTTAAATTGTTGTATAATATTTCCTTGCATGAATACACTGTGATATGTTCATCCATTCTGCCAATATGCATTTGATTCCACGCCAGTCTTTGGTTATTGGGAGGACAGCAACTATGGACACTCGTTTCCAGCTCTGTTTGTAGACCTATGTTTTTATTTCTCTTGGGTAAACATCTAGGAGTGGAACTGTTGGATATGATGAAATTTGTAAGAATCTGTCAACAGGTCTCTAAAGACAGGAGAGGAGTGCCTATAAAGTCCCAAAGAAAGAGAATAAACAGAGATATATGTATCCAGCAAAAATGTTGATCAGCTATAAAGGCAGAAGACAAACATTTTAAAACATGTAATGAATATACATTCCCTGTGCTGCTTCTTGAAACATTGAAAGAGAGAAAGCTTCAGGTTTCCATGATAAAAGGCATGCCATGATCATTAAATCCATTTAACCATAGGACTTAAAAACAAAATATGTAACTTTTAGATGCAGAATGTAAATGTATTATTCCCTAACAATAAAGAAATGATAAAAATCACAATAGTTGGTAAGAGAGGCAGAGGTAAGATTAGTTAATGTAAGTAGGCTCATGTTTCCTAACCAAGGGGTCAAAAGACATTTAAAAAGGATAGAATAATAAAAATATAAATATATATTTAAAATATAAGGATAAACATGAATAAAATATATAATGAACTTAAATTAGGTAGTAGAGGGGAGGAGGACAGGAGGGCTAATATATAAATAGTTTAAATTCATAATTGATCATAATGACGAATAAGTATATGAGCCTAAAACCTAGAGGATTCCGTATATTGGACAAAGTTAGTCACTAAGGGGAAAAAAAACATAGAGTAAAAGATTTTTTTCATAATAAAAACATAAGAAATCATAATCTAAAATGTGGTGGTAGAACTAAGAGCAAACACTTCTATCATGTCAATAAAAGTCTGAATTTTCCTATGAAAAGAAAAAGATTGAGTGAACCTGTTATGGACTGAATTGTGTCCCCCCAAAAGATATTCTGGGGAGAAGGGCAAGATGATATTATAGAGAGGAGTGGAATTTAGTTAGCCCCCTGGAACAACTAATAAACAACCAGGAACAACTAATAAATAATCTGGAAGAAGTGCTGGGGGACAACCATGACTATCCACACATTGTACACCAACCTGGATTGGGTGGAAAGGCTAAGACTGCAGCATAAAATCTGTAAGTAAAAACTGGGGAACCATGCCAGAAGCCTCCTCCCCCAGAGGCAGGGTAAGCTACAAGACCTCCTGTAGGAGAAAGCAGCATTTCTGGAGCCAGCAAATAAAATAGCCCAGGCCAGCTCCAACTGGGGTTTTAATTAACAAATGTAGACTGCTGAATACAAGCTACAAACATAGACAAACCCCTAACAACAAACAGAGGTTTTTAGCAATGACTGACCTTAAGGAGCCAGTAAGACCGGGGGATCTCCCTGACCAATGGGTGAAACTGGGGGTCTGTGGACTGGCTCTGAAAGGGGGCTTTTTTCCCTTTTCCTGTCTCTCAACCTGAGTGGCTCAGTGGAGAGAACCTCAGCTATTTTCAGTTCACAGTGCTCTGGCCCAGAAAGGGGTGGAGATAACAGAGTCAGAAAGGCAAAGCAGCAATTCAAATGCAGAAGATAACTCCCTAGAAGGTGTATCTTCCCCAAGAGGAAGGATGTGGGGCCCAGCTCTAGGGCCAGCCTTCCCTTCAGAACTCAGACCCCAGGATCTGGGGGAAAATAGCCAAAACAGAACGTAAAGGGGCCAGACCTCCTTACACCAGTCTGGAGTGACAGGCTGAGAGGTGCCACCTGCTGGGCAGGTTAGGAAAAGCACAGCAGCTAGAGGCCTCACAGGAAAGTCTGTCAATCTTCTAAGACACACCATCAGGGAAACCTGATACTGAATATTTCCCCCTTCTGAGACCTGAGCCCATTCTGGTCCAGGAAAATCTGATTGGGGTAACCAAGGAAATCAGATGCCTAGGCAACAGAAAACTACAAATTACAATAGGAAAAATGAAGATATGGCCAAGTTAAAGGAACAAACTTACACCTCAATTAAGATACAGTTGAGATATTGTTTCACTGCAGTGAAAAAATCAATTAAAGATTTTCAAAGAAATATGCTAAATCAACTCAAAAGCCAAATCAACAAACTCAGGGAAGACATGGCAAAAGAGATGAAGGATATAAGAAAACACTGGGTGAATATAAGGTAGAAATTGAAAGTCTGAAAAAACAACTGGCATAATCTATGGACATGAAAGGCACAACACAAGAGATGAAAGACACAATGGAAACATACAACAGCAGATCTCAAGAGGCAGAAGAAAACACTCAGGAACTGGACAACAAGGCACCTGAAAGCCTACACACAAAATAACAGATAGGAAAAAGAATGGAAAAATATAAGCAACCTCTCAGGGAACTGAATGAAAACATGAAGAGCATGAATATATGTGTCATGGGTGTCCCAGAAGGAGAAGAGAAGAGAAAAGGAGCAGAAGCAATAATAGAGGAAATAATCAGTGAAAATTTCCCATTTCTTATGAAAGACATAAAATTACAGATCCAAGAAGCACAGTGTACCCCAAACAGAATAGATCTGAATAGACCTATGCCAAGGTACTTAAAAATCAGATTATCAAATGTTAAAGAAAAAGAGAGAATTCTGATAGCAGCAAGAAAAAAGTGATTCATCCAGTACATAGGAAGCTTGATAAGACTATGTGTGGATTTCTCAGCAGAAGCCATGGAGGCAAGAAGGAAGTGGTATGATATATTTAAGATACTGAAAGAAAAAACTGTCAACCAAGAATCCTATATCTGGCAAAACTGTCCTTCAAATATGAGGGAGAGTTTAAAATATTCTCTGACAAGCAGACAATGAGAGAATTTGTGAACAAGATACCTGCTCTACAGAAATACTAAAGGGACCACTACAGACAGATAGGAAAGGATAGGAGTGAGAGGTTTGGAACATAATTTTGGGTGATGGTAGCACAGCAATGTAAGTACACTGAACAAAGATGACTGTGAGTATGGTTGAAAGAGGAAGGTTAGGAGCATGTGGGACACCAGAAGGAAAGAGGAAAGATGAAGACTGGGGCTGCATAACTCAGTGAAACCTAGGGTGCTCAACAATTGTGATAAAGTGTACAAATATGTTTTTACATGAGGGAGAACAAATGAATGTCAACATTGCAAGGTGTTAAAAATTGGGTGGCATTGGGGAAAATATGCAATCAATGCAAACTAGAAACTATAGTCAACAGAAACATTGTATTATGCTTCCTTTAATGTTAACAAAGGCAATATATCTATGCTAAATGCCTATAAGAGGGGGACATAAGGGAGGTGTATGGGACTCTTGGCATTGGTGATGTTGTCTGAATCTTTTATTCACTTTAGTTTAATTTAGCTGTCATTTTTTTTTTCCTTTTTTTTTTTTCTTTTTTCTTTTGTCTCTCTACCTTCTTTGACTCTTCCTCCTTCTTTTTGGAAGAAATGGAGATGTCCTTATATAGTTAGTGGTGATGGTGGTGAATGCATAAATACATGATTATACAGGGAACCATCAATTGTTTATTTAGGACAGAATGTATAGTGGGTGAACAAAACCATCTTAAAAAAAAAACAAACTTAAAAAAAAAACAAACAGGTTGATGAAGAAAACTTGAGGGCACTATATTGAGTGCAATAAGTCAGACACATAAGAACAAATATTGTATGGTTTCACTGATATGAACTAATTATAATATGTGAACTCATAGACATGAAATATAAGTTACCAGGTTATAGAACAAGGCTAAAGAATGGGGTGTGGTTGCTTATTATGAGCAGAGTGTTTAACTAGGTTGAACTTAAGTGTTTGGAAATGGACAGACATGATGGTAGCACATTGTGAGAATAACTAACAGTGCTGAATGGTGTGTGAAGGTGGTGGAAAGGGGAAGCTTAGAGTCACATATGTCACCAGAAGGAAAGTTGGAAGTTAAAAGATGGGAACATATAAAACAGTGACTCTTGTGGGGGACAATGTCCATGATTAACTGTATAATTATTAGAAATCTCTTTCATGAACTAGACCAAATGTATGACGCTATAACTAGAAGTTAATAATAGATGGGTATACAGGGAAAAAATATTCCTATTGCAAACTATGTACTACAGTTAGTAGTATTTTAATATTCTTTCATCAACAGTAAAAATGTACTATACCAATACTATGAGTCAATAATGGAGGTGGTGGTTAGAGTTATGGGAGGATTCAAGTTTTCTTTTTTGTCTTTATTTCTTTCCTGGAGTAATGAAAAGGTTCTAAAATTGAAAAAATTAATTGCGGTGATGGATGCACAGCTGTATGATGGTACCGTGGGCAATTGACTGTGCACTTTGGCTCTTTGGATGATTACATGATACGTGAACAATTTCAAAAATTAAAAAAAAAAAGATATTCTGAAGTTCTAATCCACAGTCCCTCAGACTGAATTTATTTGGAAATAGGGTCATTACAGGTAGAATTAGGCAAGTTAAAATGAGGTCACACTGGAGTAGGTGGGCCCCTAATGCAATATGACTGGTGTCCCTATATGAAAATGAAATCTGGCACAGACAGAGGGTAGAACACCGCATGATAACTGAGATGAGAATGCTGTGTGTTTCCGTCTAGCCATTGCCAGAAGCCAGGAGAGAGTCATGGAACAGATTCTTCCCTACAGATGTCAGAGGAAGCATGACACTGCCAACACTTTAATTTCCAACTTCTAGCCTCCAGAATTGTGAGACTGAATTTCTGTGTTTTAAGTAACTTAGTTTGTAGTTCTTGGTTACAACAGCCATGACACTAAAAGCCAAACCTAACTATACATCATCTGAAGAGGGACACACAGCAAAACACCAATATCCATAGAGAACCATACTAAATAATGGGATGCAGAGTGAAAGTTTAGTCTTATCCCACACTGTCTAAATCTGACTGATGTGAGGCAAAGGACCAAGTCATATTATCCACCCATGAATGGGGCCAGCCTCGCTGCATAGTCCATAAGCTGAGGCTGGGCCAGCCCAAACTTTTATCGGTAAGATGTATTCTGCAAATAAATCTATTAAAGCTTGTGTTCTGTTTGTTTTCTCCTGTTTCTCCACTAAAGATCCCTTTGGAAATTTAGTACTCCTTTTCACCTACCAATGAGAACCTCTCTGTTTGCTGAGCCCCCCTAGTCTGTGCCTTTCTGCTCTCTGGGGCTCTGAAGCTGCCTCGACATTAAAGAGACATATTATGCTTTTGATCACCTTAGAAAAATAAGAAGATGAATGGTGATCTGACACAACAGCAGTTGATTTCCCCCTTCTCTGGGGCCCAGCCTCGCACCATTTGTCTTATGCCCTTTGCAAGTGAGCTACATACATTTCTGCTCAAACGAACAAGGGTGGGCAGGATAAGCCAGGGGCAGCATCAGAGCAAATTGGCCTCTCGTGGAAGGGTATGACTTAAAAAAGAGCAGTGTTAATATGAATACAATATTTGGAGTTTAATTTGCCTGATTGTATCTTCATTAAGTACATGATGAGCTGCAGTAGATAATTCTATCCCCAAGGCAGCATTGTTAATATGATTCAGTATTTATCTTAGTAATACTATGGGGAGTATTTATGTGTAGCAGAGTCATGGCTATTAGATTTATTCTCAGCTACAGGTATTGGAAAACTGATGACACTTTCAGTGGTATTCAAGGACACTGTAAGTAGCAAAGGGTGCTTTACTGCAAACTCGTTTTAGATATTTGGATTATCCTTCAAATGTGGAGCATAAGGATGCAAAATGCAAAATATTCATTCCTTTTCTGAGCTCATTTTAAATATTCCATGGCCAGGAAAAGAGTTGCATAAGATTCAATGTGGAGTCTCTACCTCCCCAAGTTGAACATTTATTCTAAGGAGACTAAAGGGCTTTGGAAAGAGTGAACTATCTAAAATAAAAATACCCTTGGGGAAATGATGAAGAACTAACTTAAAAATAAAGTGGTCTCAGTGCCTACCTCTTTTGATATAGCTATAGAATCATAAGTCTTGTTGTCTGCACATTAATAATTATTACACAAAGACACACTCAGGCACATACAAATTAGAAATATTAGTTTCATATTCCTGCTCTGTCTCTTCTCCTATCACAGACATAACCCTGGAATAAAGTGACCATTTAATTTTTTAAATTTAAGAATTAGTATTTACTTTTGTGAACAAAAGAAATGGCGATAAGTAGATAAATTCTTGTAGAGTCCTTTGAGCAAGTTTTGTGAGTGTCATCTTTGCTGTTCCCATTTCAATGAGCAAAATATGCTTTTAATAGTTAACATGTATGGGATAATATGGAGAGAGAATAAAGTGAAAATTCATCAATCCCTTCTAACCTTCTTAAGGGAGCTGTGATTGACTCTCAGGGCCAGGACTCACGTAAACACTAAACTTCACCTAGCCAACAATTCAAAATTTTGGTGTGAGTGACTCATGGTCTAGATTCTTCTATTTCTGAGGTGTCACAACCTGCCTGCTCATGGCCAGTCCCTATCAGAGGCCTATCCTGTGCCCCTCCCCAAAGCAAGATTAACTTCAGGGCTTGAGTGAGGGGCAAATCAGCAACCTTCTCTGATACAGCCTATAGCAGGTCCTTAAATTGCAGAACACTTGCCTTGACTCTGCATTCTGCTGCCTGCTGGGGCCCTAGGAAGCCCATGGTCTCTACTCCTATGCTGCTCTGGTCCTATTCACATCTCTTCTTCTCATCTCATTCTTAATTTCAGTACATTGTCAATTCTTGAGTCTTACTCTGAGCCATAGGAAATTCAGTGTCTGGTCTTAATATCACTCCAGCCTGTTCCCTTATCACACTCTTCAGTTTCAAACTTGTGCCGTCTCTGCTCTGAGTGGCAGAGAGCCAGACAACAATCCTATTACACACAGGCTGCCAGTGAGGCAGGATAGCATAGGGCATCAAGGCTGTGGTCCCTGGTCTTCTATTCAGCTTCAAGGGAGTTAATGCAAACCTGCAAAGCTTCAACTGCAGATTTCATGGAGCCAAAATTTCCCCTAAAGCTCTGAAGCCTCCTCAAACCATTAACACTTGTAAAATCACTGGCCCAAAGCAAATTCTCAGTTAATGACAAAAAGCATGGGGTTATAAAGGTTGTTAAACATTTGCCCAAAGACAAATTTTAGATACAGCAAGGGCAGGTCACACATTCTGATCACTGTCTCCTTCTAGGACAAAGGAGACACCAGGTGTTCAAAAGTCGAGATAAGAAGATCGCAGTAAAACTTTCCTATGTAACAAACCAATCCACTCCCACTTGGTGCCTGCTTCTCCTCAAACATGCCCACACTCTCTCTTTACTGTGTCTTCTTTCTCTTTTTTCTTTAGTAAACTTTACTACTTATTTATACTGGCCCCTCTCATCTCTGAATTCTTTCTGCAGTGAGAGTCTCAAACCTGGAATGGGGTTCTGCCTGTCACTGATGCCAGCAGGATGCCCATTACACCAGGACAGCTCTGATCCAAAGCAATTCCCCCAAAGCAACCTGAATTCTCAAGAATAAAGAGTATAGCATGAAGCTTTGCACCTGATGCACTCAGCTCAGTGTGCACAGGGCACCCATAGGAGATAAGCATCAACTCTGCAAAATGGCAGCCTTTTTGATGGAACAGAGGAGACTCATGGAATGAAGAACAAGGAGAGGAAAAGCAAGAAAGAAGTCAATTAGAGAAAGAAAGAAGAAAGCAAAGATTAGAGATGAGAGGCCCAGACAGATGATAAAAGGATTAGTGGTGGTAGGGATTATAACAAATGGAAAAAAAAAAAAACTTTCTTCAATATTAAGTCAATTCATACAATGATGGAAAGGCAGTGATCAGCTAAAGAGAGTGGGCATACATTTACAAATGGATAAGGGTGATCACAGGAAAATATTAGTAGATAATCACAATATTCTTCCACAAAGCATATTAAATATCAGGGAGCAGAACAGTTGATATTTAAATGCTTAATAGATTTTCAAGCTTTAGAAGCACAGACGGAACAGTGCCCCATGATGCACTCACATAAATAAATTAGGGAACCTATATGATGGTCTGAGTGAGTGAGTCTCAGTGAGAAGATAGAAAGGCACCCTTGTCCCTGACCCAGTGCTCTCTGAAAAGGCAAAAGAATTTTATTTGGAAATGCAAATGACTGATTCGTATGTATTTTTGGAAGGCTATCTTCAGCATTTTAAAAAGAGTCATGGTATGAAGAAAGCTAGATACAACTCAAAAAAAAAAAAAAATGTCAGCAAATGATCATGCGGGAGTAGAATGTTGTGACATTTTCAGAAAGCTCATTTCTTAGAACAATCTTTTCTCTGTGCTCTTCTGTGGAGCTGCTAGTATTGCTGAAATCAAGCCCCTCCGGGATTCAATAGAAGAAGGACTATTTTTACACAATAAAAATAGTGCAAATCTTACAACTCTCTGAAATAAAACTACTGGGCTAGGAACTCCATTATCTTACAACTTCCAGAACTAAAACACATCTTTACTCACTAGTCACAGATTGCCAGCCATTGTGGGAGTGAACAAATACATTTGTTTTGCTTTGATTTTCAGAGCAGTTCAAACATACATTTATTGTTCTAGGAAGAAAAACGTTTCTGAGTCATTGATTGTCCAGGATTTTGAAGTGATTCTATCCACTCTGAGGCAGCAGGATTAGTGTGGGGACTATTTTTACTACATTCCTTTACAAAATGTACTTCATTGATTTGACTCATTGTTTTGCAACTCATTCGGAATATCAAATAACTAATTGCAGCTAAGGTTTATTTAGTGCCAGGCACAGCTTTAAGTGTTTTACATGTCTTCACTCATTTAATCCTCAGTAGGGTAATTCTACCTGGCAGCATCAAAGTGAGTTTTTTTAACTCTGCCAATTAATTGGAATTTTGACACTCATAGCTTCCTGCTGTGACAATCAGAAATAAAGCAGCAGTGAGAAATCAAGTTCATCTGTTAAGTCAGGAGGTCAGAGCATATCTGTGTTTAAGACTTAGAGGGCCCCTGAGGGTGAGTAATTATGATGCTTGAAGCTGTTGACTCCTTTCGAGCTTGGTCTTTTTGGGAAGAGTGATATTTACTTGAACAGCTGTAATATTTCACTGAATGCAGACATTTCTTACAATATGATCCAACCATAAGGAAATGGAAACTGTAGGTATTTTAGTAACTATGTTTTATTTCAATGTATTACTTCTTAAGAATCTTTTATAGACTATATTCTTATGCTTTTATAAATAATTTCTGGACAGGATCACTCATTTGTGAAGGCAATCATTGGCCTCACCCTTCTAAGCATTCTTTACACTGTACTTCCCTATTACAGTGGAATTCTAATAAATCAATGAATCTGCAACTAGTTGGCTTTCTGGGAGGAGTGGTGGGTGACAACCTAGAACACTTTGAAACCTCCCTTTTATCCTAGATGTAGTCTAGGAAACCACAGATGTAATCACCAAGAGGGTCTTATTTCCTGTTAACAACTAAAATCTTAAAACCACAGTTATTGAGTACTTACAGTTATCTCAAGATACAGGAAACTTGCCCGTTGGCGCCACATGAGCCCCACTGCAAAAGTCGCTTTCCTTTCTTGCAGGATTTGTCTATACCATGGGATTTGTTCCCTGCCGTATGGGTTATGTGCTTCACAGCTTAATGAATATCTTTCCATATGGCAGAAGTGATTGCGTTTAACTAAAAGTTTGTCTTTAAAAAAAAGTATCCTTCCAGAATGGATTGAGGTAGTCACCATTGTTTACATAACGAAGGCTATGCTGCTGAATGTGCTCTTTTCCCTCTCTCCTTGAAAATAATGTTCCTAATCACACAGGAAAGGATAGAGCCTATCCAGCAGATCCACAGGATAATGAACGGTCGTTGGAGTTAACTTCAAATTGAGTGGTGAGTCAATTATTTCCTTCAAACCACCTCTCATTTGGTCCACTCAGAGATCAGATTTATGGAGAGAAATACTCATCTATAGCTCCCTCTCCAGACTGCTGGCAGCTCCACTTCATTAAAGTTTCCACAGTGGTCACTGAGTGGCTATAGTGGGGGTACTAGCCCACTGCCACCCAGGACCCGGTGCTTGTGAGGGCTAGATAGCTTGTGTAGAGCTGTTCTCCGCCCACCTTGGGCTTCTAGCTGCCCTTCTCACACCAGCCAGCACCTGCCTCCAGTGTGGTGTCAGATTAAATGCATTTTTCAGTGCTCTAATTTATGAGAATGCAGTTGGATTGAAGATACTTTGAATTTATCCTGTGAGAAACTATTCAGTTAGGTTAATTTTGTTCTTGTTAATAATGTCAATCATAGTGGAATTGAGTAAAATCACCCAAGCTAATTTATTTTCTAAACCCTGTAAATGACCTTCACTAGCAAATAGATTTCTCTCTACTGAATAAATCACACAACTCCTTTGCCTTATCAGAGATTGTAAGAAATGGGAACAAATTGAACAAATCAACAGATTAGAAAATCACAACTGAAATAGAAGAGAAGGGATGTTTTCTTCTTTCTTTTCAACACTACAGTTAAAAATTAAGCTAAATAGAATATAAATATATAAAAATATAAGCAGTAAACTTAGTAGGAGATATCTTTCTATGTACTAGAAAAGATTAACTTTTAATCCTTTAAAAGTCATTTTTCATAGTTATCATTCTAAGTGCTTAATTAACAGTATAACGCTTAATTGAAAAATGTATAGTCCTCACCTCAAGCAGACAAAGTTTAATATGGACATAACTAACCAAGACATGCATAGGATGAAGTTAAAATAGGAGATTCAAACAGAAACAGTTGTGCACAGAATTGTGCTTTGATTGCCCTACAGAAAGAAGACAGCCCTGGAATTGAAATTCCCTATCCCAGACCTGAGCAGACCTGTTCACTGCAGTACTGAAAAAATAAATAAATAAAAAGGAAATAACCCATTTATAATGGAATGGATACACTAAGTTTACTCACACCATGGAATACTATATGGTAGTTAAACTGTGTCAGTATGGATAAACTTAACATAATATTGTGTGAGAAAAATCAAGAAAAATTTCAAAAGAGATGCATATAGAACAATACCATATGTGAGTGTGTGTATAGTATATATATAAACACAGCATTTGTATACAATGTTTATGGATATAGACAAACAAAAAAGGCATCAAAATATATATGAGCATGACACATTCCAACTTCAGGGTAAAGGTTATCTTTGAGGAAGAAGAAAGGTGGTAAAAGAATAGAACTTACTTTCAGCTATAAAATTTTACTTCGAGAGACAGAGAAATCAGATGTAAATATGAAAAAAATATTAAAATTCATTAAATCTGTGAAATAGATACATAGGTGGATATTATTTTATTTTTTGCATATTTGAAATCTTTTATTAAAAGATAAATATAAAAAGAAATCAAACACCTCCAAACATATATTTCACCATGATCATCTGAGTATATTAGCTTATTATGATTAGAATCAAGCTATATCTTGTCTTTAGCACATTAGCCACTTGAATAGCTATGAAAATGTATATTATAAGGCATACATGTTCTCTTATTTCTCCTTTTCTAATTGAGGGAAAGTAGTTTTCAGCTTTCCCTTACTATGCCCCCTAAAAAAACTGCTATCTAACATAGCTGCCTTAGTTTAGGTCATTTGTGACATTCTCAGTCCCATCTAAAAGAGAAAGAAGCAAATCTCTGTTCAATAGCAGATTTTCCCAGGGTCTAAATTTTTTTATGGTTCAACTTAGTAATTGACAGCACAACTGTCATGAATTATACCTTCACAGTCTAAAATAAATTTTAAAAGTTGTTTAATATTCAACCAAAAAGAAGTTTAAATGTCACAAAAATATGACATAAATAATTTTAGCAACTTAACATAGGGAAACTCATAACTAAATTTCTTATGCAAAAGAGTTTAAAATGAATTATCCATGTATCAATATGGTGCATTTATAGTAGTAAAGCTGTAGCTTATCCAACAGGATAATATCCAACAATAATTGAAAATTAGTGTATAGAAAGAGCAAGATGGTCATTGTAACATTAATATTTTGTGACAGTATCATAAGTATCACATCCATGCAATATAAAATTGTACAATGTTAAAATTCACCCATTTAGAATATTATTCAGCCATAAAAAGAAATGAAGTACTGCTACATGCTACAATGTGGTGAACCTCCAAAACATTATTTATGCTAAGTAAAAGCAGCCAGACACAAGAGGTCATATACTGTATGATTCCATTTATTCAGAATATTCAGAATAGATAAATCCATAGAGAAAAGTGCAGATTGGTGGTTGCCAGTGGCTAGAGGGAAGGGCAATGGGGAGAAACTGCTTAGTGGGCTAAGAGTCTTATTTGGGAGTAATGGAAATATTTTGGAACTAGATAGAGGAGGTGGTTGTACATCATTTTGAATATACTAAATCACTGAATTGTTCACTTTAGAATGGTTAATTTTATGTTTTGTGAATTGTAGTCAAAGTCATTTAATTCACAGATTTAAAAATGGGAATATAAATTTTATATGTCACTGTTTCACTGGATTTGACAAACCCTGCAGAGGAAATTATGCTGGGAATAGTATTAAATTGTGATCTGCTTATCATGGTAATATTAAGAAATAAAACTTTGTTTCCAAACAAATGGAGTAGAAGTGAGATTCATGACATATGGAGTAACATTCTGTGATCTTTAGGGTTCAAAATTCCCTATAATCTACAGAGAACAAAAAGATAAAAGGGAAAAATAAGATGGAATATCATTTCAATTCTTAGCTCTGAGGAAAAAAATGCCAAAAATTTGACACGAGTCCATAAACAACTGATTATATTACTTGAACTTACAGAATATACTGAATGCTGAAGCGCTACAAACATATTCTGTGCTTTCCAGTTAGTTGTGCCATTTTCCAAAACATAAATGGAACAATGAAGGTTTAATAAAAAATATGTTTTAAAAGATTCAGCTTTCTGGAGGTGTTAAGTAGAGAAATTCCTCAGGAAGCTCAACCATGTGTTTTGTGCCTTATCAGCTCTGCATAAATAATGCAGCCTGTCTGCCAAATTAAGAATCTCATAATAAATTGTTCAGATGGTGTTATTAGCAACAGACTTGGATTGGGCTGTACTCTTCTGAAGGAAATGGGCAGATGACATTGGTGGATAAGGAAACTGCACATTAGTGGCAAGAACACAAAATTAAAAATGACAGAATAAGTGTAAGATAGGAAAGAAGGCAATGGAAGGATTTTAGGGGGACAAAAGGATTCTTTTCATTAAATGTGATTATTTATCTCTTATTTTCTTTTTAAATGAGGGAATCAGAGTGGTATTGAGGCATATTTTTCTGGCTTTTTTTTATTAAGCAATATGAGCTCATCCTCCATTTCTTTTAAACCTTCATTTTTGGTGGGTGAATATTAAAGCAGGTCTCAGACACGAGTAATTTTAACCTAGGCTATTAGAATAAACAGAATTTTGGAATGAAGATTGTGAAGTCAATCATGGACACTTCTTCAAGTAATAGCAGCATCTAGTTTTATTAAATATGCTAGATTCCACGTCTAGATTCTTTAAAGCACCATATGTAACACTTATAGAGACAGGGTCCTTGCAGAATAATAATAATAGTAAAATCTAAATACCCTTTACATTAATTTCAAAAATACAGGAGAGTATTTCAATCTCCAGGGACCCCTAAGGATTTTTCTGTTAAAGCGCCTCTAAAAACACATTGCTATTTTTAGAGCAGCAGCTGCATTTGGGTATTATGAACATTGTAATCCATTAGAGTTCTCTTCAAGAAGCTGCTTCAATTTGATCACCTAGGTTTCCCATAGCTGTTGCCCATGTCAAATAATTAATTCAAAGAATGTTTACTGAGCAATTAATGTATATGAGATAATGTGATAGATGTGGAGGTGAAAAATGCAAAGAAGTTTAAAGCACAGCCCATGTCCTCCAGGAGCTTAAAGTCTAATAAGAAAATGTGATTAGGAAACTGTGGAGAAGGTGGAATTTGATCTGGGCTTTGAAGGTTTCATCAGATTTTGAGAGCCATGCTGACAGAAAAAAGGGGAATAGGCTCTGAAAAATGATGAGTTATAAATAAGAAGAAACACCTCAGTTTCAGCCCAACAAAGCAATGATTGCTTTGCATAAGAGGACCCTTCGTGCCAAAAGTGAATTTATAGCTATGAGTTAGGTATGTATGAATGAGTTAAACCAGTATACTTGAAATAAGCATAGAATATTCTAAAATAAATTGTGGTTCCCAGCCTAAGAAGCTTAGACCCCTGGAGGGACCACTGAATTATTGCAAGCAGGCCATGAATAAAATCTCAACCCCGGCAATAAAATTAGTAAACAATATCACCTGCAAATATGAATCACTGTTTTCCAAATGCTGTTGTGAGTGGTAAATAATGTATTCAGTTAATAACACTACTGCATTTTCTCAATCAGTAACACTTAAAGAATAACTACTAAAATTTCATTTCCTTTGTTTTGTTAGAATAAAGACAATAAACACTATCTATCTAGAACATATCTCTATGTATGGACTATCTTATATGTACCATTTCAGCCTGCTTTTTAGTTATTATTTATGAGCCTATTTTTATGTGAACGAATATCCAGCTTATAAATCATTTTAAATACTGACCAGCATTTTATTCTATTCAATACTTTAACATTCCTCTAAAACTGAAGATTTAAGTTGTTCTAATATTTCATTACAATAAAAATGCTCTGACATTCATGCCACAACTAAACATTATGTGCATTCTTAATTATTTAGGGTAAACTTCTACACATGAAATTCCTGAGTCTTTGAAGGAATTTTGATGGAATACTAAATTGCCTTCTCAAAGCTTCTATCATTGTTTGCTCCTTCCAGTAGGCTGTAAGACCACTACTTTTCCTACTAATCTGAAACAACAGTATATATTAAAAAGGGGCACTCATAATCAAAAAAGTTGTACACTTCCAAGCTACAGCTAAATGTCATATGAATACACAGAGAATCAAAATATATTTAAATGTCCTTTGTATGTGTCTTAGATCACCAGATTTACTCAGGATATAGAGAACTGCAGTGTTTCCTTTCATTGACCACACATACACTTCTCTGAGAGATATTCACTCTGTTGAAAGTCCTTTTCTTCTTTGTAGCCTCAAAGAATTACATCCCAAGGTGCACTGAAAAAGGAATCAATACAGTGTGGGACATCCTAGTCTCCCAATATGCACAAATGATGCTAAGAAGCTTGCTTTCCCCGGAGCAGAGCTGTGACTACAAAGAAGGTAAGAGAACAGTGATAATGTGGCTCTGAGAATATGGCACCATGCCTGCAACTCATCCAGAAAGAGGGAAGCAATAGAATTGGAATTTTTATCTGTTTGAAGAGCCTAGCAAAAATGCCTTTTGAACACACAGTCACTATTTTCTGTATATTACAGCAAAAAAAAATTGATCCATTGATTCTGATTATAGTGATTTAAAAACCAAAAAGCTTTGCCTCTCTTTGATTCCACTGCTAGAGGAGTGGAAATTATCCTTTAAAAGAAAATGTAGAGCTCAGGAACCTGTAGGAATGACTTCTATTGTTATACTTTGGGATCTCATTCAATGAGATCTCATTTTGGTATCACATTCAATGATACTCACTTATGCCTATAAGATGGAAATAAGAAATAGTCCTTCTGAGAGAGAGAAAAGGGTAAAGGATAATGTAAATGGGCAAAGGAGAAACTGAGATTTTAAAAAACTTGAAATCCTTCAGCACTGCTTTGGTTCTATACTTAAATTCTATATCTAGGTCCTCGTCCTTAATTTGGTGATCTCTTAGCTCTGTTTTCTCTCAGAAATGTCAGGTCACCCTATCTTAATGCTGCCTTCATTTTTAGAGCTCCAGTAATCCCTCCAAATCTCCAATGTCTAATTAATGAAATTCCTTTTGTATCTGTTGTGTTGTTTGGACCCTAGAGAGAGGAAGCTAAGACCCGCAGCAAGAATCCAAAGTCACTTTGTCCAAATAAACTTCTGAATAAACTGACCATGTAAAGGATTTGTCTTTGTGGACCATCAGGGAAATCAGCCAAGGGCATGGGCAAATCAGCAGAGCAAGAACAGGACTGAGCCCACAGAGGAAGAGGGGAAATAATAAAAATTCAGAATCTATTTGGGCTTGAAATAGTGAGAGAGCAGATCAGGGGATTTATGGGAATTCAAAACAGAGTGGAATGTAGGAAAAAGAAATATCAGTAAAGCTAATTAAGGTAAAATAATCTAGGCAGATAATTTGTCTGGGTTAAACTGCCATCCTAAAATACTAATTACCAATAAATATGGCCTAAGTCATAAACATTCATTCATCAAAAGTTTTCTGCAGAATGAAGCTGATACCAAACTCTTGCATTACAGAGATTTTGACAACAGATCTATGTTGGGAAATTGGGAAAAATACTCACTTTTTTTTTTCAGAATTTATGGAAAAGTTGCGAAGAAAGAACACAGAATTTTCATGTCACTTACCCAGTTTCCCCTATTGCTAATATCTTACATTATGATAATACATTTGTCACAACTGAAAATCAACATTGGTACATGCCTATTAACTAAAGCCACCACTTGATTCTGATTTCACCAGTTTTTCCCCAAGTCCTTCTTTTTCTGTTCCAGCATCCTATCCAGGATACCACATTACCATTACATTTAGTTGTCATGTCTCACTAGGTTTCTCTTGATTATGGCAGATTCTTAGGTTTTCCTTGTCCTTGCTGACCTGGACAGTTTTGAGGGACACTAGTCAGTTTTTTGTTTTTTTTTTAATTTTTTTTTTCCTTAATGTCCCTCAGTTTGGGTTTGCCTGATGATTTTTTCTAACAGTTAGACTGGGGTCATGGGTTTTTGGTGACTAAAATCCCCCAGGGCAATTCTCAGCACACCCAATGATCTTTTTAAGGATAAAATTAATAAGATTGCCTCAAGGTTTTTGAAATATTTTTCCTCTGATTCCACCTCTTAATTAATTGAAAGTTAGAATGAGAAAATGATATTAGCAAGACTACCATATCCTTTTCCATCAAGAACTTCTAGAATCCTGGCATCCCCCAGCAGTGATGTTATTTCTGTCTTTCTGAAGAATAAACTATTGGTGCAGTTCTGTTTATGTACCCCAACTCAGCCATAGGAGTGCAACTGAGGGAAATATTAATTTGTAACAGCTGGATCATATAACACACCATCCTGGTTGACCTCCCAGCAGCCACTCTCAGCCTTCTTCCATCTCACTCACTGTCTACTTTCAGGCTGAAAGTCAGCTACTCACTTTTCCAGCCTCCCTTGCAACTTGGGCTGGCCTTTTGATCCAATGTTGGCCTATGAGATGTGAGAATCCCGGGGGATTCTGGGGAAAAAGCTTCCTCCTTGATAAAGGGAGACAGGCATTGCAGGAAAGTTCTCTTCTTATCAGTTCTGATATGGACGTGTGAAGAGTAGAAGCTAGGGACTGTGACAACAATCACAACTGTGACAGCTTCATGATGCAACAAGCCTAAAGACAAAAAGCCAAATGTTAAAAATGGGAGAATAGAAGATGGAAAGAGCCAGGTTCTAGATGACATCACTGAGTCACCGTCTCAACCTTGGAACTGCCAAGTGAACTATTAATATCTTTGCTATCCATTAGGTGTGCAGCCCCATACAACAAAGCATCCTTCCTGATATATCCAGCAATATTTAACATTTCTCATGACAATTCAGATGGGATAGGTTGATGACCCACAGATATGTTTTGTTTTGCCTACATAGTGTTTTTAAAAATGTAGTTACCTACTGTTTAAATCTGTTGATTTAACAGGAGGAAAAAAAAAAAACATTTCTCACTTGTTTTGAAAAATCAGCAACTCTGGCAAGTCTTGACATGTAGATCTACCTGCCAACAATTTTCTGGAGCTGGGAAGTGACTGCCACTTTTAGATGGCACCTGTGCTGTGCTCTTCAGTTCATCACAATGCCCATCTGGTCTGCTTCATACATCATATTACCTACCTATACATTATATTACCTTGTAGACATATGTGGTAAACTCTTAGTAACTGGACTTCAGTAAAGGCAAGTATCCCTGTGTAGTGGTTTGAAAGCCATGTATATCCCAGAAAAAAACATGTTCTTAAATTTAATCCATTCTTTTGAGTGTGAACTCATTGTAAGAAGGACGTTTTAATGAGGTTACTTCAGTTAGGATGTGACCTACCTCAATCAGGATGGGTCTTAATCTTATTACTAGAGTCCTTTATAAGTGAAATGAAATTGAGACAGAGAGAAAAGCCACAGGAAGCAAGAGTCTGCACATTGATGGAACCTAGAAGAGAAGGGAGAGACCAGGAGATGCCACCATGTGCCTTGCCATGTGACAGATGAGCTGAGGATTGCTGGCAGTCAGCCCCAGAAAGCCACAGTGTTTGGGGAGAAAGCATTGCTCTGATGAAGCCTTGATTTGGACTTTCTTTTAGCCTCAAAACCATAGGCTAATAAATTTCCATTGTTTAGGCCAACCTATTTCATCATATTTGGTTGAGCAGCCTAGGAAACTAAAATACCTTGGATGCTCCTTTTGCTTCATTTTTCCAATTTTGCACAGGAGGAGTGGCTGATAATTTTGAAAGAATATTTCCAATGACAGTCATAGAAATATAGCCCTAACAATCTTTGCAGCCTCTGTATGATATCACATCCTTTAACTCTCTTGCTTTCCTCCCCTCCTCTCTCGCCTCCCATATTGCTATTGAGAGAAAATAATTTGATTAAGATTGGCTTTCCAGCTAACATTTCCCAGTTGTTTTATGTAGCATGAGGTGTGCCAGGAAAATATTTTAAACTCTTCTTAAATTAATTTACCTTCCACAGAAACTCATCTGATTGAATCTAGACTCACCACTTTGGATGGAACCTAGCAAGTTTTATCAGTGCCACATTTGGAGTTTACAGTTGAAGGCTCCTAAACAAAGAAGTGCAATTCATGCCCTGTAAAACATGCCCCAATACTGGATGCATATGCATGACCCTTGGATCTGTGGGTCATTTCCCATGGCTACAAAGGAAAAAACAGAGAGGGCACCTTCCAGCAAAATATACTGGAACATTGATGACACTTAAGATTGGAAAAGTAAATATGATATGCCACTATTGATAAGGCAACCTGATAGAAAGGAAGAAAAAGTTTCTAATTGCTTCCACAGAGGTAAACGTAAGACTTCTCTGGAAAGAAACTTTTGAGATTTGCCTCAGATTACAGAGCCACCATCTTCAGGATCATCCATTTCTCTTACTGGCAATCATATTGCAGCATATCCAGAAGCAAAAGCCTTCTCTGCATCACCCACAGAGGTCACAAACACAATGCCACAGGAAATGTGAACAAGTGGGGCCAGATATCAGAGCCTCTGCAAACATTCTATGGGTGGTGGAATGGTGGAACTGAGGTACGTGTACACACACCTTGTCCAAAGGGACATTGCCAGTTAGCTGTAGCTTCATGTGGCATGCAGGATTGTGAGGTAGTTTGTGATAACTGTAACCAATCTCTAGGCTCACCAGATTTTTCTAATTTTTAACCATATAACTTAATGTTCAGTACATTATACAAAATATGGATGGATATAGGCAGGACTTTCACTCAAAATGTTCTCTACCATGTAGCTTTGTTACTTCCAACAATGACTACTGTAGAACAGATTGGCTCATTATTTTTGTCTCAAATGTCAGCAATCAATGTTTTTTAAACCGTCTTTTATTTAATTTTTTATCTCTTTTTAATTACTAATATTTCAACAGAAATTTGTTTCAACTTTTATTGTAAGTCCTCTTCAGAAGGCGCCCATATTTTCTTCTCAATGTTTGTCTAGATATCACAACATAAATCAGGTTACCCTGAAGAAGGGTCATATGTTTCCATAAAAATGTTATAATGGGGAAGACAAGGTGTCATCTAGTAAATCATGGTTATAACAAAAATTCATAATTATAAAAATGACAACAAAAATACTGCTATATGTTAATTTTCATGGTACAATTATACTTTGGTCGTATAAAATGGGTATAAAAGAATTAGATGATGGTTATATATACATATGCATATGATGATTATGCAAAGGGGCTCAATATATCTACCTCTCTCTATAAATTTAACCAAAAAATAAATCCATATCATAAATTTAACCTAACACTAATGTAATTTCTACAATAAATATTAATCATAATTCAATAAATCTTCTTGACTTCTTAGCAGTTGGAAGAACTTTAGGAGATATATAATTTGGATAATTTCTAACATCTCAAGAAATGTCTGTCCAGAGGGTTGAATTATGACATTGCTTTTCCTTTGAAGACTCCTTAAGAAGCAGAAATGGTCTCCATTTTCTTTGACCTTATTGCTTTTCTAAAGGATTGCAGAAGTGTCCAGCTCCTGTTTATTATCCTTATTGTTGTATTTGTTGTTATTGATGATGAAAATGATGGCTTGTTTTTATTCCATCTCCTTAGTTCAGGTTTTCAGGAGATTTTCAGAAAAAAAAATCTTATGAGTAATACCAACATTAAAAAATACACACACAAATTAATTAGTTGATGTATTTTTATAAACTTAAATTTTAATAAGTTACTTAATACAGTTTATAAACTTAAATTTTAAAAAATTACTTAATACTGATGCAATCAGTGAGAATGCTGTTTTTTTTCCAATTGAACACAAAAATGTGAAAAAGTTTCAATTATATCAACCTCAGCATCCAATTTGTTTCTGTATTATTTTTCTGGCTGCAAACTATTTGGAAAATACTAATATGCAAAGATGCCAAAAGTTAAATAAAGTAATTCCTTGTAATTTCAGGGCATTTTTATTGAATTTGTGATGGCTCGAAGCTGTATGGACCCCAGAAAATTATGTTCTTAATGCTAATCCATTCCTGTGGGTGTGGACCCATTGTAAGTAGGATCTTTTGGTGAGTAGACTCTTAAGGTGTGACCCACCTCAATCAGGGTGGGTCTTAAATCCCTCACTGGAGTCCTTTATAAGAGAATAAAACCTAGGAAACAGAGAAAAAGCCACAGACACCAGGGAAACCAGATGCTGAAACAACAAAACCCAGAAGAGACAGGAGAGACCAGCAGACACTGCCATATGCTTTGCCATGTGCCAGAGAGTCCAGGATCACCAGCAGCTGGTCTTGAGGGAGAAAGCGTCACCTAATGATGCCTTAATTCAGACATTTTTGTGGCTTCAGAACTGTAAGCTTGTAAGTTAATAAATCCCCATTCTAAAAGCCAGCCTATCTCTGGTATATTGCTTTCAGCAGCCCAACTGACTAAAACAGTTTATCCAAAAGCTTGAAGGAAGGCTAGTAAGAAATGTTTTGTTAAAAAAAATGTGGATAATGAAGCATATTTAAGTTATATTAACCACTTACACTATATTAATCTATACATTGTACGTAATGCTGCACACATACATAAACCCCCATGTCCCATAAGGTATTATTTCTATACCTCATGCTTGCTTACATGCTGTGATCATCAGGCAAACAGAGGCTGTTTTGTCCAGCACTGAGTACAGCATATGCATACCATGGCAGTAGATTTTATTCTGTAATTTTATAGGAATTGCAAGCTGAATAATGCTTTTATTTATTAGTCATACATACTGTACATATCTAGCACAGAGCTAGATCCTAGTGAGCATATGTGTTAAACTAAATGAATAAAAGTTATTTAAGGCTTTGCTAAGAGGCATCAGAATATTTCAGAACTAAATTATTTGAGGTTTGTTTAGTCTTTAAATTTCACTATTAATAATTTTTGATATGGTAATGATATAAGAAGCTAATAAATATTAATGAATGTTTATGGATTCAAAACATTTATTAAATGCCAGAAACTGTAACAACATATTAAATTTTGTCTCATTTAATCCTACAATTGCTTCATTGTTATTTTCATTTTTTGAGGAAGGAAACATAGGTGCAGGGAAATGTAGTCATTTGTCCAAGGCACAATGTCATTGTGTGCCCAGGCTACAATTTGGACCCAAGTCTGACTACCCAAAGCCCATGTTCTTTCCATTGCACTGTGTGGTTTCCCACAGATAACATTTCTGAGAAAATTGATCATGAAATGAGTATATTGTGACAACTACACCTTATGATTCCTTCTGGGTAAGGTCTCTGAAGTATCATTAAAATGACTTGGAACAGGTAGGCACTACTGCAAGGTAGACCTCTGCAGCAAGGGGTCTTTTATGATCTTTTCATCCTTCAATATGGAAAGACCCCCTTGGAATGATCCCCTCTTATGTGCTCCCCAATTTCCCCAAATTTACTTTTAAGATGTTGTATTATAATTGTCCATCTACTTTTCTCCTCTGTTAGACTATGAAGAACTTGAAGGCTGAATTGTTTTGTCTTTTATCTTTATGTCACCGTTACTTAGCCCCATACGTGTCTTAGTACATAACACAATGCCTGATAGGTGCTCAATAAATACATGAAATAAATGAATGAATGAAAATTCAGGAAGCATTACTTTAATTCCAGACAATTTCCTAAACAAGCAGGATAAAGGGAAGAAAACCTGCTTCACTTACTATTTAATATTTAAAAGGACACCAAATTTTGCTGGCAAATTCTACTTCTTCCCTGTATATTATTGATTTCTTTTGCCCAAGGATATCCTGAAGATTGGTGCAGCAACATCCTAAAGTGTTCACAATTCCTTGGAAAAAATCTGTAAAAGGTAAGTTATTATGGTTCTTGTTTTATGCAAATAAGTACATTTCATAAGTGTTTATTTTTTTAATATGGATGGTCTGTTGCTTCTGGATAAGAAAAAATCTACAGAAACTAAATTTCAATTATTCTTAGGACCACACAAATATATTTTCCTTTCTTTCCTTGCAATTCAAAATCATCACTGTGTAATGCAATTAAGCAGAAGGAAATGTTTCTAGTAATATAAGGAGACATTCCTTCTTTTAATTTCTGCACAAAATTGAAACTTCTTTGCAAATGTTAGTAATTAGTTTCTCACTGTATGTGCCAGTGAAATAAAAAAGAAACACCTACAAATAGAAACACTTTTTGAACAATAAAAGCTATAAAAACATTGCTCTTTTATATAGGTAGTTTTCTGAATACTTCTTACCCCATATTGTTCATCCATCTCTGACATACCAAAATTTTACTAGGGATCTCTTTATATTTTTTTAATTGCAAGCTAAACAAATCCTCAGTAGAAAGGGACTCTCTTAGTTCTGAACATTGTCTTAAGAAGGTGCTATTGAAATGAAAGGAAGGTAGGTGCTTAGTGAAACTTTTCACATGGTAGCTTCTAGGAATGTGGTAATATTAAGATATCTGGAACTGAGCACCTATTCAGACAGCTTTTTACTTCAAGATATGTGAAAAAATTATAAAGAACAACCTCAGGTATAAATGGTAAGGGAGGGAAGGAATATGGGAAGATGCCAGAGTTGGAATATCCAGGAATAGGACCTCCATCCAAATAACTACTGAACTAGCAGAAAATGTCTGAATCTATTTTGGAACTTTGGAGTCTAATAAAACACTTGCAGCATCCAGAGAAGAGCTGAATGAGAGGCTGGCAAATTTCAGCCCCTGGTTGACCACAGAGATAATGGAACAGCAACTCCAGTGACCTCACACAATATGGAATACACATTCTGCAGAAAGAGTTTGAAAAAGTCACAGACAAAACCTCAGCAATAAAAAATCAGTAAATCCTGAGGAGAGGGAGAATTAGATTCTCAGGCTATCCAGTTCTCAGTAAAAATACAAAAGATATGAACAGGAAAGTAAGGCCCATTCACAGGAGAAAAGAGAATTTGACAGAAATCCATCACAAAGGAAGCTCATCTGTTAGAATTATAAGTTAAAGATGTTGAATCAACTGCCCTAAATGTGTTTAATGGGAAAAAGGAAACCACTGACAAAGAAATAAAGGAAATTAGGAAGAAAATGTCAGAAAAAAATGAGAATAACAATAAGGATGTTAATTTGAAAGGGAACCAAACAGAAATTCTGAAGCTGAAATGTACAGCAATTGAAATGAAAAAGCCACTAAAGACATTCAATTGTATAGTTGAGCAGGAAGGAGAAAGGATCAATGAAGTTGATAGGATAATTGAAATTTACCAGTGTCAGGAACAGAAGGGAAAAGAAAGAAGAAAAATGAACAGAGTCTGAAGGACCTGAGGGACATCATCAAGCATATCAACATACTTACCATAGGAGTCATAGAAGGAGAAAAGAGCATGAGGCAGAAAAATATTTGAAGAAAAAATGGCTGAAAACTGTCAAAATCTGAAGAAAGACATTAATATACATATCCAAGAAGTTCAATGAACTCCAAGCAAAATAAACTCAGTACACTCACACTGATACACATTATAGTCAAGTTGTCAAAACCCAAAGACAAAGAGAGAATTTTGAAAGCATCAAGAGAGAAGCCACATGTAAGAAATCCTCAATAATTTTAACAGCTTATTAATCAACAGAAGCAACAAAAGCAAGAAGGCAGTGGGGTGACACATTTAGAGTCCTGAAAGAAAAAAAAAAATGTCAAGTTAAGAATTCCATATCTGGCATAATTATCTTTCACAAATGAAGGATAAAGACATTTATAGATAAACAAAAACTGTGGGAGATCATTACCAGAAGATCTATCTACAAGAAATGCTAAAGAAGTCCTTCAGGCTGAAATAAAAGTATACTGGACAGTAACACTAAGTCATGAGGAGAAATAAAGGACACTGGTAGAGTAACTACACAGGTTAATATAAATACCACTATTATTTTACCTTTGGTTTGTAATGCCTCTATTTTTTCTATACGATTTACAAGGCAAAAACATAAAACAATAATTTTTGTTAAAGGTCACTCTGTATAAATATGAGACAATAATAATCAAAGGAGGGGCAGAGATGTATAAGAGCAGAGTGAATGTATACAATTGAAAATGTATTGGTAGTATTCAAACTTGGTTGTTATAAGAATAAGATGTTAATTGTATCCCCCAAGGTAACCTGAGAAAATACTAAAAAAATTTAGAGAAAGGAAAAAAAGATGGGAATCAAAATAGTACAATATAGGAAATCAACTGAATACAATAAAAGGCAGTAATGGAGGAATTAAGGAATAAAAAAACATATAAGACACAGAAAATAAATAGCTAAATGGCAGAAATACTTCCTTATTGGTCATTAGCTTAAATGTAAATGGATTAAATTCTCCTAACAAAAGGGAGAAGTTGGCGGACTGGAAAAGAAGAAAAAAACGCAATCCATCTCTATGCTGTCTATAAGAGACTCACTTTAAATACAAAGGCACAAAGGTTGAAAGCAAAAGGATGGAAAAATGATGTTCCCTGAAATTAGTAACCAAAAAAGAGCCAGGTTGGCTATTTTATTTTCACACAAAATAGACTTTAAGTCAGAAAAGGTTACAAGATAAAAGGAGGACATTATATGTTGGTAAACAGTTCAAACCAGCAATAAGATATAATGATTAGAAACATATATACAACTAACAACAGAGACCCAAAGCATATGAAACAAAAATTGACAAAATTGGAGAAAGAAACACACAGTTCTACAATAAATAGTTGGTGACTTCAACAAACCAATTTCAATAATGAATAGAAATCTAGACTGAATATCAATAAGGCAATAGAAGATTTGAACAAAACTTAAACCAATTAGATCAACAGACATATATAAAACACTCTATCCAACAACAGCAGAATTCACATTCTTCTCAAGTGCACATGGGTCATATGAAGGAAAAAAACCCATATGATCATCTCAACTGATACACAAAAGGCATTTGACAAAAATCTGTCACCTTTTAGTGATAAAAACATTGAAAAATAGGAATAAAGGGGAACTTTCTCAAACAGTAATCAGAATTTCTGAAAAAACCCACAGATAACATTATACTTAATAGTGAAAAACTGAGTTTTCCCAGTAAGATCAAGACAAAGATACCTGCTTTCACCTCTGCTATTTAACATTGTACTGGAAGTTCTAGCCAGAGCAATTAGGCAAGAAAAAGAAATAAAAGTCATCCAAACTGGAAAGTAAAAAGTCAAATTTCCTCTATTCATGACATAACCCTATTTATAGGAAACCCCAAAGAATCCACAGAAAAACTATTAGGATTCAAAAATGAATTCAGCAAAGTTGCAGGGCATACAATAAATATAGAAAAATCAGTAGTGCCTCTATAAACTAGTAAAGAATAATCCTAAAAGGAATTTAAGAAAACAATTCCATTTATAGTAGTGTTTAATCAAATAAAATACTTAGGAATAAATTTAACCAAGGAGATGAAAGACAGACACAGAAAATTATAAAATATTGCTGACAGAAATTAAAGAAGACCAAAATAAATGGAAAGACATCCTATGTTCATGGATAGGAAGACAATATTTTTAAGAGATCTATACTGCCTAAAGCAATCTACAAATTCAATGTATCAAAATTCCAGCAGCCTTCTTTTGACGAAATAGAAAAATTGATCCTCAAATTCATATGAAATTTCAAGGGGCCCTGAATAGCCAAAACTACTTTGAAAAAGAAAAACAAAGTTGGAGGACTCACACTGCCTGATTTCAAATCTTAGTACAAAGCTACAATAAATAAAAGTTTGTGGTACTGGCATAAGGATAGACATATAGGCCAATGGAATAGAATTGAGAGTCCAGATATAAATCCACACATCTATGGCCAGTTGATTTTTTTTCTTTTTCTTTGCCAAATAAGTTTTTTTTTTTTAATTCAATTCAGCTGTATTGGGATATATTCACACACATACTATCATCCATGGTGTACAATCAACAGTTCACAGTACCATCATATAATTATGCATTCATCACCCCAATCCATTTTTGAACATTTTCCTTACACCAGAAAGAATCAGAATAAGAATAAAAAATAAAAGTAAAAAAGAACACCCAAATCATCCCTCAGTCCCACCCTATTTTTCATTTAATTTGTCTCCCCATTTTTCTACTCATCCATCCATACACTGGATAAAGGGAGTATGATCCATAAGGCTTTCACAATCACACTGTCATCCTTTGTAAGCTACATTGTTATACAATTGTCTTCAAGAGTCAAGGCTACTGGGTTGGAGTTTGATAGTTTCAGGTATTTACTTCTAGCTATTCCAATGCATTAAAACCTAAAAAGGGTTATCTATGTAGTGTGTAAGAATGTCCACCAGAATGACCTCATGACTCCATTTGAAATCTCTCAGCCACTGAAGCTTTATTTCATTTCATTTTGCATCCCCCTTTTGGTAAAGAAGATGTTCTCAATCCCACAATGCTGAGTTCAGATTCATCCCCAGGGGTCATAGCCTGCATTGCCAGGGAGATTTACAACCCTGGGAGGCAGGTCCCATGTAGGGGGGAGGGCAGTGATTTCACCTGCCAAGGTTGCTTAGCTAGAGAGAGACGGCCACATCTGAGCAACAAAGAGGCACTCAGGGGGAGATTCCTAGGCACAATTGTAAGCATGTTTAGCCTCTTCTTTGCAGTGACAAGCTTCACAAGGGCAAGTCCCAAGACAGAGGGCTCAGCACATCAAACCACCAGTCCTCAATGTTTATGAGAATATCAGCAACAATCCAGGTGAGGAAGTCCAACACCTCCACACTTTCCCCCAGCTCCTTGATTTTTGACAAGGGTGCCAAGTCCACTCAATAGGGGAAAGAACAGTCTCTTTAACAAATGGTTCTGGGACAACTGAAAATCCACACACAGAAGAATGAATGGGGATACCTAACTCTTATCATACACAAAAGTATATTCAAAATGGATCAAAGACCTAAACATAAGAGTTAACACTACAAAACTCTTGCAAGAAAACATAAGGAAATACCTTCAGTATCTTGTAGTAAGCAATGAATTTTTAGACTACACCAAAAGCACAAGCAACAAAAGAAAAAATTTGATAAAAAAGGCTTCATCAAAGTTAAAATCTTTTGTGCATCAAAGGACATTATCAAGAAAGTGAAAAGATAACCTACAGAATGGGAGAAAATATTTGGAAACCATATATCTGATAAGAGTTTAATGTTCAGAACATATGAAGAACTCCTACAATTCGACAACAAAAAACAAAAAAATAATAAAACCAATTTTAAAAGGGGCCAAATATTTGAATAGACATTTCTCCAAATAAGATATTCAAATGGACTATTGTCCACTGTCATTTGAGCATAAAAAACTATTGTCTATTTGAGCATATGAAAACATGCTCAATGTCATTAGCTATTCAAAAAATACAAATTAAAACTACAATAGGGTACCATTTCATACACCTGTAAGATGGCTATAACTTAAAAAAACTGAAAATAACAAGTGCTGGTGAGGATGCAGAGAAATAGGAACTTTATTGTTGAAGGTAATATAAAATGGTGCAGCCATATGGAAAACAATTCAGTGGTTCCTCAGAAAAACAAATAGAATTATCATATGACCCAGCAATTCCAATCCTAAGTATATACTCAAAAGAATGGAAAGCAGGGACTCAGATGTTTATACACCAATGTTCATGCAGCATTATTCACAATGGCCAAAATTCCCACAAATTATTTTGTTTTTCAATGTATATAAAAGTTCTGTTTACAGTATAATCTATTAAGTGTGCAGAAGCATTATGTCTAAAAACTCAATCTATATACCTTAATTTAAAAATACTTTATTGCTAAAATAAAAGATAATCATCATTTGAGCCTTCAGTGAGTCATAATCTTTTTGCTACTGGAAGGTCTTGCCTCAATGTTGATGGCTGCTGACTGATTAGGGTAGTGGTTGCTGAAGGCTGGGGTGGCTATGGCAATTTCTTAAAATAAGAAGTTTGCTGCATTGATTGACTCTTCCTTTCATGAAAGATTTCTCTGTAGCATGAGAAGCTATTTGATAACATTTTACTCACAGTATAACTTCTTTTGAAATTGGAGTCAATCCTCTCAGACCCTGCTGCTGCTTTATCAACTAAGTAGATGTAATATTCTAAATCCTTTGTTGTCTTTTCAACAGTGTTCACAGCATCTTCACCAGGAGTAGATTCTATCTCAGGAAACCCCTTTCTTTGTGCATCCACAAGAAGCAACTCCTCATCCATTCAAGTTTTATCATGAGATTGCAGCAATTCAATCACATTTTTCAGGCTCCACTTCTAATTATCAGTTCTTGCTATTTCCACCACATCTGCAGTTACTTCTTCCACTGAAGTCTTGAACCCCTTAAAGTCATCCGTGAGGGTTGGAATCAACTTCTTCCAAATTATTGTTCATGTTGATTTTTCAGCTCCCTCCCATGAATCATGCATTTTCTTAAATGCATCTAGAATGGTGAATACCTTCCAGAAAATTTTCCATTTACTTTGCCCAGATCCATCAGAGAAATCATTATCTATGGCAGCTATAGCCGTACGAAATATATTTCTTAAAGAATAAAACTTGAAAGTCAAAATTACTCTTTGATCCATGGACTGCAGAATGGATTTTGTGTTAGCAGGCATGAAAAAAAACCTTCATCTTGTACATCTGTTTCAGAGCTTTTTGGTGACCAGGTACATTGTCAACTAGCAGTAATATTTTGAAAAGAATCTTTTATCCTGAGCAGCAGTTCTCAAAAGTGGGCTTATAACGTATTCAGTAAACCATATTATAAACAGATGTACTGTCATCCAAGCTTTGCTTTTCCATTCATAGAGCACAAGCAGAATAGATTTAGCATAATTCTTAAGGGCCCTAGGATTTTCAGAAATATTGGCTTCACCTTAAAGTCATCAGCTGCATTAGCCTGTAAGAGGAGAGTCAGCTTGTCCCTGGAAGGTTTGAAGCCAGGAATTAACTTCTCCTCTCTAGCTAGGGAAGTCCTTCCAAGGAAGGCTGTTTCATCTACATTGAAAATCTGTTGTTTAGTGTAGCCACCTTCATTATCTCAAGTAGATCTTCCAGATAACTTGCTGTAGTTTTTACATCAGTACTTGTTGTTTCACCTGGCACTTTTATGTTATTAAGGTGGCTTCTTTCCTTAGACCTCATAAACCAACTTCTGCTAGCTCCAGATTTTTCTTCTGCAGCTTCCTCACCTCTCTCAGTCTTCAAAGAATTGAAGAGAATTAGGGCCTTTCTCTGGACTAGGCTTTGGCTGGTTTGACCTTCTACCCAGACCACTAAAACTTTCTCCAAGTCAGCAATAAGGCTGTTTTTTGTTTTTTTTTTTGTTTTTTTGTTTTTGTCATTCATGTGTTCACTGGAGTAGTACTTTTGATTTCCTTCAAGAACTTTCCCTTTGCATTCACAATTTCAGTATCTGTTTGGTGCAAGAGGCCTAGCTTTCCATTTACCTTGAATTTCAACATGCCTTCCTCATGAAGCTTAATCATTTCTAGCTTTTGATTTAAAATGAGAGACACGTGACTCTTTCTCTCACTTGCATACCTAGAGGCTTCTGTAGGATTATTAATTGGTTTAATTTTGATATTGTTGTGTCTAAAAAGAGGAAGGCTTGAGGATGGGGATATAAATGAGGGAAAAGCCAGTCAGTGGATCAGTCAGAACATGCACATTTTTGATTAAGTTCACCATCTTATATGGGCATGATCTGTGGTGCCCCAACAACATGAGGTATACCTGTATATGATGAAACCTTTTGGAGAGCTGGTACTTTCCATCCCCTAAATTGGATGTCCCTCATCAAGAACAATACACAAAGGTCAACACAATTGGCTGAACTTTGGGCAGACACCTGACACTGGAAAATATCCTGTCCAACAATTGGCCCCATCTACTTATTTTTACAGACTCTTGATTCATTGCCAATACTTGGTTATTTGGTCTGGCCAGTGGCAACAACAATTCCTTATCCAAGGTTGTTCCCTTTGGAATAAAGAACTATGGGAATTTGTTGTGTTAATGATACCCAAAATAAAATCAAGGTTACATGTATTACATGTATTAAAGCCACAATACAAGGCCTCACCAAGATTCTCCTTATCCTCTTTGAAGTTCCAGATATTGATAGTGGCCAAAGCACTCATTTCACTTCTCAAAATGCATGATGCTGGGCTCTTGAACAAGGCATTCAATGAAAGTTTCATCTCCCTTGGCTTCAGGTGGCAGAACTAAATAGAGTGTAGTAATGACTTACTTAAGTTCAAATTCAGTTAAATGCAGCATCACATATTTCAATCAGTCAAAACTGGGGTAAACTGTAATAAAGTCTGACTCCATTTTTGAAATTTGACTATGACAGACTTTAGGCTTCACCCTTTTTTCTTTTTGTTCCACATCTAAGCAAGCTGATAAGAAAGCCTGGGCAATCTTACCCTTGGCCCTGGTAGGGAAGTTCAAACCACATAAATTACAGCCCAAGCTCAGGAATCCACACCACATTCCCAACCATGATGAAAACCAAAGCCACTTGCACCTTCCTGCACTCAAGCTATTTTGGCCAGCTTGGGTGCCTGCCCTGCTTTCTGTAGAAGATACCATTAGGTAATAAACTTTTCATGCCCTCTTGGTGCTTATATGGTGTCAGTTTCAAAATCACTCTGATCCTGCCTTCTACAGTGTAACCACAAACTACAAATGAATCCTAATTACAGAAATAATAAAATTTAAAATAAAATACTGGCAAATTGAATCCATCTCTTTATTAGAATAATTAAAATACTATTATCAACACTCAGACCTGAGGTTGCTGCACCAATCAGAGGTTCTCAATAAATGGGCACAACAGGACAACTCAAGGGACTTTTAAAAACCTGGGTGAGGTAGAGAGAAACTTAGATGGCAGTTAGGAAAGACAGGGCAAAAAAACACCTCCATGAAAAATACTAGGTAAAAGCCAAAAAGTGACCCAGAACACCAGTTCCAGTGATACACAAGCTGCTAAATCCATAGGGACCATGCACTTGGTGAAACCAGGAGTCTGCATTCTGAAACAAGTGAGCTTGCTGAATATCTGGCAGCCGTGCTGTGGTGTGGGGATACTATGGGTTAGCATTTGGAGGCAGACTAGTTCTTTTTTAAAAAACCAAAAAGTGGCAGCAGATACAGCAGCAAGAACCACATAGTGAAGCATGGCAGGAACAGGCTGTGCGAATGCCTCAATATCTGGCATCGAAGATAGCCTTTTGCACACCTGCTGCTAATTGTCTCAGAGCAAGGAAGGCAGAGGTGAACCAAAAGGGGAAAATAACCACACCCCTTGCAACCTTCTTCCCGGTGGACTGGGAACACTCCTGCTCAGTGCCAGTGCCACAGCCCAGAGCCACACCAAAAAACCCAGTGTGATGGGAAGTGTTTCCAGCAACACATGCACATGCCACAATATTGGGCATGGACAATAGCCTTTTGTGCACCCACAGCTAATTGTCCCAGAGCTGGGAAGGTGGAGCTGTGCGAAAAGGGGGAAATTAACATGCCCCATTCAGCTATCCTTGCAGCAGGCTAGGAACATACCTACACAGCCTGGCAGCTCAGAACTTCCCTTGAGGGATGGCATGCACTTGTTACATAGCACAACCTTCCCTTAGCAGAGGCCCTAGAAGGGCATGGCTTGGAAGAGGACCCACTTGGAAATCCCAGGGACCATACACCAATACCAAGAACTTGTGGGTCAGCAGCAGAGACAATCTGTGGCAAGATGGAAATGAAGGTTTATACTCTTGCAGCAGCCTTAAATCTCCAGGAACACCTGGAAGGTTTGATTATTAAAGCTGCCCTCCCTCCCTAACCGCTCAAACACATGCCCCACATTCAGGGCGGACAACACCAACAACACACCCAAACTTGGTGTACCAACTGGACCCCACAAGAATCAGACCCCCACACACCACAAAGACAAAGTTGGGGAGAACTGGTTTGAGGTGAATAGATGACTCACGGATGCCATCTGCTGGTTATTTAGAGAAAGTGTACATCACCAAGCTGTAGATCTGACAAATTAGAGATTAGTCTTTGAATAATCCTACATATCCTAAAAGAACCCTATAAAGTAAGGCAAATGCCAAGAGGTCAAAAACGAGAGAAAATTTTAAAGCATATAAAAAAAGCAGATGTTATGGATAACCCAAACCCAAACACCCAAATCAAAAGATCAGAGGAGAGACAGTACTTGGAGCAATTAATCAAAGAATAAAGATAAACAACGAGAGCATGGCACAGGATATAAAGGACATGAAGAAGACCATAGAAGAGCATAAAGAAGAAATTGCAAGAGTAAATTAAAAAAAAATAGATGATCTTATGGAAATAAAAGAAACTGTTGACCAAATTAAAAAGATTCTGAATACTCATAGTACAAAACTAGAGGAAGCTGAACAAAGAATCAGTGACCTCAAGGGCCACAGAATGGAAAATGAAAGAACAAAAGAAAGAATGGGGGAAAAAATGAAAAAATAGAAACAGACCTCAGGGATATGATAGATAAAATAAAACATCCAAATATAAGACTCATTGGTGTTCTAGAAGGGGAAGGGAAAGGGAAAGGTCTAGAAAGAGTATTCAATGAAATTGTTGGGGAAAACTTCTGAAACCTTCTATACAACATAAATACATAAAGAATAAATGCCTAGCAAACTCCAAATAGAATAAATCCAAATAAACCAACTCCAAGACATATTCTGATCAGACTGTCAAATACTGAACAGAAGGAGCAAGTTCTGAAAGCAGCAAGAGAAAAGCAATTCACCACATACAAAGGAAAGAACATAAGAGTAAGTAGTGACTACTCAGCAGCCACCATGGAGGTGAGAAGGCAGTGGCATGACATATTTAAAATTCTGAGAGAAAAATTTCCAACCAAGAATACTTTATCCAGCAAAGCTCTCCTTGAAATTTGAGGGAGAGCTTAAACTTTTCACAAACAAATGCTGAGATATTTTGCTAGTAATAGACCTGCCCTACTTCAGATACTAAAGGGAACCCTACCAACAGGGAAACAAAGAAAGGAGAGAGAGATATAGAGAAAGGGTCAGTAATGAAGAGATTCAATATTGGTTCATTAAAGGACAATAAGAGAGAGAAGGAAAAAATATATCTGACAAACATAAACCAAAAGATAGGATGGCTGATTCAAGAAATGCCTTCACAGTAATAACATTGAATGTAAAGGGATTAAACTCCCCAAATAAAAGGTATAGATTGGCAGAATGGATCAAAAAATATGAACCATCAATATGTTGCATGCAAGAGACTCATCTTAGACACAGGGACACAAAGAAATTGAAAGTAAAAGAATGGAAAAAATATTGCATGCAAGCTATAGCCAAAAGAAAGCAGGAGTAGCAATATTAATCTCAGATAAAATAGACTTAAATGAGAGGATATTATGAGAGACAAAGAAGGCCACTACATACTAATAAAAGGAGCAATTCAACAAGAAGAAATAACAATGTTTATGCACCCAATCATAGTGCCACAAAATACATGAGACAAACACTGGCAAAACTAAAGGATGCAATGAATGTTTCCACAATAATTGTGGGAGACTTCAGCATATCACTCTCTCCTATAGATAGATCAACCACACAGAAGACCAATAAGGAAATTGAAAACCTAAACAATCTGATAAATGAATTGGATTTAACAGACATATATAGAACATTACATCCCAAATCACCAGGATACACATTCTTCTCTAGTGATCACGGGACTTTCTCCAGAATAGACCACATGCTGGGACATAAAACAAGCCTCAATAAATTTAAAAATATTGAAATTATTCAAAGCACATTCTCTGACCACAATGGAATACAATTAGAAGTCAATAACCATCAGAGACTTAGAAAATTCACAAACACCTGGAGGTTAAACAACACACTCCTAAAATACATGGTTTATAATGTAGAATGTAGGGGAACTAGTGATAGAGAGCAATTAATGAAAGGAGAACAATAACCCAATAAGAACAGATAAGCTATTGTGGGTAAATTTAACGTTCTGGGAATGCCCAGGAATGACTATGGTTTGTTAATATCTGATGGGTATGGTAGGAACAAGTTCACAGAAATGTTGCTATATTAGGTTGTTTTCTTGGTTATATTCAACAGTAGGAACATGTTGAAAGTAAAGTAATTATTTTAGGTTAGTTGTCTTTTTCTTACTCCCTGTTATAGTTTGTTTGAAAGTTTTTTATTGTATACCTTTTTTTTTTTTGATATAGTTAATTTAAAAAAAAAACAATGAAAAAAATGTACAGCGCCCCCTTGAGGAGCTGGTGGAGAATGCAGGGGTGTTGGGCTTCCCCACCTCGATGGTTGCTGATGTGCTAATGGACATAGGGGATTTGTGGTTTGATGGGCTGAGCCCTCTACCACGGAATTTGCCCTTGGGAAGACTGTTGCTGCATAGGAGAAGCGAGGCCTGCCTATAATTGTGCTTAAGAGCCTCCTCCTGAATGCCTCTTTGTTTGCTCAGATGTGGCCCTCTCTCTCTAGCTAAGCCAACTTGAAAGGTGAAATCACTGCCCTGCCCCCTACATGGGATCAGACACCCAGGGGAGTGAATCTCCCTGGCAACATGGAATATGACTCCTGGGAAGGAATCTAGACCCAGCATCTTGGGATGGAGAACATCTTCTTGACCAAAAGGGGGACATGAAAGGAAATGAAATAAGCTTCAATGGCAGAGAGATTCCAAAAGGAGCCGAGAGGTCACTCTGGTGGACACTCTTACGCACAATATAGACGACCCTTTTTGGGTTCTAATGAATTGGAATAGCTAGCAGCAAGTACCTGAAACTATCAAACTACAACCCAGAGCCCATGAATCTTGTAGACAATTGTATAAAAATGGAGTTTATGAGGGGTGACAATGGGATTGGGAAAGCGATATGGACCACACTCCCCTTTGTCCAGTTTATGGATGGAAGAGTAGAAAAATGGGGGGTGGGGGGAAGAAAAAAAAAAAGGCACCCAGTGTTCTTTTTTACTTTAATTGTTCTTTTTCACTTTAATATTTATTCTTATTTTTGTATATGTTGTATTGAAAATGTCAAAAATTAATTTTGGTGATGAATGCACAACTATATAATGGTACTGTAAACAATTGAATGTACACTTTGTTTTGTATGACTGCATGGTATGTGAATATATCTCAATAAAAATGAATTTAAGAAAAACTATTATCAAATATAAAAAAGCTAAAAGACATCACCACATTAATGTTAATGAAGAGAGCCAATGTAGTTAATTTTTGTAGATATCAAAAAAGCCTTTGACATCCTACACCAAAATAAATTCCAAATTAAGTAAGATCTAATTACAAAATGATATAAAAGTTCTAGAAGTTCATATAGGTAAATTTCTTAGAATGAACCAAACCAGAAACCATAAAGGAGATACATGCTGGATTGTAATAATTAAATATTAAAGTTTTCTTCCAAAATAATAAAACATAAACACAATTAAAAGGAAAACCAAAAAAAAAAAAAAAAAAAAGAAATAGAAATGAGCAAGAATATTTGCAGCACAAATGGCAAACAACTAACACCCTTGACTTATAAAGTTCCATTACAAACTATACATTCATAAACAGAGAGACAAAGAAATGAAGAGACAGCTCATTAAAGAAGAAATGCAAACAGCCATTAAGTGTATGAAAACATATTTTTACTAATAAAAATGTAAATTAGAACAACGTAATAGAATTTTTATTGTATCAAATTGGTAAACATAGAGAACTGAGAATACTTAGCTTTAGTTTGGTGCAGAAAAATGGGAATTTTGATATGCTGCTGGTGGGAATATAAATTTATACTCCTTTCTGGAAGCCAGCACATATATAAAGAACCTAAAAGTGTTTATAGTATGAATCACAAAATCTATTTGTAAGAATTTATTCTAAGGAAGTTATTAACAATAAATGCAAAGATCAAGTACTTGCATTCTCATTACACCACTGTTTACAATAGCACACTAAAAATATCAATGTCCAAAAATATGGGCCTGATTTAATCAATTGTCAGAAATGATGACTATTCCTCAGGCATTTAAAATGATGGAAGGCATATTTATTGACTATGAGAGGAGTATGTTAAACTTTTCAGTGGCAAAAATAAAGGTTAAAAAGTGCAGACAATATAAACCAATTTTTGTTAGAAATGTATACATATATAGAAAAATGTCTAGAAGTATATATACATCACCTATTATTATTGTTCATCTCTGGCTGATAGAATTATAGGTGATTTTCTTTTCTTTTTTGCTTATCTGTGTTTTCTAATTCTTATTCAAAATATGAACTAAATGTGTAATCAGATGTTTTTAAAAGTACATTAACTTTGATGCCTTGTTTTTCTACTCTGTATATCTATCCAACAAAATTGGGTGAGTATTTTGTTTGGGTAATTTTGCATCCTGAATTGCTCTTCTTAATATATTACAGTTTGCTATGACATTTAAACTACTGGAAAGCATAATTTTAAATGTTTACATGAAGCATCACTATTTGTGTGAGCCACAATCCACTTAATCATTTTTTATTGTTAAAAAATGGAAGTATTTATAACAGTGAAAAATTGGAGGCACTGTGTTATTACATATTTCTTGATCTATAGATCTGAACATCTTAGTACAGATCTCTAAAAGTGAAATTACTTGAACAAAATAAATTTTTGAAGTTTTTGACATATATTCCAAATTGATTCTCAAAATAGCTGTATGGATTTTTCTCCTACTACCTCCTGACAATGTTGGGTTCATCACATCATAATTAAGTATGACAAATAAATAAACAAAAAACCCTTGCCTATTTGAATGGTTAACATGATATGACATTGTGCTGGTTTGGGTGTATTATGGCCCCCAAAATGCCATTATCTTTGATGCAATCTTGTGTGGGCAGACATGTTACTGTTGATTAGGTTGTAATTCTTTGAGCGTTTCCATGGAGATGTAACCCACCCAACTGTAGGTGATAACTCTGATTAGATAATGTCCATGGAGGTGTGGCCCTGCCCATTCAATGTGGGCCTTGATTAGTTTACTAGAGCACTATATAAGCTCAGACAGAAGGAGGGAGCTTACTAAAGCCAAGAGGGACACTTTGAAGAATGCACAGGAGCTAAGAGAGGAGCTGCAGCTTTCAGAGACATTTTGGAGATGGCCTTTGAAAGCAGTATTTTGCTCCTGAGAAGCTAACAGAGGACAAATGCCCCAGGAGCAACTAAGAGTGACATTTTTGAGGAACTGCAGCCTACAGAGGAACATCTTGAGAGAAATCCATTTTGAAACCAAAACTCCAGAGCAGATACCAGCCACGTGCCTTCCCAGCTAACAGAGGGTTTCTGGATGCCATTGGACATCCTCCAGTAAAGGTACCCGATTGTTGATGACTTACCTTGTACTTTATGGCCTTAAGACTGTAACTTTGTAACCAAATAAACCCCCTTTATAAAAGTTGATCCATTTCTGGTGTTTTGCAAAAAGGCAGCATTAGCAAATTGGAACAGACATTAAGTTTTTATAATTTGCAAACCTTTGTTCAAGTTATTTAGTAAGTGAGTTTGAATATTTTCCACATTTATTATCCATTTATATATCCTCTCTCTATATTTTTCTGTATATATAAGGGGAGAAAGGAAAATCTCATTCAGTTGTATGAATTGTTAAATTGAAAACCTTATTCCTTTTTCGCAGTTAATATTTGTTCCCAGTTTGAGGTTTGTAGGTTTCTCCAATAATAATAACTAACACTTACTTAGAGTATACATGTGCCAGGCATTAAGTGCTTTAAATATATTTTCCCATAAGATCATAATAACTTTATGCCCAAATGTTATCCCCATTTTACAGGTGAGCAAACTGAGCTACATAAAGATTGTTTTGTTTGGTGCCACATACTCTGATATGAGACTGCCTAGGTCTAATCCTGGCTCCATAAATTGAGGGTCTGATGGCTTCCCATTGTCCCTGGAATTTTGCATGGACAATAAGAAGGTAGCTGCATGCAGGAGTATCTGGACACATGACAATACTAGCAATTTTCTCCGTAGGTTTAAGTGAATCACCTTGTTGAATTTAACATGACTCAAATACCTGTATTTCCACCCAGTTCTATATATCCCTATGTGAAAATAAATAAAATAAACATAACTTGACCAGATTTCCATATGTGTGTATTTATTACACATTTGAAGAAGGTCATAAACATTTACACACTTAGGACTTAGTCCTACATCAAATGAATCCCCAGATTCATTTATCCAAATTTTGAATTTTTAAGATGCTATTTGTAGTTTATTTTGTGAGTTTAATGCATGATTTGCATTATTGATTTATCTCCATAATAGAAGGGTATAAATTTGCCTGCATACCCACAACAGAGAATTAACAAATGTTAATATTTGTCATATTTGTCTTAAGTATTTTTTCCAGTACAGAGTTGAAATTCACTTCATTCTTGCTGTCCAGCCTACTTCCTGTCCTCTTCTTCACAAGCAGCAATAGTAAGAATTTTGTGTATCTTTCCAGCCCAATTTTTCATATTTTTATTATATATAGACATTTCTCTTTGAAAAATTCAGCATTATATTTACATTTAATAATCAAATAATCCCAAAGCAACAACAACATACTTTATTAAATGCAAAATGTGTTTTGAGATGTCACTATGTTTTTATATAAAGTCCTGCTTATTCATTTCAACAATGGTCTACAATTCATTATATGAATCCACCCTAATGTATATATTTATCACCATGTTGAAAAACTTTTTCCCCATATTTTCATTTTTACAAAAAGATGCTGTATATGCAGTAATTCTCAAACTTATTAGTCTCAAGATCCTCTACACTGAAGAGGATTAAATTCAGAGACATTTTAAAGAGAGCTCAGAGACACTTAGAAAATGTCCAGAGCTGACATAGACCCAGTTGTTTGGAGATGCTAAGCTAAGAGCTGAAGCCCATAGTTTGCCCAGGAGAAGCTAAGAGAGGACCCCCAGATGCTTAGAGAGAAATACGCTGGGAGAAAGAAGTGAGAATGCACAGGAGCTAAGAGAGAGGAGTGAAGACAGAAGACAAGAGACATTTTGGAGAAAGCCATTTTGAAACCAGGACCCAGAAGCAAAGGACCAGCAGATGCCAGCCACATGCCTTCCCAGCTGACAGAGGATGTTCTGGATGCCATCGGCCTTCTCCTCAGAGCCGGGAACTCAGTGACATTTGGCAGGCTAAGAAGTAAAACCTGAACTCTGAAACACATGTGATGGGCTGTGATTCCCTAAAAGCTAAACCCTGGGTGAGACAATAGAGTGTCAAAAACAAGCCAGGAGAACGGAAGACTGTCATATGGCTATTTGGGTCAGATTGTGCTGCCACACCCTTGATGTCAGAGGGAAAGCTGCTTCCAGGTAATTTATGCAGTGTGTGCAACACTCTGTGTTCATGGCTCCCTAATGAACTTTGCCTCCACGCTCCCTCTGGACTTGTGATGGTGACCCTGAGTCTTAAAGAAATGGATGATATCACCTTTGCTGTGGGAGCCCCTCTGAAAGAACTACACCATCAGGGAGAGAGAACTTGTCCGCTGCCTGTCATGGCTGCAGAGCATGGCAAGCCGAGTCTGGAGGGCATTGGCCCTGGAACAGGCCCTCTCCAATTTGTTACGAAAGGTGTTCAGTGACCTGGAAGTTATTGGTGACAACACGTAGACCCCAGCTGAGAGAAGGAAACCAACAATGCCGTGGGTTGTGAACATAGCAGGACCCTGAGCAGGAAGACTACATATTTGTCACATTCCAGAAGTACCTGAAAAAACACAGAATGTCTTGGTAATGAAGTAGGTGATGACAGAGCACTAAGATTTGTTTACTTCTTCTAAGTATATTTCTTTTTTGCTTTGGGTAGAAAACAATTGCCTAAAATTGTTAAATAAAATAAAATGGCCACCTCCATTGAGCATTGCTGGCAGCGTTCCCTTTCTGAGAAAGATTTTCCAGAAGACAAGATAGTTGACCTGCAGGGGCTTTTGAGAGGGAAGGAAGGAAGGGAGGGAGGGAGGGAGAAACAGTGGAATGCACCCTACAGAATTGCAGTTAAGCAATACCTGGTAATAAATCAGCTTCAGTCCCATAGAGATAGCTTATCAGAATGGACAAGTATACCATACTAATCAATGTATACCTGCCCCCCAATTTTTAAGATCACCCCTATATATAATGGAAACTGAAATAGCCAATCAGAACATGTCCTCATTTGCTTCCCATGTTTGCCGTATATCAGCTCCCTCTTAACATCACCAATTCTCCCACTCCCGTGCAGCCATCTTTCCACATGCAGGTTGGAAACTGTCTGATTCATGAATCAACTGCTCAAATAAACTCAAATAATAGATATCTTGTTTAATATTTTATTTTAACACAGTATTGCAAAAGAATATCATACACACAAGCACACCCATACAAAGATATATAGAGCTTGGAAAAGGACTGAAAATAGAATTGAATTAATAGAGAGGCACAGTATATCCTTAGATGGAAATCATCACTAATTCAAACATGTCAGTTTTCCTTTAATTTATATTTATATAGTTCTTTCCCAACAAACTCTCAATTGCATGTTTTTTTTCCTGTTTTTGATAAAATGATGGAAAAAATTCATCTTGAAAAGAAAATATTTGAGGAAAGTCATGAAAATATTGCCAATGAGGAACAGTATTGTAGGATCTAAAAGATGAGATTAAAACTATATAAATCTAATATCTACATTACTTTAAAAACAAAAATTTATTTTATTTGATAAGGAAAGTAATTTAAAAAAACAAAACAAAATGGATGAAAGAGCCCAGTAATGAACATTCAGTAGAATGTAAGAATATGGATGTCAGGAGTTGTTTTAGTCACCAGGCCTGGCACTCTCTTGTCTGTCTCCCCAACATCACAACACACGCACACGCACACACACACACACACACACACACACACTCTTCCATGTGTACATTGTAGAATAAATAGAAGAGCAAAGGCAAACATCCTAAAGTTGATTCTTACTTAACAATTGTATATAAGGATCTTAAATTACATATTCAAAAAACCCCACAAAATCACAAGTTTATTAACACTTGAGAAAACATTGGTAATAATTATTCATTAACATACAGAATAATTAACATTTCTAACAACCAAATAGTATGAAAATCACAAAAGAAAAGTGGACAAGAGATATAAGCAAGAAATTCATAAAAGAAAACAACCTAAATGAGAAATTAATAACAAATTTAGGTCATTGTATTTACAGGTAAATAGACATGTAAATACTGCTGGTGGGCAACAAGTTTGAACTTAACTGTCAAAATTTTTACATTGCACATTTCCTGCAACTGAACATTTCCACTTTTGAAAACCTGTCCTAAGCAAGCATCTTGTCAATTACAAAGGTTTGCCTATTTGGGGTTTTTTTCCAACGTTATTTATAATACCTTTTCTATTTTAAAGAAAAGAACTCACACTTCTAAAAATATAATTAATTGTAGATGAAGTATGATCTGTATGAACTCTAAAACTGTAAAACATACATTAAAATATTGCCTTTGATTTTCTTTAAGTAGCAGAATTACGGCAATTTCAATTTTCTTTTGCTGTTTCTCTTGTGTTTTGAGATTTTCTACATTGCAAATTCAATTTTTATGATGAATAGCAAGTTAAAATATATTCTCCAAAAAAGCTTTTAACTAGTTGATGTATAAGGCATAGCCATACAAACTTAGCTCTGTTTTTTGTTGTTTTTTTTTTCCCTCAAAGGTATGTATCTCAGCCTTAACATGTTCAACTGGGAAAAATAAAAAAATTTTTTAAAAAAAGGATCCTTTACACTTTTAAATAATATTAGTAATCCCCACACAGCTTTTGCTTATAAGGTTTATATCTACTGATAATTCTGTATTAAGCTGAAAAATTAAAAATTACATTTAGTCATTTAATTAATTTAAAAATAATATATCCATTATACCTTAGAAATAGTATTTTTTAAATGAAAAATAACTATATGGTCTTTGGAATTTGTAAGGATTTCTTGTGACCTAGTACAGAGATTGGCAAACTACAGCCAGTGGGTCAAATCTTGTCCACCTATTATTTTTGTACAGCCTGCAAGATTTCTAGAATGGTTTTTGCAATTTTTAAGTAATTGAAAAAAATCAAAGGAAGAACAACATTTTATGACATGTGAAAATGACATGAAATTCAAATTCCAGTGTCCATGCAGAATGCTTTATTGGAACACAGCCTGCTCATTCAATTATGTCTAGTCTCTGGCTGCTTTAGCACTGCAACTGGCCAATACCTCTGAGTTGAGAAGTTGCAAAACAGATACTATGGCCTGCAAAGCCAAAAATATTTACTATTTAGTCCATTACAGGAAAAGTTTTTGGCTCCTGGCCTGGTACATGGTCAAATTTTTAAATGCTCTATGTGTGCTTGAAAAGTATTTATATCCTCTGTTAAATGAGGGATATAGTCAAGATTATCCAAATTTCAAATTTCAAAGAATACTATGGATTACAGTTCCATAGTTTCAGTTAGTTCCTTATTGTGAAATATAATATACATACAGAAAGGTGATAACTTTCAACATACAATTTAACAAGTAGTTATACAGCAAATTTCAAAGAATGTTATGGGTTACATTTCCATCATTTCAGTTCTTTCTTTCTAACTGTTCTAATACCCAACTAAGAAAAAAAATTATATAAAGATTCACTGTTCATAATCCTTTGTTAAATTTGATCTTGTCTGTTGCTACCCCTTCCTCTAGTTTAATCACTTTCCCAATCTTCAAGGATGTCAAGGCAGTGACCACCCTAATTTGTTCATGTTGAAAAGTGGTGTCAACATTATAGGAAAGGGGAATGCATCTGGTTGATGTTCTTAAAGAGGCTATTGCCTCAGGGTTTGGGGACTTATCTGGCATAGGAACACTTTGGAGGATTTACGTTTCTGAAAAACAAACAGTGAGTGAAACATTTATAGAATCTCAGATAGGGATCTTGATATTCTTTAGGGTTTGGGGGACTACTGTTGACTAGGGCTTATCATACTGTGGCCATTTGGGATATCTAGCTGAAGCTTGCATAGGAATAACCTTCAGGATAGCCTCTCAATTCTATCTGAAACCTCTTAGGCAGTATAACCTTATTTTATTGTCATTCTTGTCACCATTTTGTCAAAAATGCATTCTCAACCTCTCAAGGCCAGGGTCAGGCTCATTCCTGGGAACTGTGTTCCAATTGTCAGGGAGACCCACTCACCTGGGGGGGGGGTCTTGTCCCACATTGGGGTAGAGTGATGAATTTATTGCAGGGTTCAGCTTAGACAGAGAAAGGCCACATCTGAGCAACAAAAGACTTTCTCCTGAGGTGAATCCTAGGCAAAATTATAGATGGACTTAGCCTCCCCTTTACAGCAATAAGTTTCACAAGAGCACACCTCAAGATTGAGGGCTTGATTTATTAAGCAGGGGTTCCTAATTTCACATATGTTCTGTCCAAGATAAACAATAAATGTCTCACATTAGCTTTACTTAGTTCTACAATCATCATTACATTTTAAATAATTCTCATGACCCAGAACACCCCAAAGCTCTTTTCAGCCCTTAATTATTTGTCCCTAGTATTTGTATGGTACTAGTAAGGTATTCCTATTAATTATAGTCCCTAGTATGCAATAGGTAGTTTTTCCCATATTCTACCCTGTTGTTAACTCTGCCTCATTATCATACCTTAGAAGTATATCATGCAAGCACTTATTTATATTTGAATCTGTGGGATACATGCCATTAAACAACCCCTTTCAATCATGTTCACCTTCAATGCAGCTCTCATACTTATAATACTATTAATAATCATCACCCCTATCCATTCCATACCTTTAGATTCACCCTCATTAACATATCCAAACATATTAGGTTACCATTCCCTCTTCATTAGCTTCTGTCTATCTCCAGGTCCCCTATATTCTACATCACAAGACACTGATTTTACATTGTTCAGGGAGTCCATGTTAGTGGTAACATACAATATTGCTCCTTTTGTGTCTGACTTATTTCACTCAGCATTATACTTTCAAGGTTCATCCATGTTGCCATATGTTTCAGTACCTTGTTCATTCTTAGTGCTGCATGGTATTCCATCATACATATATATATACACACACACACATACACATATATATCTCACATTATATTTATCCACTCATCTATTGAAAGACACTTGGATTGTTTCCATCTCTTGGAAACTTTGAACAATGCTGCTATGAACATCTGTATGCAAATGTCTGTTCAGGTCACTGCTTTCAGATCTTCTGGGTATATACCAAAAAGCGGAATTGCTGGGTCATAAGGTAACTCAATATCTTGTTTTCTGTGGAACTGCCAAACTGTCTTCCACAGTGGCTGTACCATTACACATTTCTACCACAAATGAATAAAAGTTCCAGTTTCTCCACATCCTTGCCAGCAATTGTTGCTTCCTGTTTGTTTAATGGCAGCCATTCTTATTGGTGTGAAATGATATTTCATTGTGGTTTTAATTTGCATTTCCCTAGTAGTTAGTGAAGATGAACATTTTTTTCATGTGTTTTTTAGCCATTTGTATTTCCTGTTTGGAAAAATTGTCTTTTCATAGCTTTTGCCCATTTCATAATTGGGCAGTTTGTACTATTGTTGAGTTGTAGAATTTCTTCATATATTCATGATATCAGTCTCATCAGATAAATGGTTTCCAAATATTTTCTCTCACTGAGTTGGCTGCCTCTTCTCATCTTTCTGACAAAGTAATTTGAGGCTCAGAAGCTTTTGCTTTTTGAGGAGTTCCAATTTTTCTATTTTTTTCTTTGGTTGCTTGTTCTTTGGGTGTAAGGTATAAGCTACCTCCTATTACTAGTTCTTGAAGATGTTTCCCTATATTCTCTTCTAAGAGTCTTATGGTCCTGCCTCTCATATTGAGGTCTTTGATTCACTTTGAGTTAAGTTAATGTTTGTATAGGGTGTGAGGTAGGGGCCCTCTATCATTCTTTTGAATATGGATATCTAGTTCTATCAGCTCCATTTGTTGAAGAGACTATTCTGTCTCAGTTCAGTGGATTTAGAGGCCTTATCAAAAGCTGGTTGACCATAGATCTGGGGGTCTATTTCTGAACTCTTGATTCTATTCCATTGATCAATATGTTTATCTTTGTGCCAATACCATGCTGTTTTGGCCACTGTGGATTTATAATAGGCTGTAAAGTCAGAAAGTCTAAGCCATCCTACTTTGTTCTTCTTTTTCAGAATGTTTTTGACAATTGGAGGCCCCTTTCCCTTCCAAATAAATTTGATAACAAACTTTTCCAAGTCTGAAAAATAGGTTGTTGGAATTTTGATTGGAATTTCATTGAACCTATAGATCAGTTTGGGTAGAATTGACATATTAATGATGTTTAGCTTTCCTATCCATGAACAGAAAATATCTTTCCACCTAATTAGGTCCCCTTTGATTTCTTTTAGTAACATTTTGCAATTTTCTGTATAGAGGTCTTTTACATTCTTGGTTAAGTTTATTCCTAGTTACTTAATTTTTTGGTTGTTATTGTGAATAGAAGTATTTTCTTGATTGCCTCTTCAGTTAGGTCATTACTAGTGTATAGAAACATTACTGACATGCACAATCTTGTATCCTACCAAACTGCTGAATTTGCTTATTAGCTCAAGTAGCTTTGTCATCAATTTCACAGGATTTTCCAAATATAAGATCATGTCATCTGAAAATAATGACAGGTTTACTTCTTCCATTCCGATTTGGGTAAATTTTATTTCTTTATCTTGGCAAATTGCTCTGCCTAGAACATCTAGCACAATGCTGAATAACAGTGGTGCAATGGGCATTCTTGTCTTATTCCCTAACTTATGGGGAAGGCTTAGCTTTCACCATTGAGTACAACACTGGTTGTAAGTTTTTCATATATGCCCTTTAACATATTGAGGAAGTTTCCTTCAATTCTTACCTTTTGAAGTGTTTTTACAAAAAGGGATGCTGAATTTTGTCAAATGATTTTCCAGTGTCTATTGAGATGATCTTTTGATTTTTTCCTTTTGATTTGTTAATGTCTTGTATTACACTGATTGATTTTCTTATGTAGAACCACCCTTGCATGCCAGAAATGAACCCTGTTTGGTAATGGTGTACATTCTTTTAATGTGCCTTTGGATTCGATTTGTTAAGTATTTTATTTAGGATTTTTGCATCTATATTCACTAGGGAGATTGGCCTGTAGTTTTCTTTTCTTGTAGTATCCTTATCTGGTTTTGGTATGAGTTATATTAGCTTCATAAAATGAATTAGGTAGTGTTCCTTTTTCTTCAATTTTTTGAAAGAGTTTGAGCAGGAATGGTGTCAGTTCTTTTTGGAAAGTTTGGTAAAATTTCCCTGTGAAGCCCTCTGGCCCTGGGCTTTTATTTGTAGGTAGGGATTTTTGATGACTTATTGGATCTCTTTGCTTGTGATTGGTTTTTTGGGTCTATTTCTTCTTGGGTCAGTCTAAGTTGTTCATGTGTTTCCAGGAAATTGTCCATTTCCTCTAGGGTTTCTAGTTTGTTGTTGTATAGTTGTTCATAGAATCCTCTTATGATTTTTAAAATTTCTTCAGAATCCATAGTAATGGCCCCATTCTTATTTCTGAATTTATTTATTTGGGTCTTCTCTCTTATGGACATTTTCAGTCTAGTTAAGGGTTTGTCAATCTTGTTGACCTTCTCAAAAAATCAACTTCTGATTTCATTTATTCTCTCTATTGTTTTTGTTGTTGTTCTCCAGATAATTTATTTCTTCTTTAATCTTTGTTTTTCTTTTCTTCTAGTTTGTTTAGGGTTAGTTTGCTGAACATTCTCTAACCTTTTCAGTTGTTCAGTTAGTTTTTCAGTTTTAGCTCTTTCTTCCTTTTTGATGTATGCATTTAGAGCTATAAATTTCCCTCTCAGCACCTTCACTGCATCCCATAGGTTTTGATATGTTGTGTTCTCATTTTCATTTGTCTCCAGATATTTACTGATTTCTCTTGCAATTTCTTCTTTGACCCACTAATTTTTAGCAGTGTGTTGTTTAGCCTCCAAATATTTGTGAAAGACCTGGTTCTTTTGTCATTATTGATTTCCAGTTGCATTCCATTATAGTCAGAGAATGTGCTTTGAATAATTTCATTGTTTTTAAGTTTATTGAGACTTGTTTTGTGCCCCAGCATATGGTCTATCTCAGAAAATGTTCCATGAGTGCTAGAGTAGAATATATGTTCTGGTACTTTGGGATGTAATTATCTATATATGCCTGTTAAGTTTAATTCATTTATCACATTGTTTTTATTCTCAGTTTCCTTATTGGTCCTTGTCTAGTTGTTCTATCTATAGAATAGAGTGGTGTATTGTAGTCTCTCACTATTACTGTAGACATGTTTATTGCTCCCTTCAGTTTAGCCAATGTTTGTCTCATGTACCTTAGAACTCCTTGACTGTGTGCATAATTATTTATGATTATTATTTCTTCTTGGTGAATTGTCCATGTTAATAATACACAGTGTCCTTCTTTGTCTCTTATGACATCATTGCATTTAATGTCTATTTTGTTTGGTACTTATATAGCTATCCATGCTTTCTTTTGGTTGCAACTTGTGTGGAATATTTTTTTCCAACTTTTCACTTTCAATCTCTTTGTTCTGCAGGGTCTAAGATGAGTCTCTTGTATACAGCACATCAATGGGCTATACACTTTAATCCATTCTGCCAGTCTTTGTCTTTTAATTGGGGATAATCCATTCATGTTCAAAGTTATTACTGTGAAGGCAGTTCTTGAACCAGCCATCTTATCCTTTGGTTTTAAATTGTCAGATCTATTCCTATCTCCTCTTTTTTTTCTTTAAGTTACCGTTACTAATATTCTTCAGTTCTGTGCCTTCTTCAGACCTCTCTTTTCTTTCTCTTTTTCTCAGCTGGTAGAGCTCCCTTTAATATTCCTTGTAGGGCAGGTCTCTTGTTAAAAAATTCTCTCAGCATTTATTTGTCTGTGAACATTTTAACCTCTCCACTTTTGAAGGATAGCTTTTCTGGTTAAAGAATTCTTGGCTGACCATTTTTTCTCCTTTAGAATCTTAAAAATGTCACACCACTGCTTTCTTGCCTCTATGGTGTCTGCTAAATAGTCAGTATTTAGTCGTATGTGGTTTCCTTTGTATGTGATGAATAACTTCTCTCTTTCTGCTTTCAGGACTGTCTCCTTCTCTTTAGCATTTGACAATCAGATTAGTAAATGTCCCAGAGTTGGTCTATTTGGATTTATTCTATTTGGAGTTGTTAGGCTTCTTTGATTTGCATATTTGTGTCATTTAGAAGAGTTGGGAAGTTTTCCCCAACTATGTCCTCAAATACTCTCCCTAGCCCATTACTCTTCTTTTCTCCTTCTGGGATACCAGTGATTCTTATATTTGCACACTTCATGCTTTCCTTCATTTCCCTGAGATCCATTTCAATTTTTTTTAGTTTTTTCACCATTAGTTCTTTTGTGCATTCACTTTCAATTAGCCTGTCCTCTAGTTCACTTATTCTTTCTTCTGCTTGTTCAAATCTGCTGTTGTGTGTCTCTAGTATATTTTTTGTTTGATCTACAGTACCCTTTACTTCCATAAGATCTGCTCTTTTTTTATTTACTCTTTCAAATTCTTCTTTATGATCTTCTAGAGTCTTCTTGCTGTCCTCTATGTCTTTAGCCAACTGTGCAGGTTTGAATATATTACATCCCCCAGAAAAGTCATATTCTTTAATGCAATCTTGTGGGGGCAGACTGATTAGTCTATTGATTAAGGTGGAACCTCTGACTGAATTATTTCCATGGAGGTGTGGAATCCACCTATTCAGGGTGGGTCCTGATTAGCTCACTGGAGTATTAGAGAGAGTTCAAGAACTGTCACTGATGCTTGGAGACATTTGGAGATGTGGGCAGAAGTATGTTTGGAGATGCCAAGCTAAGAGATAAAGTCCAGAGTTTGCCCAAAAAGCTAAGAAAGGACCATCAGATGCTTAGAGAGAAATGCCCTGGGAGAAGGAAGCAAGGATGAACAGGAGCTCAGAGAGAGAAGTGAAGACAGAAGCCCAGAGACGTTTTGGAGAAAGCCATTTTGCAACACAATCCAGGAGCAAATGACCAGCCAGTGCCAGCCACATGCCTTTCCAGCTGACAGAAGTATTTCAGATGCCATCAGCCATTCTTAAGTGAAGGTACCTTGTTGATGTGTTAGTCTTGACACTTCTATGGCCTTAGAACTGTAATGTTGTAACCTAATAAATCTCCTTTATGAAAGCCAATCCATTTCTGGTTTCTTGCATAATGGCAGAACACAAACCCATTGAAATTGTTTTGGGGATTTGTATATACTTCTCTAATAAATTGCTCCAGATTCTGTGTCTGCTCTGGCTTTTTAATTTGGTTGTTTGGTTTGTCTGTATTTACTTGAGTCTTCATGTGCTTTTTGATTTTCTGTTGGCATTTGCTTAAGAAGGTTATTTTCAGATATGGCGGATTATTTGAATATATATATTTGAACATTTATATATAATTTGTCAGAGCCACAGCTTGCTGGAGTGCACTTTCCCTGTCCTCCCAGCAAATGTTGCTCTTGAGCCACCTCCTATTCTCAAGCCAGCTTTCTCCCAACTTTGCCTATGCATTGTGTGAAGTCCAAACCAAGTGGAAATCCAATCAGTGCATCAGTTCTCCATGTGCACCGGGGGCTTCCAGGCCTGGTGGTGGGGGTGGGTCCTGTGCAATTTGGCTGGGAGTCCACTTAAGGTTGCAGTGAGTTTGGTAATTCCTGGGTCTCCAGGTGGGCCACTCTCAAGCTGTAGGGCTGTGTGTCTCACCACTTGGCTCAAATGTGCCCCATACACTATCCATTGCATGCCTGTGAGCCTCTGGGGTTGGGGAAGGGCTTGTGGTGCTTTATGCATTGCCCTCACCTCTCCCCACCTCTTTCCCATGCACACTGTTGGCTTCTGTGGAGGAAGAGTAAATGTAGTCACCACCAGTTCACTTAATCCAAAGTTCCCTCATGGGAGCTCCCGGCTGCAGGGTTTTGAAGGGTTATCTCCCCAGTCAACTGCAGAATGGTTGCACAGGGTGTGGAAAGCTGCTCCCTCCCACACTGGCATCCCTCCAGCTGCCAGTCCCCAGCAGCAGTCCAAGTCAAACACACTCACCCCATCCTTTCAAGCAGTTTCTCTGCCTCTCCATCCAAGTCTCCACTATGGGTTGTAGAGTTCCCTCTCCAGCCAGTCACACCCTGGAACCACTGTTCTGGGCACCCCCTACCCCTTCTCTAGTCCCTTTCATGGAGGAGAAGTTTGCTCTTCCTCTCCTGTTCTGCCGTCTTCCCAGAAGTCCATGTTTACAGTCACTCTTATGTTTTTAAAATGGTTTTTTTAACTTAAGATTTAAAAGTACTTTTTTTCCTCAATTTGTTTCCTGAGCAATATGATGACCATAGATTGCTTTAACACTAATCTTCTTTCATTTTCCAGATTCTTTTCTCACATTTAGCTTTACATTATTTTTAATCTCCTTGTTAGAATTTATTCAGATGATTGCAATTATTATTTTTAGCTGCCAAATCTAATTGATGTCCACAACATTTTTGTCACTTTCTTTGCATACCATTTATTCTTGTATCTATTGTTTTGTTTCTTAGTTCAGTTGTCTTTTTGGGGTACCTACTTTAGTAGTTCTTTGTGATGGTGTGGTGACTAATAACAGTTTTTCCTCCAGAAAGTCTTTATTTCATCCTAACCTTTGGATTATACTTTAAGGCAGAATTCTAGGTCGATTTTCATTCTTTTGTTCATAATTTTCCATCTGGATGTTTAAAAATCTTTTTCTTCAATTTTAGTGATTTCTGGTGTCCCCATAATTTTTCTGTGTTGAAATTTGTTTTAAAGTGTCTTATCAGAACTTGTTGTATCCCTTCAATCTACCTTTCCTCAATCCTAGAAAATTCTCAAATATTGTCTCTGAATTTTCTCTTCTATTCTCATTCTGGAATTCCTTTAGACATATATTGGACATTCTCATTCTAGCATCTATTTCTCTTAATTGCTTATTTATATTTTCTTTTTATTTAGCTCATCCTCAATATTTCTTCATATATAGAGTCCATTTGATCATTTTTACCTTTACTCAGATCTAATTTTCCATCAAAACAAACTATTCATGCCCTCTCCCTTTTTTTCTTTGTCAGTATACCTAAAGCTTTGTTGATTTTGTTGATCTTTTCAAAGAATGAACTTTGGTTTTGTTGATTCTCTCTATTACATTTTTATTCTCTAGTTCCTTTATCTCTCTACTCCAATATTTCCTTTTCATCACTTTAGATTTAGTTTGCTCTTCTTTTTCTAGATCCTCCAGCTGTGAGGTTAGGTCTCTGATTTGAGATCTTTCTTCCTTTTTAAAGTAAGCATTAAGAGCTATAAACATTCACTCTCAACATTCACTGCCTTTGATGCATCCAGAAGTTTTTTGTATGTTGTATTTTAATTTCATTCACCTCATGATATTTCCTAATTTCCCTTGTGATTTCTTCTTTAACCCATTGGTTTTTTAAGAGTGTGTGGTTTAATTTCCATATATTCATGAATTTTCCATTTCTCCCTCTGTAATGGATTTCTAGCTTCATTCTTTGTTGTTAGATAAGATACTTTGTATGGGTCCAATATTTTTTAATTTATTGAGACTTGTTTTATTACCTAACATATGGTCTATCCTGAAGAATGATCCATGTGTACTTGAGAAGAATGTGTGTTCTGCTGCTCTTGGGTGAAGTCTATGCATGCCTGTTGTGTCTAATGGGTTTATAGCATTGTTTAAATCTTCTATTTCCTTACTGATATTCTGTCTAGATGTTCTATCCATTGCTGAAAATGGTATATGGAAATTTCACCGACTCGTAGCGTCTATTTCTCCCTTCGAATCTGTTAATATTTCCCTCATTTATTTTGGGGCTCTGCTGTTAGGTGCATATATATTTACAATTTTTATGTCTTCTTGTTGCACTGATAACTTTATCAATATATAATGACCTTCTTTGTCCCTTGTAACAGTTTTTGACTTAAAGTCTACTTTATCTGATTTTACTATAACTAGACACAATCCTCTTTTGTTACTATTTGCATATATATATATATATATATATATATATATATATATATATATTCCATCCTCTCACTTTCAGCCTACTTGTATCTTTGAATTTTAAGTAAATGTCTAGTAGAGTCATACTTTTTTGTCCCTTCTGCCAATATCTGTCTTTTAACCCATTTACATTTAAGGTAACTACTGATAACACAAGGCTTTCTTCTGACATTTTTTGCTTCATGGACTTTGAAAGTCATATCATTTTTGCCCCTCAATTCTTCTGTTAATGCCTATTTTCCTATTTATTTGATTTTTTTGTATTGTACCATTTTAAGTCTCTTGTTATTTCTTTCTGTATTTTTCATATATTTTCTTTGTGGTTACCATGGAGCTAAAATTTAATCATAAATGAAAGGGAGAACATTACTACTGACCCCACTGAAATAAAAAGGGCTATAAGATTATACTATGAACAACTGAATGCTAAAAATTAAGTAACCTAGAAGAAATGGATAAATTCCTAGAAAAACACAAACTACCTGCACTGACTCAAGAAGAAATAGAATAGCTCAACAGACTAATAACAAGTAATGATAATGAATCAGTCATCAAAAATCTCCCAACAAAGGAAAGTCCAAGACCAGATATCTTCACTGATAAATTTTACCAAACATTCCAGGAATTATCATCAATACTGCTCAAACTATACCAAAAAATTGAAGAGGAGGGCACACTCTATAACACATTCTATGAGGTCAACATTACCCAAATAACACAGCCAGATAAAGATACCACAAGAATAAAAATTTACAGACAAATATCCCTTAGGAATATAGATGCAAAAATCTTCAACACAATATTAGCAAACTGAATCCCAACAGTGCATTAAAAGAATTTCACACCATGATCAAGTGGGATTTATCCCAGGTATGCAAGGATGATATAGTACAAAAATTAATTTGATGTTATTCAAGCATACCTCATTTTATTGTGCTTTGCTTTATTGTGCTTAGAAGATATTGCTTTTTTTTTTCTTTTTTACAAATTTAAGGCTTGTGACAACCCTGCGTTAAGCAAGTCTACTGGCACCATTTTTCCAACAGCATATGCTCACTTTGTGTCTCTTTATGATGGGACCCAGGGCCCAGGCCCCCTCACCTCCATAGTGAAAGTGAGTTATTTCACCATAGCTGCTTACCTGACTGGAAGAGACGTGAAAGTTCAGACCTCCCTAGGGGGGAAAGAATGTACAAATGGTATTGTAACAAAGCATTGAAACTCCCCTCCCCGATCACTGTCAATAAAAAATCTCCATTCCTCTGTATCATGGGACCCTGCTGAAACTCTGTTCTCACATCCTATGGAATATCTTTGTTCTAACCCTTATAAACCACCCCCTGGCACCCCCCACTCTTTCTGAAGTGCTAACTTCCATCTTTCCTAGCCAACTGTCTCTGTGGAACCATCTCTCCTGTCCATAAGACCCATTAAGCTCATGTTTAACTCCATGCCTGGGGAGTTCTTTGGTCTTGAGGCTGAGCTGGGTTGGAACACTGTGTCACGTTTTGGTAAATCTAGCAATATTTCAAAGTTTTTCATTATTATTATACCTGTTGCAGTAATCTGCAATCAGTGATCTTTGATGTTACGATTGGAATTGTTTTGGGGCACCATAAACTGCACCTATGTAGGATGGTGAACTTAATCAATAAATGTTGTGAGCATTCCGACTGCTCCACAGACCAGTCATTCTGTGTCTCTCCCTCTCTTCTAGACTCCGTATTCCCCAAGACAAATCAAATTGAAATTAAGCCAATTATAACCCTATAGTGGCCTCTAAGTGTTCAAATGAAAGGAAGAGTCTTCATAAAGCCATAACTGCCCTAGATCATGATTTCTCTGATGGATCTGGACAAAGTAAACTGAAAACCTTCTGGAATGGATTCAACATTCTGGATGTTGTTAAGGACACTCATGATTCATGGGAAGAAGTCAAAATATCAATGAACAGGAATTTGGAAGAACTTGATTCCAACACTCATGGATAACTTTGAGGGGTTCAAGACTCAGTGGAGAAGGTAACTGCAGATGTGGTGGAAATAGCAAAAGAATGAGAATTAGAAGTGGAGCCTGAAAGATGTGATTGAATTGCTGCAATATCATGATAAAATTTGAATGGATGTGGAGTTGCTTCTAATGGATGAGAAAGTGGTTTCCTGAGATGGAATCTACTCCTGGTGAAGATGCTGTGGACGCCGTTGAAATGACAAAAAAGGATTTAGAATATTACATCAACTTGTTGATAAAGCAGCAGCACTGTCTGAGAGGATTGACTCCAATTTCAAAAGAAGTTCTACTGTGGGAAAAATGCTATCAAACAGCATCATGCACTGCAGAGAAAACTTTCATGAAAGAAAGAGTCAGTCAATGCAGGAAACTTCATTATTGTCTTATTTTAAGAAATTGCCACAGCCACCCAACCTTCAGCAACCACCATTCTGATCAGCCAGCAGCTGTCAACATTGAGGCAAGGCTTTCCACTACCAAAAAGATTACAACTCACTGAAGGCTCAGATGATGGTAAGCTTTTTTCTTATATATTAGCTGATCCCAAGGATATCCTTGGATGTCCAAAGGGTCCAGAAGAGGAATGACCTCCTCCTGCTCCATTACATTTGGCAAGAGACAAAAACATAGGAAGCCACTTTCTCTTATACTGGGATATGCCAGAGATACGCCCAGGTTTAGCTCTATCCTATATGTATCACACTCATTTCAATGAAGAATTCTCTGTAGCTATGCCAAACATGTTGTGTGCTCTTTCCACAACCCAGAACATGATGGGGAAATTGGATGAGGAGAATCACAGCTCAGAGACTGAGTGCTTCCATTTCATGAAGGTTCAAGTATCCAGCCAGCAGTTTCCACTCTGACGGTGTGTAGTGCTGGACAGAAAAGGGCAGTCTTTTGCAGAGACATTCATGTCTTCCCCTGTTGCCAGATGCAAAGGATTAGAGGAGGTCACATTTCTCCTGGATCCATTGGCTCTCTGGGGAGTCCCTTAGGATCAACTGAGTTATCAGAACTCATGAGCAACTTAAGGCCAGCAAGTGTGGTCCAGACAGTCTGGGAGGAAGAGAGGATGTTGCTAAAGACCATAGCAAAGGAGTCTTGGAGGGAGGGAGATTGTAAGGGGGACACTAGTGGGAATTCCTGCTGTTTTGCTATTTTTACAGATTCTAGATCTTTTTGTTGTAGGGAGCCTCATTCAAAGGGAGCTGATTTACAACTGAAAGTTCACCTCTGTTGCTCACTAACTACTTAAATAGGTTTAAGTAAAATTTGTAAATAGGAACATGTTGCTTCAGAACCCAAAAAGGCCTACAAGAAGGTCAATAGTTTTTTCTTGAAAGTGTTAGGGATGAAGCAGCCCTCAACTGACTAATAACTCCCAGGAATTTAAGTGAGGTTGTGGGGCCTTATACTATATGTGGGTCAATGGTTCACTGCCTTTTTGTGAGCTTCTTTTTGTAAATATCTTTATGTCCTGAGTGAGTGTGTCAAATCTTCTCAGAGGAAGATGTCATCAATATGATGCCATACATGAGTGTCTGGGCACAGTTGGATCTGATTAAGGTCTTATCAGCAGAAATTGTGTGCTATGCCTTGGGTGTTATGGTATTCCATGGGTGCATTGTGTCCTTTCAATGGTTCCCTTCTTTGTGGCTGAGAGGTTACTGAAATAGGCACTGAATAGAACTTACAAGCCAAATCCATAAGAATAAAATATTTTCCAGTTGCTTATTGGGTGGAGTGAGTAATTGCAATAATATTGGCTATGGAGTCTTAACTGGGGGTACTATGTTATTAAGATTGTGGAGATCCACTGATAGCTGCTAATAATTTTTATTAGGTTTGAGCATTAGCCAAATTGGGCTACAGGAACAATGATCCTTTCCTTCAGTAGGTCTTGCATGTTGGGTCTTAATAACTGTAGGCCTTGTTTGAATCTATATTAGGTTGTATTAACTATTTTAATCAGGGTGGGTGGGGGAGGTTCATGAGGTTCCATTTTATCAAGCCTATTATAAGCACCAAAGACTTAAATTTATTTTATTACTCAATAGTCAGAACATTCATGCCCACTATGGGATATTTTAGGGCAATGAGCACTGGAACCATGGAGAATTTAAGCAAGGCAATATTTATGATGGTTAAGGTGAGGCATATCTGTTTGTCCTCTACTTTATGTTCAGTAACTCCCCAAAGATAATGGGAGTAGCTTGCTTAAATTTAATGAGATTTACTGGTATAACTATTTGAACCCCAGTATTATTTCAGGCCATGACATTTTGTCAATTGTTGCATCTCAGAAGATATTAACGTTAATTGAGAACCTATTTTATATAGGAGCAATAACCAATCAGTGCCTTTTAATCTTTCATTTGCACAAATAAAAAAATTGAATTTCCAAGTGGAAATCAGAGCCCTCTCTTTCCTTCCTGTTTCCTTCCCTTGTATCAAGGAGTTTTTTTTTTGGCATTTATTTATTTATTTATTTAGTATTATGTTGGTTTTTTTTTGTTTGTTAGTTTACTGGATATAGTACACAATGGGGGCATGAGTGTCTCTCTATCCTGCTTATGAGTATCTTCCTCCAGAGAGAATCAAATCAGTATCATTATGGATAGGGGCCTTCCTTAGAGATTATTGCTTTATTGGGTTTAGGAATCCTGGGATTAAGTTGGGTTTGATTTAACTTCTTGTCACATTGAGAAGCTGCAGTATTTCATCAAACTCTTAGTCTTTGTTGGTCCATTTTGCAGTTATCCAACAGGGTGATGGTGTCCTCCGACCCTTTAAGAGGAGTGGGTATAAATCATTCAGGGTTACTTTCCATAAGAGTCTGTGCCATGGGGTGCCATGGGAGTTGCTCCCCTATAAACTTGAGGATCAGGATCTTTGTTATGATACAGGCATGGACAGGAGCAGCAGCATTTTGAGCCTTATAGGTAAACCTAGTGAGTCCTCTGATTTGAGGAATGCAGACCTTGACCCACAACATACACATGAGTGACCAACCAATGGGCCCACATATTGCACAGCAGGTTAATGCCTGGTTGAGACACACAGCCAATGGTCACAGGGTAAGAGTTGTCCCTCTGAGCCTAGAGTCAATCATGGCTTATCCTGGAATTGAGACACATGGATAGGTCCAGACCAAAACACATGACCCAGGGCCACTTTAAGGAGAGCCTTAAATCCCATTCCCCTGTCTCTAAATGCCTATTTTCAAAACTTCCAACTTGATCAGTTAAATCTAAAACAGAGTCTTGGTAGAACTCAGCAAAAGCATCACAGCACAGCACAACTCAAAGTGCAAGCTTGCCAGCAGGCAGCAACACAGCTCAGAGCACAGGGCAGCCAGCAGGCAGGAGCACAGAGTGCATGCTCACCAGCATGCAGTGGAAACAGTTAGCAGGAGAAAAAATACTCCCAGGCAGTGGTGGTAACCCCTAGACCATTCTGCTCACATCACCAATTGTTTTGTGATTGTCCTGCGTAGGGTGGGTTCAGATATTGGTCACACATGCACCAAGAGGTTATGAAAAGGTTTATTATTCACATAAAGGGACTTTCTTGGGAAAGCAAAACAGACACAAAAGCCAGCCTGTAATGGCTGAGTGATGGGGAACATGAGTGGCTTTGGTTTTTATTGTGGCTACATAGTGGAGTGTGGGAGAGGGTTCATGCACATAGGCTGGGATTTGCATGATTTGAATTTCTCTATCTACACCAAGGAAGGAACATGAAGGCATTCTCATCAGCTTGCCCAGATAAGGGCCAAAATGGAGCAGAAAGTGATAAGCCTGAAAACTCAGCAGTCAGATATCAAATTTGGGTTTCTATTTACATTGATTATAAAGCTTTGCTAATGGCTGGTGGTAATGTGAACATAAATATCAGTACTGAATTATATATTTGAATGTGATTAAAAGGGAAATTTTAGGTTGTATATAAACAGTGAACCCTATTGTAAACAATGGACAATAGTTAATAGTACAATTAGAAAAATATTCTTTCATCAGTTGTAACAAATGTACCACACTAATGTAAGGTGTTAATAGGGTGGTATGGGGAACTCTGTATTTTATGTATTATTTTCCTGTAAACCTATAACCTCACTTCTCTAATTAAAAAAAAAAATTGGAGCCAGAATATTACAGTGTGTATCTTTTCTTTTGTTCCATCATTGTTAGATTTTAGTATCAGCATATCAAGGGAGTAAAATTGATTTTGGAAGCTTTCAACATTTTTCTGTATACCTATTGAATAATTTAATTAGTATGTGAATTAACTGTTCCCTAAAGAGTTGCTAGAATGTACACATAAAACCTTATGTACCTGTATCATTTTTATAGTTAGCTCTATGACAATGTAATATTTTTTCCATGATTATTGGTATCCTGGAGATCTACTTCTTATTATGTCAACCATTATACTATATATTCCAGATTTTTCTATTTAGAGCATATACATTTTCAAAAAAAAAAAACAGTATAAATTTCCCTTTATATTACTTTCCTATTTCTTAAGTTTCTTTTTTAAATTCAGTTTTATTGAGATTAATTCACATAGTATACAATCATCCAAAGTGTACAATCAATTGTTCACAGTACAATATATAGTTGTGCATTCATCACAATTCTTTTTTTCAATTTTAGAACATTTTCATCACTCCAGAAAAGAAATAAAAACAAAAAAACTCAAATCTTCCCAAACCCCTAAGCCCCCCATTATTGACTCATAGTATTCATATATTACATTTGTTACTGTTGATGAAAGAATGTTAAAATACTACTAACTGTAGTACATACACAGTTTGCAATAGATACATTTTCCCCCATATACCCCTCTATTACTAACTTCTAGTAATAGTGTTATACATTTGTTCTAGTTCATGAAAGAAATTTCTAATATTTGTACAATTAACCATGGACATTGTCCAAAACAAGATTCATTGTGCTATACATTCCCATGTTTTAAACTCCAACTTTCCTTCTGGTGACATACATGACTCTAAGCTTCCCCTTTCCACTGCAATCACACACCATTCAGCACTGTTAGTTATTCTCACAATAACATGCTACTGTCACCACTGTCCATTTCCAAATGCCTTAGTTCAACCTAGCTAAAGATTCTGCACATATTAAGCAACTGTTCCCCATTCTTTAGCCTCATTCTACATCCTGGTAACCTACATTTCACGTCTATGGCTTACATATTATAATTAGTTCATATCAGTGAGATCATACAATACTTGTCCTTTTGTGTCTAACATAATTCACTCAACATAATGTCCTCAAAGTTTATCCATCAACCTGTTTTTTTAAGATGGTTTTATTCAGGCACCATACATTCCATCCTAAGTAAACAAGCAATGGTTCCCTGTATAATCACATAGTTATGCATTCATCACCACCACCACTATCTATATAGGGACATTTCCATTTCTTCCACAAAGAAAAAGGAAGAGTCAAAAAAAAAAAAGTAGAAATACAAAAGAAAAAGAAAGAAAAAAATGACAGCTAAAAAGCAACAGGAGATAAAATTAAAATAAAGTATAATAAAAAGGTCAGACATCACCAATGCCAAGAATCCCATACCCCTCCTTTATATCCCACTCTTTTAGCCACGTAGTTATGGTATATTGCCTTTGTTACATTATAGGAAGCATAATGTTGCTGTTAACTATAGACTCTAATTTGCATTGATTGTATTTTTCCCCAATATCACCCCATTTTTAACAACTTGCAAGACTGACATTCATTTGTTCTCCCTCACGTAAAAACATAATTGTACATTTATCACAATCATTGGCTGCTCTAGGTTTCACTAAGTTATACAGTCCCAGTCTTTATCTTCATTCTTTCATTCTGGTGTCTCACATGCCCCTAAACTTCCTCTTTCAACCATACTCACAGTCGTCTTTGTTCAGTGTACTTACATTGTTGTGCTACCATCACCCAAAATTGTGTTCCAAACCTCACTCCTGTTTTTTCCTATCTGTCTGTAGTGCTCCCTTTAGTATTTCCTGTAGAGCAGTTATCTTGTTCACAAACTCTCTCATTGTCTATTAGTCAGAGAATATTTTAAGCTCTTCCTCATATTTGAAGGACAGTTTTGCTAGATATAAAATTCTGGGTTGGTGGTTTTGTCTTTCAATATCTTTACTATATCACTGCACTGCCTTCTTGCCTCCACGGTTTCTACCAGGAAATCCACACATAGTCTTATTGAGCTTCCTTTGTATGTGATGAATTGCTTTTCTCTTGATGCTTTCAGGATTCTTTCTTTGTCTTTGACATTTGATAGTCTTATTATTAAGTGTCTTGGCATAGGTCTATTCAGATCTATTCTGTTTGGGGTATGCTGTGCTTATTAGGATCTATAATCTTATGTCTTTCAGAAGAGATGGAAAATTTTCAGTGATTATTTCATCCATTATTTCTTCTGCCCCTTTTCCTTTTTCTTCTCCTTCTGGGACACCCATGGCATGTATATTCATGCACATCATGTTGTCATTCAATTCCCTGAGACATTGCTCATATTTTTCCATTCTTTACCCTATCTGTTCTTTTGTGTGCAGGAATTCAGGCACCCTGTTCTCCAGTTCATGAATGTTTTCTTCTGCCTCTTGAAACCATCTGTTGTATGTATCCATTGTGTTTTTCATCTCTTTTGTTGTGCCTTTAATTTCCATAGGTTCTGCCAATTGTTTTTTCAATCTTTAGAGTTTTTCCTTGTGTTCACCCAATGTTTTCTTTATATCCTTCATCTCTTTTGCCATATCTTCCCTCAACTTTTTGAACTTGTTTTTTAATTGATTTAGCATATCTATTTGAAGATCTTTAATTAGTTGCTTCAATTCCTGTATCTCAGTTGAAGTGTAAGTTTGTTCCTTTGACTGGGCCATATCTTCATTTTTCTTAGTGTGATTTGTAGTTTTCTGTTGTCTAGGCATCTGGTTTCCTTGATTGCACCAACCAGATTTTCCCAGACCAGAATGGGTTCAGGTCTCAGGAGGAGGCTGTATTCAGTATCAGGTTTCCCTGAGGGTAAATCCTAAAAGATTTACAGACTTTCCTGTGAGGCATCTATACACTGTGCTTTTCCTAACCTGCCCAGCAGTTGGAAACCTGTCAGCCCATCACTCCCCACTGGTGTAAAGAGATGTGATCCCTTTAATTCTTAGCTTAAGTTGTTTCTGGCTTGTTTGTTTTCCCCTAGGCCCTGGAGTCTCAGTTCTGAAGGGATGGCAGCCACTTGAGCTGGGCCCTGCCCCTCCTCTCTTAGGGAAGATACACCCCCTAGGGAGTTATTTTCTACACCTGAATTACTCCTTTGTCTCCCTGACTCTGTCAACCCCACCCCTGCCTGGGTCAGTACATAACTGAAAATGTCTGAGGCTTTCTCCACTGAACCACACAGATTGAGAGAGAATAAAAGGAGAAAGAGAGAAAGCCCCTTTTCAGAGCCAGTCCCTGGCTCCCCAGTTTTGTGTGTTGGCCAGAGATAGTACCTGGCCCCCATACTTCTTTTCTTGGGATGCAGCTGTCTTCTAGTACTCTAAGCTCAGCCATCTCCAAAACCCTCTGTATTTTTTTTCCATCAGCCCCACCTCCTCCCCACTCAGAGCAACCTCAGGATACTTTACTGTTTATTAGGGGTTTATGTGTGCTTGTAGCTTGTATTTAGCAGTCCATATTTGTTAATTAAAAACTCAGCTGGAGCTTGGCCAAGTACACTCCCTCCCTCCCAGCAGGGAGTATTTCTTTCTCCCATAGCAAAGTTTTGCAGCTTAGCCTGCCATGCTGGTGGGGGAGGGGCACCAGTTCTGCAGTTTTTACTTACAGGTTTTATGCTGTGATCTTAGATGTTCCACTCATTCCAGGTTGGTGTACAGTATGTGAACAGTCACAGTTATCCCCCAACAGTTGCTCCAGACTATTTACTAGTTGTTCCTGGCTATTTACTACTTGCTGTAGAGGACTACCTAAATTCCACATCTCTCTATGCTGCCATCTTCCCCTGCCCCTCTTAAGTTCCTTTTTGTGTGTGACAGGTGGAGGTTTCTAAGTTTCAGAATATTTCCTTAATCATAATCTTTATTTCATAGTGACTACAATCACTGGGGCAATCCTCTAATACTATTTATGTATTTATTTAATTCTTTTTATTTACTCACTGTTCTGGTTTGCTAATGCTTCCAGAATGTAAAATACCAGAAATATATTGGCTTTTACAAAAGTGGTATATTTGGTTACACAGTTACAGTCTTAAGGCCATAAAGGGTCCAAGTTAAGTCATCAACAATTGGGTACCTTTGCTGGAGGATGGCCAGTGGCATCCAGAAAACCTCTGTTAGCTGGGAAGGCACATGGCTGGCATCTGTTCTAGAGTTCTGGTTTCAAAATGGCTTTTTCCCAGGATGTTCCTCTCTCAGCTCCTGTGCATTCTTCAGAGTGTCCCTCTTGGCTGTAGCAAGCTCCCTCCTTCTGTCTGAGCTTATATAGTGCCCTAGTAAACTAAGAAAGGCCCATGCTGAATGGGTGGGGCCATGACTCCATGGAAATTATCCAATCAGGATTATCACCTACAGTTGGGTGGGTCACATCTCCATGGAAACAATCAAAGAATTACAATCTAATCAACACCAATATGTCTGCCCACACAAGACTGCATTAGAGAATATGGCTTTTTCTGGGGGACATAATATATATACAAACTGGTATATTCCACCCCCTGGACCCCAGAAAAACACATTCTTTCCAAATACAAAATACATTCATCCCATCACAATACCACAAAACTTAAATCATTTCAGTAACAATGGGTAAGTACAAGATCCCATCAAAATCAGTTACAGGTGTGGTCTGTCCTAAGGTATATTTCCCGTCTAGCTGTGGACCTGTGAAACTTTGAACAATTGTACTGCCAATATACAGGGGAGGGACAATCATAGGATAAACATTCCCACTGACATAAGGAGAAACTGAAAGGAAAAGAGGGTTAACAGGACCAAAACAGTTCCTAAAACCTGCAAGGCAAATTCCATTATATTTCCAAGTCTAGAGTCATTTAGAGAATGATGGTTTATCCCTGGGGTTGAGAGAACAGGAGTCTAACCCTTCCTAAGGGCCTTTGCGGCAGCCCTTTTCTCTCCAAATACTGGGGTGAGTGCTCCAACATATCCACACATTGGGGAGACCACCTTCTTGGCCCCACCCTCCTCAAACATTGGGGCAGCACCCAGATTCTCTTCATCTCCAGGGCACATGCTCAACCCCTTCAGAACAGTGGGGTGGTGGCCAGGCTCTCCCCAATCCCCTGGGAATCTGCTCCACCTTCCCTGAGGCCTGGGGTGGCAGCACTCTTCCCGAACATCGAAGTAGAAGGCCTACCCTCAACCTCTGAGGCAAACTCATCCTTTCCATTCATGTGGGCCACTCTGCTCTCCCAGCCTGAGACCTCTTGACTCCAGACCCCAAACTCCATGGCTCTGTCTTTGAAGAAATTTTTCCTTCAATTTGTTCCTTGTCTGTCTTCTTCAGTCCAGACTGGCAGCAGCTCCATCTATAAAGATCTCACAAAAATTCTGTTGGCTTCACATGAATCACACAGGGGTCAAAGCCATTAGACAACAGGACTTTCCACAAATCCTTTCTGGATAGCTCCATCTCCAATCTTGGCTTGTACTGAAATGGCAGTCAGGTTCCATGTTTGGTTAAATCCTCATGTGGGGCTATAGGTTCTGGGGTTTCATCCTCCGGAAGCCTGGAATTTTCCAAACCATTAGTTTCTAGTTTCTTTGAACCCAAGAGTTCAGTTCTAAGTTTATCTCTCTGCTCACATTTTACTGTAAGCTGCAAAGAGAAGCCATGCTATATCCACAACTTTTAGTTTCAAAATCTTATCAGCCAAGTATCCCAGTTTGTCACTCTCAAATTCTTCCCTCCATCTGACACCAGGACTCAATTTTGCCAAATTCTCTGCCACTTTAAAACAAGGATCGCCTTTCTTCCAGTTCGCAAGGACACATTCATCATTTCTGCTCAAGGACTCATGAAAAGTATCCTTAGAGTCCATGTTTCTACCAACAGTCTCTTCAAAGCAATTTAGGCCTTTTCTATCAAGCCCCTAACAACTCTTCCAGAATCTTCCACTTATCCTTTTAAAAAGCTGTTCCAACATGTTCAGTACTTGCAAACTCAGCAGCACCCCACTTCTCTGGTACCAAATCTGTTCTTGTTTGCTAATGCTGCCTTCTCACAAAACACCAGAAATGGATCAGCTTTTATAAAAGGGATTTATTTGGCTACATGGTTAGTCTTAAGGCCATAAAGTGTCCAAGGTAAGTCATCAACAATTGGGCACCTACAACAGAGGAAAACCTCTGTTAGATGGGAAGACGTATGGCAGGCATCTGTTCCAGAGTTCTGGTTTCAGAATGGCTTTCTCCCAGGACTTTCCTCTCTCAGCTTCTGTTCATCCTTCAAAGTGTCCCTCTTGGCTGTAGCAAGCTCCCTCCTTCTGTCTGAGTTTACATAGTGCTCTAGTAAACTAATCAAGACCCATGCTGAAGGGTGGAGCCACACCTCTATGGAAATTATCCAATCAGGGTTATCTCCTACAGTTGGGTGGGTTACAACTCCATGGAAACACTCAATCTAAGAATTACAATCTAGTCTACACCAATACATCTGTGCATACAATTTTGCATTAAAGAATATATGGCTTTTTCTGGGGGACATAATATATATACAAACCAGTACAGCTGGTGTCTGCTTGCTCCCTTTACAGGTCTCCAGTGATCCAATTAACACCCATCCTGAATGCACAGAGTAACACCTCCATGGAAATTATCCAATCAAAAGTTTCACTCACAGTTGATTGAGTCACATCTCCATGGAAATACCCAATCAAAAAGTGACACCCTGTGCTGTTTTGGATGTATTATTTCCCCCAAAATGCCATTATCTTTGATGCAATCTTGTGTTGGCAGATTCTTTGAGTGTTTCCATAGAGATGTGACCCACCCAACTGTAGGTGATAACTCTGATTAGATAATTTCCATGGAGGTGTGGCCCCACCCATTCAGCATGGGCCTTGATTAGTTTATTAGAGCACTGTGTAACCTCAGACAGAAGGAGGGAGCTTGCTACAGTCAAGAGGGACACTTTGAAGAATGCACAGAAGCTGAGAGAGGAGCTGCAACTTACAGAAACATTTTGAAGATGGCTGTTGAAAGCAGAGTTTTGCTGATGCTTTGCAGGTACTAGTCCAGAGTTTTCCCTGAGAAGCTGCAGACTAGAGAGAAATGTCCTGGGAGAAAGCCATTTTGAAACCAGAACTCCAGAGCAGGCACCAGCCATGTGCCTTCCTTGCTAACAGAGTTTTTCTGGACGCCATTGGCCATCCTCCAGTGAAGGTATCTGATTATTAATGCCTTACCTTGGACACTTTATGATCTTAAGACTGTAATTGTGTAACCAAATAAACCCCTTTATAAAAGCCAATCCATTTCTGGTATTTTGCTTAGCGGCAGCATTGGCAAACCAGAACACACTCTAATGAAAAAGATTGATCAATCTGCCCCCACAAGATTGCATCAAAGATAATGGCATTTTGGGGGACATAATACATCCAAACCAGCAGAGCACACTTCTTTAATTTATCATTAGTTTATCACATATTTATTGGGCATTTATCATGTGTAAGATGATATATGTTAAGGGTACAGAGATGTCCAGACACAGTTTCTGATTTAAAGGGATTTAGAATCAAGTGGAGAATACACACATGAAACCTATGGCTACCTCTATTAGCATATAACTTTGTGTAAGATTTGGGAATTGGGACATCAAAAAGGATGTTATTTCTACAAGTCATCACGGAGGAAGCCATGCATGAGCTAGGCACTGAAATATGCAGAGGTAATTTCCATGCACAAGGATTGGCACAAGACAGAGGATGAAATTACCTAGTATGTTTGGAATTATATGCAGCTATAAAATGAATATAAAATTCAGAATATAAAATGAGAGGTGAGGGTAGAAGATTAGGAAACAAAAAGTGGATAGCTTTGTATGCACTAAAGATTTTGAACATAAGTGGATTTATGCTAAAGAAATATCTTCCTGATATTATCAGGGAGTATAGATTAAGATGCTCAAGGATATGAGCCATGTAAAGAGCTATATCTGTAAGAGTGGAGCTCAGGAAAGAGATCTGGGATAGGAAAAGAAATTTGGGCGTCATCTCCATAAACATGGTAGCTGTAGCCATGGGTTTGAATGAAATTATACATCACATAAAATTAAAGCAAATTAGAAACAGTCATATACAAAAGATAAAATGTTGTGACAATAATTCTGCTGAATCAGAGGGCTCAGGAAAAAGGTAAAATTATCCTTTAGCTTTTATTTTTACCTTAAACTCTGTACAATCAACTCACATCAACTCAATATGCACTATAGTTTTTGTGTTTTATGTGTAGCTTTGAAAGTGTCAAGTCTTGTTCAATTGTTTTACTACACTAATTAGACTGTCAGTTCCTGAAGAAGTTTATAATACTTGTAAATTAAATCCTGAAAATAAAAGTTCAAATATGTGTATAAAGAAACCCCCAAAATCTTATTTCTTTGTTTCATGTCCATAAATACCTGGATGGGGATAAAGGAATAGGGTGCTCTGATGGTTTGAAACTGTTATGTACTCCAGAAAACCCTATGTTTTTAAATCCAGCCTTGTAGGAGCAGACTATTGTTGGGTGGGACCCTTCAATTAGGTTGTTTCCATGGAGATGTGACCTCACCCATTCGAGGTGGGTCTTAATCCCCTTGCTGGAGTCCTCTATGAGAGGATTAAAGGCAGAGACATTTTAGAGGGACCTCAGGGAAACCAAGAAATACAGAAGCCCAAGGTCATTTTGAAGAAAACCACTAAAACAGAAGCTAACCCTGGGAGAGGCCCAACAGACTCCAGCCATGTGACTTCCCAGGTGATAGAGGAACCACGGATGCCAGTGGCATTTCCCCTGAGACAGTATCCTCTCGTTGAAGCTTTAATTTGGATATTTTCATGATCTTAGAACTGTAACTTGTAACTTAATAAATCCCCATTGTTAAGAACGAACATATTTTTGGTATATTGCATTCTGAGAGTCTTAGCAAACTGGAACAGGTGGTATTAAATAGCTAACATTAATATGGCATTGAGATTTTGGCCAAAAGACCCAAGGGACCTGCAATACTCGAATCGCACTGCACTGGTTTTCTATTATGGCATAACAAATTACCACAAACTTAGAGGTTTAAAACTGCACACATTGATTATCTCACAGCTTCTTTCTTTCAGAAATTTGGACATGGATTAGCTGGGTCCTTTGCTCAGGGTCTCACAAGGCTGAACACAAAATGTTGGTCAGGGCTGCATTTTCATCTGAGGCTAGGGGTCCTGTTCCAAGCTCATGTGGTTGTTGGCAGATTTCATTTCATTACAGCGGAAGATCTCCTGAAGGCTTTCTGTCATACTTCATTGGGTACAAACAAATCCTAAGTTCTTTCTGAGCTCAAGGGGAGGAGATACACAAGGGTAAAAAACATTGGGGACCACTTTAGGGTATGCCTACCATACATGCTCTTCTTCAATGAACATTTTTTTTTTTTACTCTGTTCTAGGTATCAAGACAAAACAAAGTTCTTGAACTTACAGAGAATATGTTCAATTATGGGAAAGGGGTAATAAAAAAAGAAATATGTTATCTTTATTGTTATGTATATTATATATATAATTTCAAGATTTTTATATATTATGATAGATTACATATATAATGTCAAGGAGTAATAAGAATTATGAAAGAAGTACAGCAAGGTCAGGAGATAGAGAGAAGGGTGGCTGGCTCTTTTAAATAGGGTAGTCAAGAAAAGTTCATCCTGCCCTAGAGAGAATACGTGCATTAAACATTATCCAATGGGAGCAAGGCAAATAAACATTAGATGATCATTTGGAGATGGGCCTCAAATGCCAAAGAAAAATGCTATGATTGAGTTCAGACTTGGAGGAAGACTTACTTTTTCCTATCATAATTACACTTGAAAGCATGATCAAGTTGTATGTCTCCTCCATTTATTACCACATTTAGTCTGTAGCTTACGACTCCAAACCAAGAAAAGGCTGGTAGGAAACATTCAAAGAGAAAGAACTGAGAAATAATAATTTGTTCCAGTTTCTAAAACTCTGCTGCACTAGTCTGACTGCTCTTTATTTCTGGGTAGGGGTTAAGGGCACAGGGAACACACTCCTTGGCAGTAAAGGAAGAAAAGGGACATAATCACAAATATACTGACCCTTAATCAGAGGTAGTAATTTCATCCTTAGAAAATAAGGGCCAATCAGAATAACTTTCACATTCTTCCTCCTTTAAGGAGAAGTGTGATGATTTGGAGGTTTTATGGACATCAGAAAATTATGTTCTTAAAATTAATCCATTCCTGTGGGTGAGGACCCCTTATAAGTAGGATCTTTTGATGAGTAGTATCATAGGTTGAGATGGCCCACCTCATTCAGGGTGGGTCTTAATCCTCTTACTGGAGTCCTTTATACAAGGATGAAATACAGAGAAAAAGATACAAGCTGAAAGCCACAGAACAGAGAGAAAGTAACAGAAGCAGAGTGGATGTCACTGAATCCAGAAGCTGGAAGCAATGAGACCAGAAAGAGAAGGGAGAGACCAGCAGATGCCACCATGTTCCTTGACATCTAACAGAAGAGTCCAGGATCGCCTGCAGCATGTCTTCAGGTGATTTGGACATTTGCATGGCTTCAGAACTGTAAGCTTGCAAACTAATAAATTTGCATTGTTAAAAGCCAGCCCATTTCTGGTATATTAGATTCTGACAGCTTTAGCAAGCTAAAACAGAGACCATAGGGAAAAAGAGAAGGCTTGAGCTCACCTAGAGGGCAGCACACAAAAGTAAGAACAGAAAAACATCACCAAAAACAAACATATATAGCTCAGATTTTATCAATTTTATATTATTAAAATTCTATAATTCATATTAAAATTACTATAAAACAATCATTGCCAATCTTTTAATATTCAACAGTACTGGCATGGAACTGATAAATCCAAGTTGTAAATAATATCTGTCCTTATGATAAGAGTTAATACTAATCAAAATAAGTAAGGTCCACTACCCTAAGAAGTTACTTAAATATGTACATGTTTTAAATGCTCCCTTCATCAAACTGACTGGTACACATTTCATGTGCCCTTAGAGTGTAATTGCAAAAGTTATGGAACTTTAAATTTTTAATCTTACCCTGGCTCAATCCACTTTATTGAAATGAAAGAAAATTAGTATATAGTGCTGGACATTCCTAAGGAATAAAAGACTTCAGGACAGGTTTTTAAACTAATTTTTTCCTCTTTCATCTGCAATGAATTGAGCATTAAAATTATTTCATAAAGTTTATGAGTAGAATTATACAACCTAGTAATGAAATGCAAATATCTCTGTTCATTAAGGCTCAACTGTTTCATCAAGCTTGCATACATAGCTCAGTGGGGACTGATAATTATATTGCAATGTGAAAAAATGTTTATTAAGTTTCAATAGAGGCATCTAGGTGTATCCAATTACACACATATAATCTGATTTCATGGAATGATTTGATTTTTATTTATTACTTCACAGTCTCCATATTACTGGATTTGATGGAGTTTGGCATATTTTCAAAGTGAATTACAAGTGATTAAAACACTTTCAACATTCAGAGAATTCTTAAAATTGAGTCTGATTTTGATGACTTTGAGTGTAAAGTAATCCTTTTATAGATTATGTAAAAAAGAATCACTGAATTTTTAAGGATGTTTTATATACATATATACCAAATAATTATATAATTTTCATTTGATTACATTTATAAGTTTAAATGAGCTTAGAGTTTTTTTTAAAAGTAGAGTAGTTGTGGATTTTACAGAGTTCCCACATACCACCCTATTGTTAACTCCTTGCATTAGTGTGGTACATTTGTTACAAATGATAAAAGAACATTTTTATACTTGTACTGTTAATATAGGCTATAGTTTACATTAGGGTTCACTTTGTTGGACAGTCCTACAGTTTCATGGGTTTTTTTTTTCTTTTTAAATTATATTCTATTAATATATATACAACCTAAAATTTCTCCTTTTAACCGCATTCAAATATACAATTCTGCACTGTTAATTACATTCACAATGTTGTGCTACCATCACCAACATCCATTAACAAAACTTTTCCATCAATCCAAATAGAAACTGTACAATTTAAGCATTAAGTCCCCATTACCTACTCCCACCCCAAACCCTGGTTAACATATATTCTAGCTTCTGACTCCTTAAGTTTGCTTATTCCAAGTGTTTCAATTCAGTGACATCATACAATATTTGTCCTTTTGCATCTAGGTTATTTCACTCAATATGATATCTTCAAGGTTCATCCATGTTGTTGCATGTATCAGAACTTCATTTGTTTTTACAGTTAAAGAATATTCCATCATATGTACATACCACATTTTATTATTCATTCATCAGTTGATGGATACTTGGGTTGCTTTCATTATTTGGCAATGGTGAATAAAGCTGCTAGGAACATTGAGTGAAAAGAGCCATTTGAATCCCTACTTTCAATCCATTGGGAATATAACTAGAAGTGGGATTGCCACATTATATGGTAATTGGATACTTAACTTTCTGAGGAACTGCCAAATTTTCTTCCATAGCAACTGCACTATTTACTATCCCTCCAACAATGAATGAGTATTCTTATTTTCCCACATCCTCTCTAATATTTGTTATTTTCTATTTTTAAAAATATTTGTTCTAGTGAGGTATCTCACTTTGGTTTTGATTTGCATTTCTCTAATGGCCAATGATGTTGGGCATCTTTTCATGTGCTTTTTGGCCATTTGTATACTTGCTTTGGAGAAATGTCTATTCAAGTCTTTGGTCCATTTTTTTAATTGGGTTGTTTGCCTTTTTGTTATTGAATTGTAGGATGTATTTTTATATTCTGGATATTAAACCTTTATCAGACATGCAGTTTCCAAATATTTTTTCCATTGTTAGGTTGTCTTTTTTCTTTCATGATAAAGTCCTTTGATGCTCAAATGTTCCTAATTTTCATGAGGTCACATTTATCTGTTTTGTCCTTTGGATGTAAAGTATAAGAAACCATTGCCTTACACAAGGTCATGAAGATGCTTTCCTATGTTTTACTCTAGAAGTTTTATAGATCTTGTTCTTATATTTAGGTATTTGAGCCATTTTCAGTTGATTTTTGTATACAATGTGAGGTAGGGGGTCCATGTTCTTTCTTTTGTATATGGGCCTCCAGTTTTCTTAGCAGCATTTGTTGAAGAGACTATTCTTTCCCAATTGAGTGGACATGCAACCCTTGTCAAAAATCAGTTGGTGATAAATGTGAGGTTTGATTTCTGAACTCTCAATTCCACTGGACTCGGTTCTTGTGCAAGTACCATGCTGTTTTGATTACTTTGGCTTTATAATAAGTTTTAATATTGGGAAGTGTGAGTCCCTGTTCCTGTTTGCTAAAGCTGTTGAAATGCCATATACCAGAAATGGTTTGGCTTTTTCAAAGGAAATGTATTAGGTGAAAAATTTACAGTTCTATGGCCATGAAAATATCCAAATTAAGGCATCCGGGGAAAGATACCTCAACTCTGAAGGAAGACCAATGGCATCTGGGGTTCCTCTGTCACATTGGAAGGTACATAGTGATGTCCGCTGGCCCTTCTCTCCAAAATGACTCTGGGCTCCTGTGTGTCCTTGCTTGTTCCTCATGGGGCATTTCTGTCTCTGCATCTCTAAGCATCTGGGTCTGTATCAGCTCTTGGTCTGTGTTGGCTCTTTTAAGGACTCCAGTATACTAATTAAGATCCACTTTGAATGTGTGGGGACACATCTCCATGGATAAAATGTAATCAAAAGATCCCATCCACAATAGCTCTTCCCCCACAAAAGTGTATTAAAAAGACATAGTCTTTTATGGGGTGTGATGATTAGGTTCATGTGTCAACTTGGCCAGGTGACCCAGCTGTCTGGTCAAGCAAACACTGGCCTAAAAATTGCTGTGACGACAGCCAACGGCTGGTTTATTGGATCATCAGTCAATTGACTGCAGCTGTGACTGATGACTCATCAAAGGGCATGCCTTCCACAATGAGAGAATGCAATTGGCTGGATTTGATCCAATTAGTAAGTTGAAGACTTATAAGCAAGACAGATGGAGGACCTTCACTTCTTCTTCGGCTGCCCAGCGAAGCATTTCCTGAGGAGTTCGTCGAAGTTGCTGGTTCATTTCCTGAGGAGTTCATCAGACATCTTCCTTGGAGTTGACAGTTTGTTGACGGCTCTACGGAATTTGGACTCGTGCATACCCACAGTTGCGTGAGTCACTTTTACAATTTGATAATCAGAGACACCTCTCATTGATTCTGTTTCCCTAGAGAACCCTAACTAATACATGGGGTATATAACAGATCCAATTCAGCACAGTCCTCCAAATTTGTTCTTTTTCAAGATAGCTTTGCCTATTTGGGGCCCTGCACCCTTCCAAATAAATTTGATAATTTGCTTTTCCATTTCTGAAAAGTGGGCTGTTGGAATTTTGATTGAGATTGCATTAGATCTATACTATAAATCAATTTGGGTAGAATTGACATCATAACAATATATAGTCTTCCAATTCATGAACTTGGAATGCCCTTCCATTTATTTAGGTCTTTGATTTCTTTTAGCAATGATTTGTGGTTTTCTATGAAAAAGTCATTTACATCCTTGGTTAGATTTATTCCTGGATTTATTGGATTATTTAGTTGTTACTGTAAATGGATTTTTTTTTATTTCTTCTTCAGAGTGTATGGAAACACTACTGATTTTTGCATATTGGTCCTGCTCCTTGCCATTTTGAGGAATTTGTTTATTAGTTCCATTAACTTTTTTGTGGATATTTCAGGATTTTCTGTATATAGGCTCTCAAGTCATCTGAAATAGAAAAAGTTTCACTTCTTCCCTTCTAATTTGGATGCCTTTTATTTATTTTTCCTTGCCTAATTGCTGCAGCTAGAACTCCAGTACAATACTGAATAACAGTGGTGAGAGTAGGCATCCTGTTCTTGTTCCGATATTAGATGGAAAGCTTTCAGTCTTTCACCATGGAGTATGTTAGCTGTGGGTTTTTCATATGTGTCTTTTATCACAGTGAGGACATTTTCTTCTATTCCTAGTGTTCTGAGTATTTTTATCAAGAAAGGATGCTGCATTTTGTCAAAGGTCTTTTCTGCATAAAGATGATCATGTGGTCTTTTCCCTTTATTCTGTTGATGTAGTGTATTACATTGATGATTTTCTTGTTTTGAACCACTCTTGCATACCTGGGATAAATCCCACTTGATCAAGGTGTATAATTCTTTTAATGTACCATTGGGTTCAGTTGGTGGGGGATGTTGCATCTATGTTCACAAAGGATATTGGTTTGTAATTTTCTTTTTTTGTGGTATCTTTATCTGTCTTAGGTATGAGGGTGAGGTTGGCCTCATATAATGAGTTAGGGAATGTCCTCTCCTCTTTAATTTTTTTGGCAGAGTTTGAGCAGGATTGGTGTTAATTCTTCCTGGAATGTTTGGTAGAATTCACCAGTGAAGCCATCTGGTCCTAGACTTTTCTTTGTTGAGAGGTTTTTGATTACTGATTCAAGCTCTTTAGTAGTTATTGGTTTATTGAGATCTGCTACTTCTTCTTGAGTCAGTGAAGGTAGTGTTTGTGTTTCTAGGAATTTGTTGATTTCATCCAGGTTATCTAATTTGTTGGTACACTGTCCTCCAAAGTATCCTCTTATATTGCTTTTTATTTCTATGGAGTCAATAGTAAGGTCCCCCTTTTCATTTCTGATTTCAGTTATTTGTATACTCTCTCTTTTTGTTCTTTGTCAGTCTAGCTCAAGATTTGTTGATTCTTTCAAAGAACCAACTTTTGGTTTTGTTGTTCACTCTTCTTTTTTTTAATTTTCTCTGTATTTATGTCCACTCAAATCTTTATTTCCTTCCTTTTGCTTGGCTTGGCTTTAGCTTACTATTTTTGTAGATTCTCTAGTTTGAGGATATGTCTCTGAATTTAGATCTGTCTTCTTTTTCTTTGAAAAAGCTACAAAATTCCCTGTCAGCATTGCCTTTACTGCATCCCCTAAGTTTTGTCATACTGTATTTTCATTTATCTTCACCTCAAGACATTTCTTATTTTCCCTATTGATTTCTACTTTGACCCATCGGTTGCTTAAGAGTGTGTCATTTAATTTCCACATTTTGTGAATTTTCCATTTCTCCCTCTGTTCTGGTTTGCTAATGCCGCCATTAAGCAAAATATCAGAAATGGATTGGCTTTCATAAAGGGTGTTTATTTGGTTACAAAGTTATAGTCTGAAGGCCATGAAAATGTCCAAATGAAGGCATCAACCCAAGTATACCTTTACCAAAGGAAGGCCAATGGCATCTGGAAAACTTCTGTTAGCTGGGAAGGCACATGGCTGGTGTCTGCTGATAGCAGGTTGTGTTCCAGCTCCACTCTCAGCTCCTGTGCATTCTTCAAAGTATCTCCCTTGGCTGAAGCACCTCCTTCTGTTGGTGAACATTTTTATAGGACTCCAGTGAGTCAATTAAGACCCATCCTGAATAGGTGGGGTAACACCTCTATGGAAATTATCCAATCAAAGGCCTCACACACAGTTGATTGAATCACATCTCTATGGAAGCACTCAAAGGATTCCAACCTAATCAACACTAAATACATCTGACCCCACAAGATTGCATCAAAGTTCATGGCATTTTGGGGGGACACAATACATCCAAAATGGCACACCTTCTGTTATTGATTTCTAGCTTCATTCTATTGTCAGAGAAGATACATTGTATGAGATCAATATTTTTTAATTTATTGAGACTTCTTTTTTGACCAAAATATGGTCTGTCCTGGAGAATGATCCATGTACACTCAAGAAAAATGTGTATTTTGCTGCTGTTGGGTGAAGTGTTCTAGTTGTTTAGAATAGGTCTAGTTGGTTTAGATTATCATTTAAGTCTTCTATTTCCTTATTGACCCTCTGTCTAGGTGTTCTGTGCATTATTGAAAGTAGTGTATCAAAGTCTCCTACTTTTAATGTAGAATCACCTATTTCTCCCTTCAAATCTGTCAATATTTGCATCATGTACTTTGGAGCTCTGCTGTTAGGTGCATATATATTTATAATTTTTATGTCTTCTTATTGCACTGTCTACTTTATCAATATATAGTTCTTTGTCCCTTGTAACAATTTTTGACTTAAAGTCTATTTAATCTGTAATTAGTACAACTACCCTAGCTCTCTCAGTACCTACTTGCATGGTATATATTTTTCCATCCTTGCGTTTTCAATCTTCTTATGGTTTTGAATTTAAGGTGAGTCTCTTGCAAATAGCACATAGTTTGGTTATATTCTTTTTCTTTTTTCCATTCTGCCAATCTCTGGCTTTTTATTAGAGAGTTCAATCCATATACATTTAAGTAGCTACTGATAATGCAGGACATTCTTCTGTGAAATTTGGTATTTTGTCTTTCTATGTAATATCTTTTTTTGACCCTCAATTCTTTTGTTAAAACCTATCTTTATATTTATTTGATTTCTTATATTGTAACATTTTGAGACCCTTCTCATTTATTTCCGTATATGACTAGAGTCTTTACAAGCAAAGGAAATTTGAATGTAGTTGGTCAGTGGAAGCCAGAAGTCAGTGGAAATCAGAGGAGCTCACACAAGGAGAGAGAGATGGTCACATAATGGAGGCAGAGGTACAAGCCAAGGAACCCCAGACTGTGGTAAGCCAGCACCAGAACACTGTAGACCATGTGAGAAAGCATGGTCTTTTTATACCTTGATTTTGAACTTCTAGACTCCAAAACCATGAGACAATACATTCCTGTTGTTTAAGTCAACCAAGTGTGTTGTATTTTTTCATAGAATCCCTTGAAAACCAAGAGAGGCTCAAACTCCTTTTCCAGGCAATCAAGTGCTCTATTACAACAAAAAAGTAAGAAATGCAAGTATTAATGGAGTAGTGGGGTGCAACTTTCCAGCCAAACACCACTAATCCCTTCTTGGGTGCCTACACTTCTTTTTCCCCATACTTTAATTCCCTCCACACATACCTTACTCTATTCCACTGTTACTAAGGTTCACCCCTCTATTCTCTGTATGGATTTCCCTGCTACATTCCATCCATCCCTTCAAAGCTTACCCATTCTTCACAGTAGGTTCAAGTTCTACCTCCTTTTCAAACAATTCATCCTCCTGTGATTTCCCCATTTTCTGCATCTCATAACAATTGTATGTTGTAATGCAGAAACTACTTCTTGATTATTTATTGATTTAAATTTTTTCCTCATTGACTTGAAGCCCCTCAAAGGCAGAGCCCATTAATTCTGTTTTCTACAACCCACTGGGCATCTAGTGAAAACTTAATAAATACTGGTAGCTTTGAGTTCTAGGATGCATGAGTAAATTATTAGTAGTAGTCAGAATCCCTGTTGAAGAAATGATGCCGTAATTTCTGTTACCATATAGCAGGCTCTGGAAACTAACCCCCAAACCTTAGCTTGGATTAGAATTTAGAAATTCAGGTGATTGAATACAACTAGTGAAAAGGAATATTCAACAAAATGTTGTAGCTCAAAAAGCCTTCACTTTCATATCTTAAATGACCTCCAGTTTGTCATTTTAGGTACAGAAACTTAGAAATGGCATGTCCCACGTTTAGTAAATTTACACTATTCATTTTCTTAATACCTATTCAGTATGTCTTTAAAATCACAGCCAGAGTTTTTAAATAATACTATTTTTTGGTCTCCAAATATAAAAAATAGCAATCATAGAAGTAATTTAGAATTCAAATGACAGAAAATCCCAAAGCAATATTCACACAGAGAGAGAGAGAGAGAGAGAGAGAGAGACAGACAGACAGACAGACAGACAGATTTTTCCAAGAAAACAGGTAAGTGTTAAGAGTCTGGAAACTGCTTTAAATACCAGAGGATGAAAATTATCATATACACTGTCCTCTGTGAAAAGACCATTGTGAACAACCTTACAAGTTCCTTCATCTCATTAACAAAAAGACTTCTCATTTGCAGTGAGTTTAGATGCTTGGTTTGAAGTTCTCAAGACTGAATTGCATGGTCACTCAACATAAAGAAAGCAAACCCACCATGTCAGCTCAAGAATAGTGTAGCCAAAGCAGAAGGGGAGTCTACAGAATGTATCAGACTTGGCAGTTAGCCTATAATTGTTCTGCTCAAGAAAATACTTAAAAGTTTCATTGTGACCTAAAGATATCAGGCTGTAGTCCAGTAACACTACCATCTGTACATTCAAAATAATGATAATAACAACAACAACTGAGGATCCAGGAGAGTGGGCAGAACTTCCAGCATCCATGAGAGAACTTGCTAGTCCACACTTCTTGCAGCCATAGCAAAAACAAAAAATGCCATCAAAACAGTCTTGAATTACAAATAAACATTGTGATGGTTTGAAGTTGTATGTACCCCAGAAGAAATCATGTTCTTAAAGCTAATCCATTTCTGTGGATGTAGACCCATTGTAAGTAAGATCTTTTGGTGAGTAGGATCTTAGGTTGGGAAGTGACCCAGCTCATTCGGGATGGGTCTTAATCCTCTTCCTGGAGTCCTTTATGAGAGGAAAAAAGACAAAGAGAAGACACAGAAAAAGCCTCAGAGAAGCTCAGAGAGAAAAAAGCACAGAAGAAGCCACTGAAGCCAGAAGCTGGAAGCTATGAAACCCGAGAAAAGGGAGAGACCAACAGATGTTGCCTTGTGCCTGGCCATGTGACAGGGAATGAGGATCACTGGCAGTCAGTCTTTGGGGAGAAAGCGTCAACTGCTGATGCCTTACTTTGGACACTTTCATGGCCTAAGAACTGTAAGCTGTAAGTTAATAAATCCCCATTGTAAAAGCCAACCCATTTCTGGTATATTGCATTTCATTAAGACTAACATTTATTTTCCAAGGCCCTGTTTCTTCCTTCCTGCCGTCTTAGGGAGTTTTCTGGAATATGAAACTATAAGCCACACAAAAAACTCAGCCTTTAGGGTACAGTGATTAGGATAAAGCAAAAGTTCATAAATGGCCTCTGGGACAGCCTAGTTCTCTGATTTGTTTTTGTTGATGGCAGAGTATTGCAATTTGTTTCTTGCTCCATGATAACTTCATGATGCTCTGACTAATTCTTTCCTTGCACTCTCTAAATCTCAGGAGTGACCCTTTTACAAGGGCTTTGCTAGGCATCAGTTCACTGACTGGGAGAAGGCGCATACCACCAAGGTGAAGGCCCCAGAGCAAATATAAATTTTACATGGGTCTTGCTCTGACAGAATTCTTGTCATTTAGCAGTGCTGTGAATTTTAATATGATTCTTATTGCAACTCAGTGGTTTGCTTCTAATCTTTAATCTTTGCAAGGTATTGATCATATTCACCAGGTCATAGAGTTGCCCTTGCTGCAGGCATTAAGGCTTTGGTATGTTCAGTTTGTGCTTAAATTCTTAGTTATTTCACTCTTCTCTCTGAAAATTATTCCTGATTTTATTTTCATTTGTTTCTTTTCATCCTGATTGTTACACACCTTAAATTAACTTTGAAAATATTTTTACCTATAATAACCAAGGAACTTAAAATTTTCTGTTTCCAATATACCATAGATTATACAGAATATTCAAATATTCTATTCAGAGGTGTTCATTCATCATTCTTTCAAGCCATATATACAGAGTAACTACTAGTACACACAGGCACTGAGCTCAGAGTTTAGAATATCATGATAAATCAAATCAAACACAGCATCTGTCTTCGTGGAGCTCGGGGCTTAGCAGGGGTTGGAGGAGAGGAGAGGGGTATAGGCAGGAATTAAATAATCATAAAACAAATGTTAAATTGTTGTTGTTTCAAGTGTTATGAAAAAAAAGGCATACTATGCTATGAGAACACATAATAATATATTTTGAAGATCATGTAATTCTTCCTAAGGAAGTGAGGCTGGAACTTAGATTTGAAGGATGAGTAAGAATTAAGAGGCAGGGTGGAGAGTGAGTGCTCTAAGCATAAAAAACAGCATGATGAAGACTGTGGTAGAAGGGTACCTGGTGAGATGGAAAGAAAGTCAGTGTGACTGAAAAAGAGAGGGCAAGAGAGATTTTAATGTAAGAAGAAGCAGAGTCCTGCCGATTCTGTCTTCAAGATATCCTTTGATTGTGTTCATTTCGGTCTCCACTCCTTCCACTCTGCTTGAGAGTAGGATCTAAATACAGGTCTCTCCTAGAATATTGCATTTGCATACAATCTGCTTTTAGTCTTTCACTCTCATCCCCTATAATTGATTCTTTGCATTGTAGCCAGTGATCTTTTCCAAATGCAAATTACATATGCCACTTCACTACTTAACATCCATCAATGCATTCCACTCTTCATAGGATAACAGAACTACAGGACCCTGAATGGTTTGGCCCTACCCTCATTCCTCCAGTCTCATTGGTTAGTACTATTCCCCAAGCTGGCCTCCAGCCACTGGCCTTCTTCTTGAGTAACAGACTCCTACTTATTGCTGTGCCTTTCTGAAGTGCCATTCTGACAATGATTCTAAGGACAAATTTCAGTTTAGCAGGTACAGTATCATAACCAATTAGCAATATCTTCCCTGGACATCACAGGAGGGATTTTGTAGCATCAGTACATAAATGTTAAGTATTGATGGTCCAAAAAGAAAATTCCCCGACCCTCCCAGGACCTGTTTCTCTTGAACTACCTTCTTGTATTCAATAACCTTAGTACTCCTCCTAGAGTAGACGCCTCTCTCAGGTATATGTGGGAGAAGCCCTTCCCCCAGCATAAATGCTATGTCAACAGTGTGGAGTACCCCAGCATCATGAACCCTCTCCGCCCCCAGTACCAGAGCAGGCTTTGCATGAATCTTCTGTGCAAGCTCAGCTCTTTAACTTAGTTTCAGTCCTTCAGCCCAAGTGGTCCAGCTGGGTAAGGTTTTATTTTGGAGTGTTGTAGCTATTTGATACCCTTGGATTAGAGGATCTCTAGTCTTTCTTCCTGATTTGCCAGCCCATAACTCTATGAGTCAATAAATCAACAGTGACACTATAAATGAGATCCAACTACAGTATTTGACAACAAGAATTATTATGATTATTATTATTTAGTTTTCTCCATGTTGCTCAGCAAAATGGTAAGTACACAGAATAGTTTGATAAGGAATTATGATTATTTTTATTGATTGTAGTAGCTCCACAGCTCAGGGTTCAATGGACTAGTAATGAACTTATAAATCAGAAATTTCTTAGATGCAAGTGATAAAAACTCATGTCAAACTAATTTTAATAAATAAAAATTGAAGTTCCATGACACATAACTAAAAATCCAGGAGTAGCTGACTTTTTATATGGTCGAACCTAGGGGTTCAAAATTATTTCATAAGGTCTTTGACCTTTTCTCTCCATCACTCAGCTCAGCTCTTCTTGGGGACTATACATGGTTGCCCTGATAGTTCTGTTCTCCATTAATAGTTTTGAAAAAAAAAAAAAAGACTAGTCTCATTGTTTCTATTTCATCTATTTAGGCCATATACATATTCCTGAACAGCCACTATTTCCAGGGGAAATGTGTATTGCATCAGCCATGTCAAGGCCACATTTGTGCCTGATGGTGAGATTGTAGTTGATATTTATTTTCTTTCTATATTTTTCTATATGTTTTAAATTTCTACAATGAATATGTGATACTTTTATAATCAGAAAAATGTAGACATTATTTATTCAAAGGTAATTAAAAAGGAGGGGGGAAAAGGTCTGACTTACTCACCTTTTGGACAATATATAACTTTACCATCTTTGGGCTGGTCTGTTTTGCTCAGTCCTGGCAAGAAAAGATCTTAAATCTATGTCAGTTTATCAATAATGATGCTACAAATTAAGCCTCCTTTTGGTCTAGGCCAGTCTTCATTCAGCTAAAAATAATTTTTAAACAAAAGCTAGTAGACAGTTCAACATGAGACAACTTGTTTTAAAATGTGCTTGATGTGGTAACAAAAGATTCTGGGCAAATTGAGACATTTCTTTGTTCTCCAAAGAAAAGTCAGTTATACCTTGTGTTTTATATACCACCATTGTTTGCAGGATTAAAAGATGCTTCTAAGTATAGACCTTCTGTATAAACTTTGAGACACATGAAAGGATAAAGTCAATTTTAAATTCAGGAAAAAATCTGGTGTACCCAAGTAATCCGTGGTGTAATGAGTAGTCTTAACAATACTAGACTAAAATGTGTTGTTGAGCTGATGCTAACTACTGTATGAGATTTCCTTCAGGACTGAAAGCACATTGTTCACTTCTTGAAACAAAATGAATGCTTAAGAAGGTCTTTCACTATATAAGACACATGGAATAAAATGCTAGTTGATATGGATTAGACTTGCAACTAATAGTGTAGTCCATACTGCAAATTACCTTTATTTTTAGGCCACAATGCATTACATGAACCGATCTTCTATAGCATCTTGAACATACATAGGCAGAAAGATTCTATAATAACAAGCCATAACTGTAACCATGACTTTTCTTCACTAAGTAAAACACTAAAAAAAAAAAAAAAAAAATACTGAAAATAACACATTCTCTTAATAACTTTCAAAGTTCCAGGCATATTTTTTAAAATAAAGAGAATGAAGAGTCAATCAGTTACACTGAGGGTTTGGGCATTTGAGGATTGGGATCTTAGAGGCCATACGCAGGGAATAGGTACAGAAAATGTGACTACTCTGGCATTTTCCACATTTTGCACCTTCTACACTTTGCACATTGACCCATCTGTTATCTAGAATACCTTGACTGCTTTTCTTCAGTCAAATACTAATGCTTTACTCCATAACCCCAATACACCCTGCCTTCAGTCTCTGCACAACCCCCACCCCTCCAGTTTAATTTCTTCAGATCCTACTTTCTGGGAATGGATCAAATATAATAACCTGTGCTAAACTTATTACTTCAAATATCTCTTCTGTTCCTTTCTCTCTTTCTTTCCCTTCTGGTATTCCTAACATGCATGAGATGTACCTTTTATAATTGTCTGACAGTTCTTGGATATTCTGTTTTGTTTATTTCCAGTGTTTTTTCTCCTTGCTTTTCCATTTGGGAAGTTTCTATTGACATATCTTCAAGCTTATTGATTCTTTCCTTGGCCCATCAAAAGGATTCTTTATTTCTGTTAGTTCTTTTTTTTTTATTTCTAGCATTTCCTTTTGATTCTTTCTTAGAGTTTCTATCTCTCTGCTTACATTACCCATCTGTTCTTGCCTGTTGTACACTTTTTCCATTAGAACTGTCAGCATATTAATCAAAGTCATTTTAAATTTCCCAGTTTGATAATTCCAAAATAACTTAGTCTAGTTCTGATGCTTGCTCAGTCTTCTCAGACAGTGCTTATTGCCTTCATGCCTTGTAATTCTTTGTTAAAATCTGAACATGATGAATTGCATAAAAGGAGGCCTTTAGTGTGAGGTTTTGTGTGTTTTTCTTGCTAGGAGTTAGGCTGTGTTTACTGTTTGCTGTAGCTGTTGGTGTCAGAGGCTAAAATTTCCTCTGTCCTTGTTTTCATCTCCCCAGTTGTCTTTGGATTTCTCCAGAGATTCCTTTTTAAACAGGGTTTGAGTTTTGAAGTTCTTTTCAGCTGTAGTTGCCTTTTATTATACAGGAGGCTTATTGATGTGGTGTTCAGTGCTGGAGGTGGGGAAGTATTGTAAATCCGATGATGAGTTCTTAATCTCTTGGTAAACTAAACCTATGTCCCTGTACTGTAACCTTCACCAGTTCTTAGTTTTGTTTTGTTTACCTCTTAGGTGAGACAAGAAGTCTAAAGGAAGCTGGAGTTGGGCATTTCCCTTCTCCCACATTGGATAGGCTCTGGTAGAATAGCCAGTCTTTGTTAAGGAGAACAGGACATATTTAAAAATGATGACTTTTCTCTTCCCCTTGCCAAAAGGATGAAGGAATTTTTCTCTGATCTTCATAGTGAGAACCTGGTGGGGTTCCTGGAATAAAACTTAGCAAAGTGTGTGGTCCCCTCTTTTTATCTTTCAAGCTAGTCCACTCTCAGTCTCAGCAATTAGTCAATTACCCTTAAGTATTCCTACCTACAATGCTGAGTCCAGAGGTAGTTTCTTCTGATAAGCTGTCATTCTCTGTATCTATTTCTCCATTTTAGGGTGGTGGTTTTCCCTGTGACCATAATTTTTGGATGGATATTTGAGTTTTTTGACTTCCAGTTTTTCCATTGTGTGTGTGTGTGTGTGTGTGTGTGTGTGTGTGTGGATGGGAGTGATTATTTCCAAGCATTCTATATTTAAGACCAGAAGCCAGAAGTCACCTGTGCTAAGGTTAAAATTGGATAATGTGAAAATGTTGTTAATGTTTCCTCTTATTATATTTTTAAACTTTTGCAAAAGTTTTCTCCTTTGAGAAGGAGGGTGTTTATTTTTATCTCTAAGTCAACACCATAACAAAAATAAATACAGGAAAATTTGGGGTGCATTGGCAGCTAGTAAGTAAAATCCTTTATTATTTATTATGTTCAAATCACATACAGAAGCAACAGTTTTAGATATACACAAATGAAAAACTGCTTTCCCTGCACAAATTTGAGTCATATATCTATGGCTGACAGGAGCCACCTGCTGGGCAGGTTAGGAAAAGCACAGTGGCCAGAGGCCTCACAGAAAAGTCTGTCAAACTCTAAGACAAATCCTCAGGGAGACATGAAACTGAATATAACCCCATTCTGAGAGCTGAACCTGTTCTGGCCTGGGAAAATCTGATTGGGGATACTGGGGAAACCAGATGCCTAGACAACAGATGACTACAAACTACACTGGGAAGGGCAGAGATATGGCCCAGTCAAAGGAACAAATTTACAACTTAATCAAGATACAGTTGAGATATTGTTTCACTTTGAGGAAAGAGTCAAAGATTTTCAAAGAATTCTGCTAAATCATATCAAAAATCAAATCAATGAGTTCAGGGAACATATGGCAAAAGAGATGAAGGATATAAAGGAAACACTGGGTGAACATCAGGTAGAAATCGAAAGTTTGAAAAAACTGTCAGAATCTATGGAAATGAAAGGCATAACATAAGAGATGAAAGACACAATGGAGACATTCAACAGCAGAGTTCAAGAGGCAGAAGAAAACACTCAGGAAGTGGAGAACAAGACACCTGAAATCCTACACACAAAATAACAGATAGGAAAAAGAATGGAAAAATATGAGCAATGTCTCAGGGAATTGAATGACAACATTAAGCACATGAATGTACATTTCATGGATGTCCCAGAGGGAGAAGAGAAGGGAAAGGGGGCAGAAGCAATAATAAAGGAAATAATCAATGAAAATTTCCCATCTCTTATGAAAGACATAAAATTACAGATCCAAGAAGCTCAATGTACCACAAACAGAATAGATCTGAATCGACTGATGCCAAGATACTTAATAATCAGATTATCAAATGTTAAAGAGAGAATCCTGAAAGCAACAAGAGAAAAGCAATCCATCACATACAAAGGAAGCTTGAATAGACTATGTGTGGATTTCTCAGTAGAAACCATGGAGGCAAGAAGGAAGTGGTGTGATATATTTAACATACTGAAAGAGAAAAACCACCAACCAAGAATCCTATATCCAGCAGAACTGTCCTTCAAACATGAGGGAGAGTTCAAAATATTCTCTGACAAACAGACAATGACAGAGTTTGTGAACAAGATGCCTGCTCTACAGTAAATACTAAATGGAGCACTACAGACAGACAGGAAAAGACAGGAGTGAGAGGTTTAGAATGTAATTTTGTGTGACAGAAGCACAGCAATGTAAGTACACTGAACAAAGATGACTGTGAGTATGGTTGAAAGAAGAAGGTTAGGAGCATGTGGGACACCAGTAGGAAAGAGGAAAGATAAAGACTGGGACTGTATAACTCAGTGTAACCTAGAGTGCTTAACAATTGTGATAAAATGTACAAATATGTTTTTACATGAGGGAGAACAAATGAATGTCAACCTTGAAAGGTGTTAAAAATGGTGTGGCTTTGGGGAAAAATACAATCAATGCAAAATGGAGACTGTAGTTAACAGAAACATTGTATTATGCTTCCTTTAATGTAACAAAGGCAATATACCAAAGCTAATGGCCTATATGAGGGGGATAAAAGGGAGGGGTATGGAACTCTTGTCATTGGTGATGTTGTCTGACTCTTTTATTGTACTTTAATTTAATTCCATCTTTCCTTTCGATGCTTTTTAGCTGTCACTTTTTTCTTTCTTTGTCTTTTTCTTTTGTCTCTCTACCTTGTTTGAGTCTTCCTCCTCCTTTGTGGAAGAAATGGAGATGTCCTTATATAGATAGTGGTGATGGTGGTAAATGCATAAATATGTGATTATACAGGGAGCTATCAATTGTTTACTAAGGAGAGAATGTATGGTGGGTGAACAAAACTGTCTTAAAAAATGGGATGAAGAAATCTTGAGGGCATTACATTGAGTGAAATAAGTTAGACAGAAAAGGACAAATTTTGTATGGTCTCACTGATATGAACTAATTATAATATATAAACCCATAGGCATGAAATATAAGTTACCAGGATATAGAATGATGCTAGAGAATAGGAAGCAGTTGCATATTATGAACAGACTGTTTAACTAGGTTGAACTTAAGTATTTGGAAATGGACAGAGATGATGGTAACATGCTATTGTGAGAACAACTAACAGTGCTGAATGGTGTGTGAATGTGGTGGAAAAGGGAAGCTTAGAGTCATGTATGTCACCAAAAGGGAAGTTGGAGGTTAAAAGATGGGAATGTATAAAACAGTGAATCTTGTGGTGGACAATGTCCATGATTAACTGCACAAATATTAGAAATCTCTTTCATGAACTAGAACAAATGTACAACAGTATAACTAGAAGTTAATAATAGAGAGGTACATAGGGAAAATATACCTATTGCAAACTATGTACAAATAGTTAGGAGTATTTTAACATTCTTTCATCAACAGTAACAAATGTACTATACCAATACCACGAGTCAGTAATGTGGGTGGGTGTGTTAGGTGTGTGGGAGGATTTGAGTTTTGTTTTTTATTTCTTTTCTGGAATAATGGATGCACAGCTGTATGATAGTATCATGGGCAATTGATTGTGCACATTGGATGATTGTATTGTGTGCTGGTTTGTATATATTATGTCCCCCAGAAAAAGCCATATTCTTTAATGCATTCTTGTAGGGGCAGACATCTTAGTGTTGATTAAGTTGGAACCTTTGGATTAGGTTGTGTCCATGGAAATGTGACCCACCCAACTGTAGGTGATAACTCTGATTGGATAATTTCCATGGAGGCATGGCCCCTCCCATTCAGTGTGGGCCTTGATTGGTTCACTGGAGCTCTTTAAAAGCTCAGACAGGAGCTCACAGCTAGCTGTAGCTGAGACAGATATTTTGAAGATGCCATTGGAAGTTGATGCAAACATTTTGGAGAACACCATTTTGAAATGCAACCTGGAAGCAAGCAGATGCCAGCCACGTGCCTTCCCAGCTAACAGGTTTACCGGACTCCAACGGCCATTCTCCAGTGAAGGTACCCAATTGTTGGTGTGTTACCTTGTACACTTTATGGCCTTAAGACTGTAACTGTGTAACCAAATAGACCCTCTTTTACAAAATCCAGTTCATTTCTGGTGTTTTGCAAAAAGGCAGCATTAACAAACCAGAATATATGGTATGGGGAAAATTGAATTTAAAAAGTTAAAGTTAACATCTTCATATTTAGCTGTGTTTCCATTGTTAACAGATATTGATGGATATCTTTCAATAAAATTATCTTTCATTTCTTAAACACCCAATTGTGAAACACAAATCCCTCTTTTAAAGTATCCTGTGTATAAGATTTCTCATCTAATTTCTCTCTCTTCTTAGTCTGCAAGTGCTATCAGCTGATGAAGTGATTTATTTTCCTTCAGTTCACAGCAAATATTTTCCTCATTCAAACCATGTTCTGAACAACATACTACTAATTACACACAGTCATAACTCCTTTATATTCTTTCATGACATTACCAGTAGAAAGCAAGTATATGTCTGTCTCTACCCAAGAATTTCAAGTTCATGCAACTTGAAAACATCAGTGTAACTAGAAATATGTACATGTTGAGTTCTAAACAGTAAGTTTTAGAACCCACAGAACCATATCCTCCTCTCACCACACTTTCTGGGTTTCTGACACATTTCAAAGTGACAAACACTCCAGCCCATAATACACAGAATTGCCACTTTGTTCTAGCCACTTCCTCTCTAGAGAGAGAGCCTTTTGATGTTACTCTTTTGTCTCAGCTTCATTCATCTTCTTGTCCAGACCCCATTCTGGTCAACATATGACTAGTTATACTTCCCCTGGATAATAAAGGTTCTGAAGGACTCTTGCCCCAGTTCAGCTGCAGAAGCAACATTAGAAAATTAATTTTAGAGCCTAGATGAGAGGTGATAAATGAGTTGGTTTTTGCTGTGTCATTATTGAGAGAACCACCTTTCTTTGAGCATTTTGACCACAAGCATTGCACTACATACTTTAAATCTCATTTAATCCACACAAAAGGCCATTTGACAGATAAGAACACTGAGGAATATTCAAATTCAGGACTGGCTGCCTCCAAAGCACTCCAATCTGCTGATATATGAATACAGCCACAACTAAACAAGTATCCATTCATAAAGTGCCCTACCCATCATCTCCACACTCAGGTCATAGGCCTTGCACTATTTATTAGGGATCTTCACACAAATCCCAATATTGGCTGTTATCAATTGCTGAAAAACAAATCACCCCCAAACTCCGTACCTTAAAACAGCAAACATTTATTATCTCATAGTTGCTGTGGGTCAGGAATCTGAGCATGGCCTAGCTAGGTGCCTCTGGCTCAAGGTCTCTCAGGAGGCTGTGGTGAAGCTGTTGACCACAGCTGAAGTTTCATCTGAAGGCTTGACTAGGCATGGGGAGAGGGGGAAGATGTGCTTTCAAGCTTACTCACATGGTTATTGGCAGTCCTCAGTCCTTCGCCACATGGGCCTGTCCCCAGGGCTTTCTCATGACACGGTCCTGGCTCCCTCCAGAGGAGTGATCTGAGACAGAGCAAGACAGAGGTCTCCCAAGACAGAAACCTCATCTTTCTATAACCTAATCTTAGAAGTGACATCTCATTTCTGCCATATTCTATTCCTTACAAGTGAGTCACTAAATCCAACCCATAATAAAGGGGAGGAATGTGCACATGGGTGTGAGTCCCAGGAAGCTGTGATCATCGGGACCATCTCTGGGGCTGCCTGCCCACTCTCCCAGCCCTCTCCCCACTACCCATGTGCTCATATCATTGTGTCTCTTCATCTTCAGGTAATAACTATTCTTATGTATAGCAGGGCTATAAATGCATTTATTGAACCCTTAGACTTTGTTCCAGGGCTGACTCCACCTTAAAATGGTAACTGAAATCTCTTATTAGATAATACTGGAAGTCTTTTTTATGTTTCTGGTTATCAGAAATATATATCTGCACAGACTGTAGCTGAAACTAGATTTGAGTTGGGAGGGGGAGGGTTATTGGTCTCACCTTCATCTGCTTCCTAATTTGTCCCCTGGCTATTCCCTAACATTAGCCTTCAGGTTTAGTCCTCCCCTCTAATATTTCCAGACAGTTGAGACATTTTCATATCTAACCTGTAGGAAGTTTTCTCCTAAGCTTCAGATGACTTTTTACTAGCTTTAAGTGCTCCCCTACCCCCTTGCCCCAGACCTCATTCTTACCTTTCCCAAGACAGACCTTTCCCAGGATGGACCTTTCTTTGTGCTTAGACCTTCCTGCATGAGCATCCAGTCATCCCCTTCACCGCTGTCCCCAGGAACCTCCTTGACTGAGGGACCCAGAAGTCTCTCAGTCCAGTTTGCTGTACCACAGCCCTTATCCAGTTGCTAAAGCTGGCTATATTCTTTGGTGAAGACTTGTTCTCTCTATGTTCCACTTGACTTCTCCATAGCAATGTTCTTAAAATTTATTTATTTGTTTTACCACAAACACTTTGCAGATGGGGAAGTTTCCGTGATAAACTGCTATCAGTTCCTACTTTCTATAGGGAAAAAACACAATGAATCACCAGTGAAGGGTTCAAGGGGATTTTTGAGGATTTTTAATCACAGATCTGCTTTAGTAAGAGGAATATGGATAATTATGTTTGGCCACCTATACATTTCATCATGTATTTATTGAGAAATAATAGGTCTAAAATATGCATCATTATTCACCATACCATTAAGCAATCTACAACAAAATACATTGATAATAAAGAAGACAAATAAAGAATACAAATTATTAGAAAGAAGAATAGCAATCAAAAATCACAACCAAGCCAAGATAACACTGATCATTTACTGTTACACAAAGCATCTTCTCCTACAATTTCAGAACTTCCAGCTATCTGCTTGTTTGCATGTACAATGGAATTTGCCCAGTAGTGCTAAGCATCAGTGGAATATTTAAACAATATAACTAGTTTAAAATATATTAAGTATTAGTAATCCATTATAATTCACTAAATTTACTCATTAACAATCTCTGTAAGAAACAGAAAAGACTTGACCTTTCCAATAAGTTTGCAGTATAACGGGAGGAAATTCTTGACTGTCTCTTTCAAGTCCACTTCCTGTAACATGAACACCCATAAGGCCAGATATATTTCAGAATTGTTCCGATTTACAAACTAATCCAGTGTATATAATACATATGATATACCATTCCCAGTGTTGACAAGGGCAGTACCCTGTAACCAGATACATTAATATATCTGCAACAAAACACACATTAAGTTGAATAAATAATGACTATAAATAGCTTCAAATCATTTCAGGTCAGAATTTGCTGCCAAATGAAATTACAAAAAATTTAAGAAAAATCTTTTGGCTCTATTGATTTTGGGAATTTTAAATTTGTTCTTGTAACAGTGTTCCAGGTAGCATTTCAGATTTGAAGTGTTAATAATTAACAAGGCCCACCTCCATAGCTTTCATTAAAAGTCACTCTAGTTCCTCCTGCCTTCTTATTTCCCATTTCTACTCAAGAAGAAATGTATTAAGAAACTGTGCCATTACATGCTTTTTTCCTTATCAACTTTACTGAAAATTATGTTTCAAAAAATAATGTCCATAAAATAAAGCAAATCAATTTAAAGTGTACAATTCTGCAAGTTATAACGGTTGTACACACATGTGAAAACCACAAGCAAGATACAGAACATTTCTATCATTCCCAAAAGATTCTTCATGCCCTTTGTAATCCATCCCTCTCTCCATTCTCCCACCCCAGTCAGCCACTGGTTTGCTTTTGTTCTCAAAGATTAATTTGCATTTTATATTAATGGAATCATACATACTCAGTATAATGTTTTTGAGATACACCCATGTTGCTGCAAGCCTCAGTATACCTTCCTTTTTATTGCTAAATAGTATTCTAATGTATTCCACATTTTGTTTATCATTTACATTTTTCCTTTTTTAAATTTTTATTGTGGTAACACATATACAACACAAATTTTCCCATTTTAACCACTTTCATGTGTACCATTCAGTGATATTAATTACACTAGCAATATTGTGCTACCAACACCACCATCTATTACCAAACATTTTCATTACTCCAAACAGAAATTCTGTACCTTTAAGCAGTGACTCCCCATTCCCCACCCCTAACCCCTGGTAACAAGTAATCTACTTACAGTCTTTTAAGTATTTTATATAAGTGAAGTCATGTTTGTCATTTTGTGTCTGGCTTATTTTACTCAACATGATGTCTTCAAGATTCATCCATGTTATACCAGGTATCAGAACATCATATCTTTTGACGGACATTTTGTTTGCTCCCAGTTTCAAACTATTGTCAATTAAGCTGCTGTTTTTGGGTGGGCAGACATTTTCATTTCTCTTTGGTAAAAATACCTAGGATCAGAATATTTGGGTGAACTAGTAAGTGAATGTTTAACAATTATAAGAAACAGTTTGCAATTCTACATTACTACCAACAGGATATGACATATGCAAATTAATTATTCATGTATCTTCTTTAGTGAAGTTAATATTCAAGTAGTTTCTTAAATTTTTATTAGGTTATTTTTCTTCTTGTCATTATGTTGTAAGAGTTCTTTATTCTGGATACAAGTCCTTTGTCAGATGTACATATTAGAATATTTCCTCCCATATTTTATGGCTTGCTTTTCATTTTCCTAATGGATATCTTTTGAAGAGTGATGTGGGTAAAAGCTCTATGTGCCCCAGAAAAACATGCTCTTAAATTTAATCCATTCCTGTGGGTGTGAACCTATCATAAGTGGAGACTTTTGATGAGGTTACTTTAGTTAGTGTGTGCCACCTCAATCAGGATGGGTCTTAATCCTATGATTGTAGTCTTTTATGGAGGGAATGAATACAAAGAGAGGAGAGAAGCCTTGGAAGCAAGAAGGTGAAATCAAAGAAAGCCAGAAGAGAAGGGAGACACCAGGAGATACCACCATATGCCTTGCCATGTGGCAGAGGAGCCCAAGAACAATGGCAGCCAATGTTTGGTAAGAAAGCATCGCCTTGATGATGACCAATTTGGACATTTACTCAGAGTCAATTGTAAGCACTTAAATTCCTGTTGTTGAAGGCAGAACATTTCATGGTATCCATTTTAAGCAGCCTAGGAAACTAAAACAGATTTTGGTACAAGGAGAGTGGGGTGCTGCTATTGCAAAAAGTGGAAACATCTTGGGAATTGGTTAATGGGTAGAGGCTGGAAGAATTGTGAGCTGTTTAATAGAAAAGGCTTAGATTGCCTTGAAGAGATGGTTGGGAGAAATATGGACACTAAAGGAACTTTCAATTACAACTTAGACAGAAATGATGAATGTGCCATTGGAAACTGGAAGAAAGATGATCCTTATTTTAAAGTGTCAGAGAACTTAGCAAAATTGAGATCTAATGTCAGACAGAAGGCAGAATTTGAGAGCAATGAAGTTGGATATTTAGCTAAGGAGATTTCCACACTAAGCATAGAAAGTGCAGCCTGGCTTCTCCTTGCAGCTTATAATAAAATTTGAGAAGAAAGGGATAAGCTGAGGACTACACTCTGGGATGCAAAAAAACAAAACAATACAAAACAAAACAAAACAAAACAAAAAAAAACAGAAATTGATGGTTTGGAAAATTCTGAGTTTCTGGAAAGTGAGTTTGCAGAGAATAGTCCTCCATGTAAGGGTCTAATTGAACATGGATCCAGTCAGCAATTTCAGTGCAAGTCAGGACTGGAATTGCAGTTATCCAGAAAGGAATTGTGGAAAGTTCCTTTTTTCTGATAGTTTGGACCCCTGTGTACCTCATGTGAAACTTGCAAGTTTTTGTGAGATTTGTATGAATGGAATCACACCAGCCTGGGTTAAAAGGGTCAGAAAGGGGACAAATTGAATGAAAACTCATTTCAAGGGCAGGACTATGGAAACATACCTAAACTGAAGGTATCTTCTCAGGCCAAGAGAGCAGGCCCACTCATGTGTATGGAAAGGGTGCATATGCCCTGGCACTTGGAGAGAGTGGGCCTTCTGCCCCATTATTTATGATAAGTGCTACCACTCCAGTTTTCTCAGATGCCTGGGGGATTGGGGAGAGTCTGGCCACCACCATGATGCTTAGTGAGGGTGGAGCCTAGAGCCTGGCCACCATGCCTGTGCTTGAAGAGGATGGAACCTTCAACCCAGTGTTCGGAGAGACCAAGGCCCCTGTGTGAGCACTTGGAAGGGGTGGAGCTGCTGCTCCATTAGGCCCAAAGGACAAAACATCATTCCATAGATGACTGTCAAACCTTGAAATCCAGTGGAGTATGCCCTGCAGGGTTTCAGAATTGTTTGGGACTCATAACCCCTGTTTTCCTTCCAAGTTCTCCTTATGGGGATGATAATGTTTACCCTATGCCTGTCCCTCCATTGTACATTGGAAGCAGATAGCTTGTTCTCCAGGTTTCACAGGTCCACAGACACAGGGGAATTGTGCCCCAGGACAGACCACACCTGTAACTGATTTTGATGAGACTTTGTACTTAGTATTGTTACTGAAATGATTTAAGGCTTTCAGGATATTGTGATGCAATGAATGTATTTTGCATGTAGAAGGAACATGTCTTTTGGGGGTCCAGAGGGTGGCATGTGGTGGTTTGAAGCTGTAGGTACCCCAGAAAAGCATGTTCTTAAATCTAAGCCATTCCCAACGGTATGAACCCATCGTAGTAAGGCCTTTTTATGAGGTTATTTCAGTTAGGTTGTGACCCACTTCAGTCAGGATGGGTCTTAATCTTATTACTGGCATCCTTTATAAATGGAATGTGTACAGAGAGAGGAGAGAAAGCCACAGATGCCAGAAGCTGAAATCAAAGAAACCCGGAAGGGAAGGGAGGGGCCGGCAGATGCCACCATGTGCCTTGCCATGTGGCAGAGGAACCAAGGATCACTGGCAGTCAGTCTTCAGGAAGAAGCATTGTCTTGATTTGAACATTTTCCTAGACTCTAACTGTAAGGAAATAAATTACTATTGTTTAATCCAACATATTTAATGATATCTGCTTTAAGCTGCCTAGGAAACTAAAACAAAGAGCAAAAGGCTATCATTTTGATACAGTCCAATTTATCAATTTCTTTCATTTATCATGAAGATTTTCTCCTACTTTTTTAAAGGGTTTTTTGGCTTAGCTTTTATATTGTTTTTATTATTCTTTTAGAGTTAATTTTTGTGCATGGTATTAAGTAAGGATCAATCTTTCTTTTTTAATTTATCTCTCCCATTTTTCAGGATCATTCGGTTGAAGACTCTTGTCACATTAATTGCCTTGGCATTATTTTTTGAAAATCAATTGAATATATGTATGGGACTATCCCTGGGCTCTATTCTGTTTTATTGATGTATGGGACTGTTCTCTTGCCAATACCACACTCTCTTAATTGCTGTAGCTTTACAGTAAGTTCTTGAAATTAGGAAGAACAAGACCCCTAACTCTTTCTTTTAAAAAATTCTTTTGGCTATTCTGGGTCATTTATATTTTCATATAAATTTTAGAATCTGATTCTCAATTTCAAAGATATTGCTATAGTTTTTATTGGAATTGCATATGCTCTGTAGATCAAATTGGGTGCATTGACATCTTAGCAATATTAAATCTTCTATCTATGAACAAAGTATGCTGTTCTACTTATTTAGGATTTCTAGAATTTCTTTCAGTCATATTTTGTGATTTTTAATATAAAGGTCTTGCATGTTTTTTGTTAATTTTATGTATTGGTGCTATTGTAAATTGAATTGTTTTTTTTTTTTTTTTTTTGTCTTATTTCCAGTTGTTTGCTTCTAATAAATAAAAATGCAGTTGACTTTTGTAGTTTTGTATCCTACAACCTTGATGAATTGATTTAGTAATTTTAACAATTGTTTTATGAATTTCTGAGCATTTTCTATATAAACAAACATTACCTGCAAATAGAAACAGTTTTACTTCTTTATATTGAAAAGAAGAGGTCAGAGTAGACATACTCATTTTTTCCTGATATTAAGGGGAAAGCATTCAATATTTAACCATTAAGTATGCTGTTAGCTGAAGGTTAATCATGGATGGAATTTTTCAGATTGAGACAATTCCCTGCTAATCCAGTTCTGTTGAGAGTTATTTATTTTAATCATGAATAGACATTGAATTTCATGTAATGCTTGCTCTGCATCTATTAAAGTAACTGTATATATTTTTTTTCTTTTGGATTAGCATTGCTTTCTACTATTAACCAATCTTGCATTCACTGAATAAACCCAACTGGCCATAACATATTACCTTTTAATAGATTGGAAGATTCAATTTGGTATTATTTTCTTAATCATTTCTGTTATCAGTGCTACTTGTCTGTAGTTGTTTTTTCTTTAGTATTTATGTCTGTGTTTGACATTGCAGTAATGCTGTCATAAAATTAATTGGTAAGTGTTCCCTATTCTGCTATTTTTTGCAAGATTTTTTGAGGAAGTGGTAATACTTATTCCTTAAATATTTGGTCTAGAGTTTTCTTAGGGGGAAAGTTTTTAATTACAAGTACAGTTTCTATATTAGATATTGGTTATTTCTGGATTCTGTTTCTTTATGAGTGACCCTTAGTAGTTTGTGATGTTCAAGGAATTTTTCCATTTCAACTTGGTTGTTAACTGTGTTGACATAATGCTACTCATAATAGTCTCTCATTATTTTTTGAATAGCTGTATAAGCTGTACTAATACCTTCTTTCTATTATAGTGGCAATTTATATTTTCTCTTTTTGTCTTGATCACTCTAGTTAGGGATATTTCAATTTTCTTGATCTTTCCAAAGAACCAGCTTTTGGCATTGATAATTTTCTCTATTGCTTGTCTGTTTCCTATTTTATTGATTTCTGCTCTTATCATTTCCCTCCTTATTTTTGGGCTTACTTTTCTTTTCTTATTCTGATATTTTCAGATGGAACTTTAGAATGTTATTTGTTTCTAATATAAGGATTCATAGCTATAAATTTCCATCTAAGCACTGCTTTAGCTGCATCCCTCAAATTTTTATAGGTTATATTTTATTATAATCTAGTTTGAAATAATTTTTAATTTTCTTTGTGATTCTTTCCTTGACCCTTAGATTGTTTAGAATCATATTGTTAATTTTCAAATATTTGGGGTTTTCAAAACTATCTTATTGCTATTAACTTCTAGAATTTGTTGTGATCTGAAAATAAAATCTGTTTTCATTTCATCTTTAAAATATATTAAGATTTATTTTACACCCCAGCATATGATTGATTTTAGTGATTGTATCATGTTATCTTGAAAATAATGTATATTTTACAGTTGTTGGATTTAGGATTTTATAAATATCAGGTAGATCAAGATAGGTAATATATGAAAAAAAAAAGAACTGTCAATTCAGAATTCTATATCCAGTAAAAATATCTCTCCAAAATGAAGATAAAATAAAGACATTTGTAGATGAAGGAAAAGAGGAATTTATTACCACCAGGACCACACTATAACAATGTTCAGGAAAGTTATCAGGCTGAAGGAAAATGACACTAGAAAGAAGCCTGGATCTTCAGGAATGAATGAAGAACATTGTAAATGATACATATATATGTAAACATATTGGAAAATTTTCTCTTAATTTATTTAAAATACACATGACTGTTTAAAGTAAAAATTATAATAATGTTTTTTTGGGATTTATATTGTATGTTGATGTAATGCATATGGCAGAATCATTCATTTACCAAGCTTCAGCAGCTACAGAAAAAGGAACCAATAACTAAAAGTGATTGGTTGGATAAACAGTGCAATATCTCCAAGGGTTCTTTAAATAATGCTACCATATGAATTTTCATCAGACTTCAGAAAACATTGCTAATAAAATAATTTGTATGTTGAACATTAAGCCAAATTGAAAATTTTACATAACTATGGGATTGATTGAAAGCTTTAAGATTGTCTAGTATTTCAGATAATAATTTTAAAGCCCAGACAGTGTAAGCAGCTTATTCCAGGTTACAGTTGATACTAGGTTCTGGATTCCAGACTGCTCATCAAGTACTCTGGTGCTTTCTGCTTTCTTCTGTCCTTACTAGTCAACCTGTCATGGTCCATGTTGTTTTTAATCCTCTCTTTTGATTTTTTTTTTTTTTTTTAACATCTACTTTCTTGGAGTTTCCTAAAGACAGGAACTGCTGCTGCTTTCTATTTCTCATGTTTCCCTTCTAACACCTACACATAGCAGGGCTCACTTCAAAAATTCTTATTGAAGAATTAAACCTCATAAATTAGAATCAACTTTGTGAAAGTTTAGGGCAGTGACAGTCAAAGGCAGTGTATGCCATAAGAAGAGGCTCCCATATTGCTTCAAAAATAAGCAGAAAAAGTAAAATCTGCTTATTCTTGAAATCTAGCCATCCCTGACTAGATTTCCTTACAGACAGCCTCTCATCTTCCCTAGAGTGAGTACTCTACTTGAGCTTATTATTTTATTTTCAGCTTCCCTATAATTTGGACTCTGTTTATATTTAAAAAATTAAACATGTTTTTCTAGGCTATTTAAACCAGAATTTGAACCATGCCATTTCGTGCCAGAAACAAAGCAAATGGTGACAGCTCTTTGTGGCAATTCTAATCAGTGACACCCAGCATAATCTCAACAAATCATCATTAAAACAGAAAATGCCGTTGTTTAATTTTCAAATGATTCCTTAGATGTCGATTCTTTTTTTCATCATAATGCCTCTAAGTTGTAGAATACATGAGCCCTCCAGGTAAATTTATTTCTCTCAAAGATTTATTGATTGAGAATGGAGAACACAAAACCCAAGAACTAAAAGCTTGGCCAACTTTTGATCAATCCAAACAGCAATCATGTTGAACTATATGATCTGTAAAGTGCCTAGAAACTTTTTAGAACACTTCAGCTTATAAAAGTTAAGTAATTATCTTTGTTACAGAAAGTAACAATTTGAAAAGTTTATTTAGCAATTCCTTGTCATAAATTACTAGATTCCTAGTAGTCTCAATTTAAGGTAGTAATTATGTAATATTAGTAAAATTCTCAAGCCAAGGAAATGATTTAATAACTTCTCTTATAGTGATCCTTTCCTTTTCATTTCTTCTGTTAGAATCTTATCCCATTCTCTCTCCTCCTTGCTCAGGGATGGACATAAGAGCTACATGGTTTGTTTCATTGATTTAAGTCTCTCACCCACTTCAACCTACCATGCCAGTTATTCTTCCAAATACATTGCTCTCCTCAGTTACTCCCTTGCTTAAATTATGTCAGAGACTCCCATCATTCACTCTATGTATCCCAAATTCCATAGCCTTACATTTAAGAGTTCCACCACATAACTCTCCCAATTTAGTTACCCACCCCACCCAGCCCCTCCATCATGACTGTCCCTTCAATTCTAGCTGAACACATTTATTCTCTCTGTTCCTCGTCCTTGTCGCTGTTCCTGATATACCCCGTGGGAAGCAGTGTACCTTGTATCCTCCTTTTCACCCATCCAAATCTGGTACATTCTTCTACATCACAGATCATGTCCCAGGCTCAGTGATACTTGACATTTGATTTGTAACACTTTCCAAGTTTTCCTTTTCAGTCTTTAATTTGTATTCCAGTAACCGCAAAAGAAAACCACTCTCTCAGTTGTATCCCCATCCTTCCTAAAGATGATTGGAGATGAAGGACCAGATGCTCCAAACTTTCTTCTTCCACCTAAAAAGTTATAAGCTAAAGAAAACCAGCTGGCTCCAAACAAGGCCTAATCATTTCTCTGAGCTTTAGTTTCCTCGTATATAAAATAGAGACAATAAAAGCACCTACCTCGTATAATGATCGTGAGGGTGAAATGAGAAATCTATAAGAGATGTTTAATGCACCTACCAATGCAAAATAAGCACTCAATAGGTAACAACTAGTATTATTTTTCATATTATTATTTTCTCTGTCTTCCTTTTTATCCATGCAAATTTGTAAGGCATGCAAATGGAGGCAGTTTCCAAGACAATGTGAGGGGGTAGCCAAGGCATGTTTGGCTCTGGACAATGGATCTAAACTCTCTTTCCCTTGCTCTCTGCCTTTCTCTATTTCTTTGAGTTCTGAGAACTGAAGTCATTCATATCATGGGAGGGAAAAGATATGATACTCAGAGTTGGACTTTCTGTTGAAAATAGAAAAAAACAGACTTTTATCCTGCTTTAACCTGGGACCATAGAACTAATTGAATTCTGTGGTTTGCCACAGAAGTCACTAGATGGAGTATTTGAAATAATTAGGTCCTGGTAGTTCATTCATGATGAGTACTGTTAGGATCTTGTTAACAAAGATTTTTAGCATACTGGAAGTCACCTGCAGATGAGGTCAAAAGAACAGAGACTAAGCTGTGCAGGCACTGAGGATGTAGCATCGCTACCTGCCTGGAACCCTGCTAAAAGTCAGTTCTACTTTGTTGAATTGGTCAGTTTTAGATTGTGCCAACTTCAGAAAGCTACTTCTTTCACAGAGACTCTCTTCAGAATTTTTTTCTTTTACTTTGCTTGTGTTCTCAATCTGCAGCTTGAGGGAAATAAATGTAACTCCATAGAAGTCAGTGTCTTCCTCCCTTTCTTTGCTTTCCTGCCTTATAAACATGACTGTCAATATCTCCCGATTGTCATAGGGACTGTGCACAATTTAAAAGTTCATCAAGAGCAATCCTCCTACCAATGTTTTCAATGTGGGCTGAAGATTCTGTGCTCTGAAAACTTTCAAGGGTCCTCCATGCCTCTCCCCTCAAAGAGAGAGAGAGAGAGACAGACAGACAGACCAAAGTCCCACGGCTGGTGTCTAGAACACTCCAAAATTCTACTTCAGTCCATCTCTCCAGTTTTTGCTTCCAGAGCTTCCTGTGATGAACTCCATGCTCCAGCCTAATTCATTCATTCATCCAAGACATAGTTATCTAACATCTACTTTGAGCCAAGGCCTATTCTGGGTACTAAGGATTCCATAGTTCCTGAGCTGGTGGAGCTAAGAATCTATCTAGCAAAAGAGACAGACATAAGGACATAATTACTCAAATTTTTAATTACAGTTGTGGTAAGTGCAACACAAATGTACAATGAACAATGACAGTGTATAACAGAGCACCTTATCAAGTCTCTGGACATTAAACTCATCTGCAAAAATTACATATAAGCTGTACCATAAGATTAGTATTTATTAGCCAGATGAAAGTGAGATGGGCCAAAGGAGTGTTCCAAGCTGAGAAGTGGTATGTGCAAGGTCCTGAAATAGGAAGGTATAGATGAAGAGAATATCAGGAGTTAAGCCTGGAAAAGTGGTCCTAGGCCAAACTATGCAGGTCATATGGGAAAATTTAAGGAACTTAACCATTTTTATTGTAAAATAAAATCTCATGTAAAAAAGCATGAGATTCCATGCTTTGGGATTTTTGTACACTCCATTTTCTCCTCCCTCTCCATGTAACTAAATACAATTTATCCTCAAAAGCCTAGTTCATGTGCTACATCCTCCTTCTAGGTATTTGTGATCCTTGGAGACTCTCTGTTCCTCTGTCCCCAGTGGGTCCTGCTTAAATGTCTATTGCTTCAACAAGTTTCCCTCAGGTAGGGCAGTTCTGCTTTTGTGCCTCAGAAATCCAGAATCCCACATAAGTCCAACTTCCTTGTGCATTCCTTGCAGATAGTTCCCGTAAGGTCATGCAGACCTCTCCTATAAGGTTTATCACGATCCTTAGGGTGGTGTCACCACATGGCTTCTCTCTGCCCTACCCCAATTCTTTACTGGTCTTGGCTAAATTGGTTGCCCTCTATTTCCATTATCCTCCAAGGTTCTTGACATGATCTGTTCAATAAATCAAAGCTTTGGGAAAACAAAGCTGTAACAACACATGTTGTAAAAGCATCTTTTGCTTTCGGTCTCCTAAACTGGACACTGAGGAAAAGGGAAAAGGAAAACATATATCATCCTGCTGTAATGTCACTTACCAATTGAACCTATGTCATGAGTAAGATTTTTCACATGAATAACTCCAACACACAGAATGATGATGATGATGGAGATGATATTTTCTCCAGTTTCTCCAAGGGACCAGTTCATCAGTCCATGAAATGGACAATTTGCTTGTATCACTTTAGAAAGTTTCCTTTTCCCCCTAAACTAGCAGAAGAATAAGGTTCAGTGGGTCTTGTATCACCACGGAGGTAGCCACAAGCAGCTGCATAAGGATTCTGTTCTGGCAAATCATGCAAGCTGCCCTGCTATGGCTTTTACTTTCTCTAGTATATCACTTGGTAGGATGTCCATATTAATTTATCATTCAAACCCAGATAATTTGGGGGGTGAACATGTGGGTTATAAATAATTATTCTTGACTACAGGTATAAACTAGAATTGTTTTGAGAAAACTCAGATCTCGGCCATGGTGTCACTGATTCCCCAGTCTCTAGTCCCCAGCTTTCATGCATCCATACCAAAGACAGAGTGGGAGAGTAGCTGCTATGTAAGCACCCAAGCCTTATTTTACCTGTGGTCCACGGGCAGTGTAATGAGTGTTCCATCCTCTATCTTCGCTTCTATTTACTCTTGTTTTTAGAATCTGGTTCTACTCTCTGGTCCATCTCTAGTTTCTCAAGACACTCCAAGCATGCTTTATCTCCAAAGTTACTAGCAGTAAGTTCTCAGATGTTCTTCCGTGAAATGTCTATCTTCCCTATAAGCAAAACAAGAGGGGCTTTTTCACTTTTCTAAACTCTTAGAGGCAATCTTGGAAATATTCACCCTTCAAGGATGAGGGACAGTCTTCTAAGTTTCCTTTTGCAGTCTTCTCTCCAATTTCAAGTCCCACTCACTCAGCAAACACCTCAAGGCACCATGTTTGTAACTGTTTAAGAGACACATAAGTATGATGATAGTCCAGGGTTCCTTCTCCTGGACATCTGGCTTTCTGGGAGACTATAAATGGGATTCTGACCTGAGTTCCAAAAAAACCAATAAAGTGGCTGTTGGGGCTTTTAATATTTCAGTAAGTGTTTCTCAGTCTCAGCTGGCAGGGCTCAGGTTGGTGCAACTGGAGTCACTGTTTGTGTCTGGCTCCTCCAAACCATTAAGAAGAGCAAATACCTCCATGCTCTCCATTAACAGCTTTTTCAGAGAAAGAAATTCAGACAGAAGTTAATATCCAGTAATGCTTAGCTTGTAATGGAATGTGATTCTTCAATTTTGTACCTGCCTAATCTACTTTAAACAGACTAGACCCACATACCTGAGTCTAAAGATTCTGGGGCTGGAACTCTACCCAAGCCTCTTATCTTAATTTAATGAGTATTTAGAACTTTTGCCTGGCACGTTGTCAAACAGACCCAAAGCTTGTTCCAAAGTACACAGATATTCAAATGCAATTCCTGAAGCATTATTTGCTCTGAGGGTTTCAATATCTATGCTGTGGATTCAGCGGTCCCTCAAGGGTTGCCCCACTGTATTTGTCCAGGCCATAGGTGCCACACATAGGCTTGGTGCTATGAATGTGCTCTACCACAGGATTCTGCCACAGTGACTAACACACACACCACCTTCCTTTAAAAAATCAGAGTTGATGTAGGGACTTCAAAGACCATCTTTTATGCTCTCCCTTTCAAATTATTATTTTGTGAATAGAAGAGACACAAATTCTATCAGTAAACTGTTAGATGTATACTCCCTCTTTTCGTTCCTCTTGCCAGCAATCTATAACTTTCCAAGGGTTTTCAAAGTCCCTCTCATCACCACAAATTGATTTACCCCAAATCGTCAGAGTTTACACCCATCTCTGCCTATGAGTCAAATTTAGCTATTCTCTCAAAATGTGTTGGCCCCATTTTAAGAAACTGCAATTAGTCCATGCAGCAGCTCTTACCTTCACAAAGATTGGAAGCAAAGCCTAATAAATCTCCACATGTAGCAGATATAAAATTTGTTCTTCAACCTCACATGTGCAAGAAATAATATATTATTTCCTTTCCTTTAAACCAAATTAAATCAGACCCTTTCCTCCCAAATATTACTGGAACTCCCCTGTCCAGGTTGTCTCAAGGATATGGGGCCAGGGAGACCCCTCCATTCATATCACTGGTTCACCCTCGTTTCCACTGAGATGCACATTGCTCAGCCAATACTTGCATCATTGGTTCTGTTTCCATGCATTGTGTGGAATCCAGGAATCTTTACCAAGGTTAGGACCCAGTCCCCAGCTCTGATTCCTTAATATCACCACTCAGATATCCCTTATGTAGGTCTACTATCTCTGGAGATACTCCTATTAAGTATGGACCAGCTCTCCAGATTCTTTTCTGCCCCAACTTCCAACTGCTTATTTAGATTTGAAGAAATTACTCACCCATTTCTCACTGACCACAAAAACACTTAGCATCATCTCTCCAGTAAATTCATGCTTTAGGGAAAGACAATCCAGGTAGGAAAGTGTCCTGTGGCCAGCCCTACACATAAGCCTTCACCAAGATAAAGAGTCACTAAAAGATCTGGTTATCTTCAGGGAACAGGACAAGAAAAGTTTTAATAAATATTAATTTAAATACATTATCTGTCACTGCTATAAATGATCAATTCTTCCTCTTTATTACCATACCATATTGTACCTTATTATTTTTGACCTGGTGGTATATATCTGTGTATATAAATATGTGCATGTGTATACACACATATCTTAATTTTTTTATCAGTCACCAGAACTTTTACAGTCAGGTAATATAAATTATTCTTCTATATATCCCTCATAATAATCAGCATGAAGTAGGCTATGAAGAATTATCTGAAACATGAATGAGCAAATGTTTATAAAACAATAATGATACTCTTTCAACTTTTAGATGTAAATGATGCTTTCCAAGTTGGAAAAAGCTGGTATAAGGAATTTATTTTCTTCTCCAAGTCATTCAACTGCTATTAAACATCAATCTAACTGTACATGCTCAAAAGGCAAAATGTGGTTTAGAGGATTAGATATCTGACTAAACTAAGGAATAGAGCAGGAATCACCATTATTTAGGATTACTGGCTCACTTATTGTGAAGAAGTTCTTTTCTCAAAGCTATCAAAGCAACCAATTTACAATCTTATCTTTCAAACCAAAAGATCTTGAATTGCTGTGTCAGCCCAAGTAGGAATATTCAAGGTCTACAACTATAACCTACACAAAAGTTTTACTACAATTTCCTTTCCTAAGGACAAAGACCAGTCCGTGCCCACCAAAAGATAATTAGATGATAGTAATGTGTGAGTATATTATACATGCATTGCACATATCTTCACAAAATTGCAAGTTGCATTGCTTGTGGCTTTTGCTAATAATTTTATAAGCTCAATCCACCCTAGTGAGGCTAGTAAATACCTCAGTTTAGAGAACTGAAATTAGTTTCATATTCAAATCAAGAAATGAGTAACATAAGGAAATATTTCACAGTAAAAAAATTCCTTAAGGGTTTGGAGCTCAAAATAATTTTCCTCTATATTTTATGCTCTTAAACATTAATTATTACAGGGCATGTATATAGAAACACACAGAGGCACAAGATGAACTATGTTTAGTCTTCTTAGAAATGTATTTGCTTTCATTAAAGCACCACATTCTTTTTCTATATTAAACTCAATTTGTCTTGTCTCATTGTTAGATTAAGGCATTTGCTAAATATTTTAGTGTCAAATAAAACTTCACCCTCATTAGCTTGAGGAAACTGCAAAGATCAAATTGATGAGAAATGTCAAGAGTTCTAAGTTTTAAATTTTGATTGTGACAAATAGCCTAGCTGGATGCTGGTTATTAATAACAAAAGCTAACCTGGAATGCATAGTCCCAAACACATGCACATCACACATAGGACAGTGGAATTTGGAATTCTCCCTCAGGCCCTTTGATGTTCAAGCCTTCCAAATTCTTCTCAGTGTTTTTTATTTGAGAACTCATTTCAGAAAAGCATTAAAAATACAGCAAATGTCAGTGTAATGTAAACAGTATTCTGAATTCTGTAACAATGTTCTTCAGCCTGGACACCTGCTCCCCAGGAAATAAACTGAAATCATATTCTACCTTTGAAACCATTAAAATACAATTTTATGTCATTTATTTGGCCAAGGACAAAGTTCCTGAAATATTCTGTCCCCATTTCAATACCAACAACAACAACAAAATTCCCTTGGTGCAGGCAGGACCTGTTAATAAACTACTCATAGAAAGTAGTTATTGCTGAGCACAAAGCAGCACTCCTAAAAATATCCCAGGTATTAGGAAGTATTACTGGGCTCTGAAAAAGGCTAAATTCTGCTGTATTTCTTGTATTCTAATAATACAAGAAAGAGATAGGATTGAATAGGGACAAAAAAAAAAGAGTTCTGAAAGAATACGTGGTGCTTATATTTTAAGGAAAGATCTGGACAAAAGCATGAGGACATAAATAATAAATCATTTTGAATTTTACAACTCAAAATTTGGCTTACAAACTGTATGCTGGACTTGCATTTCCCCACTTCTTTGATGAAGATAAATCTCTTTTTAACCACAGGGAACATTCAGCAACTCAATGTATCACATGATGATTAAATCAGTGAGCCAGCTTTTAGAAACCTTATGATAATAAGCCACTCACAGCCATCCCCCTTTGTAGTACTCAGCCATCATTTTATTTTACTTTGCTCTTCTGACCTTAGCATCAGTGCTTTATTTTACTACTACAAAGATAGTATTTTGAGAGCAGATTCAATCTCTAGCTGCACATTCACCAACTCTGATTTTGCCCTCTAATATCTAATGCTGTTCTCTAAGGAGAAAGCCAAAGGAATAAAATTTCATGCTCAGTGTTCAACATTTTTTACTGACACTCGATCCTTTATTTGCATACATTGTTAGATAACCAAAACAATGAATCAACAAATATTTTATTATGCAACTGCTTTATTCAAGGCACTGTGCTAGGTAAAGAGGGTATGAAGATGAATAAATCACTTTCCTACCCTAGAAGAATTTATGCTCTAATTCAAGAATGGCAAATGTGTGGCACACATACCACTCTTCCCTTCTCATGGACCAGTGCAGACATATCTAATCAATTTGAATACAACAAATTCCTGATCACTAGAAAGACCTCAGAATCTTTCTCAATGATTGAAATTAGCATGCAAGTTGAAACTTATTTGACATAAATGATCCAAATAGAGAGACAAAATAAATATTAAAGAGAACAACTGATAGTGGTATAGGATGTGCTATAAATGAATGATACAGATATTAAAAGCCATAGAATTCCAAAGGAAGAAGAGCCCACTGTGGGTAGGGAAAAAGGTTTTTCCAAAGGATTCAGGGCCTCAGCTAGGTAGACCTTGAAAGATAAGTTGAATTTAGCTATACAGAATGGGAGAGAATATTTCAGATAGGAAGAATGGCAACAATTGATTCAGGACTGAACAAAACAAGCTTGGGGGATGGTTGGGAGTGGACCAGCTTGATTAAAGCAAAGATTCTTATAGGAAAATAGCATCAATGGATTGGCAAGTCAGGTTGGGGACTCTATTGCAAAAGGCCTTGAATGATGCACTTGGGTGTTTGAGCTTTAATCTGCTTCTCATTTAATTCTAATTTGAATTGTCTAGAATCCAAAGGTAGCCATAATTAGATTGATAATCCAAGACACCTGAAATTGAGTTTGTACTCCGTATTATCCATTTGTCCCTTCCAGCTCCTATTTCTGCCCTTCCCTACTTTGCTCTGTGCCCAGGCTAAACTTTATGGAATGCATTACCACCAGGCTCTCTGCCCTATGCTTCTAGGTGAGATCAGATACCAGGAGGAGATCAGAAGTCAGGGGAAAAGAGAACGCACGTGTTAACTCTCCATATCCTCTCTACCAAATTGTGATTTTGGCAGCAGCTTGGTTCCTCTGCTTACAGCTTCTGGAGGTGGTCCCTCTCTGGTCACTATAGCTATCATCATCCTGGAGTAATTCCACTCCCTCTCAGCCTGTCTCAGCCTACAGGTGATAACAGCATCCTCTTGCTAGTTGCTAGATACTTTACCTCCACTTGTTTGATAGTTCCCTTATCCTGCCCACATCTCCATTTCCATAAATTGTCCCCTTATTCTTGCTTCAGTTAACACTTTGAGTGCTCCATCTCTTTCCTGCCAGAATTCTGACTGACAACAAGTTCTACTATTTGTTAAAGAAGATTTAACCCTATATAATGTCAGTATTACTTTAATTTGGTGCTTAAAAATCAAATAGCTCTGCACTAAATAATTTGCTCCTTTGTGAACCTCTCCGTCACTTCCCCCATGCATGACTGGTGAATGAACATCTTAAGACAGGATGGAAAATAGGTTCATCATAGTTGCCAACTCTAGTAGATTGCTATAAAAGGCCTATAAAGTCACACCAGCCCCACTAGGAAAAATTTTTATGATTGATTAATGATATCTGCTTTGAATATAGTCCTCCTTTTTCCTAATTCATATTGCCTCATGCTCCCAAATGTCCTTTATACTTATATGTTCTTAACAGTCAAAGCTCTGGTCAAGGTATTAGAAATGCCAGATTCAAGTTCCAACCATTAATAATTGCTGTGTGATCCTCAGCACACTGCATACCAGCTAAGATATGCCACCTTTGGGTCATCTAGAAGACCCTGGAGGCTTTGCTGCTAAGTATTTGCTGGTCCCTGACCTTGGCTGACACATGCTTCCCCCTACTTCCAACACCTTCTCCAGCCTTTTTGCCCTTAGGGCCTTCCTATCTACTTCACCTAAAGCAAATGCTTCTTGCTATACTCATGTGCTATACTAGGATCAGGATACACCAGAATTGCCTGAATAGCCAACAGGTCTCACCATTTCCTAGGTTTCTCCCATGTGTCTATTACTTAAAATTTCACTATCTATGTAGGGGGAAAAAAAAAAGCTTTCTATAACTTTATATTTTACAATCTATGTAGGGGAAAAAAGCTTTACTATAAAGCCTGCAATGTTGCATTGTCTGGTCCAATTTAGGGTCCTCACTGGGAAGATAGTCAAGCTAATCTTTAAAAGGTACTTCTCTGTAGGTTCCTAACACAGTACAGCCCTGACTCATTTGTTGTGATTCATAATTTGCCATTTACTGATTTTAAGTTTCTTTGGGTCTCAACTAGAACCATTTTGAAGGGTTTTGCTATTCAGAAATTATTTTTTTAAAGTAAAAAAATTGACCATCACTTGACATTTTTGGGGAAAATAACTCAGAATTTTTCATCCACATTCCACAGTGGTATCTTCCACCTTCTTTAAGAAAACAGATGTAATATCATCTTGTTTTTTCTATCAAAATGTTTAGTCATCATTTGACTCCAAGGAAATACAAAAGATTCAGAAATCAGAAATGTGAAAAATGCTTTTGTGGCCCCTATTTCTTTCAGTGTAATGAAGTACTGGTGCATATCTTTGTGATTTTAGGTCTGAGAAGACATGTGTGTCTAATATATTGTACTAGGTAGGTTTGATTCACAGAAATACTATCAAGAAGGAATAAGTTTAATGTATTATTGAGATGTCCTAATATGCATTAAGTTCAGTAGATATCAAAGGCGTTCAACAAAATTACTTATAAAGACAAGTCATATCAATTTGATTTCTGATGCCTGGGAAATATTCTTTGTATTCCTTTGGTTCTCAATTCTTCTAATAAGCCATAATAGTTGACACAGATTGTTATAAATAAAAAGTAAGAGTTTTCTTGTGCCACTCATTGAAAAGACAAACCAAAAAAGCATACCAATTCATTCTAGTCACTTAGGAAAACCAAATACTGTCACTTAAGGAGAGGAAATGTTTTCAACATTAGCATTTTCCACATCCTAACCATTTGGTCGGTCCTATCAGGGTATGCCTCACAGCCAGCAAATTGAGCTTAAACATTAAGTTACTGGAGGAATTATGGCTAGAACTTTTGACTCCACTAATGCAATAACCTAGCAACCCATATATTGTGCATATCTTTCCTGTCTGATCACCAACTGCAGCAGCTTTCTTAGTCATTGTTACTCATCCATATCATTCTTTCTAGCAAAGGTACAACTCACCTGTAAGACTTTTTTAAAAAGTAATTTGAAGTCTTCTCAGGTTGTATCATTCCCCTGAGAAGCATTTTACACCTTCTGACTACTGTCTCAAGTTAGTGATAAGTTGCAGTGTTGGGCTTATCACTTTTAGTATAAACAAGCCTTCCAAGCCAAGCATCATGCATACCATTTATCTAAGGGTTCTGTAGCAACCTGACACTTTTAGCACACCTTTGAGCAAAGAACCCATAAATGCTGGAAAATATTCATCTAAATGTATCGTTCTTTGTCAAAGATGACACTACTGGGAACACTTTCAATGGAACCGAGGAATAAAGACCAAGCAGAGTAGCCTGCACTCAGCTGTCTGTGCTTACTTATTAATCTTAAAAATGCCAGGTGGTGTCTTAAGGGGGCAGTTGAGAAAGCTTGGAAATGGAGGAGCAGCATGACCTTTTGTAGGGCAGTTGTCCAATAAATATCTGCTAATTAAGTGAAAAGAAGAAATAAGTAAGAGAGAGAAACAAGGGTGGAGAAAGTAGACATTGCTTAGAGCACTTCTGAAAATACTTTTAATATTGGAATATTAACTGCAGTAATGCTTTCTGAGCCCACAGATTTGAGTGGGTTTATCATTATTTCCTTTGTCATCTTTATTTCTTTACTTCCACTTTTTCTTTAAATTTTTTCCGACTTTCTACTAGTCATCAGAACCAATGGTTACAATGTTAACAATGTGAACATAATTAGCAGCACTGAAATATGTATTTAAATATGGTTAAAAGGGGAAATTTTAGGTTGCGTATATGTAATTAAAATAAAAATTTTATAAAAAGCAGGATTGTACAACACAAACAATGAGCCCTAATTTAAACCGTGGGCTATAGTTAATAATACAATTATAACAATATTCTTTCATAAACTGTAACAAATGTACCGCACTAATCCAGGCTGTTAACAATAGGCAGTATATGGGAACTCTGTATTTTATGCATGATTTTTCTGTAAACCTACAAATTCTCTAATAAAAATAAATTTTAACTAATTAATTTTTAAAGAAAAGGAACAATGGTCATTAGTTTCCACATCCTTTCAAATTTTCTTCACCTTTTGGAACTTCTTACTACCCATAAGAGACTGCTTATTTTTCTGTTCTCCATAGGAAAGGGATATCAAATTAATAAGATACAAAATAAAGGACCACACCCATATTCTTGCCTCCACTGAAAATTATTATCTGATCTAATTATTATCTGATCTAACATGAGATGTTTCCTACCAATCCCAAACCTGTGCTAATGTTTAGTGTAAAGTCCGTATTCATGGTGTAAAGTCCGTATTCATGGGTTTAACCAGATCTACAGCCTTAACTTGTCCTTTTTCCTGAGTTTGGTATTCAATTTAGCAACTAGCTGGGTGTTCCAAAATTATTCCCTGAGCAAATTTTAATTGAAATCCTAGCATGTCCAAAGTCAGACTTGCCATCTGCACTTCAAAACTCATATCTCTTTTCCCATGTAATATAATTCCATTTCTGGCAATCATTTTCTTCTAAATAAATCAAACCAAAAAGTTCAAAGCCATTTTGGACTTCTTTGTCCTCAACGTTCAATTAGCCTCCAGATCTTGTGACCTATCTACATCTTTTTATTACTTTGTTCATCTGCTTTCTTATGGCCTATGAATGCTTTTATAGGTAGATCTTTATTCTCCTACATTACTACTGCTCTTTGGTGACAGAATTTGTACTGGAATCATCTTAGATTCACCCATAGGGCATAGATCAGAGCCTTCCACACAGATTAGTAACTGGGAAGAACAAAATGAGAGAAAAAAATTAAGATACAAGCAAAATGTAAGTTATACTAAAGGAATTAAAAAAATAGAGACCTAAGTAGAAGAGAAATAGTATTGCTTGGCACCCCCAGTCCCCAGTACTGCTACTGTTATTCTGGCCATTAACTAAAGAAAACAGCTGCCAAAATTCACTATTTGACTAATCAAGTATTGCTCTATTAACCAGAAAACTATTACCTTTATAAAGCTATAAGTTTGCTCTGTGGACTCTGGAAAACTGTCACAAATAATAACAACAATGTCTGCGTCTCTGAGGCTTTCACAAACTGAAAATAACCCACTGCCAGGCTTAATTTTAATATGTCACAGAGGCAGCGAGAAATGGACAATTTACAGTAGAGATTGTCATGTAGTTTCAAAATTTGTTTTTACCTTGTTCCTGTATCTTTTCAGATATTCTTTTTTGTCTCTGAATATTTGACTATATTCTATACTTTAAATATTAATTAAGGATGCCTGAAGTGTGTTTCAGAGATTCTATGAATCTCTAAGGTCTATTTTACAGCCTCTTTCTTACCAAACTATCCAGTTGATAAGAAAGGCTAGATGGAGTATCTCAACATCAGTGTGATAGCAAATAAATGCCGTGTCTGAAAAATGACAGAATAAAATATTTTCCTGAAACATGCTGCCCATAGCAGCAAACTGGCTTGCTTTCTCTTAACATTTTAAGTGTCACCTAACCTGTTCTGCTACTTAAGAAAGCACAGCAATATATTATTTAGCTCAACCAAATAATTACATTTGAATAGCAATTTATAGCTTTCAAAGAACTTCTGCTTGCTTATTTTATTTCACTGTCAAAACTGTTGTATCAATCAGAGTTAAATCAGGATCAGAGCCACTATGAGTATTACAGAAATAAGAGGTTTTATATATGAATAAAAGCTTACACAAACGTGGTAGGAGCTGGGCAAACAAAAGGCCTGGAAGGGGAAGATGGAATTGGAGAAAATAATCACTAATCATGTCAGATTGAAGTGCTGGCTCAGATGGACAGGAGGGAGCTTGAAGGAAATTCAGCAGCCAGGGAGACTCTATGGAAGCCGCCTCTTCTGTGGAAGCTTCAGCTCTAAGGAAGTTGTTGCCTCTATAGAAATCACCGTCTCTGTGGACCTGGAACCATTGCCTGGCTGGGGGTGGGGTGGGGTGGGGTGGTAGTTAGACCACTGTTGATCAGCAGGGCCAGCAGACAAATAAATGAGCTGAATGCAAAGCAGGACGAGAGAAAGGACAACCTGGGACCCCCAGACACCTCTCTGTCTGCCCATCACTGTGTTTGTCTCCCTCAACCTTTCAAGATATCTCTGTTTCACTTCCACCTTTCAAATCTCACATGAGTTCCCCTTTCGTCTCATAGTAAATTGGAACCATATAGTAAAGGTAATTCTGGTAAATGTAGTTCCAAGCCTTGGAAGTAGTAACAATGCCAAGTTGATACCACTACTGTTTGAAGACATTAAAGGCAGGGTTTATTAATCTCATTGTACAGCTCAGGAAATTGAAGCATAGTTTGCTTAAAGTTACTTGGCTATAGGTTCAGGCAAAAGATTTAAACAGATACTTTATGAGTAAAAAATCCAAATGACTAATAATAATATTTTATACCAAGGAACAATATGAATCAGATATCACTACACATACAAAAGAAAAAAAATTTTAATTCTAACAATACCAAGTGATATTGAGGATGTGCAAAAAGTGAAACCTCAAGCACTGATGTCAGGAATGAAAATAGGTAAAACCACTTTGGAAAACAGTTGGTATTATCTAGAAAAATCAAAGAGACTCTATCCTATGACTCATCAGTCCTGACCCTGGTATAATAATACACCCTAGAAAAACATGTGCACAGCAATAAATATATAAAGACCATTCACAGCAGCATTAATTGTAATAGCCTAAAATTGGAAACAACCCAAAGGTATATATACAGAAGAAGACATAAATCATGACATATCATACAATAGAATACTGCACAGCAAGGAGAATGAAATAATGAAAGTTACGTACAAAAACATGGATTAATCTTACATAATGTTGAACAAAATAATACATACATCATTCTAGACATATAAAGTTCAAACCTAAGCAAAAGTTAGTGGTTATCTCTAAGGCAGGGGGAGAAGGTAAGTATAGGAAGAGACTTACAGCTACCTACTGTGTGGTAATGTTCTATTTGTTCAGCTAATAGAACATTAGTGTTAGTTACTCAGCTAATTCTTTACTTATCATCATGTAAATTTGTATTTTGTCCTTTTCAGATGTGTTATTTATCACAATAGAAACATTTAAATAAAAATAGCAGGGGTGAGGGGGTGCCTCTGTAGGAAGGTCCTTTGGAGACTTTTGTTTTTCCTCTTTCCCATCACAACTCTGGATGAATCATCACATATCGCTGTCAGTAATATAGTGATGGCTATTAGCACTAAAAAAATAACACAAAAAACTAGAACCAATAGAAAACAGAAAAAGAGAAAACAAAATCTAAATAAAAAGTGAGTTTGGTAAGTGGGAAATGTAAAATAAGATGACAGAAATATGTCCTAATAGTAATTTTAACACATATGAATGGGTTAAACTCTCCAATCAAAAATCAGGCATCCTCAGATTGATTTTTAAAAAGAAGCAGCAATACAATATCTATGAAAGACACATTTAAAAATTAAAGAAAGTGTGGGAAATGATATAACAGACAAAATTAAAAATAAAAGAAGCAAGGCAGCAACTCAACATCTGACAAAATGGAATTCAAGTCAAAAACATTTTAAGAGAAAGAGAGGTTTTAAATACTTATATAAGAAACAATAGTTTAAAAAATGATAATGATCACAAACATATATGTACCTAAAACTATAGCCTTGGACTATATAAAGGAACACTGACAAAACTTCAGGGAGAATATAAATAAACAGTTTTATTTGGAGATTTTAACATGCTCTTTCAAAAACTGATTGATTAAGCAGAAAAAAAATTAGACATAGATGCAGAAGATACGTATAATGTTATACAAACATAAATATGTATTTCACTGTCTTCCCTCAGCTGATGAAGATGTCAAAAGTTTAATTATCATTAATTTCAATGAGAAAAAGTAAATTTCTTCTTGGACTCCTAATCTGACACCAATTTTTGTTGGAGCAATAGCAAATCACATTAAAATTGACTCAATTACCTTAATAGCTAACATTTTTACAGTAAAGAAAACTGTCATTTTCCCTATAATAGTTACTATAGAATATATACTTTTTTAGAGCTTACATGTTTTACCCTCAGACTACATTCAGTAGTAAAACCCACATAATATTCAATGTCTGGGCAAAAACTCAACCTCTCATTCAAAAACCTATTAACAGAAGACATTCTTGAAACACTGCATTTTTATGATGCAAAAAAGTGATCATAAACCTCACAAACCTGCATAAAGTTTTCATCTTACATGGGTCAGCTGTTTACAAAGCAAGTAAAGGTCATTTTGGTCCTTACATATCCAAGGGAATGGCTTTAAACCAAAGTAGAAAGTATTACAAGAAATTCCTTGTAAAGTCGAATTCTCAGATCCCCAATGGCTATATCACAGATATTACTGTAACAGAGCATACAGAGTCTTTTCAAGAATGTATAGAATAGACACATGAACTGACTCTGTTTTGGTGTTCTATCTAGAACTCCCTTGCTGGGCCAGTGCATCCATCCAACAGCTGCTATGAATTCTGGCTGCTAATGGCTCACGCTGAACCCTTCTCAGCAGGTGTATTAGTTAGGGTTCTCTAGGGAAACAGAATCAACAAGAGATATCTATAAACATAAGATTTATAAAAGTGTCTCATGCAACTGTGGGTATGCACAAGTCCAAATTCCATAGGGCAGGCAGCAGACTGGCAACTCCAATGATGTTCGATGAACTCCTCAGGCAACAAACTGGCAACTTTGATGAAATCCTCAGGAAACACTTCGCTGGTCAGCTAAAGACGAAGTGAGGGTCCTCTATCTGTCTCGCTTAAAAGTCTTCAACTGATTGGATTAAATCCAGCTAATTGCATTCTCTCATTGTGGAAGACACACCCTTCGTTGATGTAATCAGTCACAACTGCAGCCAATTGACTGATGATTTAATAAACCAGTCTTCTGTTTTATTATCCAGCCACAAATGTCCCTGCAGTAATGGTTAGGCCAGTGCTTGCTTGACCAGATATCTGAATACCATCACCTGGCCAAGTTGACACATGAGCCTAACCATCACAGCAGGCTTACCCTTGACTGAGAATAGTCATCTTGCCAAAAGATGCCTAGGAAGTTACACCCCTCCACCCCACCCTAAGGATCAGGATGGCTGCCTGATATAAGGGTGTAACATATAGTCCCTTGCCTTTGGGAAGGACAACATCTGTGGTGAAATTTACACTGCAGAATTCCCTGTGGGATCAGGTGGAGGCTGGAATTCTCCTGAAACACATTTTTGCCTGCCTTGTCCCTCTGTTCTATTCTTCTTCTTTCATTCCCATACAGGTTTCTCTGGAGAAAACTCCTTCTGTAAATAACTTGCACAAAAATCTCATGCTTCTTGGAAACTTACCTAAGATTGTTCATACCAGAAATAGACCCAGCAAGCAGATTCTAAGGTTGGTATTGGAATTAGATCTCTTACCAGCCAGGTGGCAATAAGGACCCCATCTCTGATGATAGGGGGATATTGATAATCCTTGGCACATTGTGGCACTGCAATTTCACCCTGAATTTTACCTGTGGAGAACCTGTAAGAAGATATAGATGGAAAGGGATGAACTAGCATATGCAATGTCTCTGACTTTGATAAGGAGAGGTGAAATAGTAACTGCAAAGACTGAATTTGGGTGGGTGTTGCTGAGCATCATTTTTATACTGAAGAATTATAATGTCAGGCTCAGGTCAATTAATCACCAATACAAAGCAAAATGTGATAGAGGCTTTAAAGAGATCCTCATCTCCTACAGCCCGATGTTTGATCATATGAAAGGCAGGCCAAGGATGTAGTTGCAAAATTAGCAGAATTTCAGAAAAGGCAGAATTCACAGCCTAGAACAGTCTCCAACCAAAAGATAAGGCCCTGATAAGAAAAGAGGGGTACCCCTACCCTGGGGACATGGGTAGACGCACTATGAGATCATAAACCCCCAAGTCCCCTGAACTCTCAGGCCTACAGAAGTGGCCCATTTCTACATCTCCATTTCCCCTCTAGCCACCAAACCAATGATGAGGGTCAAGTCTTGATGTGGCCATGTTGGAGAGGTGCTCTGCCTGCTAAGAGAAAAGAGCAGTTTTGTGTCACAGGCTGCAGGCCCTAGCTTCTTTTACCAGCAGGAACTGGGACAGAGCACCTCTGAGTGTATCCTTGAGTGTGCTGGACTAGGGATACATAATATAAAGTTGGATAAGGGAGAAGTTTTAAATAGACAAACTCTTTTCCTGATTCCAGATTTAATACCACAGGAAGTGACTCTGGAGTTGGTGTGAATATATTGATGTATAGCTCTTAGGAGCTTGAAAAAAGTAATGACCCACATTAAATGAAGTATATATGCCAGAACTGGTGTGACAGGATGTGGATGAATAAATCAACAGACTCAGAGAAGTGGACATGCTAGAATGTATCTATAATGCTATGAAACCCACCAGCTGACTATATCCTAGAGACAGCACAGAGAACACCCCCCTTACCAAGGCAATAAGGAATGCTCAGATGAGGGGTCACCAACATCTTTGAGAAGTTTAGGAGTGGCAGTTCTCTGGATACCAGCACTGATAGTCAGAGATGCTGTTGCAGAACTGGACTCCTCATTGGCAATAGAGATGACAGGTACCCAGAATAGGAAAAAATAAAATGGAGAATTGGAAGAAAATATGCTCAGTGAAATAAGCAAGGCATATAAAGACAAAAATTGTATGACATCACTGAGATGACTAGAAAAAGCAAATTTGAAGAGATAGAAAGTAGATTAGAAGTTACCAGGGGAAAAGGTAAAGGGGAAAAGGAGGAGTGGTTGTAAAACTTTTTTTAAAGATAAAAAATGATAATACATACGGGGCAAGTTACAGTGAAGTGGAATTATTAGACTATACTGGTGGTTTTTTCATTCATAGGGTTCATATTCTTTAACACAACAATTCTACTTCTGGAAATCTGCAAATACAGATTCATATTTGAGGATGTCCATCACAGGATTATTCTTAGGAAGGAAGAATTTGAAACAACTTTATTGGTAATGGAGGACTTGTTAGAAAAATTTAGTATTTCTGTATGATAAAATAGTAGACCATCATATGAAAGCATTTATGTGAAATACGTTTGGTTTCATAGAGAATGCCTCAATGTTATTTAATGAAAGGGTAGAAAATTATATACAGCTATCCCTTCCACATAGAGATTTTCCCCATTGTGGTTTCAATATATCACTGTTGGCCTAAGAAATTAAATGGGAATTTGGGGGGAGTTTTGTGGAAGCCACAGATGACACATGAAGGCCAGCAGATGATACACAAAGGCTAGAAATGTAGAGATATCTTAACAAGCTCAGTAACTCATGAATACATAAAATGTATATACTGTCATATATAATATTACCCATACAGAATGTATTTTACTGTTTAATAATATAAATGAACAGTTACACAATTTTTTTTTTCTTAAAATTAAATTTGTAGTAAAAAAAACTGTGATTCTATGCACTGGTTTGGGGATGCCAAGCATTTTTCAGCAATCTCTCATGTGACATCTCATGGTGATCTCGCAGTGACCATTGCATCTCAAGTTTCTCATATCTTGTGTCATTTAAATGCCACAGACTCTATTAATATCATGGGTCCCAAGAGTAGTGTTCCTAGTAGTTTTCAGAAAGTGCTCCCAGGAAACAGAGAAAAGTGATGAACTTGAAGGAAACAATAGAATTGTTAGATATGATTCTTTCAGGCAAAACAGTTGCTGCGGTTGGCTACCATAATGGCATGAGTCCACCATGAGGCATATCTAGAAAAAAGAGGAGGATATCCATGAAGCTGTTGCTGTGACTACACCAATAACTGCAAAGCATTTGCATAAGCCACAAGATCTGCATCTCTTTTGTGTAGAAAGTGCAGCATTCTTTTGGGTGCAGGATTGTTATAAAAAAGGCATTCTGGTAGACTCTGGCATCATATGAGAACAAAGCTAATTCTTTATATGATTCCCTAAAGGAAAATGAATGTGAAGGGTTTAACCCTATGCATTTTCAGGTCAGCAATGGCTGGTTTGAAAATTTTTAAAAAAACTTTTAGTCTATGCAATGTAAAAGTAATGGGAGAGGCAGCATCCACCAAACCAGAGGCAGCTGGGGAGTTTCCTGAGACCCTGAAAAAAAAATTTACATGGATTTTCCAGATCACAGGAGCACTGTGTCCCTAACCCTTGCAATGTGGAAGGGATAACTGTACAAAGTATAATCCTGTTTTAATGAGTATATGTATATTTAAAAGACCAGAAGAAATTTATCAAAACATTAATAGTACTTATTCTGGTAGTGGGATTACCAGAATAGCTTCTTTATATGTTTTCTACTTCTCTTTTCTTCTACTATCATTAATTTCTTTTGAAATTAAAAAAAGAGAGTATTGAACATCAATCAGAGGAAAGTCTTCAAACTAATTCTAAGCATTTTAGGACTTCATTAATACTGTAGAATGCACTCATCTGTGTCTGGTACATTTTTCATCATTTGTGTTTTTCTTTATCCCTTTCAATTGCTTTGAGAAATCAATGCTTTTAGCTCATGCTATTAAGCCCAAGAGAGGGAGATAGAATAGTATGAAGGTAATAATGACTATATTGACAGAAAAAGAGCCAGACACTCAAATGGCTTGTATCTTTGCTATTTTTAATTTATGTATAAAACTGAAATTTCAATTGATATTTGAGGATTTAGTCTAACACCTCTTATCCTGTCTCCAATGAGATGAACTCTGGCACAACTGATAACAACTAGGTACCTGAAACACTGCTGAAATGGCCCCAAGAATTCTATTGCTGCTGTTGTATACATAATAATTTTCTCTATAATTATCATTATACTTTTATAGCATTTAAAATATTATTTATTCTTGTATGTTTCCTAGTTTTACTTATATTTCAAGTCTAGGAAGAGAAACACAGATACATCACTATCATAAATTTATCAATACTCGCATATTCATGACAAAGACACACAATATCACTATTAATAAAGAAGTCCAAATGGTCATTTCTAACTCTATATTAAATAAATAGGATAAGCAATGAATCTAATATCTTATTTTATTCAAACCAATGTGAGCAACTGCCTATGGAAAAAGTTTGTAGATTATTTTTTAAAAAGGTTTAAGCAGTGTTTGAACTTTATAATGAACAGGAAATGCATGATTACCTTCTCCCTAGATGAATAAACATCTCATGGAAAAAGACTAAACTGAAAATATTTCAGGTCAAGATGACCTGCCCTTTCCTGGACTGATTTAATAAGCAGAACATTTATATCTTCACTCCACAGCATCTCCCTGCCTTCCTCCTTCATACATTAAACCTAGGGGGCTATTATCACCTTAAGATTCTCAAGTTGGAAGTAACTGTGGTGGTTTGAAGCTATATGTACCCCAGAAAAACATGTTAAATTTAATCCATTCCTGTGGGCATGAACCTATTGTAAGTAGGACCTTTTGATGAAGTTGCTTCAGTTAAGGTGTGGCCCAGCCCAATTAGAAGGGGTCTTAATCCTGTTACTGGAGTCTTTTATAAGCAGAATGAGATACAGACTCTGAGAGAAAGCCATAGAGAGCAGCCAGAAGCTGAAATTCAATGGAATCCAGAAGAGAACAGAGAGGACAGGAGAAGTCACCATGTGCATTGCCATGTGACAGAGGGGCTAAGGGCTAAGGATCACCAACCCCAAAATGCCACAGTCTTCAAGGAGAAAGCATCACCTTGATGCTTCTTGATTTGGACTTGTTTCTTTAGCCTCAAAACTGTGGGCAAATAAATTCCCATGTTTAACTCAACCTGTTTCATGGTCTTTGCTTGAGCAGCCAAGGAAACTAAAACAGTAACCTCAAAGGTTATTTAGTCCATTGGTTCTTAAATGGGTCCATTTATGTTGTGGGTTTAGTGGTTCTTGGTGCAATAAGTAAAATAAGACAAAATAATGTAAGTGTTTGATAAAACTAATTTTTTTTCAATTGAGAGTCATGTCCTTTAACATAAGAAAATAACCTTTTAACTTTTTTTGTACTAAAATATCTTCTTTTATGGAAAGGTAAAGAAAATTGGTGGCTGTCTTTTTTCATTTTTAATGTTCTTATTGAGGAAATTGGTGACTCAGTGTCAGTTTTCTTTAAAAACTTATTGTGTCTTGAAAATCTAAAGTCTGAGATAAGGTACACCAAAAGAGTTTTTCTGCCTAAGCCTAAGGCAGCTGGTGGAAAATGAGAAGCCATGGGATGTGGTGGCAGTGAGCAAATTTAGAGGCAAATGGATAGGATTTGAAATTTGTATAGCTTTAGAGAAATTGCTTAACCTAGGTGAGTAATTCATTCCTTTACCAGTGCCAGCTGAACTAATGTTACTTTCTTCTTGGGTTGTTGTAGAAAATAGATAAGATGATGAATGGTTGGTTGACTCTTCAGTCACTCAACACAGATGTCTCCTTCTCAAAGAGGCCTTGCTTGTTCCAGCTTTTCTAATGTGTACCCTCCTTTCAACCACCTCTCCCATATCAGAGTACTTTTCACTCTTGGGGTTCATCTTGTTTGTTTATTGTTGTTGTTCATTGTTAATCCTCACAGACATAAGATTCATGAGAGAAGATATCTTGTCTGTCCTATTCCCCATGTTTCCCTACAACCAAAAAGGTGGCCAGAACATGGTAGAGGTCAATAAATATTTATTGAATATTGAATGAATGTAAAGTGTCCAACAGAAAGAAGAATATTAGCTCCCTTCTTTCTGATTGAGGGAAAAAAAAACTATCTCCTTAAAACATCATATTGGTTTTCATGCTCTGAAGCCATCAGAACCAATCCCCAACATTTAAGCTGCCTCCTTTTCTAAACAGATATTCCCCATTAGGAACTAATTCTTTACATAAAATTTATTTGATAAGATCATCTTTATTTCAGAGCTAGCTGCAATTACAGATGAAATTAGCCTTTGGATGTATATTTAGGCTTTTTAGATGCATATCTGAATACCCAATCTTTGGATTCACACAGATTTCCTGGGAAATGTCATTTAAAGCCATCAGTTTTAACACCATGTATGGTATTTGGTAATTGCTTCCATTAGTTTACATTGTAAACCAGTATTGAAAAATCTCACCAGGCAGTCATCTTCAGCGAAATTGTCTTATTCTGCTAAAAGCTAACATTAATGGGTAAAATGTTTAACTTAACACAAACACGCCAAATGCTAATATTAACCCAAAAAAGAGAGAAAGAAAAGAAGAAAAGGTTTCTCTACTGTATAAAAAGAAAATCCACAAAAAAAGTCAAAAGGATTCAGAGTCAGTCTTTATATTTCAGGAACAAGGCCTCAAAGAAGGTTCCTATATACCTGAGATGCCAGAAGTGGCCCTTCCTGAGGAAGCTCAGGCACCAGCCCGAAAGAGAAGTGTTTTTTGACCATAATGCAAATATATACATATGAGACAAGGAGACAAAAGGCCAAGTCAGTTAAACCCTATCTTAATTTTGGTTCTCATCCATCGCTATCTTCCAGTACTCATTAAGTGCCTTGCATTTCAGGAATTGAAAGCCATTAAAAAACAACTTGCCAAAGTTCCCTCTCATTTCCCTTGGCAGGAAGAATGCCCAGTGCAGCTGTGGGAAGTGATGGGGAAATGGGATGGGTGAAATTGATGGAGACAAAGACCAAAACAGCACAGTGCTAGACACTAAAAGACAGATAAAAGACTTCTGGCTTCAGACCTAACATGTAAAAAGCTTGGAAGTCATCAGTCCCACATTAACAGCAAGAGCCAGTAGTGAACTGATGTCACAGGCAAACTGCCAGCCTGAAACCTGGACATCCAGGCCCATCCAGAGGGACATAACTGAAATCTGCTTACCTAGATCAGAAGTTGCTGGACCATAAACTGGTAGGAACACTTAAATGGTAATTTTGATGAATTGCTGGAGGCTGAGTATGGACGAGCTTGAGAATGAGAAACTCTTGAGGGCTACAGTGTTTGGGGTCTCTTAAACTTTCATGGGTTTTATCTCCAGGAACTCACAGACCTTAGCACCACACCCACAGGGTCCCAGTATGACAGTGAACTACAGCTGAAAGAGCTGCAAGACTCAGACTCTATTTAAGAAGGAGTTTCTAAGGAAACACAAAGGCTATAGAGGAGAGAAAAACAATGATGCTAGGGGAACTGATGCCTCAGGCACCTCTTGCATCTACAGCTTCAGCAAACATTAAACACAGTCTAACTAGTAGGTAAATTAAAAGAAAACATCACACTAAGGGCCTATTTACCTCAGTTCCTTTTATCTAATACATCATATCAAGCATTAAACAACAACAAAAATTATAAGTCATGCTAAAAGGCAAGAACAAACACAGTCCCAAGAGATAAAACAAGAATCAGAACCAGACTCAGATATACCACAGATGTTGGAATTATTAGACAAGGAATTTAGAATAACTATGATTAATATATTAATAGCTCTAATGGAAAAGTAGACAACATGCAAAAGGTAGATGTGTAATGTAAGGAGAGATGGAAACTCTAAGAAAGAATCAAAAGGAAATACTAGAAATAAAAAATATTCTAACAGAAATTAGGTATGCCTTTAATAGGTTCAGCAGTAGACTGGACACAGCTGAGGAAAGAATCAAGGAGCCTGAAGACATGTCAACAGAAACTTTGAAAACTGAAATGCAAAGAGAAAAGAGAATGGGAAAAAAGGAACAAAACATCCAAGAACTCTGGGACAATTTCAAAAAGTATAACATGCATGTTATTGGCATATCAGAAGGAGAAGAAAGAGAACATAGCAGAAGAAATATTTGAAATAATAATGATCAAGAATTGTCAAAAATTAATAACAGACATCATACCATAGATTCAGTAATCTTAGAGAACAAGCAAGATAAATACTCCCAAAATCTACAGCTAGGCATATCATATTCAAACTGCAGAAAACCAAAGGCAGAGAAAATCTTGAAAGAAGTCAGAGGAAGAAAAGCACATCACGTACAGAGGAATGAGATCAGATACCATGCAAGCAAGAAGAAAGTGGAGTGAAATATTTAAAGTGTTGAAAGAAAAGAGCACCAATCTAGGATTCTATATCCAGTGATATTATCCTTAAAAGTAAAGGAGAAATAGAGATACAAAGAAGAATAAGATAAATATTCTGTTTTAGGGGCTTCATGCTCCTTTTCCCCTTCAAAAGGGAGCATCCCAGGGGCTAGCTGCTAGTTGTCCTCACTGAAAACATCAGGCAGCGGGATTGACAGAGATCTAGGCTGCACTGGGAAAGATGGTCCTTAACACAGAAAAGGCAGAAGATGAAGAGGATGGTTGGTATGGATAGTGGGTTACTGCAGGACAGAGACTGTGGGTGCTAGAGAGTTTATATGCAATATGCAGCTACTTGCTTTAATTGCTAAACTTCATGTCTTTTTTGTGGCCACATGGTGTTTCCATCTAAAAATGGGAACACTTGTCAAGCATTGTTTGGACCTAATCATTCCCCTTAGGGAACATAAAATCTGTAGATAATCCAAACAAATGCATGAATAATAGCAGAACATCATATGGCAGTCAAAATTAAATGATACATTGTGAGCTAAAAATGATTATCATTAAGTTTAAATCATTCAAGAAATATTTACTGAGCTCTTACTCTGTGTAAGATACTCCTGTAATCTTCTCAGATAATTTACATTTAAGTGGTGGAGACAAAAAGACAATTAATAATAATATCAACAGATGAGATTGATGATAGATGATAAATAGATATATGGATGTTAGATATAGGTAGATTAAAATAGGTAAGAGGGATGGATAAGAAAGAAAGAAAGGAAGGAAGGAAGGAAGGAAGGAAGGAAGAAAGAAAGAAAGAAAGAAAGAAAGAAAGAAAGAAAGAAAGAAAGAAAGAAAGAAAGAAATAATATTTCCAGGGAAAGTTTCTCCTGAGAGATAACATACAAGTTGGGGTCTAATTAACAAGAAAGAATCAGCTATGAAAAGATCAGTGATAACATTCCAAACACAGGAAACAATTACTAAAAGTGCACATAGGCAGTCAGATACAAGCCTGGATTTCAGGGCAGAAGCCAGAGCTGTAGGTGCAGATTTGTGAAGCATACAGATGATATTTAAGGCCATGGTCCTGGTGAGATTATTTATGCAGAGTATGTAGATAGGATGCAGGATTGAGCTCTTGAACACTAAACTTTGCAGGATAAGCAGCAGAGGTACAGAGAATAGTCATGAGGTAGGAGGAAAACCCTATGTTAATTCAATTCAACAGAAACCTAAAGAAAACATGTTTCAAGAAGGACAAAACAGTCAGTGCTGCTGAGAGGAGAAGGAAGATAAGAGCACAGAAGTGACCTTTGAATCTGGTAACATGGAGGTTGCAAGGGACCTTAATTAGGGCAGTCTCTGTGGCATGATAAAGATAAAAGCCTGAATGGAGTCAGTTATGGAGTTAAGTGAGGAGAGGAAGCAGAGCTAGTGACTCAAGAAGTTTTGCTGTGAGAGAAAGTAGCAATATGGGCAGTCTCTGAGGGTCATCTGAAGTAGAGAGTAACACCTTTCGAGTTTAGGAAGTCTCTTAAAAGAGCAAACAGTTGAGCTATACCAGGTGAGAAAGACTGCATAAGGAAAGAGAGCAGACCCAGTTGAATACAGTTGACCCAATGACCCTTCCTCTCAGCAGCCTTGAGGTGGAGCTTCCCTTCTCTGAAGTAGTAGTTTGGTCCTACTTGTGGAAGGAGAAGATATGGGCCATTATATTTGCTTCTACAGCTGCATTTTAGAAATAGTAGCATTTCTTTCCTAAACAAATTAGGACTTCTAAAAAAGTGTAATGTAAAATTTGTACTAACAACCAAAGTTCCATTCAATTAAGGAAGTTTCATTACTAACACCAATAAATAGTTCCAACATCTAGTTCCAATTCCCATTTGGGAAAATTGGGAGAAATGCAGGATTCCATCAGCTGTACATTAATAACCTAGATGATGACTCATTTGCCTCCTCAGTAGCAGCTTCCCTCCAACCTTCCTCAGCTAAAGAAACATCATGGGCCTTGATCTCCAATGTACTTCCTTGCTTATATGAGAAAATAGTAAATGGTAGGGATCCATGTCTATCATTGCCTGAGATCGTGAACTGGAGAGAAGCCCTCTTATTCATCTATGGACTGTGTCTTTCCCTTGCTCATCTTGTCAGTGGATCCCAGTTCTCAGAACAGTTCCCAGGAGGATCCTCATTAAAAAGAACATTAATGAAATAAGACTTCCAGGAAGATGGCAGAATAAGTGGGGCAGAGCAAGCTTCTCCTCCATGAAAGAAACTATAGAAAAGGCATAGAATGCCCAGGACAGTGGTTTCAGGGTGTGGGTAGCCAGAGAGGGACTTACAGAATAGATGGTGGGGACTTGGATGAAAAAGAGGAGAAACTGCATCTCAAAGGATGGGGTGAGTTTATTCAGCAGGACTACCACCAGGGGCTGGCAGCAGGAAGATGGCTGCTGAGCAGGGAAGGGAGCAGCTCCCCATTCTTGTGCATCCATCTCAGCAATTACCTGGGTACATAATCCTCTTAGCCACATGGCCAGGAGCTCCCATGAGGGAACCTGGTAAATAGTGGATCTGTATTGACTGCATGTATTCTCCCTCCACAGAATTCTGTGGTGTGCACAGATGAGAAATGGTAATGGGCAAGGGCACCAAACAGAAGCAACAGGAGCCCCTCACACACCCAAGAGGCTTATGGGTGCATGGCAGGAGGGAGCAGGGCACAATTGAGCTGGAGGGTGAGGCATGCAGCCCCACAGCCCAAGAGTGATTGACTTGGAGCCACAGTGCCCTTAAGTGGACTCTCTGCTGAACTGTACAGGGCCCACATCACACCCCCAGGGCTGGCAGGCCTCACTGCACATGGAGAACTGATGTGCTGATTGGATTTCCACCTGGTTTGGACCCCGTTCAGTGCAGAGACAAAGTTGGGGGAAAGCTGGCTTGAGGGTGAGAGATGGCTCAAGAGTGCCATCTGCTGGAAATACAGGGTGTGCTGGTTTGAATGTATTATGTCCCCCAAATGCCATTACCTTTGATGCAATCTTGTGGGGCAGACATTTTAGTGCTGATTAGATTCAAATTCTTTGAGTGTTTCCATGGAGATGTGCCCCACCCAACTGTAGGTGAATAACTCTGATTAGATATTTCCATGGAGTCATGGCCCCACCCATTCAGGGTGGGCTTTGATCAGTGGAACTATATAAATGAGCTGACAGGCAGAGGGAACTCAGTGCAGCTGTGAGTGATGTTTGAAGAGGAGCTACAGCCAAGAGGGACACTTTGAAGAAAGCACAGGAGCTGCAGATGAGAGACAGTTTGAAGATGGCTGTTGAAAGCAGACTCTTGCTCCAGAGAAGCTAAGAGAGGGCAAATACCCCAAGTGCAACTAAGAGTGACATTTTTAAGGAACTGCAGCCTAGAGGCAAATGTCCAGGGAGAAAGCCATTTTGAAACTAGAACTTTGGAGCAGATGCCAGCCACATGCCTTCCCAGCTAACAGAGGTTTTCCAGACACCATTGGCCATCCTCCAGTGAAGGTACCCAATTGCTGATGTGTGTTACCTTGGACACTTTATGGCCTTGAGACTGTAACTGTGTAACCAAATAAACCCCTTTTTATAAAAGCCAATCCATCTCTGGTGTTTTGCATTCTGGCAGCATTAGCAAACTAGAACACAGCGAAAGTGCACTCCAGAAAGCTGTGGCTCTGCCTATACATAAATATGTATGTGTGTGTGTGTGTATATATATATTTGTATATGTATATATGTATGTATCAATGTTCAAATAGTCCTGCATTTCCCAAAGTAACCTTATCAAGATAAGCAAATTCCCTGAAGCCAACAGAAAATCACAAAGCACATGAACACCCAAGTAGATATGGACAAGGAAAATAACCAAATTAAAAAGCCAGAGGAGACACAGAACTTGGAGCAATTAAGCAAAGAGGTACAAACAAATCTCCAAAACAACTTCATTGGGTTGACATAAAGGACATCAAGGAGAACATAAAGAAGAATTTGAAAGAGTAAATTAAAAATAGATATTATGGAAATAAAAGATACTGTGGATCAAATTAAAAATATACTAGAAACACACAACAGCAAATTTGAAGAGGCAGAAGGAAAAATAAGTGAACTAGAGGACAGAACAATTGACTGCAAAAGCACAAAAGAACAAATGGTGAAAAATATTGGAAAATTTGAAATGGATCTCAGGGAAATGAAGGATAACATGAAACACACAAATATAAGAATCATTGGTATCCCAGAAGGTGAAGAGAAGAGTAAAGGGCTAGGAAGAGTATTTGATGACATAATTGGGAAAAACTTACCAACCCTTCTAAATGACATAAATATGCAAATCAAAGAGGCCCAACAAACTCCAAATAGAATAAATCCAAATAGACCCGCTCCAAGACATATACTAATCAGATTGCCAAATGCTGAAGAGAATGACAAAGTCCTAAAGCAGCAAGAGAGAAGAAATTCACCACATACAAGGAAAACTACATAAGACTAAGTACTGACTACTCAGTGGGCACCAAAGAAAAAAGAAGGCAGTGAGATGATATATTTAATATTCTAAAAGAGAAAAACTGCCAGCCAAGAATTCTTTATCCAGAAAAGCTCTCCTTCAAAAGTGAGGGAGAGTTTAAAATTTTCACAGACAAACAAATGTTGAGAGAATTTGTTAACAAGAGACCTCCCCTGCAAAAATATTAAACAGAGTTCTGCTGACTGAGAAAAAAAGAAAGGAGAGAGGTCTGGAGAAGGGCACAGAACTGATGAGTACTAGTAAGGGTAACTTAAAGTCAAAAAAAAAAAAAAAAAACAGAGAGGGGGGAAATAGATCTGGCAAATAAAACTGAAAGGATAAGATGGTTGGTTCAAAACTCCTTTCACAGCAATAATTTTGAATGTGAATGCATTAAACTCCCCAAATAAAAGATACAGACTGGCAGCATGGATTAAAAAGTATGATCCAACAATGTGCTATTTATAAGAGACTCATCTTAGACCCAGTGACACAAAGAGATTGAAAGTGAAAGGATGGAAAAAAAATATTCCATGCAAGCTCCAGCCCAAAGAAAGCAGGGGTAGCAATACTAATATTAAACAAAATAGACTTTAAATGCAAAGATGTCATAAGGGACAAAGAAAGATAATACATATTAATAAAGGGGACAATTCACCAAGAAGAAATAACAACCATAAATGTTTATGTACCAATGAAGGAGTTCCAAGGTACATGAGACAAACTGGCAAAACTGAAGGGAGCAATAGACATTTCTACAATAATAGTGGAAGATTTCAATACACCACTCTCTTCTATAGTTTGAACCAGACAGGGGACCAATAAGGAAATTGAGAACTTAAACAAGGTGATAAATGCATTAGACTTAATATATATAGAGAGAGCGTTACATTCAAAATTACCAGGATATACATTCTTCTCTAGCACTTATGAAATGTTCTCCAGGTTATCTCATATGCTGGGGTGCAAAACAAGCCTTAATAAATTTAAAAAGATTGAAATTATTCAAAGCACATTCTCTGACCATAATGGAATACAACTAGAAATCAATAACCACCAAAGAACCAGAACATTCACAAATATGTGAAGGCTAAACAACATACTCCTAAACAATCAGTGGGTCAAAGAAGGAATCACAAGAGAAATCACTAAATATCTAGAGGTGAATGAAAATGAGAATACAACATATCAAAACCTATGGGATGCAGTGAAGGTAGTGTGTAAGGGGAATTTATATCTCTAAATGCATACACTGAAAAGGAAGAAAGAGCTAAAACCAAAGACCTAACTGAACAACTGAAGAGTCTAGAGAATAATCAGCAAACTAACCCTAAAGCAAGAAGAAGACAAGAAACAACAAGGATTAAAGCAGAAATAAATGATCTGGAGAACAACAACAACAAAAAAAATGGAGAGAATAAATAAAACCAAAAGTTGATTCTTTGAGAAGATCAACAAGATTGACAAACCCTTAGCTAGACTGACAAAGTCAAAAGAGAAAAAGAGAGAAGACCCAAATAAACAGACTCATAAATGACAGGGGGGACATTACTGTGGATCCTGAAGAAATTTAAAAAGTCATAAGAAGATACTATGAACAACTGTATGAAAACAAACTAGACAATTTAGAGGAAATGGATAATGTCCTGGAAACACCTGAACAACCTACACTTACCTGAGAAGAAACAGATGACCTTACAAACCAATCACAAGTAAAGAGATCCAGTCGGTCATCAAAATCTTCCTACAAATAACAGCCCAGGATCAGATGGCTTCACAGGGGAATTTGACCAAACTTTCCAAAAAGAACTGACACCACTCCTGCTCAAACTCTTTCAAAAAGTTGAAGAAAAAGGAACACTACCTTACTCATTGTATGAAGCTCACATGACTCTAATACCAAAACCAGATAAAGACAAGAAAGGAAAACTACAGGTCAATCTCTCTAATGAATATAGGTGCAAAAATTCTCAACAAAATACTTGCAAATTGAATCCAAAGGCACATTAAAAAATCATACACCATGACCAAGTGGGGTCCATTCCAGGCATGCAAGAGTGGTTCAGCATAAGAAAATCATTCAATTTAATACAACACACTAACAAATCAAAAGGGAAAAATCAAATGATCATCTCAATAGATGCTGAAAAAGCATTCAACAAAATTCAGCATCTTTTTCTGATGAAGTCACTTCAAAAGGTAAGAATTGAAGGAATCTTCCTCAATATGTTAAAGAGCGTATATGAAAATCCCACAGCCAGCATAGTGCTCAACAGTGATAGACTGAAAGCCTTCCCCCTAAGATTGGGAAAGAGACAAGTATGCCTGCTGTCACCACTATTATTCAACATTGTGCTAGAAGTTCTAGCCAGAGCAATCCAGCAAGACAAAGAAATAAAAGGCATTCAAATTAGAAGGAAGAAGGAAAACTGTCATTATTTGCAGATGATATGAACTTACATTTGAAAAATCCTGAGGAATCTTTGAAAAATCCTGAGAAATCATTGAGAAGGCTACTTGAGCTAATAAACAAATTCAGCCAAATGGCAGGATACAAGATTAATACAAAAAAGCCAATAATGTTCCTATACACTAGAAATGACCTAACTGAAGAGACACTCAAGAAAAGAATCCCATTCACAACAGCAGCTAAAAAAATCAAGTTCCTAGGAATAAACTTAACCTGGGACATAAAAGACCTCTTCACAGAAAATTACAAAACTTTACTAAAAGAAATCAAAGGACCTAAATAGGAGGAAAGATATTCTGTGTTCATGGACAGGGAGGCTAAACATCATTAAGATGCCAATTCTACCCAAACTGATCTACAGATTCAATGCAACTCCAATCCAATTCCAACAGCTTACTATGCAGACTTGGAAAACCTAGTTATCAAACTCATTTGGAAGGGAAAGGGCCTTGAATTGCAAAACCATTCTTAAAAAGAAGAACAAAGTGGGAGGACTTACAGTTCCTGGCTTTAAAGCCTTCTGTAAAGCCACAGTGGTCAAAATAGCATGGTACTGGCACAAAGATAGACATATTAATCAATGGAATCAAACTGAGAGTTCAGAAATAGACCCCAGAACTATGGTCAATTGATTATTTTTAATGCAGTTTTATTGAGATATATTCACACACCATAAAATCATCCAAAATGTTACAATCAATTGTTCACAGCATCATCATATTGTTGTGCATTCATCACCACAATCAATTTTTGAACATTTTTGTTACTCAAAAAAATTAAAAGAATAAAAATAAAAGTAAAAAAGAACACCCAAACAACTTCTACCCCACCCCCTGTATTATTCATTTACTTTTTGTCCTCATTTTTCTACTCATCTTTCCATACACTAGATAAAGGGAATGTGAGCCACAAAATTTTCACAATCACATGTTCACACCATTATAAGCTGTTTAGTTATACAATTGCCTTCAAGAATCCAGGCTAGTGGATTGCAGTTGAAAAGTTTCAGGTATTTCCTTCTAGCTATTCTAATTCACTAAATACTTAAAAAAGGATATCTACATAATGCATAAGTATACCCTCCAGAATGACCTCTTGACTCCATTTGAAATCTCTCAGCCACCAAAACTTTACTTTGTTTCATTTCTCTTCCCCCTTATGGTCAAGAAAGCTTTCTCAATCCCATGATGAGTTTTCAGGAGAGTTCAGCCTCATCCCTGGGAATCATGTCCCACATTGCCAGGAAGATTTACATTCCTGGAGTCATGTTGTCTCCAGACATTGCCAGATGTCCCCTGAGTCTAAGACCGCCACTTGTTGAGAACCATTGTATTAGGATGAGGACAAATAATATAACCACAAAATAAACATAAACAATATGGCTAGCAGTGATGAGGGTCCCAGATGGAGAGGCAGCATGCAGATTCTGACAGGTAAGGTTATCATCAATGATGAAAAGTAACCTTTAGCAAGTGACCCAGATACAAGGAGAAAAGGCTATTCCAGAAAGCAGGAAACTCTTGAGCAAAAGCCCTGGTTTGGATGAAACACTGAGCTGCTGTATGAGAACAGGGTATGGTGGGACTAGCATGGTTGTGATGACAGGGGGCCAGGCACAGAGAAGGGGCTTAATGCCAGATGGCAGGCAGACTCTGAAGGTTTATGAGCAAGGAGCAGCCCTGAGTGGTCCTTCCAGAGTACACGCTGGAAGTCATGTAAGAAGGGTTGGGTGGAGGCCCCTGGGGTGATGAAGATGGGAAGGAGGGGATGGAAACAGACAAGAGAAAACAGTGATGTCCTGGGTCATACGTTTTGACCTCCAGAGAGGATGCATTTCTGTAACTGCCTCAGGGACAGATAACACAAACAATAACAACTGTTAAATCTATGTGATGTGAATAAAGGTATTAATCATATGCTTTTAAAAACATTCATAGCGAGCTGACACAGACCCAGACATTTGTAGATGCTAAGCTAAGAGATGAGTTAGCCCTAGAGAAGCTAAGTGAGAACCCACAGACATTTAAGGAAATAGCCACTGGAATCAGAAGCTGAAAGCAATGCAACCCAGGATCAATGAGATGCAGATGCCAGCCATGTGCCTTCCCAACTGACACAGGTGTTCCAGACACCATCAGCCTTTTCCTCAGAAAAAATCTACTTCTTCATGCCTTAATTTGGACATTTTCATGGCCTTGGAACTGTAAATTTTTGAACTAATAAACCCTCATTGTAAAAGCCAATCCAGGGGCTGGGGCAAGATGGCAACATAGAGAGGAGTGGAATTTAGTTACTCCCTTAGAGCAACTAGTAAATAGCCAGGAACAACTAGTAAATAGTCTGGAATAACTGCTAGGGGACAACCATGACTGTCCACACATAGTACACCAGCCTGGAATGGGTGGAATGACTGAGATTGCAGCATAAAAGCTGTAAGCAAAAACTGTAGAACTGTGCCAGGAGCCCCCTCCTCCCACAGAAGGCTGAGCTGCAAAACCTCACTGTGGGAGAAAGCAGCAGTCCCTGTCAGGAGCAAGGGAATATAGCTCAACCTAGCTCCAACTTGGGTTTTAATTAACAAATGCAGACTGCTGAATACAAGCTACAAACACAGACAAACCCCTAACAAGCAGCAAAAGTACCCTGAGGTTGCTCCCAGTGGAGAGGAGGTGGGGCTGATGGGGAAAAAATACAGAGACTTTTGGAGATGACTGTGCTTAGAATACTCTAAAAAGCCTGTATCCCAAGAAAAGGAGCACAGAGGACTGGGCACTATCTGGCTGACATGCAAAACTGGAGGCCAGAGACTGGCTTTGAAAAAGGGGTTTTCTTTCCCCTTTGTTTCTCTCACAGTCTGAGTGGCTCAGTGGAGAAAGCATCAGGCATTTTCAGCTCTCAGCACTCTGACCCAGACAGATGTGGAGTTAACAGAGTCAGAGAGACAGAGTAATTCAAGTGCAGAAAATAACTCCTCAGGGGGTGTAGCTTCCCTAAGAGGTGGGGAAAGCTTGTTTTTTTGTTTCTCTGACTACTTATCTTTTTTACACTTCAATAGCCCTCTGGCAAGGGTGGAATTAAAACTGCTGGAGACTAACTATCCAGACAACAGCTGAAAGCACTAGGCAAGTCTTGGGGGCTGGGAAAGGGCCTTAAAAAGGGATTTATTTATTTATTTTCCTTTGTATTCCTCCTTTTTTAAAAATAACTATTCCAAGTTGCTCTTTACAGAAAACTGGGCTCTGGGAAGAGGGGGCACATAGAAGTGGGTGCCCATTCCTTGGCTCCAAAAAGGCTTGGTTTTGTTTTTTTTTTCTTTTTTCTAAATTTTGTCCCTTTTCAATTCTCCCTCTCTGACTCCTTAACCTTTTACATTTCAATGGCACCCTGGCAAGGGTGGAATAAAAGCTGTTGGAGAGTAACTATCCAAACAATAGCCTAAAGCACTAGGCACGTCTTGAGGTCTGGGGAAGGGTATCAAAAAGGGATTTCTTTTCTTCTGTTTCTTTTTCTTTTTTTTCTTTTAAATAACTAATCCCAGTAGCTCTTTACAGAAAGTGTGGTTCAGCTCAATTTGCAGCCCTTCTTCAAAGAACTCAGACTCCAGGGACCAGAAATCAGAAACCAGCTTCAGTCATCCATGCTCCCAAAAGGGACAGAGTTGGCTGGAAAACTAAAGGCACTGCACCTCTTTACACTGGTGGGGGGAGCTGTGAGCTGACAAGTGCCACATGCTAGACAGGATAGGAAAAGCACAGAGTCTAGAGTCCTCACATGAGGGTCTCATTCTCAGGGAAACTCCATATCCTCCTCCTGAGACCTGGGCCTCTCTGGAATAGGAAAACCTGAGTGGTTCACAAAAAGGCTACCTAGAGGCATGGCAAGAAACAGAAAAACAAGAGGTGAAAAATTCTGATCAACTAAATAGAACCTAAGAGATTTAGAATAAGTTGAACTGAACACCAAAGAATAGAGAACAAAACCAATCAACAAGAAAACCCTAGGTAAAAGAGTGAACACAAGCTCCATAATAAACTAATGAAGAAAATCAGATGCCTAGACAGCTGAAGATAACAAGCCATACTAGGAAAATGACAATCTGGGCCAGTCAAAGGGACAAACTAATAGTTCAATCAAGGTACAGGAGTTGAGACAACTAATCCTAAATCAGTTCAATGAACTGAGGGAAGAACAAATTAAAAATGTTCAAACAAGTCTCCTAAATCATTTCAAAAATCAATTCAGTGAACTAAGAGAAGATTTGGCAAAAGAGATGAAGGCTATGAAGAAGACACTGGATGACCATAAAGAAGAATTTTTAAACTTGAAAAAACAAATGGCAGAACTTATGGGAATGAAAAGCACAATAGAGGAGATGAAAAACACAATAGAGGGATACAACAGTAGATTTGAGCAGACAGAAGAAAGGATCAGAGAACTGGAAGACAAGACATTTGAATTCATAAACACAAAAGAACAGATAGTAAAGAAATGGAAAAATACGGTCTTAGGGAGCTGAATGACAACATGAAGTGCAGAAATATACATGTTACGGGTGTCCCAGAAGGAGACAAGAAATGAAAAGGGACAGAAAGAATAATAGAAGAAATATTCACTGAAGATTTTCCAACTCTTATGAAAGACAGAAAATTACACATTTAAGAAGTACAATGTACCCCAAACAGAATAGATCCCAATAGACCTACTCCAAGACACTGATCAGATTGTCCAATATCAAAGACAAAGAGAGAATTCTGAAAGCAACAAGAGAAAAGCAATCCATCATATACAAGGGAAGCTTGATAAGACTATGTAGATTTCTCAGCAGAAACTATGGAGGTGAGAAAACAGTGGTATGATATATTTAAGATACTGAAAGAAAAAAACTATCAACCAAGAAGTCTATATCTGGCAAAACTGTCCTTCAAAAATGAGGGAGAGAGTACTTGGGGAAAGAGTCAAGATGCTGGCATAGAGAGGTGTGGAATTTAGTCTCCTGGAACAACTAATAAACAACCAGGTACAACTAGTAAATAATCTGGAACAATTGCTGGGGGACAGTCATAACTATCCACACATTGTACACCAACCTGGATTGTGTGGAAAGGCTGAGATCGCAGCATAAAATCTGTAAGTAAAAACCATGGACCCGCCCTGGGAGCCCCCTCCCCCAATGGCAGGCTAAACTGCAGGACCTCACTGTGGGAGAAAGCAGCATTCTCAGAGCAAGCAAATGTAGCTCAGTCTGGCTCCAACTGGGGTTTTAATTAACAAATGTGGACTGCTGAACACAAAATACAAACATAGACAAGCAGCAAATTACCCTGAGGCCACTCCCAGTGGAGAGGAGGTGGGACTGACAGAGAGGGAAAGAAATATAATAATTAAAATAAATTTTGATAATTTAAAAAATAAGAAACAATACAGAGACTTTTAGAGACTGACCTTAGAGAGCCGGAAAATACCTGTGCCCCGGTGGGGGGAGGGGTGGGACCAGAAGAGCAGGTGCTCTATCTGATCAATGGGCAAAATTGAGGAGCCATGGACTGGCTCTGAAGGGGGAGCTTTCTTTCCCTTTTTCTTTCTCTCAACCTGAATGGCTCAGTTTAGCCTCAGCCAGTTTCAGTTCAGTTCTCTGATCCAGACAGGGATGGAGTTGACAGAGTCAGAGAGACAAAGAAACTATTGAAATGCAGAAGATAGCTCCTCCCTAAGAGGAAGGAGGAGACACCCAGCTCAAGGGCCTGCCCTCCCTTCAGAACTCAAATCCCAGGGCCTGGGGGAAAACACTCAAAACAGAAACAAACTAAGTTAAGAATTAAAGGGGCCAAACCAGTACACCAGTCAGGAGCAACAGGCTGACAAGCACCATCTGCTGGGCAGGTTAGGAAAATCACAGCAGCTAGAGACCTCACAGGAAAGTCTGTCAATTTCTAAGACACACCCTCAGGGAGACTTGAAACTGAATATAACCCTATTCTGATATTGGCACCCGTTCTGATCTGGGAAAATCTGATTGGGGTAACCGGGGAAGCCACATGACTAGACAACAGAGGACTACAAACTACACTGGGAAGGGCAGAGAAATGGGCCAGTCAAAGGAACAAACTTGCACCTCAATCAAGATACAGTTGAGATATCACTTCACTTTAATGAAATACTCAAAGATTTTCAAAGAAATATGCTAAATCAAATAAAACACAGAATCAATGGGTTCAGGGAAGATATGGCAAAAGAGATGAAGGATATAAAGAAAACACTGGGTGAACATAAGGTAGAAATTGAAAGTTTGAAAAAACTACTGGCAGAATCTATGGAAATAAAAGGAATAATGAAAGAGATGAAAAACACAATGGAGACATACAATAGCAGAGTCCAAGAGGCAGAAGAAAACACTTAGGAACTGGAGAACAAGACAACTGAAATCTTATACACAAAAGAACAGACAGGAAAAAGAATGGAAAAATATGAACAATGTTTCAGGGAATTGAAAGACAATGTGAAGTACATGAATGTATGTTTCATGGGTGTCCCAGACGGAGAAGAGAGGGGAAAAAGGGCAGAAGCAATAATAAAGGAAATAATCAATGAAAATTTCACATCTCCTATGAAAGACATAAAATTACAGATCCAAGAAGCGCAGCATACCCCAAACAGAATAGATCTGAATAGACATATGCCAAGACACCTAATAATCAGATTATCAAACATCAAAGACAAAGAGAGAATCCTGAAAGTGGCAAGAGAAAAGCAATCCATCACATACAAAGGAAGCTTGAATAGACCATGTGTTGATTTCTCAGTGTAATCATGGAGGCAAGACAGAAGTGGTGTTATATATTTAAGATACTGAAAGAGAAAAATGCCAACCAAGAATCCTATATTCAGCAAAACTGTCCTTCAAATATGAAGGAGAGTTTGAAATATTCTCTGACAAACAGACAATGACAGAGTTTGTGAACAAGTTACCTGCTCTACAGGAAATACTAAAGGAAACAATACACAGAGATAGGAAAAGACAGGAGTGAGAGATTTGGAACACAATTTTGGGTGATGGTAGCACAGCAATGTAAGTACACTGAACAAAGATGACTGTGAGTATGGTTGAAAGAGGAAGGTTAGAAGCATGTTGGACACCAGAAGGAAAGAGGAAAGATAAACATTGGGACTGTATACCTCAGTGAAACCTAGAGTGCTTAACAATTGTGATAAAAGGTACAAATATGATTTTACATGAGGGAGAACAAATGAATGCCAACCTTGCAAGGTGCTAAAAATGGGGTGGTATTGGGGAAAAATTACAATCAGTGCAAACTAGAGACTGTAATTAACAGAAACATTGTATTATGCTTCCTTTAATGTAACAAAGGCAATATAACAAAGCTAAATGCCTATAAGAGGGGAATATAAGGGAGGGGTATGGGACTTTTGGCATGGGTGATGTTGTCTGAGTCTTTTATTGTGCTTTAGTTAATTCTACCTTTCTTTTTGGTGCTTTTTGATCTCATTTTTTATCTTTCTTTTCCTTTTTCTTTTGTCTCTCTACCTTCTTTGACTCTTCCTCCTCCTTGGTGGAAGAAATGGAGATGTCCTTATATAGATAGTGGTGATGGTGGTGAATGCATAAATACATGATTATACAGGGAACCATCAATTGTTTACAAAACCATCTTTAAAAAAAACAAAAACAAAAAACTAGATGATGAAGAAAACTTGAGGGCACTATATTGAATGAAAATAAGTCAGACACATAAGGACAAATATTGTATGGTCTCACTGATGTGAACTAATTATAATTTGTAAACTCATGAAATATAAGTTACCAGGATATAGAATGAGGCTAAAGAATGGAGAGCAGTTGCATATTATGAACAGAAAGTTTAACTAGATTTAACTTAAATGTTTGGAAATGGACAGAGGTGATGGTAGCATGTTGTTGTGAGAATAACTAACAGTGTTGAATGGTGTGTGAATGTGGTGGAAAGGGGAAGCTTAGAGTCATGTATGTCACCGGAAGGAAAGTTGGAGGTTAAAAGATGGGAATGTATAAAACAGTGAATTTTGTGGTGGACAATCTCTGCGATTAACTGTACAAATATTAGAAATCTCTTTCATGAACTAGAACAAATGCATGACTCTATAACTACAAATTAATCATAGAGGGGTATATAGGAAAATATATACGTATTGCAAACTATGTACTACATTTAGTAGTATTTTAACATTCTTTCATCAACAATAACAAACGTACTATACCAATACCATGAGTCAATAATGGAGTGGTGGGGTTAGAGGTATGGGAGGATTTGAGTTTTCTGTATTGTTTTTATTTCTTTTCTGGAATAATGGATTCATAGCTGTATATTGTTACCATGGGCAACTGATTGTGCACATTGGATGACTGCATGGTATGTGAACAATTTCAATAAAATTGAATTTAAAAAAATGAGAGAGAGATTAAAATATTTTCAGACAGACACTGAGAGAGTTTGTGAATAAGAGACCAGCACTACAAGAAATACTAAAGGGAGTGCTACAGGCTGATAGGAAAAGACAAGAGAGAGAGGTTTGGAAAAGAGTGTATAAATGAAGATTGTCAGGAAGGGTAAAAGGAAAGAGAGAAAAAAATAAGATATGATATATAAAACTCAAAAGACAAATTGGTAGAAGAAAGTACTGCCATTACAGTAATAACACTAAATATTAATGGATTAACCTCCCCAATGAAAAGACATAGAATGGCAAAATGGATTAAAAAACAGGACCCACCTATATGCTATCTACAAGAAAGTCACTTTAGACACAAAGACAAACATACGCTGAAAGTGAAAGGTTGGGAAAAAATATTTCACGGAAACAAGGACAAGAAAAAAATGGGAGTAGCTATATTAATATCAGACAAATTAGACTTCAAAAGTAAAACAATAGAAGAGACAGAGAAGTACCTACATATTAATAAAAGGGTCAATTCATCAAGAAAACATGAACAATGCACCAAGCCAGAGTGCCCCATAATTCATAAGGCAAACACTGAGAGCACTGAAGGGAGAAGTAGATACCTCTACAAGAATAGCTGGAGACTTCAATACACCACTGTCATCAATGACAGAACATCTAGACAGAGGATCAAGAAGGAAACAGAGATGCCAAATTATACAATAAATGAACTATAGAACACTACACCCCACAACAGCAGGATGATGGTAGCACAACACTGTAAGTACACTGAGCAAAGATGTCTGTGACTGAAGCTTAGAGGGGTGGGCTAGGGGCATGTCTGAGAGGTAAAGATAGATGATATGGACTGGGGCTGTCTGACGGCAGAAGCTGGAGTGGTTGATGATGGTGATTAAAAGTACAAATGTAAGAATGTTTTTACATGTGGGAGAACAAATGAAGGTCAAACATGCAAACTGTTAAAAAATGCATGGAACTGGGAAAAAATAAAATCAATGTAAACTGGAGGCTGTGGTCAACAGTAAAATTGTAATATGCTTCTATTAAATGTAACAAAGGCAATATCAAAGTTAAATGTGTATGGGGGGGACATAAGGGGGGGGATATGGGATTCTTAGTAGTGGTGTGGTTGTCTGACCTTACTATTATATTGTATTGCATGATATTTTATTTTTCCTTTTATTATCTTTCTTGTTATTTGTTTAAAAAAACACTTATTTTGTAGTAATCAATATGCTTAAGTTTTGATTGGTGATAAATATGCAACTATATGATGATACCATGAACAACTAATTGTACACTATGGATAATTGTATGGTATGTGAATATATCGCTATATAATTGTAGGAAAAAATATAAATAGGGATAAAATGCTGGAGAAAACATGGAGAGAGGGATGTACCTATTTACTGTTGTAGCTTTTCTGGAGGACAGTGGGGTGGCTCCACAAGAAGCTCGGTATATGGAGGCCATAAGGTCCTGCAACCTCATTATGCAGTATATACTTGGAAGATCTCAGAGCAGAGACTTGGATGGACATTTTTTTTAATTCATTTTTATTGAGATATATTCACATACCATGCAGTCAAAGCGTACAATCAATTGTTCACAGTACCATTACATAGTTGTGTGTTCATCATGAAAATTAATTTTTGAACATTTTCATTACCACATACACAAAAATAATAAGAATAAAAATTAAAGTGAAAAAGAACAATTAAAGTAAAAAAGAATACTCGCTGCCTTTTTTGTTGTTGTTGTTTTGCCCTCATTTTTCTACTCATCCATCCATACACTGGACAAAGGGGAATGTGGTCCATACGGCTTTCCCAATCACATTGTCACCCCTCATAAGCTACATTTTTATACAATTGTCTTCAGAATTCATGGGTTCTGGGTTGTAGTTTGATAATTTCAGGTATTTACTGCTAGCTATGCCAATTCATTAGAACCTAAAAAGGGTTGTCTATATTGTGCATAAGACTGCCCACCAGAGTGACCTCTTGGCTCCTTTTGGAATCTCTCGGCCCAAAGCTTATTTTGTTTCCTTTCATATCCCCCTTTTGGTCAAGGAGAGATGTTCTCCAATGGATGGACAGTTGCACACTAGGGTTTATGGAGGCAGTATTCATGATTTGCAATGAGTGGGGGTGGCCTAAGGGAACACTGACTGAGGAACAGAATGGTGAACTGTGGTGTATGCATACAATGGAATATTGAACAACTATGAGGAGTGAAGATATGAGATACACAACGAGGTGAATGGATCCTGTAGACAGCATTTTGAGTGAAGTACACCAGAAACAAAGGCAAACATTATAATGCCACACCAATATGGACTAACCACAATGTGTAAACTCAGAATTGAACCTTAGAGCGCAGCTTATCAGGGAAATGCTTATTGTAATGATCCCTAGATTGTAAGCTCTTATGGCAGTCACTTCTGTTCCTGAATTGGGATGGCCATCTCCAAATACTGAGACGTTGATCCCTTTTTCTATGACCTGATCAGTCTCTGGAACTATGGGTATCTGTGTGACATCTGAGGCTCAGGACTAGAGCTCAACAGACAAGAATGTCAGTATTAGTGCATACAGCAACTGTTTAAAAACTTGAAAAAGAGTCTAGACTTCAATTAGAGATATGAATAAAGCAGATCTGGTTAGGACTAGGGCAAATTGGGCCAAAGGGTAAAGGACTATACTGACTATGTTTTAAAACTTCAACATCCATGTGAGACCAAGGGAAGAGATGGTTATCTGGAGCAGGATCTATATTTTCTGTAGTATACCAAACAATTTAACTTGTACAGTTTATTCAAACACCATGATTACATGGAACTTTGAACAGGAAGTGAGATCTGGTAGGCTTGCACAGGTTAGTGTGAAATAGCGACACATCCCAGAGTAATTCAGCAGAGAATAAAAATATATATGCAGGGCCCCCTGAGGAGCTGGGGGAAAATGCAGAAGTGTTGGACTTCCTCACTTAAGTTGTTGCTGAAGTTCTCATAAACATTGAGGACTGACAGTTTGGTATGCCCAGCCCTCTATCTTGGGGCTTGCCTTCCTGAGGCTTGTTTCTGCAAAGGAGAGGATAAACTTGCTTATAACTGCCTAAGAGTCTCCCCCTGAGTGCTCTTTGTTGCTCAGATATTGCCCTCTCTCTCTAGCTAAGCCAACTCAGCAGGTAAACTCACTGTCCTCCCCGCTATGTGGGACCTGACTCCCAGGGGTGTAAATCTCCCTGGGAATGCAGGATATGACTCCCAGGGATGAACTTGGACCTGGCATCGTGGGATTGAGAACATCTTCTTGACAAAACAGGGGAAGCAGAATGAAACAAAATAAAGTTTCAATGGCTAACAAATTTCAAAAGGAGTTGAGAGGTCACTATGGTTGGCATTCTTATGCACTATATATGTATATCCCTTTCTAGGTTTTAGTGAACTGGAATAGCTAGAAGTAAATACCTGAAAATATCAAACTCCAACCCAGTAGTTTTGACCCTTGAAGTTGATTGTATAACTATGTAGCTTATAAAGGGTGACAGTGTGATTGTGAAAACCTTGTGGATCACATTCCCTTTACCCAGTTTTATGGATGGATGAGTAGAAGAATGGGGACAGGGACTAAATGAAGATCGGAGTGGGATGGGGGGATGATTTGGGTGTTCTTTTTTACTTTTGTTTTTTACTCTTATTTTTATTCTTTATCATGTAAAGAAAATGTTCAGAAATGGATTGGGGTGATGAAGGCACAACTATATGATGGTACTGTGAACAGCTGATTGTGCACCATGGATGACTGGGATGATTGTATGGTATGTGAATATATCTCAAAAAAACTGAATTTAAAAAAAAACATTCATATGGCTTTGAAATTTTTCAAAATAAAAAGTTGTAAAGAAAAAGAACATTAATGAGCACGAGGTCTTCCATTGAATGTCAGTTTTATGGCTGCTATTTTAACAGGTCTTTTACTTGTTTTCTGGGGTATAGTTCTGCCACATAAAATCATTTTCTCTTAGGTAGTGAATTTTCAAACTTAGTTATTATTTCTCACTCTGAAACAAATACTATGTAAATGAAAAAAAAACCATGATACTCATGAATTTGGTTCAGAACTTCTCTTGCATTTTTTCCTTCTCTCCATGTGACATCTTACCCTTTGAGGAAAGGAACAGAAATTTGTCTTACACAAAGGATATTCTGTGCAAACAACATCCACCGTAATTTTTGATAACTGATTTGATTGAGGCTTGGGGAAAAGCTAAAGAGGAAATTGAGACCAATGAATTTTCCATCTTAAAGACTGTGGCTTAACTGATAATAAATTCAAGAACCCAATTTTTGGAAGAAACTTGGCAATGGTCAAGGACAGTGTTGGTAACGCTGAACACTATTGACCATAGTCTTTCCTTCAGCCCTGATTCACAGATGTTTTGCCTTGTAGAATTTCTAATGATATCTAGATTTTCTGCTTGGTAAACATAAGATCTGGCATTATTTTTTTAAAAATATTTGGATATGCTCTGTCCTTTGAAATAGCAGGTACTGAATTATGGACATTTAAGTTTTTTCTAGTTTTTCCACTATTTCAAACAATGTTGCAATGAACATCTTTATGTATCTGGATAATAGAATATTCCCAAGAAGATACCTAGAGTCTAGATTCCCAGAAGTTGGCTATCTGAAAAGATATGTGTGTGTTTAATTCTGCCAAAATGTCCTCCAAAATTGTCAATTCAACTTCCATTATCACCAATACAATAAATGAATGTCTGTTTTTTCACATCCTCCCTCAAAATTGGGCATTACCACAATTTTTTATGTTTTAATTTTTGTTAATAGTGAGGTTGAGTCTCTTTATATTACTTATTTTTACCTCTGTCAAATCTCTGTTTGGTCCCTTTTTCCATCATTTATAGAACAATTTTATATATTAAGGATATTTAGTATGTCCAAATGTTTCAAATATTTTCTTCCAGTCTGTTATTTTTGGTGCCTTTGATGTACAGAACTTTTTAATTGCTTCTAGATATATCTGCCAGTATTTTATTGTTTCCTGATGTTTTGTCATGTTTGGAAGCACTTTCTCCAGTCCAAGATTATAAAAATATAATCTCAAATTTTCCTCTAGTACTTTTATTTTTAATTTCATTTGTTCACCTAATATTTGGCACCTATTACACACCAGGCTCTGACATTGTCCCTGCTCATGGGGAGCTGACAGTTTGGGGATATGCATAGTGTTGTAGAAAGTTATTTCTTTTTTTATAAATGCACAAAAATTTAATAAAAATAACATTAAGTTAAAGGAAGACTATAGTGTTAAGTGAGTGCCTATAACAGGTAGACCTAACTTGTTATTTGGTGTCAGGGAGGATCTGTAATTCCTTAATCCACTTGGTACAGTATATTTTTCACTGTGATAAGAGGTAAAGCCTAAACTCATTTTTAACCCGTTTGTTAAAATAGCATTTGTGCCATATTTTTAACTGACCCAATATGTGAAAATAGTTTTTGCTAAACAAACAAAACGAAGTGTTCACTTTGGAGTTACTCTCCTTGAGATTGAGGGCTCACTCCTCTGTTTTCAAATTATGTAAATTTGCTTCCTTGTCATTTTATTTCCTAACAGATGACCTTCTCTTAGAAAGGAGAGCTTAGTAGGACTAAGATAAATGCCTCTTAAAAGAAATAAAAATAAATATTAAATTGATTCCTACTTAACCAGTGTGAGTTAAAAGCTAAGACTCACATTTCAGACTCAGCACAGATAATTTCCCAAATAAGTTGATAAAATCTGGTTCCACATATCTACCTCTACCTTCTTCATTCCCTTCCTCCACTCCTATTTCCTCCATAGACCCTTTCAACCCCACTCAATGTCATTTCCTGTTATGTAATATTTCCAGAAATTTCTATGGTCTCTTTCATTCTTCTCTTTATACTTAACTTTCTTCAGCTCTACAACCACACTTGTCACCCTGTACCATCTGTAATATCCATATCCATTTAAGTAACATCCCATATTCAGAATGTCACAATGTTCATGTGCACTTCAAAGGAAATGCTTACCATAATTCCATGTGCTGGACCAAAACTACTCCTCTTATCTCATTCTCAACTTTATCCTCTCCCATAACTTAAAGTAGGTCACACCTAAAAGGTAATGATTCAAGAATTTCATCTATCAAGGCCCATTTTAAAATGTTACCTCTTTTTGTGCTATCCCAAGTCAGAAGTTTTTCTTATTCTGATCATCCCTAGCAAATATCTTAGCATTTCCCTTATATTTACTTTGTTCTCTCTTTTTTTTTTTCAATTTTCATTGTATTAATACAGAGTTAGCAACTTTTTGGATTTCTATGTAAGAAAACACTGGCCAGCTTCAGACACTTGATAGTTTGAAGCTGTTACGTACTCCAGAAAAAAATCATGTTTTTAAAATTAATCCATTTTTGTGGGTATAAACCTATTGTGGGTGGGACTCTTGATTAGGTTATTTCAGTTGAGGCATGCCCCAGGTGGGTCTTAATCCTCTTATAGGTGTGCTTTAAAAGAGGGTAAAATTTAGAGAAAGACACGGGAGGTAAGAGAAGCAGAAGGCAGAGATAAAGACACAGAAGTTGAGAAAGAAAGCCATAGATGGAGAAGCCAGAAGCTGAAAGCAACAAAACCCGGGAGACAAGGGAGCCACCAGCAGACACCATGTGGCAGAGGAGCTGAGGATGCAGGCAGCCTGTGTTGAGTCCAAGTATTGTCTTGATGATGCCTTGATCTGGACATGTTCATGGCCTCAGAACTGTAAGCTTGTAAATTAATAAATCCCCATTATAAAAGCCAACCCATTGTATGCTGACTGAGGAACAGAATGGTGGACTGTGGTGTATGCATACAATGGAATATTGAGCAACTACAAGTAGGAGTGAAGCTGTGAGACCCACAATGAGATGAATAGATCCTGTAGACAGCATGTTGAGTGAAGTAAGCCAGAAACAAAGGCAAACACTATAATGCCTCACCAATACGGACTAACTACCATGTGTAAACTCAGAATTGAATCTTAGAGCACAGCCTAAGAGGGGAATGATTATTGTAATGGTCCCTAGATTGTAAGCTCTTACAGCAGTCAAATCTATTCCTGAATTGCAATCGCTATCTCCAAACCCTCAGATGCTGATCCCTTGGTGTATAACCTGATTGGTCTCTGGAACATTGGGTATCTGTGTGACACCTGAAACTCAGAGCTAGAGCCTGGCAGATATGAATGTCAGTATTATACAGCAACTGTTAAAACAAAAAAAAAAGCTTTTTGAAAAAGAGCCCAGACTTCAGTTAGAGATATGAATGAAGCAGATCTGGTTAAGACTAGGGCAAACTGGGGCAAAGAGTAAAGGTTGAAACCGACTGTGTGTTGAAACTTCAACTTCCAGGTGAAACCAAGGGAAGAGATGTTTATTTGGTGTAGGATCTGTTTCTAAACAATATAACTTCTACCATCAGTTTGTTAAAACACCACAATTACATGGAACTTTGAATAGGAAGTGAACTATGGTAGGTCTGTATAAGTTAGAGTGATAGAGCAACACAAACCAAAGTAATTTGGACAGAGAATAAAAATATATATTCAGGGACCCCCTGAAGAGCTGGAGAAGGATGTGTGAGGTGTTGGACTTCCTCACCTGGATTGTTGCTGATATTCTCACAAATATTGGAGACTGAGCCCTCTATCTTGGGGCTTGCCCCTATGAAGCTCATTACTGCAAAGGAGAGGCTAAACCTGCTTATAATTGTGCCTAAGTCTCCACCTGAGTGCCTCTTTGTTGCTCAGATGTGGCCCTTTCTCTCTAACTAAGCCACCTTGTCAGATGATCTCACTGCCCTCCCCACTACATGGGACCTGACTCCCAGGGGTGTAAATCTCCCTGGCAATGCAGGATATGACTCCCGGGGATGAATCTGGACCTGGCATTGTGGGATTGAGAACGTCTTCTTGACCAAAAAGGGGATGTGAAATGAAACGAAATAAAGCTTCAGTGGCTGAGAGATTTCAAATGGAGTTGAGAGGTCACTCTGGTGGACATTCTTACACACTATATAGACAACATTTTTTAGGTTTTAATGTACTGGAATAGCTAGAAATAAATACCTGAAACTATCAAACTCCAACTCAGTAGCTTTGACTCTTGAAGACAATTGTATAACAATGGAGATTACAAGGGGTGACAGTGTGATTGTCAAACCCTTGTGGATCACACGCCCTTTATCCAGTGTATAGATGGATGAGAAAAATGGGGACAAAACCTAAATGAAAAATAGGATGGGATGGGGGTATGATTTGGGTGTTCTTTTTTACTTTTATTTTTTATTCTTATTCTGTTTCTTTCTGGCATAAAGAAAATGTTCAAAAATAGATTGGGGTGATGAATGCACAATTATATGATGGTGCTGTGAACAGTTGATTGTACACCATGGATGACTGAACGGTATGTGAATTTATCTGAATAAAACTGAATTTAAAAAAAAAAGCCAACCCATTTCTGATATATTGCATTTCAACAACTCTAGTGAACTAAAACAGGCCCTTTATAGAAAAATTAGTATTCTAAAAACAAACAAATACAAATCCGTAGCTGGTTTTGTGACTAAAAGGAAAATATAACTATTAAAAACTACCAAAATCCTAACCTCAGAGACCACCATACATTTCAAACAGTAAATTTACTAACATATTTTTAAAGCCTAAAAATGCAAAACATAGCCACATAATTTGGGTACAGCTAACTGGTTTCAGAAAAGTTTAGTAAATTAACAATTTTACAAAACTTACTCCCTAAGTTATAAGACTATAAAACTTTTGTAGACTTTTTTTTTTTTTTTTTGCAAAGTAAGAAAACTTGAAGTCTTTAATATAGGAAGACAAAACTATTTTCTTAAATTTTTAATAAATACCTTTCAAATATGTATCGTACATCTTCTGTAAGCTTTCTTTACCTGAGAGAATTTTCCAGGATCTTTACTCCAATGGATTACCTTAAAGTGTTCTTTCATTGCCTTACTCATATATATGATTAAATTTCTATAGAAGTGGATTTAGACATATGCATTCTTAATGTTATTCTCTGCCCTTCTCCAATTAAGTTTTCTTTCTGAAAATATGTTGCTTTTCTTTCTTTCTTTCTTTTTAATACATCTATCTCTTTGGTAAAAGCCAGTATTTCCCTCCTTCCAAAAGACTGCCTCTCTAAATTTGACACACTGATTAAAAAATAAGAGATCTTTAGAATGGCTAGCATTAGTTCTAAAGATCTGTGCAAAGAGCTCTCCAATATTGTAAAGTAGAAAGTCCAAGATTAGAAGCTCATCTCTCTGACTGCAATGCAAAACTAAATTAAAATGTCTGACACTTTACGAATATATTAAAGGTGGCAGGAAACATGGTAGCCTTAAGAACAAAGCCATAGGGAATAAGGAGAATATCTTTCAGAAAATTTCATGAGCCAAGTCCCTGATTAAGGAGGGCCTAGTGTTCTTTCTGTTGTGCAGGATCTTATTCCAAGATCATACCCTTCTTAGTTGTGGGTTAAGCCCTCTTTCATTTCCAAAAGATGCAGGACACAGATGCACACCACATTGAGATGCTATTCAGAAAGGCAGTAAAGGGAGGGGAAAAAAGCCCAGGCAGCTTAAATAACAGGTTCTGGAATTACCTTTGCAGGGTGACATGAAGCACCAATGGCGGTAAACTTCTGAAAAAAAATTAAATAAACGCATAATCTTAAAAAGGCAGAGGGTGACAATTTGGGGTGGGAGCCTTCCCTCAGCAAATTGTAAGCTACTTGTAGAACTGAGCTATGTTTCATTATTTCCCTTCTCCTAGCATCTAGCACAGTGCCTGGAACATATGAAGAGCTAATATGGATTCAACAAATATTTGTTCAATGAACAGTCACACCACAGATCTTTAACCTTTACAATTACAGTTTAGCTAACAGCCCCATCCATAATTCATAGTTTATAAAATGCCTATTTATTATCTGCTACGTGCTTGGCATCAAACCCCTATTTTCAAGAAGTGGAAGAAACAAGTAAGTAAAAAGGAACATATTGCTGTGTGATAAATGCCTCAACAGGCACACGCACAGAGGACTATGATAGGAAGTGGGAAGGGTGTTCCAGGCATAGGGAACAGAGTATGCAAAAGGACAGGAAGCAAGAAAGAATAATCCTTTGAGGTAAAACAGGGAGTCTCATCATTCTCACAAGTGGTTGCAAAGAAAGAATGATCCACAAAAGAGCTCTGGAAGGTTAAATCTAGTCAATTTTCTTAGATTTAAATAGACTCATTTTCAAGAAGTATATATATTATTTAATGACCAATCGGCTCAACACAATGCACTATGTGGCCTGAGTACTTTATCAGTTTAAATAAGTATGATTTGCTCTACCTTGCTTTAAAAGACGCACACTTCATTATTGTGTGGGTCTTGATCTCTGGCACATGGACCCTAATGAAGCATAGTTTAAATTTCTAGGAAGCTTTTTCAAGGATGCAGCACTGAGGGAGCTGCCAAGAGGTACTCCCCTAGGAGATGAGGCCAAAGAACATAACTAAAATGATTTTAACAGTGTTGAAGAATTCTGAAGGCAAAATCCTCAACCTCAATCTAAATAAGCCCCATACAAGGATGATTTATTACCAGGGGACAGAGGAAAATGATTAGCCTTAATGAAGGCCTCATAGTTTATGCAAATTGGATCTGATTCACCACTGATCTTGGGCTCAAAACTCCTGGTGACTTCTAGCTAATCAGCTTTAATCACAAACATGCATAATGGGCCTTTTGTCTGAGGACTGGCATATTATTAGGTGATGGGGTGGGATGATGCATTCCTTCCATTTGGAATGGAGTGGGATAGACTAGATGCTAGGTCACTTCTCTTTGGGAGTGCCTGACACCTTCACTCCTCCTCATCCTTCTCAGTTCTGGGTATTAGGGGGGCAAAGTAGATAAATTCTCCACCTCCAATAATGACTCAAGGCCTGCTTGCAGCAGGAAAAATGAAGGCAGAGTCCCCAAATCAGTTCCCAAATGCCAAAGTGTTCAATAATGAAGGTGTTAATTAAAAAAAGAACATCCAATTCTTCATTCTATACTTCTTTGAAGTAGAACTGACATTTTTAGAGATTTAGGCTGGGAGAACTGCAGTCCTGTGAGGAAGTGAAAGAGATGACCCCTTAAAATCCTTTGCAGACAATTGTAGCTCACCTGATTTTTGTTTTTAAGTCTGAAATAAATATGTAATCTAAGTGGCAATTTTGTTAAGGATAATTTATTAGCAAATTATTCCCTAATGCTGATGCTTCAGTAACTATTTGGAAAGTTATCATCAGTACAGGAGTCCTCGCTGAATGATATCAGCACACCCAGATGGCAGTCTGTCTGAAAATGTCTGTAGCAATGGACTCCCTAATGGTACCAAAATGCCATCCAGTTACAAAAGCAGTTTATCAGCTGCAAGCATGAAGAAACTTCCTCTGCTAGTTAAGGCTTGCCTTATATTAATAATCTCTCATTCCTAGTCTTTGAATGTTTTCCACTTAGCAGGTTCTGCTTTGTGGCTTTATTGCTGAATTGGCCAATAATGACTAATTTCATGTCTTCTTTGAATTCTGCCTATATTGCTTATTTTTTAGCGGAGAAAATGGGAGCCTCGGTCGAAGCAGGCACATTCCAAAGCCCCTCAGACAGCTTTTCAAGAGGAACTCAACTAAAATGCATGCCATTCACTGGGATGGATATTTATTCAGAGAGCGCAGCAAAAGGAGCTTTGTCAGTGGAGCAGCCCCGACTGAACTGCGTGCCCAAGGGTTTCTAGGCACCACATGAAAATCCTGGATACAGACGCGTCTCTGTGGAGCATGGATGTCTCCATGGATGTCTGAGAGCAGGGGCTTTGGATTCCATAAACCAATGAAATTTTAAAAGAATGTTTGTAGCCAAAGCATGTTCACCAACTTCCTATTTGGCCCAGTTAGCATAATAAAGAAAACCAACTGCCATCTACTATTGTTATCATTTTGGAAAAAGGAAATTTTTAAACAAAACAACGGGAAGTTCTTAACTAAGATTTTTTTTTAAAATCAAAGAATAAAGTTGGCGTTATGATAACCTCACCATATTGTACAAATTTTTCCCATTTGTCTTCAAATTGGGGGAAACTTTCTCTAGAGGACAACTGTTTTCCTTTTGAGTCAAGGAAGACAAATAAGGAGGGATATATTACAGATCAATCAGTGTGACTTTTTATGCCAATCTGTGTCTTTCTCCAGCAAATATATCCAGTTAGATCCAATTAGAAACCTTTCTGTGTCCTAGGGCCATTCACTGCATCCCAGTCCCACCTCAGGAACACTTCTGAACCACCCTTGAGACCCTCCTTGGACACTGTCTTTTTGATAGGTATTATACTTACAGTATTTGAAATTGAAAATAAAATTTGAGTGAAAAATCCTATTTGCAAGCCAATGTGTGGATGGAAAACAAGAAAGTTTTACACTGTTTCTATTTCAAGTAATTTACATTTTATACTAAAATACCAGTGTTCTCCCATGTCAACGTTAAATTTTCTTTGAATAAGTTTTGACCTTTCCAGTGCTGATGTTCACCACAGATAACTCAGTAGCAAAAACACCTAATGCTGCTTATCACCATCCTGCTGATACTTCATTATCTGTCTCTTCCTGAGTTAGGCAATATGAGGTTAAGGAAGTGGAAGTCATAAGCCTGGGAATGTGGGTCCTTTAAACAGACTACTAAACCTCTGTTCTAGTTTGCTAATGCTGCTGGGATGCAAAACACCAGAAATGGATTGGCTTTTATAAAAGGGGGTTTATTTGGTTACACAGTTACAGTCTTAGGGCCATAAAGTGTCCAACTGTCCAAGGTAAGGCATCAACAATTGGGTACCTTCACTGGAGAATGGCCAGTGGTATCTGGAAAACCTCTGTTAGCTGGGAAGGCACATGGCTGGCGTCTGCTCCAGAGTTCTGGTTTCAAAATGGCTTTCCCCCAAGATGTTCCTCTCTAGGCTTCAGCTTCTCTCCAAAATGTCACTGTCAGTGGCTCTTGGGGTGTTTGTCCTCTCTTAGTTTCTCTGGAGCAAAAGTCTGCTTTCAAAGGCTGTCTCCAAAATGTCTCTGTAAACTGTAGTTCCTCTCTCAGCTCCTGTGCATTCTTCAAAGTGTCCCTCTTGGCTGTAGCAAGCTTGCTCCTTCTGTATGAGCTTATAGAGTGCTCCAGTAATTTAATTCAGACCCACCCTGAATGGGCAGGGCAACACCTCCATGGAAATTATCCAACCAAAGGTCTTGCCCACAGTTGATTGAATCATATCTCCATGGAAACACCCAAGGATTCCAAAATCTAATCAACACTAATACATCTGCCCACACAAGATTGGATCAAAGATAATGGTGTTTTGGGGTACATAATACATTGAAACCAGCACAACCTCTCTTGGCCTCTCTTATCTGTAATGTAGAAATAATAATCCTTCTCAAATCAGGGCACACTGTAAAGATCACATATGTGTAAAAATACCTGTAATCTGTGTATTTACCTAAAAGTATGACATACTGTTATTGCTTTTTATTAGAAAGAAGTGATGAATAATCAGTAATAGTGTCTCAAAATTAAAGTACAGAGCAGTAATGATAATGGTGATGATGATGGCAGCAAAAAAATAAAAAATAAAAATAAAAATAAGAAAAACATTTCTTGAGGTGTTTCTTTGTGTCAGGGATAGTACTAAGCATTTTTCATGCTCTTTTTTCATGCAGTCCCCACAATAATCACATGATATAGATGCTAATATTCTCCCAGTTTAATAAATGAAGGAACTGAGTTTTAAAAAAAAATTGTGATAGCCTTTCCTATGTCACACAACCAACTTATGGCAAGCTCCAGTCCTGTCTGATTCCATAAACTTTATGAGTGAGATTTATCAAAAAATTCTAAGGCTACCTTCAGTTCACTAAAGCTGTCAGAATGCAATACACCAGAAATGGGTTGGCTTTTACAATGGGGATTTATTAGCTTACAAATTTACAGTTCTAAGGCCATGAAAATGTCCAAATTAAGGCATCAACAGAATGATATCTAGAGTCTGAAGAAAGGCTGCTGGCAGCTGGGACACCTCTGTCACATGGGAGGGTGCATGGCTGGCATCTGCTGGTCCTTCTCTCCCAGGTTTCAGTGGCTTCCTCTCTTGGCTCCTCCAGGGGTCTTTTGCTCTCTAAGCTCTCTCAGTTTCATCTCTCTTTTATCCTCTCATAAAGGACTCCAGTAAAAGGATTAAGACCCACCTCTAATGGGCTGGGTCACATCTCAAATGAAATCACCTGATCAAAAATTCCCACCTACAATAGGTCTGCACCCACGGGAATGAATTAAAAGAACATGACCTTTTCCAGGGTATTTAACAGCTCCAAACCAGCACACCTCCAAAAATACTTTTTATTCAGATTAGGCTTAGAACAAAGAGAAAAAATGAGTAGTGTTTGGCCTAAATCTTAAAGCAGATGGTATAACATTGATGACAGAAATGAAATAGAAATATTCAACTATTTTGCTTCCTTTTATACCAACAAGAAGAATAGTTTTCAACTCAGAAAGGGTAAAATAAGTGCAGCTAAAGGAAAACCAAAAACTAAAATAGAATTTTGATATTGTAAGGAGCCTCAAAAGATCATACAGTGCAATTCTGGGTTTATGTACAGGAAATGAATAGGATTAAGTGTCTTGCTCAAAGTCACAAGCAACTCAATGGGTAATGTTAGAAATTTGGTCTCCTGGTTCCTGGTTCAATTCTCTTTTTATCTATTATGTTTTAGGGGTGATAAAAATGCTCAAGTCCCTGGGTTCCAATGAATCAAATTACACAGGGTACTGAAATATAGAATTACAGAATATCTGTTGGTAATTTTTGAAATCAAGGAAAACGAGAAATGCATTAGAAGACAGGAGTTGCCCTTAAATTGCACAGGAGCTATAATAAGCATTGTTAATTTAATGAGAGGTACTGCTTACCTGGTTCCTTCATTCTGCACCAGAATTTTGTCTTAAGCACCAAGTAGGGTTCACAGTTCTTTAGCTATACATCAATACCCGGAGACTTCCTTAAATTTAAGATGCTATAAAAGTTAATTGAAAGTGAGTAAAACTTTCTTAAAAAATAAAAATTGTATGCATCTTATAATAATATAGAGTAGTTGTATTAACTGGAATGATTAAAAGAACCATTAACAACTACCAAATGTTTTAATAGAAATAATTAAAAATCAATGTTGACATTTTGATGATTTTCTATAATTGTAATAATTAATGTAGGGTTAAATAATTTTCAATTTTATAATAAATTATTTGGTTATCACATGTATCATTCCATATTCAGGATACAAATGAATAAATCCATGTTGTTACACTACAGAGAGCTCCCCCTGTAAGGAGTCATTCAGTGCAAGCATCTGCCCTTTTGCTTACTGACAGTGGTGGTAAAACAGATTCTCTTCAGGAACCTCAGATACTTGATAGAATAGTAATTTGATAGAATTATTATTTCCACTCAGCTGCCCTGCCTCTCTACCAACAAAAAGTCAGGATTGTTAAATTTGTGTATAACATAAAACCAAGAGAAGTGGCTAATTTGTTGGATAAAAGAACCAAGACAAGTAGAAACTAATAAGACAAAATTCAACAGGGATAAAAATATAAAACCTATATGTAGTTTCAGCAAAACCAATTACATAAGTATAAGAAGTCTTTTTTATAACATTTTGTGTAAAACATACTGAGCTGTTGCAGTTGATTAAGCTCAACATGAGTCAGCAGCATTATGTTTCCTATAAAAAAATTTAAGCCATATGTGTGTCCAGATCAAGCCATACAGGACTGCTTCTTTGCAGTGTTCATACTATCTCTAAAGTAGAATCTTGTTCTGGTATCTTGTTTTAAGAAAGACTTTGATCATTTTGCATGTGTTCAGATAAGCATGGCTAGCTAGGATAGAAAAGAAATCTCATAATATGCCTGACAGCTAAAGAAAATATGTTTGAAGACAAAATGTTTGGGGATGAGCAGGAAGAAGATGTCAATATCATAATCCACACAAATAGAATTTAAATATTTGTTCATTGTAGGATTGTCTTATGAAAGATAAAGAGGTTATTCTGCATTGTTCAAGAAAAAAGACTAATCAGGAACAATGAGCCAAAGTTACAGGGAGCCAGTTTTCAGCACAATATTCAAGGAAGAAATTTCTCATAAATAGAGTATCTAAAAATTGAATGGATGATAATGAATGGATAAAAGGAGGCTTTATCTATTATGCACACATACTGGAGAATATATGAGTAAAATAGATGGATACATAGGATATACTTTAAAATGGTACAGCCAAAAAAAATGTGGAGGGAAGGCAGTTGAAACAAGGATAGCAAAACATTGATAATTGCTTAAGCTAGATGACGGATACATGGGGATTCATTATATAATTCTTTCTGAATTTGTATGTAGTTGAAAGTTTTAATTTAACAGAAGGAATATAATGCCTCAGGGGTTGTGAAGTGCCTGTCTTGGGTATGTTCATGCAGAGAACAGACATCCACCTGAAAAGGACAGTGCAGAGAGTACAGATTATAGGACTTCAAGGGTCTTTCTAAGATTCTGACTCTGGAAAGGAAGCTAGCAAAATTGTGTCAAGTAATTCAGAGAAGAAGAAAACCCCTACCCAGCCTCTTTCATTATCTGACAGATTTTTGTTGCTTGTTCATCATGTCTCCTGCTTGCTAGCTTCTTTTGCTCTATGGAACACCTACCCACTCCCTGGTTATTTGCATGCTGCCAAAGTCAATTACTACTGCAACAGAAACTTGCACAGTAAGCTCTGTAGCTAAGAAACCAAAAGTTGTCAATCTGCCTTCAACTGACAACTTTCTCAAACATGAAACTTTCACATATAAACATAGATAATTCTCTGAGCAGAGAATAAAAATAGTTCACCTTCCTTATAGCTAAACTTTGAGATCCACGATAAGTTAATCATGAGCAGTCTCAAAATGGCACACACATGCCATCAAATGTGAATACTTGAGAAGATCATTCTGAGAAAGCTGATTGAATACCATATTAACCCATGTGAGACAACCTAATTATGTAAATAGATGAAAGTGCTTAGCTGGATATTTCCATCTCTTACCTTTTCTAGACGTATGGTAGTATTTGACTTCCTGGTCCTCATGGGGTTGGATAGAGCTGTGTTATTCTGGCCAATAAATTGTGAGTAGAGCATTTAATTTGCAAAGCTAAATATCCCAGACCACTCTTTCCCACTGGCCTGGCCATCAGCAATGTGTTCCAAAAGGCTGGTATTCCATTTGTGAAAGTACTTGCACTATGACAATGAGCAAAGGTCTTTTGAGAAAAGATGATTCCTATGTGGCATGAGTGAAAAATAAGCCTTGTTTCAAACCACTGATAGTTTGGAGGGGCTTATTACCACATATGGAAGGCAGAATTTTAAAATGGTCTCCATGTGTATGGGCAAGACCTGTGAATATGGTGGGATATTATGCTCATCATATGGCAAAAGATACTTTGCAAATGTAATTAAGGTCCCTCATCAGTTGACTTTGAGCTGATTAAAAGCAACATTATCCTAGGTGGGCTAGAACTAATCAGATGAGTCCTCAAAAGTGAAAAGAAGCAGTTGAAGACACTTTCCTGTTCTTCTGCTGACCCAGAAGAAGCAAACAGCCTATAGAGAGGGATGACTGTGGTGGGTTGAAGTTGTATGTACCCCAGAAAAAACATGTTCTTAAATCTAATCCATACTTGCGTGCGAGAGTGAACCCATTGTAAGTAGGGCCTTTTGATGAGGTTACTTCAGTTAAGGTGTGGCCCAGCCCAATCAGTATGGATCTTAATCCTATTACTGGAATCCTTTGTAAGTAGAATGAAGTTTAGACACCAAGAGAAAGCCACAGAGAGAGCAGCCAGAAGCTGAACATCAAAGAAACTTGGAGGAGAAGGGAGAGACCAGAAACTGCTTCCATGCATCTTGCCATGTAACAAACCAAGGACCAAGGATCACCGGTAGCCAGCCCCAGAATACCTCAGTCTCTGGGGAGAAAGCATCACCTTGATGATGCCTTCATTTGGACTTTCTTTTAGCCCCCAAACTGTAAACTAATAAATTCCCATAGTTTAAGCCAACCCATTGCATGGTATTTGCCTGAGCAGCCAGGAAGCTAAAACAGTGGCTTCTAGGAGGAGAGCTGTTCCCAGCTGACAACTAGTAAGAAAACAGGAACCTCAGTTATACGGCTGCAAGGGAATTATTTCTATCAACCACTGAGCTTAGAAGGACCTCAAGGACCTTGAGCCTCAGATGAGATTGCAGCCCTGCCTGACAACTTGATTTTCAGCTTGGTCAGACCAGATCCTGAGCAGAGGATCAGTAAACCTGTTCCCAGAATTCTGACCCTCAGAAACTATGAGATAATAAATTTGCACTATATTAAACTGCTAAATTTGTGGTAATCTATTACCACAATAGAAAATGAATATACCACGGCATAACCGAGTCTATCCTGACTAATAAAATGTGCAAATTAATGATTATGTTATGATTATTCCAGGGCTAGAAAACTTCTGGAAACCATAAAAACCACATAATGAAAAGCATAGCTTTAGAGTTGAGTACTAGAGAGTTATTAAAATGAATGTGGTAGGTCTGCATGTGCTATTATGGAACAATCGTCAAAATATTTATTCAGTGTAAAATAAGGTGCAAATTAGGTATATAGCATCATCCCATTTGCATTTTAATGGGTATATAAATATGCTTGTGTATCCACAGACAACTTCCAGTACAATAAATAAGTACTAACAATGCCTATATCAGGAAAGGAAAACTGGAAAGATAACTTTTCATTGTATAAACTTTTGCACTGCTTAATTTTTTCATGTGCACATATTGCTTTTTTAATTTTTAAAAAATGGATAGAAATGAAAAACAAATGAATAAACCTATATTTTACTGAATATTTACTGAACTCAAATCACTTACCGGGTACACAGCTGTGCAAAAAATCATGGAGTAGCTGCTTGTTTGGCAGTGCTCTGGATGAGACATGTTTGAAGCAGTTAATGGAAAAACTGAATTATAACTTCTGCATAGGACTGGAAAAAAATGGTTGGGCAGTTAATGAAGACCCAAGAGGGCTTATAAGAAGGAGCAGACAGTTGCTGCAACTGTGCTTTAAAAAGCCAGTGTTTGAAGAAGGGCAGCATCTCGGACTCTGCGGAGTCAGTTGCCCTAAAAAGTGCTTTGTTCTCCTTCTAGCCAAATCTTGATCTGATGAGTTAGATACTTAGGGAGAGACACTGAATTTGTAGCAGATGCTTCTGGTGCCCTGCATCCCATCTCGTTCGCCCACCTCTCTAAGGTTAGTTCCAGGCACCTTGACAGCTTACTGCCTCATGAACCCTCTGCTTTTCTGCTTTGGGGTTTTTGCCAAATCTCTGGGGAGCCAGCTCCTGGAAGTGAGGAGAAATTAGTATCCCTGGGGGCAACCATCTATGGGAGGCAGTGGGTAAATACCCCAGCCTCCCCTGCTTACTAAAGATAAATCTGGGAAGCATTCTATGAGTTCAACCCCCAATGCCTATGGCAGCAGACACCTTCCTTTATAATGTAGAATTTGTTTGCTTTTCCTCCTCCTTACCTCACTCTCTTTGCCCCCTTCCTCTTACTTCCTAAGGTCATTTCCTGAATAAACTACATGGACCCAAATCTCAGGATCCGTTTTTGTAAGTTCCTGTGATGCATTGAATTATGTACCCTACCATAGACATTTTCTTAATCGTAATATGCCTTCCTGTGGATGCGAACCCATTGTAAATAGGACCTCTTGAAGATGCAATTTTTTTTTTTTAGTTAGGGTGTGGTCCAACTGAATGACATGGGATCTTAATCCATATTTCCGGAAGCCTTATGAAGAGGAGAAACCAGAAGCCAGAAGTTAGAGAAGGCCACACAGGAAGAAGCTAGAAGTCAGTGGACACTGGAAGAGCCAGAAAGGAGAGGACATTACCTGTAATGGGAGGCAGAGATACAAGCCAAGGAACCCCAAGGATTGCCAGCAGCCAGCACCAGAAGGCTATAGACTCTGGGAGAAAGGAAGCCTTGCTGATATCTTGATTTGGGACTTCTGGTCTCCAAACCACAAGCCAATAAATTCCTGTTGGTATTTATCACAGCAACCTGGCAGACTAAGACAGTATACAAAGTGTTTGTTAAAGAAGAAAAATGTATGCAGTTTTAAACTGCTGAATATGCAAAACAATACAGAATTGCTTCTTATAATATTATTTCTAGTGGCAGTCTAAGCTAAAAGTAAGTGTCTCCAGTAAAAGTGCTTATGGTACCCCTTTGAAAAAAGGATTCTCAAGTATAATGAATGGCATACAATCACAAAGAGAGCCCATTGTGCTAAATGAAGCCTGTTCTAAGAAGGCTAACCTGTACTTGCTCCTAGCAGGAGACATTTCAAATACTCACTAAGTTTTCCTTGGTTTCATTTTACCATGTTATGCTTCATTATGCCCCAAGTAACACAGAAAATAATTCTCACGGCTCGCGCTGTTTATTGCCTTCCAAATATGCAACAAATGCTTGCCATTCTCTTCCCCACTGCCTAGCTGAATTTACTCATCCCTCCTTTTAATCTCATCCCATTCAGTCATTCTAATTACCTTTCTGTGAAATTCTTTTGTCTACATGTACCAAGGACTCCAAGTGAAGAGTCTGATCAGTAGGGCTGCCTATTAGGCTTCCGGAAGGTGTCAGTTTGAATAATGACCCCAAAAAAGAAATAGCACTTTCGTCCACCTTTAAAACACTTGTTACATTGCAAGAGCCTGTGGCATTTGTTAGCCATTTAAGTCCACGGGGAAACCTAGGATTCTCGGAGTCCTCTGCGTCAGGGGAAATATTTATAGTAGATTTTCCTCAGATATACCTGTTCCCTTGCTGCTATTCCTTTTGATGTAGGTGTAATTAAGCTTGTTGCAGCCCCAGTCAGCCACTATGTTCACAGTAAAAATTAAAAATAAAAAATAAACAGTAGCAATTCATAATGATTGCTCTAGCTGAAACTTGACTCCTTGCTCACCGTGAAAATGTTTGTGTGGTCCCAAGGCTCTCACATTAATATTAGGGAAGGTTTTATTCTTTTGTTAATTCTCATCAGTCCCTCCTTTCCTCTCCAGGATGGCTTCTTTTGGGGGTCCTTGATTTTTTTGAACCCACCTTTCTTACTTAAAGTTTCTAAGGACCCTTCCTGTCATCACCCCCCAACCTTTGTCCCTGTGATCATCTTCCCTGACCCATAAGCTTCTTCTTTCAGGCAATTTTGTTTCTGAAATTCACTAAATAAGGAGACTGCCTACATTTTAAATTATGATACTCTTTCCTGTTCAGATATGCAAGTCAATTAGATAAAAGAAATTTAAAGAAGAAAAAATAAATCTTTGGTCCTTCTTAGTGTTATTTAACTTCAGAGAAATAAAAGAACACATTGTGATAAGTTTCACATCACTAGATGAAAAAAAAAAAAAGGATTTAACTTGTATTTTTTCCTGACTATATATAATCAGGTTAATATTTCAATTTATATTTGGAAATTCTATTACAATCATTGTGATAACTGCTGAGAGCTCAGTTTGGTATCACTATACAGCACTGCAAGGAGGTGCAAAAGTAATATTTGTGGGGTGGCTACTCTACAACAGAAACATGTTGGCTCATTTGATTTTCACAATCATCTCCATTCTGTGGATGACTGAGCTAAGCATAAGTGACCTGTTCAACTTACTAATTATGGCCACAGGTGAAAGAAAGTTTTCACTTTCCACTCCATCACAGTGCTTTCAAGGAACAGACATATTTTTACAACTGTAATTCAGAGAAAAGTACCCACTCTTTCATAGTTTGCCAATATTAGGAATGTGGATGGTTAAATAAGCAGGAAACCCAGACTTTAAATACTTGTCCTCTTCAGAGGAAGGATGGAAGATAATCCCTTGCTTCCTGCTAACATCCCTGTAATAATGGGAAATATTTTTCTTAAATTATATTAGGAAGCTAGGGCAGATACTTTGGTTGGTTGGTTGGTTGTCCCAACCATGATTCCAAATCCATTATTTCTAATCATCTGATTTGAGTGGGCACAGGACACCCTTTTGGCCAGGATACATGATAAAGTCAGCTAGGGAGATTCTGAGAAATCTGCAATCCTAATATAGATGCTGCATATTTCCTTCCTTTTTCTTCTTGCATTAAATATGGATTTAATGGCCAGAACCAAAGCAGAAATCTTTCAACCATGAGGGAAAGGCCAAGAAAATCACAGAGACATGAGCCCTGACTTTGCTAAGCTGCCAAACCTATATTAGGAATAATAAACACTATGTTAAGCCACCATAGCTTTTAAAATTATTATTAGTGCAGCTGAATGTATTCCTAATTGATATAGGAACAAAATATTTAATTCCTTTAAATGAGATAGTGTTTAACAATAGGAGAATATCCAAAAACAATCAAGATCAGTACTGTCCAACAGGCTTTCTGTGATGACACAAATTATCTATGTTGTACACTGTCCAATATGGTAACCACTGGCTACAAATGAACATAGGGTGCTTGGAATGTAGCCATTGTGAGTGAGGAACTAAATTTTTTATTTTATTTAATTTTAATTAATATTAAAGTTAAATGGCTACACATGGCTCATGGCTACCATATTGTCCAGGGCAAATCTACATTTTGTGAGTCATGGCAGGTATTTTGAATGACAAACCAAAAACTTGCACAAACCTGCTTGAGACAAATGAATTGTCTCTTACTCAGCTTTAACATAGAAAAATATACATCAATAACCCAATAATATCAGTAATTACCAAAAGTAGTCAAAGATTTTAGTAGTGTATGTGTTCTCTTTATGCCAGAGACAGACCTTCAACTAGAATGTTACTTGTGGTCCTGAGATTGAACATGGTTAAAGCTTATGTCTTTCTAATGAGGGAAAATAATGAATTCTAGGACTGAGAACACAGGATATAGACTCACCTTGCTGAAGGAATCCCTCTGAAGCATTGATACAAGGCAACAATTTTTCTTAAGATACATCAATATGTTCATTTCTTTTTCATCCAAGTCATCACCTGGATGAAGTCTAACAGTGAGCAAAGTCTAACAGCGGACAAAGCCTACTTTCAGCAAACTGTGTCTTCTGGGTGTGGATAATCCAGTTCCCAATTCATCAGCAACTCTCCATTCCATATTTCATGCCATCTTTCAGAGATTATATCCACTCCCCTTTCTGGTGGCCCATCTAATGGCTTTATTCTCTCACTTCCAGGGAATACTTTAAGGACAACTTTCTAGAGTATCTGCCACCTTCCCTGTGATCCCTATGAAATGCTCCAATTGGGAAAAATCAAGAGAAGTTGGAAAAGAAAGGAGCACAATGACAAGCTTATGGGGGAGCTATGACTAGTAGTTGGAGTTCTGAGGACTGCACACGTCACATGAATGAAATTATCTTCTCAGCTAGTGAGTTAGAAAAACATAGACCTTAGGTAGTTTAACAGCAATTATTTCATCCAACGTCAGATTGGAAAGAGACATTAGAGACCATTTAGTCCAACACTCTATATAGATGATAAAAAAATGAGACCCAAAAAAGAATACTGCTTGTCCAAATCAGTCAGTCGGTGGCAAAGCTAGGATAGGATCCAGGACTCTGGTTCAGTGTTCTTTCCTTGATGCCATCCAATTTTGATGAAAACCCATATTCAGTTTTTCTTATTTTTTTTTTATTAGAAATACTTTGCAGAATGCTTATAAATCATAAATTTTATTCAAAAAGTTAGATCTTTTTTCCCGTTTTAAATCAACCATTTATCAGTCTATGTCCGTAGGCACTCACTTAACCTGTTGGAGATTCAGTTTCTCCATCTGTAAAATGATGGTAATAATGGTTGCCCTTTCCATCTCTTAGAATTGTCTTAATAATCTAAAAAACATAATGCATGAAAATGTGCTTTGAATATCACAGTGCTTTATCATGTTAGGGTAATGGTGTTACAGTGTATTGTAGCTGAAGGTTAAAGTCCATTTTTTACTACCCATGATGGTTTTACTCTTGAACCAAGTACACTGTATTGAAATAGATGTAAAAAAAATAACTTATTTTAAATCCAAACTGAGCACTAGAACTAGTCATCTTGAAGGAAACTATCCATCAACTTTTGAAGAGGTTTCAATGGAATGGTTCTTTGCATCAGTGTTTATGTTGCTAGTATAAAGTTACAGTCTCTGGAGAAGAAATCAGAAAATCTGTAGCTCATATTCTCCCTTGATTACAAGTTGACAGACAAATGATCAAATACATCTGTCTTAGGAGGCTTCATATAAATACATATTGAAATTTCCAAGCTAACCCGTTGGAAGCCATTTATAAACAGAGTCTAAGAAATCACCTCCTGTAGTCAGCGAACCCTCAGCTAACACAGTCTTTCTCACTGAGGAATCAACAACCATAGTAATAAAACTATTTTATTAATCCCATAGCTTCCTTATGAAGAAATTGTGAGCACCAAGCTCTTTATTTCTGAGTCTGCTTTTGATCCCTCACTAAAGAATTTGTGCAAAAATTGAAGCAGCGTGTGTGCCTGACAATTACAAGGGGAGTCACATAGATGGATGTGCTCTACAGAGCAGCCATCTTCAGTATTCTTGATATTTTACTATTAAATTTATTCAATAAGAACAGTGAAACTCTTGATAATCACAAGGAGTTAAAATCAAGTCAGCAGTTATAGTATTTTATCAGCTTCTGCTTTCAATTTATTTATGCCTTTTATTTAACTGTATAATATTTTTAAAATCATATTTCATACATATGAATATTATAGGTGATGAGAGTTTCAAGTTGCAGTATCATGAAACATATTAATTAAAATGCCTCCCCAGTAAAATGTATTCTCTATGAGGGTAGGAACCTTGTCTGTCTTGTGTGTGCTGAATCCACAGCACACAGCCTAACACATAGTACTCCTCAAAAAAATAGTAATTATTTGATTAATTAAACTAATCCATTGGTTGAAATAATACTAGGAGGAAATTATCTTTTTGAAACTGATTTTCTATCAATATCTTAAAATGTCTTGCATTTCTTAGTGTAAATAAATTAGCCAGTACCAAAAACTGTGTCACTTATGAAGTTATTGTCTCTCAGTGTCAAACCCACTCTTCTAAATTCTGTTTTGCAATGCCGTGGCTTGGACTTTGCAAACCACACTTTTGCATTGCCAGTTAAATGCAGGGCACTAGAGAGAGAACACAAGGCTGGAGGAGGAAGAAGGGAATTGTCTGTCTCGGGTTCCTGGGAGCCTCACCCAAGCCATGCTTCCTTACCCCAGCAGTGGTGGTTCCTTCCTACAACAGCTGAATCAGTTTGCAATTTTTCCAACAATTGTAGAATCAGCCTCATTATGCTTCCCTCCCCCAAATATATCAGCACCATCCATCCTGAACCCTCTCTTTGGAGGGCTGGATCCCAAGCCCATGAGTCCATCCTCTGAACTCAGGTTCTCTGACACCACCAAGCTCTCCTCCTTAGAGGTCTGGATTTCATCTCTGTGAGGTCCCCTCCTTTAAGTTTCTAAGTTTTAGTATTTCCATCCTCTTCCCTTTGTTTGTTTAGCCCTAGGGGTGGTTCCTGCTCCTCAAATTTTATCTTGCCTCAATCATCTGGAGGGCTTGTAAATCATAGGTACCTGGGGCTCACTCTCAGACATTCTGATGCAGTATGTCTAGGGCAGGTGCTGAGAATTTGAATTTCTAACAACTTACCAAATAATGCTGACACTGCTGTCTTAGATTTGGTTTGGAGCATGTCTTTGGACTTGAATTCTGTACTGAGTTGCTAACCAAAGAGAAATGGGATGTGAATAATCTATGGTGTTCAGTGACATTTACAGTTAATCAAATTATCACCTCTAGATGATTGTGATGAAAACATTTGGGGCCTAAGTGGCTACTGCACTTAACCATTATTGCAATAAGGATAATTACAAGGACAGTGGTGTGGGATGGATTCTTCTGAGTAACACTAATTTGCTGAAAGAACAAAAATGAGAATCTTGGATCATTCTCATTTCAAGCCATCTCAGAGAACTGAAAAGCTTCCATGGTCTCCCTAAAACAATCACTTATTTCTGTTAGCTACAAGGTCAATATTGTTAAAAAACCAAATATAAAATTTAATTTTATGATTTGTAGAATTATAATATTACTTAAATTCACAGTCACTTAAAGCCTCTCTTGAAAGTTGGGGCATTCATTGGGAGCATAGGGATGTCTGGTTGGACTTGACGTAGCTGAGAATTTTGAGAAACCAAGTCACTCTGAGTCTGGGGAAAGTAGCCTTCCCTTGACTTGGAGAGTACCCTTACTAATGCTGCCATTATGCAAAATATTAGAAATGGATTGACTTTATAAAGGGGATTTATTTGGCTACAAATTTACAGTTCTATGGCCAAAAAGCGCCCAAACTAAGGCATCAACAGGAGGATACCTTCACTGAAGAATGGCCGACAGCTTTCAGAACACCTCTGTCAGGTGGGAAGGCATGTGGCTGCCGTCTGCTGTTTCTTTGCTCCCAGTTTGTGCTTCAAAATGACATTCTCCAAAATGTCTCTGGGCTTGTCTCTCTTAGCTTCTCCAGAACAAACTCTGGGCTAACATCTCCAAACGTCTCCAAGCATCTCTAAGCATCAGCTCCCAAGCTTCTCTCCAAAAGTTCTCTCAGCTGCTCTGAGCTCCTTCTGTCTGTGAGCTCTCTTATAGGACTCCAGTGATTTAATTAAGACCCGCACCCTGAATGAGCGGGGTCCATAGCTCCATGGAAATAATTTAATCAAAATCTCACCCACAGTTGATTGAGTCATATCTCCATGGAATCACTCAATCAAAAGATTAATGTCTGCCATCACAAGATTGCATTAAAGAACATGACTTTTGTAGGACATAGTATATCCAATCTGGCACACCTTGTTTAAAAATCCTGTAATAACCTCACCTTGTACAGTTGCCTTACAAGAAGATGTCCATTATCCTCAAGGCTCATCCTAACAGCACTTTATTGCCTTTAGACCCAGAACTAATGTACAATCTCTGCATGCTCTGAGAAGGGGTCAAGAATAATACCTGAACCAGGAGCAAATTGTTTCAACCCCCAAATAATTGAAAAATTGTCATGATATACATTGGTATAAACATGAAAAATATGCATAGGAATGGATTCTAAATGTGTTACACTGAGGAAGATGGAATATAAAACTGGATACAACAGATTTTATTGATATGGGTACAAACACCAGGGATTCTTAATGTAATGTGTTAGATCATGTGGTTGGAGTGGTTATAACAGCTTTCTTGGTTGGTTGACTGAAGTGCGGACTCAGCAATGGGCCTATATTTAATGAGCTTGAAATGTTATAACTTCCCTGGCATGCTGTAAAAGAAGGAATCCAAAGCTACATGGAGATAGGAATTTTGGAATATTTATCATGAGTGACATGCATACTCACCACCAAGGTGGACCCAGAGGACACTGTCTTCATAAACCATAGAGTACTGTATTAGTGAGGCAAGCACTGTCTCCCTTTAAAGACTTTCTGTTAGCTTTCCTCTGTAGGTAAGGTATGACAGTCGGAGGTGCTTCCATTGAGATGAGCTCCCTGATTTCAGTGGGGACAACTGGATTTCAGAAGAGCAAAGATCAAGTGATGGCACTTAAACCCCAAGGACAAATGGATGCATTTATCATTAACAACAGCAGAGGCTTAATGGCAATCTTAATCCAAGTTCTAAATGCAATGGGCCCACTAACTTTGTGGTTACACACTGTGGTTATTTCCCCAGTTCCTAAATGTAAACTTGTAACAGAATTACTTGGAAACCAGAAAGATCTCCACTCTGCAATAAAGGCTATTATGGTAAAAAGAAGCAAGTGGAAGTCCTAGAAATTCCATTCCTTATTACAAGTGTAAATCAAATGCAGTATCACATCCCTGAAAGAATTGAAGAGATGTGTGCCAAGACTAGAAATATGCAGGGTTGTGGTATCAATCACATCCTCATTTAATTAGCCTACTGTGATGGTTCGACATTGTATGGACCCCATAAAATCATGTTCTTGAAGCTAATCCATTCCTGTAGGTGTAAACCTTTTTAAGTAGGACTTTTTGATTCGGATACTTCAGTTAAGATGTAGCCCAGGGTGGGTCTTGATTATCTTACTGGAGTCCTTCATAAGAGAATGAGAATCAGACAAAGAAAGAAAAATCCATAGAAGCAAAAGAAAAAGCCACAGAAGCAAAAGAGAAAGTCTTCAGCAAGATGCTGAAAGCCAAGAAACCCAGAAGAGAAGGGAGAGAGCGACAGACACCTCCATGTGCCTAGCAATGTGACAGAGGAGTCCAGGATTGACTGCAGCCAGTTTTCAGGAAGAAGGCATTATCTTGATGAAGCCTCGATTTGGACATTTTCACAACCTCAGAACTGTAAGCTTCTAAGCTAAAAAATTCCCATTACTGAAAGCCAACCCACTTTATGCTATCTGCTTTCAGTGGCCTAGCAAACTAGAACACTTGCTTGGCCAGTGCAGAAGGTGGTTGAATATTGGAATATTAGCCTGGATGATCAGAAACTTAATCGGTGGTAACTCCACTGTAGCTTTTGTTCCAAATATAGTGTCTATATTGGAGCAAATCACACAGACTCCACTACCTGGTACACAGCTATTGACTTAGCAAACGTTTTTTGTGTTGTTTTTCTTTTTCCTCTATACCAATTTGTATGGATCATGAAAAGAAAAGTTTCCTTTTACATGGAAGGGCCATCAGTACACCTCAGAACTACATCAATTCTCCTATTCATGGACATAATCTGGTCTACAGAGATCTAATCATCTTAACATTCCATACAACATCATATTGGTTCTGGCAGGCAGAATAATACCTCCCCAAAGATATCCACATCCTAGTCCTTTACATGGCAAAAGGGACTTTGAAACTGTGATTAAGGATCTTGAGATGGAGATACTATCCTGCATTATCCAGTGGGCTCAATGTCAACCCAAGCCTTCTTATAAGAGGGAGGGAAAAGGACCAGAGTCAGATACTGAGAGAAGGAAGTGTAATAATGGAAACAGAGGTCAGAAAAAGAGTGAGATTTGAAGATGTAATCCTGTTGACTTTGAAGATGGAGGAATGGGCCTCGAGTCAAATAATGCAAACAACCAAGAGAATCTGGAAAAGACGAGGAATGCAGCCCTGACAGTACCTTGTAGGACTTCTGACCTCCAGAACTGTAAGACAATAAATTTGTGTTGTTTTAAGCCACTACATTTATGGTAATTTGTTACAGAGACAATAGAAACCGAATAAACTGATCCATTACATTCATGACATTATTCTTATTGGGTCCAATGAGAAAACAGTAGCAAGTACTTTAGATACTGTAATGAAACACACGTGAACCAGAGAGGAGAAATAAATCCTATTAAAATTCAGGGCCCATCACTTCAGTAAAATTCTGGTGAATCCAAGTCCTGATGGATGCTAACTAACTTTGTATTAATTTCAGTGTCTATTATTTTATCTGGTGGATATAGACAAAGTATTCTCTTGATCTCTTTTGAAGTGATTTTCTTTCTAGAGTTTCATCAATAAAAAAAATTTACCTTTTCTATTTTTTAAGCAGTTGACATTTTGTTAGCAGAATCTTAATTTAATTACCAAGATTATAATATTTGAGCACAGCTTCAAGATGTTTTTAAATTTTGAGTTTAGAAGCTGCCACTCTAAATGGGTTTCTATAATGTTAGAATTTATTCAAAACATGAGATAAATCAATATTGTAGATTTACTTTTAAACTAATTAATAAAAGAGATCCACTAAGAAAATAAAAATTGTGATTCATTTAAAAAACAAATGTCTCAATATAAGCCTCCATTTGCTAAGCAAGATAAAATCAAAATTACAATTATTTATTGAAGTTAAAATACGTGCTAAGCACTCTGAGAGGTATTATAATAAATGCATAGTTGTAGAAGTCATGATTTCCACTGTAAAAGCTTGCAATACGGATCCTGAAATAAGATATCCAAAGGTTAAAAATTGTATAATAATAAATAATCACAGTGTATAAAAAAGTCACTATGTAATGACATTAGTGGGCAAAGGAATTAAATAGTAATATAAAGGAAGTTAGAGGCATCAGTATACTGTAGGGAAATTGGGATTTGAGCTGAGGCTTCAAGGAAGGAAAGGTGAAGAAAAGAAGCAGAGCATTCTAAACAGATGGAATGGTGAATAAAAACAGACTATTAGAAGAGAAAAGGATAATTTTTATTATCCTATTTTTCAAAGAGGAGTTTGAGGATCAGAAAGGATAGCACTGGCATCATTGTATAATTATATGGTTGAAATGTCAAGATGTGTTCCTGAAAGGCATTAAAGTTTCAAGGGTCATCAAATCTACAATGAGAGGTTCAGAGACATCTACTGCAACAATTTCTAATTCATAAAATTACACATTAATTGATGGCAACATCCATAGAAAAACTGAAATCTTCTAAATAGGAGGGATGAGATTTCTTTAGCAATTGGTAACTAATTTTTAATGTTCATAAACTTAAGCTATAGTCACTGTGTTTTATATTTTGTAAGGAGAGAAAGCACAAGATAGTAGGAAAAACCATGATTCCAGTCAAGAGACTGGAAATCCTGATCCACTTGAACTATATGATTTCAAAGCTCCTTTAGCTCTAAATTTCTATGACAATGCAAAAACTTTGCTAGGCAAGGATAAAAACAGTAAGGCAAAACACTATCCTTCCAACTCTAATTCCAATGCTGAATTTAGGCTAACTTCTCTCTGAAAACTAATTTAAATCACTGGCTGTTTTAGGACAACTTGATCTGCATATCTGATTCATTTTCTTGTAGAGATAGAAATGGGAAGAAACACAAGGAAACAAAGTTCTGTGTCCATATGGACCATCTGTATGCAAATCACCCAAACAGAATGCAAAATACTTAACATCAATAATGTCAGATTTATTAAAGCAAGTAATTTTCTTCTTGTGACACTATTTTCATGAAATAGTCTCTTGCAAGTTACTTAAGGTCTAAGAGGTTTTTCCAAGGAAATTGCCTCCAATATTAATATATGCCCTTCAAATGTTAAGCAGAGAATAGCTCAGAGGGAAAAATGTATGGATGGGAAAGATGGCTGTACAAGTGATCTTCGTTCACTTCTGAAAGTTCACTGTCTCCTCAGAACTTGCCACAATCCCAAGGATATATTATTACCTTTTAAAATTCTGACCCAGATTTCAATTCACACAAAATTTCTTCCCTTGCTTTCTTTAGGACATAGTGAGCTGTAATTTTGAAAAGAACTTTAAGTAAAAATTATAAAAGAAACAATCAAAAGGGGAAAAAAATCAAAAGACATAGTCAACTTTACAAAGCACACATGTCCTCTTCTGCAGTCATTCAATTCATTCACTTATTTATCTCCAGTCCCTACTCCATTGTATACCTGTTTGAGCACAAAATCATCCTTCTAACTCACCTCTTATCTCTAATCTCCTCTTTGCCTTCTTTTCTCCCAAGTTCAAGTGAGGAACAGGAGTGTTCACCACCCAGACCTTCTGAGGAAATTAGTGGTTAGTGAGTTTGATGTGCAGGGCAACTTTCATATTTTACTAAGAACCCATCACCAACAGTAATGACACAGAAACTTAAGTCGCTATTCTCTCTTCCCAACTTTGGAGCTGTTTCCTCATAACTTCATTATTAGCCTCCTTGATTTTGCACCAAAATATCCCTCAGAAAAGAACTCTACAATTATGCAAAGCAACTTTTAAAAGTTTTATGGTTTAAAAAATTCAGAAACTCTCCACTCCCTTTCCCACTGCTTCACGAAGCAAATAATGTGTCTCCCATCCCCACCTTCCAGTCCTTCCTGCCTTCTGAATCATCACTGCCATGCTGCAGAGATGCAGCCAAAGGTGTAAGTTTCTCTTAAATTGAAGACTGAAACATTCATTACATTACAAATCCTCCCTCCAATCTGATGCTGGGAATGTCATGCTACATTAATCTCCTCTTCCCTATAAGGCTTGTCAAAGATCAAAAAAGCTTTTAACTATAAATGGTTCCCAGTGTTGGTAATCCAGAAGTTTTCTGTGTGCATGAGAAAAGAAGGAAAGCTCGCTTGCTTCTAAGAAAAAAAAAAAAAAATGCATGTTTTTCATGCTCGGGGCCTAAGTTCTGAGAATCAAATTGGAAAACACCATTTCAAAAGGCACATTCAAAGACAGGGACAATTTCTGAAGAGGAAAAAATAGCTGCTAGAAACAAGTAAGCAATTCTATAGTTTGGGTCTTTGAAAACAAGATAGAAGTACTTTACAAAGGAACAAAATCTAAGGAAGTCAGAAAAACTGAAGTCAGAAGTGAACCTGATTCATTGGCATCCTCTCGTAAGCGAAGGTTGGGCTTTTTGTTGTTGTTCTTGTTGCCTTGCCCATTATGTAAGAAGCAGGATTTGGGTTTTTTCCTTCATAATGTAATTATGGCAACTATACTGCAAGCAAGTTCCCATTGCCTGTAGGATAAAGGCAAAACTCCTTGGTAGAACTTACAAAGCTCCTTATCATCTGGCCCCAGCCTGGCTTCCTGGCCATAAATTCCCAGGCATTCTTAGCGCCAGTAATATGAAATATCAGCAGTTTTTCACATTTACCACATTCTTTCAGATCTCTGCACAAAAATTCCTTGCTCTTTTTGGAATGCTTACCTCTCTCACCCCGTCATCTAACTAGCTTCTATTTCTCTTCCAAGTCTTAGTGTACCTGTCATCTACTGGAAGTCTTCCTCGAATTCCCGAGGATAAGCAAGTCCCTCTCTGCTCTCATTGTCCTTGGTACCCTAGATTAATGCACACACTCAGTGAATTTAGGCCAGAAAGTCCCTACTGGCACAATGATTTTAATCTATTATCCTTCATGGACTGAATTTACAGAGGATTTTTTTTTAACCATACCCACAGTAAGTGTTGGGCAAATAAGAATATCCAAGAATAGATTTATAAAGACGGTATAATTCCATAGTATAAAAAAAAATTTTTGAATATTTTTAATTATACTAAGGTTTATACTGTTCCATACATTTTTGAAGCAATTCATTTTACTTATTTATAATTGATGTATAAGTTCATAGAGACTTCACATGCTTGAAGCAATATTACACTTAAAACAATATTTCCCAGTTTAAACTTTATAGCTCACAGAAAATGTAAGCTAACATTTAAAAGAATCCAGCTGTGAATCAAATTTATAAAAGCAATCATAATCCTGTATACATTGTACATGCTTGCACACTGTACTTTCTTAAAGAAGGAGCCTCTTGTGCAATCAATTACAGCTGGATAGATATAATCACACAGAACTGCTGGAATGATTGGAGTAGCATTAAAAGGGAAATACTTCCTGTCTGAACTGTGTTCTGAGCAGGAATTTGGAAGATGGAAGGGATATGCCTTTTTGTGGAAGGGAGTAATAAATACTGCAAAACAGTGTATCTGTATGATCATCTGCAGATAAACATTGATTAACTGTATATGACATTGCATTTCGCTTAGCCAAAGTAAAGAAATACAAATAATTTTATTTTGCCGAGGTAGAAAGTACAAACCAGTGGGCAATAGGAGAGGAATACAAATGTACACTGGGGTGGGAGAGAAATAGTATGAAAACTGAAAAATTTTTAGAATCAGAATTAAAGGTCTATCTGATTGAATTAAGCAATTCAGAGTCACTATACTTTCTAGAAAAGAAAATGATATGATCAAAACAAAGATAATTGTTCCAAGTATGAGAAGCATGAATGGGAAGGAGACAAGTTGGCAAGAGATTTGTTAGAGATAAAGCCATGATGGAGAAGGAGGGAATAAAAAAGAGCAGATCTGAGAAATATTGCCAGAAAGTACTTTAGGGAATTTTTGCTAAAAGGAAAGATTCAAGGATAATTCCATAGTTACACTTTGGGAGGCTTAGGAGTCTAGTGGCCAGGAACACTAAAAATATGTTAAAAGGTAAGAGAGGGAGAAAGGAAAGCGCGAGGAATCGCTACCACCGCCTCCACCAGTACCAGCCGTGACGGAGCTGAGAGGAGACCACGGGCCCTACCGCCCTGCCTCTCCTTCTTATCGCTGGCTGCCAACCTCCTCGGGATTTATTCCAACAATCTGTTAAAACATGGTGGATTACTATGAAGTTCTAGGCGTGCAGAGACATGCCTCACCTGAGGATATTAAAAAGGCATACCGTAAATTGGCACTGAAGTGGCACCCTGATAAAAATCCTGAGAATAAAGAAGAAGCAGAGAGAAAATTCAAACAAGTAGCTGAGGCATATGAGGTGTTATCAGATGCTAAAAAACGGGACATCTATGACAAATATGGCAAAGAAGGATTAAATGGTGGTGGTGGAGGTGGAAGTCATTTTGACAGTCCATTTGAGTTTGGCTTTACATTCCGTAATCCAGATGAGGTCTTCAGGGAATTTTTTGGTGGAAGGGACCCATTTGCTTTTGACTTCTTTGAAGACCCATTTGAGGAGTTTTTTGGAAATCGAAGAGGCCTCCATGGAGCCAGAAACAGGGGCACAGGATCTTTTTTCTCTTCCTTCAGTGGATTTCCATCTTTTGGAGGTGGATTTCCTTCTTTTGATACAGGATTTACATCATTTGGTTCTCTGGGGCATGGGGGCCTTACTTCATTTTCTTCAACATCCTTTGGTGGTAGTAGGATGGGCAACTTCACATCTATATCAACTTCTACTAAAATAGTTAATGGCAGAAAAATCACTACAAAGAGGATTACTGAGAATGGTCAAGAAAGAGTAGAAGTTGAGGAAGATGGCCAGTTAAAGTCCTTAACGATAAATGGTAAGGAGCAGCCGCTACGCTTGGATAACAAGTAATTCAACGCACGCATTTAACAGAAATGTTAAACTATAACAAGCACCATTTGAGGATTAACAGGAACATTTTTTTGAAGATTTCAAACGAACTCTACTTTCGGTATAACTGTACCTAATCTAAAGTATTTATAAACAGCTCATCGGAGCACCTATTTGTCATAGACTTTTGAGTTGATTGTTGGGACCACATTGATAGGACCATTTTTTCTTTTTGTCTTTAAAATTGTTGTAAATTTCTGTATGCACTTTGCTTTTTTATTAAACTTAATCCAAGGTGAACCGTGATTCTTTAGTAGTGCTAGGACAAAATTGTACACTAACACCAGCATGGATCTTGCTCTTTCCATTTTGTTTGAAATGTGAGCCAAGTAGTTTCAGTCTGCTGTGAAGTTAACATTGCCAGGATGAATCTTCTACAAAAATAATTTTTTTTTTTTCAGTATTTAGTAGTGAAAGATATTAATACATTAATGGTGATACATTTCTGGTTTAATATAAACTAAGGATGTTTTCTAGTCCTGCATGAATGCTGGCAACTTAGTAAGTTTTGACGATTGTTTAAATATGTAATGTTAAGCTTAGGTTTATAAAAAGTAAAGCTGGTAAACTGGGTCTTTGTCATTTGCTTAAAAAAAAAGAAAATAAATGCTAATGTGTTTGGTGCATTCTTTCATGAATGGAAAAAAAAAAAAAAAAAAAAAAAGGTAAGAGAGTAACCCGGATGTGAAGATTCAATATTGAAAACTGTCAGTCCTTCTCAGAAAATTATATGAATTTATTTCAGATCAAATAAAATCCCAAAGGAAATATGAGTGTGGGGGTGGGCTGGGGGGGGGGGGAGGTGATGTGACAAAGTGATTCTAATGATCAGCTGGAGTAATATATTGGCAGAAATAGCCAACAAAAAGATTCTAAGGAATAATGAGAAGGAGATTTTCCTTCCAGCTACTAGAGGATTTTATAATGCTAAAATAAGAACAAAAGCAATGTGATGACTGTTATAAGAATAGGCAGATACAATTAAGCAAAGAATAGTAAGGCTAGAAATAATACATGGTAGATGTAAAAGTGTGCATATCATTAAGTGGCATTTCAAATCCTTGGAGAAAGATAAATTATTCAGTAAATGGTACTAGAATAGGTTACCTATTTTAAAATTAGAGCTTCCTCCCTCATATCATATACCAAAATGAATTCCAGCTGGATTAGAGTTAAATGTAAAAAACACATATACACATGTACAGGAAAACAAAAATATATCGGTGAAACTATTTTTATTTTAAAAGGAGCAACAACAAAATTTAGAAACCTTTAATTAGATTGACCAAGGGAAAAACAGAGGAGATGACTTACAAGAATCAGAAATAAGAGGGGACACTGCTAAAAAAATCTTCAGAAATAAAAAGGTTTATAAAGGACTATAATGAATAATTATTTACCAGTAAACAATTTAACTTAGATGAAATGGACCAATTCCTAGAAAGACACAAACTACTATAAATGACTAAAAAATAACTAGATAACCTGAATAGACCTGAATAAAAAGTAAAGCTATTGAATTAGTAATCAAAAAGCTGGGTAGAAGAAAATAAAGCCCAGGCCCAGATAGTTTCACTTATGAATTCTAATAAACATTTAAAGAACGAATACCAATCCTTCACAAATCCTTCCAAAAAGAGAGGAAAAGAGAACACTTCCCAACTCATTCTATGAGGCCAGCATTACCCTGATACCAAAAAATAGACCAAAAAATCACATGACAAGAAAACTGCAGGGCAATAGCTCTTCTGAATATAGACACAAAAATTCTCAACAAAGTACTAGCAAACCAAATGTACTGTAGTTTGGCCATAAAAAGGAATAAAGTATTGATATACGTTACAACATGAATGAACTTGAAAACATATGCTAAGTGAGAGAAGCCAGTCACAAAAGACTACATATAATACGATTCCATGTATGTGAAATGTCCACAATAGGCAAATCTATAGACAGAAAGTAGATTGGTGGTTATTTAGGGCTGAAAGGACAATGATGGGGGTAGAGAGGAGGAATGGTAGCTAAAGTTTACAGGGTTTCTCTTTGCGCTGATGAAATCTTCTAAAATTGACTATGGTGATGGTTGCATATATCTGTGTATGCTAAAAGCATTGAATTGTACATTTTAAATGGGTGAATTGTATAGTAAATCAGTTGTATTTCAATAAAGTTATTGAAAGAGAGGGGGGGACTGGAAGAACATACACCCACATGTTAATAGTAGTGGGATTGTAAGTGAGCAAATTCAGCCCCTAAATAGCCAGTGGCTAACATTAAGGCTTTATGAAAACTTTGAAGGAAGAACAGTTAAAAATCACTCTGGTTATAGCCAAAATGGGGTAAAAGGGGACAAATTTACTCTCCTGCCTGATGCAACAACAACAAAAAAGGACAAAAACATGAAAAACAGGCTTTTGAGATATTGGATATCAACCAATAAAGGACAGTGGATCTCTGATAGACAGAGAAACAAAAATAAAACAGGATGAGCCCCCAAATAGTTCCAGCTTACTGTCTTGAGTTTCCAAGCCATGCTGAAGGATGGTAAAACCAGAAAGTGCCCAGCAGATTCCTCAAGTTGAGGAGACCCAGGTGGCTAGAATTCTCAGGACAGATTACCAAAGAGGAGAAAACTGCATAGAGAAGGAATACCAGAGATCTGCAGCTGCCCCATCAATTTTCGGATGATTACTGATCAACACACATTCTTTTGAATTGCTCAAGACCAAGCAAGAACCACTCCAAAGAGTTAGAGGTAACAGTACCAGTTCCCACCAGCCTGACTAGGGAGCCTCATAATTCTCAGGGCACAGGGCAGAGTAACAGAAAGATCTTACCTCAGGACTGATAATGATTAGCCCCAAACTGAGCACTGCTATGGTCACAGTTAACAAATCTTAAAAGCAAGTAAATCCAAAATATATGAAAAACTCTCAATACTCAAAGATAAGAAAACAACTTTTTTTTAACTTTTTACAGGATAAATACTTAACAGACATCTCAATAAAGAAGACATACAGAGGCCAAATAAACACATGAAAAGATGCACAACATCATTAGCAACTAGGGAAATACAAATTAAATGAGATACAATTTTACAACCAATAGGATGGCTAAAATTAAAAAAGACTGATTACACCAGCTGTTGGTAAGTATGTAGAGCAACTGGAACTCTCATACACTTCTGATGGGAAATGTAAGATGGTACAATCACTTTGGAAATCACTTTTGTGGTTGATTAAATGTTAAGCAGATGTCTACCAAATGATCCAGCTACTCCACTTCCAGGTATTTACCCAAGAGAAAGCATATGCCCATATAAAGACATATACACGAATATTCAGAGTAACTTTATTTGTAATAGTTAAAACCTGGAAAGAACACAAATTTCTATAAACTGGTGAGTGGATAAATTGTGGCATGTCCTCAGAATGGAATACTACTTAGCAATATAAAGAAATAAACTATTGACACATGCAACGACATGAATGGATCTCAAGATAATTATGCAGAGTGACAGAGGCCAGACCAGAAAAAAAGCCCATACTGTAGGATCCCATTTATATAAAATCCTACAAAATGCAAACCAAACCACAGACAACAATTGATTGGCAACAGAGAGCCAATCAATGATTGCTTGGGCATGAGGGTGGGGGACAAAAAGGGGAGGATTACAAAGGGGATTAGTAGACTTTGGAGGGTAATGGATATGTTCATTATCTTAATTATAGTAATATATTCACAGATGTATATAACTGTCAAAACTTTTCAAACTGTACACTTTAAATCTGCAGTTTATTGTGTATCAATTGTATTTCAATAAAGCTATTTTTTTAAAAGGGTCACACGGAGACTAAGTTCATGATTTTCTGTTTTATAATGAGAATATTTTATACAGCACATTTTCTCTCTTTTTTCTAAACAAGAAATTTATTTTTCAATAATGGCAATTCATAATGAAAGAAACGTTATAAATTATTTAATCATACCTCCACCTTTCAGATGAGGTCATTGAACCTCAGAGAGGTTGATCTGCTGAAGGTTACAATGTTAGTTGGCAATGGAACTAGGAAAGGGGTCCCTGCCAGTCCTCTTTTTATATCCATGGTTATTTGACTGCTTTAAATCTGATGAAAAAAAAGTTCGTTGTGAACATAGAGTACACATATTACAACCTCGCAGTTCATTCTATTTTCATTTGGTATGAAACATATTTGTAAGTGTATACATTTTATCTGAATTATTTGCATACTATAACACTATTTACTGAGTGACTTTTAGTAACACTTGTATTTTCTAAAACGAGAAACTTTTTTTTATGAATAATCTTGACATATCTGTTTGGTCAAAGGGGGCATATAATATAGGCCTCATAATATTTAAATTTCCTTTCTACCACAGTTGGTGTGGAAAAACATAGATGATATCCTTGTATTGGCTATATAATTAGATTGTTATATAACATAATATTCAATAAACAGAATCTAGTTTTACTCCCAACCGTGGCCAGTTGAATAAAAATAATTTGGTGCCAGTAATAGAAAATTTCTTAAAATTGCAAATGGTCTTAAAAAGCAAACTAAGGTCTATTGATACAATATTTCATTGTAGAATTGAATACCAGGTTTTTCTTTGGAATATTAATGTGGCTGTTATTCTACGAATGCGGTAGACACAATCTATTTTTAAATAACAGGCAAGAGGCTTGTCTCCTGCTTCCTCAATGCTCCTTTTGCTTTAACAGCCCCTATTCTATCAGGGCAGTAGAGACTCTGACTTGAAAAATTGAGAAGCTCAATATTTATGGGCTAAACTATGGTCTACCTAAACCCATGGTTTTAAGAGGAAAAATGCTCAATAAATATGTATAAGTAGACATATTTATAGCTTCTATGCACTTCAGTACCTGTTCATAAGATATTCTGAAATATTTTCCAAATGGCTTTACTAAGCAAACGTTAAGGAACAATAAACCATTTGCTTTCTTCTTAGGCCAAAATTTTCACGCATTAAAAGAGAATTGAAGATAATGGCATTAAGGCTACTCAAGCCCTGACCCAGCAGAATGCATTTGTGGTACTTAGTGTTTACAATTCGCACATAGGTTCTTCTTCCTAGTTAAAACCTCAGCCTCTGTTCCTGCCAATATTTGACTCTAAGCAGAAAAGAAAAGAAGGAAGGAAGGGAGGGAGGGAGGGAAGGACTATTTTAACCAGCTCTTAAAAATAGCATGTTTCCCTTTGCCAAAAATCAACTCAAATCAGCACTATCTGTGAGGAATGTAGACTCTTCATGGAAGAGGGAAGAAATGCAGCAACAGTTCACAAAATATCATAATGGTCATGACTATTATGCACTGTGCACTTAACTGGTCAGACCATGTACTTACATCTATATGCGTTATCTCAAATAATTCTTGAAAAGTCCAGAGAGGTAGAACTACTGTTATATCTATATTACAGACAGGATTCCGAGTCACAGAAAGAATATTAAAAATTGTCTAAATCAAAGAGCTAGCAAATGTTAGAGCTGGAATTTGAACCCAGATTTCTCTGAATCCAGAACCCAAGTTCTCAACCACTAAGTGATACTACCCCCAAGTAGCTGTTTGCAACCAAAAAATATTTATTGAGCCCCTATTATATGCCAGACATGTGCTAGGGAACATGGTACCAAATCAATATTCAAGGTGCTCATTCTCGGATGAGAGAGTGGCTGTCTTAGATATAAGCTTTAAGGCATTCAAAAGAATTTTATCCAGGGTGCTAGAGAAGTATAACCATTTACTTGATTAATTATCACCTCATAAGGTACAAACAACCAACTTTTTTTTACCAGCACAACCCTTTTCCCCCCTCCCTCCATTTACACACCTCACACACTTACACTATCATGCACATACACACTCACATAGCACATGCTCCATTGAACTCACTCTTTGGACTAGTTCTTCCTCTGCCCAAGGATGAAATCTCAAGGAGAGCCTATAAATTTTTTTCTGGTCACTTTCTGTATTAGTCAGGGTTCTCTAGGGAAACAGAACCTACAGAAAATATCTGTAAATACTATGATATTTTTATAAAAATTGTCACACAACTGCAGGGATGCACAAATTCAAATTATACAGGGCAGGCTTGCAGCTGGGAACTCCAATGAAGGCTTTCACTGAGTTCCCCAGGAAAAGCTGGCTGGCTGAAGTAGAGATGGAAATTCTCTTTTCTGACTGCTGAAATCATCACTTCTTTTAAAGCCTTCAACTGATCAGATGATCAGATGATTGTAGATGTAATCATTCATAGATGCAATCAACTGACTAATGATTTAAGTTCATGAAATGTCCTCACAGTGACAACCAGGCTAGTGCTTGCTTGACCAAACAACTGGACACCATCACATGGCCAAGTTGACAAATGAACCTAACCATCATTCTCTTAAATAATAAAAGTCTTTGGGTCACTTTTAGCCAAAATAAATTTCTCTTTAAGTAACTGAAATGAGTGATGCAGTATAATAATCAAATCTTGAACATCCTTCAAAGTTAAAACTTCCCCCAGCTGGTGCCTGCTCCGGGCCAAGAAGCCTGCAAGGCGGAGGCAAATCTGGTCACCTTGGCACCCACTCCAATTCCCCACCTTGCTATTCTGCCCCTCCTTCCCCTCTCCATGGTTTCTGATCCTTCTGGGATAGGTGGGAGGGAAACCACACTGCCTCTGCTGTCTGGGTGTTCTCTGGGTGGTTTGGTGTATGTTTCCACTCACAGGATACTTCTGTGGGATTCTAAGAGAATCAGATTTCCCCACTGGAAACCTCCCACTGCATGTCCCAGGACAGAGGTGATGCCTGTAATCCTGCTGACCCATTCAGGTGGTCTTGTTGGGATCCCATCAACAGCTCCCATCACCTCCTGCAGCCTGTTTGAAGCCTTGCCCTGAGGCTATTTCTCTTTTCTGTAGAGCCTTCATAGGAAACACCATTGCCCCTGCCATTAGTAGAAGTACAGTTTTCCTCCAAAATAGCCAATGGCTTTTTACCCTCAAAGCTCTTAGGCCTGAGGAGGACACCAGTCCAACACATCCCCCAAATCTCTTTGTTGAGCTCTGCCTCCCACAGGCTTGAGATGAGCAGGAAGCACTTGGCCATCCTTCCCCATGGTGGAGGATGGGAGACGAATACCTCAGGACGCCAGCCACTGGCTTCTTCCATCTCAGTGCTTTCACACTCTGAATGACCACCTCTTTGGCAAGTCTAACATAGGAGTCTAGTTCCCTCACTTTGGAACAGGAGAATGCTCAGCAAATACTGCTTTGTTCTCAGCCTTCAGGGCTTCAATGAAACCCAAGACAGAGTCCCACATAGCATTCTGTTTCAGAAACAAGAAGAAGGATGCTCAAGAGAATGAGTAACATATCCACAGTAAACATATACTGTCTTTATGTGAACATTCTTTTATATTTTCCATTAGAGAAAATACATTTACCTTTTAATTCTCTGTCCCTAGAAATGTTTTGTGCAAATTATTAGACCTCAGAGTTCACCTAAAAATTTTTAAATTTTATAAGTATTTAAAGATTGTTGAAAAGCATGGGGCTCTGTCATTTGAGGCTCAAGTGACAAAATTGTTATGCACACATAAGTGTTTTTAACTCAGCAAATGAGGAGACAACTAAAAATTTGCCAGAGAGCAGCAAGAGAATCACATTTACATAAGCAGCAGCTTGTCAGGACTGCCTAGTTTCTGACATGTTCCTCTACCTCTCCAGTAGGACTTTAACATTCTCCTCTTCCCAACCGCAACCAAAAATCACTCCTACAGCCAGACCTTCTGCCCTAGTTCTGTTCACTGAGCTTTCTGCATGTTCTCTTTGCCCAATTCCTTACCTTGTTAACCTGGCTAGTAGGTGAGTTCATCCAACACTATTCTCCTCCCAAAGAGAAGCACCTGATTTAAACTCGTGCCAGGTTGAGGACCCTGGCACCTGTTGGCAGAAGCTGCTGCCTTCTCCTGACCACAGGGATATTCCACACCTCAGGACAGCGTCTCCATAGGTTTCCTAACCCTAGTACAGGACACGGGTCAACTGCACTTCATCACAGCACCTACACCATCCCAAGAATCTATGATAAGGCCAAGTGCACAAGTATAGAAATGAGTGCAAATGGTCCTAACTGGGCTAAAAGGACATGCCTTTCCAAAACAGGTTGTCTTCAGTATCTCCCCCTTTGGCCTCTCAGTTTTAAACAACAGATAATTTTTCTCCAATATTTTGCATAGTTGACACAGATCTACTGCCCTATTTTTGATTAAAATTAAAATCACATTTTCCTCTCTGTCCTTAAAACATAAGGTACCACAAACATACAGTAGATGAAGTTATTTTAAGAACTTTGTGATGGGAAGATCAATAAAATGTTCTAAGTGTATGACTCTAGGACAGATACCCTGAGGTCAATGCTTCTCAAAAGGTTTTGACAATATCCTAAATTGTATGAAAATATTTGGCAGTGGCATCTCAACATTTAAATATTTTGTTCTCTTTTTAGGCACCAGACAGGAATGAAAGGGTCCACATTGAAAAACTCCTTGAGAAGTTCTGGAAAACAAATCTTTACCATTCAGCCCTTTTTTTCTAGGTTGCTACTTCATCTGAGGCACTGCTACTTGTAAACCCACAGCTGAGGACTCTGTGGTTGCTGGATCAATAGCATCTTACTCTAGAACTGATGAGTGGAGAAGAGAACTTAAAAGAATTGTCTCCCTCTCTCTAAAAGTTGGAGCCTGGAAATTCCAAAGTATATACAAAAATATTAATATCTTGCTATCATATACTATGTTCATATATGCAATCATATGTATTCTTCACAATATTTTAGTTATACAGAGATAGAATGATTAATCCCAGTTTATGATGAGTGAGAATGTGGCTTGGCCAAGATTAGACCTGGATCTTTTTACTCTTACCCCATTGTTCTTTCATGCCACCTCCTGTCAGCTGACTCAGGGCAGATTTGAAGATCTTTCCACTCCTGAGTTAGCTCACAGTTAGAGGATCGCTGGGAAGCCCTGCACTAGTTCAAGGATAAGATGCTAGACTCAAAAAGTTATCTCTTAACAGATAAGCATTATTACCATCAATGAAAAAGTTGAAGAGAACAAATATTAAAATTAAAGCTAGAGTTGTGATTATTTGCAAAAGTTTTAATTATTCATTTAAAGTTAGAGTAATTTTCATCTTCTAAAAAAAGCTTCTTTTGAGCATGTCTATCTGTGACACAAAAAACCAAATCCCAGCTACTCCATGTCCTGGAACACACTATGTAAAGCTCAGCTATAACCTGCAGTTCAGTACATCCATCTTCTGATTAATTTAGAGCAGAGGATCATTAAAAGAGTAGCTATCTTGAGGCTAATTATCTGTATCCCACTGAGAAATGCTTCTATAGGTTCTGGCATTATTTCTAAAATATCTGGGATTTGAATGTCACTCCATTAATAAAGATTTCAGCAGCTTGTTAATTAGTACCAACATGACCTTATCATTAGAAAAACATATACTTTTAGTCTCATCTTTCAGACGTGCAATTCAATGATGAAACCCTTCAAAAATTAAACCGTTAGATGTTTAGCATAACTGATTTGGGACTAATATTAAAAATATTTATTTTATCCATCCATAATGTCTTAAAATGTGTGTCTTTCCTTATCAGCAGGTGACAACCCTTTCACTGACTTTTGGTTTCAGTTTCCCATAATGGGGAATGCCTCTTTTTTACTTCAGTTTCAAAGGGTGATGATGGCCTACCCCTAACACCGGGAAAAATATCAGCAGTTACACCACTCTCTCCTTGGGCCTTGGTTTCCTTTATAGTGGAAGGTGGAGGCTTTTGTGTATTCATCCATCTCCAGATTGACTGTCAAAGACCTTTATGGTAAATCTCCTTTTAAGTATCTCCTGACTGGCCCTCAAATGTTTATTGCACTCAGAAAGATTAGAATCTTGGTCTAATGTAAAACATAAATTTATTCAACTATTTATTCAAAATAGTATTTTGCTTGTGATAATTTTTGTGAGCACCAGAGAAAAGAGAGATTTTAACATCAGAAACATCAAAAAAAATTCTGCAATATCAAAATTAATGAACAACATTTTTAATAATTTTGAGAAATCATAAACATCCTAAATGTCCAATAATAGAGGTTGGTTATATAACTACCTGAACTATGATTTTCCATTCAGTAAAATACTATGCATCCAATATAAATGATATTAAAGCTCTGATTCTACATGCCAGACTATGTACATAGGTATTGTCTTAGTTTTCCAAGGCTGCTATTACAAATACCACACAATGGGTTGGCTTAGAATAGGAAGTTATTGTCTTATAGGTTATCGAGCTAGAAGTACAAAATCAAGGACTCAACAGGCCATGTTTTCTCCCATAGTCTGTAGCATTCTGATTCTGGCTTGACACAATACTTGGGGTTCCATGGCTTGCATCTTTGCATCCGTCATAAGGAGATCTGTCTCCTTGGTCTCTTCTTCTGGCTTTATCTGATTGACTGTGTCCAAATTTTCTCTACCTTACAATGACTCAAATCATATGGATTAAGACCCTTCTTGATACAATTTGATCTCATCTACATAGGATCTTTGAAGAGCCTATTCAAAAGTGAGTCCACATCTTAACTAATAATATCTGCAAATGTCCTATTTATGAAAGGGCTCACACCCACAGGAATGTAGATTAAGATTTGAACATGTCTTTTGTGAATACAGGATTCAATACCAACAGTCTACTCTATAGTCCCCCAAAAGACATGCAATTCCCACATGTAAAATACATTCACCCCATCCCAATATTCCAAAAAGCCTTAAGTCAATTCAATAACTAATCTAAGTCCAAAGTATCATCAAAATCAGTTATGGGTGTGGTCCAACCTATGTCAAAATTCCTTTCTGTGTGTGGACCTGTGAAACCTAGAAAACAAGATATCTGTTTCCAAAATACAATGTTGGGACAGGTATAGGATAGACATTCCCATCCCAAAAGCAAGAATTTGGAAGAAAAGCAGTGCTCATGACTCCCAAGCAAGTCCAAAATCCAACTGGACAAACTTCATTAGACTGAAAGGTCTGAGAGTCATCTGCAGATCTATGCCTTGTCCTCTACGCTTTTCCAAAGCTGAGATAGTGGCCATGCTCTTCCTGAAGCCATGGAATAAGGCCCACTCCCTCTGTATACTGGAGCCTAAGTTCTGCCCTTTCAAAATGCCAGTGAAGCCAGAAGCCAGAATCACTCTGCAGAAGCCTGAAGTCAGAGATAAAAGCCATGGAACCCCAAGGATTGCAGCAAGCCAGCATCAGAATGCTACAAACAGGAAGCATGGCATGTCAAGAGTTTGATTTTGGACTTCTAGTCTCCAAAATCATCATCTAATAAGTCCCTCTTCTTTAAAGCCAACCTATGTGTGGTATTTGTCACAGCAGATCTGGTAAACTAATACATGTGCAAACCTTTTCTTCCTCCAAAATTCCTATAAAAATAACAATAAGAAATACAGAAGATAGTAAGATAGTAGAAAATAGCCATCAGCAGATAAGATATTCATTAAAATCTTTGGAAGATAGAAAGTAGATGGGATCTTATTGTCAGGTAAAACAAAAACAAATAAATAAGCAAATGTCTCAGCACTAAGGATACCTGGCTTCAAATTTAAATAAGTAAATGCTGAGCAGAATGACTGAAGAATACCCATACCTAGCATGCCAGTTTGAAACTATTATGCACACCAGAAGAGCTGTGATTTTTAATCAATCTTGTTGGGTGGAACCTTCTGAATGAGTGTTTCCATGGAGATGTGACTCACACAACTGTGGGTGAGGACTTTGATTAAATTATTTCTGTGGAGGTGTGGAACCTGCCCATTCAGGGTGGGTCTTCATTAGTTCACTGGAGTACTTAAGAGAGCTCAAGAGCCAACACAGATGCTGACACTTGGAGGCGCTTGGAGATGCAGACAGAAAGAAATTTGGAGATATTAAGCTAAGAGATGAAACCCAGAATTTGCCCTGGAGGAGCTAAGAGAGGACCCCCAGACACTTAGAAATGCCCTGGGAGAACAAGCAAAGACGCACAGGACCTGAGAGACAGAAGCTAAGAGAGACAGAAGCCTAAGCAAGGATGCACAAAGGCTGAGAGAGAGAAGCTAAGAGACACAGAAGCCCAGAGACATTTTGAAGAAAGCCATTTTGAAATAAAACCTGGGAGCAAAGGACCAGCAGACACCAGCCACATGCCTTCCAAGCAGACACAGGTATTCTGGACACCATTGGCCTTCCTTCAGTGAAGGTATCCTCTTGTTGATGCCTTATTTTGGACATCTTCACGGTTTTAGAACTGTAAATTTGTAACCTAATAAATCCCCTTTAAAAAAGCCAATCCATTTCTGGTATTTTAAATAATGGCAACATTAGCAACCCAGAACAGATTTTGGTACAAGGAGTAGGGTGCTGCTGAGTTTGCAAATACCAAACATGTTGGAACAGCTTTTTAAATAAGGGGAAGATTTTGGAAGAATTGTGAGGAACTTGATAGAAAAGGCCTGAATGGCTTTGAAGAGACTGTTGGTAGAAATAAGGACTCTAAAGATACTTCCAACAAGGACTTAGGCAGAAATGATGAATGTGTTGTTGCAAACTGGAAGACAGATGATCCTTGTTTTAAAGTGGCAGAAAATTTGGGCAAATTGAGTCCTGGTGTCAGATGGAAGGCAAAATTTGAAAGCAAAGAGCTGGAATACTTGGATGAAGAGACCTCCAAACTAAAAGTTGAAAATGCAGCCTGGATTATTGCAGCCTAAAGTAAAATTAAAGAGGAAAAAGATAAGCTGAGAACTGAACTCTTGGATACAGAGAAACCAGAAATTGAAAGTCTGGAAAATTCTGGGCTTCCAGAAAGTGAGACCTCAGAGGATGGTGTGCCATGTGAGGATTTACTGAAACCTGGATCAATCCAGCCATTCCAGTACAAGCCAGGATTGGAGATGGAGTTATCCAGAAAGGACCTGTGGAAAGTCCTGTTGTGTGACAGTTTTGATCTATGTATGCTACATGCAAAGCCAACAAAATTTTTGTGAGATCTGTGTAAACAGAACCACTGCCAGTCTGGACTGGAGGGGACAGAGAAGGGACAAATTGAGAAAGATTACTTCAAAGGCAGAACCATGGAAGCTAAGGTCTGGAGCCAAGAAATCTCAGGCCAGGAAAGTGGCCCTACCCACACAACCAGAAAGAGTGAGTTTGCCCTGGAGGCAGAGAGTGGGCCTTCCACCTCAATGCTCAGGAAGAGTGCTGCCACCTCAGGCCTCAGAGAGGGTGGAACACATTTCCCAGAGATTAGGTAGAGCACCCCCTGTTTGAAGAGGGTAAGGACCTTGTCCCACAGATACAGAGTCTGGGTAGTGCCCTGATGCTTGAGGAGGCTGAGGCCAAGAAGAAGGTGGTCTCCCAAAAGTGTGGATATATTGGGGCAATCACCCCAGCACTTGGAGAGAAAAAGTCCACTGCATAAGCCTTTAGAAATGGTGAGACTGCCACTCTCTCAAGCCTGGAAGATAAACCATCATTATATAAATGACTCTCAGACTTTGAAATCTAATGAAGCTTGCCCTGTGGGTTTTAGGAATTGTTTTGGACTCATGAACCCTATTAAAATTTCAATTTCTCCCTATGGCAATAGGAATATTTATCCTAAAACTGTCCCTCCTTTGTATTTTGGCAACAGATAACTTGTTTTAAGTTTCACAGCCAGAGGAATTTTGCCTTAGGACAAACCACACCTGTAACTGATTTTGATAAAACTTTGTACTTATCTATATTGTGATGGAATGAATGTATTTTTGCATTTGGAAAGAGCATATCTTGCTGAGGTCCCAGGTATGGAATGTGCTGGTTTGAATCTGTTATGGACTCCAGAAGAGCCATGATTTTTTTAATGCAGTCTTTTTGGGTGGAATCTTTCGATTGTTTCCATAGATGTGTGAATCACCCAACTGTGGATGTGAACTTTGATTAAACTGTTTCCATGGAGGTGTGGACCCTGCCCATTCAGAGTGTATCTTAATTAGTTCACTGGAGTAGTTAAGAGAGCTCAAGAGTTGACACACATGCTGACACTTGGAGATGCAGACAGAAAGATGTTTATAGATGCTAAACTGAGAGATGAAGCCCAGAGTTTGCCCTGGAGAAGCTAAGAGAGGACCTGCAGAAGCCTAGAAAGAAATGCCCTGGGAGAACAAGCAAAGATGTACAGGAGCTGGGAGAGAAGCTAAGAGATACAGAAGCCCAGAGACATTTTGGAGAAAGGTATTTTGAAATGCAACCCAGAAGCAGAGGGCCAGCAGATGTCAGCCACATTCCTTCCCAGCAGACAGAGGTGTTCCAGACACTATTGGCCCTTCTTCAGTGAAGGTATTCTCTTATTGATGCCTTATTTTTGACACCTTTATGGCATTAGAACTGTAAATTTGTAACCTAATAGATTCCCTTTATAAAAGCCAGTCCATTTCTGGTATTTTTACTAATGGCAGCATTAGCAAACCAGAACATCTAGAAATATCCCCATGGAGTTTTATAACACATTAAAGATAAAGAAATTGTCTTATTAGCTTCCAGAAGGAGATGTGGAAACAAGGTACATAAGTTCCTTGATAACTGATGCATTCAATTCTGAGTTCATACATCCATAAGATTGCACAGCAAAGCAGAGTTATGCCTCAAAAATATTCAATTTAGCCACTTGTAAAATTAATCCTGACTCAAACATCTATCACCATGTCACACTAACATCTATTCCACTGGCACATCACAATCTATTTTGATCAGTCCTTTACTGAATTTTTAATAAATAGGTGATAAAAATATTTTCATAAATGTAGCATAATAAATATATATAGCACAAATTGATTTTAAAATTACAAATCTTGAAAAAGATGTTGGATTTCATAGAGTTGAGGAAAGTCTTGGTGTTCCTTGAGTCAACAACAAAGCCACTGCTAAATGAGGATTGGCAAAGTTAGACCAGTTAAGGATGTATGAGGAGAAAACAGACCAGAAAAATGACAAGAAAGGATCTTCAAGTGAGAATTACTTAAAAATCAAGAGATTTAAGGCAGGCACTTAGGGAAAATCCTGAAATATTTTTGCATATTACTATCTTTATGATTGTGCTGGAAAGTTTATGATTGAACTTGGAAGACATCATATCAAGCTATATTTATTTTTATCAGAAAAAGTACCCCAACAATTGACAGTTGAGTCATTTTAAAAACTGGGAGAAAGCCCATTTTGTTGAATGTAACAAAACATGAACTTATTTTCATAATTTATTTTTTTGAGATAAAGTCTCATTCAAATCAATTTTCATATTGACTCTGAGATTCTGGTCCCCATTTTAAATGGATTTATATTAAGTGTACTTTTCTGGTGCTAATTTCCCTAGGAAACAGGAAACTTCCTGCATATACAAAGATACCAAAAGCATAATGATGTTAGTCTTCTCATCAGGAACCACAAATGCTGAAAATGGTGAAGTAATGCTTTCAGAATTCTGAGACAAAATTAATTCAAATTAAGAGTTCTATACATACCCAAAACTATTAATGAAGCATAAAAACAAATGTTCTAGTTTGCTAAAGCTGCGGTAATTCAAAATACCAGAAATGGATTGGCTTTTACAATGGGGATTTATTAGGATTTACAGTTCTAAGGCCATGAAAATGTCAAAATTAAGGCACCAAGAGGTAGATAATTTCTCTGAGGAAAGGCTGCTTGCATCTGGGCTTCCTCTGTCACATGGGAAGGCACATGGCTGGCTCTGCTGAACCTTTTCTCCCAGGTTTAGCTTCCAGTTTCAGAGGTTTTCTCCAAAATATCTCTGGGTTTCTGTTTCAGCTCCTGTGGGTCCTTCCTTCTTTCTCTTGGGGCAAATTTGGGATTACATCTCTAGCTTCTCTTCAAAGTGTCTCTCCCTGAGCTCTCCCAAAATGTCTCTGCTTTTTATCCTCTCATAGAGGACTCCAGGAAAGATGATTAAAACCCACTTGAATGGGCAGTATCACATCTCCATGGAAACAATCTAATCAAAAGGTCCCACCCAACAATAAGTCTTCTCCCATAAGATTGGATTAAAAGAACAGAGCCTTTTATGGGGTACATAATAGATTCCAACCAGTACAGCAAAATAAAGACATTTGAAAGGAAGGAAGGAAGAAAGAAAGAAAGCCAAGAAAATGGAATGGAAGGCATGAGGAGAGTTCTCCTTTGGGTAATGGAATACTAAGTAATCTAAACCAAACAAAACCTTCCTCTTGAGGAAAAAAAAAGCATACATTTATAAAAGCTTTATAGAATATGTTATTAAAAATCTTCTTAAAAGCATCAAAATTAATCAATATAATGAAGAACTACAGAGCAGAAATCCAAGACTTTGAAAAAGGTTTCCCCTGGGAGCATTTGCTGATATTGAGGAAGTAGCACATATATGCTTTTCGTGGCTTCCCAGGCTAAAGGGTGGGGGGAGGGGTGGGAATCAGAGTCCAGGCCCCACCCAGTAATGGGAATAGTAAACACATACCTGGAATTGGGTCCACAAAGAGTACACCCTGAAAGTACTGGGAAACCAGAAATAAATCAAACTTTATCCCGACTGCAATGTGACTTTGAGTCATCTGAGTAGCCCATAAAATCTCAGGCTGTGAGGATAGATTTGGGGGAGATGAGACTGACAGTGTTTCTTTTTAGAGAAAGAGATATTATTGTAGGCCTCAAATTATTTCTACAATACTTTCTCAAACATCATATCCAATACACTTTGATACACAAAGAGTAAAGATACCATGAGCAAGAGCCAGTAGTAATAAAGATAACCAAAATAGCCACAGGCATTATCAGACACAATAAAACAACTATGCTTACCATTTTCAAGGAGACAAAACAGTACACTGTAAAATTTCAACATGAGGACACTTCCAGCAAAGATGGTGGAGTAGGGAACTCCAGGACTCAGTCCTTTCACCAAAACAACTATTAAACAGGCAGGAACTGTCTGAAACAACTATTTTGAAACTCTAGAGGCCAGAAGAACACTGTTCAACATCCAGGGAAGAGTGAGAGAAGAGGCTGATAAATTACAGTAAAGAACTATAAATTACTCTCTCCCCATAGTGGCTATTGGTGCCCGTCCCCCACTCTCATGTCAGGTCAGCATGAGGTCCAGTCCCTGGCTAGCTCACTGGTGACAGAAAGGGACATAAAATTCTTCCCCAGGAACAGGCATGGGTATTGCCAATCACTGATCACGGCTTTTGATTAACAAATTTGGATTGCTGGGGGCCTGGCTCTGAGGACAGCTATTGTTTCAACCAACCATGGATAAAGGCAGAGAAATGGAATAATAGTTTGGGAATTTATCATTTACCTTTTTTTTTTAATGTGGAGGTTAAATGACCAAAATGTATTTCTAAAAATCCTTTCATAATTTGTACTTTTTCCATCACTATAAAGTGGACAAGTTTTGTTGCAGCCTTATTTAATTATAATTTTAGTTTTCAATTATTTGAACTATGGCAGCCATTGTTTCAACCCTCCCCATAACAAGGGCAGAAGTGGTGATGATTTAAAGATGCAGTGCTACATCAGGGCTGCAGGGGACAGTTAGATGAAGAGCTGCCTATGCTGGATAGGCCAGAAAAGCTCAGCTTTGGGGAGTCACTGGAGAAGCTCTTGACACTTATTCTGATCCCCTCCTCAGGAGACTTTGGAGCCAGTCTATGCCCCCTTCATGGGTCCCTGGCCCGGTTTTGACTGGGAAAGACTGACTTGGGAAAGTCCTCTCCAGGGTACCCCTCCTCCAAGAATTTGCTCTCCAGGCAAAAGTAGCTTGAGACAATGAAAGGAGTGTAAAAAACCATTGAGGTAGCCAGTCTGGGACAAAAGACTGCTTGCTTCAGATATCCAGGAGTGGGAGGTTTGTCCCCTTGGAAACAGAAGAGAAAATCAAACTCCTGTAAAAAGTGAAACTCCCAAACAACAAGCATACTTTCAAGACAGGAAAGACAAGGAAAACCCTGAACACTGCATTTGCCTTGAGCATACCTTCCTGATAGGTGGGCAGAAAATCTCTGTCTTATCACCAGCTGGTCACAAAACAAAGAAACAGGCATCTCAGAGAATAAATCCCAGAATTGACATTTTAAAATACTAAAATGTACAGTGTGCAAAAAGAGTACAGACAAGAAACAGGAAATGATGACCCATCCAAAAGAAGATGATAAAAATGAGAGGAGAATGTGGACATACATGAACAAAACCTTTTTTAAAAAATGCTCATAAAAATGCTCAAGGAGATGAAAGAAAATACAGAGAAAGATCTAAAAGATATCAGGAAAACAATGAATGAGCAATATGAGAGTCTAAGTAAAGAGACAGAAATTTTAAAAGGAACCAAACAGAACTACTGGATTTGAAGACCACAATAACTGAAAGAGGCCCAGGAGGGTTTCAAGAGAAGATGGGAGCTGGCAGAAGAGTCAGTGCTCTTGAAGACAAGACACTTGAAATAAGTCAGGCTGAGGAGCAGAAAGAAAAAAGAAGTATTAAATGCAAAAATAGCCTCAGACACCTCTGAGACACCATGAAGTACACCAATATATGCATTATGGGAGTCCCTGAAGGAGAAGAAGGAGAGAGAGGGGAAGAAAGAATGGTCAAAGAAATAATGACAGAAATCTTCTGAAACTTAGCAAAAGATGTGAATGTGCACATCCAAGAAGCACAGAGAACACCAAAAGGACAAACATGAAGAAGAATACATCCTGTCATTTGATCACAGTATTGAGTGGACAAGGAAGGAGTTCTGAAAGCTACAATAGAAAAGTTACATGTTATGTACAAGGGAGCCCCAATTATATTGAATGCTTATTTCTCATTAGAAACCATAGAGGTAAGAAGGCAGTGGGTTGAAATATTTAAAATGCTGAAAGAAAATAACTGCAAGCCAAGAATTTTACATCAGGTGATCCTCTCTCTCAAAATGAGGGAGAGATTAAGACATTCTCAGATAAACAAAAGCTGAGGAAGTTCAGCACTACTAGAACTTCCCTACAAAAAATGCTTAAGGGAGCTCTTCAGACTGAAAGGGAAAAACACTAGATGGTGGTTCAAAGCAACATAAAGAAATAAAGACTTACAGTAAAGGTAAACATTTTAATGATAAATGTCATTATTGTATTGTATAGTTTGGTATGTAACTCCACTTCTTACTTCCTACAAGTGATAAAATGCAAATGCACAAAAACTAATGATAAATCTATATTTTTGGACATACAATGTGCAATAATATAAGTGGTAAAAGGTACAAAAAAATGGTGGGGGGACTGAGAAAAAGTATATGTGCATGCTATTGAAGTTAAGTTGGTATCAAACCAAATATGATTGTTATATATTTAGGATGTTAAATTTTCAGCCCCATGGTAAACATAAGGAAAATAGATGCAAATATACCCTGATAGAAATGGGAAGACCCTCAATATGGTACAACACAGAAAACAAATGAATACAAAATTAAGCATTAATGGAAATGAGGGACAAAAAAGTTATCAGACTCACAAGGGTTAAACAGCAAAATGGCAGAAGAAATTCCCATATTATCAATAGTGACTTAAAATGTAAATGGATTAAACTCTTCAGTCAAATGACAGAGATTGGTAGGAGGAGTAAAAAAAAAGTGACTCCATAATCCAATTATATGCTGTCTGCAAGAGAATCAAAGTAAATTCAAAGATACAAGTAGGTAGAGGGAGAAAGGATGGGAAAAAATACAATGCAAGTAGTAACAAAAGTAGAGTTTGGGTGGCTATACAAATATTGGACAAAATAGACTTTAAATAAAAAATAGTTATTAGGGACAAAGATGGTCATTATATACTGATAAAGAGGAAAATTCAATAAGAAGACATAACAATTATAAGTATATATGCACCTAACAGGAGAGCCCCAAAATATATGAAGCAAATACTGACAAATTTGAAGGGAGAAATTGACAGTTCTACATTAATAGTAGAAGACTTTAACACATCACTCTCAATAGAACATCTAGTCAGAATATCAATAAGGAAGTGCATGGCATGAATGATACACTAAACCAACTAGATCTTACAGACATATGTAGAACACTGCATTGAACAAAAACAGAATACACATTCTTTGCAAGTAAATATGGGTCATTCTCCAGGAGAAACCATATGTTGGGTCACAAAACATGTCTCAATAAATTCAAAACTATTGAAACATACAATGTATATTCTCTAAACACAATGCAATGAAGCTTGAAGTTAGGGAGGGAGAAATGGAAATTTCACAAATATGTGTAAATTAAACAGCAAATTCTTAAATAACCAATGGGGTAAAGAGGAAAACAGAAATGAAATTAGGAAATAGCTTGAGGCAAATGAAAATGCAAATAGAATATGCCAAAACTTACGGGATGCAGCACAGGCAATGCTGAGAGTGAAAATTATAGTCTATAATATTTTATTAAAAAGAAGAAAGATTTCAAGTCAGAGCCCTAACCACAAAATTGCAAAGGCTAGACAAAGAAGAGCAAACTAAACCCAAAGTGAGCAGAAGGAAGAAAATAACAAACATTAGAGCAGAGAGAAATAAAATAGGTCATTAAAAAAAACAGAATCAGGAAAACTAAAGTTAGTTCTTTGAAAAGGTCAATAAAACTGACAATACTTTAACTAGGTTGATGAAGGAAAAAGAGAGAGGAGCCAAATAACCAGAATCAGAAATGGAAAAGGGGACATTTTTACTGACTCCAATGAAATAAAAAGGACTATAACAGGATACTATGAACAACTGTATATCAATAAATTAGATGACCTAACTGAAATGGATACTTAGTAAAAACACACAAACTACCTACATTGACTCAAGAAGAAATAGAATATCTCAATGAACCAATTACTAGTAAACTGATTGGATCAGTAATCAAAAACCTCCCAACAAAGAAAAGCCCAGAATCAGAAGGCTTCACAGGAGAATTCTACCAAACATTCCAAAAAGGCTTAACTTTAATTCTATGCAAAGTTTTCCAAAAAATTGAAGAGGAAAGAAAACTTCATAACTCATTCTACAAGGCCATCACCTTCATAACAAAGGCAAGTAAGATACTACAAGAAAATTACAGCCCAATATCTCTTATAAATATAGATGCCAAAACCTCAATGCTAACAATCTAAATCCAACAGCACATTAAAATAATTATACATCATGGTCATGTAGAATTTATCCCTGGCATGCAAGGGTGGTTCAACATAAGAAAATTGATTAATGTAACACACCACATTAATAAAATGAAGGAAAAAAAAAACACATGATCATCTCAATTGATACAGAAAAGGCCTTTGGCAAAATATGGCACTCCTTCTTGATAAAACACTTAGAACCCCAGAAATAGGAGGAAAATTCCTCAACATTATAAAAGGTATACATGAAAAGCCCACAAGTAACATTCTCCTTAATAGGGAGACTGAAAGCTTTGCCTCTAAGATCAGGAACATGACAATGTTGCCCACTCTCACCACTGTTACTCAACATTTGTAGCAGAAGTTCTTGCCAGAGCAATTAGGCAAGAAAAATTAATAAAAGACATCCAAATTGGAAACTAAGAAGTAAAACTTTCCCTATTTGCAAACGATATGATCTTATATGAGGAAAATCCTGAAAAATCTACAAAGAAGTTCCTGCAGCTAATAAGTGAACTCAGCAAAGTGGCCAGGTACAAGTTTAATACCCCAAAATCATAGCATTTCTATACAAAAGAAATGAATGAATGGAAGAAGAAATCAAGAACAAAATTCCATTCACAACAACAACTAAAAGAAATATCTAGGAATAACTCTAAACAAGGATGTAGAGTACTTGTAGACAGAAAACTACAAAGCATTGGTAAAAGTAATTAAAGAATACCTAAATAAATGGAAGGACATTCCGTGTTCATGGAATGGAAGGCAAAATATCATTAAGATGTCAATACTATCCAAAGCTATTTATAGATGCAGTACAAACCCAACCAAAATTCCAACAACCTTCTTTGCAGAAATGGAAAAGCCAATCATCAAATGTATATGGAAGGGGAGGAGGCTCTGAATAGCTAAAACCACATTGAAAAAGAAGAGTGTTCTTGGAGGACTCAGACTTCTCACTCTTAAAACTTACTTCAAAGCCACAGTAATCAAAATAGCCTGAAACTGGAAAAAGGACAGACAATGAGAGAATTGAGAGCTCAGAAATCAACTCACAGTTATGGTCAACTGATTTTTGACAAGGTGGCAAGACCACTCAATTGGGAAAGAATAGTCTCTTCAACAAATGGTGCTGGGAAAACTGGACTCCACTTACAAAAAAAAAAAAAAGGAGAAGGATGATCTCTACCTCACACCATATACAAAACTCAACTCAAAATTGATCAAAGACCTAAATATAAGAGCTAGAACTATCAAACTCCTAGAGAAAATGTAGGGAAGCACCTAAAGGACCTTGTGTTTGGCAATGATTTCTTAGACTTTATACTCAATTCACAAGCAACAAAAGAAAAAAAATAGATAAATGGAACCTCATAAAAATTAAAAACTTTTTTAATTCAAAGGACTTTATCATGAAAGTAAAATGACAACTTACATAATGAAAGAAAATATTTGGAAACCACATATTAGATAAATGTTTAATATCTGGAATATATAAAGGAATCCTTCAACTTAACAGCAAAGAGACAAACAGCTCAATTAAAAAATGGGCAAAAGACTTGACAGATATCTCTCCAAAGAAGTTATACAAATGGTCAGAAATCACATGAAAAGATGCTCAACATCATTAGCCATCGGAAAAATGCAAATCCAAATCACGATGAGATACCATTTCACACCCATTAGAATGGCTGCTATTAAAAAAAATAAAAATAACAAGTGCTGGAGAGAATGTGGAAAAATAGGAACACTCATTCATTGCTGGTGGCAATGTAAAATGGTGCAGCTGCTGTAGAAGACTGGCATTTCCTCAGAAAGTTAATTATAGAACTACCATATGACCTGGAAATCCCACTGCTAGATACATATTCAAAAGAACTGAAATCAAGTACTCAGACAAAGTATTCAGAATAATTTCTTTCCTAAGCACATGCAAGGCTGGGAATCATTGGTGTTTCCACCATCCAGAGTGTAAAGATCTTGTAATACATAAATAATTAAGTAAAATCTTCAAAAGGGTATTTTCTAAGTAGTGGTCTAAATTAGCTATAGATTAGGAGCTGCTCTGGACCCACCCCCTAATAAAAGTAGAAGCAAGCCTTAAAACATTCCAACTTACAGAAAGTAACTTTACTTCACACCAAAAGAAATTCCAGTGGTAGTGAAAAGAAGACAACAAAAAGCAGCATGAGGAAAATACAATTCACAAGGTCCAGCATTCAATCAAAAATTTCTAGCTATGCAAAAAGCAGAAAACTATGACATAACCAGAGAAAAATCACTTAGCAGTAGCAGACCCAGAAACAGTAATGGTGGAACTAGCAAACAAAAATGTTAATACTGCTATGTGTTTTAAGAAGTTATTGAAATACATGAGTATGCTGAGGAGAGAAATGGAAGATATTAATAAAAGACCCAAACCAAACTTTTGGAGATGAAAAATACAATATCTGAAATGAAAAATACAATAGATAGAACTAGCAGCATATTATACACCTCAAAAGAAAAGATCACTGATTTTGAAGACACAGCCTTAGCAACTATTCAAAATAAAAACACAGAGAAATAACTAAGAAAAACTTAACAGAACACTAGTGACCTGTGTAATAATATCATGCATTCTATATACATGTATTGGAGTCCAAGAAGAAAGGGGAGTAAAGAGAAAAAGTATTTGAATAAATAATGGCCTCAATATCTTTAAAATGTAATGGGGCAATCTGGTGTTTATGCCCTTAGTACGCCTCTCGTACCTTGACTCCGGTTGTCCTCGCGAGCCCCGTTTGTGCTCAGTATCCTGTGCACACGCCTTGCAAGTAACCACGCCATGAGTTTGACTTCCAATTCCAGCATACGAGTTGAATGGATTGCAGCAGTTACCATTGCTGCTGGAACAGCTGCAATTGGTTATCTAGCATACAAAAGATTTTACATTAAAGATCATCGCAACAAAGCTATGGTAAACCTTCACATCCAGAAAGACAACCCCAAGGTAGTGCATGCTTTTGACATGGAGGATTTGGGAGATAAAGCTGTGTACTGCCGTTGTTGGAGGTCCAAAAAGTTTCCACTCTGTGATGGGTCTCACACAAAACACAATGAGGAAACTGGAGACAACGTGGGACCTCTGATCATTAAGAAAAAAGAAACTTAAATGGACAATTTTGATGCTGCAAACTACATTGTCATAATGTTACCTGATTGTTTAATTAGAATGAATAGCACTTCTGTGTGATTCACATCCCCTAGATACTAGATGTGATATATTGCAAACTGCAGCTTTCATATTCATGGCATTTGCCTTACTTGTTGAAACATCGTGGTGCACATTTGTTTAAACAAATAAAAAAAAAAAAAAAAAAAAAAAAAGGAAAAAGGAAAAACCAACCTCATGGCCTGTGGGTTATTTTGGTCTTGTAAGGAACCATTTCTTTAAATTTAAAATGATGACATTAGAATATAGTTGAATGTTGAAGTTAACATATGAAATTATTCTCAAAATCATGTATATAGAGATTGTTTCAAAGAAAAAGTATCACCTCTTCATATTCTTCGTTAACCTGGAAAGTAAATTAGTAAATTAGTTGTGATTAAACTACACTAATTTCTTAATACAATCTAGGAAAAATCTTATGACCTTAATTTTCTTCTTGACAACGGTAACGTCACTGAGAAAATGTGGCTTCTGTTTTCACAGTTTTCAATCAAAACAAACTATGAATGTCATTCTGTTTAATTATGAGTGAGCCAGGTCAATAATGAAGAGGTGGTAACTTCTTTGTATTCATCTTCATGAATATTTAATTGATCCATTAAAGGAACAAATAGTGTAAATTTAGATCAAAGTGATATTAGATTTAAAGTCATTGTGAAGGCTCTCTTAATAATGTAGTGTTCTTCTGGAATTGTAGCCCAAGAAGCAGCAAGCACTTGAACTGGGGAAACTGAAGAAATTGGAGGACAAACTCTCAAGTCTCTTGAAAAGCCATACATCCATAACATAAATGGTAGTCACAAGTCTAGATCAGAGGTGTGCAGAGATTTTTCTCCTCATTTTGGCTAATCCAGCACATGGCTAATACTAGTGAAACTATTTTAAAGAGAAAATTAAGAATTACAACTCTTCTAAATTGTATGATCTTTTTCTTAAATGCAAGAATTTGAAGATAAGTGTTTACGTAATATTCTTCAAAAAAACCTTGCATTCGTTGCTGGTTCAGAAAACACCAAAATGAAAACAATTTCGAATAATAAATGAATTAAGACAGGAGTTAAATATATTTCTAAAGAGATTGTTTTGGGTTTTATACATTAGAAGAAAAAAATAACAATTCATCCATGATATATATTTAAGTAAAATAGATTATTTGAAGTTGGTAAAAGTACTCAAACAGGTAAATGTATACCCATTATTTCTTTTAAAATAATTGAGTTCTCAGTTGTAGTCAATGACAAGTTTCCTGTTACTAAAGTCCAATTACCTTGGAACTCAAAAATCCATGAAACTAGATATTAATGTTCCTGTGTTATATATAATCACTGATATTTTTAAAATGCATAGTTGTGTATTACAGTATTTGTGTAGATAAAATTGATAGCAAAATTGTGAAAAAAAAAAAAAAAAAAAAAAAAAATGTAATGGAATAAAATAAAAATCTACATATCTAAGCTTAATAAACTCCAATCAGAAGAAAATAAAGAAAACAATGCCAAGGCATATCATAATAAAATTGTTGAACACCATGAACAAAGAGAAAATTTTAAAAACACCTAGAGGAACAAAAGACATCATGTACAGAGGAATAAGTATTGAAATGACAGCATAGTTATCCAAACTACTCAAGCCACAAGATAATGGAGAGACACCATTAAAGTATTGAAAGAAAAAATCTATCATAGTCTTAGTTAACCAGCAAAAACAGCTTTCAAAAAATAAAGGTAAACAAATACTTTCTCAGAAAAAAAGAAGCTGAGATAATTCATCGCTAGCAGACCTGCCCTGCAAGAAATGCTGAGGAAATTCCTTAGGTAGAAGAAAAATGATACCAGAGGGAAATTTGATTTTAGACAAAGGAATAAATAGGGCCAGAAATGGTAAATTCATGAAAAATATAAATATACTTTCTCTTTTTAAAATATATGAAAAGTAATAACACTGAATTATGTGGTTTATAGCTAATGTAAAAGTACAATGTATAACTCTTATGGTTCAAAGGATGGAAGAAAAAAATGGAACTATATTGTTGTAAGGGTCTTACACTGAAGGATAAGTAGTATAACATTATTTGAAAGCAGACCAAGATAAATTAAGGATGCATGCTGCAATTCCTAGAAGAGCTATTAAAATATAAAAATAAAACAAAGAGATATAGGTATGAGGTTGATACTAGAAATAAAATGTAGCCATAAAAAACTCAATAAATTCTAAGGGAGTTAGAAAGAGAAGAGAAGCAGGAACAAATGCAGATGAGACAAATAGGAAACAAGGAGCAAAGTGGTAATTTTAAACTAACAATATTAATAATTATGTTAAATGTAAGTGGTCTAAACACACCAATTGAAAGGCAGAAATTGTCAAATTTTCTAGAAAATAAAAGCCCAATTTTATGATATCTATTTTTAAAACTCATTTTAAACAAAATGACACTAATAGGCTAAAATTAAAGGATGGAAAAAGAGAAAACATACAAAAATCAATCATAAGAAAAGTGGCATGACTATACTATCAGAAAATGTAGATTTCAGAAAAAGAAATATTACCAGCGATAAGGATACCTTTTGGGCTGACAAAGAGTTCAATTTACTAAGAGAGCATAACAATTCTAAATGTTTATGTGTCTAATATTAGAGCTTCAAAATACAAGAAGCAACCACTGATAGTACTAAAAGGAGAAAATAGACACATCCAAAATTATAATTGGATATTTCAACATGCCTCTTTCAATAATTAGTAGAACATATAGTAAGAAAATCAGTAAAGTTAAAGAAGACTGAATGCCACCATAAACCAACTTGACTCAATTACCAATTATTTTTAAATCTCCACCCACAAACAACAGATTAAACATTTCATTCAAGTGCATTTAGGCAATTCACCAATATAAACACTATGCTTTGCCATAAAGCAAGTCTTGATTAATTTTAGGAGGTTGGAAGCATGTGAAGTATTTCTCTGTCACAACAGAATTAAACTAGAAATGAATAACAGAGATATCTGGAAAATCTCCAAGATTTGAAAATTAAGCAACATATTGCTAAATAAGCCATGAGACAAAGACATCACAAGGAAAACCAGAAAATATTTTGAACTGAATGAAAATTTTTTAAATACAACATATCAAAGCTTGTGGGATGCATTGAATGCATTATTTAGAGGAAAATTGGTTTGTATCATAAAAGAAGAAATATTTAAAATTCATGATTTAAACTTTCATATTAAGATACTAAAAAAAGAAGAAATTAAACCCAAATTAAGCAGAAGAAAGGACACAAGAAAGCTATAAATAGAAATCAATGAAGTAGAAAGAGAGAAATAGCATAGAAAATTATTGAAATCAGAAGTTAGTTTTTGAGAAGCCCAATATTGATAATCCTCTCTCCAGAATGGTCTGGGAAAGACACAGAAAGAGAGAACACTACCAATATCAGAGATGGAAGAAAGGGCATCACTCACATCCTTTGGAAATTTGAAGCATAATAAAGAAATATTAAAAACAATATCATGCACACAAATTTGTCTACTTAAATGAAATAGACAAATTTCTTGAAAGACACTAAAAAAGCTCGTTAAGGGAGATAAAGATAACCTAAATAGCCCTATATCTATAAAAAGTAATTAAATCCATGATTTGAATACTTTCAACAACAACAAAAACCTGCAGACCCAGATGGCTTAACTGTGAATTCTACTAACAACATAAGAAATAAATAATTACTAAAAACTACCCAAACTCTCCTGGGAAATAGAAGAAAAGGGAATACTTCCCATCTCATTTTATTAGGCCAGAATTGACCTAATACCAAAACCATACAAATACCTTACAAGAATGAGCATATACAAACATCATTAACAAAATTTTAGCAATAGAATCCAGCAATATGTAAAAACTACATCATAACCAAGTAGGGTGTATCCAAGGAATTCAAAATGGTTAATATTCAAAAATCAGTTTCATTCCACATATCAAAACAACAAATACATATGCAATCATAATCATCTCAACAGAGCAGAGAAAGCTGTGGTGGTTTGGAGCTATGAACATCAGAAAAACATGTTCTTAAACTTAATCCATTTCTGTGAGTGTGAACCCTTGTAAATAGACCTTTTGATGAGGTTACTTCAGTTAAAGCACATCCCAGCTGAATCAGGATTGGTCTTAATCCTATTATGAAGACTTTATATATAGAGAGAAAGCCAGAGGGAGCAGCCAGAAGTTGAACATAAACAAAACCTGGAAGAGAAGGGGAAGCCAGGAGAGGCTGCCATGTACATTGCCAAGTGACAGGAAAGCCAAGGACCAAGGATCACAGGCAGCCAGTCCCAGAATGCCACAGTATTTGGGGAAAAAGCATTGCCTTGATGACACCTTGATTTTGGACTTCTCCTACCCTCAAAACCATGAGCCAATGAATTCCTGTTGTTTAAGCCAACCCATGACATAGTATTTGCTTTATATTGAATGGAGTAAAATTGAATGCTTTCCTCCTAATGTTGGGAACAGGGCAAGGATGTTGTCTTAGTTCCCTGCTGCTATCACAAATACCACAAACTGGTTTTAGCTTAAACAACAGGAATTTATTAGCTCACAGTTTAGAGGCTAGAAGGCTTGCTTCCCCCCATGTAGTGTTCTGGCTGGCTGGAAATCCTTGGGTTCCTTAGCTCTCCCATTACATGGCAATGTTGTCTCCTTTCTCTGCTGAGTCCCATGGACTTCTGGTTTCCTTCTACTCTCTATGCCTTTCTCTTTAGAAGGTCTCCAGTAATAAGATTAACAGCCACCCTGATTCCAGATGCATTTTAGTCTTCAATGTAAAAGCCAAACAATAAAGCTGTTAGAAAACAATATGAGAGACTACTTTCATAAGCCTGACTTAGCATACATTTTTTAACAAGACACAGAAAGTAACAAGCAGACATGAAAATACAGATGTTTGACTGTATTAAAATTAAGAACTTTAGTTCATTAAAAGTAACCATTAAGAGTAAAAACAGGAGACACAGGAAGGTAAAATGTTTTGTAACACATTAATTCAAATAACTCATGTTCAGAATATATTTTAAAAGCCACTTCAAACTAAGTATTTCAGAAAAGAGAAAAACAAATGACCAGTGTGGTAGTTTGAAGCTGAGTAGATCCTGGAACACCATGTTCTTAAAGCTAATCCATTCCTATGGGTATAAACCTATTGTGGGTGGGATGTTTGGATTAGGTTAATTCAGTTGAAGCATGTCTGAGGTGCGTTTTAATCCTCTTACTGTAGTCCTTTACAAGAGGATGAAATTCAGAGAATGATGCAGAGAGAGAGACAAAGAAGCTGAGGGAGAAAACCACAGAAACAGGAAGCCACTGAAGCCAGAAGCTGGAAGCAATGAAACCCGGAAGAGAAGGGAGAGACCAGCAGATGCTGCCATGTGCCTGGCCATGTGCAGAGGAGTCCAGGATCACCTGCAGCCTGTCTTCAGAAAGAAGGTATTACCTTGATGATGCCTTGATTTGGACATTTTCATGGCCCCAGAACAGTAAGTTTTTAAACTAATAAATTCCCATTGTTAAAAGCCAGCTCATTTCTGGTATATTGCTTTTGGTAGCCCAGCAGACTAAAACAACCAGTAAACACATACAAAGTCACCCAGGGTTATTATTCATCTGGAAACTGCAAATTAAAACCACAAGGAAATACCCATATACACCCACAATAATGGCTAAAATTAAAAATACTGGCAATACCAAGTACTGACAAGGATATAGAACAATTGAAAATATAATACATAGTAGGAGGGTGAAAATTGGTACAATTATTTTAGAAATCTGATTGGCAAAGCTAAACATAGCCTGTGACTGAGCAATTCCACTTCTAGGTCTATATACTTACAGTAATGTATTTTTATGAGCATAAAGATACACATACAAAAGTATTCATACTACCATTATTTTTTATTGAGATTGTTCACAAACCATGTAATTATCCGAAGATCCAAAGTATACAATCAATTGCCCATGATACCATCATACAGTTGTGCATCCATCACCACAATTAATTTTTTTCAATTTTTAGAACATTTTCATTACTCCAGAAAAAAAAGACAAAAAAGGAAACTCAAATCCTCCCATACCCTAACCACCCCCTCTCCATTATTGTCTCAGTATTGGTATAGTACATTTGTTACTGTTGATGAAAGATGTTAAAATACTACTAACTGTAGTATATAGTGTGCAACAGGTACATTTTTTCCTATATGCCCCTTTATTATTAACTTCTATTTATAGAGTCATACATTTTCTCTAGTTATGAGAGACATTTCTAATATTTGTACAGTTAATCACAGAACTTGCACACCACAAGATTCACTGTTTTATACATTCCCATCTTTTAACCTCCAACTTTCCTTCTGGTGATATATGTGACTGAGCTTACCCCTTCCACCACATTCACAGACCATTCAGCACCGTTAGTCATTCTCACAACATGCTACTGTCACCTCTGTCCACTTCCAAACATTTAAGTCCACCCTAGTTGAACATTCTGCTCATAATAAGCAACCACTCCCCAATCTTTAGCCCCATTTTCTATATCCTGGTAACATATTTCATGTCTACGCATTTACAAATTATAATTAGTTCATATCAGCGAGACCCTGCAATATTTGTGCTTATGTGTCTGTCTTATTTCACCCAATATAGTGCCCTCAAGTTTTCTTCATCAACCCATTTTTTTAAAATGGTTTTGTTCACACACCATACATTCCATCCTAAGTAAACAATCGATGGTTCCCTGTATAGTCATGTATTTATGTATTCACCACCATCACTACTATCTATATAAAGACATCTCCATTTCTTCTACAAAGAAGGAGGAAGAGTCAAAGAAGGTAAAGAGAAAAAAGAAAAAGAGAAAGAGAAAAAAAAACATGACAGCTAGGAAGTGACAAACAGAAAGATAGCATTAAACCAAAGTAGAATAAAGAGTCAGAAAACATCATCAATGCCAAGAGTCCCATAACCCTCCCCTATAGGCCCCCCCATCTGCATTTAGCTTTGGTATATTGCCTTTGTTACATTAAAGGAAGCATAATAAAAAGTTCTTGCTAATTATAGTCTTTAGTTTGCATTGATTGCATTTTCCCCCAATCCCATCCTATTTTTAACATCCTGCAATGTGGACATTCATTTGTTCTCTCTCATGTAAAAACATATTTGTACCTTTTATCACAATCATTGAGCACCCTAAGTTTCACTGAGTTATACAGTTCCAGTCTTTATCTTTCCTCTTTCTTTCTGGTGTCCCACATGCTCCTAACCTTCCTCTTTCAACCATACTCACAATCATCTTTGTTCAGTGTACTTACAGTTCTATGCTACTATCTCCCAAAACTGCGTTCTAAACCTCTCACTCCTGTCTTTTCCTTTCTGCCTGTAGTGTTCCCTTTAGCGTTCTCTGTAGAGCAGGTATCTTGTTCACAAATTCTGTCATTGTCTGTTTGTCAGAGAATATTTTAAGCTCTCCCTTGTATTTGAAGGACACTTTGCTGGATATAGGATTCTTGGTTCATGGTTTTTCTCTTTCAGTATCTTAAATGTATCACACTACTTCCTTCTTGTCTCTATGGTTTTTATTGAGAAATCTACACATAGTCTTATCAAGCTTCCTTTGTATGTGATGGATTGCTTTTCTCTTGCTGCTTTCAGAACTCACTCTTTATCTTTGATGTTTGATAATCTGATTATTAAGGGTCTTGGTGTAGGCCTATTCAGATCTATTCTGTTTGGGGTGCACTGTGCTTCTTGGAACTGTAATTTTATGTCCTTCATAAGAGATGGGAAATTTTCATTGATTATTTCCTCTATCATTGCTTCTGCCCCTTTTCCCTTCTCTTCTCCTTCTGGGACACCCATGACATGTACATTCCTGTGTTTCATGTTGTCATTCAATTCCAAGAGACACTGCTCATATTTTTCCATTCTTTTCTCTATCTGTTTGTGTGTAGGCTTTCATGTTTCTTGTTCTCCAGTTCCTAAGTGTTTTCTTCTGCCTCTTAAGATCTGCTATTGTATGTCTCCATTAGTGTCTTTCATCTCTTGTATTGTGCCTTTCATTTCCATAGATTCTGCCAGTTGGTTTCTTGAACTTTCAATTTCTACCTTATGTTCACCCAGTGTTTTCATTACATGCTTCATCTCTTTTGCCATATCTTCCCTAAACTTTTTGAATTGATCTAGCATTAGTTGTTTCAATTCCTGTATCTCAGATGAAGTATAAGTTTTTTCCTTTGACTGGGCTGTAACTTAATTTTTCTTAGTGCAGGCTGCAGTTTTCTGTCATCTAGGCATCTGGTTTCGTTGATCAGATTACCCCAATCAGGTTTTCCCAGAACAGAATGGGCTCAGGTCTCAGAAGGAGGCAATATTCAGTATCAGGTTTCCCTGACAGTGTGTCTTAGAAGACTATTGCACCCTGTGAGGCCTCAAGCCATTGTGCTTTTCTGCCCAGCAGGTGGCACCTGTCAGCCTGTCCCTGAGTGGTGTAAGGAAGTGTGGTCCATGGCTGTTTTCCCCCAGACACTGGGGTCTGATTCTGAATAGAAAGTGGTTAATAGAGCTTGGCACCACCTCTTTCTTCTTAGGGAAGATACACACCCTGAGAAGATATCATTTGTATTTGAACAGTCTCTCTGACTCTACTATCTCCACCCTTGTCTGGGTCAGAGCACTGGGAACTGAAAATGGCTGAGGCTTTCTCTACTGAGTTGCAAAAGGGACAGAAAGCCCCCCTTCAGGGTGAGTCCATGGCCACCCTCAGTTTTACCTGTTGGCCAGAGACAGCACCCAGTTCTCTGGGCTCCCTCTCCCTCCCAAAGTGGTTCTCTGGCTCTCCAAGGTCAGTTGTCACCAAAAGCCTCTGTGCGCCTGTTGGGGATTCATAGCTTGTATTGAGCAGTCAACATTTGTTAATTAAAACCTCAGTTGGAGCTGGGCTGAGATATATTTGCTTGTTCAGAGAGTGCTGCTCTCTAGTACAACGAGGCTTTACAGTTCAGGCTACCATGGTGGGGGTAGCTCTCAGCTTGGGTCTGCAGTTTTTACCTACAGATTTTATGCTGCAATCTTGAGCATTCCTCCTAATCAAGTTTGGTGTATGATGTGTGGACAGTCACATTTGTCCCACAGCAGTTATTCCAGATTATTTACTAGTTGTTCCTGATTGTTTAGTAGTTGTTCCAGGGGAACTAACTAGCTTCCACTCCTCTCTATGCTGCCATCTTCTTCTGCTGTCTACTAGCATTATTTTTAATTGCCAAAAATAGTCAACAACCCAAGATCCATCAACAGTTGAATAAACAAATAAATTGTGGTATAGTCATACTGTGTCATTCTATAAATGAAAAATGAATGAGTTACCATGCAAGCATTAGTATGAAGAATCTCACAAATAATTGTTGGACAAAAAAACCAGATCCAAGATAATGCATACTTTATGATTCCATTTATATAAAATTCAGAGGCAGGACCCACAGTTGATTGAGTCACATCTCCATGGAAATACTGAACCAATAGGTTCCAACCTAATCAACACTAATACATCTGCCTCCACAAGATTGCATCAAAGATAATGGTGTTTTGGGGGACATAATACATCCAAGCTGGCATACCTCGAGAGGGAAGGGAAAGGGTTATGATCAATAAAGGGTCCATAAAAACCTTTTGGGGAGCTGGAAATATTTTTTTATCCCCTATTTAACTCTCTCTGCACCCTCACTCCCATTTTCCTGGGATCACTTTTCAAATGAATTACCAGTGTCCAAATCCTTTTCTCCAGCTCCACTTTTATAAGAACCTCAATAAGGACTATTCCTAGAAAGTAGGACCTTAAGATGTGATTCTGGAACTGGATCCTTCACTGGTCAGAAAGCAACCAGGACCCAAGTATGGTAGGAAGTGCATGGTGATGACCCTCAGGGTGTTGTCCCATCACAACTACTAGGATGCGCACATGGGTGGAACTGGGATGGGACAGGAAGAGGAAGCATTGGGTTATTTAGATGCTCTGTCAATTTGGCCTTTTATTACTCATTTGCATTTACTCTTTTTTTGTCTCTGATTAATATATATTACTCCTCTTAAAAAATGTGTAAGAAAAAATGCATGTCCAAGAGTTGGCAGCAACTGGAGCAGACACCATGAGGGAACCTCAAAAGCCAAAGAAGTTTAACATACCTAAATATCAGAACCATAGCATTTAGAATTTCATAGTACTTCAGGGATAAGCTGGATCAACCAGCTCATTTTAGAGAACAGGAAGCCCAGAAGTAAAGAACTTTTGAGGACTCTCCAGCATCATACTCAAATTAGAAGAAAAGGGAAAACTAGCATCCTGGCATCCTGGTCTCTCCTTTTAACTAAAAGTTACCAACATTTCTGAACTGTAAGTCATAACATATGATATGACCAGGTTTCTGCACCACTTTCAGGTAAAAGAGATCATTTGAAAAATATAGTTTGGAAGTCAAAGAATTGGCATTATCAAAGCATTTCAGTCTTTTGTGGGGTTAATGTAAAACAATATTTAAAATTGGGAGCATCTAATTATATTATTGCCATGCACATAAATCTTTATTTTGTTCACTCCCACCCCCCCACACACTTTTTTTGCCTTGTCAAAAAATACATTGCGCCTGAATGGTTTTACACATGAATTTCTCATCCTTCCTCCCCTAATTAGATTATAAATTACTAAAGGGTAGGGATTGTCTCTTAGACATGATCACTTCCCTGCAAGAATATTCCATAGACATTCACTTAATATTTGTTGATTTTTCTGCCCTAAGTACTTCCTGCTAAATCCAGGCACAGGGTAGATGAAGGAAGAAAGCATCCAAAAAAAAAAGAAGAAAAAGAAAAAAAAAAACAGAACCATGAAGATTTCCTTTTACTATGATGCTAACTTTCCTACCAAATATCTTAGGAAAATTATTCTAGAATATTTATTTGAGATGTAGTTAAAGCTTTTTGGGAAAAGATATAAGTAATGCCTCCAGCCTAACATTTGGTTCAAACAGCAAAAAAAAAAAAACCTGTAAACCTTGGTATCTCTGTGTGTCCACTGGAAAGGGTGTTCTGTGCACACCCACAGGTCCTACATGGCCATGTTGGGATTGGTCATTAATCAGATGGATTGGCCCTTTTTCTTTACTTTCTGGTAATGATCCTTCCCACCAAGGATAAGAAAACTGAGGGGAGTGGTGGGCCCAAATTTATCAGTCACCTCAACACACATGGCCCACCCATGTGCAGTTTGCCATCAAAACTGTCCAGCCAGCATTTGCCCTCATTTTGATCTTGTTACCATGCCAGAGAGCCATAGTAATCATTATTTATTCAAGCTAAACCCAAATCCCTCATGAAAAAAAAAAAAAAAACCGCAGGCGGGCGGGTGGGGATGGTTAAAAGGGAAGACGAAAGGATGGAGTTATGGTTCCCATGAGAAGTCTTCCAATTTAAATTCTGGTTGGATCTTTATTGATCTTGAGGAAAACATAAAAAGGACTAGAAAGGGGAGAGGGAAAAGCAACCCTGGACAGAGCATGACAAATTGGAAAAGAAATCTGCAACATGGATTCCCTAAAGACAATTAGCTTATTATTTCCACGGACATCCACTGCATTCAGTGCATATTGACTGACGTTATTGCTAATTAGACTAAATGACCTTGAACATTTCTATACAATCAGTTACATTGTATAAAGAACTTATGTTCAGTGGTATTTTCATAGGAATTCAGCTCTTATCTTACATGCTAAGAGAGATTTTCTTTTGATATTTAAAGTAAGCATGGGAATACTATATTTAAACATCTGTGAGGAGGACACAAATGAAGAAAATCAAATATAAATTATCATATGATTTCCTCCAATTCTGAAATTCTGTAATCCTGTATTCCCCTCAATAAATTTCTTTATAACTATATGTGGATTTTAAATTCAGTTTTGAAAAATACGTTTGAAGAATATCAAAGTTTGTGCCGCTCTGGTAGTTTGAATAAAAAAAGTTACAAGGATACTTATAATTAATTAATAACTGATAATTTTGAGATATGAACATATGAATATATGAAGAATATTTCTAATATTTCTAATAATAAGACCTGGACTCTTGAAATGGGCTGAAATAAAATGGGCTACTGAGCAGCCCATTTTTGGAAATCCTCAAATCAAAACTAAAGCTAGACCCACAAGAGAAGGCTGGACTAGGTGGTTCCACAGTGTCCCTTTCAAGCACAATATTTGTATCAAGAACTTGCATTTCTAGTAAAGGTAACATGGAAAGCAAGACTGAATGTGGCCCGAATGTTGTGGGATGTTACTTGGGTAAGAAGAACTCTTTATCTGACTCCCTTTGTGTTGAATACCGGGTGGTGGTAGAACCTGCTCTTGGGATTGAATGCATCTATGGAGCCTCAGACTCAAGCCCTTGTCTCCTACCTACAAGTCGCCTCCTAAATGCAAATACCTCCATGATAGTGTTTTCATGCACCCCCCTTCTTTCTGTTCAAGAGCTGACCTGCAAACTCCAGTGGATGGAGGACCTATAAGCCTCAGCATCCTCCTCCAAGAAGCCTCCATGTAGAAACCCGGATGGATTTTAACACTGATGCTTATGGTGCAGTGCTAAATTTCAAGTGCCCTAGTTCTCTACAACTGACCTCTTTGGGTTAATTTGGAAGACAGAGATGCTGGCAGAGGTGAAATCAGTACAACTGCAGTCTCCAAATGGGATGCTGTGAAACAGCCTTGGGATGAAACATGCTAAGAGAGGCAGCCAGTACTGCTACATAGGGTTGTTCGTTTATGCACTACACGTGCGTTCCCTATTCAAGAGGCAACACGCTCATCACGGACAGCTTTATCCTTTGAACTGTTGTCAGATTTTTATTATGACTTTATTGGCTCCAAAAAATGGGCAATTTTTCTATTTGTAACAATTTTCTGGCAGATAGCACAATGCTTTGTTTTAATAAAATCAGAATATTGCCACCATTTTCTGACAAAGGACCAACAAGTTTGATAATCAAAAAGTCTTGATCAAACATCTAAAATAACTTGCATTTTTAAACAAGGAGTTACATTTCTGCATTCGGAACTGATTGATGAGTATATGAAAATGTAAGAAAAGAATCTTTGGTTAGAATCAGTGAACGTGTTAAATTTGATGCTGTACTGCAGTTCATATCATCTGCTGTTTGTTTACTGTGCCGGGATAGTATTGCTGAATTCTTAATTTAAATCTATAAATACTTTCATGATGATGTAAATTACTGTGTAACAATAAATATTCATTTACCATTAATAATACACAAAGTATTATACAGACATAAATTAGAGGTTACTATGTAATCACCCACTTAATATGGCAGTTGATTATTTTTTGTTATGGAAATTCTGTCAGCACAAAAATTAACTTCTGTTAAAATACTGCAGACTACTGCATACTTATTAACGTTATAAACAGAAGATTCATCAACCCAAATTCAATCAGTAGATTCCTTGAAAGAATCAAAGGGAATAAAATTCTTTGAAGAAACATGAAACAACACTGTTTACTAAAATTATATTGCCAATGTGGAATCAATTACAGAGTTTCTTGATGCTGACACCAACTTCTCCAGCACTGAAAATACCCGAAAAAGGAGTAAGAAGGTTTAATTCAACTGTAAATTTCACTATCAGCTCAGCTATGAACCAAAACTAAATTTCAAACCTGATTTTTTTCCTATATTGGATATAACAATATTGTTTTTAAAAGGAAGGTTTATGATAATGAAAATGCTTCATGACCTTTTCACTGCTCTGGATCTTTCTACTCAATAGAAAGAGTAGCAATATGCTTATCACCTGAAAGATCATTAGAAATGCAGACTCTCAGGTCCCACCCACCTAATGAATTAAAATTACATTTTAACAAGATTCCCAGGTGACTCCAATGCACACCACAGTTCAAGAGACACTACTAAGATGACATATATAATTAGAAAAATTTTGATGAACGTGAATTACTACAACTTTATATAAATTTACAATTTATATTGACTGATGAGCATAGTAAGGAGTATGACATTGTTGAGATATCAATAACTTTAAGTTGTTTTTGAAGAATCAGTTACATCTCTCATTAAAATATTGCAATATATTTTCAGCAATAAGTTATCAGACACATTTTCAAATACTTCTGTAGCTCTCAGGACATGTGTAACTTGGCCAATATTGGTTGCTCATGGATAATGCATCTTCTTAAAATTAAAACATGTTAGCTCTTTTAGGCCTAAAATGTCACAAAATAGACTGTCAATTCTAGAAACCATTTCTAATGAAAGGAAGATAATGGCGAAAGTAAGCATTAAGTCTGTCATAAGCTATTATAATTTCCACAAAGGCAAGATATGTATTTTGAAACAAATTTTTACTTCCAGTGGCTATTTTTCCAAATTTTGATTAAAAATTCAAAACAGCTATTAATTTTATGTGTAACAATTCAATTCATATAATTTCTACAAAATGACTTTATCTTTGTAATATTTATTATTATAAAGGATTCTTTTTAATTGAGGAAGATGCACCTTTTTGTAATTTTCACAAAGGCACCAAAAGGGTAGTGGATGCCTTGGCAGTGTTATAACACATAGACCACTGAATTGCAAAGGGATTAAGAGCCGGCACTTAAGTTTAATGTCTCACTCAACACCTATCAGCTAAGGAATCTTGGTCCTGTGCTCTTCCTTCTGTGCCTGAGTTTCCTCATCTGAAATATGGGGCTAATATGGTGTAAGTAATTATTACAGATAAAGGACTTAGAACAAATGCCTGACACAAGGCAAGTGCTCAATAATTATTAGCTATTATCATTATTATCATTATCATTAGTGTAAATTAACATCCATTTCACAGTACTTAATCTCTAATAAGCATGCAACATATGGTATCTTTTACCATGATTAGAATCACCCCATTCCAGAAAACTAAGGAGAAATGAGAGGGAAAACAATCTTCTCATTGCATCTTTGACATTAAGATGGCATGTCACTGATCCCAATTTTGAAAGAATGGGTGTTTCATACACTTCAGTCAGGAACATATTATAAACACTGTAACTTTTCTTCTTAATACTGATCTGGTCTCTGCTTTTAGAAAAATATAGTTCATGCATAATTATTCCATTATTGAAATGCTAAATTAAATTATGATTAAGATACACAAGTGAATAATACATGATTCCTGACCTAAAGACTCTCCCATAAATAGAGGCAATTTTTTGTGTGGCTAATAGTACAGTAGCTAAATCACTGGTAGCTTTCTCTAACCACCACTGCAGGTTTTAAATTCCAGATACAGAGTGATCAAACAGAAAAATACTCAAGGAACTTGAAGATAACTCAGGGAAGAATCCCAAGGCAGATCTAGCTAACTTACTTCTTTGATCCTTGTCTTATTGGTTGGCCCTTTTCTGGTATCATAACTTGCACAGATATTTTGCAGAGAGAAAATTTAAAGCTCCTTGATCAACAAACTGCATTAGAAAATGGTCTTTTAGTGCTGTATTAGGTCTAGCAGGACTATTAGGACTGACAAAGATATCAAGAGGTTTTTCTAATGGAAACATCACTGCATTTACTATATTATAATTTTAAAGCAATGTGGACTATCTCCTGTTGAATGAGACTGCACATCCCTGCAGCCACACTCCAGGATCACAGTGTTCATTTCACCACTAAAGAATCAGGTTAGAAATCTCAGCCCATGAGCTGTCTTCATATCCTAGACCGAGTGACCCAAGGGGTTTAAGAAGAAGCTTTTCAGCCCTCTCATCTTCCTGGAGCATTTAAACAAAGCAGCTGCCATGGTATCCTGGCTACCTTAACTAGTGAACTACCACTCAGTGACATGGACTTGGATGATTTGGGGGCAGACAGCCCCTGGGAACAGGGCAGACACCACTTCTCACACAGACCTCACACATCTCTGATATATGCCCAGCAAAGCACCCTGAGTATCTGCCTTGGTTTGCTTAGGCTGCTTTAACAAATACTACAGAGCATTTGGCTCAAACAAGAATTTATTGCCTCACAGTTTTTGGAGGCTAGAAGGCTAAAATCAAGGTATTAGCAGGTCATGTTTTCTCCAAAGTCTGTAGCATTTTTGTGGGATCTTGCAGCAATCCACAACTCAATCTCTGCCTCTGCTACACGGCCATCTGTCTCACTCGGTCTCCCTCATGTCTACTGCTGCATCCAAATTTCCTCTGCTTATAAGGACTCCAGTCATGTTGGACTAAGGTCCACTCTTATTCAGTTTGGCTTCTTTCTAGCAGGATCTTCAAAGATCTTACTTACAAATATGTTCACATCTACCAGGGCTTAGGACTTGAATGTGCCTTTGTGGGAGATAAGATTCAATCCATTACAGTATCCGTGACCAACCCTGAGGCTGCTGTTTGCCTCAGTGGCATCAGCCAGACTGTTCCAGAAATTCCTTGACAACACCCTAATGCCTCTTCAGAACACGGATTATCATTCTTTGTGACTAAGCTTCATACGCTTTGGGATTTTACTTTTAATTTTTTTTGGTAATTAAAATAACATTCTGACTGCTTCATAGGTTATATCACCAACAGTGGTCTAAATTAATGTGTTCCTCCACTGTGCTTTTATTTCATTTTCGTCACTCACCAATTCCTTTCTTTATTTCTCTTAGCCCATCTTCTGGGTCAGCAGGAATGTCAGAAGCCAAAGAATAGTAGAATAGTGGCCACAGAAGAGCAGTGATAAACAAGAAATGACTTCAGTGGGGAACAGACTTGAGGCTACTGATCTTAATATTTTAATAACACATTTATTTATATGAAAAGGCTACAAAATTATAAAACTAAACCATATTTAAAAAAAGCTATAATTAAGCACCTTCATTAAAGAGACTACAGTACATGAAAACAGAATTCTCTTAGAAATTTTAAGTTATACATTCTTCACACATTTAAGCATAAATGCATTTCAAGATGAACTAGGAGACTACCCATGATAAGCCAATGCACCAAAAGTCCAAACGTAATATCAATCCAGTCGAAACAAATTATTATCAGTCATTCATCAAACGTATTAGAAATTCTTCCAAATGCCAGGCACAGTGCTAGATGGTAGGGTGTTGAAAGGGATCTGAGGTTTTAAAAAGTCAGGAAATGAATAAGATGTGGGTCCTATCCTTAATTGGCTTAATTCCTGACATCTGAAAACATGCAAAATATCCACCTGAAAAAAAGTTTTTGCAAGCATTAATTTGCCTTTTTCTATTATAGGAATATTCATTCTTGACTCCATTTTTCAAATTCTCACTCCAACACTGACTATTGTGATTTCAAGTCCACACTGTGAAATATATGTCCTTATTCCCTAATTGAGTATTTTTCCAAGAATACAGATAGGAATCAATGTGATTTTCAGAGTCAGTACAGCCTGGTAATATAGCTATGCAAAAAAAAGAAGAAGAAAAGCTGAGCTCAAAAGTTATTCACTTAGATTTGTAAAAACATTATTCAAAGGCTTACAAGCTGCATTCAAGGCTCTCTGTCAGAGATAATGAGACACCATCTGCTTGTCACTTGTTTACAGGGTTTTATGTAGCCAGAGAAGAATGATCAAATAACCAAATAACCATCCAGAACCAGTTGTACCATCTACTGTTCCATACTGCATAATCCAAATGCATATGTTTCTTTTAGAAAATTGAATGAATGTTTTATTAGAAGAAATACACTTTTTGAATTTATTTAATCTCTTAATATTACCTTTTGGCAGGGAAAACATAGTTTCTCCTCCAAACAATATTTAAGTTGAGAGCTTATCCACATCTATTTCACATTAGTGTAAAAAAAAATAGTAAACTTTAGTGTCCCTTCCACCCATGCCCAGAGGAGAATAAAATGAAAATGTAACAGCAACAGCAAAATGTACATTACGATTGAGAGAGATGCTTCTTCCCACCAGGAAAGGAGAAAAGAACTAATTTTTATGTGATTAAAAATGGACTCTGGAGATATAATATTAGTCACAGCTAATCTTCTGTTGTGAAATTCCTTCTAGTTTAGATTTCTCATGCCTTAAAATTATAGAGGGAAATATTACATTAAACAAATGTGAAGACTGTTCAGATAGTGACATGTTATTCTTTGTCTTTAATACATATTCTCTCTCCTTCCCTCTTGCATACCACTTTCACCTCTAGATACCATTCCATTGCTCTTCTCCCATTTTCAGAAAAATTACTCAATCGTGTTGTCTATATATTTGCTCTTTCCAATTCATCTCCTCCCATTCTCTCTTGAACTTATACTTTCTTCCCCACACCTTTTCATCCATGACCTATATGCTGCTAAATCCAAACAGCCAATTCTCGGTTCTCATCTTACCTGAACCATCAGCAGTGTTTGATATAGTTGATCACTCCCTCCTCTGAGAAACATTTTTTTCACTTAGTTCCCCAGGATCCACACACTCCCAGCTTCCCCCTACATGTGTGGTTACTTCTTCTCAATCTCCAAATCTTCCCAACTACTGTTGTTTTTTCCAAATCTTCCCAACTACAGAAAAACAGGATACCCTGCTTTTTTCTATCTCCACTCACTCTGTTGGTGATATCATCTAGGCTCGTGGTTTCAAATATCATCCATAGAGGCATCAACTCTCAAATATATATCTCCAGCACAGACCTCTCCTCTGAAATCCACCACAGTTGCATGCCCAACTGCCCTCTCAACATCTCCACTGAATGTATAATACGATGTCAAACTTAAGCTGACTAAATATAAACTCTTGGCCTTCCCCCCAAATCTATCTCCATCAGTTTTCCATTTCAGTAAATACAATTATAACCTTTCAATTCCTCAGGATAAAACTCTGGGAGTCACTCTTGACTTCTCACATCCCACATTCAATATATCAGTAAATATTGTTCATTCTACCATTAAAATTGATAGATAGTTATACTATAGATACAGATAGATATAAAAACCAGTATAGATATAGATGGATATGAATATGGGTATGGATATGGGTATAAGTATGGGTATGGTTATAGATACAGACATATATATGGTTACAGATATAGACATAGGCGTAGTCATAAACATAGACATAGACATAGATATGCAATGTGTAACAATTTATCACCACCTCCACTGCCACCATCTTTTCAAGCCACCACCATCGCTTACCTGGATTACTGCAATAGCTTCCTAACTACTCTCCCAGTTTCCCCCTTCAGTCTATTCTCAACACAACAGTCAAAGCAATACTTTTAAAACATAAATTAAAATCATGTCATACTTTTGTCAAAACACTCCCGGGGCTTCCCATCCCACTCAAACTAAATAACAAGGTCTTTAAAAAGGCCTGTATTTTTATTTGCAAAATCTGGCAACCGCACTCAGGAAGCTGACTCTGATGCATTTCAGTAAGCAGGATGTTTATTAAGTGAGGAAAAGGAAGCACACGTGGGTGGAGGGAGAAGTCTAGCTATGATGCAGACACAACACCAGCCTCAGCCACTGCCAAAAGGAGCTCTAGAGCTAGATGGCCCTTAAGAGCAGTATCAAGTCAGCCGAGATTGTCCAGTTTTATACCCCTTCATGGATTAGTCATCAAATGTGAGTCACCTAGGAAGGGCAAGACAGTTTTGAGGGACTCTGAGGCAATCCCTGAGGGCGCTGGCAGCTGAGGTCTGTCATTTGACAGCAATCCCAGCAGCTGGGGCAGCAAGATTTATTGAAGAATATTCTGGATGATGTATCACACTGTCCGCAATACTATTGGCCATTTGTCTGTATCTCCTGCTAGAGTGTAAGCACTAAGCAGTCTGGAGTTGCTCACTACTAGATCTAGAAGATCTACTATTAGATCTAGAAGAGTTCCTGGCACATGGTAGATGCTTAATAAATATTTCCTGAAAGATCGAATAGAAGGGTATTTTCTGGCATCACTATTTTTAGCTTGATGCCATATGAATGTAACCTGCTTCTAGTTCTGAGGTTAGACTTTAGAAGTCTATTTTTGAGTGCCCTTGCATATTGATTTTCTATTATATCACTTACTCAATGTCTGGCCTTAGACCTTGCCCTGGTTCTATCCAACTCTTGAATTGATCGTAGTCCTGTAAATTAAGTCCCAGATCTTCCTTTAAACCGTATCCAGATCTGAAATCTTTCTTGCTAAATGCAAGGAGAGGGTTCCTGCCCCTTCCTCTGCCCCTAGGCACCAGGGACTCCATCTCACCCCCACTCTCAATTTCCGGTAAGTAGCTCAACTAGTGACAAGCTACAAGCCTCTCCCCCAATTTAGAATAGGATTTGTCTTCCAGTTTGACATAAAATGAACAAGTTTAATCTCAATGGATTGCTTGGGATTTCAATTATCTGTGGTCCCAGCATAAAGAATAAAAGGGCAAAATCCAAATTTTGTGTCTTCTTATTAAATCCAGTTCCAAATACATAGCATGGCCTTTTATTAAACCACCTCTGCTTATATTAAACATCTTGATTTTGTAATAAGTGGTCTTGATGTAATGTGTTTCCAAAGTTTTATAGGCAGGGTCTCTTTAGAGTTTCTGTCCTGTTAACCCAACTGGTTAGCTCTATCCTGTTGTAAGTCCCTTGCTAGACTGTACATTCTTGAGAGCAGAGACAAAGTATAATTATTCTTTAAATATCTCTAATCCTTAATACAGTGCCCAACAGATAGTGGGTATGAAATAAATGTTCATTAAAATAGTATATGATGATTTAGACTCATTTGTGTCACTGTTATCTATTTGAGATGGCTTTAATTAATCTTATCTCTTAAATGCCTCAAACAGGCGATTTCTACAGAAGGCAACATTTATATGAAGCAAGCTGCAAGGGGGGCTGCCAGTTTCCTATATGGCATTTATATGGTGCCTGCTTTTCCAAAGGGTTTTAAGTGTTTTTCTATGTATTTCCTTATTTATCATGGCTTTTTTTATTTCTTAAACACATCTGCATGGCACACAAATAAATAATTATTCTTAAAAAATTGAACATTACATACAGAGTATTAAGCAGCATATTTCTGTCTCAATTACATTATTTTAAGAAAAATTGAATGTCAACAAATGGACAAATACAAATATCAGGTATAAATCAATAGTTTAAAAAATGTACAACAGATGTTTTTCTATTGTCTTCAGGAGTTGGAAGTAAAGCATGCTTAAGGGTGTGTGGGTGTCTTCCCTGAGAGACTGGGATGCGGGAAGCAGACAGAGGGGAGGAAAGAACCATAATTTGCACTTCCAGGAGGATAAAGAAGTGTTTTAAGAGATGACTGAGTCACCACAGGAGACAGACCTCCTTCCTATTCCATGATTTGGGTGCTGAGAAAGACCAAGATAGATGCTCTTATAGTGGAAGGACACTGATGGTATAAATACACCCAGGCAGAGAGGGCAGTAGTGTGATCAATCCAAGGTTACAATTAATTTTGAGTTTTTTTCCTAAAGGAAAATAATGTTGCTGAAAACGTGATAAGCCTGTCAAACATACATGAAGCAAATTTTATAAATTATAAAATATAAATAGCCATATAATTTGTTCTAGGATAGTCCAACACAAAATTTCCATTAAAATAGAAGGAAAAAAATCCTGACCACTACAAATTTATGTTATGTGTTCTTCCTGAGCTAAACTTTTACTCTTTCAATTTTGCTACCCATGAATTTTGTGTTTCATGGTTCCTTTGGAAAAAGGCAAAATGGTATGGTTAGGGGAGAAAGAGTATCCATGCTTCCCACCCTATGGGGCAACTACATGTATAAGGCCAAATTTGCTCTCCCAACCATGCTCCTGGGGAGTGTGAGCCTCCAGGTCAGAATGTGGGCTTCTAGAGCTCCCTTAAATAATAAATAACCATGTGTACTGGTGAATAAATACATTCTTGTGCTTTGGATATCTCAATACTTTGACACCAGCAGGATTTTTTTAGTTAAAAAAAACAGAGTAAGCAGATGCATGAGCCAATGGCCTCAAATACTGTATTATTGGCTTTGCTTTAAAATGAAATTTTTGATGACATATTTGAACTTTGATTAATCACCAACAATTTCTTGGTCAATATGGTGACATTATTTTCAAACCAGCAACTTCAGACAAATTTCTTTTAAATTGGATTTTGTGATCCTAAATTTTCTTCCCTATGAAAACTGAATTGTTTACTCAACCACAAATATTTCTTGAGTATTTATTATTCCCACATGACAGCAATGGAATTGTAAGGGATATAAAAAAATGTAATTCTTCCTCTTGAAGACTTTATAATCTAAGTGGGGAGATAAATCATACACAAGAATGACAGATACATGTATACAGAGTGTGTGCCCATGGAATGGCCCAAATAAGAAAGCCTTTCAGAGAACAAAAAGGGAGAGGAGTACTCAGGCATAAAAGTAGGAAGAAAAGCCTCATGGAGGAAGTAGATTTAGGATTGCACGTGGAGGACTGTGTAAGAGTTTGAGGAGAGTATCATGTGTCTTATAGGATATAAAAGTGAGCCTAGAGAGGGGAGAAACTGGTGACAATCCTCTCCACCAAGGTTGATGCTTAAATTGCTTGTGGCTGAATGCAACTCCAGACCGTATTGACATTGATTAATGATTTTAACTCATATAAGGGCTTTTCATTCTACTCTCACTCCTTAGATATTCTACAAAGTCTCTTTCTTTGCTGATATCTACAGGTCTGTAATTCCTGTGACCAGAACTAACTGTTCTCAGAGTTCTCTAACTCTACAGGATTCTATAATCATATTTTCTTCCTACAAAGTTCCCTGAGTGATATTTTTTCCCCGTCTTTTTTATCTTGTTTAGTTTGTGTCAGTCATCAGATTCTATACTGATAAAGCTCCATTGTGTCTTTATTAAATATACACAGGAAATAGCAGAAGACTAGAGCTATCACCAAAATTTCCAAAAGAAGATGGTTTGGAGATTTTATTTCTTTGCAGGTACAGTGATGCTACAGATGAAGATTCAATTTTCTATTAAAAAAAAAAAAAAGTTCAAAGCTCCTAAGCTGTCATTCTGAGAACAAGAAAAAATCAAATTTCACCCAAGGTGGAAAGTACAGTCTTATCTCTACATCCCTTTTGCTGGGCAGAACTCTGAAATAGGCATTCGTCTTTCAGGATTCTTGTTTCTCCTTATTCTCCCCACACCTCCACTTTCCTTTTACCCTTTAAGGACCAAATGCTGTTTTTCTCTCCTGTCATAGAGCAAATAAATTCTAGGTATTATTTCACAATGAGATCCTAGGGACTTGATATACTGCCCTCAGTATATCTCAGGGACTTAATATGGTTTCATTTTAAAAAAGAACCATGGAAAGAGGGAAATATTTTACCCAAGAGAATGAGTTACCAATGATTGAATTAAAGTCATATGAGAGGAAAGATGTTTTTTGTTGGGGGACAGGGATGGACGTGAGGGTAGTTAAGGGAGTTTTTGGTGATCATAAAGCAGGAACTATCTTCTCAACACTCCACTTGTTTCATTATCCACAATATTTAAACAATAGCTAGAATATCGCTTCTAATGAAGGAGGTGACAGTGGTAGTAATAAAGACAGTAATAGTTAATTTGCTATTAATAGCTTACATTCATTTTGCATTGATATCAGATTTACATGCATTGTCATTTAATCCCCATTATTATCCCCAACTTAAAGATGAAAATGCTGAAGCACAAAGAGGATAAGAATGTACCCAAAGTAGAAGAGCTGCAATTCAAATGCAGGAAGCATGGACACCTAGTCCATAACTTCTGGCATTAGTGTCACGGACTCACAGACAAGAGTAGCTACCCCCCGTGCATGTGTGATGCACAGCGCTAGGTTCTTGCCTAGTCTCCACCATGGGCCCAGTGTTTGCCTTCACTCTTAGTATCTGCAGCCATCCAACACTGGGAACCACCACATTTAACCCCTTTTTCCTCCTACCTTTGTTTCTTCTTCCCCTGCACCCACTCCATCCCTCAAAAAGGGAACAAACAGGTACTCCTATTCCCTTCTTGTGAGATTCTAGGTGAGAATTGGTTAATCTGATTAACCCTTATTGATTCTTTTATTGCAACCATTTAAATTTTCATTTTAAAACTATTAAAACATAACTGTTTTCCATTTCATAAATGTTCAAAACATGATAGCCTATAAAAAGTATAAACAGTGCTTTCAGAAAGCAATTTGGAGACTGGTGAGCTGTATGTTTTAGTTACTCCTCCAGGAAAGTAGGTAAAAAGCCAGGAACTGCGTGGACTGGACACCACAGAGCAATCTGTCTTTGGGCATACTTCATACAACACTCATGAAAACGTGGAACTGCTGAGATCAGCGAAATCTGTAAGTTTTTGCGGCCAGGGGACCCGCGCCCCTCCCTGCCAGGCTCAGTCCCGGGGGAGGAGGGGCTGTCAGCTCCAGGAAGGAGAAGGGAGAATTGCAGTGGCTGCTCTCATCGGAAACTCATTCCACTGATTCAAACTCCAACCATAGATAGACTGAGGCCAGACACCAGAGACTCTGAGAGCAGCCAGCCCAGCAGAGAGGAGACGGGCATAGAAGGAAAACAACACGAGAAGCTCCAAAGTAAAAGCAGAGGATTTTTGGAGTTCTGGTGAACACAGAAAGGGGAAGGGCGGAGATCAGGCCTTGAGGCGCATATGCAAATCCCGAAGCAAGGCTGATCTCTCTGCCCAGGGCACCTTTCCTTAATGGCCCTGGTTGCTTTGTCTATTAGCATTTCAATAACCCATTAGATCTCTGAGGAGGGCCGTTTTTTTTTTTTGTTTGTTTGTTTTGTTTTTTTTTTTTTTTTTAAATCCTTTTTGCTTTTTCTAAAACAATTCCTCTAAGAAGCTCAATACAGAAAGCTTCAAAGAATTGAAATTTGGGCACGTCAAGTCAAGAGCAGAAATAAGAGAGCTCTGAGACAAAAGGCAATAATCCAGTGGCTGAGAAAATTCACTAAACAACACAACTTCCCAAGAAAAGGGGGGTGTCCGCTCACAGCCACCATCCTGGTGGACAGGAAACACTCCTGCCCATCGCCAGCCCCATAGCCCAGAGCTGTCCCAGACAACCCAGTGTGACGGAAGTGCTTCAAATAACAGGCACACACCACAAAACTGGGCGTGGACATTAGCCTTCCCTGCAACCTCAGCTGAATGTCCCAGAGCTGGGAAGGGGGAGCAGTGTGAATTAACAGAGCCCCATTCAGCCATCATTTGAGCAGACTGGGAGCCTCCCAACACAGCCCAGCAGCCCAGAACTGCCCTGGGGGGACGGCACTCACCTGTGACATAGCACAGTCATCCCTCAACAGAGGACCCGGGGTGCACAGCCTGGAAGAGGGGCCCACTTGCAAGTCTCAGGAGCCATACGCCAATACCAAAGACTTGTGGGTCAGTGGCAGAGACAAACTGTGGCAGGACTGAACTGAAGGATTAGACTATTGCAGTAGCTTTAACACTCTAGGATCATCAGGGAGATTTGATTGTTAGGGCCACCCCCCCTCCCCGACTGCCCAGAAACACGCCCCACATACAGGGCAGGCAACACCAACTACACACGCAAGCTTGGGACACCAGTTGGGCCCCACAAGACTCACTCCCCCACTCACCAAAAAGGCTAAGCAGGGGAGATCTGGCTTGTGGAGAACAGGTGGCTCGTGGACGCCACCTGCTGGTTAGTTAGAGAAAGTGTACTCCACGAAGCTGTAGATCTGATAAATTAGAGATAAGGACTTCAACTGGTCTACAAACCCTAAAAGAACCCTATCAAGGACAGCAAATGCCACGAGGCCAAAAACAACAGAAAATTATAAAGCATATGAAAAAACCAGACGATATGGATAACCCAAGCCCAAGCACCCAAATCAAAAGACCAGAAGAGACACACCTAGAGCAGCTACTCAAAGAACTAAAGATGAACAATGAGACCCTAGTACGGGATATGAAGGAAATCAAGAAGACCCTAGAAGAGCATAAAGAAGACATTGCAAGACTAAATAAAAAAATGGATGATCTTATGGAAATTAAAGAAACTGTTGACCAAATTAAAAAGATTCTGGACACTCATAGTACAAGACTAGAGGAAGTTGAACAACGAATCAGTGACCTGGAAGATGACAGAATGGAAAATGAAAGCATAAAAGAAAGAATGGGGAAAAAAATTGAAAAACTCGAAATGGACCTCAGGGATATGATAGATAATATGAAACGTCCGAATATAAGACTCATTGGTGTCCCAGAAGGGGAAGAAAAGGGTAAAGGTCTAGGAAGAGTATTCAAAGAAATTGTTGGGGAAAACTTCCCAAATCTTCTAAACAACATAAATACACAAATCATAAATGCTCAGCGAACTCCAAATAGAATAAATCCAAAAAACCCACTCCGAGACATATACTGATCACACTGTCAAACATAGAAGAGAAGGAGCAAGTTCTGAAAGCAGCAAGAGAAAAGCAATTCACCACATACAAAGGAAACAGCATAAGACTAAGTAGTGACTACTCAGCAGCCACCATGGAGGCGAGAAGGAAATGGCACGATATATTTAAAATTCTGAGAGAGAGGAATTTCCAGCCAAGAATACTTTATCCAGCAAAGCTCTCCTTCAAATTTGAGGGAGAGCTTAAATTTTTCACAGACAAAGAAATGCTGAGAGAATTTGCTAACAAGAGACCTGCCCTACTGGAGATACTAAAGGGAGCCCTACAGACAGAGAAACAAAGACAGGACAGAGAGACTTGGAGAAAGGTTCAGTACTAAAGAGATTCGGTATGGGTACAGTAAAGGATATTAATAGAGAGAGGGAAAAATATGGCAAACATAACCCAAAGGATAAGATGGCCGATTCAAGAAATGCCTTCACGGTTTTAACGTTGAATGTAAATGGATTAAACTCCCCAATTAAAAGATATAGATTCGCAGAATGGATCAAAAAAAATGAACCATCAATATGTTGCATACAAGAGACTCATCTTAGACACAGGGACACAAAGAAATTGAAAGTGAAAGGATGGAAAAAAATATTTCATGCAAGCTACAGCCAAAAGAAAGCAGGTGTAGCAATATTAATCTCAGATAAAATAGACTTCAAATGCAGGGATGTTTTGAGAGACAAAGAAGGCCACTACATACTAATAAAAGGGGCAATTCAGCAAGAAGAAATAACAATCGTAAATGTCTATGCACCCAATCAAGGTGCCACAAAATACATGAGAGAAACATTGGCAAAACTAAAGGAAGCAATTGATGTTTCCACAATAATTGTGGGAGACTTCAACACATCACTCTCTCCTATAGATAGATCAACCAGACAGAAGACCAATAAGGAAATTGAAAACCTAAACAATCTGATAAATGAATTAGATTTAACAGACATCTACAGGACATTACATCCCAAATCACCAGGATACACATACTTTTCTAGTGCTCACGGAACTTTCTCCAGAATAGATCATATGCTGGGACATAAAACAAGCCTCAATAAATTTAAAAAGATTGAAATTATTCAAAGCACATTCTCTGACCACAATGGAATACAATTAGAAGTCAATAACCATCAGAGACTTAGAAAATTCACAAATACCTGGAGGTTAAACAACACACTCCTAAACAATCAGTGGGTTAAAGAAGAAATAGCAAGAGAAATTGCTAAATATATAGAGATGAATGAAAATGAGAACACAACATACCAAAACCTATGGGATGCAGCAAAAGCAGTGCTAAGGGGGAAATTTATAGCACTAAACGCATATATTAAAAAGGAAGAAAGAGCCAAAATCAAAGAACTAATGGATCAACTGAAGAAGCTAGAAAATGAACAGCAAACCAATCCTAAACCAAGTAGAAGAAAAGAAATAACAAGGATTAAAGCAGAAATAAATGACATAGAGAACAAAAAAACAATAGAAAGGATAAATATCACCAAAAGTTGGTTCTTTGAGAAGATCAACAAGATTGACAAGCCCCTAGCTAGACTGACAAAATCAAAAAGAGAGAAGACCCATATAAACAAAATAATGAATGAAAAAGGTGACATAACTGCAGATCCTGAAGAAATTAAAAAAATTATAAGAGGATATTATGAACAACTGTATGGCAACAAACTGGATAATGTAGAAGAAATGGACAATTTCCTGGAAACATATGAACAACCTAGACTGACCAGAGAAGAAATAGAAGACCTCAACCAACCCATCACAAGCAAAGAGATCCAATCAGTCATCAAAAATCTTCCCACAAATAAATGCCCAGGGCCAGATGGCTTCACAGGGGAATTCTACCAAACTTTCCAGAAAGAACTGACACCAATCTTACTCAAACTCTTTCAAAACATTGAAAAAAATGGAACACTACCTAACTCATTTTATGAAGCTAACATCAATCTAATACCAAAACCAGGCAAAGATGCTACAAAAAAGGAAAACTACCGGCCAATCTCCCTAATGAATATAGATGCAAAAATCCTCAACAAAATACTTGCAAATCGAATCCAAAGACACATTAAAAAAATCATACACCATGACCAAGTGGGGTTCATTCCAGGCATGCAAGGATGGTTCAACATCAGAAAAACAATCAATGTATTACAACACATTAAAAACTCGAAAGGGAAAAATCAATTGATCATCTCAATAGATGCTGAAAAAGCATTTGACAAAATCCAACATCCCTTTTTGATAAAAACACTTCAAAAGGTAGGAATTGAAGGAAACTTCCTCAACATGATAAAGAGCATATATGAAAAACCCACAGCCAGCATAGTACTCAATGGTGAGAGACTGAAAGCCTTCCCTCTAAGATCAGGAACAAGACAAGGATGCCCGCTGTCACCACTGTTATTCAACATTGTGCTGGAAGTGCTAGCCAGGGCAATCCGGCAAGACAAAGAAATAAAAGGCATCCAAATTGGAAAAGAAGAAGTAAAACTGTCATTGTTTGCAGATGATATGATCTTATATCTAGAAAACCCTGAGAAATCAACGATACACCTACTAGAGCTAATAAACAAATTTAGCAAAGTAGCGGGATACAAGATTAATGCACATAAGTCAGTAATGTTTCTATATGCTAGAAATGAACAAACTGAAGAGACACTCAAGAAAAAGATACCATTTTCAATAGCAACTAAAAAAATCAAGTACCTAGGAATCAACTTAACCAAAGATGTAAAAGACCTATACAAAGAAAACTACATAACTCTACTAAAAGAAATAGAAGGGGACCTTAAAAGATGGAAAAATATTCTATGTTCATGGATAGGAAGGCTAAATGTCATTAAGATGTCAATTCTACCCAAACTCATCTACAGATTCAATGCAATCCCAATCAAAATTCCAACAACCTACTTTGCAGACTTGGAAAAGCTAGTTATCAAATTTATTTGGAAAGGGAAGATGCCTCGAATTGCTAAAGACACTCTAAAAAAGAAAAACGAAGTGGGAGGACTTACACTCCCTGACTTTGAAGCTTATTATAAAGCCACAGTTGCCAAGACAGCATGGTACTGGCACAAAGATAGACATATAGATCAATGGAATCGAATTGAGAATTCAGAGATAGACCCTCAGATCTATGGCCGACTGATCTTTGATAAGGCCCCCAAAGTCACCGAACTGAGCCATAATGGTCTTTTCAACAAATGGGGCTGGGAGAGTTGGATATCCATATCCAAAAGAATGAAAGAGGACCCCTACCTCACCCCCTACACAAAAATTAACTCAAAATGGACCAAAGATCTCAATATAAAAGAAAGTACCATAAAACTCCTAGAAGATAATGTAGGAAAACATCTTCAAGACCTTGTATTAGGAGGCCACTTCCTAGACTTTACACCCAAAGCACAAGCAACAAAAGAGAAAATAGATAAATGGGAACTCCTCAAGCTTAGAAGTTTCTGCACCTCAAAGGAATTTCTCAAAAAGGTAAAGAGGCAGCCAACTCAATGGGAAAAAATTTTTGGAAACCATGTATCTGACAAAAGACTGATATCTTGCATATACAAAGAAATCCTACAACTCAATGACAATAGTACAGACAGCCCAATTATAAAATGGGCAAAAGATATGAAAAGACAGTTCTCTGAAGAGGAAATACAAATGACCAAGAAACACATGAAAAAATGTTCAGCTTCACTAGCTATTAGAGAGATGCAAATTAAGACCACAATGAGATACCATCTAACACCGGTTAGAATGGCTGCCATTAAACAAACAGGAAACTACAAATGCTGGAGGGGATGTGGAGAAATTGGAACTCTTATTCATTGTTGGTGGGACTGTATAATGGTTCAGCCACTCTGGAAGTCAGTCTGGCAGTTCCTTAGAAAACTAGATATAGAGCTACCATTCGATCCAGCGATTGCACTCCTCGGTATATACCCGGAAGATCGGAAAGCAGTGACACGAACAGATATCTGCACGCCAATGTTCATAGCAGCATTATTCACAATTGCCAAGAGATGGAAACAACCCAAATGTCCTTCAACAGATGAGTGGATAAATAAAATGTGGTATATACACACGATGGAATACTACGCGGCAGTAAGAAGGAACGATCTGGTGAAACATATGACAACATGGATGAACCTTGAAGACATAATGCTGAGCGAAATAAGCCAGGCACAAAAAGAGAAATATTATATGCTACCACTAATGTGAACTTTGAAAAATGTAAAACAAATGGTTTATAATGTAGAATGTAGGGGAACTAGCAGTAGAGAGCAATTAAGGAAGGGGGAACAATAATCCAGGAAGAACAGATAAGCTATTTAACGTTCTGGGGATGCCCAGAAATGACTATGGTCTGTTAATTTCTGATGGTTGTAGTAGGAACAAGTTCACTGAAATGTTGCTATATTATGTAACTTTCTTGGGGTAAAGTAGGAACATGTTGGAAGTTAAGCAGTTATCTTAGGTTAGTTGTCTTTTTCTTACTCCCTTGCTATGGTCTCTTTGAAATGCTCTTTTATTGTATGTTTGTTTTCTTTTTAACCTTTTTTTTTCATACAGGTGATTTGAAAAAAGAAGGGAAAGTTTAAAAAAAAAAAAAAAAAAGATGTAGTGCCCCCTTGAGGAGCCTGTGGAGAATGCAGGGGTATTCGCCTACCCCACCTCCATGATTGCTAACATGACCACAGACATAGGGGACTGGTGGTTTGATGGGTTGAGCCCTCTACCATAAGTTTTACCCTTGGGAAGACGGTTGCTGCAAAGGAGAGGCTAGGCCTCCCTGTATTTGTGCCTAAGAGTCTCCTCCTGAATGCCTCTTTGTTGCTCAGATGTGGCCCTCTCTCTCTGGCTAAGCCAACTTGAAAGGTGAAATCACTGCTCTCCCCCCCTACGTGGGATCAGACACCCAGGGAAGTGAATCTCCCTGGCAACGTGGAATATGACTCCCAGGGAGGAATGTAGACCTGGCACCGTGGGACGGAGAACATCTTCTTGACCAAAAGGGGGATGTGAAAGCTAATGAAATAAGCTTCAGTGGCAGAGAGATTCCAAAAGGAGCCGAGAGGTCACTCTGGTGGGCACTCTTATGCACACTTTAGACAACCCTTTTTAGGTTCTAAAGAATTGGGGTAGCTGGTGGTGGATACCTGAAACTATCAAACTACAACCCAGAACCCATGAATCTCGAAGACAGTTGTATAAAAATGTAGCTTATGAGGGGTGACAATGGGATTGGGAAAGCCATAAGGACCAAACACCACTTTGTCTAGTTTATGGATGGATGTGTAGAAAAGTAGGGGAAGGAAACAAACAGACAAAGGTACCCAGTGTTCTTTTTTACTTCAATTGCTCTTTTTCACTCTAATTATTATTCTTGTTATTTTTGTGTGTGTGCTAATGAAGGTGTCAGGGATTGATTTAGGTGATGAATGTACAACTATGTAATGGTACTGTAAACAATCGAAAGTACAATTTGTTTTGTATGACTGCGTGGTATGTGAATATATCTCAATAAAATGATGATTTAAAAAAAAAAAAAAAAAAAAAAAAGAAAGCAATTTGTTTCGGAGTTGCAGTACCACAGAACTTTAAAGCTAGGAAGGATCTTAGTGGGCATCTGGGACAGTCTCCTCAGCATAAAGATGATAAAACTGCAGCCCAGGGATCTCCCTTGCCCTGGCTGAGGATACACAACTAGTTTGTTCTAGGAATAGAACCCAGAGTTTCTGACTTCCCGTTCAACCTATACAACAAAAATTTAACAAAAACTTTTTAATGTGTCAGGTACAGAGGATACAAAAGGAGCATAAAACCTTATGGCCTTTCCACCCTATCTTTCTTTTTTAGAGTTAAGTTGTAAACATTTTTATACTGAGGGCATCCTCAGCTACCAAAAGAAATAGTGATATCTCCAGACTCACAGCAAGAAAACATATTGAAAAGAGCAACATTTCTCTTTCTTTTTAGATAAAGTGGAGTTAGATTATAATGTGGACTATTAGAGCCAGCTAAGACATTGGGAAATATTTATCTAAACCCTTTATTTTAGCAGTGAAAAAAAAAAAAAAGGAATCAATGAGGTTATCTGATTTTATGCTCTTTCTACCACACCTCCACCTTATACCTTCTTCTGGCTAGAGGAAAAACAAATTTTACAGAAGAAAGAGTGTGACATTCCACATGTTATGCTTTCAAATCACTGAGATATTTTTTCAACTTCCATCTGGGAATGAAAGATGAATCAGAAGAGGGATAGGCATAAAGGAGCCACGTTATCTTCCTCCTTTGACAACAACTTTTTTATGATGGCTGAGAAAGGAAAGAAATAAAAAAAGATAGAACCAGTGTTAACAAACCACTGGCTGAGTAAACAGCAAGCCTAGCACTCACTAGATGTTGTTTTGTTTGTTTGTTTGCTTTTGCTAGCAATTGTAAAAACTTACACGCTTTTAACCCAAAACTGGATATTGCCCCTGAGCTATAAAACATCGACACAGCCCTGACTCCAAGATAAAGATTCAAGATGGAAACAAGCTTTTCCAGCAACACTGGTCAATGCTGACTCCCAAGGATAATGATTCCACAATGGCTTCTTTCCTAGAGTACAAAAACCTGCAACACGTCTAGACCTTTTTGCCTTCTTTTCTAAACATGCATCTACCCATGCATTTTGATTTCTTAATGCCTTGTTTCCAATATAACATTAGCACTCATCCTTGCCTCTTCCTTGAACACTGACCATTCTTCTTTATTACCTGGTATTTGTTGGACCAAATTTCAGTCAGTGTGGAATGTACACCACTTGCATAGATTTGACAGTCCTCTGCCAGCAGAGGTTTCCATAGTGGAAATGTAACTATTATCCAGGGGTCAAAGCCATTCTATTGTCATTTCCCAGGCTTTGTAATATGCAGAAAAGCCTAAACAAAACATGAATAATGTTTTTAATACAACAAATGCTGGCTGCTTTAAGTTGTTTTTCTCCCTGCTCAAACCAAAGCATAGTAAGGATACGTGTACATGCAATTCAAAATCCATTTCAAACCAGTACCAACAATAAATTATGAATATCTTAACTAATGAAAATTTTATTTGTTGTTTATGCCCACAAAAAATAGTAAATATAAGGTAAACATTTTTAAAAATGGACCTCTCCTAAACTATGGGTATCCTGGAAAATAATTCAGTAATCAGGATAAAGAAAGTTACCTGGCATGAAAGTGGTGATCACGGACAAATATCAAGGACAGGCCTTATATTTATATAGAAGAGGTGACTGGCGCCTGCTATTATTTTATTCAAAAGTATCTATTGAACACTGTGCATCAGAATGAGGAGACTAGGTCTAATTTTTATGAAGCACCTACTATGTACCAAGCATTCTACATTGACCTCACTAAATTCTCATGACAGTTCCATAAGGTAGATATTAGTTTGAGTTGTGTAAAATTTCCATTTTATAGGTCTGAAAGGTCAAATATTGGCCAAATCATAGAGTGTAACCTGAATGTTTATGTTTCAAGTTTGTAGGTGGCTCAAGAAATTAAATAACTTGTTAAGGGTCATTCAGCCAACACATAATAGAGTTGGGGTTTCAACCCATATTTTTTTTTTTTACCATTCCACTGCACCGCACTTTATCTTATGTAATTGTGATTAAATTGGAAGGATCCCACAGTCCCCCAAACTATAGATCTGTCTCAAACTATAAAACTTCTGTTTCTAATCCAAAAGACCTAAATAGTTTTAGAGCATCTGTTTTCAGTTTAAGGATTTAATCTTATTAAAATCTTTCTTTCTCTACAGAACCATTGACCTCTTTCATTAGCTTCATTTTGACCATAGTCACTGCATTTTCTGAACCCAAACTTCGCACATGTGATTAGAGTCAAACATGGGTATTTATTTGCACAAGGAGATAAAGTAATTGCAATTGGTGCAATTCCAGGAAATTTTGTAAGAATGATCTTTATATATCACCTGACACATTGTGGTGTATTTGCTTTCATGAGGCTGCCAAACTCTAATTGTGGCTATCTGAGGACAAGTTCTATGTTTTATTGCTATTTCTAGATGTATTAGTCAGGGTTCTCCGGAGGAAAAGAACCAACACACAAGCAAAGACACACACACATACACACATGTAAACATTAAGAGATTTATTAAAGGAATTGGCTCATGTGACCATGAGGATTGGCAAGTCTGAATTCCTTAGGGTAGGGCACAAGATGGAAACTTGATGAAGGTGCCATTGAATTCCCTAGGAGAAGCTGGCTGGCTGAAGTAGAGATAAAATTCTCCTTTCTGACTGCTGAAATCATCAGTTCTCTCTTTAAGGCCTTCAACTGATTGCATATGACTCCTCTGATTGCTGAAAGCGATCTTCACTGTTGATTGTAGATATAATCAGCCATAGATGCAATAACCTGACTAATGATTTAAGTACATTTAAGTAAAGTTTTTGACCAAAACTTTAGACACCATAACCTAGCCAAGTTGACACATGAAATTAACCATCACAGTGGAACATCTGAATTTGGGTGACACCAAAAATTAGAACACTTCTAACGGTGGGCAGAAGCAATCTGAAACACTATAGCTGGAAAGTTGCTAGAGGATTGTACTAACACATTCTCCTTTCTCTCAAAAACTCTACAGGAGTTTTTAGCATTCATAGAACAACTATTTCTCAAGTACTCAGTGTTTGCTATATATTGTGTTAGGTGCTGTATAATATATCTGGAAGGTTGCAAGAGAGGAGAGAGTTAATCAGACCTTGGAAGTTTATTATACAGAGAGAATAGGATAGATCAGTGGTTAAAGAACTTTTACCAGAGATCAAGTTCACCAGGAAGGCTTGTAAAACACAGATTTCTGGGCCCCATCCCAGAGTTTCTGATTCAGTAGATTTGGGTGAGGCCTAAGAATTTGCATTTTTAACAACTCCCTAAATGATCTCTTAATTTATTCACACTGCTGTCCAGCAACCATTCTTTGCAAACCACTGGGAAGGATCACTGCAGATTGTGGAAGGAGCAAAAACCACAGAGTTTGGGATCAATATAAGGAGTGTGGCCTGCCTAGAATATACACATAGCCATTAAGCTACCCTGACTTGCTCCTTTGAAGGTGATCTACCTAAATGTAACCTGAAACATTCTTCTAACTCTGATCCAACTGCCTTGATACCACAGCCTTAGTGTCCCACAGAACCAGAGGCAGCTGCCAAACATCCATCCAAATAGCAGCCTTAAGCAAGTACCCCACAGGAGTCACTCCCTTGCCTCCAATATTCTTATAGTTTTCCTCTGTAGAGTTTCTTATTAAGGTCAACTGAATCTATAGACCTCACTGCAAAAAGAAATTTTCTTTAAGGCACTCGAGGGTATCATTGCTTTACTAGACCCTCAAGAACTCTTAAATTTGTAATGCAGCTATAAAAGTGAACAAAACTTTCACAACTATCAAAAACCCATTTCCAAAGATATGTGGAAATCAAATTTTCTAATTCTCCCCCAGCTAATATCAGTCTTTAATCTACTATGACATTTTATGGATCTTTGGTGATACAGGCTTCAAATGAAATGAGACATTTGTCTCACAATCTCCCATCACTAACAGACCTTCTCTGAAATCTGAGCCTTATTCTGTATTGCTGGTTTTTTAAAAAGTGAAAAGTCTGCAGTTTAATCAATATTTTAAAGATTGATTAATGGCTCTTGACTCACATGTTTCAGCTGAGCTCATGGTATATAAAGCACACTCAATGAAGTAGTACATTTTATCTTCTTTTCTCTTATTGAGTAAATATATAATACCAATAAAGTGAATAAATCAATAAAGCAGTCCTCATAATAAGTTTAAAAAAATGCAAAGACCTTGAATCATCAGAAAAGAAACTCTACCCCTAGCATTTTTATCTATCAATCATCTACCTATCTATCTATCATCTATCTGTATGCATCTATCTCCTGCTCTACGAAGAGTAATCTTAACCCATAAAGCTCAGTTGTAAAGTCAGTAATGGTATTAGAAGTATCAAACTTTAAAAGTTGACTGGTGTCAAAAAAGTAAATGGAACATCCTTGCTAATTAAATAATAGAAGAAAAAGAAAAATAAGATGGCAAAGAGTACTTTACTCTAGTGGGCCAAAAGGAATTGTCATATCTCTTTTAAAGGTAATGATAATAATAAAGTCATTAGAAACTCACTTGGACTTTCCCCTTGCAAGGAGACACTAAAATTTCCCACAGAAATTGAAAAGAGCCTCAGAATGTCCTCTTCCTATAATAGGGAGCACCTGAGGCCTCAGATGAAATCAAGGGATATTTGCATTTTAGAGAAAGCCCCTAAATTTTTACATCTGTTCACAGAATGCCACAAAAAAAGAGAGGTAAGGCTTCTACCTCCCAAAAACACTCTGATTACTTTAATTTATTTAAGATAGTTGTGTGTCTACTTTAAAAAAGAATTACTGAGTATGTGAAACACGTCTAAAATATAATAATTCAACATTAAAGAAAAGGAATATTCATAATAGTACCTACAGGTATATATTTCCTCTAAAGATAGAGGATTTTCAGCAAAAATGACTCTTCAAGGCTAGCCAGTTACAAGTATATCTAAGCACATAATTAATTGTCCCAAGATATTTTCTCTTGATTTATTCTATTTATATGATCTACAATAAGGTTGAGCTCAAGCATATAAGCAAATATATGATTTGCATTTGTGTACAATAAAATGTCAATAATTTCCATTCAACTAAATTAGATTCCCATAAATTAACCAGGTTGGGAATAAGGTTTGTACCATCTCTACAAAATAATTTGCTAAGAAAATCAATAATGCAAGCATGATTATAAGGTACTTTTTAGAGATTTTATTATACTAAATCTTTGTGTTCAAATGATACTCTCAATGATAAATGGTACTGAAGAGTGTGCAATAGGACAACAGCACAAATATTTGTGATTAAAACTCTCCTGCAAAGTATTGATTATATAGTCATGACAATACTATGGCAAAATTACTTACTTCTTTCCAAGAGAAACTCTCACTTTTTAAAATGCAGTTGATCCAAAAATGGTACCTTGGACTTGACATGTGTGCACACTCACACTGTCACACACACATTTGCTATTTCCTCTTTGAAGACTTCATCATCTCTACCCCACCTTTTGCCCTATACAGAAGCTGCAATACAGCTGAGATTCTCTGGTTTAGTGTTCCAATCTTGGTTTGAAAAAGGTGGCTCCTGGAGCATTGCGGGGTATGAAATAAAACTTCAGCATCAGGGTAGGTGATAACATAGTGGAAAGAATGGGGAGAGAATATATGTCAAGCCCTAGACATCTCATGTATTTACTCATCAGATAGGTTTTATGTATATATGTTTCCAGAAAAGTATTACCTGAATGAAATCTGGGAAGCAGGGGAAGTCCAAGTTTTCTTGACAGAGGAAGAAACTTTAAACTTAGTTTCCAAGGATCAGTTGAGGGTAACAGATGGGCTGAGAGCTGGGTTTATGTCTCAGTCAATGACAGAGCATGGCCTGTTCAGAAAGTCAATTCAGACAGGAGGAAAGGGAAATGAGAGGAGTGGAGAAGAACAGATGGAGGGTCTGCCCAGGGTTTTCCAACCCGCCAATGCCTAATTCTATCTCACCTTGACTATTGCAGTCTCCCTGTCTTAGGTCTCATGCCATCAAATCCATCCTTCACAATGAGTACAGCAAGATATCCTTAACCATGTGGTGTTCCCCAAAGAACTTTACGAGAGAAATCAGATTTGGCCCTTTGTGATTTGGACCCTGTCTAATCCTCCGTCCTCATCACCCACTATCGCTCATCCCACATATCCCAATGCAGCTTCCCTAACAAATCATACTGTATTATGCCTCCATGTCATGCTACTTCCTGTTTTTAAGGAATGCCCTTCCTCCATTGATCCACTTAGCAAACTGCTATTCATTCTTCAAAAGCTCCTTCTCTTCTGTGGCCTCCCCCTATGTTAATCACTCTCTCCTGGTGTGCTGGTTTGAATCTGTTATGTAACCCATAAAAGACTATGCTCTTTTAATCCAATCTTGTGGGGGTAGACCTACTGTGGGTGGGACCTTTGATTAGATTGTTTCCATGGAGATGTGACCTTACCCATTCAAGGTGGGTCTTAATCATCTTTACAGGCATCCTCTGTGAGAGGATAAAAGGCAGAAACATTTAAAGAGATCTCAGAGATGCTTAGAGAGAAAACACACAGAGACAGTTTGAAGACAGCCATTGAAATCAGAACCAGGAGAGAAGCTAAGAGATGAAATCCAGAGTTTTCCCTAGAGAAGCTGAGAGCGGACTCCCAGATGTTTAGAGAGAAATGCACTGGTAGAAACAAGCAAGGATGCACAGGAGCTGAGAGACAGAAGTTAAGACAAAAACTCAGAAATAATCTGAAGAAGCTAACTCCAGGAGAGGCCCAGCAGACTGTGGCCATGTGCCCTCCCATGTGACTGAGGAACCTCAGATGTCATTGGCCTTTCTTCAGAGAAGGTATCATCCTATTGATGCCTTAATTGGAATATTTTCATGGCCTTAGAACTGTAAAGTTGTGAACTAATAAACCCCCATTGTAAAAGCCAGTCCATTTCTGGTATATTGCATTTTGGCAGCTTTAGCAAACCCAAACACCTGGGTTATATTTCTGGATGCTTATCTCGTTCTGCCACTCTCTCTAATGTATTACATTGTAATTGTTAGTTTACACATTTGACTCCCTGGTTAGAAGAACAGGAATTCTAATTCATTTAGTGTGGGGGTTCTTTGGAAGGGTACGCTTTCTTCAAATTATATATATATATTGTATGCTTGTTGTCACAAATTAAATATTCATGTGAAAAAGAGTTAATAGTCTCCTCATATACTTCTATGAGTCTACCCCCCCTCTTTACAATCAATTTTTAGTTTCTCTCTATCTTTATACTAAAACATATGGGACGGCCTTCTTTTGTTTTACAAAAATTGTATCCTACTTTATGCATTACCCCATAACTCATTTTTTTCTACTTAATATTACATCATGGATATTGTTCCAAGTCAATTATACACATTGATTTCAGTTGCCTTTTTAATAATGTGAGTTATGAAGTTAGTAGACAAAAGTACAAACTGAATAATTATTACAGGAGTGTCACAAATTTGTCTTCTTTTGAGCAACCAATTCAAAGAGGAAATCACAATCAATTTCACCATGTCCATATTTAAAAAAAAAAAAAAAATCTGTCCAGTTACCCAAAAGCAAATTTTCTTAGTACTAAAACTGAAAGAAAAAAATAATGTATCCTGTGCTCCTCATAAAGCAACAGTTTAACTGCAATGAGAAAAGTGCTCACCAACGCCCTACAGTAGACACATCAGTTTCACAGGTTTGATTCGCAGAATGTCCGTCAAAGTCATAGCCCATACTTACAGTTCAGTTACAAGCAAATCCATGAGAAGAAAAAAGAAGTAGCCTACAAGCCAGGTGGTTTGCTCCTGAGTGGATGGACATGAGGGCACCTAGAGCAAGGTTTCTTGACCTGGAGTCCATACCCAACCACCTCGACTCCCACAAGATTTTTTACAAAAAATTGAGTGCAAAATTCAGTTATGTTTGTGTGTATCTACATTTGTTTCAGGGAACAATGCCTATGTAGAGTTAATGGATTCTCAGAGGGTTTGGGACTCAAAAACGGTGGGAACTACCAATGTCAAAGAATGCATAGCCTGTATGTCTGCCCATAAATTCTCCATAAATTTCACTTCTCTCAAATAAGATTTCAAGAGCATTTTTTCACTAATGAAGCCCTATTCCCCACCATTGATCCTGGCATAAAGTGGATGTTTTAGTTTGCTAAGTTGCTCAAGGCAGATACCATGTCATGTGTTGGCTTTAACTGTGGGAATTTATTAGCTTACAAGCCTACAGTTTTGAAGCTATAAAAATGCCCAAATCTAGTCATCATCAAGACAGTGCTTTCTTTCTGATGACCAGCAGCCAGCCAGCCTGGGCTCCTGTGTGACACGGCAAGGCACATGGCAGCATCTGCTGTTCTCTCCCCTCTCTTCTGGCTTTTGTTGCTTTTAGCTTCCTGCTTCTGTGGCTTTCTCTCTCCCTCTGTATTCATCCTGTTTATAAAGGACTCCAGTAAAAGGATTAAGACCCATCCTGGGCCTCACCTTAACTGAAGTAACCTAATCAAAGCGTCCTACTTACAATAGGTTTACACCCACAGGGATGAATTAGCTTTAAGAACATGATTTTCTGGGGCACATACAGTTCCAAACCACCACAGTAGGCTTTCAATAAATACATATTGAGTAAGTGAAAATCAAGGAGTGAGCTTGTGTTCACAATGCCTGCAGAGAACCTGAAGTGGTATCACTCTTTGTGGCTTTAACAGTTACCTGACCTGAGGAAAACTGAGGACCCTGCTAAGGAAATGATCCTGAATAGAAGGTCAAAGAGAAAGTGTCCAAAGGCAAGGCCAAAACTTTCCCCAAGTAGTAACTTGTGATCCTTCCCAGTACATAGATGAATGAATGATCAAAGCCCCAAAGCTCCTTACGATGGATCAAGATTATCATAATTTTAGTTGCTTTTATATTCTTGCCTACAGAAGTATGTCAGCCTATCAAATTATATATGTGTGTTCAATGGCAATTGTTGGCAATATTGATATACATTTTCCTCTTAAATGGACTGATCACTCATTTAGCTGTCATCTTGCATCTGCCACTGAAAGAGAGAAGACAAATTGATTCCATTTTTCAAACTCGGCAGAGTCATTTATTTTGTTAAGCACAACATATTCATCTCTGCTAGTTTTCATATGGCAGCAAGAGAGTCAAGCCATCCGGTTGTAAAACTAATTAATGGGAACAACCTTTGAATTACTAAACTGGCAGTCTGATGCCGCTGATAAGATTACCACGGGAAAAGTGAGTTGTGAAAAATATTATTAAAATGAGTCCAGATTTTCATTTTATTGTAGGAAAGGGATTTAACAAGCTTTATAATTAGGAATTCTTTGTTGTTGTTTGGCCTTGAGGTAGTTGCAGTACTTTTTGCTTTTCAGTTATTCTTGTGTCTTGTAAATATGGTCTAAGAAAGACATCATTTTTGGTGTGTGTTCTGCTCAGAAGAATTTATTCTGCTCAGAATAAATTACCTTATAAATTCTCTGTTAGGAAGTGAGGAGGAAGAAATTTTGGAAAACTCCTTTTGAAGCAAAGAAAAATAAAAGAAAAAATGGAAAAAGGAAAAGAAAACAATTATCCCAAAGCAACCTATACTCCAGAAACACAGACACCTCCATGCAGACATGAATGGGGAAAATTCATGTAGTTCTGACCAAAACAAAAAAAAAAATATGAAAAAGGATCTAAAAACTATTCTGGAAACATAGATTTTACTTTCTTTCATGAATTTTTTTCTCCACCCATCTTCATTTAAATGAAAGTGCTAGCAATTTAAGGTTCTTTTCTTTGCATTAGTAAGAAGCCTCTAAAGGAGCACTATATTGATTTCTCTCTAAAGATCAGAAGTCTCTGCTACTCAAAAGCTATTCAATATATTTACCTCAGAAACACAGGGATTGGGGTCTATTTTGTTCTCTCCATTTAAAGCACCAAAGAGACAGACAAAACATTAACTCCCTGAAGGCTACTTCAACATATACGGCTCAGTCTCATGTATTTCTTTGAAAATGCTTTTCGATTTTTTTAATGCCTCTTGTTCTTTCTTTTTACAAGAAACCATTTTGTACAAAGCTATTGTATAGTGAGTTGCATACTGAAAAAAAATGTTTGAGGAAAAGTATTTTATATATTCCCAGAAATGTCTAGCCAAGTCTGTTACACCATAGTGCATTTCTGAAACATCTTTAGTCTTTGAAAGAGCGAGCTATAGGAAATTTGGTGAATATTATTCGATGTGTATTAGTAGAAATATTCTAGAGCCAGGTCGAGCTAAAGAATTATTTCTGGAGATTTACTTGTGTAGATAATTTTGTGTCCTTGAGAAATTAAATTTACTGAAATTCCTGTAAATATGAGTCATAAACACAGGATCCAATTAACACTGTAGTTGTGCAACTCACCTTGCTCCACCTCACCGTAATCCTGGCCCTGCTGGATCCGGCCTTTATTTAAAATTTTGATATTTTACCATAGATTTTTGCATTAATTTGGTTTTTAAAACACTGCATTAAAATAGTATCTTCATTACTGAGTTTTCTAGGATGTCCTCACTCATATCCTAGACCCAGCCCAGACCTGGTAGCCCTAAATTCTTCTGCTAGAGGGAAGGTTCATGTTTAATTTTAGTGACTCTTTAAATTAAAAAAAAAAAAAAAAAAAAACAAAACTTCTGTTGTTTTTTTCTTTGTATGACTATCCTAATACATGTTTATTGCATTTACTTAGAAAAAAATAAATAAGCAAAAGGGGAAAAATTTTAGAACACCCCAAGTCCCCACTTAGCAATAATCACTGTCAATTACTTGCTGCATCTTTCCAGAACTTTCCTATGTTTGTGAAAAGTATGTTTGTGCCAATAAGATAGATAGTAGACAAATGATTGAATAATTAAAGGGCATTGTTATATAGCAATTTTCCAGATTAGCCAATAGTTTACAAAAAAAAAAACAAAACATTTTTTTAACAATTCATTAGCATATTTATTTTCTAAATATATCATATCTGTGAGTGTGGATGATTTCCATTCTATGCACATCCAGAGCTTTCTTAAACATTACAAGAAATTTTTAATGAAAATTCAAAAAGCAAAAAGGATAATTTATAAATCAGAGATATGATGTGTAGCTAGCTCCCCAAATAAATGTTACAAACACAGTTTCCAGCACTAATTTCAAGGCAGCATGGTAACCACCATGTCCACCTGTGTGCTCACTCATTCTCTCTCTCTCTCTCTCTCTCTCTCTCACTCTCTCTCTCATCTATATCTACCTACCTACCTGTCTATTTATTAATTTATCTATGCATCTATTTAACCCATCAGTGGTTAAATACAAGTAAACATAGGTGTTATTATTCTTGTTAATACTCCTGTCAATTTAGTGTGGATAATATGGACTTTGATATAAGGCAGCCTGTGTTTGTATACCAGATGTGGGTCCTTGGGCAAGTTACATTAGTGCACTAAACCTAAATGTTCACATCAGTCAAGTAAGTGTCATAAAAATATCTATTTTCACAGGGTTGCTGCAAGAACTAAATAAAATAATCTTTATCAATGCTTAGCATAGTGCCTGGTATCAAGTATGCATTAATGCATGTAAACTGTTGTCACTGAAGATGATTCCTATCCTCAAAGGAGAGTACAATCAAATGTGGAAAAATGCCATGTATTCAAATAATGCAAATGTAGTGATGCAAAATGACAAAAGGTAGCTAAGAAGGAGGGTAGTGGCTAAGAATGAGGGCAGCCAATATTTTGTTTCCAAATCTGACATCCATGTTATTGAATGGGCTTACTTTATAACCAGTCTCTGGAGTATGGTTGATAGGAGAGCCCTTTAAATCTTAAGCAGTGTATTAGCCAAAAAGAAAATTAACACAGAAGTACCATGCAAAATGTTTTCTTAACTATTTTAACTTTCTTTTTTCCAGGTGGTTTTCTAATACTAGACAGAAACGCAGATAATAGAATTGTACTATAAATTAAGCATATCCATGTGGCAATGGTGAAATATGAACATCAAAATACAATGAGCATATTGTATGATCTCACTGATTTGAAATAATTAGAATAAGCAAACTCACAGAGTAAGAAGCCAGAATTTAGGTTACCAGGGGACAGGGTAGGGATAGGGAATGGGACGTTAAAGCCTAAAATGTATAGAGTTCCTATTTGGAATAATGGAAATGTTTGGGCAATGGATGATGGTGATGGTAAAACAATATTGTTAATGTAATTAACTGAAATATACATTTGAATGTGGTTAAAAGTGGAAATGTTAGGTTGTATATTTGGTAACAGAATAAAATTTTTTTAAAAATCCATGGAACTACATTACACTGTGAACCTTAAATTAAATTATGCACTATAGAACAATTATAACAATGTGCTTTCACCAGTTATAACAAATGTTCCACACGAATGCAAGGTGTCAATAATAAGGTGATGTATGGGAATCCTATATTTTTTGCATGATTGTTCTGTAAACTCACAACTTCTCTAATAAAGAAAAGAAAAAAATACAATGAGGAAATTATGAACAGATGTAAGTGTGATAGTAAAGTAAAATCAACAAAACATAGTTGACATTCAATAACATGGATAGTATTTAGGCTTATTTTAGGATTAAGTGCCCTGAAAACAGTATGCACTCAATAAATATTTATTTGACTGTAAGGAACCCCTGTAAATCTCAACGTTGAAGGCATACAGTACAGGAAGCATTAATCCCAAATCTGATATTTAAATTACCATCAGGGAATGAAATTAGAAAGAATCAAACTGGAATGATGAGACCCCATCTGTGCCAATGACATTATACACAAGAGGTTTTGAATCTCAGACTAAGAATTTCTAGAGAAACCAAAATTCTGATTAGTGAGAGGGGTGGAAATTCTGGAAGGTGTGACAGAATTGTGATTGCAGTCAAATTTAAATTTAATAACTATGTGGTGCCTGTTGTGAAGAATGAAGGTACTCTCGTAAGAGGACTGGACAGCACAGTATAAAAGTGGAAATAAGAGGGACAACCTATAATGAAGAAACATGGGACAGAATAATACAGCCTGGTGTCACTAGTCTTCAGCCTCATTCACCTAAATCAATTTTTTCTGGTGTCATGATGAATACGACGAGGCTTCCCAAGTTCAGTTAATGGTTCCTGTCTGCTAAGAGCTCCAGGACTTGGGGATTATCAAGTCCGCTCCCTTCCACCCACCATTGTAAATGTACCCTCCTTATCAGATGTCTCCATTTTCAATTTCACTCCTTCAAACTAGGTTTCTGCCCCTCTACTCAAAGTCATTCCCGATTTTTAGTCTAGTTGCCTCTCTTACCATTTTATCCCTGGGTGCTATCTTTCTGATTTATTTTTCCAAAACAATTACCCATATCTGAATTATGCAGCCCAGCTTGTACAATTTGATTACCTAATGGTGCTTTCTGATTTGCATAATATCCAGCCTTTGTCCAGAACTTGATAAATAGTATCAAGTACCTCCTGAACACATAGAATGATTATTCATAGTGATGGTACTTTGTTCTACTTCCAGACCTAGCTTGTACTCACACGGGCTGTCCTACACTGGATAAAATCTATTGAAATATGCTTCCAGGAATCCAGGAGTCTTCTAGTATCTCTATGTGGTCTCTAAATACCAATTCCCACTCAAAAGAACCAGGGTTTCTTGGAAAAAGGCCTAATTCCAGGGTGGAATTAGTACTTTGTCTCTGACCCAAGCATCTCATGTCTTCTGTCAGCATCAATGAAACTGTGGTAGGCTAATATATAAGTTTATAAGTAGGGTAAAATCTCAGACCTTTCATAGTTCTTGACATATACCCACAGATGCAGTGGCTCCATATATCCATGGAAGAAGAATCATAAGAAAACTATATCAAGGAAGATCATAATCAAATTGCTGAAAATCAGTGATAAAAAGAAAATACTAAATACAGCTTTAGGGAAAAATCAGATTACCTACTGGCAACAAAGATAAAACTGACTGCAGACATCTCATGAAAAACTAAACAAACTAGAAAAAATTAGAGTAATACCTTTAAAGTAAATTTTAAAAATACCTCTTAACCTGAAGATCAAAAATATATTTTAAAAATAAACAAAAATTGATGGGCTTCATTGCCAGCAGATAGGCTCTGTAAGAAACATCAAAAGAAGTTCTTTAGGCTAAAGGAGAAAAATATTACTTTGAAGTTTCGATCTCCAGAAAGGAAATTAAGAGCAGATGAAATGATAAGTATGTGCATAAAAGTAAAAAAATACTTTTTTGTCATCACTTTAAATGTTGATTGACTCAAAAGCAAAAATAACAACATATTGTGGAATTTATAATATGTAGAATTAAAATGTATAACAGCAATAACACAGAAGAGAGGGGAATAAATGAAAGCATACTGTTGTAAGGTCCTTTATGTGAAGAAGCATGACAATATTTACAAGTTGACTGGAGTAAGTTAAAACATTATATACCCTAGACCAACCAGAAGAAAAATAAAATAAAGAGACATAGCTATAAGGCAATGGTAAGGATAAAATAGAATCATTAAAAATATTTATTCCAAATGAGGACAGGTAAAAGGGCAAAAGAAACAAAGAATAGATGGAACAAACGAAAATCAAATAGCAAATTGGTAGATTTAAACTGAATCATATTGATCATCATATTAAATTAAAATGATCAAAACACTCATATTAGAAGGCAGAGGTTAACTGATTGGATCAAGAATTAACATGCCATTTATAAGAAACATAATTTAAAAGTAAAGAGAGAGATAGGTTAAGGTAAAAGTAAAAAGAGACATACATATTGGGCAAACACTGATCAAAAGAAATTGGAATGGTTGCATCAATGTCATACAAAGTATATTTCAGCACAAGAAATATTTCCAGGAATAAATAAGGACATTTCATAAACAAGATGAGGCCCATACATCAAGAGAATAAAATGAATCGGAATGTTTACACACATTATCGCCATAGCTTCAAAATATATATAAAACTACATGGAAAAATATACAAATCCACAAATACAGTTGGAGACTTCATACTCCTCTATCAGTAATCAATATAACATGTGGATATAAAATCAATAAATATTTAGAAGATTTTATCAATATTGAACAAGTCAATTTGATCTAATTGAAAATTACGGAACACTCCATCAAATAACAACTTAATGCACACTTAGCATAGAAATGGAATGTTCACCAATGTGATCCTTTGCTATAAAACAGATATTAATAAAATTTGAAAGGTCATTCAATTTTTGTCTCACTAAAATGAAATTAAACTGGAAATCCATAATAGGATAATATCTGGAAAGTCACCAAATATTTGGAAATTAAACAGTACATTACTAAATAATCTATGGATCAATAAAGAACCATCAAGGAGAATTAGAATATTTTTGGATTTAATGAAAATTAAACACAACGTATCAAAATTTATGAGATTCCAGGGAAGCAGTGATTAGAGGGAAATTTATAACAGTAATTGCTTTTATTAGAAAGGAGAGAAAGGTCTCAACTCAGTGATCTAAGCTTCCACCTTAAGAAACTATAAAAAGAAGTACAAATTAAATTTAAGAAAGCAGAAGGAAGGAAAGAGTAAATATAAGAGCAGTAATCAGTGAAATACAAAACAGAAAAACAATAGAGAAAAAAATCAGTGAACATTGGGGATTGAATCATGTCCTCACAAAAGACACGTGCAGGTCCCCAACCCTGATCCTGTGGGTGTGAACCCATTTGTAAATAGGACCTTTGAAGATGTTACTAGTTAAAGTGGACCTAACTGAATGCAAGTAGGTCTTAATCCAAAATGGCTGAAGTCCTTATAAGCAAAATAAGTTGGACACAGAAAAAAAACATGGGAGAGAAAACATGGGAGGGAAAGAAAAAGAACCCAGAAGAGAAAGGAGAAGACGTCACAATGTGCATTGTCATATGACAGAAAAGCCCAGGACTAAGGACCTCTGGCAGCCAGCCTCAGAATGTCACAGGCTTCAGGGAGAATCCGTCAGCTGGCTGATTCCTCAATTTTGCATATCTCCTAGCCCCAAAACTGTGAGTCAATAAATTCCTGCTGTTTAAGCCAATCCATTGTATTGTATTTGTTTTAGCAGTCAGGAACTAAAACAATGAAATCAAAAGCTGGTTCCTTGAAAAGATTAATAAAATTGATAAACCTCTAGCCAGACAAATGAAGAAAACAAGAGAAGACACAAATGATCAGTATCAGTAATAAGAGAAGTGATATCACTATAAATACTAGATATTCAAAGAATAATAGGGCAATATTGTGAAGAAAAAAAATATGATGATAAATTCAACAACTTTAGAAGAAATGAAAAAATTCCTTGAGAGACACAAATTACCAAACTGCATTAGAAAGAAAAAACAGAAAATCCTAATAGTCATACATCCATTAAGAAATTTGTTTGGTAATTAAAAGCGTTCCCACAAAGAAAACTCCTGGCTTAGATGGCTTTACTGATGAATTTACACAAACTTGCCCAGAAAGAAAAGAAGAGAGACTACTTCCCAAATCATTTTGTGAGGCCAGCATTTTCTGACACCAAAATCAGATAAAGATATTAGCAAAATAAAAAAAAACAAAAAACTACAGATCAATATTCAATAACATGAACATAGATCAATGTTAGTATTCTTTAAAATAATATTAACAAACCAAATTCAGCAATTCATACAAAGGATAAAATGTGGGGTTTATCCTAGGAATGGAAGGTTGTTTTAACATTTGAAAACAAATTAATGTACTTCACCAAGTATAGTGGCTTGGAGCTATGTATCACAGAGAAATACATTCTAAAACTTAATCCATTCCTGTGTGTGTGTGAACCCATTGTAAATAGGACCTTTTGATGAGATTACTTCAGTTAGGGTGTGGCGCAATTGACTCACAAGGGGTCTTAATCTTATTCCTGAAGGCATTAAAGGGAAGGAAGAGAAGAGAGAAAGCCAGAGGGAGCGGCCAGAATGTGGACATCAAGGGAACCCACAAAACAAGGGAGAAGCCAGGAGAGGCTGCCATGTGCTGTGCCATGTGACAGGAAAGCCAAGGACCAAGGATCACCAGCAGCCAGCCCCAGAGTGCCACCGTCTTCTAGGAGAAAGCATCACCTTGCTGATGCCTTGATTTAGGACTTCTCCTAGCCTGAAAACAGTTAGCCAGCAAATTCCATCATTTAAGCCAACCCATTACATGGTATTTGCTTTAGCAATGAGAAAACTAAAATAGCATGTTAACAGAGTAAGAAGAAAAATCATATATTCATCTCTATGGATGAAGAAAACTCATTTCTCAAAATTTAATTCCCCTTTATGAAAAAACCTGTCACCAACTAGAAGAAAATGTCCTCAACCTGATTAAGGACATCTATGAAAAACCTACAGTTAATACTGTACTTTAATGGTTAAAGCCTGAATTACTTTTTTCTAAAATCAGGAACAGAGCAAGGATATCTTCTCCCATCACTTTTGTTTAACAATGTACTGGACGTCACAGCATATTGATTGGGAAAGAAGACATAAAACTGTCTTTTTTATGAAAAAAGTTACTAAAATTAATAATGTGTTTAGCAAGTTCACAGGATCCAAGATCAAAAATTAAAAAATAAAGTGCATTTCTGTATTCTAGAAACAAAAACTTAGAAGTAAAAATTAAAAAAAAAGCACCATTTGAAATAGCATCAAAATATGAAATATTCAGGGATAATTTTAACAAAATATGTGCAAAAGCTGTACACTAGAAACTACAAAACATTGCTAAGAGAAATTAAAGACCTAAATAAATGAAGAAATTTGTTCTTGCAAGACTTGATATTGTTTAGATGTCAATCCTCCACTAACTGATCTATAGATTGAAGACAACCCCAATCAAAAATTAAGCATAATTTTTGGTAGAAATTGACAAACTGTTTTGGAAATTAAAGTGGAAATGAAAGGCACCTAGAATAGCCAAAACAATTCCTAAAAAGAATAAACTTAGAACATCAATGCTTCCTAATTTCAAACTTTGCTATAAAGCTACAATAATCAAGACAGTGTAGTATTGCATGAGGATAAAAATATAGTTCAACAGAACATAACAGAGAACCAAGAAATATATTTATACATATATTATTGATTGCTTTTCAAAAAAGTTGCTAATATATTTCAATGAGGACAAAACATAATTTTCAACAAATGGTGCTGGTACCATATGATATCTGTATTTTCTAAAATCCCTCAATCCTTACCTTATATCAGAAACAAAAATTAACTTGAAGTAGATCATACGCCTAAATGTAATGCTAAACCTATACAACTTACAAAACCAAAACATTAAAACATCTTCATGCACATAGAAAAATGTTTCTTTGATGACACAAAAGGCATGAACCATAAGAGAAAAAATAGGTAAATTAGAGTTTATCAAATTAAAATTATTTTCTTTCAAAGATATTGTTTAAAAAATGAAAAGGTAAGCCACAGATTGGAATAAAAATATTTTCAAAATTTATCTCTAATAAAGGGCCTGTATCCAGAATATATATAAAGGAGTGTTCTAATTCAGTAATAAGAATCAATCTGATAAAAATTGGCAAAATTGAGCAGGTACTTCAACGAGGTAGATATAAATGGAGATGGAAAATAAGCATGTGAAAGATAACTCATCATCATTACTATTAGGGAAATGCAAATGAAATATATAATGAGATACAACTACACAAGTCCTGGAATGGCTAAAATTAAAAAAGATTAAAAAAAAGAATGACAATACCAAGTGTTGGCCTGGATGTGGAGCAAATGGAACTCTTCTATAAGCAAATTCATAGACACAGAAAGTAGATTACAGGTTATCAGGGGCTGGTGGGGGAGGTGAGAGTGAGGTGGGAATAGGGAGTAATTGTTTAATTGGTGCAGAAGTTCTCTTTGGGGTGATAAAAAGTTTTGATAATGGGTGGTGGCGATGGTAGCACAAAATTGTGAATGTAATTAATAGCACTGAATCATGCATTTGAAAATGGTTAAAATGGGAAATTTTGAATTGCATATATCTCACCACAATAAAAAGTTAAAGAAAAATTTAACGCTTCTATATTTCTGGTGAGAACATAAAATGGTACATCCACTTTGGAAAAGAGTTTGGTAGTTCCTTATAAAGTTATACAACCACTAGCCATAAAACTCAGTGCTCCTACTGTTAGATATTTAACCAAGAAAAGTAAAAATATATGTCAATAACACTGTCTTCCTTTCAAGAACTCATAACCTTTCACTCCCTTTTTTGAAAAAATGGAGTGTGTGTGTATATATATACACACACACACACACATACTGAAATAGTTAAAAATGAATTTATATGATGTCTAAGATTTGCTTCAAAATAACACGGGATGGGGTAATTGGTGATGGGCTTACTTATTGTTGATATTGGGTGAAGTGTATATGGGGGTTCGTTATACCAGTCTCTCTACTTTTGTAAGTGTTTTTTGAAAGAAAGTAAAGATTCTAGGAGGCAAGTTCCTAAATTATCTCCTCTTTAATCTAGAAACAAAAATAATGCCAATCAAGTTTCCTTAATCTTTGAATATGGCAAATGCCACAGCCTATGAATGCTGAAGGAGTATTACGCTACTTTATGCCTGTTGGAGTTCCCTCCTTTCCAACCTCTTCAAATGCAGGAGTAAATTCAGTAGAGCTAGCTGAGATCTAGGGATTTCAGAAATTATTATCCATTCACTCCACTTCCTATCTTTACTCCAAAATCATGACAGCTACGGATGGTAAAGAAAATACTCCACTAAGGTGGGTAGTGATTCTTTTGCATGACAACAGCACATTCTCTATGAATAGTTTCATGTAAACTGATTCTGATTGGCATTAACTATTTCCTCAGAAAGTATGAGTTCAGTTTAGTACACTAGAGATTAACCTCATGGCAACACTAGTTCAGGAGGGCCCAGAACTCATGATGGCAATCCTACCAAAATAGGCAGAAGCAGTACGAGCACAGGCATTTGTCCAATGAGGCTCTTTTCTTTTGGGTTTCAAATTGCCTATGTCTGAACCCCAAATCATTAAGCTGGTGCCCTAATCTGCACACAAACAACCAGGAGCCTGTAAGTCAGTTCCATCCAGCAAAATCTCAACTAAGATTAATAAAACTGGTATGAAAGTGACAGAAGACTGACACCTACCCCAGTCAAGACATTTACTCATAATCTGGAAGATAAGGCCAGCCCTTAAATACCATGATGAAGAGCCTAAAACTAATCTTGAAGTACTAATTGATAATTGCCCTTATCATCAATAGTTCTTAACTGATCTCCCAAGAGACTCCATTTGATCATTTTATCATTAAGCAACATAGTTAAATCCCACAAATATTTAAGCACAGTAATCATAGCTTCTCTTGTGGTTAAATGCATGAAAGTACGTACAAAACCCATGCAGGGACTGGCAGGAACTCTTCCACATGTCCATGTTGGTAGGCATTCAAACTTCATTAACTCTTTTGTAGATAGTGCATTATACATAGAAAAGCCTTAGTACTTATTGAGTTCTGCACTTAGAAAGGGGGAAAATTGCTCACTTCTTTGAGCAATCTAAAATTATCTGTACCTTCATGAAATGCATTATAATTTGAGACAATAGCCTCTCCCTGCCTAACACTGCAAGCATTTACATTGTCCAAGTATAAACTTGCCCTGGAAAATAAAGACTGGATTAGTATCTAAACTAAATTATGATTTGCAAAATGGTCATTCACTATTTAATAATGGATAAGCCACTTCATAATGAATTCTGAAATTTTGAGGGCTGGTTATCCACTTAACTGGTGAATCATCCAAGTCCTTATTCTTCTAGCCATTTCATTATTCACCAATATCTCTATCAGGGAATAAACAAAGAAGTAAAAAAAAGAATAGAAGCACAGTATATTTAACTGTTTTCAGCAGCTGGGGTTCAAGGATTGGTTCTGAAGGATACAGGATGAATGGGATCTATTAGGGACTAAGACTTATCTGGATATTTTACCCATGTTTTCCCTACCCCACTATCACGGACAATTGATGGTTGGTGTCTAAGTTTCCTGGCTGCTATGACAAATACCACACAATGGGTTGGCAATGCATTGGGAATTTGTTGCCTCCCAGTTGTAGAGGCTTAAATGCCTGCTTCCTCCTAGGGCCCATGGCATTGTGGCTGGCCAGCAATCCCTGGGTTCCTTGGGTTTCCCATCCATTCTCCTCCAGGTTCCACTGACTGCCAGGTTTTGTTGATGTGTGGCTTTTGACTTCTCCATGTTGCATTTTTTTCTATGACCAGCTTCCTTTGCTTGTAAGGACTTCAGCCGTATAGGATTAAGGCCCACCCGCATTCAGTTTGGGCACTCCTTAACTAATAATAACATCTTCAAAGTTCCTATTTACAAATGGGTTCTCACCCACAGGACCAGGGGTTAGAACCTGAACATGCCTGTTGTTTGGAGACATGATTTGATCCCCAACAGTTGCTTATATAAAAGAGGAAAAATTAACGAAAAATTCCTCTGATCCAATACAAGATAATTATTTTCAATTATAATAAAAAAATTTTTTTAGAAACTAATAAAACTCCTGGCCAGATAGCTCTGCTAATGATAAACAGTTAATCTCCTGGGGGTTGGTTGGTTTGTTTTAGAGTTCATAAACTGCCATTACCTTGGTGCATGATAGCCCTTTGCTACAACTGTGAGTCCTGGAATCATCCTCTCCCTTGCTGGCTGATCACAGCCCATTGTAAAAGCTTTCTTTCCTGTCTTTTATGTTCAACAAGCAGGGAGACGTTTATTCTTCTGGAAAAACATTCAAGACATCACATATTACCTTTGGCTTTCATCTTGCCCACTGCCTGCCATCCTTATAGAGGACTTAAAGGTGAAACGTCTAGACACGTTCATGCACCTCTACCCTCTCTGCTTCTTACAGGGACTGACCTTTTCTATACAACTGTTCAGACAGCCAGATGACCTTTAATATGCAGTAAATTTTCCCCTATTTTGAATGCTTATACTGGTTTCTTTTCTGACACCTTCACTTTCATAAAGGTAATATATAAAGTGTAAGCTTGTAAATGTCCTTGAAATCCAACTGGTAGAATATAGCAGTTTATAAATAAAATTTACCATGTTCATTTTCCTGTATGTGGAATCTACTCTAAAAGGAAATAATGAGTCTTGCTGAGAAAGTCCAAGAACAAAATGTACACAATTTTCTGGTCTAATGAAAGTATTTTAACTGGGTAATAAGGCATGAAAAGAGAAAAAAAATTATGACACAGATCACTGAACCAAATGATCAACTAAGGAGTTCTCTATAAAGAAACAGTCAACACCCAGCATGCGCTTATGGGGTTGTCAAGCAGCAGGGATTTCAGCAGAATCCTTTCTGCTTAAACAAGCTGAAGTTCAATGAAACTGGTATGAAACTCAAAGTCAAAGCAGTTATATTCTGCCATGTAACAAATAACATTTTGCAGGATAGAAGTTCTTGCTCAGCGGAGTTGTACTCATGGTCTCAAATGCTTTGTTGCTTTAATAAAATAATTTAAAGAGAAATAGGAGTTATAATTCAATTTTTTTAAAAAAAATCTGCTGATTAGTAGGTGAATTCATCCTTGATTGCATGGCCTAATCTGTAGTTTTATCATCAGTCATCAATTACTTTATCCCATTGTCTGGATTGTTACTCTTTTTCTTCACTGGAAACTTCCAATTGGCTTTAACCTATTTACCCATTTCTTTTAGCTTAGCAAAATATTAGAGAGTAGGCATCTTACGTGAGTAGCCATGACCATTGGGGGCAGCCAGGAATAAAGCCCTCTAAACATTAATAGACCATAATTTTCCGGAAACTTCTGATTGCCTCAAAGAAATAAAATAAAATTTCACCAAAATCTGGATTTCTAAAGTTATAAACCACAGCACAAGAGAAAGTTTTTCATCAAATTGTCTCTTTATTTAGGTCACCCTACCTCTAACTAGACTACCATCATTCCTTGGAATCTCTGTCACTTATTACCAAACTCCTAGGCACCTAAGAACTCTCCTCAACCATCCCTTCCATGTCATCTCCGCCATTACTACACAATAGACTGTATGGTGCTTTCTCTATTGTTGACTGGTGTGTGTGCCCTCATTTTCCAGAGCAGGGAGCATATCAAGCCCAAAGTGACTAAGGATCCGACTAAAGAGGCCTCATCTGGGTTGATCCTCTCACTCTGATTGTTCATTTAAGAAATATCTCCTGTCACAACTGATAACCAAACTAATTACTTCCTTCTAAGGAATGCAATAAAAATAATTTCTAATGCTCATCCTCAGAGCAGCAGGAAATGGGTCCATAATATATATCTGAAACTAAGACCAGTCATGATTCTAGCAAACTTTTTCTGGAAAGTGCCAGAGAGTAAACATTTTAGGCTTTGTTGGTCACTTACAGTCGCTGTCGCGTATTCTTCTTTGTTTTGTTGCTTGCTGTGTTTTACAATCCTTTAAAATTGTAAAAACCATTCTTAGCTAATGTGCTATACAAAAGTGGGCCACTGGCTAGATTTGGCCCATGGGCTATAGTTTGCCAACCTTTATTCTAATCATTTTTCTTCCAACGCTTACCCATTAATCTCACTAGAAACCGAACTATAGCAAGCTGGAGTCTTCATTTGCTTTGAACGCCCACTCCCAACATATCTGTCAAGAGATTAAAGGGATTTCTCAAGAATTGTGTTATTATTGGCTATGGTTAAAAATCAGACATATATGCTGAATTTCTCGAGGTCACTTTCTAACTCAGATTCAGAATTTACACAAAAACCTGTTCTCCAGTTTTTTCATAAATATACTAGAAGACTTTTTCTTATTTTTCTTATAGTGATTATGATAAACACAGAGATGCAACACCCAGATCACCCTGAAAGGAAGGACCTGCTGCCCACTTGTGGGGAATGCAGTTAGCAGACAGTCTCAGGTTTCCACCCTTCAGGGTTGGCCTCAGCTGCAGAGCGCTGCTTTGCCCCAGGTCACACTCTTCCCAGTGAAGTGAGCAAGGCCTGCACATAAATGTCAGGTCATTTTGACCATTGATTTTTCCTGCTTCCTCGCCATCACTTTCACAGGTGTTGAACCCTAATAAACATCTTTTACCCAGACTCCATTTCAACATCTGCTTCTCAAAAATCCAACCTATGACAGAGACTTAAACTCTATATATGACGATTAAATTATTCAATATACTACACCAAACTAATGAAACATTTCTTCAATTGCAAACCAAAAAAGTAATTTCTAATTTCACAACTGTGCACAATTTTCTCTAAGTTATTCCAGATGTGTTCAACCATGAAGCAAATAATATTTTGAATTTTTTTCAGAGCAAAAATTTTGAAGAATAATAGAAACTGATTGTGACTGTAACCTTATTCCTGTGTATTACAAGATTTCTTACCCCGTTACAAGTCCTTGTTTGAGTTTCAAGTTTGTTGTAAAGCCCCCAATCATTCTTTGATTTCTCAGTTATATTACAGATTATTCAGATTAATTGAGAGTTATTTTAAAGATTTTTCAATATTCCAGTCTCTCTCCATCAACCAATCAACTCTACTCTCTGCTTATGGGCTTTTCTAAGACATAAAGGCTTTTTATGAAATGCGCTTTAATGCAAAGGCATAGATTTGCATTGTGGGACACCATAATAAACAGCCCTATGAGAGTTGTCAGTGCTGCTGCTTTAAGGATATTGTTGAGGATGTTCACCATTAAATTGAACAGTGTCATCTTTATGAGATCATTCAGGAGGAATGTATTTCTTGTCTTAGCATCAAGAATTGTTGTGCTTATCCTGAGCAATTCATTTGCTTTTACCTTATATGAATCATGTAAAGCTAAGGATGTGAGCAGGTGGTCTAGCATAGCAGTTAGACCGATCTAGACTTCATAGCTTCATATCCCAGCTCTGCTGCTTACTAGCTCTACAATCTTGGATGAAATACTTAACTTCTGTCACTCAGTTTCCTCATCTGTAAAATGGTGATAATAATAGTATCAACCTCATAGGATGATTAATGAACTAAATTAGTTATACATATATAATACTTAAGACAGTCTTAGCACAAGAAAGCATCAATAAATGCTACATTATGATTTTCTTTTAAAATTTGATTATTTGATTACTTAAGGACAAATTTAATCTTATTTCATGGGGTATATTTTTTTAATTAAATTCAGTTTTATTGAAATACATTCACACACCATACAATCATCCATGATATACAATCCACTATCCACAGTATGAAAACATAGTTATGCATTCATCACCACAAGCTATCTCTGAACATTTTCCTTTCATCAGAAAGAACCAGAACAAGAATAAAAAATAAAAGTGAAAAAAGAACACCCAAATCATCCCCCCATCCCACCCCATTTGTCCTTTAGTTTTTATCCCCATTTTTCTACTCATCCATACATGAGATAAAGGGGGTGTGAGCCACAAGGTCTTCACAATCACACTGTCACCCCTTGTAATCTACATTATTATATAATTGTCTTCAGGAGTCCAGCATGCTGGGTTGGAGTTTGGTGGTTTCAGGTATTTACTTCTAGCTATTCCAATACATTAAAACCTAAGAGGTGTTATCTATATAGTGCATAAGAATGTCCACCAGAGTGACCTCTGGACTCCATTTGAAATCTCTCAGCCACTGAAACTATTTCGTCTCATTTTGCATCCCCCTTTTGGTCAAGAGATATTCTCAGTCCCACGATGCTGGGTCCACATTCATCCCTGGGAGTCATATTCTGCATTGCCAGGGAGATTTACAACCCTGGGAGTCGGGTCCCACGTAGAGGGGAGGGCAGCGAGTTCACCTGTCGAGATGGCTCAGTTAGAGAGAGAGAGGGTCACATCTGAGCAACAAAGAGGTACTCGGGGGGAGACTCTTAGACACAATTACATGCAAGTTTAGACTCTCCTTTGCAGTAACAAGCTTCATAAGGGCAAGTCCCATGGTCAAGGGCTCAGCAAATCAAACCGCCAGTCCCGATGTTTGTGACAACATCAACACCAGTCCAGGTGAGGATGTCCAACACATCCGCACCTTCCCCCAGATCCTCGGGGCTGGGGAAGGGGAGGTTGGAAATATATTTTTTATCATCTGCCCAAATTACTCTGGGATGTGTCACTGTTTCACTCCAGCCTATACTAACCTACCGTATCTCACTTCCTATTCAAAGTTCCATGCAATTGTGGTGTTTGAACAAATCGACTGTAGAGTTGTACCGTTTAGAAAATTTAGATCCTGTATCATGGGGTGTATTTTGTGTTCTCTGTTCATTTCCCAACTCTTCTTGCACTTAGTTTTCCCTTTACCTCAACTTTCTGGGCTTCCTCTTTTTTTAAAATGTATTCATTGTTTTTATGATTATGCAATTAATAAACTGAAAAGTCTAAAGTTTGGAAAATACAGAAATGTTTAACATTGATGATTGACAATCAATACCATTTATTGAGCACTTACTTTAAACTAGGCACTATGCTAAATATTGTGCATGTATTAACTAATGTAAGCCTCAAAAACCTTATAAAGTTACTTCATTTTTCATACAAGGGAATTAAGATCTGGAGTAACAATGCCACTTAATGCAGGATCTCATAGCCAGAAAACAGGATTTGAATATGTATTTACTTTACAATTTTACTTTATGATCTCAACATCCAGGGATAACTACTTGGAAACATTTTCAGTATATTTTCTTTACCTACATGAGTTCTATGCCTATACATAAAATATATACATAAACAGCAGATGCTTATGTATGATTAATTGAGATACTTTATACAGTTTTACATTTATATGTTTTCCATGTCACTAATTAGTATTCAAGCACAAGGATTTTAATAGTTACATAATATTCTGCCTTATATTTATACCAAAATTTATTTAAACCCATTACCCCATTGTTGTTACCAGTTATGATTTGTTTTGTTTTTAAAACTTTGAAAAACATTCTTTTACGTGGAGTTTTATGCTCATCTCCAATTTTTTACCTAGTATAAAATGCTAGAAGTGAAACTACTGAAACAGAGATATAAGCATTTTAAGACCATTATTCATACTTCCAAAGGTCTTCAAGAAGCATTAATCAGTTTATTATTGCACCAAAGTCCAAAGAAGTTATGTATCATGTCCAAGATCAAATTAAAACCAAATATTTTTAATTCTGCTGGATTTGTATTGGAATTGCATGGTATTTTTAGACTCATTTAGGGAAAAGTAACATCTTTATAGCCAAAAATATATGTCCAACCATTTACTCATGCCTTTTTTTTTTTTTAAGACCATAATGTTTTATAGCTTTTCTTCATATAGTTCTCATACCTTTGGGGTAAAATTTATTTCTCAATATTTTGTAGTTTTTTGTTATTAATGTAAAAGGAATTATTTTCCATTATATTTTATACCTGGACTTCTATCACATAAAGGAAAATTATTTATTTATGTTTTTATTCTTTTATTAACATTTAACTTGTAACAGAAAATCTTACATATCTCTCATATTAGCACTACTCAGTTTAGTTGATCCTCTTGGATGTTCTAGGTACCAGTTTGAAGATCGATAAAGAACCAAATGTTATAACCTAAGTGAAGCTTCCTACCTGTATTATTTAGGGTTCTTTAGGGAAACAGAATCAACAAGAGATATCTATAAATGTAAGATTTTATAAAAGTGTCTCAGGCAACTGTGCGGATGCACAAGTCCAAATTCCATAGGGCAGGAAGCAAACTGGCAACTCCAACGAAGGTATTTGATGAACTCCTCAGGCAACAAACTGGCAACACCAAAGAAGGTGTTCACTGAACTCCTCAGGAAATGCTTCACTGGCTAGCCAAAGAAGGAAAAGGGCCTCTATCTTTCTTGCTTAAAAATCTTCAACTGATTGGATTAAATCCAGCTGATTGAATTCTCTCATTGTGGAAGACACACCCTTCGTTGATGTAATCAGTCACAGCTGCAGCCAATTGACTGATGATTTAATAAACCAGCCTTCTGGTATATTAACTGGACAAAAATGTCCTTGCAGTAATGGTTAGGCCAGTGCTTGCTTGACCAAACACCTGGACAGCATCACCTGGTCAAGTTGACCCATGAACCTAACCATCACAGTGCACCCTTTGTCAACTTGGCAGTTATACACATCATCTTAAACCATACTTTATTTCTAAGTAGAGAACAATAACAGACATATATTTCACCTAACAATACTCAACTGTCCTGTGTAGAACCAGAAACACACTAAATCTCTCCAGAATAGGGTGCAAGTCCTTGGGTGACATTAACTCTTAAAATTGATTTCCTTTAACTTAAATACTTCAAAATGAATAATACAACTATATCATATAAGGGGGTAAGATAGAGAAAAAAACAAAAAAAAAATTTGCTTTGCAGACAAATATAAACATACTTATAACAAAACAAGGAGGAAATACTCATGCCATCATGGTCCTCATTTCTGTAACTGGTCACGTGGTCAAACTTGGTATTTATCACTATCTTCTTCCTCTACCCATTCCATGTTCCCTTTACCCTCAGCAAGCACTTCAGCTGGCCGTGGTTCTTTGCCTGGTGGGGTGACCCAAACCTTCATTCCTGAAGTGCCTTGGCCATTGGTAGTCCTGCCTGGATTGGGTTGTTGCAGTTTTCCATTGACTTTAATCACAGGGCATGGTAGTACTAAGAGACACCCTAGAGGTCTCCTGCATTCCAGAAAAACTGTTCTTTATTTCCACTGTTTAGTTGCAGTGCTATTTCCCCTTGATAGGATCAATCACCCCAGCCAGTACAGTAATCCCTTCCTTGCCTGTTGATTCAGAGGCATAAGAAGCCCAAAGTGGCCAGGTGGCAGTCTTAACTTTTAGTTCAATGGAATTATTGTTTCCTGGTGGAAGCACTCCTCCTTTTAGAATTAAAACTTGTAGACCAGCAGAGCTTAAGCTTGCAGAGACAGGAAGCAAAAATTTTCCTAATGGATCACTAGGAGTGACAGTGAGTGGTGCCACTCCTGTTTCCACTCCTTGATTTCTGGACCCGTGAATCCTGGCCAAGTTGACACATGAATCTAATCTTCACACTACCCTTCTCCCTAGTCTTCCCTGCCCTGTGACGTGGACAGCAAACCAAATGGAGTCAAGGGGAGGGTGGTGCAGTTAGCCCCAACAGGGAGAAGTATTTTGTCTCTGATATTATTTAAAATTGAGGGCTGCTGACAATAATAAAAAGCAGACCTACTTATTGCCTGTGCCCTGGGAAGACCTTTTGCACTGTACCCCCTTGGTTAAGTAAAAAGGAGATCTGTCACCTTACCATGAATTAACATATTTTATACTTTTCAAGACTCATATTAGGATAACATTCACACATGATCCCTTACCTTTATTGACTGGTCTTGGCCTCATAAACAATGTGCACCCTAAGTTTTGGGTTTTCTGTGGCTCTGGTTTTGAGTTTTCCCTTAAGGATTGGATATTGCATTGTCTGTCTGACTCCACACCTTTGTCTGAGGGAACTCTAAAGCACTGTGCTCCACGCATACATGGCTCCCAATGCATACAGCACTGTCTGAGTCAAGAGTTCAGGACTCCAGTCTATTTCTGCTACCAGTATGACATACAACCTTGAGAAATTCACTTTACATTTCAGGACTTTTGATTTTCATCCTTGAAGAGGAAAGTCAGGTGACATTATTTCTAAGCCTCTTGTAATTCTCTGACAATCAAAACTCCAAACAGCAAACTTTTAGTTTCTCAAAGGTGTATTATCTAGCTTGTGGCTTACTCATGCTTCTTTCTTATCTTTCTGTCCACTGGTAACCATGATATTTGTTAAATCCAGTCACAAAAGGTAAGGCCCCAAGAGGCATAGACCATGAAACTTAAGAATCCCAAATCTGTTATTTTCTGAGTTTCCCATCAGACAAACAAACTGCTTGGAGGCTTCTGGATTACTTGGTGTGATAAGAAGTGGCCATGCACCAGCTGTGCTCCTCTTCCACAACACTGTCACTTACACAACTGCAGCTTCAATAATGCATCCAAGGGCTTGGCTTCTACATTTAGAAAGGTATGTGGCAAAAGTAGGAAATTAAATGGAAATTGCAATAAATATTATGTTTATAGTCATTCATTATCTAAGGCTTAAGATAAACCTATAGCAAAATTAAATTACTCTGGCTGAACCTGCTTATAATTGTGCCTACGAGTCTCCTCCTGAGTACCTCTTTGTTGCTCAGATGTGGCCCTCTCTCTCTCTAACTGAGCCGCCTCGGCAGGTGAACTCACTGCCCTCCCCCCATGTGAGACCCAACTCCCAGGAGTGTAAATCTCCCTGGCAATGCAGGATATGACTTCCAGGGATGAATCTGGACCTGACATCGTGGGATTCATAACATCTTCATGACCAAGAGGGGGATGCAAAATGAAACAAAATAAAGTTTCAGTGGCTGAGAGATTTGAAATGGAGTACAGAGGTCACTCTGGTGGACATTCTTACACACTATATAGATAACCCTTTTTAGGTTTTAATGCATTGGAGTAGCTCAAAGTAAGTACCTGAAACTCAAACTGCAACCCAGTAGCCTTGACTCTTGAAAATGATTGTATAGCAATGTAGCTTAGAAGGTGTGACAGTGTGATTGTGAAACCCTAGTGGATCACCCTTCATGCCAGTTTGGATGTATTATGTCCCCCCGAACACCATTATCTTTGATGCAATCTTGTGAGAGCAGATGTATTACTGTTGATTAGATTGGAATCCTTTGATTGAGTGTTTCCACGGAGATGTGCCTCAATCAAATGTGAGTGAAATGTTTGATTGGATAATTTCCATGGAGGTGTTACCCCACCCATTCAGGGTGGGTGTTAATTGAATCACTGGAGTCATCATATAAAGGAATTTATAGACACAGGGACTCAGAGCAACTGAGAGTGACATTTTGAAGAGGAGCTACAGCCTAGAGAGGAATGTCCTGGGAGAAAGCCATTGTGAAACCAGAACTTGGAGCAAATGCTAGCCACGTGCCTTCCCAGCTAACAGAGATTTTCCAGATGCCATTGGCCATCCTCCAGTGAAGGTACATGATTGTTGATCCATTACCTTGGATGCTTTATGGCCTTAAGACTGTAACTGTGTAACCAAATAACCCCCCTTTATAAAAGCCAATACATTTCTGGTATTTTGCATAATGGCAGCATTAGCAAACCGGAACACACTTCCTTTATCCAGTGTATGGATGGATGACTAGAAAAATGGTGACAAAAAAAACTAAATGAAAAATATGGTGGGATAGGGGGGTAAATTTGGTGTTCTTTTTTACTTTTACTTTTTATTCTTTTTTTTTTTTCACTTTTTCTGGTACAAGGAAAATGTTCAAAAAATACATTAGGTAATTATGTGTGTGTGTGTGTGTGTGTGTGTGTGGCTATTTGCTTAATGCCTACCTTCCCCCAGGTGTAAAATACATGAGATCAGGTACTGTGTTTTGTTCCCCAATGCATACCTAGAAACTATGTCAGTGCTCACAGTGGATGCTCAGTAGGTGTCTGTTGAACATTAAGTGAATTAATGACAAGCCAAAGAGAAGAAAAAATATCTCAATAATTTAAAAACCATCATAGGAACTTAGGTTTATTAAGTGTCCATGTTTCAAGTCAGTTCCTTATTTGCTGTATTGCATTACAACATCAAATCTCAATTTAGTTTAAAACCTTAGAGGTATGCTTTTACATATTTCCTTTCAAAATGCTTCTTCAGAAACCATATTGCCAAAGTTAATCATGTCTTTTGGAGAGCTATGTAAAAGCCTGATAGGGTCTCTGAGATTACTATATTTATTTCTTCATTGGAATTGAGATACTATGAATCAAAATCTAATCAAAATCAGCCAGAAGTAAATACAGTGTTCCCAGAACAAAACTTCTTAGCAGATGAAGCAGGACTTTGAAATTCAATGTTTTTCCCTTTAACAAGCAGAGACAAAACTCCAGTGGGTTCAGTGTGCCCTAATGATACAGTTATAGTGGTTTAGGGAATGCAGTTTGTATTGAGGGCATACTTACAGAGCAAGGAATTCATAGAAATTGATGTTCTGTGGGGAATATGCATTTGATTTTTCACATTGCCAGTACATTATTACTAATTTTGTATAAAAAAATTAGCACCCTCAGAGGGCAATGACCACCTGGCTAATGTTCTAAAAAGCACTTTGGTCTGCCCTGGAGCAAGGATTAACGTAACAGTATTATTCAAATTATCATTCAAAATACACAGGGAGTCTTATCGTCTTTCAGACTATGGGGAAAGCAAATAAGTTTGACAAAGGCTCTGTGGAGTTAGCAACTTCGAGATGCATGGCTACACTTGCCTTTTATTCAATTTATTCAAATATACAACCTCATTATGGCTTTTCATTTTTTTTTTACTGCCTTGGTACTCAAAGTGTGATTGGCAGAATGGCAGCACAGGTATCACCTGGGAGCTAGTTAAAAATGCAGAATGTAAGACCACTCCTTGATGTATGAACCAGAATCTGCATTTTAACAAGATCCTGAGGAGATTCATATGCACATTAAATTTTTGGAAGCACTGCTATAAAGAGTCTTACTAAAAGCACTGAGAATTAAAAGGACAATATGCTCACAAAGAAGAAACACAGAGCTTATTTAAAGGTGCATTTTTTAAACAGTGCAGGAGATGGTGATATAGCAGGAAAAGCAGCAGAATTAGACTTATGCATCAGCTCTGCCTCTCACTAACTGTGTGCATCAAACATTTTGTCCCTAACTCATCTGTGATGGTTAGGTTCATGTGTCAAATTGGCCAGGTGATGGTGCCCAGGTGTCTCGTCAAGCAAGCACTGGCCTAACCATTACTGCAAGGACATTTGTGGCTGGTTAATAAACCAGAAGGCTGGTTTATTAAATCATTAGTCAATTGATTGCATCTGTGGCTGATTTCATCAGGAAGGGAGTGTCTTCTGCAAGAGACAATTCAAAAAGCTGGATTTAACCCAATCTGTTGAAGACTTTTAAGGGAGAAAAGAGAGAACTTTCACTTCTTCAGCCAGCCAGCTTCTCCCGGGGAGTTCATCAAAGACCTTCATCAGAGTTGCCTCTCACAGCCTGCCCTATGGTATTTAGACTTGTGCATTCCCACAGTTGCATGAGACACTTTTATAACACTCATATTTACAGATATTTCCTATTGGTTCTGTTTCCCTAGAGAACCCTGACTAATACATCATCCATCTCATCTTGACCCACTTTTTTACTCCAGCCATTGCTGTGGCAACTAGAATTGCACATCTCTAACCTGACAATGCCTCACCTCAGCTACTGAGGTTACTCTCACTTTCCACTCCAGCTTCTCTGCTGCCCCATGAGGGGCACCTTTAGAAATCTGCCCACTTTCCTGACACATCTGCAACCTGTGAAATGAGAGACAGTCCTCCCCACATTGGACAAACCTTGTTGACCAACTCTGAACAACAGCTGCACTCAATGCTGAGATGCACACCATAGGGCCCCTCAGAGTGTTTCCCCCACAGGGTAAGCCCCAGTTGTCAACAAAAATGACCAGCTAAGGACAGGAATGATGACCTGCTTCTAACTGATAGAATATGGCAAAGGTGTAGGATGCCACTCCCTTGATTATGTTTCATTATATATGACTCCGTGTTGCTAGCAGACTCACTCTAGAAACTCTTCCCTTAGCTGTCATTAAAGAAGTGACCATGTTGGGAAGCTCACATGGCAAGAGGAAAGGGCAGTCTCTAGGAGCTGAATGTGGCCTTCAGCCAACTTCCAGCAAGGAGCCAGGACCCTCAATCATGCAACTGCAAGAAAGATGAATGCTATCAACAAACTGAGTGAGCTTGAAGGCAGATTCTTTCCCAGTTCAGCCTCTAGATGAGAATACAGCCAACCAATACCTTGATTGCTGCCATGCGAGACCCTGAGCAGAGGACCCAGCTAAGCAGTGCTGGGTATCCTAAGATAATAAATCAGTGCTGTTTTAAGCCACTAAATATATGATCATTTGTCATGCAGCAATAGAATACTAATACACTTTCCATTATAATACAAGCTCCATGAAGTTAGCCTCTATCTGAAATATCCAATGCCTAATAGACCATGTGACACATAGTAACTGTTCAACAAATATATTGTATATGTATAAACATACATAGTCAGGTATCCTGAAACAGAATTAACAGTACTTAGATCTAAAAGTATGTCCTGCTGTCATTAATATGATATGATACAAAAACCACATATTAAATCTCCATTAGCAGGCTGCATGTATATAAATTATAATGCTTTCAGTCTAATAAACAAAATATGCAACAAAAAAGGAAACAAACGCAGAAATAAAATTTATTTTCAGTTCCCCTAAGTTTCTGACCAAGATTTAGCCAAATATTCTGTCTTGGAGTTTAATGCTCCAGACTCACAGCACACAAAGGCAAATATTGTTAACCTATATTTCCCTCCAGCCTTTTTTCCTGTGCCTTTTTAAAAATGGTTGAGAGCATACTATATATAAAATATGTATTTGGCTTTTTTTGTTTAACATCCTGTCATAAACATGTTCTGTGTCATTACTAAATGGGCCATTTTCAAAGACACATTTGAAACACTTGACTGCATGATTTTAGCAATTTTCTCCCAGCATTTTCTTCCTGACATTCTCTCATGTAAATAGCCAGTTGTGCCAAACATTTGTGGTACAGCTGATGTCTGCTCTGATGCAGCCATTTATGCCCAAGTTTCCTAATTTTAGTCATGTCTCTTTACTGACAAGAGAGGGGCTTATGCAGTGTTCCAGATAAACCCCAACAAGCTGAATGAAATATCATAACACTTAAGCTTATAATAAACTCAAATCTAGCCTAAAATTCCTTGCCAGGTCCATTATAACTACTACCACAAATTGATGCTAACTTGTTTTTTATATACAAACATTGTTAACTGAACCATAGACATTCACTTTCTGGATACATTTTTCTCACTTCATTGCCTTAATTTCACTCAGTATGGATTTTCCATCCAGATGCCATATTAAATGTATACAAATAACTAGTGTGAGCTGTTCTGAAAGACCTCTTGCTTATATCGTCTCATTTACTTAGTCTCCTCTTAAAAGCTACTGATAAAAAGAGATTGAACATGGTTCGAGGTTGAAGTTGGGGGGAATAAAACAGTAACTCAGATGCAAAATAAGAGCTATCAGTTACTTTTTTAATGCAATTTTATTGAGGTATATTCACATACCATACAATTATTCAAAGTGTACAATCAGTTGTTCACAGTATCATCATACAGTTGTGCATTCATCATCACAATCAAATTTTGAACATTTTCATTACTCCAAAAAATAAAAATAAAAATAAGAATAAAATTAAAAGTAAAAAAAGAACACCTAAAACATCTCATGCCCCCTCTTCATGTATTTTTTGTCCCCATTTTTCTTCTCATCTGTCCAAACACTGGATAAAGGGAGTGTGAGCTACAAAGTTTTCACAAGCACACAGTCACACCTTATAAGCTATATCGTTATACAATCATCTTTGAGAATCAAGGATATTGGATTGCAGTAAAACAGTTTCAGATATTTAATGGAAGCATATTGAATACACTTTTCCAGACCTTGATTTAGTCACATTAGAGATTGTTCCCTATAAGGCATCTAGATCTGCCCCATTCTTCTTTTTTTTTTAAATTAAATTCAGTTTTATTGAGATATGTTCACATACCATGCAATCATCCATGGTGTACAATCAGCTGTTCACAGTACCATCATATAGCTATGCATTCATCACCCAATCTATTTTTGAACATTTTCCTCACACCAGGAAGAAGCAGAATAAGAATAAAAAATAAAAGTAAAAAAGAACATCCAAATCATCCCCCCCCATCCCACCCTATTTCTCTTTTAGGTTTTGTCCCCATTTTTCTACTCATCCATTCATACACTGGATAAAGGGAGTGCAATCCACAAGGCTTTCACAATCACACTGTCATCCCTTGTAAACTACATTGTTATACAATCATCTTCACGAGTCAAGGCTACTGAGTTGCAGTTTGACAGTTTCAGGTATTTACTTCTAGCTATTCCAATACATTAAAACCTAAGAGGTGTTATCTATATAGTGCATAAGAATGTCCACCAGAGTGACCTCTCGACTCCATTTGAAATCTCTCAGCCATTGAACCTTTATTTTGTTTCATTTCGCATCCCCCTTTTGGTCAAGATGTTCTCAATTCCACATTGCCAGGTCCAGATTCATCCCTGGGAGTCATATCCTGCATTGCCAGGGAGATTTACACCCCTTGGGAGTCAGGTCCCACATAGGGGGGAGGGCAGTGAGTTCACCTGCCAAGGTGGCTTGGCTAGAGAGAGAGGACCACATCTGAGCAACAAAAAGGCACTCAGGGGGAGACCCTTAGATACAATTATAAGCAGGTTTAGCCTCTCCTTTGCAGTAACAAGCTTCATAAGGGCAAGCCCCAAGATAGAGGGCACAGCATACCAAGCAATCAGTCCTCAATGTTTGTGAGAATATCAGCAACAATCCAGGTGAGGAAGTCCAATACTTCCCACATTTTTCATCAGCTCCTCAGGGGGATCCTTCATATATCTTTTTATTCTCCACCCGAATTACTTTGGGATGTGTCGCTATTTCACTCTAACCTATGCAAACCTACCATATCTCACTTCCTACTCCAAGTTCAATGCAATTGTGGTGTTTGAACAAACTGACGGTAGAAGTTATATTGTTTAGAAAGTATAGATCCTACACCAAATAAACATCTCTTCCCTTGGTCTCACATGGACATTCAAGTTTTAACACACAATCAGTTTCAACCTTTACCCTTTGGCCTGATTTGCCCTAGTTTTAACCAGATCTGCTTCATTCATATCTCTAACTGAAGTTTGGGCTCTTTTTCATTTTTTTTTAACAGTTGCTGTATGTGCTAATACTGACATTCATATCTGCCGAGATCTAGCCTGAGGTTCAGGGGTCACACAGATACCCAATGTTCCAGAGACCAATCAGGTTATACACCAAGGGATCAGCATCTGAGGTTTGAAGACAACCATTACAATTCAGGAATAGATTTGACTGCTGTAAGAGCTTACAATCTAGGGACCATTACAATAACCATTTCCCTCTTAGGCTGTGCTCTAAGATTCAATTCTGAGTTTACACATTGTAGTTAGTCCATATTGGTGAGGCATTATAGTGTTTGCCTTTGTTTCTGGCTTACTTCACTCAAAATGCTTTCTACAGGATCCACTCACCTCATTGCATGTCTCACAGCTTCACTCCTTCTCAGAGTTGCTCAATATTCCATTGTATGCATACACCACAGTTCACCATTCTTTTCCTCAGTCGATGTACACTTAGGACACCTCCACCCATTGCAAATCATGAATATTGCCTCCATAAACACCAGTGTGCAAATGTCCATTCATGTCTCTGCTCTCAGATCTTCCAAGTACATACCCCATAATGAGGTTGCAGGACCTTATGACCCCCACATACTTAGCTTCTTGTGGAACCACCACACTGATGTCCAGAAAGGCTACACCATTCTGCCTCCTAAACAACAGGAAATAGGTACATCCCTCTCTCAATGTTTTCTCTAGCACTTTTACCCCTATTTATATTTTTTTCTACAATTTTATAGAGAAATATTCACATACCATACAATTATCCACAGTGTACAGCCAGTTGTTCACAGTATCATCATATAGTTGTACATTTATCACCACAGTCAGCACTTGAACTTATTGATTACTACAAAAAAAAAAAAGGTTTTTCTAAGCAAATAATAAAAATGATAATAAAATGAAAAATAAAATATGCAATACAATATAATAGTAAGGACAGAAAGCAACACCACCACCAAGAATCTCATATCCCTCACTTATATCCCTCTCTCATACACATTTAGCTTTAGTATATTGCCTTTGTTACATATAATGGAAGCATATTACAATGTTACTGTTGACCTTAGACTCCAAGTTACTTTGATTATGGTTTTTCCCAAATACCATCCCTTTTTCAACATGCTGCATGATTGACATTCATTTGTTCTCCCAATGTAAAAACATTTTTATATTTGTACATTTAATAACAATCATTGGCCACTCCAGTTTTTGCCAAGTTATACAGTCCCAGTCTTTATCATGTATCTTTACCTCTGGTGCCATACATTCCCCTATCCCACCTCTTTTAGCTTTACTCATAGACGTCTTTGTTCATTGTACTTACAATATTGTGCTACCATCACACAGTATTATGCTATCTATTTCTGGATCTATACAATCAATCCTGCTGAACATTCTGTAATACTTTGGCATCAAATGCCCAATCTCTACCCTCTTTCTATCTCCTGGTAGCCTGTGTTATTGTCTTTTAACTCTCAAAGTTTGTTCATTAATATTAGTGCATATTAGTGAGACCATACAGTATTTGTCCTTTTGTTTCTGACCAACTTCACTCAACATAATGTCCTCAAGTTTCATCCACCTTATTATATGTTCCATGTCTTTGTTATGTCTTAAAGCTGCAAAATATTCCATCTTGTGTATATACCACAGTTGGTTTATCCACTGGTCTACTGATGGACATTTGGGCTGGTTCCATCTCTTGGCAATCATGAATAATGCCACAATAAGCATCAGTTTACAAATCCTTTTGTGTCTTAACTTTCAGTTCCTCTGAGTATATTCCTAGCAATGGAATAGCTGAGTCATATGGAAAATCTATACTTAGCTTCCTGAGGAACCTCCACACTGTCTTCCAGAGTGGTTGAACCACTCTACATTCCCAACAATGAATAAGTGTGCCTTTTTCTCCATATCCTCTCCAGCACTTGTAATTTTCTAACTTTTGGATAATGGCCATTCTAGTAGGTGTGAGATGATATCTCATTGTGGTTTTGATTTGCATTTCCCTTATAGCATTTTTTCATGTTTTTGAGCCATTTGTATTTCTTTTTCAGAAAGGTGTCTATCCATGTCTTTTGCCCATTTTTTAATTGGATTGTCTTTCTGTTGTTGAGTTGTAGGATCCCTTTATATATTTGGGGTATTAAACCCTTATCTGATATGTGGTTTCCAAATATCATCTCCCATTTCATAGGCTGCCTTTTTAATTTCTGACAAAGTCCTTTGATGTACAAAAGTGTTTAATTTTGAGGAGATCCCATTTGTCTATTTGTTCTTTGGTTGCTCGCGCCTTGGGTTTGAGGTCTAGGAAACCACCTCCTATAACAAGATCTTTAAGATATTGCCCTGCATTTTCTTCTAAGAGTCTTATGGTCTTAGCACTAATGTTTGGGTCTTTGATCCATTTTGAGTTAATTTTTGTATAAGATGTGAGATAGGAGTCTTCTTTCATTCTTTTGGAAATGGATATCCAGTTCTCCAAACATCATTTATTGAAGAGACTGCTCTGTCCCAGTTGCTTTAGCCTGATTGCCTTATCAAAGACCAATTATCCATAGATGCAAGGGTCTATTTCTGAACACTCAATTTGACTCCATTAGTTGGTATATCTATCTTTATGCCAGTACCATGCTGTTTTGACCACTGTAGCTTTGTAATAAGTTTCAAAGTCAGGTAGTGTGAAACTTCCCACTTTGTTCCTCTTTCTCGAGATATTTTTGGCTATTCGGGGCACCTTGCCCTTCCAAATAAATTTGGTTATTGGTTTTTCTATTTCTGCAAAGTAAGTTGTTGGGATTTTAATTGGTATTTCATTGAATCTATAAATCAGTTTAGGTAAAATTGCCGTCTTAACTATATTTAGTCTGCCAATCCATGAATATGGTATGTTCTTCCATTTTTTAGGTCCTGTTCAATTTCTTTTAGCAGTTTCCTGTAGTTTTCTGTGTAAAGGTCTTTTGTGGCCTTGGTTAAGTTTAGTCCTAAATACTTCATTTTTGGGGTTGCTATTGTAAATGGAATTTTTTTCTTGATTTTCTCCTCTTGTTGCATGTTGCTTGTGTATAAGAACACTACAGATTTTTGTGTGTTGATCTTGTAGCCTGCTACTTTGCTGTATTCCTTGACTAGTTTTAGTAGCTTTGCTGTAGATTTTTCTGGATTTTCTACATATAGAATCCTGATATCTGCAAACAGTGAAAGTTTTATTTCTTCCTCTCCAATTTGGATGCCTTTTATTTCTATTTCTTGCCTAACTGCTCTAGCTAAAACTCTCAGAAAAATGTTTAATAGCAATGGTGACAGTGGGCATCCCTGTCTGTTCTTGATCTTAGAGGGAAAGCTTTCAGTTTTTCCCCATTGAGTATGATGTTAGCTGTAGATTTTTCATATATTATCTTTATCATGTTGAGAAAGTTCCCTTCTATTCCTATCCTTTGAAGTGTTTTCATCAAAAAAGGATGTTGCATTTTGTCAAATGCCTTTTCTGCATCGATTGAAATGATCATGTGGTCCTTCTGCTTTGATTTATTGATGTGGTGTTTTACATTAATTGATTTTCTTGTGTTGAATCAGCCTTGCATACCTGGAATAAGTCCCACCTGGTTGTGGTTTATAATTCTTTTAATGTGCTGCTCAATTTGATCTGCAAGTATTTTGTTGAGGATTTTTGCATCTATATTCATTAAAGAAATTGGTCTACATTTTCTTTTTTTGTAGTATCTTCATCTGATTTTGGTATTAGGGTAATGTTGGCTTCATAGAATGAGTTAGGTAGCTTTCCCTCTTAAATTCTTTTGAAGAATTTGAGCAGGATTGGTACAAATTCTTCCTTGAATGCTTTGTAGAGTTCACATGTGAAGCAATCTGATCCTGGGCTTTTCTTTTTGGGGAGCTTTTTGGTGACAGACACAGTCTCTTTACTTATGATTGGTTTGTGAGGTCATCTATTTCTTTTCAAGTCAATGTTGGTTGTTTATGCTTTTCTAGGAAGTTGTCCATTTCATCTAAGTTGTATAGTTTATTAGCATATCATTGCTCATAGTATCTTCCCATTATCTCCTTTATTTCTGCAGGGTCAGTAGTTATGTCTCCTTTCCCATTTCTGCTTGTATTTATTTGCATCATCTCTCTCTCTCTCAATATCTCTCTCTCTCTCTCTCTCTCTCTCTCTCTCTCTCTCTCTCTCTCTCTCTCTCTCTCTCTTTCTCTCTCTCTCTCTCTCTCTCATTAGCCTAACTAGTGGTCCATCAATTTTATTGATTTTTCTCAAAGAACCAACTTCTAATTTTGTTGATTCTCTCTATAGTTGTCCTGTTCTCAATTTCATTTATTTCTTCCTTCTGTTTGCTTTCAGGTTAGTTTGCTGTTCTTTCTCTAGTTCCTCCAGGTGAACAGTTAATTCCTCAATTTTTGCTCTCTCTTCTCTTTTAATATAGGCACTTAGGGGATAAATTTCCCTCTCAGCAGTGGCTTTGCTGCATCCCATAAGTTTTGATATGTTGTGTTTTCACTGTCATTTGACTCAAGGTATTTACTAATTTCTCTTGTAATTTCTTCCTTTATCCATTGGTTTTCTAAGAGGGTGTTGCTTAGCCTACATATATTTGTGAATTTTTTGACCCTCTGCCTCTTATCTTTTTCCAACTTCATTCCACTATGGTCCAAGAAAGTGTTTTTTATAATATCAATATTTTTAAATTAATTGAGACTTGCTTTGTGCCCCAACATATGGCTTATCTTAGAGAATGTTCCATGAGCACTTGAGAAAAAATGTATCCTACTGTTTTTGAGTGCAGTGTTCTATAAATGTCTGTCAAGTCTAGTTTATTTATCATACAATTCAACATCTCCATTTCATTATTGATCCTGTCTAGATGTTCTATCCATTGATGAGATCAGTGTATTGAAGCCTCCATCTATTATTGCAGAGGCATCTTCTTCTCCTTTCATTGTTCCCAGTGTTTGCCTCATGAATTTTGGGGCACTCTGGCTTTGTGCATAAATATTTATGATTGTTATGTTTTCTTGATGAATTGACCCTGTTATTAATATATAGTGTCCTTCTTGTTCTCTTTTAATTGTTTTACTTTTGAAATCTACATTGTCTGATACTAATAAAGCTACTCCCACTTTTTTCTGGTTGTTGTTTGTGTGAAATATCTTTTTCCAACCTTCGACTTTCAGTCTATTTTTGTCCTTGTGTCTAAAGTGAGTTTCTTGTAGATAGCATACAGATGGGTCCTGTTTTTTAATCCATTCTGCCAGTCTGTGCCTTTTCATTGGGGATTTTAATCCATTAACAGTTAGTGTTATTACTCTAAGGGCAGTACTTTCTTCTACCATTTTGTCTTTTGGATTCTATATGTTATATCTTATTTTTTCCTCTCTCTCCTTTTACCCTTCCTGATAATCTTCATTTCTACACTCTTCTCCAAACCTCTCTCTTCTGTCTTTTCCTATCAGCCTGTAGCACTCCCTTTAGTATTTCTTGTAGCACTGGTCTCTTATTCACAAACTCTCTCGGTGTCTTTTTTTCTGAAAATATTTTAATCTCTCCCTCATTTTTGAAGGACAGTTTTGCCAGATATAGAATTCTTGAATGGCAATTTTTCTCTTTCAGTATCTTGAATATATCACACCATTGTCTTCTGGCCTCTATGGTTTCTGCAGAAAAATCTGTATATAGTCTTATCGAGCTTCCCTTGTATGTCATGGATTGCTTTTTTCTTGCTCCTTTCAGAATTCTCTCTTTGTCTTTGACATTGGACAATCTGATCAGTAAGTGTCTTGAAGTAGGTCTATTGGGATCTATTCTGTTTGGGGTATGCTGTACTTCTTGAATCTGTAATTTTCTGTCTTTCATAAGAGTTGGGAAATTTTCAGTGAATATTTCTTCTTTTATTCTTTCTGCCACTTTTTCCCTCTCTTCTCCTTCTGGGATGCCCATAACACATATATTTTTGCACTTCATGTTGTCACTCAGCTCCCTAAGACCCTGCTTGTATTTTTGGATTTTTTCACCATCCATACTTTTGTGTGTATGAATTCAAATGTCTTGTCTTCCCATTCACTGATCCTTTCTTCTGCCTGTTCAAATCTACTATTGTGTCCCTCCATTGTGTTTTCCATCTCCTCCATTGTGCCCTTCATTCCCATAAGTTCTGCCATTTGTTTTTTTCAAGTTTACAAATTCTTCTTTATGGTTATCCAGTGTCTTCTTTATATCCTTCATCTCTTTTGCCATATCTTCCCTCAGCTCATTGAATTGATTTAGCATTAGTTGCCTCAACTCCTGTATCTCAGTTGAGCTATCAGATTGTTCCTTTGGCTGATCCATATTTCATGTTTCCTAGTATGGCTCATTATCTTAAGTTGTCTAGGGATCTGATTTTCTTGATTATTTTATTCTGGAGCTCATTTTCCCTCTTTCACCTAGGGATTTCTTGTTAGTTGGCTTTGTTCTCTAACTTTTGTGGTTCAGTTCAACTTATTCTAGACCTCTAACTTAGGTTCTATTTAGTTGATCAGAATTTTTCACCTCTTGTTTTTCTGTTTCCTGCCCTGCCTCTAGTTAACCTCTTTGTGAGAGGGTCTTCTCAGATATGGTTGACCCCAGTCAGGTTTTCCAAGTCTAGAGAAGCCCAGGTCTCATGAGGAGGATATGGAGTTTCCCTGAGAATGAGACCCTCCTGTGAGGCCTCTAGAGTTGGTGCTCTTCCTATCCTGCCCAGCAGATGGTGCTTGTTAGTCCACAGTTCCCCCACCAGTGTGAGGAGGTGCAGTGCCTTTAATTCTTTGCAGACTCTGAGCCTGTTGGGGGCATGGCTGACTGAAGCTGGAATCTGAATTCCAGCCCCTGGGGTTTGAGTTCCCTGAAGGAGGGCTGCCAATTGAGCTGAACCTCCCTCCACAATCCTAATCCTAGGAACTCCAGCTGTTTCCCAGGGGAGCTATTTCCTTCTCCCCTCTCCTCTTTGGGGCAACTCCAGCTTAATTCCTTGATCAGCCTGAGTTGCCAATAAGACTGGTGTGGAGACTTTCTTCAGAAGTGAATCTGGAATTCAAAGAATTTCTGGATACTCTGTCTCCCCCCAAGACTAGCCTAGACCTTCAACTTGGGTTGTCTGATAGAAAATAACCACATATGTTACTTTTAAATTTAAGAAAAAAAGAAAGGAAAAAAAAGAAGTCCCTTTTAAAAGCCTTTCCCCAGCCTGGAAGTTTTGTCAGTGTCAGAGTAGAGTATTTAAAGATGCACTTCAGGCTATTTTCTGGATAATTACTCTACAACAGCTTTAATTCTGCCCTTGCTGGGAGCTATTAAAGTGCAAAAAGATAAGGAGTCAGTGAGAAAGGAGAAGGTACAAAATGTAGGGGTAAAAAAGCATTTTTGGAACCAGGGAGTGGGTGCCTACCTTTATGTATCCCCCATTCCCAGTACCCAACCCTTCTCTAGCAACCCCAACTCCAAAAATTAGTTAATTAAGTTCTTAATTAATTCTGCAGTTGAGGCTGGGTTGAGCCCCTCTCCTTGCCCTCAGCAGACTGTTGGTTTTTTTTCTTTTCAGGGAGCCAGCTGCAATGCAGTCCATGGAGTCTTGGTGGGGAGGGGCACTAGACCCCTGGTCAGGGGAACTTAGAAAGTTTGCTGCAATCTCAGCTTTTCCACTAGTTTCAAACTTGTGTACGATGTGTGACTGGTCACTGGAGACCCCAAAAACACTGTTTCATACGGTTCCTGGGTATGCTCTAGAGGAGATACTAAATTCCACACCTCACCCCCCACCATCTTGCCCCACCCTCTTCTCAGTTATCTTTAAAACAATCAGAATTGGCAGATATTTGGATGGACAATTCTAATTACTTTTCTTTACTTAAAAATCTTTTGATTTTTTAGACCTGTAAGTAAAAGAGAGAGAATCTGGTTAGCAGGAAAAGAAACTCTCCAATCTTCAGGAATAAAATTTCAGGAGTTTTTTTTTGTTGTTGTTTGTTTGTTTGTTTTATTTTGTTTTTATCCTAAATGGAAAGGAATATTTTCTTTCAAATATCCCAGGATGTTATTTATGTTTCGTTTCTTTTTTTATTAAAACCCATTCCTCTTATTGGTTTTCCACAGACATTAAGACCAACTGATATACTTGAAAATGTAATCAAATCATCACTTCCAAGCCTATTTGAATCCAACTTTTATCTACTGTACACCTGCAATTACAGAGCTGATGTGTCTGGAACAAAAGATCTCACAATCTTGCTGGTTTGTCTCACTTTAAATTCATTACTGTGGTGAAAGTACCCCAATTTTGACATGTTCTTGGTCTTGGTCTCCATTCTGGTGTATGTGGACCCATTGTAAATAGGATCTCTTGAAGATGTTACTTCAGTTAAAGGTAGCCCACTTGAAGCAGTTTGGGTTTTAATCCAGATTACTGGAGTCCTTTATAAGCAGAATGAAATTCAGACAGAGAGAAAAAGGCACAAGAAGTCTGATGTCAATGGAACTCAGAGGAGAAAGGAGAAGACATCACCATGTGCATTACCACTTGACAAAAAAGCTAAGGACTGAGGATTGCCAGCAGCCAACCCCAGAACACTGCAGTCTTCAGGAGACTTTTGGACATAACTCATTTTTTCTCATCAAACCTCTCAAGTTTCTTATTTCTTAGACAAATGCCATTCCAGATGTGAAAATTTGCCTCCTAAAGCCTACCTGATTTTTTAATGAACTTTTAAAAATTATGTTATTTTCTGAATGTGACATACCAGGAAAGAGAGTTGTCTGCAATAAGCTGACAGCTGCAAACCTGGGGCTTTGATTAAATTGAGACCCTAAACAAGGAAGTGCAATAGCCCAAACTAAAGGTGCTATTTCCAGATATAGATATAGGTATATGCTTCTCTTTTTAAAAATAAGATTGAATCAGATCTAAATCCTATCTTTCCACAGTATTTCTTTGATAGGCTTGTTGTGGTGATTAAATTGGTAAATATATATAAAGTGCTTGAAATAGTACCTGGCACAGAGTCAGCTCTATTTAAGTATTTTTCCTGCTATTATTATCATTATTATTAATAATTATTTAGGAATCAAAGTGAACACATTCACTTAAATTATAATTTGAAATACAACATTCACATACTGTTGTTACTAACTTTTAAAATCTTTGTTTGATAAAATAAATAAGACAAGATCTAAGTAAATTAAATTCACCGTGAAACTGTAATTATACATGTTTTCATTTCCTTGGTTGCTTAAGCAAATACCGTGGCTTAAACAATGGGAACTTATTAGCTCACAGCTTTGAAGCTAGGAAAAAATGTCCAAATCAAGTCGTCATTAAGACGATGCTTTCTTCACGGAATCTGCCCTTCTGGGGCTGGTGACCAGTGATCTTTGTTCCTGGGCTCCCGTATCACATGGCAATGCACATAGAGGCCTCTCCTGGCCTCTCCCTTTTATTCCAGATTCTGCTGACCTTCTGCTCCAATAATAGGATTAAGACCCATCCTGATTGAGTTGGGTCACACCTCAAATGAAGTAACCTCATCAAAAGGTCCTATTTACACCCACAGGAATGCATTAAGTTTAAGGACATGTTTTTTGGGAGGTACATACAGCTCCAAACCGCCACTATATATATGTTAGGAAACCTAGAAATATCAATGCAACATGTGAGATAGGAAAATATTTAGGTGCCAAGGACCTTACAGATTAAATGAATTCTGTCCCTGTGTGTACATCACTGGAGAAAAGCCCAGAAGAGGCAATGTTGAGTCACCAAATAAAAGCAATCAAAAGGAAGTTTGGCCCACCTGAGTGCAACCTGAAGCAAGTCATGGATCAATATTTTACTCAATGTGGATGGAGATGACTGCCCAAAATTTCTTAGTTATTATAGTGTGAAACATTCATTTTTCAATGTCAATCAGTCAGAAAACATGAATCTTTCTTAGATAACAGGTAAAACCTAGACACAATCCCTGCCATGGCTGGAGAAAGCTCTGTGCCATCTAGACTGGGAGTGTTGTAACTCATTGACCCACACTGCACTGGGTTCCAAAACTCTGGCTGTCAGAGCACAGGCCTACAGGAGCAGGGCTTCTTCATTTTAACTGATTTCACCAGTTCTGTTTATTCCTCAATATTGATATTGTCTGTCCTCATTCTCCCTGGAAATCTTTCTAGCCCAAGAAAAATTGTTCTGTAACTGTAGCCCTCATCACCTGTAGCACCACTGGCCTAATACATCATGACTTTAACAGGTTCAAAGGTCCCACTCACGTTCTTGCTTTCAAGAAAGCTAGAGAAAAGGGACCAGAATTCTGAGAGTGGGGGGGCAGAAACAAACAACAACAGAAAGCAGCCCTTGGAGGAAGAGGTGGTTCTGAAAATAGAGGTAAAAACAAACAAATAAAACTCCTTGGCCTTCTTGTGTTTATAAAGCCGTAACTCACTGCAGTTCTTACAACAGCCAGGCAAAGGACCTATTCATACTTCAGGCTGAACTTTTGCCATTTTTTTTTCTACTTAAGATTGCTTTTGATATAGTTAACTGGATTTTACCGTCAACCAGGCCCTTTGATATAACCCTACTTATTGTCACCAGTAAAACACCTAGAGGAAGGCTTATTGTAAAGGCCCCAAGATTGATACAGCAGATAGAGATACAGCAGTCATCTCTATTCCTAAGTTGTAACAGTTATTTCTAAATTCTGAGATGATGAGCTGTTTGTGTATAACTGGAACTTTGGGTATCTGTATGACACCTGAGACTCAGAGCCAGAGTTTGGCAGCTATGAATGTCAGTATTACCCTATACAACAACTGTCAAAGAAGCTGAAAATCAGATCAGATTTCAATTAGAGATATGAACAAAATGGATTTGATTAGAACTGAGGTAAACCAGACTAAAGGGTAAAGGATGATATTGACTGTGTTTTAAAACTTCAACTTCTATGTAAGACAAAAGGAAGAGATGTTTATTTGGTGCAAAATCTATATTTTTTGTAGCACACTATATAATTTAATTTGTATGGTCAGTTTATTTAAACACCATATTTACAAGGAACTTTGAATAGGGGGTGGGATCTGTTTGGTTTGTACAGGTTAGTGTGAAGCCCAATACATCCCAGAGTAATTTGGACAGAGAATATACAAGTAGTTGCAAAATCCCCTTGAGGGACTGGGGAAAAATGTAGAAATATTAAACTTCCTTATCTGGGAAATTCCTGGTACTTTCACAAGTAATTTAGAAGATAGAGCCCTCAATCTTGGGGCTTGCCCTTATGAAGCTTGTTCCTGCAAAGGAGAGGTTAAGCCAACTTACAATTATGCCTAAGAATCACCCTCAGAGTACCTCTTCCTTTGCTCAGATGTGGCCTCTCTCTCTAAGCCAACTCAGCAGGTAGACTTGCTGCCCTCCCTGCTACATGGGACATGAATCCCAGGCGTGAAAGTTTCCCTGCCCATGTAGGATATGACTTCTGGGGATGAGCCTGAACCTGGCATCATGGGACTGAGAAAGCCTTCTTGACCAAAAGGGGGAAGAGAAATGAAATTCAGTGGCTGAGAGATCTCAAATGGAGTTGAGAGGTCATTCTGGAGGTTATTCTTATGCATTATACAGATATCCCTTTTCAGTTTTAGTGTATTAGAATAGCTAAAAGGAAATATTGGAAACTGTTGAACTGCAATCCAGTAGCCTGGATTCTTGAAGACATTTGTATAACTATAGCTTACATGGTGTGAATGTCTGATTGTGAAAACCTTGTGGCTCACACTCCCTTAATCCAATGTATGGACAGATGAGTAGAAAAATGGGGACAAAAAGTAAATTAATAATAGTGGGGGGGGATAAAGGATATGGGATGTTTTAGGTATTCTTTTTTTACTTTTATTTTTATTTCTTTTTGGGGTAATAAAAATGTTCAAAAATTGATTGTGGTGACGAATGAACAACTATATGATGATACTGTGAACAACAGATTGAACACTTTGGATGACTGTATGGTATGTGAATATATCTCCATAAAATTGCATTTAAAAAAAAAACTTTAAAAAAACTCAAAAAAAAAAAAAAGTGAAGAAAATAGGGACATTCTTACAATATAACATGGGGGGAAAAAAAACCTCACCAGCACAATATGTAAGGGTATATATAGTATGATCCCACTTTGGTTAAAAAAATGTATGTATTTATGTGTGTTTTAAATGCATAAAACAAATACTGAGTGGAAATATATTAAATTGTTAACCTTGGCTTTATAGGAGATTTTAATTTTCTTCTATACAGTTTTTTCTACTTTCCAACTTTCTCTAATATACTTGTACAATTTGTATAATGAAAAACTAATTGTTTAGAGTCATGTATGTCACTAAAAGAAAAGTTGGAGGTTAAAACATGGGAATGTATAACAAAGCAAATCTTGTGCTGGACAATGACTAATTAACTGTACAAATATAAAAAAGTTATTTCATGAACTAGAACAAATGTATGACACTATTATAAGGAGTTAATAATAGAGGGGTATTTGGAAAAATATATCTACTGCAAACTATGAGCTATAGTTAACAGTAATATCTTAATATTTTTTCATCAACAATAACAAATATACCACACCAATACTATGGGTCAATAATAGGGGGATAAGAGGTGTGCAAGGATTTGAGTTTTCTTTTTTATTTTTATTTCTTTTCTGGAGTAATGAAAATGTTCTAAAATTGATCCTGGCGATGCATGCACAACTATGTGATGAATTTGTGAGTCATTGATTGTATACTTCAGATGGTTTCTATGGTGTGTGAATGTATCTCAATAAAATTTCATTAAGGAAAAAAACCTAGAACAGTAGGCATAACCCTCTTTCTGAATCATGGGTTTCTTTGAAATTCTTATGAAAGTTATGAATATATGCTTTATATATATACACACACACACACACACACACACACACACACACACACACATACACACACACATACATAGGCTTAGGCTTTACTGACAATTAAAAGGGTTTCATAGACCTCCCCTGTGAAATAATATGGGTGAAGAATGATGGACTTACAATTTCCCCTCACAGCTCTCACACAATGAGTCTTAGGTCCAATTATCAAGTGAATTTTTGTGAACCTATGACTATATATCAACAATTCAGGGAAATCTTAATTGGCTTCTTTATTTAAAAATACTCTATAAAGAAATAGCTTTTACATACCACACATGACTGATGTTTTAACTCCTCCATTCATGCATTTCATTGATTTTACTATCATTACATCATTTTATATAAGAATATTTAACAGTTACTAGTTACTGTGATAGTTTGAAGCTGTATGTACTCCAGAAAAGATTATATGCTTTTAATTCATTACTATGGGTGTAGACCTATCACAGGTGGTTTGTTTAGGTTATTTCAATTGAGATGTGACCCACCTCAATCAGTGTGGGTCTTAATCCTCTTACTGAAGTCCTTTATAAGAGGATAAAAGACACTGATAAAAGCCTCAGAGAAGCCAAGAGACAAGGACACACACACAAGCTGAGAGAGAAACATGCAGAAACAGAGAGGAAGTCACAGAAGTCAGAAGCTGGAAGCAATGAAACCCAGGAGAAAAGGACAAGCAGACATCACCTGGTACCTGCCTATCTGACAGAGGGGCCCACGCTTGCGAGTAGCTGGTCTTCAGAGTCCTTTTGATGCCTTGATTTGGATATTTTCACAGCCTCAGATTTGTAAACTTGTAAGTTAATAAATCCCCATTGTAAAAGCCAACCCATTTCTGATACATAGCATTTCATCAGCTTTAGCAAATTTAAAACAGTTACTGTCATCAGATATTTTGCATACTTTAACCAAGACTCACTTATCCATACTCCTGAAAGATAAGCTTATTATCTCTTTATGGGTAATGAAGCCAGAACAGTTAAATAGTTTTCCCAGTGCGGTAATGAAAGTTGATACCAAAGTTAAATTAATGACTCCCTGTCCAAGGATCATCAAACCACACCTTTTTCCTTTATGAAAGTATTTCAAAATTTGCTGATTTCAGGACTCATTTTGTTTGTAATACAATGTATTTGCATACAGTTTGAATAAAAGTCATTTTCAAACAAAAATCCTCACCAAGCCTGAAATGTCATCTCTCAAATTCAGAATATTAAATTCAAACAAACTACCTTCATCTACCATCAATAATCTATTGATATCACTGCATTGTCATTTTGCACTTGCCATAAGTTGGTTTCATCTTTAAGATCAGGGTTGCCCCTAGAGGTGTATGTTTCTGCTTTGCATCAAATGTTCAACAGGAGCAAGTCGAAAACTGATGGATTTTTCATTATAGTTGACAACCTCATGAATATAAAGGTTGCTATCACCATGTCCCTAAACCTAGGTATAGGAAAGCAATTCTTTTGGAATTTGAAATATCATATTTTGAAAGCATAATACACAAAAACGTTGACAGGAAAGAAGCTTGTTCATACTATTTACTGAAAAATGAAAGTTCTAAAACGGGATGTAAAGTTGAGATGTTTCTTCCTAAAGAATCAGGAAACATAAAAAGACATGTTAACAATGCAATAATGGCTATCCCAAGACAATAACTCAAGAATTATCTCTCTGCAAATAGTCATCTGTGTAAACAGTATCTTGACTTTAAAGCCTGGAAAAAGGCAAGCATGGAGAAGAGGGAGCTAATCATACTAATTAACTCACTGAGTCTTGTAACAAATTAATTTTGAGTAAAGGAACAGGCAACTACAGAGAAAGGCCAAAATCTGTTAATTAATCCAAATAAAACATAAATACTCTCAGAACTCATTTGCCCTTTAGAATAAAAATGTAGAGAGAACCAGGGAGGTGGGAGCAGTGATCACTCCACAGGAACAGCTCGGATTTGTTATTTATAGCACTATTTTTAAGCTCTGCCTTCTGATGTCAGCATTTACTCTATTTGGGCACAGAATGTGGCAGGTTGATGTAGAATATCCATAACCAGCCCCTCCCTCGGAGAACTAATCTAACCTGGAACTCTGATAAATTCTATTAACTTGGATTTTATTTAAAAAGTGTTTCTACCAATAGATCCTCATAGGATAGCTCATACTCAGGACTGACAGCATTAATTTTTAGTCATAAAGCTGTGGAGAAGAGTCCTCTGCATACCCAAAAGCATTTTCCAAAGTGTACATCACCATTCCAATAAGTACTGATACTATTTTCAATGTTTATAAAGTGAAAGTATAAAATAAGAATCATTCCTTACTCATAGAGGATCTAAGTCTTATATTTATCCATCCCGTCCCCAGAATCTTCAACCTCTTCTTCCAAGTGATTGATAGACTCTGTCTTCAAAGATACTCAGGTGTTACTAGTTTAAAGGTGTTACTAGTTTAAAGGTGTTACTGTGTTTCATTGAGGTTACTACTGCTCTTTCTATCTACCATCTTCAATGTTGCCTTCCTTCCACAAAGTACTTTAAAGGATATTCTACACACATTGCTACACATACCTTAAAATGCCCATCACAACCAGCCACTGCCACCCACACCTCTCAAAAAAAAAAAAAATCAGGGTTCCCAACCACTTTTCTTCTAAATCTCTCAAGGGTCAACAAAGACCTTACCAAATCCAGTAGCTTTTTCTTAAGCTTTGCTTTCCAAGGCTCCTTTCTGTTCTTCTTAATATTATTGACTATTGCCTCCTTTGTAAAATGCTTTCTCCTTTTGGATTCCATGACATTGCATTTATCTGATTTTCTTTTTCCCTTTACATTTCCAGGGACATATATTCTACATTTGACTGCCATCTACTTTTATCATGCGAATAAATACACTAGCATTGACTCCAGTGAATTTTTTTTTCCTTATTGAAAATAAATGAGATATTACAAAGGCTACAGGATGCCCCAGGGGAGGGACAAAATGAACTTTTTGACCAATTGCTTCTTTTTTTGTGTGATCTCTGTAAGGCACACTCCACTCTGAGTAACTGGATATGTGATTTAAGTGGAACAGAGATGTGGAAGACCCAGGAGAGGTCTGGCCTTCTGAGACCACATGGGTGCATTCTAAATCCTCCCTCAGACCTTAAAAGCCCTAGTAACAAGTATGGCCTTGGGGCGACCACACTGATTCATAGTCCTTTTCAGTAATTTAACATATTTGGGGGTTTTTTTGGCATATATATTTTAATAAAGTTTTTTTGTATCTTTATCATACTTTAAAATATGTTTTTCTTAAATGTTTAGCCCAAGAAACACAGACACATGTCAAACAAACTAATTTAACAGTGTGGTTTAGGAAAAGAAAGCAATAATAATTTAACTCTTCAGGACAACCTCACTTTGTCTACATCAAATTTTCATATCTCTCCTCCTCAAAGATGGACTGTGGTAAAGGGATGAATGGTAAAATACAAGTTTTTCAACTGCTAATTGCCAAATTTTCATCAGCTTCAAGATATGTTTCAAAAAGTTCTTTTGTCATTTGCTTTTCCAAGTTTTGAAATAACGTGCTTTGCTGATTCACTGATTATTGTTTCAACCATCATTGGCTTCTTAGCACTTTTAGTTCAGTACACTGAATTGGAGCTGAAATCAGAGAGATTGTTGATTATTTCCAGTGTGGAGTAATCTATGTGTCCACTCTGTCCTCACTGTGAGGAACAAGGCCACTAACATCTATTGAAAGCCTATGTCCCAGGCACTCTGCTTGGCACTTTCTTAACTTGCTCAGTCATAAGCTTAAAAGTTGGAGATTCAAATCCAGATCCATCTCACTCTAGAGCCCTCTCCACTACATTGTCAGTTGCTGAGTGCAGTTCAAAATTTTAGAAATCTTTTGTCACTCTGTAGCTGTAAAAGAATTTCATACAATATGCAAAAAAAAAAAAAAAAAATTCTTTATTTCCAAATGCTTCAAGTTAAAATGTCTTAAAAAAATTTGAGACCATTTTGCTAGTCATTCCACTACCCATTTCTTAATTTCCTCAGTTCCATTACATTTCACTTATAGCTACTTGATCATATTTTGCTGTACAACAGATTGATTATTCAACCTTTCAGCTATCTTTCAACTCTTTTGAATGTGTGCCCTCACATATATACACTTTGGCTTACAGGAGGCCAGAGGTATGTGTGAGCAAGTATGATTCTGTTATTCATTACAGGCGAATGGTAGAAAGAACGCTACTAATATCCACAGATAAGTTCCTTAAATCTTGTTAAGAAACTGTTATTAAAAGTTTGCTTTATTTTCACATTAAATCAAGCACTAGCTACCAGTTACAGTCAGAATTTTTGTTGCCCCCCAAAAGTTAACATCACTTTTTCAGTAACCAAATAAAAAACTCAAACTAAGTCCCAGTGATGATGTCCATATTTAGATTGTTCAGGTGACTAGTAACTCTTTTATTTGTTTACTTCAGCTTTTAGCTCTTGGTTATATCTCCAAATAAGAAAGAACTGAGAGGCTTCTGCTGCCCCCACAAAAAAATCAACAGCAAACAGACTCCAGTTTTTTGGAATAATAACAAGAGAGTATCTTGACCAAATAAACCTTGTAGCCATCAAAACTGCAGACTGAGCTGTGCTGAGTTCTTCTGCAGGTCTGGCCATGTCAGCCAATCCAGCACACACCAATCCCAATTTCAGAATTGGAGCCCCCCCCAAAATTGTACAGGTGGTTCTACAGAGGCCTCAATTTCTCAGGCAGCATTAGCGCCGCTTTATCGAGGACCCGGTGATAGGTGGCCCGCAGGCCTCGGACATCGCCGCCGCGGCGTTATCGCGGATAACTGGGTGGAGCAATTGCGGTGTCCTTTTCCCTGGCTGACGAGGAAGGGCAGCTCCCCACTTTCCCCCGCCACAGCGCCTTGCGTTCTCTTCCCCAGCGTGCCCTTCCGGAGACACAGCCTGCTCCTGGGCACCACCCAGGGCCAACATATTTGTTTTTAACATCATCTTCCATGTCTAAGATTTCTACTCAACAGTCATTTTTTTTTTTTTTTTGAAAGTTTTGAACTGTGAAACCATAAGGAAGTGCTCAGTTTTTGAAATTAGGTATCAGTTTGACCAAAATTGCATACTATAATGAAGTGTATTGTTAACAGGATTACAGTTGCAAGTGGTCTGTCTTTTATTTAGGTATTGAAGTGAGGAGGGGAAGCTTCTCTCTCCAAAGACAGTAAGAAGAAGCTTGTTGAAAACGGTTGGTTTTGCTTCATCGCCTTAGTCAAATATCCCGAACTGAAACTCAGAGGAACTTGAAATCAAATGGGTAGGTTGAAAAAACATGACACTCCACAAAGTACACTGGAGGGCTGTGTTTAGGGTAATCCTGTTTTGTTTTGTTATTAATGGGGGTTGGTTAATCCTTAAAATAATAATCCTAAAGAATATCCTATGGAAGATACAAAGTAGTCCCCGAAGAGGTAAAATCAAATTGAAAGGGAAGAGCTACACTGGCCACACAGCATAAGAGAAAAGGAAGGCAGTGACCATCTTAAACCCATCTCACTGTTCACCTGTATCCCTCTCCCTTCTGGTCCTCTTTTAAGATGGTTGGTTGATACCACCAGCCTCCTATAATTTTCTATCTGAGATTATTGTTTACTCTGTAATAACCTACATTATCCTTTGACTTAGAATTTTTATAGTCACATTTTGTGAATGGGGTAGGTTATGTAAATTGAAATTCTTCCTCTTCCATAAGCATTATGTAATTATAACAATTGCTGTCATTTCTGAATACTTACTCCATGCCAGCCACTGTGCAAAACACTTTGTAGGCATGCCTATGTGGTATTATTATCTTCAACTGACTGACAGAAAAACTGAGAATCAGAGAGTTGAAGAAATGCCTAGGAAGTGACAGAGCAAGATTCCAATCCACATCTATTTTACTCTAAAAGAACATGCTTTCACAGCTACATTAATTTAGATTTTCACCATCTTTGATGTAAGAATGATGAACATTAGGGTGCATATCTATCATTCTTGGTGCACTACTTCAGATAGGGAATTTTAAATGCTCACCAGCACAGGCTGTGTATACCAGCATGTCAAGAAACCAGGAGAGGAAGTTAGGACAACTAAATGAGATCCCTGAGGACAAACCTACACCTTACTTCTCAACCCTTCTCTGTACAGTAGCCTCCATGTTTATTCTGAGATATGGGTTGCCATGGTAATTGAAGAAGGCTGAACTGGAAGAAAATGGGAAATGATGTTCTATTGTGGATAGACACTTTACCTATATAACTTTCTGTGAAAGCCTATCCATGTCAGCACAACTTGAAATGCATTGCCAACTCCTACAAAGCCATCAAAACCACAAGACAGAAAGGCATCATTTTATTATTCTGCAGGCCAGATCGGCCTCTGTCTTCAATTCCAAGGAGTCCCACTAATGACAGTAAAAGAAGAAAATAAATCCGTATCTTATTTAGGGCAAAGTAAACAAGTTCCTAAGTAAATCTCTTCGAGTTAATTTCAAATTGGTTAAAAAAAAATTCCCTAAATCAATACGCATTTTAAAAGCATCACAAGGTCATCTTTTCCTACTTGTGCACAGCTCTGTCATAAGCAAGTCTACCAAAAGCCTCTTGAGAACCTGGCTTAGTAGATTATACAATTATTAAAGGTTGACCTTTTCTGTGGAGTTTAATGAACCGGAAATTGCATTTTTAACCTTGGCCAATGTGCTATCAGATGTCAGTCATTGTTTCTTTAATCTATTTAGCCAGAATATAAATTAAGTTTGTTCAAAAACTTAGCTATTAGGCTTGCAAGGGGCTGAGAAGAGCCAGTAATTATAGGGAGAGATTTTAAGGAAGAACCATTCTGAAGTCATCCTAATAAGATAGCAGTGACAATAAGAAAGACGATTGGTTTACAGACACCATTAGACATGAGAACTCTTTGGGGAGGAGAATTCCTGAAAAGATATTGGAAATCCTGCTAACAAAGCAGTAGGAGCGTGAAGTCGTGACTTGAACATAGTGCAAACATGCACTCAGAGCTGATGTAGACTGGCAAAGACCAGACACAAGGCCAGCAGAGCGCAAACACAAATGTTCAAGCCAAGTTATACCACCATTAAGCTTAAAACTTACTTTTTACAATTGTCTGGTTTTTCCTTTTACAAATTTCCACCTAAAAGTTTTGTACCAGTCTCCCTTATCAATTGGTGGCATGTTCTATTCAAACATTCAAACATGTTCTGTTCACTGTGTAGTATTTCATAAGCTGGGAAAGTAACATCACCCATAAGGTTATGTAAATAGCCATCTCTATAACACCTGTTTTATTTAATCTGCACCATTTATTTTCTTCCTATTTTCGTCATTAAGGACACTGTTCAGCTTATGAAGGATTTTCCAACATATAATTCAGACCTCTGCTTTTCCCAAAAGCTTCCTAACACATCTCAGGTGAGAAATTTATGTAGCTTGAGGTTACTTGTATGCAATGCCAGAATAATGAGTAAGTTCAATCAATTCTGTGAAATAGCTGGTCAGTTCTGAGAGGAAAAAAATAATCAATTTAACAAATTGGATACACCATCTGTCCCAGACATTGTACAAGTTACTCCCATTGAGGCAAGAACAAACAGAAATCAGCCTTTGACCTCAAGGAGCTTAGAATCCTGGAGAAGGGACAAAACAAGGATGCAAATGGTAATAGCAGTGCATGCTGGTGTCATGCCAAGAAGGTAAACTAGCCCTTTTCTGTTAGGAATTTGATTAAGCATATTTGCTCAATTAAATCATCATCTTAACTGATTCATTTTGAAGGAAAACAAGTTTACTTTCCAGTGTATATAGAGAAGCATAAGAAAAAGAGATAGGTAGGAGAGTCATTTTACAATTTTGTCAAGGCATGATTTTTTAAAAGCACCTAATTTTTTACACCAAAAAATTATAAGGTTATGAATCTGTCCTGTCCTCCCTGGCAGAAAAGCAGCCCTTTGATAGCCAAGGCCCATTTAAGAAGGGTAGTAGAGCAGGGCAGAGATTGGCTGCAAAAATGGGAATTAAGCAAATAAGTAAATATGTTTAGGATAAAAAGAGCCAGGCTTTTCAATATGAGAGAAGGGAAGTACAAATGTGAAAAGGAGAAAGCTGGAATGAACCCCACAGTTTTGGACTGGAATTGAAGGTATCCAGGTGAACTCATGGTTTTCAATGTATATCTAGAAAGATAACTACGGAAATATATATGTTTATGTGTGTGTGTGTGTGTGTGTGTATGTAGAGAAGGAGAGATGTTAATGTGTATATAAACATATGTATGATATATATATGAAGCACACCTCACACCCAGATCTTGATTTTCAAATACCACTGCTGCATTAAATTTAAAAAAAAAAAAAAAAAGGACTTTCTGGGAAAATGGTTGATTCGAGAGGGGGCTGGGGCAAGAAAGATGAGCTTTTACATCTTGGTGCACCTGCTCTAAGAAGCTTCCACTAGCCAAATCTGGGGCAATTTGAGCATCAAAATAAATAATTATTATAATGGATCACAGCCCATTGAATAAAATAGAAATACTTCAGCACACAGCAATATACATACATACATACATGCAAACTTACTGTAGAATGCCAACCAATAAATACTGAAATTAGATAATTAGATAATTACCATCTGGAAACCTTATGGTAATAATTCAGGCAAGAAACATCAATGGGTGCTAAAACTGGTAGATTAAAGTGAGATGAGTAACTAGATATTACATAGTCTCAAAGTGTCTCCCACAAAATACCTATTAATTCCAAAGGGAAAGAGATAACTTTACAGTGGAGAAACCTAGCAAACTCATCTTAAGTGATCAAAGTTAATACTACCAGCAATGAGGCAAGTAGTTACCAAGTGCCAGCAGATAGGAGGAAATAAGAACCCAGCATCACTTCTGTGAAATTCTGGCCAAGAATGCATAACCTGGGTCTTATCTGAAGAAACACCAGACAAGCCCAAATTGGCTTGTAATCTTCAAAGAGTGTCCAAGGTCATGTAAAGTCAAAGAGAGGCTGAAGAACTGTACCAGGTTGAAGGAGATTTGAGTGACTGGACAACTGTGTGCAGGACATAGTTCTAGATTGTATCCTGTTGCTACACAGGAAACTAAAATGTGATCTCTACATCAAGGAGATATGGGAGTTATTTGTATTATTCAACTTTTCTATAAATTTGAAATTGTTTCAAAATAAAAATCAGTTTTTAAAAAAGGCAGTGTGTAACAGCAATCACTGTAAGGTAAGAGCAGTATAAGCACAGCAAGATGGGGTTCAAAGGATAGAGTTGCATCTCTGTGGCAATGAGATCAGATCTTTCTTCATTATTACTGTATCATGAAGACTTAACTTTGTCCTTCACATGATAAGCATTAAATTGGCAGGTGTTGAATGAATTCTTTAGTCAATTAACCGTGTCAGTCAAGAAAGGCTTCCTAGAAGATAAATATGAAATGAGGGGGGAATTCTAGACATGGGAACAAATGAGGAAGGTCATAAAGGTGAGAAAGCATGTAGCACATATAAAAACAGGTAGCTGGAGCAGAGAGAATGTTCAGGAACACAGGAGGGGTGATAATTTGAAAGGCATTTGGGACAACATGATAGATGACCTATAATGTCAGGATAAGGATTGATTAATGAATTTATGAAGCAATTTAAAAAGCTTGTTAGCCCTTTCTAAGCAGTCTCCTTAACCTTTTATTCTTCTACCCTTCCTCTAATTAGAGGTGCAAATGCCAAATTGTGGCTCCAAAGAGGGAAGAGTAAAGATTATGGTTTATCTGCTAGATAAATTACAAAATTTCTTAATTCTTCAGCCTGCATTTCTCAGAGAATTCTAATGAATTATGCTCCACAGATCCTTATGTTAATAAGTGTTTCATGATTAAATAACTGTGAATTAAGTTAAATTAACCATATTTCTTTCCAAGTGACTCCTCACTGAGGTGCTCCAAAAGAAAGAGAAGATACAGCATGTCCCAAGAAGATCTTGGAACCCTTCCTCCACACTACCCTCACCCATCAGGAGAATCTTAAGGAACTTGGAGAACACACTCCAGGACATGTTGTTTGGACTGCTGCACAGACAGAAAGAGGTTAATGCCCAGGTATTTATGAACAGCCAGCTCAGCCCCACAAGGCATGAGGATTTTGAGTGAAACCAGAGATGAAGTGGTTTAACCTAAATAGTGGCAGGGCCCTGCACCCCACAACTTGCCTACTTGTCTACTTGTGGCTCTGTCAGTTTCTATATAGACAACCACACACAGAAATTATAAGAATATTGAAATCCAAGCCTTTCAGGGGCTTTCTTGAGCTGACCTCTTTGTGGTGCTTGTGCTAGCTGTGGCCTGGTTGCCATGGATATCAGAAGAGTTAGGGAAAGCCTGCAAGAAAGCAGTTATTCATGAATGGGTAAGCACAGTACCTATGGGAGTTGGGAAGTAAAAGAAAGAAAAAAAAAATGCGAGGCCAGTTTGGTGGAAGCAAAAAGTGCTGCAGACCTGTACTCCATCTAGCAACACTGACAGGGATACCATCTTCCTTGACTGTTCACGTTCAAGGTCCGGTGACGCCCGCTGACAGAGATGCAAGCATCCAGCCCAGAAGGGGGAATGATTGATGATTCCCGTGGGATTGAAATTCAGGGGCTTGTGAAGTAAGTATGCACAGCACCTCTTCAACGATCATATTGGACAATTAACAAGTTGGAACATACATAAGTGCTGTATAAACTTTGCAAATATTCAAGGAACAAGTAGTTCTTTACTGCATAACTGTGGTTCTTCCTAAAATAAGAGGAAGAAAGAAGGCAGCAAGAAGTGGTAGTGGCAGAAGGCAAGATATAAATAGAGAAAAGGGTGGGGCCTTAAAATTTCCCTTCCAGCTACTATTGAGCAGAAAAGAGAGAAGATATAAAATGGATGAGAAAGGAGGGAGCATGCACTATGCTTGGAATTAATATTTTGAAAAGACGTAAGTTGTTCCTCAGTGATTCTCAGACTGCAGTATGTTCTGGAATACTCTGGGCAGTTTGTTAAGGATGGATATTCCAGAGTTCTACCTTGCCAAAGGTTACAATTCAGTAGGTTGAGGTGTAAGACTGAGAAATCTGCATGATAAAAAGATCTCCAACTGATTTTGATGCAGACATCATGGACTAATGAATCCATCCTTGAGTGAGGCAAAAGGGATGAGCATGCTAATAGAAGATCCTGTTCAACTGACTGGGTGAGGAATAAAATATAATCTCTGCCATCTATGCTTGGTTCCATGTCAAGGGCTTGCATATTAATGATATATAAGTAAAGGGGGTCTGGAGGAGGGGCGGATTTACTTTAGTTAGAAGTATTGGGAGGAAGAAAAAGGAATATAATATGGTCCAGGTCTTGATGGTATAATTAAATCCAAATAAGTCAATTCTTAATCCACCCTAACTATAAAGACATCAAGTTCATATGAACTCTTAAAATGAGGGCCTCTTTGTTAGAGGGTCAGCCACACATGTCCCCTCACATCCGTGCCCTGTAAGCAGTACTGTGACGAAAAGCCCTACAAGGGGTCAGTTTGCCTTGTTTCAAATCTAGTTCTGTAACTTCTTAGCTGTGCAACCCTGGGCAAATAAGATTATATAGTTATCTGAATGGCAACATCCTCTTCTATGAAATGGGACTATGATGCCACTTCTTTCACCAGGTTGTTGAGACAATTAACTTAGCTAATTCATGTGAAATGCTTAGCACAGGGCAGGACAACAGTAAGCACTCAGTCAACATTAGAGGAAATGGAAAAAATAAAATTAGCTCTTCAGGAGAGAAGAAATAAAATGAGTGATCCTGAAACCAGGAATTGCCTCCTAAATGAACCATCAATATGCCATCACTACTTCTGAAAATTTTACAGCAATAGTGACTAGATTGTAGTTTTTGCCATGCCATTTTCATTCTTTATTAAGAACTTTAAGATTTAGAGATGATTTGCTTTAACTCCTGGCATGACAGATGAGGAAATCCATGTACATCAAGGTTGTGGTTTCTCCCAATTCATAAGGGGATCTGAATCCAAGTTTTTCAGCACTTTCTCCTATAGATAGACCCCAACCCAAATACTTAATAACAATCACAGAGGACTTGGAACCAGAAAACCCAGGTTTAATAACATTAAATAAGCCATTCTGCCTCTGAGTATCAGCTTCTACTGATATAAAATGGAGATAACACCAATACTCCCAAAAGGTAGTTATGTGGATCAAATGAGAGCACAGATATCAGAGTCTTCTATGGATTGTAACACTATAGAAATTTAAGGTGCTAGCTTTATTATTGCTTTTTCTATTACAGTTATTAAAAATAGTTCAAATTATGGTGGAGATGGGCTTTTGAAAGTTGACCAGGAGAATATAGCCATACCCAAAGTCACACTCTGTTTCAGCTTAGGAACAACTCATTTGTTCAAATTAATTTAGGAAGATTTATTTTCTGACACACAAATCAAAGACCCATCAATACATTTGTCCCTCTAAACTATGTTCTAATCCCGTGAACAAAATGATGGCAGCCACTTTTAATTGAGTAAAGCCAGAGCCCAGTCAGTCATTTTACTCTGCCAGAGATGAGAATGTTCCCAAGCTCTTTGCCATCATTTGAGTGGAACATGTAGGCAGAAGCAAGGGCATCAGACGAAAGGGCAGGAGTTTAGTGTACTCTTCCAGGAACAAGCTGCCCACAGCTTTGGCTGACCAGCACAAGAGAGTCAGGGCAGCAGCCAACTACAAATCATCCCAATCCACCCAGAAATTGCTGGCTCTGAAGAAAGCTGGCAGCTATCAAAGCTGCCACCGCCAGCAAAACATAGAGCAGCTTTGAGTCAGAAGGCTTGGGGAATGGGGCTCAGTCCTCTGATGGCAAGGGTGTGACCTTTTCAAATCACCCTCTTTCTGCACTGTTGAAACTTAAAGACAAGAATATTAATGGGAAAACTTATACGAAGCGCTTGACATTCTATGTGGCATAGAAGGGGCACAGAGGCACTATCAAATTAGAAAGTAGTCTTTTGTGCCCAAGAACAAACTTTAATAGTCCTTTTTTTCTAACTGATATTTTTAATAATCCCCCTACCCACAAGCAGCACAGAGATGATATTAGGTTTTCTGTGTCTCCAAGGGTTGCTAGGCAACGTTTCTAGGCAGCTGGAGATATTTCCATAGTAAGCAAGACATGTTCTACCACAAGGCCATGGTTTGGAAAATACATTTTTCATTTATCATGTATAAACCCAGTATTTTAATACTAGAGGCCTTTTATCAAAGCTAAATGAGATTCGGTATTTGATAATAGTAACTACACAGTGCTTTAACATCAAGTCCTGATAAAATTCTGCTCTAACACACGTAAGTTTTTAAGGTACCATAAGTCAAGCATGGTCAACAAAACCAAAGAAAATTCAGCTGGGCAGATTTTTTTAAATAAACAGAAGGATTTTTTTTTAAGAAATTTTAGAGGATTTTTGTTGTTTTAATTTCAAACTGAAGAGAACATTCCTTTCCTTGTTTATTTCTTACTTGTTATTTCAAAACATGGGGTAAGCTGTGATACCATGGAGTCCAGTTGTAGAGTCTCAATTTTTTACTAAAAATTTAAAATATCCATGTGGCCTGTATGTTTTTGCTAAATTCTAATTTTGATTCTCTTTAGTTGGATGCATATGAATATCCTTGGTGTGTGGGATGCTTTAAAAAATTTAAATGTTGACTGTGCCTGTAGTTTTAAAAAGAAAAATTTCCAGAAACCCTGGGCTGCATCTTTGCTGTTTCAGAAAATCAGTTTTTAACAATAAACAAGTTAATCAATAGCAGATGAAATTATTTCCTCATTCTGGCTCACTGCTAGAGCCAAAATATTTCTTTAGAGCCATGTTTCGCCATTCCCGATACAGAGCCCGTCCCCCCCTCTGAGGGACATGCAGTGCCAAATTTCTAAAGCCCAGATTTTGGAAGAGTTACATCTGCCTGGTTCCAAGTACTATTGCAGAATTGGCAATCACACAAGAACTCTTCCAGAGTTTTCTTAAGCACTAATTCACCCACTCGCTTTTTACCAGCAAAAACAGCTACTAAGCTAGCAATACTAGTTGCTGGCTCCTCAAGAAGCTGAAAATACCAATTACGCTTACTATATGAAAACCAAACTCCTCTCAGACCCATTTTCCTAATGTTCCACCATTTATGTGGTTTCAGAAGGTGACCATGATCACACTTGCAACATAACACATTTATATCTGATTCTTTTCTAACTGGGTTCTACAAAAGTGAAACGAAAATGAAAGCTCTACAAACATAATAAAAATACTATTTTGCATTTACATGCTATCAGTGTTGAATTTTTTAAAAAAAGCAGTGTTACTTTGCATGAAAAAAAAAAAAAAAGGTGCTGTGGCTGAGAAATTTGCCCTCAGCAGAAAAAGGCAAAGGGGCATACTTGTACTCCAAGAATAAGTAGCATCTGTAGTACAATTTTCAAAATCAGGCAAATCTACAGAATTAAAGTAATATTTGTATTCTTACCCAGTGTTACTAAACTAACCACCAGAATTAAGGAAATGTTTTATCTTCCAACAACCAATAGACTCTCATTCAACAAGTCTTGATACCCTACAATATGACAGGTACTCTGCCAGCCTCTACGGGTACAAATGAAGGGAGTGTTTTCCTTCCTGCTTCCAAGTAGCTGACAGCATAGTGGGGAAATACAAAACCAGTGCAGTGTGATAAGTGCTACATGGAAGTAAATGCAGGGTGCTGGGAGAGCACAGCCAAACTCACGAAAGTCCTCCCTTGAAGTAATCCAAGCTGAGACCTGAAGGATCAACAGAGTTAACCAAGAGAATGGATGGGGGAAGGGGAGGAGGAATGACAGCTGGAGTGTTTCAGGCAGAGGGAGAGGTGAGTTCCAAAGAAAGCAGGGCAGTAAGGCAGTATAGCTGGAGCACCAAGATGGACAGCATGTGGTGAGACATGGGCAAACAAGTTCCATGGCGAGAATGCCAAGTGAACCATTTAAAGAACAGTGTGCTTTATTACAGCTTAATAGAGAATGGTTCGAGTTTTCAGCTGGGGTGTGACACAATCAGAGTCACTCTTTGGAAGGTCACTTCAGCTGCAAAGGTAGAGAAGAGCCTGGAGAAGGAGGAAGGAGGAAGGAGAGATGACGGGAGCACCAAGAATGGGTATTTCCAGGCAGAGGGGGCAGTTAGCAGCCCTCCAAGTAACTAAATTGAGGACTGACAGTGCCTTCAGAATTAGGGGCAAGGAAGACATGATAACCTTGGTAAGAGCAATTTAGAGGATGGGCATGAAAGGCCAATCATGGTGGTTTATGGCCTGTGGGAGTTCAGAGATGAAGGCAACCCCCCTGGAAGTTTTCTGTGAAAGGCAGGAGACAGCTTGGGTCAGCTAAAGGAAGACAGACTCAAAGGAGGAATTCTTGTCAACAAATAATTATTTAATTTCCACTGTGCAGAAGGGGCTGAGGAAGTACAATGGATGAAACCTCACCATCAGCAAGATTGACATTTTGACCTAATGGGGAAATTATAATTATGTTTTTAAGAAATAATTAATATATGCCCTATGCTGTGCTGAAGTTGTTATGAACCCCAGAAAAGACCATGTTCTTTTAATCTGTCCCTATGGGTGCAGATCTGTTGTGGGCAGGACGTTTTGATAAGGTTGTTTCAATTGAGATGTGACCCACCCAATTCAAGGTGGGTCTTACTCCTTTACCGGAGTCCTCTATGAAAGGATGAAGGACAGAAAGCACCTAGAGACACAGAGAGAGGACCCACAGCAGCTCAGAGAGGAGACCACTGGAACCAGAAGCTGAAAGCAACGAGACCCGGGAGCGAGGGACCAGCAGATGCCGGCCATGTGCCTTCCCATGTGACAGGGGAACCCTGGATGCCAGCAGTCTGTCCTCAGAGTCAAGATATCATCCTATTGAGGCTTTAATTAGGACATTTCCATGGCCTTAGAGCTGTAAATCTTAAGTTAATAATTGTGGTATATTGCATTCCGGCAGCTTTAGCAAACCAAAACATGGCCAGACACTGGAATATACAAAAATGAAATCAGTTGCTGAGTTTGAGAGTTAGAACTAGAAGTAATTTATTTTTTAATTTTAAGGATTTCTTCAATATTATTTTTGTTAATAATAAAAACCTATCACTGAATGTTTATCATGCATTAGATACTTTGTTAAATACCATACATTGTCTCCTCTAATCCTCACTAAGAATCTATGAGGTAACTAATATTATTTTCTTCATTTTACAGATAATAATGCTAGAGCCTAGAGAAATAATTTAGCTAAGATTCCAGAACTAGTAGAGATGGAACCTGGACCCAAACCCCATCCATGTTCATTCTTTTAACATTTATGCCACAAACTCTTTTCAAAATATATTTTTGTGTACAAGAAGCAAAGTGGTGGGGAGAAGTATTTTGTTTGACTTGGGAAAAAACAAGACAGAAACTCTTTTGTATGATAATAACAAAAGAAAAAAAAATGTGTTTCCATATTCCCTTAGCATTTGTCACCTGTATCATAGAGTACAGAACCTGGTTAAATTCTATCTTGAATCAAAGAACCCCAGCAGTTTCATATTGTACATATTTTCTTGCCTGCCAATCTGGACAGACTGTAAACTTCTCAAAAGTAGATATGCTACTCCCTTGGTTGTGCTCTCAGAACTCAGCTCAGTGGGTTCACGTAGGAGTCTAATTAATGCCTAATAAATGCCTGCTTATTGAATTACTGAATGTTAAACAAACAAAAAAAATACTGAAACAAAACAAAACAGGGCTACCTGGTCTAGGACCTTTTTGAAAACACATTTCCTTTCTGAGATACCATTGTCCACTCCTTGCTTAAGTGCTCTGGGCTTTTGGCAACATTTGACCCTGTGTCCTAGCACTGTTCTGCTGGCTCTGGGAGGAAAGGGTATTTTTCTTCTCCCTTATTCTTCCTTGACAGTGAAAAAGGACCCTATTTCAGCTGCTTACTAGACATATTCAACCAACACCAACAATCAATGATACATCTTTGCTTTGCTGCTCAGATCACTAACGGAGTGCAGTTGACTCATACCATTAGCAGTCAAAGCTTATGCATAAATGTAACAGTAACCGATAATGGCTTAATTCCAAAATCGCTTCTTTAAAAAGACATTAGAAAAAACCTGCTGTAACCCTTCATGTGCCAAACTGGATTGGTTCTACTTTCATAAATTTGTAACTCAGTTTAATAGCATTTCCTCAATCTATGTGTAGACTCCTATTTTCATGCCAAGTAAGACATATATGTCTAATGATTCTTTGGGTGATTATGCTGATTATTATACAACAGCATTTTTAAAGTAAATTTCACATTATGAGACAAATTTAAGTCTCCAGACAACTGCAAGATTAACCTAAGGTCTGATTTCCTTTCCACTTTCACAGTGTCAGCCACCAAAATTGCCATGATGGAAGTGTTGAATAGTGGTTACATGTGCAATTTGTGGAGTTACACTATTTGGGGGTTACATTCTAGCTTTATTACTTGTGTTATCTAGAGAAAGTTAACCTCTTTTGCCTCAATTTCCTCAACTCTAAAAAGAGGATAATAAAAAGAATTTAAAAACAAACCCGAGTTGTAAGCAGTGGTTTCTTATGTCATTGAGACAGGAACCAGGGACCTCCTGTGGAAGTTAACACATCACACTGGATTTTTGAACATGCTATCCATGCTACCTACTACCTCTGTTGAACCTTAAAGTGACTAGTCAGGGGAATCATCCCCAAATGAGGCTGATGCTAAAGTATTACTTATCACAGCCAAACGCATGCAATGAGTTGCAGGAGGGTCAAAGACACAAGAGAACTAGAATGGACCTTGAAGGCCAATCCTCCAATTCTTAAATCCATTCTATAATACAACTGCCAAGTACCCTGCCTAGGAAGTTAAGAAGATACAGAAGAGTATGCAGTAGAAGTAATTGCAAGCAGGGAGGACAAAGGAAAGCTTGAAGGATTCCCTGGATAGGTCTCTTCTAGAAGATACAGAACTGTGGGTCTTTTTGAGCAAAGAATTTCAAGCCTTCCATAACCTGTGGCAGAGCATCATGAATAGTAGGAAGTACTTTGAGATGATGCCTTGGGTTTAAATTACAGCTCTGCCCCTTAACTTAGCTTAATGGCCTAAACGATCTAAGACCTAGTTTCTCCACAGCATTTTGTGAAAATTAACTATAATATAATAATAATCCTTGTAAAGCACACTAGCCCTATGCCTGTCAAATATTAAGTGCTTACTAAATGTTAGCAATTATCACATTTAATAGTAAAAATATTACTGCTCAAAGCCATATATCCACTGAGGAAAGTATTATTTTGACTCAAAATGGACTCTTCACATTACAATTGCAGAAAACATTACTGTGTCAAGTAGTTTCACCTTAGTAAAACTGAAACCATTAAGATCAAGAAATCCAAAAGTAATATCACTTCTTCCTATTGAGCTCAAGAAAGTGTTCCATGTTCCCTGATGACCCAAGATGGGATTCGCTTCCTTCTCTCCTTCCCAGGATTACCGCAGTACCTGAGTAGAAATGAAAGGTCCAGGAAACAACAAACAAGACAGCCACTCACATAGTAAGAAGGGTATCCTTCTAGGACGGCAATGAGGCAGCCTATATGATTTGGGAAGCATAAAATCATCCTTTGTGTGTTTGTTCACAGGAAGTGTTTCATTTAGGAAATACTGATTTCAGTTGCTCTAGTGTAACATTTGCTTTTAGCCTGTATTTCCTCCCATTTCAGATCCTTTTCAGAGCATAACTCTGCACAGTCCCATAAAATCTCACAGTTGGAAAGGATCTTAGAAAATTTCTTTTTCAGCCTCTTAATGTACAGATGATGAAATTGAGGTTTGAAGAGATTAACTTGGTTGCCCAATATTGTTACAGAGCCAAGATTAGAGTCCAGGTCTCTATAATCCCAGTTTGCTCTTTTGTCTCTGCCATGAAGCTTTCGTTTATTAGAGACTGAGAAACTAGCAGCACATGAAGATTGACTCTAGCCAAGGCACAAAAGGACTGAAGACTTTACTAGCATCCAGAATTACTGACTGTCAGTTACTGCTTTAACAACAGAGTAAAACCCTATTACTAACCACCAACAGAAAGCAATTTAATGACAAATAAACTATACTGAAATGGTTATGGTCACTTTGTTTACTCTCAACCACCATAAGATGCCAGGTAATATTAGCATGCTAATTATTCCTGTCCATCTGGCTTACACAGTCTTCACAATTTATATTCCAAAGCCTTTGGGCTCAAAGACCTATTAACATGCTAATATACCTTCTCATTGTTCTAGCTGCTTTTAAATTAGTAATTACCTATAGACTGAGCCAATGAGGGTGAATTTTTCCAAATGATTAGTACCTTGGAAATCATGGTCAGGCTGGTTGCTGATTAACATCCTTAAATTTTTACAGTTAGCATTTCTCATTGCAGCAAATTACTCTAGTGAGTTCAGTTAACATCTTGGGGGCCAAGGAAACCCAAGCCTACTCAATAGCCACTGACTGTTTTAAGAAAATAGAATTACGACATATGAATATGAGATTCTGATTCACTTGACAAAATACACCAAACAACTGTTTCAGCCCTAAAAGATATTCTGGGGGACCATTGTAGAAATTTGAATATAACTGTATATTGGATTATATTATTGAAATACTATTGAATGTCTTAGATGTGACAATGGCATTATGGGATGTAAGGTGAATGCTGAAATATTTAGGGATGAAGTGCCATGATGTCTGCAATTTATATTCAAATGGTTCAGCAACAAATTGATAGGTAATGGATGACAGATAAATAGATGCTAGATAATAGTGATTGTGACACTATGTTAAAAATATTTCTTGTTTCAAATAGGTGTATTACTTTACATCATGAAGGAAGATTTCTACTACAAATGTTCATTTATAGAAAATAATCTATACATGTGAAACACCATACTTATAAAAATACTTGGGTTGTATCATTCATTCCATTTTCTAATCTTTTTCTCCTCTTCTCCTCCAAATTGTTAAAAGTTGGGGCTTAAAATGAAAATGTTCAAAAAATTCAAAACATAATTTAATACCTTTTACATCTTGCCATAAATATTTGTTGGCCTACAGAGATACCTATAAATCACTATGAGGACCAGAAGGAAAAAATAGTGTCCCTACAACCAAGGTTGCACAACTAACTGTAGAACACATTCTGGTCATTCAATCCCAATCACCTGCTTCCTAAAAAATCCCCACTGAGTAGATATGAATGCTTTAGAGATCTCTACCTGGTAGACAACTGAGCCACTTATCTCACTTCTGAATCATCTTGACCTTCATTTAATGTTAGTCACTCAAGGTCAAACAACGCAACATGATTGAAAACGTGACTACATACAGCTTTAAACATGGCTGACTTTATCTTTTCTTTTAAAATTCTTCAAAAAATCCAAATACTTAGCTGTTTTGAATATAGCTGCCAAATTAATATTAGCAGTGAATCTATCTGTCATAAAAATAAAAGATGTGATGATTAGACAAGTATGCAAATGAATCAAGCCAAAATCAGTCCCCAAAGAACCAAGTTATTGTCTAAATTTTTCTAGCGATATTAGAAATGTAATCTTGACTAAAATTAACTATTGAATAATAATTCAAATAGTAAACATTCACTGAAATATGAGAATACCATAATCTCATTTCCATAGGCATCATATGTCCTCCTGTTCCAACCCAGCTCTTGAAGGGCTTGGGTCGGCACAGCCCTAAGACCAAAGAACATGCCAGGCACAAAGTGAGACATGGGTTTATTAGGGCTTAGGAACAGGAGGGTCCTCAGTGGTGGCCATCCGAGGAAAATGGAATTAGTGCTCTGCAAAGGTGGGGGGATGCAAAGGGCAGCTTATAAGAGTCAAGGACAAAGACATTCCATAGGGTATGAGAACAGAGTTTCAGCAAAGTCTTGTGACACAGGGGTCTGGAGGTTTGTTATCAAGAGTGATCAGGGGAGGGGAGTTTCAATGTTTTGTTTACAATACCATCTGTACATAATTTCTTCCTTGAGGAGTTCTGATGACCTTCAACTTCTGTCCCAGTTAAGCAGGCTGCTGTGTGCTCTGAGGCTTCATTCCCATTAGTGAGGGGGAGCCCAGGCTCTGGGTCCCCACACCTCCTAATATCTTGTTCTTGATAAGACAAGCATGAAGCCATATCAGTGCAATAAAATGTTGTAGCTGTTTTAGAAACAGCCCATTTTTTCATTTAATAGCAAATTAAATAGGCTTAGATACTTTTCAGGGGACTGAATGTCAATAAATAAAATGTAAAATGTCACATTATATATTCATCCATATAATTGATGACCTGACTTTTTTCCTTAATTTTTTTTCCTCAAGGTAAACACATTACAAATATGTAGTTAAGGACTGAGAAATACATTGTTCTACATTAAAGTATGATTTAACAATAATGCAAAGTACTCTTTAATGCCTCTGCAAAGTCAGAAATTTTATGTTTCATGAACTCCAAAACATTCATTAAAGGAAGATGTAGGTATGTGTAATACTGAGAGCAGTAATGCATTAGATATATACAAATACAGACATAGATGATAGAGAGATAGAGATGAGAGCGAGAGAGAGAGACAGGTGTGTGTGTGTACATGTGTGTTTATGTGTGTGTGTGTCCTGAGATTATTTCTTTTGGAATGGGAGCACAGTTTCTATTGAAAATGAAAAGTATATATGAATGAAGTCCAAATGGCTAAAGAATATTGAACCTGATTCATTCACGTTTTCTTTTTGTTTTAAATACAAACTATGCCCTGTTCCCAAAAGAAATAGATTCCGGATGGCAGGAGAGCCAAAATACAGAATTCCAGTATTACCATTTCAATGTGTTAACCCAGTGGAATATTAAAAAAAAAAAAAAAAAAACAACTCACCATACTGTGTAGATCCCAACTGAAATCATGGCTGATTTAGTAATCAGTGAATCAAATGAGAAAAGGCGGTAAATATTTTTTTCTTTGATGTTCATGCAAATCTGCATTTCTGAGGAATTCTGATTCTATAAAAACTTTAAGCTTAGACTTTTTTAGCCTGGAAATGGTCTAGAAAAGAAAAAGGATAACCAGGATAGAGAGAGGAATATGTGAAGAATCTAGAGACAGAGTACAGAATTGGTGAACCCAAGAGAATTTTGGCTTAGTAAATTTTAACATTTATTTCCTCTTTGTAAGCACAGAATATTATTCTGACAACTCATATGATTGCAAAGGTCCAGGATCCATTTGCTCAGGTAGGATTTTATCTCTTGCATTTTATGAATGATTTCCCTTGCTTCTTCTTGCAAAAGTCTTCTTTAAAACAAAAGCAACTCTCTGAGTTTAAGATGAAATCTCTCAGTATTAAATGCTAATTTATTGGATGGTTACAAAATTGCAATACCATCAACCCCAGGAATAATGAATCCCCATGGTCTCTGACTTCACGAAGAACCTGACATATCATGGAAAAAATGAAGAAACATTATCAAATGTCATTGTTAATGATATTCAATTATTCCACCTGTGACCTGAGCTATTATAACTATCGCCTTATAATTGCAACTCATCCACTGGGAAAGCCAACTTCAAACATCATCATAGCATAAAGGTCACTTGGAAAGTACGCAATTATAACAAAATTTTTCAGTAGTTATGGAAGTGAATTCATTCTTGCTAGCTGGTCCTGGATGATATTTGTTCTTTAAAGAATAAGCCATAGCATATGAATTAAATATATTATATTTGCAGTATGTTTTCTATCCCTCACACAGTTTGAAAAGAAAATCAAGAACAAATTTTCCCTACATAATTCTCTTTCCCAATAATCTTTATCTTCTCCAAACAGCAGCTGTCATCAGTGTCTCTCTTCTTTGCAGGAACTGCAATGTGTTTGTGGGGATGAACTCAGCGCCCTTCCCAGCTCGGTGCCCTGCCCCTCACCCCTCTCTTCCCTCTGCCCTCCTGGCTTAGGGTGGCAGTGCTCTCAGGACCACACTTCACCTCCAACAACATAAGAAAGAGCAGTGAGTCAGAAAGCAGCTCCTTGCTACTTATTGGCCTAAACAAAAGAAACATCCTGGTCTTTATTAGCCTAAATCCAAGCTGGAAACATAAAAATAAAGAAAACTTGAAAATAAACCCTATTGCTATAAAGCCTATTAATAACAAACCCTATTCATTATATTTAGATCACCATAATAACTACCATTTGTGGAGAGGTTTCCATGTGCCAAGCACTGTGTTGCTTGCTTTACACACATCTAATTTAAGTTATTTGCATCTTTCCTTCTCTTGATTTGTTTTCCACAAACAAACATCTCACTTCAAGTTGTCTTCCTTTGAGGAACTGATAAGCAAGGGAGGAACATTAGGCTATCTATATTCAAAAAACTTTGCCAGCAATTACTGCATGGCTCTACGTCACTGGTACTTAGATGTCAGAGTAAGAACTCAAAAGTGGGGTTAGGAGGGTCCAGCAACAGGGGATGCCCTGAGCTTCCCCTGAGTGCCAGATTAGGGCACAAAATAAGAAGAAAAATAAATAACTCGTGCTCAGAGCCATAGCACATAGGAGAGAAACGAGGCTAAAATCAAGCCCTGGGGTTGGTGATGAAGTTAAAGCAAGTCTAATATGAACTGTCAGTCAAAGAAGGAGGGAAAGGAACACTCTGGCTGACAACTGATGTTGAGTTACAGAGCTCAAATAGGAAGTTACGTGAACCCAAGATCCTGGAGAAATGGGGGCAGGCTTGAGGGCCAAGATTTGCTCTGAGTACAGAATGCCAGGGTCTGCCATTGCTCTTTATCTGCTTCTCCCAACCAATCTGACCATTTTCCCCCAGTGTATTGACTGAACTGAGCAATTATTTTTTTTAATAGGTGATGAGAAATTTACTGTTAGGAATGAGACAGGAGTTTTAGCACTTCATTTTCCAGGAAAACAGCCCTAACTCTTTTTTTTTTAACTCTTCAAAAACTAAAAGCAATATATATCAACAAAGATAACGCTTAAAAACATAATATTGAGGAAAAAAGATAAAAAATGACACATGTAGCATGATACCCTTTTTGTACACTCAAAACACATTTGAATACTATGTATTGTTCATAAATGCTTATATGTGTATTTAAAATATTAAAGTGGATTGTAGTGACTTCTTTCTTTCTCAAACATTAATTTTTTATAGATAATGTGTACGTAGCAAAATATTTGTTCAAGTGTAGCTAACTAAGCTGCTAGGATGGGGGTCAGGGTCAGAAAGCAATTAAGAGTCAAATTGCTAGTCATGCATTATTTAGAAAAAACAACAGTAGATAAACATTTTTCTATTGTATGTTTTCCAGGAGATAGGGTCTCGTATTATCTGTTCTTTTTTTATTTCACAGTTTTATATTCCTGTTTTACTTCCATCTATGAATGATCATGTAATTAGGCTCATCACAGGATTAGGGAAAAATACATCCAACTTTCAAGAAAAAATGATGGGCTTTATTTTTTTACCCTCTTCTCACAGTTTGGCAAAATCAGACAGCCAACCATTATCCTGTTTCAGGTGATTTTAATTTTGCAAACAGTGGTAGTAGGTAACATTGGGACAAAAATCAATTTATGGCATTTTTTACCTATTCCCATTAACTATGACTAAAATTCTTAATTTAAGCCTAATTAAAATTAGTACTATCAAAGAGTCATTGAATCAAATTTCACCTAGCCTATAAAATAAAATAATGATAAAACACCCCTATGTATAGTTTGCTATAAGGAAATGTTTAATATCCTCGGTAGGCCAAGGCTCTGCCTAAACCACAAAGACAGCAAATTTTCTGGACTTTGAAAGAGGAGATTTTGTTATAATGTGTTGAAATGGGGGCGAATTTCCAGTTTTGATGGACTAGTTTATCAAAACATGCAGAGGCTCCGGACAGGTAGACATAGCCTGAACCCAGCACCAGCTTTGTGATGGAGAGGAAGTTTCTACATTGGTTAAACTACTCTGACACAATGTCCTCATCCTTCTCAGAGTATCTCTCGGTGTCATCATAATCCATTAAAGAAAGTACAGTGACTACATAAATGAGGCTGGCCATTAAAGTGAACTATTTCAGAGAACAATGCCTTGAGGAAAGGACTGTCTGCATTACGCACAGCCTTGCTCTCAGTTCTCTCCCTGGACCAAAAAGGAAGATGGATGTCCTTTGGTCAGATGAACAGTTTATGGGGTTTTGTACTACATAAAGAGACATCTTCAGGGCCTTGTGTATGTACATTGTAAAACCTTGAGATATTTTATGTTGTAACATACATATTTAATGTGATAATAAAAAAAGCTTATTTGTTTCAAAGTCTCTTTTATCCTTGCTTATATAACCAAACAGCTTGATGCTATTGGCTAAATTTTCAAATCTTTCATTATTCAGGGCTGCAGTGGGAACATGCCCAACTTCCATAGAAGTATAAACCAGATTTGAGCAGCTAATGACATATTCAGAATGAGTAATATGAAATCCATATGGAAGCACAGTGTTGAGGGTTGAGGAAACTGTTATGTTTTTAAGGCCCAGCAGATTTCTCAAGTTCCAAATTGTTTCTAAAGTAGGATATTACTCTTATTTTTCTAATTCCAAAATATGGTTCAAAATATGAATCAGAAACTAATGAAATTGCACACCGCAACATATAAGAGTATGCGTGCCTTTTCATAAAAGACAAAAATAATTCTAAACTAGTAAGGTCCATGAATAAAATGTTTAAAAATCAGATCTTCAAATGGAAATTCACCTAATGACACCAAATGACATTTTATCACACAGTCAGTGCAGGCTACTTAGGGTCACTAAGGGTCATCTTTATGATATCTGTTCCTAAATGCAGGGTCCTCAGTCAGCAGAAATTACCACAATCAAGAATTTTCTAGCAATAGGGTTAGGAAGTTCCAGAGAAATGGGAAATGGGAAATTGAAGATCAAAAAGTAATAGTCTATACCCACCAAGGTACAGAGTGCTTGCAAATAAAAATCAATTAAAAAAATATAAATGGTGAGTTGAATATCAAGTAATTCAGTATTTCACAGCCAAAAGTCCAACAATGAAGTAGACTTATACATCAATATTGCTTGGGTTTGCCCTAAAAGTAGCCCAAAATGATGCTTTAAAAAATATGGGTTCCTGAGTTATAATATTCTGGGTGGATCACTTGAGCTGTATTAGGCTATCAGAAAATAATAAGACTCTCAAGTGCTGCTTTATACTTTTGAGAAAAAAATTCCTGCAGATATCATTATAGTAAGTGACTTACTCAAAATACTTACCACTTTGATCTAAGCTATATCTCCATAACCCCAAAAATATGAAAATTATCTCATTATTATTAATTTTTCTAATTCACAGAACGATCAAACTTTATAACTCAAATCCTTAGGCTATTTTTACCATATTCTATAAAGATAACAAATATAGGTATAGTTCATTTTGTGTTGGGAAACACAATTTAAGTCTGATGCATATTCTTGATCTGGTCCTTTTATATAAGGAATACAAATAAATCAGCTTTTTACTGATGCTTTGTGAGCACTTTCAAGAAAATTTCAGTTTATATCTAATTGACATGTTACAATAGTATTTGCCAGTGTTGACCCAGGTGAGAGGTTTTTATGTGAAGTTACTTTTGCCAACTTGTAGAAAAGTTCTAAGGAGTGTCATTAGAGCTACAAGAACTTCTAAACTGAAAGAAAGAAACCTTTATCCTCATTACTCATTTGTGCAAACTTTATGTGATCTGATGTTATTGCATACTGAAGGATGTTAAAAAATGTTGTTTTGCTTTAAAAATGTCCCTTACTCTAAGCTGAGCATCATTTCAGTACACTTATTGAGGATCTCTAAATAACTGTATTCTTTTTCCTTTCAAGTTTTCCTCTGTTAGCTAAAAGGCACAATAGGAAATAATTTGCAGAGATTGTTTCCTTAACTTTGGTTGTAGTTGCTTGAGAAAAACCCTGATGGGTAATTTCAAAGAAGAAAGGAAAGAAACATTTAATTGTGTGGTTCACATGAAGAGACGTGAATGGAAGTATAAATATTCACACATAGTGAGGTAGCATTTATAGAGGAGAACAGGGCTTCTCCATTCATTAGAGCCATTTCTCACAATCATTAGTGAGCAAGCACCATATTCAAGCCCAGCTGATCAAAGATATGTGCCCTGTAGAGCACGGTATAAGCATCTTCCTCTTGAGAAACTAACAATCATCCTAAAAAACAGGGAAGATAGGGTGGGAAATATATTCCTTCTCTATGGACCTCTTTATTTTTAGATTCTTGTCTACCACACCCAGGCATGCATAATAAATATGTATTATAGGTGGCTGTAAAGTGAAGATCGAGGTGGGAATCATGCTAATAAACTAAGGTACTTTCTATTGCAGCTGTTTTTTTTTAATGTATATTTCAACACATAAGACCTGCTAGGTGAGCAAATTCATTTCCTGACTCCAATAAGCAAGTATTAAGTACATTTTCAGTAGGGAGAGATACGAGTTTAGTAAGGAAAGGAATATGCAGACAAATAATTACAACAATACACATAACTCTGTGGGAACCCAGAAGAAGAAGTACTTATATTTTAAGGAAGTAGTTGCATTTGAGCTGTGTCTCTAAAGATACACAAAATACCCTGGACAGAAAAGAGAATAGAAAAGAGAGGACAGAGAGAGGGAAAGAAAGAACATTCAGGCAGAGGAAAAATAATTTCTGGGGGCACGGAGATTAGATAAAAAACATGGTGGCAGTTTCCTGCAAGAATTTTGGTGCTTAGGTTGACAGGAGCCAAAGGAGCATGTGAGGGAGTGGTATGCCCTCATTGTAAGCATAAAATTTGGAGGGAAGAGAGCAGAAAGTATATTCCTATCAGGTTCATTTTTCTAGTGAGATATGCAAATAGCTGCTGAGGAAAAAGAAGTGAAACTGGGAAAGTTCACAATGGGGCTGACATTCTTCCAAAATGAAGGTATCAGGGCTATTCAGTATATTGTAAACGTGACCCAAAACCTCTGATATGTAGGCAGGGGAGGGGTATGAACTCTGGTGATGGTGCACAACATTTAACAGAAAGAACAGAGCCCTAGTATTCTAGAATGCTGTGTGCTTTCCCTTCTTTGTCATTCCCTCAGATGAGAAAAGAGTGAATAGCATGAAATACCATCGCTTTCATTATAGATTGGAGGGGTAAAAATAAGATTGCTTTCAAGATATTTTGGTAATAGGATCAAGTTATCACCATACCATGTCAAAGTAAATAGACTATCTGGTCAGAGCCACTCAGCCTTAGAAAAATATAAAGACATGGTATGGATTTATGCAAACATATTATGGCAAAGAACAGATACAAATTCAGAAAAAGAAACCCCAGTTATAAGAAAAACATAACTCAAAGACAGAAGGTAAACAGCACAATTGTTTCATATCTTAGAACAATCTAATTATATCAATTCAAAAAAGCAAGACCCCAAATACCAGATGATGAAACAGAATAATATGAGATAATTAAAGTTAAAACAACAAGGAACAGAATAGATACTGCTGGAAATCATATCAGTTAACATGAAAAAGGCTTAAAATATTCGGAATGATGTCTAATGAAAAATTCATTTAAAAGTCGTTTAAAGCTATTAGACAAAAGCCAATAGAATGGAATGCAAAAATGATTTAACGCAAGCATAATATGTCGGAAAAGAGTCCAACAAATGAAATAGAAAGTGTATCCAAAGATATAATACAAGAAAATTTCCCAGAAATGAAGAAACAACTGAGTTTGCAGATCAAAAAGAACACACCGTTTTCCTGGAAATTTTGAAACAAAACATTCAAACTCTAAGACAAATCCAAGTTAAGAGTTTGCATTTCAAAAGAAAAACCCTCAGGCATCAGGCAAAAAAAGTGGGGGTAGGGGAATCACATTCAGGGAGGAAAAAAGTAAGGCTGCCTCTAGAACATTAAATGCCAGAAAATAAGGCAGCACTGTGTAAAAGTTCAGTAAGAGTGAGCCAAAGATATTATGGCCACTAAATATTATATATATTAGAATTGACATTATCAAACATGATATAATTCAAGAAATGTAATAACTCAAGCCTTTCTTAAAAAGTTTGCTTGACAGTGAACTCCAGCCAACTAGGAAATGCATCAATATAAAGACCTCAGGAATAAAGAAGCCATAATAATGATACTGGTAATGAGATTGAATCAACTTAACTATGTAACTGATCCTAAACAACTGTAGGAATTGTAATTATATTTGTTTAATGCAAAAAACACAATATAACTAACAAAACTCAGAAAAGAGGGAAAGAGAGTGGTAGAAATTATTAAAGTGCCAATTTTCTCATCTTTCAAAGTGGGAAATCAAAACAAAATTTTTTTAAAATGACTCCAACTTCTTGTTTTGCAAATTCTATTTTCTCAACCTTAGAGGGAAGGATTATTTAAGAGAGAAAATCTCTTGTAGTAAAGAAATATTTATTTGAAGTTCAATAATTAACTTTACTCATTTCTTTTTCTACCATTAATCGTGCAAAATTAACAAAATACTCTTTGTTTAAAATATCACCAGTAATATTTCATTTTTATAAAAGTACTTCTATTTGTCTATCTTCCAGCTAGTTGCTTGAAAGATTATTAGAATAACTAGAAAACAACTAAAATGATGACTAGAATAACCAGAATTCTACAATGATGTTTACTAAATGTCAATAATAGAAATTTCTAGGTGTGATTTGGTTTATTTTTGTATTTTACAGTATTAATTTTGATAGTGCATGTTTATAATTTTCACAAAAATGAAAAATAATATGCCAACATATTAGCAGTGGCTAACTGTAGATGTTGTAAGTATGGATTCATTCTTTCCTATGTTTAAACATATTTATTGTGCAGCCATTAAGTAGTAAACACTGTTCATGGCGCTGAAAATACAGCAACAAAGAAAATAAAGTCTCTTCCTTCAAGGAGTTTATAAGGAGGGAAGAACAGACAAAAAACAATAAAAAGTAAATATGTACTATGCCGAAGAGTCTTAAGTTATGGGGAAAAAATATCAGAATGATGTTATGTCTCAATTTGCCAGGGCCAGTCCCAGTTTATGACTTCTGCCCCAACTTCCTCTCTTACTGGACTCCCTTTCGCTCTCAAAAAAAGTCCTAGTTTGCATATTAAATTATATGTTCACCCCAGGTAAAGATGATATGGGGTACTTTGGAGTGGGAATCAGAGAAGGGCGGCCAGAGAAGTTCTCACAACAAGATAACATTTGAGCAGAGACCTGAAGGAAGGGAGAGAGCAAGCCAGAGGGATATGAGAGGGAGGACCATTCCAGGGAGAGAGCAGCAAGAGCAAAGCCTTAAGTCAGGGACATGTTTGGCATGTTTCAAGATTACAGGGAAGGCCCAGAGAGATTGAGGAAGGAGGCAAGGGCAGCAGGGCTGGTGGGAGGGAAGAGAGAGATCATAAATGTCTCTGTAGGCCATTGTAAGAAGTTTGATTTTTACTCTAAATGAGACAAGAAGCTATGAAAGAATTTTGATCTGATTTATATTTTAAAATAATCAATCTGACTTCAGGGTGGAGACCAGACCATAGGAAGCAAGAGTTAAAAAAAAAAAAACAGAGAATAAGGAAGCTATTGGAATAATCCAGGTGAAGGATGATGGGAGCAGGTAGTAGTGGTAGAGGTTGTAAGAGTGAGAATGAGATAGGATAGAAGGTTGTTATTTTCTTCTTTGTACTTTTATGTATTTTTAAATTTAACACAATTAACATTTTAAAGAGAGAATAATGAAAGCTTCAATAAATATTTGGGTAGGATTTAACAAAAGCTAATAGCCATTTAATCCAGTTTGCTAATGCTGCTGTTATGCAAAATTCCAGAAATGGATTGACTTTTATAAAGGGGGTTTATTTGGCTACAAATTTACCATGAAAGGCCATGAAAATGTCCAAATTAAGGCATCGACACAAGTATACCTTCACCAAAGGAAGGCCAATGGCATCTGGAAAACCTGTTAGCTGGGAAGGCATGTGACTGGCATCTGCTGATCCTGGGTTGTGTTCCAGCTCCTCTCTCAGCTCCTGTGCATTCTTCAAAATGTTGCTCTTGGGGTGTTTTGGCTTCTCTTAGCTTCTCTGGAGCAAAGTGTCAGCAAAAGTCTGCTTTCAACAGCCATCTCCAAAATGTCTCTCTTGGTTATAGCATTGAACTCCTGTCTGAGCTCTTTCAGGGCTCCAGTAATTTCCTTAAGACCCACGCTGAATGGGTAGAGCCACACCTCCATGAAAATAATCCGATCAGATTTATCATCTACCATTGGATGGGTCACATCTCCATGGAAACAACACAATTCAAAGGTTCCAACCTAATCAAGACTAAATACATCTGCCCCCACAAGATTGCATCAAAGAACACGGCATTTTGGGGGATGTAATACATCCAAACTGGCACACCATTTAAAGGAGGTGGAGGAGATGAAAGTGGAGGATTCCTTGAAGAAGATTATCAAGTTTCTGGATTGGAAAGCTAGATGAATCATAGCACCATTAATCAAAACAGAAAATACAGAAGGTGGAACCAGCTTTAAATGTTAAGGCATTGAATTCAAGTGCCCAAGGCAGAGGTAATCAGGTACTAACTGGGCATATATCTTTAGGAAACTGATCTAGGTCTGGAGTATAGAGTTAGGGAGTCATCAACAGGAAAGTTACAATTGAAGCTATATGGAAATAACTGCAGGAGGGTGTGGATACAGAGAAAAGAGAATGATGTCATGGAAGAAGAGGAGCCTGAGTATTGGAAGAGCAAGAGGATCTGAGAGGAGATGCAGAAGAGAATCACATCCTTGAAGGTCCAGGAATAAAGACCTAGTAGGGAATGACAACCTTCACAGGTTACATCAACTTTTTCTGGCTCATTATAAAAATCCATCCAGGATTGAGTAAGAGGTTTACAAATGTTTTAGGTCCCTATTTTAAAATAGAACTTTAAAGTAGAACTTGTGTAACAGGTCTATAAAAGCTTACTTAGGTTTTATCTATTCCACTGCAACACAAGGACAAGTTCATACATTGCTGCTTTTATTTTAACATGTATAAAACTAAGTTTATCAGATATAAACATTGTTTCTACTGAAATGTCATTTATTTTTATTTTAATGGGTATTTTTGAATACCTTTTTTCTCCATCTGTGATTAGTGGGGCATGACTAGGAAAAAGGATGTCTTGGCAAAGAGTCTCCCATCTTTCATTAATAACGCACATTTATGATGCAAAAAGGTGATAAAATAAGACACTTTGAGCTCTTCCCAGTCACTGATGTTATTCCACCCACATATCTGCAAAACCTGGTGTCTCAGCCACCACCCTCAGGAAGAAATCAGCAAGGCAAAGTTCTCATTTTCCTAATTTCAAGGTGACTGAAGCCCTAGAGTCCCCTATAACTGCTGTTCATGGACATTTAGAATTTACACTCTTTGAGAAATAGACAATTCATATATTTTAACACTCAAATCAACCTTGAGTGCCCTCTACACATCTTCAAGTAATAAAGATGCAGTGATCAATTTTGTACATTTTCTCACTGGCATCTTACATGGGCTGTGAAAGTTTAATAGGGTTCTATTTCTGAAAATTATGCTATATTGCTTTAGCTATTCTGATACCCAAGGATTTGGAAAGGTGATTCATTCATTCTGTTGCTTAGGGAGATATTTCCATAGAAAAGAAATCTGAATTTCTTTCCAAGTCTAAAACTTGCCTTCAGCAATTGCTTTGTTGAAAACATCATTGCTTACCAGGTGTCCCTTAAATTAACACTTCCTTTTTTTAAAAAGGATAATTTCAAACTAGCACATTTGCAATTGTGCATCTTTGTTTGAAGATATTTTTCTGTCAGCGAGTTTATCTCTTTGATCAAGTGATTTTGTGTTCATTTGGCCATCCAGTGTTGATTTTCCCAACCGTAAAACAGTTCCTGACCACTTGACCAAAGGATGGATTTGTATACCCACTGGCTTAATTCAGTCTGAAAAACTATGTGGATTGCAGCCACAGCATTATAAGCAAAAATGAAATGCATGTGCTGGCTCTAAAGTATAATCTGCAGTCAGCATCACGTGAGAACTTGTAAGATCTGTAAATTCTTGGGCCCCCTCCCAGACCTAGTGAATCTAAGTATCTGGAGATGGGGCTCAACAATCTGAGTTTTAACAAGCTCTACAGGTGATTCTTAGGAAGATAAAGTTTGAAAAGCACTGTATATTAAAATCACTGGGGTGCTTTTTAAAAAAAAGCAAAAACAAAAACGCAAATGTGGGTAGGAGGGTGCCTATCAGAACAATTAAATCAAAACTTTAGGGCAAAAGAAAAAATCTCTGGAAAAGGGGCCTGGGCATTGGTATGTTTTAAGAGTTCCCAGGTAATTCTAATGCACAGCCTGATCTGAGAGCCACTGCTTTAGAAACCACATGTCTCAAATAGTGAAAACTGCTCTTTAACTTAGACAAAATTAGTTACTGGTTTTGCAATTTACTAGTAGTATTTATTTAAGTGCTTGTTATATTTGCCTGATTAGTGTGAGGCTGAGCTGATTATTATTCATATTTCATTCCCTGGCATGCTTAGCACAATCCAAGCACATTGACTTTAATGAGAAAATATTTGAATACCCCTTTCAAAATGTGCCATTCCATTTGGTCCTCAAAACAAACCTCTGAAATAGGCAAAGCATCATCAATTTTTTAAAAAATAGGGCTCAGAGAGGATAACTGACTTACTTTCTTACAGTTAGTTACAGCAAAACCTGAACCACCAACCCAGAGATCGTTCCACCACTAAGCATCTCTCCTTTTCTTCTTCAACTTCCAGGTGGGATGCAGCTCCCCTCCAGAGCCTTCCTTCTTTTGCTTCGTCAGCCCTCTCCTATCACATCTGCCCACCACCACTTCTAAGCCAGAATTCACCCCTTTCAAATGGAAGCCCTTGACTTCAGAGTCCTTACCAACTTCTGAGAGTTATAGCTCAGTTCACCTACAGAGATATGAGTCATCATTGATTTCAAGCTGCTGAGATGCTGAGGATCAGAAAACAACCTTAAATAAAGTGGTTCTGAAAGGGGGGAAGTATATAATAAAATGAACTTATCTCTTAGCTTATTGGTCTTTACCATTGACAATTCTCAAAATAAAGGAAACTGTCAAGTGGATGTGACAGTACACTTCTTTTTCTAAGTGAATTTGTTATTGTTTTAATCAGAGTCTTCAGATGGATCAACATCTACTGTCATGAAAACGTGGACCCAATGAAGTTGTAGGCTGAATAGCACACAAATACATCCATATGACAGCCATGCACCATCTGCAAGAAAGGCCTGTAAATAAACCTTCTTTTCCTTCCAAATCCAAATGATTACACTGGACACAAACCATATTTACAGATGGATCACCATACACACTCTCATTAGAGACTTCTGAATGTTATTTCCTGTTCCCCAACATATAAATGTTGAATAGTTGGTCTGCATGACTCAGAATACGGGAGGGCTCCATGAAATGGTTTAGTTTTGGTTGTAAATGTATTCAAGGGGCAGCCTCTGTTCTGAGAAAGAATCAGCAACTGTCTTGATTATTAGTTATGCTGAGGAAGTGACTCTTTAGGCATATTTTACTCTTACTCCCAGAAGCTTACAATCCCAAAGATTTTGCAAATTTTATTTACTACACTCCCATAGAAAAAGTTAAACCTTGATAATCAGAATGGAAAATAAAGAAACAGGATTTTCCGGGATCACATGTGCACCCTTGATTTTAACGAAAAGTTCACATTACCTTCCACCTGGGGAGGAGCTGTGAACTCGTCATGAAGATGCTGCTATGCTGCCCTGTAATACTAAGCCTGCTGATGTCAGACCACACTCCTTCCCAGGACTAGGAAAGCTCACACCTTCTCCCTGATGGTCGGCAAACAGGGAAAAGGGGGTGAGCTACTAAGCAGACAAAAATTAAAATCAAGATTTGAAACAAAAATCTTAACATGGGATTGCCTCCATATAAGGGGCACTGAGAAGAGAGGCTAACATGAAAGGTTTTTTCTTCCTAATTAAACTCAGCAGTCACAAATATGAATTGTAGAATCAATAGCCTAAAATCCAATTGTGAGTCCACTAATTTCTGTGATCTTTGGCAATTTACTTAACCTTTCTCTGCCTCTGTCTTTTCCTCTGTGAAGTGAAGATAATAATGTTCCTACCTCACAGATACTCTTAATAAAGGGCTTAGAAAGGTACCTGGAGCTTAGCATGCAGTGAATACTTGCTATCATTTTATTCTTTGATGTCTCCTCTTAAACTAAGGAAAGTTTCAGTGTAAGACATACAGGATAGTGATTGTAAGTGATTCTTTTAACTCTCCAAGTCTCTAAGCCTGTGCTCCCAGCCATGGTAATGACATTTTCCTGTTCTATAATCTGTAACTCTGGTCACCTCAGTTTTCATGAATATTTCATAAATTTTCAGCTCTTTGCTTCCCTTGTGCTCAATACACAAACTGCAAAACTTCTGAATCTAGAATCTTCCAGTTGTATGAGAACTCTATTCTAAGCTTAATGCTAGAAATGAGTGGGTTTTGCTAATGTGTGGCATAAAAATCATATTTAAGTTTCAAAATTATGGAGAATCAAGTGCTGGAGAGACTGCAAACAAGGAGGGCTGATTTAACTCACATTTATCTGTTGCAGAATAAACATCTAGGTGAAAATAAGTAATACTTGATATGACTCCAAGAACTACCTTACATTTAGGTATAGGCTCAGGTATAAATTTAAATACTAAGTATTACATATATATGTATATATATTGCAAATACATATATTTGTAGCAAGACAAACACCTTCCAGATTCTGCTGTGTTATCTATACCCAGATGTTTTCCTCCTCTGTAATGTTCATCCACTCAGCAAATATTAGAATAAGAGTTGGTGAAAATCTGACATATGAGTCTGACAACTGGTCATGGTCTAATCAACTCTCTTCAAAGTCAATATTGAAATAAAGTCAAGATTCTGGTCATGTTTTTCAGCCTTGGGGCTAACTCTCCCATTTAAAAATGAATACTTCATACTGCTGTGCATCAGTTAAGCCTTTTCCAAAATGTTCATGTTTCTATGGCAAAGTAAATAAGATCAAACGTTTATTTAGGCATCTTCCTGATGTCTTTTTTAGTACCAAATTCATAATTAACCTGACTCTGAGACACAAGATGGGGAAAATGTTAATATATCAGTGGGCTTCAGTCTGGTTTGATTTTTTTTTAATTACAGAAATTATAGATTTAGAGAAAAGTTATGCAGAAAGTATAGAATTTCCATATACCCCACACACAGTTTTCCCTATTATTAACACTTTGCATTAGTGTGATACTGTAATTACACTATTAACTATAGTCCATTGTTTACATTAAGGTTCACTATTTCTGTTGTACAGTTCTACGGTTTTTAAAATTTTTTATTCTGTTAATGTATACAACCTAAAAATTCCCATTCTAGCCACTTTCAAATATACAACTCAATGATCTTAATTACATTCACAATGTTGTGCTACCATCATCACCTTCCATTACCAAAACTTTTCCATCACCCCAAACAGAAATTCTGTATCAATTAAGCATTGACAGCCCTTTCCCTACCCGTTCTACCCCGTAACCTGTATTCTAGTTTCTGACTCCATGAATTTGCATATTCTAATTATTTCATATAAATGAGATCATACAATTTGTCTTTTTGTTTCAACTTCATTAACCGTTAGGGAAATGCAAATCAAAACCACAATGAGATACCATTTCACATTCGTAATATTGTTTCATCAACTATAACGAAAGTATCACACTAATGCAAAGTGTTAATAATAGAATGGTTACTACTAAGAAAATGGAAAATTACAAGTGTTGGAGAGGATGTAGAGTAATAGGAACACTCATTCATTGTTGGTGAGAATATAAAATGGTGTAGCCACTGTGGAAGACAGTTTGGCAGTTCCTCAGAAAGTTAAGTATAGAATTACCATATGACCCAGCAATCCCATTACTAAGTATATACCCCAAAGAATTGAAAGCAGGGACTCAAACAGATATTTGCACACCAATGTTCATAGCATTATTCACAATTGCCAAAAGGTGGAAGAACCCAAGAATCCATCAACTGAAGAATGGATAAACAAAATGTGGTATATGCATAAATGGAATATTATTCAGCTGTAAAAAGAAATGAAGTTCTAATACATGCGACAACATGGATGAATCTTGAAGACATCATGTTGAATGAAATAAGCCAGTCACAAATGGATCTGATTTTTAAAAAAATCTCAAAGAGTTAAAGAGTGTGTTAGTTACTCATAGAGCACTTTCTATGTGAACAGCTCCTACCCAACACATGAGATACCCTGTTTTATGAAGAGAGAAAGGAGTGTTAAGGTTAAACATAAGTGTTTAACCTTAGGTTATTCCTATTTATTTTTACCCTTTGGAATAAAAAAAAAAGGCAGTGTTCCTTTGCACAGCGATTCCGCTAGATAAACATGTCAAGTGCTATTTCACAAAATCAAAAAAATTCTGTGGGGCATTTGAGGTCAAAATGACAACCTTTCCACATTTGCAGCTACAGAACTGCAGGTTTATTCTTTCTTTGTGGAGATATGTTGAAATAAAGCAAATGATAACAGAATGGAAAACTTTCAAGAAAAAATGATTATGTAAGACCAAAGCCACAAGCTACATAATCAAATCAGCTTCATTACCTCACATAGGTTCAAAAGCCTGCTTGGGGTATAGCCTCGTATTTGGAAGTGGGGAGTGTCAAAACAGACTAGCCATATGTTCAATCCCTGTTCTGAGAGCCTCTGCTTTCTCAATATAAAATGGTAATACTGGTACCAATGTTATAGAGTCACTGTGAAAATTACTTTGGATAACACATATAAAGAGCCCTGAACATAGCAGGTGCTTAAAAGAGTATTTATGACCACACTCTGTGTTTTTTTTTTCTTTACGGGAAGTTTTATCAATTAAATTTATGAGACAAGATTGTGAAATATTAAGTTAATCCCTGGATATATGAATAAGACTAAAGTGAGTTTGAGGTTGAAAAAGAATCCAATAAATATTGTTAGATAGAGTCCAAGATATGTGGGAAAAATCACAGCATGTTAGACTCGCAAAGACTTAAATGCCATAAGGAAGTAAAGAAGGTCAGGAAGCAATGAATGAAGTTTGAAAGCAAGACTGAAGTAAGTCATTCAAGTGGACGTTTTAGCTTGTCGATGCACACCAAGCAAAATGAAAGATTAATCATTTAGATAATTCAGGTCAAAAGAAAATGCCTCTCCTTCAAATATCCAGATGCTTCTGGAAGAGTGTTTATTATCCTCAGTTATCCAGCAATTGCTTCAATTCCACAGTTCATGTGTTGCATATAGATAGATATAGCCTATTTCTCTGAGATCCCGCAAAGTGCCAAATGGCTGCTTAGTTGCACTCTAGCCATGAAAAAGCAGTTTTAAAAGCAATCAGGCAAGCCATTTGGTAAAAAGCAGATCAAGAAAGTACAAATCTAAGATTATAGTACACTTTTATGAGTCATCTAGTGCTCAAAGGTATTACAGTTTTAGGATCAACCTAAAGAACATGTCCCAAACTTTATGGCCTCTGATAGTTACAGAAATACAGTTTCACTCTTTCCTTTGGCTTCGGCACCATGCTGGGCTATTTATCAGTTGGGAGACAGAAAAAATGGACAAACTCCTAAGGTCTTTCCCATCAAAGCCTGGTTTATTCTAAGGTCCATTTTCCTTTATTAGCTTCTACTCTTACCACTATGACTATACACAAAATAAATGAGAATTGAGGCTACAATTCAAACCCAAAATATCTGCTTTCATCCAAAATATCTAAGTGCTTTTCACCCTGAATTATTCAGATATCATCACAATTCTACACTTCACTTCACATTCCACATATAGAAAGACAGACTTATGTTTACCAAAGTATGCATTTGGGGATGTAATTTATTCTGCTTCCCTTGTAATGAAGAATAAGACATCAAAAGATAACATATCTGAAAACCATTGACAAGAAAAATTGAATTTCATTTCTGTTCAATAAAAATGAATCTTATTTTCCCAAACTCTTGAAAATCAAGCTAAATTTGCACAATTCTTTAAGTTGTGTTTAAGTCTAAATTATTCCTAATATCAGAATTATATGCAGGTCAAGAGCTAAGGGAAAATTCCCTTTGAAGTACAGAAAATGTACTTATTCTTTGATTATTGATTTTATTCCTATCTTGGTTCAGATCCTCATTTTTTCTTATCATAACCATTTTGATGGTCTTTTAACTGGTCATAATGCCTCCAAGCTCACATCCTTCCCATCTATCTTCATGCTGCCACAACATTTCCAAAGGTAAATCTCAGTATGACTCTCTCTGGACTAAAGTGTTTCAATAACATCCCATCACTACCATCCTCAATGGTTGCAAGATAAAGTCCCAGTACCACTGCATGTATGCAAATCCTTCAAGGCCTGGCCCCTGACCACTTCCTCAGACTTATATCTCACCATTTACCCAACACCCATTATTTACACTTCTCCAAATGGGATGTGCATTTCCAGTCAAGGAAATACTTTTGTTGCTTCCTTCACATTGTCCACGGGTGAATATCTAGCCATCTTTAACATTCAGCCCCAGCAACCCACTCTTTGGTATGTTCCCTGATATCTAACCCCCTCTGGATAATAATTGATTAATCCACCTTTGGTGACCCCACAGTATGGAGCTCCATTTGTCAAAATGCTATCCAACCTTCAAAGCCAATCTTAAATGCCGCTTCCTCTATAGATAGGATGATACTATGATTCATCAGCCAAACATGAATACTTTTGAGAGTGAAGGGAGATCCTATTAATAGTTATCCCAAAACAATAGGTGTAAACCAAGATGCTCCCAGGAAAGCCAGGACATAGCTTATCCTGTCTATAAAAGCCTTGCTGATGAGCAAAACTGAATACAAGTCCTTCCACCTTAGCACTTACACTTCTCTTATGCCACTGCATCTTTTAATGTATTCATCGGTTTGTCTCATTTCTATTACTAAGTTATATTCTTCTTCAGGATAGGAATTATAGTTTACTCGTCTTTGTATTCTCTACCATACCTAGCACATTGCTACACATATTTAAAAAAAATTAATAAATACTTGTTTACTTAAAACAATTGACAAATGTGGTGCTACCTATGCTAGTGTGAAGAAACAGAGCTAAATACATTTTCAGTAATAGGATTCTGTGGATTTTTAGTCTAATTAATATTGTGTTCTTAACTAAACTAACCCACCCTTACCAATGTGTCCTGATACGCCAGGAATTTACTTTACACATTGTCGAGAAAAGTTTTCTCTCTGCATTGGGTTTCTGGTATGTCATGCTAATGGAGAATAAAAAGACAACTGAACTTTTAATTTTTCCTAAATAAAATCATGTTTGAGGAAATTATCTCTTGAAACTCTTTAGCTTATATAAAATAAAACTATGCTTCTATCTGTTTTGGGAAGTATCCTTATACTAAATTAATCTTGTTTATGTGCCAGACTTTTGGGAAATCAAAAAATAGCTAAATCTTTTGATTCCAAATAGAATTGTGGTTATAAGGCTAGATCAAAGAAGAATTTTATTAACTGATAATTTTGGAGATGCCAACATCATTGAAGTGATTGTAACTGATCATTAGCAAATTTTTACAAACATTTTTTTCTAGAATTATATAAGTTTCTCAAAGAATGCAAACACAATATTGCTTACTAGTATCTTCAATCCAAAATATTTTAAAATATAACCTAATGAAAGTGTAACTTCTCTTTATTTTGTCACAAGTGGCTCTGAGTCTAGACAGTTAAATGCCTTTTAGGGGGAAACCATGAAGACAAAACCAACCCTCGACAATGCAGTTTTCTGATTAGGTTATGCCTCCTATGTGGAAAAAATATTAATTGCAGATAATCAAGTCTGTTGTTAATGGGCCAGCAAACCAGACTCAGGGAAACATTAGTTCCAATAATATAAATCTGGGCTTTGACTGTAAACATATGCTCACCCAAGGAAGAGATGACTCCACTTCTCAACCTCTGCCAGTTCTTCAAGACTTAAATGTCTCATACAATGTTTTGAGGTTGGAGTTTAATTTATTCCACTTAACGCATGTATAAAACTAGGTACCAGAGTCATCTGAGTTGGCTTTCAGAGCATGAGAGACATTTTGGAGAAGTACTCAAAATTATTTTTTGTAAAAAACTGCGTTTAAGTAGAACCCATCTGATATATTTCCCCATCGTGATCCTAATCAATATGCCCACATCCCTTTCGACAAACTGCAGAATCCAACAAACTCAATGCCCACTGAATGACAAACTAACCCATTACTAGTTGCCATTCTCATACAGATGCTAGATATTGTCCAATAACAAGAAAATCTGTTTACATTCATTTATGCCCTGTGCCTAGCTAAAGGGGATGTATATTCATATAAATGAATATAATAACGTGGAATTTTTAAAAATAGGCAAAGAAATCAAAACCAAGAGAAACTAGAATAGAGTAGTAAGATGAAATCAAGATTCAAGTTAGACACAGAAATGTATACCATAAATCCCTGTATCATTACTGAAAGTGGACTGTGTAAATTTGACCCCGAGATTTCTAGCAGCCAAAGCAAAGAGGGAAACACTGTCACAAAAATCTTAGAATTAATAAGATAGAAAAACAGCAAATTTTCCATTGATGCTTATCTTTTCCTGTAGCTGAAAAAAAATAAAACTTTCCAAAGATCCTTATCAAAGAGATTTTATGAGTTATGCTGGACTTCATTCTTTTCTCCCCACCTCTACTTAATTGATTAGTTCTTTTAATAATACAACAAGCATCTGTGAATCCACCACCCAAAGCCAAAGCTAGGACCTGGACATTAACCTATACCAACTCTGCAGTCTCACCCAATCCCAATCCCCATACTCCTTCTATCCAAGTTAACCATCATGCTGAATCACATGTTCCTCATTCCCTTAATATCCTTTTTATATGTGTGTTGCATTTATATGAATTCCTAAAATTTTATTTTATTTAATTGCTTTCAACTTTATTTTAAAAATCATTTTAAATGTAATCTTTAGAACTTATCTTCTCATTTACTATTATATTGAGAAGGTTCATACATATTATTGTGTGTTGCTGTAATTCATTTATTTTGACTGCTCTGTAACACTCCATTGTGTGACTATAACACAGTTCATGCATTGGATCTCTCACTGATGAGTGTTTGGGTGATTTGGGTTTTTGCTACTGTGAACAGTGGTACAGTGAATATGGTACACAAGCCACCTGTTGAAAATGTGCAGGAATTTCACTTGATTATATATCTAAGAGTGAAATTCAGGGCATCAAGTATGAATCATATTTAACAACATTCTCTTAGTATATATGGCCAGTTACAAGATAGGCACTTCCTAAAGGGTGGAATTTAACATGGTTCATAAAGAGCAGGACACCAAAACCTCATTCACCTAAAGCCATTCACTGCTCTATGATACTATGACTTCATCCAGGGGTAACATTTATCTAGAGGAATGAATAAACTGCCTGTCCTTCCTTGAATACTTTTCCTCTAAGTGAGCTCTAAGAAAAGAGTTGAGTAGTAGGGAGCTCAAGGTTGATGTTTCTTTCAGGAACATAAAGTACAGATGGACTGTGTGGTTGACTAAGAGTAGAAAAAAGTTATAAACATTTATTCCTGCACAACAATGCTGTAGATAGTTATCCAGTGTTCCTTGAAGACTCTCTCTCTCTTTCAATGTCCTTTAAATTTTTCTAATGATACCAGCTAGAAAACTCAGTAAAGTGCCAAAGCTTCTTTCACATTTCTCCTTTGTTCATTTGAATATATCTCTCTGTAAACAAAGTGCTTCCTCCCCGAGCTAGAACAGCCAGCCATACAAAGATGGAACAGAGGGCAGAGTGTTCTGAGCAGAGGGATGATGTGGATGAAGACTTAGTGGTGAGAGAGAGCAAGACTCCGAGGAAATGAATGAAGTTCACTGGCCTAGGATAGATTTGGAATCAGGGACTAGAAAGAAAAAAGCTGGAGACATAGGCAGAAGCCAGATCAAAAGGACCTTGTAAGAGATGTTAATCACTGTCTACTTGATCCGAAGGTCATCAGGTGCATTGATGGGCCCCAGCCTCAACCTCACTTGTGTTAACATGCCCTACTGATTTGAATCATGTCATTCATTTCCTCTGTGTGATCGTGACTCCTTCCCAAGGACCTGGTGTTATTTGTAGGGCTACTATCTCTACTCATTTCTAAGTTTCTGATTTCTGATTAGGTCATGCCCTGGCATTCTTCTTCCCTAGCTTATCTGTCTAAGCAAGTGGGAACCAGGAAAACCAGCAACAAGTGTCAGCAGACATCTGTCCCTTTATCAAAGCATGCGACAAAAATTTGCCACAGAAAAGGCACTGTTCAGAGTTTATTGCACCTATTGCTTGAGTTTTTAAAAATTTTTAGTGGGAATGGCTTTATCTTTATTAGGCTCAAATCTCAGTTATCTCCTGGAGGAGAAGGCTGTTTGCATGTAAGTACCAGAAGTATTCCTGGGCTTTTTGCTTGTTGTATGTGTACAGCTTACTAGGAGCTGGAGGGATAAACAACTTGGAAACTGTACCTTCTCTTTCCATATCCAGATCCAGCCAACAACAACAAGAAAAAAGATTCAAAATAAAAATGTTTACTCTCAACTCCTTCCCAAACTATACATACAGTAAACAATCAGTAAATCCAGGGTGAAGGTAAAGCTCATCTTAAGCAGGATAAATCCAATCTTCTCAGCATTGTGGGAAGCAATTGCAGAGGCAAAGGGAAAAATTGGAAAAATAAGATAATTCCCCATATTCTTCTGTTTCCATAATGTGACTTTATTATTTTATTAGAAGCATTATAAATCCCCCAAATGGCTAATAACACAAACACACAAAATGCAGATCCAAGTAGAGCAGGTTCTTTTTTGTTACCCACAACATTCCTTCCCTTTATCACATGGCTAGTGGAGATTGAACTCTGCTTTCATGACATTACACCTTTATCACTAGGGATAAGTTTGTTTTTTTTTTTAATTCAATTTTATTGAGATATATTCACATACCATACACTACGGGTATAGTTTTAACAGAAAATTTAAAGTTTAGATTAAAAAAACAAGTCAAAGAATATAATACTATCTCTTTGTAGATGATCAGTGATCTTCCTAGATATGAAAAAGGTTTCCTAAAGTGTATAGCAAATATTAAATACAGTGCCAATGAAAATAAGTGAATGGTTATACATTCAGGACATATACAAAATCAAGAAATCCCCAAAGGAAATAGCCTGAATAATAAGGCATAAACTGAAAGATATAAACCAAAGAGAAATTTAAGTCTCCAACACACATTTCTATTCCCTATGTATTTCACCAAAAAGTTGTATTCGTGAAATTGTCAGTGAAAAAAAAAAAGTCTTAGAAGTGGCAGTGGCAAGCGTAAATGTCTGGAGTTTGAGTTAATCAGTTCAAATACAGCACTGTAGATACAAACAATGTGGCATTTGGTGCTCTTTGGAACCACTGTTGTTTTACAGTTTTTGAGACTTTTGGGGTAGTTTTGAGCTCACTGATTACTCAGTACTCTGAAAATAATTTTTTCAAGAAGCTGAAATCTGGTAAAATACCCACTCAAATGCCATTTATTTTACATCCTTAATAGTTTTTCACTCACAATTTTGTATTTCCATTTCTTTCTGGAATTTGATATAAAATTATCTTTTAATATTTATTATTACTATACAATTGTCAGTGCAATTATCATCTATTAATTCATAACTATTACAAGCACCACCAACATAATTGCTATTAACAAAATAGAATGATTCATACTGAGGTATATATTATTAATATTAATGTACTCAGGGGAAGGCTTATTGTAAAGTTTCCTAGATTGTAAGCTCCTACAGCAGTCACATCTACTCATGAGTTGTAATGGTTATTTCTAAATTCTGAGATGCTGAGCTGTTTGCATGTGATCTGATTGGTCCCTAGAGTTTTGGGTGTCTGTCTGGCTCCTGGGATTTGGAGCCAGAATTCAGCAGCTATGAGTGTTGGCAACTGTTAAAGAGGCTGAAAAGGAGATCAGACTTCTATTGGAGATATGAACAAAATGGTCTTGGTTGAAACTGGGGTAGATCAGACTAAAGGGTAGAGGATGATACTGACTGTGTGTTAAAACTTCAGCTTCTTTGTGGAACCAAAGGAAGAGATGTTTATTTGGTGCAAATCTATATTTTCTGTAGCACACTGCAAATTAACTTGTATGGTCAGTTTACTCAAATATGATAATTACATGAAAACTTGAATAGGGAGTGAGATTGGGTTGGTTTGTATAGGTGAGTATGAAGCCTGAATACCTCCCAGAGTAATTTTGGCAGAGAATAAAAAGTATTTGCAAAGCCCTCCTGAGGGACTTTGGGGAAATGTGGAAATATTAAACTTCCCCACCTGGGAAATTGCTGATATTCTCAGAAGCATTGGGGACTACCAGCTTAGCAGGCCAAGCCCTCGATCTTGGGGCTTACCCTTATTAAGGTTGTTACTGGAAAGGAGAGGCTAAGCCTACTTATAATTGTGCCTGACAGTCAACCCCAGAGAACCTCTTTTGTTGCTCAGATGTGGCTTCTCTCTCTGAGCCAACTTGGCAGGTGGACTTACTGCCTGCCCCCCTACATGGGACATGAGTCCTAGGGATGTAAATCTCCCTGGCAATATGGGACATGACTCCTGGGGATAAGCCTGGACCTGGCATTGTAGGATTGAGAAAGCCTTCTGGACCAAAAAGGGGAAGAGAAATGAAGCAAAATAAAGTTTCAGTGGTTGAGGGAATTTAAATGGAATTGAGAGGTCATTCTGGAGGTTACTCTTATGCATTACATAGATATTCCTTTTTAGTTTTTACTTTATTAGAATAACTAGAAGGAAATATCTGAAACTGTTAAACTGCAATCCAGTATCCTTGTTTCTTGAAGGCAATTGTATAACCATAAAGCTTTTACAGTGTGACCATGTGATTGTGGAAACCTTATGGCTCATACTCCCTTTATGGATAGATAAGTAGAAAAATGGGAAAAAAAAAAAGTAAATGAGTAATAGTGGGGAAGAGGGGTATGGAATGTTTTGGGTGTTCTTTTTTACTTTTATTTTTATTCTTACTTTGTCTTTTATTTTTTGGAGTAATGAAAATGTTCAAAAATTGATTGTTGTGATAAATACACAACTATATGATACTATGAACAATTGTACACTTTGGATGATTCTATGGTATGTGAACATATGTCAATAAAATTGTGTTAAAAATAAAAAATTGATATACTGACATTAGAAAAAGAATAATGTAATTGCTACCTCTTCATGCCATCTCACAAGGCCATGGTTTCCCTTACACTCCAAATAATAGTTCTTAGTATCCTTAATCTCCACACCTGAAATCTAAAATCTAAGCATAAGTCTAAATAGGCTATCCAATTCATGACAAAGAAATGGGACATGCTTTGCAACATAAACATATAGATATAATGAAACAGTTGCTGAAATCACAACTTTATACTTCATACCTACAAGGGTTGAACTTAATTACTGTGTGTGTTCTATATAGTTTCAATGAACCTCCTGGGAAATAGCTCCTCCTGAGGACATGTAGAGTTGAAGCATGCAGCTCTGGTTGGAGATCAGGGAACTAACATTGCCAACTGAATTCAGATTGATTTCTGAGCCAGCTCCTGTGCACAACAATTTAACTGCACCAAATTAAATGATTTTTCATGAATTTGAAATTTCAGGACAGAACAGATAAAATCCAAAAGTTATACAAGAATGGTAAATTTTATGCTGCAGATGACCTAAACATTATGGATTAAATTTAAATGTGGTTCCTATTCTAATACTCTACTACTCCGACCTAAAATTTTAAACATCCACCAACTTTGCCCTCAAAGGTCATTCAGGATTTATACTAAATACACAGAGATCCATAGTCATCATGGGTCTCCATCATTTATCACATGTCACTCAGTTGTTAGCTAAGTTATAAATAAGATCTATTTATATAGGAATAAATAACATGCATTTATGTAATATATTTATGATTATGTATTCATTATTTAAATAATTTCACCATCCAAAATTTACATAAAATATACACTGATCTTTTTGTATGCAAATGTGCAGAACACAAATATGAATCTAATACTAAAATTCTATGATGAGAAGTTTTCACAAACTCTCCTCACACCAATTCATAATGGAGAATCATATTCTAGTCATGTTATGGGATACCTTGTTCATTTATATTAAAATTCTAATTTGCTCTGGGCCTATGAGCCAATAGACCTAAACAGTAGATGAAATACTTAGTAAAATTATTTCATTTGAAAGACATTTTTCTTTCTAGATCTGTGCTTACTAGCTGTTATCACACATTCTGGTCTCCCTTATTTGGAGCATATGATAGCATAACACTTTTCTGCCACTTTGAAGTTAGAAATAGCCAGGTGATTTCCTTCAGCCAATGAAATATGACTAAAAATGACATGCATCACTTCTGAGGAGAAACTTAAAAGATAGTATGTAATTCACCAACTTGCCTTTCTCCTGCCTTGGCAATTATGAAGCACATATTGAGATAAAGGCCCCTGTGACTGCAATAAGTCACTGCAATGACTCAAAATAGGTATTTAGCACAAATAAAAATTTGCCATAAAAAACCTTTTATGGTGTTAAGCCACTGAGATTTGGCAGTTACTTCAGTATATTTTACCCTATTCTGACTTGCGCAGTTTCATAATGGTTCCAGATATTTCTACAAATCCACTCACAAAGCAAGAGTTTAAAATTCTTTAAAGTAAAACATAGCAATGAAAACATAGATACAATGTAAAAAAGCTGATAAGTACAGATTATTAAAGATTAACTGGCAATTATTACAATCTCTAGCAATAAGCAAGTAATCAGTATGGATCATCACATTCTGAAATACCCAAGTCTAATTAATATCTTCACCCTAAATAAAGTTGAACATAGAATAAATGAAATGACAAATGAGGACAACTTAGAAGCCCATTAAATGCTGAATAATGATTTTTAAAATTTTCCTCTGCTCCTGGATTTTCCTCTGTAAACTACCTCGACATGTCATTGTCATATAAATCTTTACGAAGCCATTATGCTCTCTCCCTAATTCAGAAATACAATAGCCTCCTAATATTTTTTAATCAAAACCAAACTCATTGATGCTGGCACTGAAGGCCTCACCAACTCAACATGTATTTCCCACAACAGCCCAATGTGTACCCCTGCCATTCTCACTCCATGCTATTCAACTGGTTTTTTCACCTCACACACCATGTTCTTTCCCATCTAATCCACACACCCTACAGTGGCTTTTCTTTCTCTAAATTCTTGCATTTCTTATAGTGTATGCATAATCTGGAATTTGATTATAGATGTTTTTCCATTTAGTGTTGTGGACACACATATGTTATTTCTTGCTACCCCCACTAGACCAGGAAAGCCTCAGGGAAGCAATCTGCCTTCCAATGCCCAACACTCTACTGGATATGCATTATATATACTTAGGAAACTTATGTTAATTTTATGTGAATTTTGACAATAGCAGGTATGAGTGCAAAATAACAAAAAGGTACTAGAGCAGAAAATATAATAAGCAACACTAAAAGATTCTAAGTGACTCAAAGACAAATCTTGTTTATACCTCCTTAAAAACAGTGGATTTCTTTTTCTCAAATAAAAGCTTCCTCTTACAAATAAAATAGTGGTCTCTCTTCCACAAGAATGGATCAATGTGTATCAGAACAAAATTAAAGTATAATTGTGGATTTGCCCCAATGTGAACATCCAGTCTTGACTAGAAAAAGCAGAACTCACTGAAAGAGGGCAAAGTATACTTCTTAAGAACGAGGTAAGAACATCAATGCACATGCACAAGCGATCCTGAGGCATGGAAGGTGCTTTCACACAATTCTAATGCACAGCTCCCTGGAGGCATAGGAACAGACAAGCTGCTCACTGATTTGGATCACCAGATTCAGTAACAGACCTTGCTGCAAAGACAAGTCAGACCCAAACTGTTCATAATGGACTCAGGTTTGGAATAGCCTGCAGGGGGTATTTCAGCTGCATGGTAATGATCCACACTCTCATAAGCTCAAACATGGAAACCACTGGGCTGTGTATTCCCTTTTGAGAGGCTCTCCAATAAGTTTGCATTTAGAGAACTACTGTATTTTAACATCGTTTACACATGACCAAAGAGATAGCCCAGATGGATTTTACTCCTTACATGCTTATAATTTGTTAGGTATTCATAAACTATCTAACAGGAGAAGTTAAGGGAGTAGGAAGCTCTAGGAACCAGTCCATCCTCCAGAACAACTATTAAACATGCAGGAACTGTCTGAATCAACTATTTCAAAACTCTGGAGACCAGGAAAGAGCAGCATCCAGGAACGAGCAGGAAGAAGGGGCTGGTTAATTAGGGTAAATGCAAGTTGCTTTCTCTGTGAAACAGTTACCACTGCACACCCCCCATTCTCATGGGAGGCAGAAGTGGGGTCCAGTCCCTGGTGCAGCCTGCTGGTGCCAGAGAGGGACATAAAAAGCTTGTTCCTCAGGATGAGGGGCAGGGCACGTTCTGATAACTGATCACCACTTTAGATTAGCTACTTCAGATTGCTGGGGCCCTGGCTCTGAGGGAGGCCATTGTTCCAATCCACACCAGACAAGGTGGCAGAGGAGAATTAAAGATACTATGTGTTTTAGTTTCCTATGCTGCTCATAGCAAATACCATGAAATGGTTCATCTTAAACAATGGAAATTTATTCACTTTCAGTTAGAGTCCTGGAAAATGTCTAAATTGAGGTATCATCAAGGCAATGCTTTCTTCCACAGATCCTTCCTGGATAACAGTACTCCAATCCTGACCTGCACTGAAATTATTGACTGGTTCCATGTTCAGTTAAACCCTCACATGGAGCACTATTCTCTGGGGACTCACTTTCCAGAAGCTCAGAATTTTCCAAACCATCAATTTCTGGTTTCTTTGTGCTCAGGAGTTCATTTCTTAGCTTAACCCTTTCTCTTAAAGACCAGCTGCCAGTGATCCCTGGCTTCTCTGCCAAATGGCAAGGCACATGGCGGCATCTGTTGGTCTCTCCCATCTCTTCCAGGTTCTTGATTTCAGGTTCTTGCTTCCATGGCTTTCTCTCTCTTTGTCTGAATTTCATTCCATTCAAAAAGGACTCCAGTAATAGGAATAAGACTCATCCTGAATGAGGTAAGTCACACCTTAACTGAAATAGACTCATCAAAATAGCCCCAGGAATGGATTAACTTTAAGAACCTATTTTCTGGGATACATACAGCTTCAAACCACCACAGTATGCTTCCTTAGAGTTATGTAGGACAGTTGAAGTTTTGCATTTTCTGGGAGGATACCACATCAAGAAAGTGCAGCACTGAGGAGCCATGGATGAAGCTCCTGGTACCACTTCTGGCCCCCCAACCCCTTACCCAGAGTAATTTTGAGCTGACCAGTGCACCCTTTGTAGCTACCTGCCCTTGTTCTGGATGGGAAAGCCTGGATGGGAAACTCCTCTCCAGCATGACCCCCACCCTCACAGTTTATCTTCCAGGCAAAAAAGCAGCTTAAGACAATGAAAGTACAACAAGAAACAGTTAAAGCAGGTGGTGAGGCAACAGTGACCTGCTTTACGTCCTGCAGTGGGACACGTGGGAGAGGGAGAAGGTCTGTTTCCTGGGATATATAGGGGGCATTTAAATGCCTATAAATGGAGGAACTCATAAGGCCACTAACAAGCACAAGCCCAGGACAAGACATGGCAATCTCCACTTTGCATTTGCCTTGGGTGAACCTTCCTGATAGGAGGGCTAACTCTGAAGAAGAGCACCAACAAATGCAAAGGCAATTTGCAAAGATTGTGAAAGGTGTTTCTTGCTTAGGGTTCCTTGGTATTGTTAGCTCCTGGCACTCAAGAAAATCTGTCATATCACTAGCTGGATACAAACTCAAAAACACACATCTCAAAGAATAAAAGCCAGTGTTAAAATTTTGAAGTATTAAAAGGTACAGCATGCACAAAGGATTACAAGACAAACAAGGCAACAGGAACTGAAGGCCCATCCAAAGAAAGAGGATAAAAATAAAGACAACATCAACAAAGAAGAGCAGACTGAGGACATACCGGACAAAGACTTTAAAAAAAATGGCCTTCTGTATGCTCAAGGTGATGAGAGAAAATACAGGGGAAAACTGGAGGCTATCAGGAAAACACTAAATGAACAATATGAGAACATCATTAAAGAGATAGAAATTTTAAAAAGGAACAAAACAGAACTACTGGAGTTGAAGACCACAATAACTGAAGTGAAAAATTCCCAGGAGGATTTCAATAGCAGGTTGGAGCTGGCAGAAGAAAGAATCAGTGAAGTAGAAGACAAGGCAATTGAAATGAGTCAGTCTAAGGAGCAAAAAGAAAAAGAATTATAGAAAGGAGAAATAGCCTAGAGACCTGTGGTACACCATCAAATATATTGATATACTCATTAAGGGAGTTCCAGAAGGAAAAGAAAGATAAAAAGGAGCAGAAGGAATATTCAAAGAAATAATAACAGAAAACTTCCCAAACTTAGGAAAATACATGAACATGCATATCCAAGAAGTCCAGAGAACAACAAATAAGATAAATGCCTTGACACATACTGATCAAACTGTCTAATGCAAAGGACAAGGACAGAATTCTGAAGGCTGCAAGAGAAAGAAACATGCTATGTATAAGGGACGCCCAAATAGATTAAGTCCTGATTTTCCATCAGAAACATTGAGACAAAAGGGCAGTGGGATGAAATACTTAAAGTGATGAGGAAAAAAACAATTAACAACAAAGAATTTCATATCCAGCAAGACTTTCTTTCAAAAATGAGGAAAGATAAAGGCATTCCCCAATAAACAAAAGCTGAGGAATTCATTACCACTAGACCTGCTCTACAAACAATGCTAAAGGGAGTTCTTCAAACTGAAAGGAAAGGACAATAGACAGTGCTTCAAGGTGGCATAAAGAAATAAAGACCTCTGGTAAAGGTAACCACATGGGTAATTATAAATGCCTATGCTATGGTATTATAGTTTTTGGTATGTAACTCCACTTCTTACTTCCAAAAGAAGCTAAAATACAAATACACGAAAAGTAATGAAAAATCTATGGTTTTGAACATACAATGTAAAAGATAAAATCTGTAACAACTACAAAAAATGTTGGGGTCACAGAGCAGGATAAGAAGAGTGTACGTGTATACTATAGAAGTCATTTCTATCAAATCATATATGATTGTGATATATATTGGATGTTAAACTTTAATCCCATGGTAACCACAAGGAAAATATATGAAAAATATATCCAGAAAGAAATGAGAAGGCACACAATGTAGTACAATACAAAAAAAATCAAATAAATACGAATAGACATTAACAGAATAACTGAGGTAAAGAAAAAGGAATAAGACTACAAAGATGAAATAGCAAAATGGCAGAAGAAAATCCCACAATACCAGTAGTTACTTTAAATGTAAATTGGTTGTTAAACTCTCCATTCAAAAGGCAGAGATTGGCAGAGTGGATTTAAAAAAAAAAAAGCATGATCCAACTATATGCTGTTTACAAGAGACTCACCTTAAATCCAAAGACATAAGTAGTTCAAAAGTGAAAGGATGGAAAAAATATATATCATATGAGTAGTACCAAAAGAGAGCTGGGGTAGTTATACTAATTTCAGGTCAAATAGATCGTAAATCAAAAATTGTTATAAGGGATAATGACAGTTATTATATAATGATAAAAGGGTTGCTTCAACAAAGAGACATAGCAATTATAAATATATGAAGCAAATACTGAGAGATTTGGAGGAAGAAATAGATGGTTCTACAGTAATAGTAGGATGCTTCAGTGCATCACTTTCAATAATGAATAGAATAACTCTACAGAAGATCAACAAGGAAACAGGTGATTTGAACAATACTCTAAACCAACTAGACCTAACAGACATCTGTAAAACACTTCACCCAAAAGCAAGAGAATATATATCATTCTTGAGTGCACATGGATCATTCTTCATGTTAGATCATAACTTAGGTCACAAAACAAGTCTCAATAAATTCAAAAATATTGAAATCATAAAAGTTATCTTCTCCAACCACAATGTCATGGTACTGATATTAAAAGAACAAACATATAGAACAATTGAATCAAATTGAGAGTTCAGAAACTTTTAACATGGGGACAGAGACCACTCAATGAGGAAAGAATAGTCTCTTCAATAAATGATGCTGGGCAAATTGGTTCTCAATATGCAAAAGAATGAAGGTGGAACCTACCACACACCATATACAAAAATCACCTCAAAATGGATCAAAGACCTAAATACAAGAACTAGAATGTAAAAATCCTAGAAGAAAACATAGGGAAGCATGTTCAGGACCTTGTATTAGGCAATGATTTCTTAGACTTCACACCCAAAGCACAAGCAATCAAAGAAAAAGTAGATAAATGGGACAGCATTAAAAAACTTTTGAACTTCAAAGGAATTGAACATGAAAGTAAAATGACAACCTACAAAATGAGTTAAAATATTTGGAAACCACATATCTAATAAGGGTTTAATATCCAGAATATATAAAGAAATCCCACAACACAACAATAAAAAGACAACCCAATTTAAAAGTGGGCAAAAGACTTGAATAGACATTTCCCTCAAGAATATATATAAATGTCCAAAAATGCATGTGAAAAGATAGTCAACATCATTAGCCACTAAGGAAATGCAAATCAAAACCACAATGTGATACTATTTCACACCCACTAGAATGGCTACTAATAAGAAAAAGAAAAATAACAAGTGTTGGAGAGAATGTGAAGAGATAAGAACAGTCATTTATTGCTGGTGGCAAGGTAAAATAGTGCAGACATTGTGGAAGACAGTTTGGAAGTTCCTCAGAAATTACAAAAATTCTAAGTATAGAATTACCGTATAACCCAGCAAGCCCACTTCTAGGTATAAAGCCAATAGAATTGAAAGCAGGGACTTAAACAGATATTTCCACTCAATGTTCATAGTGGCCTTTTTCACAAGTGCCAAAAGATGGAAGCAACCCAAGTGCCCACTGACTAATGAATCGATAAATAAAATGTGGCTATATATCCAATGAAATATTATTCAGTCATAAAAAGGAATGAAATTCTGATACATGCAACAACATAGATGACCCTTAAAGACATCATGTTGAGTGAAATAAACCAGACACAAAAGGACAAATATTGTATGATCTTATTTATAAGAAATAATTATAATGATCAAACTAGTAGAGTTAGAATCTAGAATATAGGATAGCAGGGAATCAGATGGGGAGCGGAAGTAGAGAGCTATTGCATTTATTCCTTTAAGGGTACAGAGTTTCTGTTTGGGATGGTAGAAAAGTTTTGGTAATGGATGGTGGTGATAGTAGCACAACATTGTGAACATAAGTATCAGGGATGAATTATATATTTGTATGTGGTTAAAAGGGGAAGTGTTAGGTTGTATGTATGTTAATAGAATAATTTTTTTTTAAATACCATGGAACTGTACAACACAAACAGTGAGCCTTCAGTTAAACCATAGACTATAGTTAATAGTACAATTATGAAAATGTGTTTTCATGAATTATAACAAATATACCACACTAATACTAGGTGTTAATAATAGGGTAGTAGATAGGAACTCTGTATTTTATCCATGATTTTTCTGAAAACCCACAACATCTCTAATAAAAAAAGAAACTATCTAAAATGTATTATTACAATTAAATTTGTAAAACAAAAGACCCTCCTCCTTATCTGATTGGAACAAAATCATATAGTGAACTAAGTGAAAAACAACTCCGAAGGACTTCTAAACTTAAAAGCAATTTTATTCCAAATTCTATGGATGGCAATATATTTTATTCCATGGTGATAAATTTAATGGGTCGAGACCTTTTTTGATTCACATTTTCACATTTAAGATCTGAGTTTTCATCCATAGTTTCCATTTCCTCCAAAAACATTTAAAGTATTTTTGTGACCAACAAAAGCAAAGGTAAAATATACAATATTTATCATTTACTATTTTTGACTCCTGAGCAGAATCTCATGCATGGCACCATTCAAGTCCTGAGAACCTGGAGGAGCTCAAATGAAGTGGCCTCATGTATGAAGCAGCCTCTGGCAAGGAAGCAAGGAAAGCATTATAAGTAGGCTTTAGGGCTTTGCTACTTTACACGTTTTGATTATGCCCAAGGAGCAACATGTTTCTTTGAATACCTGTCTTCACATAAAAAGTGAAATAAAATTGTGAAACTCTTAGAAATACATTAATGCAAGGGAATAGCTTTTGCTGTGAAAATGTTATCTTTGAGGTGAAAATGTTTGTTTATCTGAATCATTCATACATTTTGCTTTATTTCATTATTTCTCTTTGTAAGAATTATCACTGCCTGGGCTTGCCAAATGAAACTTCTATCATTACTGCCACTTAACAATTCATCTTAAATGTGCTAAGATTCTTTCAGGACAGGCAAGAGTCTTGGTCGAGATTTGATATTGTTGTTTTTGTTGTTGTTTGTTGTTGTTATAGATTTAAACTTGATTTAAAAAATTATGCAGACATATTTCTGTTAAGCAATTCTCTTCTGAAGAAAAAAAATCCTATTTTACTAATTAATATACTTCTTATGGTGAGAATAAAATAAATTCCAAAACACATAAATATAAATAAGTATATATACATATATATAAACATATGTATAAGTACAAAGTGTCCTGTAAATTAAAGTAGAAGCATTTAGAGCATGACAATAGTTATCACATGATTTCAAAATTTTTTGTTCTTTGACCCAAGAATTTCACATCTAGAAAAGCTACTGAAGAAAATAATCAAAAGTTATTCAAGGCAGAGCACTAATTTCTATCTTTCCTGGCCAGCCACTGCTGTGGAACCATAACTCCTGTAAAGTAAGTCCTATTAAAATCATGTTTAACTCTGTGCCTAGCATAGCCTTCAGTCTGGGGGCTAAGCTGTGTTGTAACAATTGGAGAGAACAGCCAGGAGGACCAAAAAGCTGCTGGCTGTACTGGGCATGAATTTTAGGAAGGGATAATCCATTGAAGGGAATCTCAAATTGACCTGTGTTGTCCATGAGGGGAGGGATGGTTAACCCTCCTGAATGAATGAGGACCACAATGAGAGTGTGGGGATGCCCTGAAAACTCCAGCAGGGTTGCTAAGTGTTTTGCAACAGATAGCAGGACAACTAGATTTGAGCAAGAAGAAAAGACACCACCAAACAACAGCAGCCTTGGCATGGCCCCTGTTAGGAGCCTTGTGGATGGCTGCTGAGGCAGAACAAATGATGAAAGCTACTGCACACCATTTAGAAGAGAAAGTAAAACTAGAAGATAATGCACCTTGCCCAGGTGGAAATAAAGGGCTCTCTGACCAATCACCAGTTCCAAGTGGACAATCAGCTAGAGACTCTGGCATACAGATATGCATGAGTCAAAGGCTGTAAGTTGCCTTGGGCTCAAGCCTAGAGAATTTTAGCTACCCTGGGACCCCAAAGTGTGAGACCCCAAAGACTCCTCAGAAAAGGAATGGCAGGAAGAATGGGAACCTTATTTAAAAAATTGGAAAGATTTTAGTCATGAGCCTATTGTAACAATCTGGCCTCAGTATGATTTAAAATCAAGAGAAAAATAACTCTAAGGAAAGAACACTGTATTATAATCAGAATTATTCTGAAAAGGGATAGAAATGGGATGAAATGATGTATATTCAATTTGTATTTCCCCTCTCAAAAGTATTTCTGTGTTTCTGTTTCTTGTGACTAACTTTCTATTTGTGCCTTGTCTGCCCATTCAATATATTATCATGTCTGCCTGTTTAATATGTACTCTTATACCTCTGGATGGTAATAACAAATTAACAAAAATTCTTAAAGAGCTCTACTTGAATTTCTTAAAAATAAATAAGTGTGTATAATATATAATATATAATATGTAATGTATAATATATAATATATAAATTAGTACTCCTGAAGCCCCAAAAGAAAAAAGGAAAAAAAAAAAAAAACACTCTCTGCAGTAGGGTTCAAAGCTTTAATTCTGTAATTACTGTAAACAAACCTGGCTGGACATTAAAAGGAAACCACCCCTGGAATTTCTGTAAGGCAGCAGAAGGCTGCCAGAGGGCTGCATCTGGAAAATGCAAAGACCTTTCCCAATTGTCTGGATCACAGGTTTAAATGAAATAGATCTAATAATTGGCAATAATTAAAAGAAGGATGTAGAAACTCCCAAATTCCACTGCCCTGATTTAAAAGTTTTAAATCTGACTTCCACAAGATAAGCCTCTTTCTGTCTCACCTGACCCTGCCCACAAGCCCTAAGTACCTAAGGCAACTATGAGGGAGGGGCTGGGTACAGAAGATAGGGAAGAGAAAGTTTAAAATTGAGTGTGTAGGGATAATAATACCCAAACATAGCCCTTCAATAGTCCTTGGGGGGGTCAAACATGGTGGATGACAATTATCAGGAGTTAAACAAGGTAACACCACCATTGTATGCCACAGTCCTGAACATCGCTGGTTTATTACAAGAAATTAGCCAATATCATTTTGCATTGGATCTTGCTAATGCTTTCTTTAGTGTCTCCCTAGGAAAATCAAGCCAGCCTGCATTCACCTTCTTCTAGGGAGGCCAACACTGGATTTTTATTGTGCTTCCCCAAGGCTATGTACATAGCTTGACCATCTGCCATGGTCTCATGGCAAAGGACCTGCCTAAGTGGAAAAGTCCCATAAGTGTAACTCTATTTCACTAAGTAGTAACTCTCTTTAAGATGCACTGTTTCCCCATGCTGCAAAGCTAAAGCAACTAATGGCTTTCTTGGGGTTGTTAAGGTATTAGATAGAGACCTTTTTTCCTCACTTATCCCAAATGTTGAAACCTTTGTATGTCTTGATTAGGAAAGGCTATCCTCAGGAATGGAACACCTTCCAATAGGCTGCATTTAAAAAGGCAAAAAGGGCAAAAGCACAGACACCAGCACTGGGGGCATAGATCCAGACCTGCCCTGTGAATTGGATGTAGCCAGCACTAATGTTGGCTTTGGGTGAGGTCTATGGCAGAGGCAACATTCTAAATGAATACCCCTGGGCTTCTGGTCACAATTATGGAAAGGGGCAAAACCGAGATACAGCCCCCTAAATAAAAACAATTGTGTACTGCATATAATGCCTTATTTCAAATGGAGGAACTGATGCAAAGACGTCCAGTTATCTTAAAATTGGCCATCCCTCTTCAAGGGTAGATAACTGACACAGCTCCTAAGTCACACTCCGGCAGTGCCCAACTGAACACACTAACCAAATGGAAAGCCTACCTGCTACAGTGCAGCATTTATACCAGCCATCTGAATGCAGAAATGCACAAGATTCTCGGACCAGTGTCTTTTATAAAGGATTTGACAGCTAAAGTTGCTGCACTTGATGTAGCTATTGAAATGACAAGAATTATGGAAAGACATTTGGGACACCTGCCAACATCAAAAGGTAACTGTTGTCAGCAGCTTGTGGACATCACTAAAGATTGCCCTTCATGCTCTCTGTGTCAACCATGTAAGCTACCACATCAGATGGGACACAGGGACTACATCGGTCCCCTTCTGTTCTTGAGGTATGCTTTTACTGCCATGGACATGCCTACAGAACTTTTGTTAGCTTTCCCAGTGGGGGAGGTGGACCAGCAGGCCACCATCAGCTATTTGGAAAGGGTGTGCACTCTGTATGGCATACCTACACAAATAGACAGTGATCAGGGGTCCCCTTTCACTGAGCAAATGACCCAAGTATGGGCTATGGACTATAAAATCTCTACAACAAAAAAGTTTTATCAGACCCTAACCTGAGCTCCATGCCCAGAACTGCAGCCCCAGCTCCTATTGAAATACTAATGGTGGGACCAATGCCAGCACTGAGAATCCTAGTTAAAGGGCCAGGTGATTTACAGCCTAAGTGGGGAAATAGTAATAATTTGTTGCTGTATTTGCCTCACACCATACAAAATGGGGAAAACAAGGTCAATTGGCCATGGTGCTGCCCTATGCAGCCAAGTTGGTTAGGAATCCTAAGTCGCTTGGGTATAGAAGTAACCCAAAATAATGTAATAAGACCTAAATGCCTGCTAAAATCTTTATCACCAATCCAGGGCCTCCTATTCCCACAAGAACCTTATGCACGACTATGTGTATCCTTCTCATGCCCACAGTCAAACCTAGCGTTAGGTTTACATGGATTTGCCATCTTCAGGTACTACCAGCCTTCCTTGGATTGTGACCCCTGCAAATTGGACTGTGTAGAAACCCTACCGGCCTGGTAGAATTCAGCGATTATCAGCAGATCCCTTGTCTAAATGGTTTAATTCCCTTTTTTGGCCATGGCAGCATCTCTTTGTGAATTGCTATCTCTGTTTGGCGGACTTCTAATGTGCTGTTGTCTATGGATGCAATGTCTGTCCGATGGTCAACAAAGTCTGCTGCATGGGGCTGGATTGTGGACCCCGGGCCCGGGCCCCCTCCCCTCCATAGTGATTTTGCATAGCTGCCTACATGACCAGGACAAACTCTAAAAGTCATCAAACCTCCCCAGGGGAGAAAAAAAAAATGTATTGTAAACAAAGCATTGAAACTCCCCTCCCCTAATCACTGTTGATAACAAATCTCCACACCTTTGTGTCAAAAGACCCTGCTGAAACTCTGTTCTCATACACCTCCTTGTTCTAGCCCTTATAAATCACCCCCTGGTACCCCCTGCCTTTGTGAAGCACTAACTTCCATCTTTCCTGGCCTGACCCGCTGCCACCATGGAACCAACTCTTGTAAGTAAGTCCTTTTAAACACACGTCTAATTCTGAAAGAAAAAAAAAGTTATTAAAAGAATTATGAGTAAGAATGCTTACTGAAGCACACTTTTAATCAGGAAAAAACAGAAACAACATAAAGATATAAGATTTCACAATATGCAGTTATTTAAAGTTTTCAAAGAATGTTAATGACTGAAAAAGATACAATGCTATATTTTAAAGGATACAAAATTACACATACAGTATGATCTCAATTTTGAAACATATATACTGTGCAAACAAATAATTCAAAGAAAATATATGACTATGTTAATCATTTTTATTTCTGGGTGATTTTTACTTTCTTCTCTACACTTTCATTTTTACAGATGTTCTAAAATAGCCATGTATTACTTTTAAAATTTAAAAATAGAGGAATAGATGCTATTTTGAAAGACTTTACCTGAAATAATAAAATAAAATTAAAGCAAAATGGGTATTTTATCATTTAAATTATTTAAGAAATAGCATACGAGGCTGTCCCCATAGCATGTTCCTACTCTCCTTTCAGTACTCTCTGTAAGCGCCTCTTTCAGGAAGCACCATCTGACCACACCTCACAAGCAGGGTTGAATCCATTCCCCACCCCACACACCAACCTCTGGTGCCCCTCAGCACCCTGGGCCCAGCCGCCACATCATTCACCACATTGCACGCAATATGCAGGGCAGGTACTTGTACATGTATGACTTTGGCCTGCATTTAGGGATAATTTAAGAAACTGTCCTATGAAGCAGCTCCTGGTATTTAATGGAAGGATATTTCTGAAGGTGAAATATTGTTCACTATTATGCAGTATCCTCTCATGAGGATCAGTTTGAGAAAATTCTCTCTAGTCCCAATTTCAGGAAGCATCACACTTCTCCAGAGAAACATGCTTGATTTTAATCTTGTGAACATGGTGAATCAGGTAACTAGCCATGTTTCCCTCAGATTGTTAGCTGCTAGAAAGTGAGAAAGACAGCATGCTTTTAACATGTGACTCTAGTCCAGAGTTTCATTCTCCTTCCCAGGCATTCCCTGTCCCCTTCCCTCTGCTTCCCCACTCTTAATAAACAATGTTCACTTAGTTTTTGTATGTATCTTTGTAAGCCTCTTAAATCTGTTTTGAAACAAGTCATATTGTATATAAATCACTTAATGAAGCAAACAACTAGTATTTTTTGCACTATTACACAATAATTTTATGTTTTCTGTGTTGGAGTTAATGTTGCTTCATTACTGACTTTATTTAATTATTCTTTGTGGAGACAAAATATTTCTGCAATGCATAATACTTTAAAAAAAAATCTATGTAATTAATTGGGAAGAGGAGTTAGTTTTTTCTCCAGATGGTTGGTGACTTGTCAAGAGGGCTTCCATGTGAGTAACACTGTTTTCTTCACATCATAAAATGATTAGGTAAAAATTTTAATGTATTCTAATGACCAAAATCTTAATCTACAACATCAACCATGTTTTAAAATATTCAGACATCTGTTCCACTTACATTGCAATGGCAAAGATACATTTCTTTCCTGTTTGGCAAGCACTACAAATATATCTGTTATTTACAAGCAGGTTGCCTCATCTATCAAGGTTGCTCAGAGCAGACAACATTTAGTGACTAACTAAGGCATGGCAAAGAATGATAAAAAAGAAAAATGATTCCAGCCGTAGTTATGTTAATTCAGGTATGTTAACTGTAAATGTTAAATCTACCATCAAGTAAGCATTTCCCAAAAGGAATCTTGACCATCATCTCAACAATGTTCTCAATAAATGTAGTTAGTGCAGTCAGAGCAATCATGCTAGGCTTTCTTTTTTGCTAGATGGTTTCATATTAAAGTCTCAAATTAAACTGAGACCTCTAGAAACCCCAAGAGACCAGCCCACAATAAAATTAAATGGGGAGTGACAATAGGGAGTGACAACAGGGAGAAGAAAATATTTTAATTGAACATTAAATTTCATGAAGCCTATTTTCCAAGGCATTTTTTGGATTTTTTTTCCATTTTATTCATACTTTATCATATATTCCACTAGGGCAGCTCTCTAAAGGATATCTGAAAGGGCAAAGAAAATGCCATCAGATATCAGGCCCCTTAGAGCACTTTCTTTCTAATGAAGGCCCTCTCCTGGGTATTCATGGATAAATGCTGTCTGCTTTCTCTTGCGTATTCCCAAGCTGATTAAATAAAATATAATAAAGATAATTTTAGGTATAGAAAAACCATGTGTAAGGAAATACCTATGTGACAGAAAAATAGATAAAATAATATCTCCATTGGCTCTGCCTTTAGACAGTTCACAGGTGACAACAGCACATAACTCCCTGGGAAGAATCAGGTTTGAAAATTCCATTGGATGGTATAAAACTGCTACACTGTAACTTGGCTGACCCGAGATCAAGATTCAGAGGAACATGAAAGCTTGGAAGATTGTGACAGATATTCTAAGACCAGGTGAACAGGGAGCTGAATTGGGAGACTGAAAGAGTAGCTAAGACAAAAGAGTCTCACTCTTACCAAAGAGTTACACACATTCGATTACCTTACAACAAACATTGATGGAGTAGGTCATGCACTACTACTACTTAGTAGTATCTCATGGACTCTGTTGGCCCCAGTATCCCAGGGATTTGTAAAATGAGGTTATCATCCCCAGGACAGCACAGTGTAGTAGGAGAGGTAGACACAGATAAAGTGACAACAGTGAGAGCAGCTCCTGTACTAAGCACTGTGCTGAGCACTTTGTGTGCCTTTCCCCATGTACACCTTAGGACAGTCCCAGGAAAAAAAATTGTCTTTCCTTTACAGCCCAACCCTTCTGCACCAAAGTAAGGGCAAGTAGAACACCTAAGCATGAGGCTGGCTACCCCCTTCCCAGCTTCCATACAGCAGACCCAAGAAGGAGGGACTATTATTTTTTCCACTTTACAGTTAGGAAATTGTAACTCCAAGATGCTAAGTAAGTTATGAAAGCAAGACAACTAGTGAATGGCAGAACCAGGCCTTACAACCACATTCTTACTGTATCTAAAGTATTATCAAGGAACAACAACAGGTGCTTCATTAAAGAGGCAGCACAACTGGCCAACAAATCTATGGGGGAGGGGAGTAATCTCTTTAGTATTGAAACAATCCAAATTAAAATGAGATAATATCATCAATCAAACTGGGGGAGTTTTATTTTGTTGGATATTTTTAGACAGGGTAGTAGATTGGAATCATAATGCAACTATTTTCTAGAGGACAATTTTATAATATCAATTTGTTTGACAAGGTGAATATATAAAACAACTTGACTTCTAGTTTTTGACCTAGGAAATAATACAAGTGATCCACAAGATTTTTCCTTGTATTTTTTTATTCTTTCACTCAATTAACAAATATTTGCCAGGCACCTGGGATGGAATGATGAGAAAGATATACTTGGTCTCTTTTGCCATTGATGTCAAGGGTAGTGATGCACTTTACAATATTATTTACACAGTAGCAAAAAAAAAATGAAAAGAATTGGGGCTGAGAAAATAAACTATGGCACATCAATAAAATGGAATATATTATAGCCATGATATGGAACACTATGCTGTAGACAAATGCTTAAGATATTGGACAATGTTCATGATATATTATGCAAATGTCAACTCTAAAATACAATGCTATGAAACAGAATGCATGTCCAGTATAGTACAAGTTTTGTACATGTTTACATTTTATTCATTTATTCACTCAACTAATATTTATCAAAGCCTATTGCATGGAAGACCCTAGAGAAGCAGCTATAAATAAAACAGATAAAGGCTTTGCCTTTATAGGACTTTCATTCTAATTAGAAGAGATACCATAAACAAAAATAATATATATACAATATATCATATGCTATTGACTATCACAGAGAAAATAGATACTATAAGTTGGCCAGAGAAGGACTATCTGGTCCGGTAACTTCTAAGCAGAGACCTGGAGTTGGTGAGGGAGTGAGTCCTGGGCATATCTGTGGTAAGAGCATTCCAGAGGGAGCAGGAAATACAAAGGACCCAAGGTAAGAACAGACTTGTTGTTCTAGTTTGCTAATGCTGCCTTTTTGCAAAACACCAGAGATGGAATGGCTTTTATAAAGGGGGTTTATTTGATTACACAGTTACAGTCTTAAGGCCATAAAGTGTTCAAGTTAAGTCATCAATAATTGGGTACCTTTACTAGAGGATGACCAGTGGTGTCCAGAAAACCTCTGTTAGCTGGGAAGGCACATGGCTGGCGTCTGCTCCAGAATTCTGGTTTCTAAATGGCTTTCTCCCAGGATGTTCCTCTCTAGGCTGCAGTTCCTCAAAAATGTCACTCTTAGTTGCTCTTGGGTGTTTGTCCTCTCTCAGCTTCTCCAGAGCAAAAATCTGCTTTCAACAGCCATCTTCAAAATGTCTCTCATCTGCAGCTCCTCTCTTCTCAGCTCCTGTGTGATCTTCAAAGTGGCCCTCCCAGCTGTAGCAAGCTCGCTCCTTCTGTCTGAGCTTATGTAGTGCTCCAGTAAACTAATCAAGACCCATGCTGAATGGGCTAGGCCACACCTCCATGGAAATTATCCAACGAAAGATCTCACCCACAGTTGAATGAGCACATCTCCACAGAAACATCCAATCAAATGTCTCTAACCCAATCAACATCAATACTTTTCCTGCCCACACAAGACTGCATCAAATATAATGGTGTTTTGGGGGACACAGTACATCCAAACCAGCACACTTGTATTCTATGAAGAGCAGAGAGAATAAGAATGGTAAGGGGTTAGGTGAAGGAGGTAGCAGGGGCAAGATCACATAGGGACTTAAAAGTCACAGTTGAGAATTTGGACTTAATTCTGAATGAGATGGGATACATGGCAGGGTTTTGAGCAGAGAGGCGACAACCTCTGATTTACATTTTAGAAGGAACATTGGGGAGATCTAAGAGGGTGGCATAGAGAGGAGTGTAAGCTAAGTAGTCCCCCTGGAACAACTAAAAAAAAAAACAGAAACACTAATAAATAATCCAGAATCACTGCGGGGGGACAAACATGACCGTCCACTCATCGTACACCAACCTGAATTCGGAGGAATGCCCAAGATCACAGCATAAAATCCATAAGTAAAAACTGCGGATCCAAATCAGGAGACTCTTCCCCCACAGCCCAAGCTGCAAAGCCTCATGGTGCCAGAGAGAAGCTCTCTCCCAGCAAGTGAATATAGCTCAGCTGAGCTCCAACTGGGGTTTTAATTAGCGAATGTGAACTGCTCACTACGAGATACAAAACCCCAACAAGCAAACAGAGGCTTTCAGTGATGACTGACCTTGGAGAGCCAGAGGGTTTCCTCAGACTAGCTCTGAAGGGGACTATCTGCTTTCTTTTTTGACTCAGTGGAGAAACCCTCAGCCATTTTCAGTTCCCAGTTCTGTGACCCAGACAAGAGTATAGCACAGGCAGAGAGAGACCATTGAAATGCTAATGACCTCTGCATAGGGATCTATCTTCTCTAAGAGGAAAGGGGCAGGGCCCAGCTCTACTACCTGCCTTTCATTCAGAACTTCAGGAAAAAGAGCCACACCTCCTTGCACCAGTCAAGAATTATAGGCTAACAGGTGCCACCTGCTGGGCAGAAAAGCACAGTGACCAGAAGCATCAGAGGGTGTACCAATTTTCTAAGACACAGCCTCAGGGAAACCAGATAATGAACATTCTGGCCTGAGAAGGCCTGATTGGGGTAACCAAGGAAACCATGCCTAGATAACAGAAAACTACAACCTACACCAAGAAAAATGAGGTTATGGCCCAGTCAGGGGAACAAACTTGCACTTCAACTATGATGCAGGAATTGAAACAATGAATAATAAGTCAATTCAAAAAGTTTAGGGAAGATAAGGTGAAAGAGCTGAACTGTATAATGAAAACACAGGACATACATAAGGTAGACATTGAAAGTTCAAAAAACCAACTGGCGGAATCTATGGAAATGAAAGGCACAACACAAGAGATGAAAGACACAATGGAAACATACAGCAGCAGATCTGAAGAGGCAGAAGAAAACACTCAGGAACTGGAGAACAAGGCACCTGAAAGCCTACACACAAAAGAACAGATAGAGAAAAGAATGGAAAAATACGAGCAACATCTCCGGGAACTTAAAGACAAAACAAAAAGCAAGAATTTATGTGTCATTGCTGTCCCAGAAGGAGAAGAGAAGGGAAAAGGGACAAAAGCAATAACAGAGGAAATAATCAATGAAAATGTCCCATCTCTTATGAAAGACATAAAATTACAGATCCAAGAAGCGCAGCATACCCCAAACAGAATAGATCTGAATAGGCCTATGCTGAGACACTTAATAATCAGATTATCAAACATCAAAGATAAAGAGAATCCTGAAAGCAGCAAGAGAAAAGTGATCTATCACATAAAAAGGAAGCTTGATAAGACTATGTGTGGATTTCTCAATAGAAACCATGGAGGCAAGAAGGAAGTGGGGTGATATATTTAAGATACTGAAAGAGAAAAACCACCAACCAGGAATCCTATATCCAGCAAAACTATCCTTCAGATATGAGGGAAAGCTTAAAATATTCTCTGACAAACAGACAATGACCGAGTTTGTGAACAAGATACCTGCTATGCAGGAAACACTAAAGGAAGCACTGCAAACAGAAAGGAAAAGACAGGAGTAAGAGGTTTGGAAAACAATTTGGGGAGATAGCAGCACAGCAATGTAAGCATACTGAACAAAGATGACTGTGAATATGTTTGAAAGAGGAAGGTTGGGATCATGTGGGACACCAGAACAAGAGATGAACGATAAAGACTGGGACTGCATAACTCCGGGAAACCTAGGGTGCTCAACAATTGTAATAAAAGGTACAAATATGTTTTTACATGAGGTAGAACAAATGAATGTCAACATTGCAAGGTGTTAAAAATAGGGTGGGATTGGGGGAAAACACAATCAATGCAAACTAGAGGCTAGAATTAACAGATACATTGTATTACACTTCCTTTAACAAAAGCAATATACCAAAGCTAAATGCACATGGGGGGGGTGGGGAAAAGGGAAAGGGTATGGGACTCCTGGCATTGATGATGCTGTCTGACTCTTCATTCTACTTTAGGTTAATGCTATCTTTCCTTTAGTCACTTTCTAGCTATCAAGTTTGTTTGTTTGTTTGTTTGTTTTTCTCTCTTTCTCTTGCCTTTTTCTTTTGCCTCTCTGCCTTCTTTGACTCTTCCTCTATCTTTGTGGAAGAAATGTCCTTATATAGAGAGTGGCGACGGTGCTCAATACATAAATACATGACTATATGGGGAACCAATGATTGTTTACTTAGGATGGAATGTATAGTGTTTGAACAAAACCATCTTAAAAGAAATGGGTTGATGAAGAAATCTTAAAGGCACCATATTGAGTGAAATAAGACAGACACATAAAGGCAAATATTGCAGGGTCTCACTGATATGAACTAATTATAATATGTAAACTCATAGACATGAAATATAAGTTACCAGGATATAGAATGAGGAGGCTAAAGAATGGGGAGCAGTTGCTTATTATGAGCAGAATGTTCAACTAGGGTGAACTTAAATATTTGGAAATGGACAAGGGTGATGGTAGCATGTAATGAGAATAGCTAACAGTGCTAAAGGTGTATGAAGTGGTGGAAAGGGTAAGCTCAGAGTCATGCATGTCACCAGAAGGAAAGTTGGAGGTTCAAAGATGGGAATGTATAAAACAGTGAATCTTGTGGTGGACAATGTCCGTGATTAATTATAGAAATATTAGAAATCTCTCTCATGAACTAGAACAAATGTATGTCACTATAACTAGAGGTTAATAATAGAGAGGCATATAAGGAAAAAATATACACCTATTGTAAACTATATACTACAGTTAGTAGCATTTTAACATTCTTTCATCAGCAGTAGCAAATGTACTATACCAAAACTATGACTCAATAATGGAGGGGGGGTGTGTTTAGGGGTATGGGAGGATCTGCCTTTCCTTTTTTTTTTTTTTTTTTGTCTTTATTTCTTTTCTGGAGTAGTTAAAATGTTCTAAAAATTGAAAAAAAATCATGTTGATGGATGCACAGGTGTATGGTGGTGCCATGGGCAATTGGATAGTTGTACGGTATCTGAACAATCTCAATAAAATACATATATATATATATAAAATATCCAAAAAAAAAAAAAGAAGGAACATTGGCTTCTGTGAGGAGAACAGACAATAAGAATGGCAAAATTGATATATTAGACCAGGGTGGCAGTAATGGAGCTGACGAGGAGAGACTGGAGTTGAGCCAACATTGAGATGGGGAAACTGGAAAAGAATTTTTGGAATAACAGATGTGAGAGAAGATCATAAGTCTATCCAAGGCCATGTGGCAGCCATGAAAATATGCTGCTCAGATCTCCAGCTATAGGGAGTCACCTCCAGCTACAGGCCCCACACTGATGACACAATTCCTCCAGACTGTGCCCCGCTGATGACAAGGGATAATAAGCCACACTCATCCACAGATGTGGGACTCCTCTGATGGGTGACTTTGACTTAAAGACTCCACATCAACCTTGCTTAAACTTTCTTAGAACTGCAATGAAGGCAAAGACTTCCTACCCAATCTTCCTTCCTTCCCTCTCTCTGCCTCAAATGTCAGACCTGCTTCACATATGGATGTGGCAGCTCTCCCAGCCTCTTCAAGGTCCCCTCATCTTCTCCAGCTCTCTCCCCATTTTCTTCCCAGGCATTTTCTCCAATAAAGGGATTTCTTCTATGATCCCATCTTGGTATCTGCTTTTTGGTGGATTCAAACTAACACCCATGTTGATTTTGAGATGCTAAAAAACACCCAAATGAAGCAGGCTAGAGTTCAGAGTTGGGTCCCCATGGCTACCAGAACAAAGCACCACAAACCAGATGGCTTTAAAAACAACAGAAATTCATTGTTTCATAGTTGTGGGATCCAAAGTCCAAAATCTCTAGGCACTGGCAGGGCCATTCTTCTTCTGAAGTCTGTAGGGAAGGCTCTGCTTCACACCTCTCTCCTGGCTTCTGGTAGTGGCTTGCTGACAGCAATGGTATTCCTTGCCTCAGTAGTCATGTGGGGTTCTCCCCTCTGTCTGTGTTCAATTTTCCCTTCTTACAATATTGGATTGGGGCCCACCCTAATCCAATTCAGCCTCATCTTAAATAATAACATTTCAAAACCCTATTTCCAAATAAGGTCACATTCACAGGACTGGGAGTTAGGACTTGACCACGTCTTTTGCAGACACAATTCAACCCATAACAGGAATGGAGATACAAAATGGGAACCTCAGCAACAGATGGTATTTAAAGCCTTGGGGATAGATGGAGACCACTTTAGTAAAACCTGCATTCCCCTCACCATCTATCTAAGAGGGATAACACTAATACATTTACTTTGTGCTAAAATGTACTTTATGACGGATCCTTTCAGTAAGGGCCAGCCCCTCTAGGACTGTCTGCATTTTAAATAGGATGCCCATGAAGTGAACCCAAGGGATTGCTCTTTCTTAGTGGAATGTCAAGGCCTATGACAAGTGAGTCAGGAAGATTATTTTGAGCCTTCTCTATGTCATTCAGTTAGACTTGCTGTCGCTTGTGACTAACTCAAACTTTAAGCATTTATTTTTTAATTTTTTATCCTCAATTTCTTCTCTCCAGTCCAAGTCAAATATTTACTTTCATTCCTTCACCTTCTTATCCAGTTCTTTGTCATTTTCCTTCAGTGATCACTATTTTATCCTTAGAAGAGGTTTCGAAGAAACTTTGCTAACCATACTAAGGAATATGTAGTTAAGACCCCTAGATTCCAAGACGGGACAAGATGGCAGCTTAGGGCATGCGTGGAATTTCATTCCTCCTGAAGGAAAGATAGTAAATAGGAAAGAACTGTCTGGAACAGCTGTTTGGGGGGCTTCCATGACCAGACACACATTGTATACCAGTCTGGAACAGGTGGAAGGGCCCAGATCACAGTGCAGAACTTGTAAGTCAGTCTCCAAAGTTTGGAGGTTGGCACCCCTCCCTAACTAGCATGGTAGGCTGGTTTGGAATCACTTACCCATGGGAAAAAGAACTAGTCTCTACTATAAGCAAGGAAAAGTAGCTCAACCAAGCTCCAATTGCAGATTTAATTAACAAATTCAGCTGCTGAATACAAGCTAGGAGCACAGATAAACCTGGAGAAAGCACAAAAGGAACCCAGAGGTCTCTCCCGGGCAGAGAGGAGACAGGGCTGACTACAAAAAAAAAAAAAAAACAACAAGCAAATAAAAAAACAAAACAAAACAGGTGTCTGGAGTTGACAGCGCACAGAAAAGGGCTGTGCCCCAAAACAAGGGGCACACAGAGCCAGGTACCAACTCTGGCTCTTGATTGGCAAACACAGGCATCTGGGGACCAGTTCTGAAAGGGATTTTTTCTATTTTTTACTTTTTAGCATAAAGAAAGTGCAGGATTTTCAGTTGTTAGCACTGCCCCAGGCAAGAGGGGAGCTAAGTTATATCTGAGAAACAAAGTAACTAGTCAGGTGAAGGAGATAATTCCCTGAAGGGAATATCTTCCCCAAGAAAGGGAGGGCAGGTCCCAGCACAAGTGGTGGCTCTCATTCAGCAAAATTCAGGTCCCAGGGACTGGAAAACAGAAAAAGTTTAAGTGCACCCTGTGTTTCAGCATATTTCTCAACAACACCCCTGGCAGGTACAGGATCTGCTGAGAATTAAAAGCACCATACAACTTTACACCAGTGGGGAGCTGCAGGATGACACATACCACCTGCAGGGCAGGATAGGGAAAGCACAGAATCAGGAAGCTTCACAGGAAAGACTGTCACCCTGCTAGGTCTTCTCACCATGGAACCTTGATACTTATTACACCCTCTTCCTGTGTACTGGGCCTGTATTGTCTGGGAAAATCTGATTGGTGTTGATCCTATCTGGGGAGACCTTCCTCAAAAAAACTTCCATGTAAGCAGAACAAGAACCAGAAAAACAAGAGCTGAAAATTTTGATCAGTTAAACAGAAGTTATGCTAGAGGTCTAGAATAAGTTGAACTGAGTGTGAAAGAAGAGATAGAGAACAAAGCCAACCAACAAGAAAACCTTAGGTAAAAGAGTGAAAACAACCTCCAAAATAAACTAATCAAGGAAACCAGATGCATAGACCCCCCAAAAAATCACAAGTCATACCAGGAAACATGAAGATATGGCTCAGTCAATGGAACAACCTAACACTCCAGATAAGACACAGGAGTTGAAGCAACTAATTTAAGATGTTTGAACAAATCTTCTAAATCAAATAAATGAGTTGAAGGGAAATATGGCAAAAGAAATGAAGGATATAAAGAAGAAACTGGGTGACAATACAGAAGAACTCAAAAGTTTGAAAAAACAAATGGCAGAACTTATGAGAATGAAAGGCATAATAGAAGAGATGAGAAACACAACATACACAGCAAATATGAAGAAGTAGAAGAAAGACATACAACAGGAGATTTAAAGAGGTAGAAGAAAGGACTGAACTAGAGGACATGACATTTGAAATCCTACACAAAAAAGAACAGATAGGGAAAGAATGAAAAAATATGAACAGGGTCTCAGGGACTTGAATGACAACAAGAAGCACATGAATATAAATGTCATGGGTGTCCCAGAAGGAGAAGAGAAGGGAAAAGGGGCAGAAAGAATAATGGAAGAAATAAACACTGAAAATTTCCCAACTCTAATGAAAGACATAAAACTACAGGTCCAAGAAGCACAATGAACACCAAACAGAATATAACCAAATAGATTTACTCCAAGACACTTACTAATCAGATTGTCAAATGTCAAAGACAAAGAGAGAATACTGAAAGTAGCAAGAGAAAAGGGATCCATCACATACAAGGGAAGCTCGGTAAGACTATATGCAGATTTCTCAGTAGAAACAAGGGAGGCAAGAAGGCATAGTATGATATATTTAAGATACTGAAAGAGAAAAATTGTCAACCAAGAATTCTATACCTGGCAAAACTGTCCTTCAAAAATGAAGGAGAGTTAAAAATATTTTCAGACAAACAGACACTGAGAGAGTTTGTGAACAAGAAATCAGCTCTACAAGAGATTCTAAAGTGAGCACTAGAGCAGATAGGAAAGGACAGGAGAAAGAGGTTTGGAGAAGAGTGTAGAAATGAAGATTAGCAGTAAGGATAAAAAGAGAGGAAAACAAATGACATATGACATATAAAATCCAAAAGACAAAATGGTAGAAGAAAATACTCCCTTTATAGAAATAAAATTAAATGTTAATGTATTAAACTCCCCAATCAAAAGATATATGCTGGCAGAATGGAATTAAAAACAGGATCCATCTATATGCTGTCTACAAGAGATTCACTTAAGACACAAGGTCAAAAATATGTTGAAAATGAAAGGCTGGAAAAAAGGTATTTCACATAAACAACAACCAGAAAGGAGCAGGACTTCAAAGGTAAAGCAATTAACAGAGATAAAGAAGGACATAATGTACCAATGTACCAATAAAATGGACAATTCATCAAGAAGACATAGCCATAATTATTTATCACTGAGCCAGAATGCTCCAAAATACATGAGGCAAACACTGACAACCACAAAGGGAGTAGACACCTCTACAATAATAGTTGGAGACTTCAATACCCCACTCTCATCAATAGATAGAACATCCATACCGAGGTTCAATAAAAAAACAGAGATTTTGAATAGTATGATAAATGAACTAGATTTAACAGATATTTACAGAACATTGTACCCCAGAACAGCAGGATGCATATTTTTCTCAAACGCTCATGGGTCATTCTCTAGGATAGACCACATGTTGGGTCACAAAGTGAGTCTCAATAAATTTAAAAAAATCAAAATTATACAAAATGCTTTCTCAGCTCATAAAGGGATGAAGTTGGAAATCAATAAAAGGCAAAAGACTGGAAAAATAAAAAATAAATGGAGGCTAAACAACACACTCTTAAACAACCAGTGGGTCAAGGAAGAAATTACAAGAAAAATCAATAAATATCTTGAGGCAAATGAAGATAAGAACACAACATACCAAAACCTATAGGATGCAGCAAAGGCAGCACTGAGAAAGAAATGTATTGCCCTAAATGCCTATGTTAAAAAGAAGAAAAAGCAAAAATTGAGGAAAAACTGTTCACCTGGAGGAATAAAAGAAAGAACAGCAAACTAATCCCAAAGCAAACAGAAAAGATTAGAACAGAAATAAATGAAATTGATAATATGAAAACAATAGACAGAATCAACAAAATCAGAAGTTTGTTCTTTGAGAAAATCAATAAAATTGATAGACCCTTAGCTAAGCTGATATGAGAGAGAGAGAGAGACAGAGAGAGAGAGAGAGAGAATGCAAATAAATAAAATAAGAAATGGGAGGGGGGATATAACTACTGACCCCACAGAAATAAAGGAGATAATGAAAGGATATATGAGCAACTATATGCTAACAAACTAGACAGCTTAGACAAAATGCACAGCTTCCTAGAAAAGCATGAACAATCAACACTGACTCAAGAAGAAAATAGAAGTCCTCAACAAACAAATCACAAGAAAAGAGATTAAATCAGTCATCAAAAACCTCCCAAAAAAGAAAAGTTGAGGACCACATGTCTTCACATGTGAATTCTACCAAGCATTCAAGAAAGAATTAGTACCAATCCTGTTCAAACTCTTCAAAAAAAATTGAATAGCAGGGAAAGCTACATAACTCATTCTGTGAAGCCAACATCATCCTAATACCAAAGCCAGATAAAGAAACTATGAGAAAAGAAAAATCACAGACCAATCTCTTTAACGAACATAGATGCAAAAATCCTCAACAAAATACTTGCAAATCGAATCCAGCAGCACATTAAAAAGAATTATATACCATGACCAAGTGGGCTTTCTTCCAGGTACACAAGAGTAGTTCAACACAAGAAAATCAAATTGATTTAAAATCAATTAAATCACAACAACAAATCAAAGGGGGAAAACCACACGATCATCTTGATTGATGGACAAAAGGCATTTGACAAAATTCAGCATCCATTCTTGATGAAAACACTTCAAAGAATAGGAATAGAAGGGAACTTCCTTAACATGATAAAGGGAATATATGAAAAACCCACACATAACATTATACTCAATGGAGGAAAACTGAAAGCTTTCCCTCTAAGATCAAGAACAAGAAAAGGATGTCCACTGTCATCACCATTATTCAACATTGTGCTGGAAGTTCTAGCTAGAGCAATTAGGCAAGAAAAAGAAATAAAAGGCATCTAAATTGGAAAGGAAGAAGAAAGTTTTACTTTCACTGTTTGCAGATGACATGATCCTATATGTAAAAAATCCTGAAAAATCTACAGTAAAGCTACTAGAGCTAATAAATGAGTACAGCAAAGTGGCAGGATACAAGTTCAACATGCAAAAATCAGTAGTGTTTCTATACACTAGTAAGAAGCAATCTGAGGAGGAAATCAAGAAAAACATCCGTTTACAATAACAATCAAAAGAATCAAATATTTAGGAATAAATTTATCCAAGGACATAAAATACCTATACATGGAAACTACCAAAAATTGCTAAAAGAAATCAAGGAAGACCTAAATAAATGGAAGGACATACCACATTCATGGATTGGAAGACCAAATATAGTTAAGATGTCAATTCTACCCAAATTGATTTCTAGATTCAATGCAATACTATTTAAAATCTCAACATCTCACTTTGCAGAAACAGAAAAACCAATAATCAAATTTATTTGGATGGGTGGAATGCCCTGAAAAGGTAAAAATATCTTGAGAAAAAAAAATGAAGTGGAAGGTCTCACACGTCCTGAATTTAAAGCATATTACAAAGCTACTATGTGCAAAACAGCATGGTACTGGCATAAAGACAGATATACTGACCAATGGAATCCAATTGAGTTTTCAGAAATAGACCTCTCATCTATGGACAATTGATCTTTGATAAGGCAGTCAAGTCAACTCAACTGGGACAGAGCAACCTCTTCAACAAATGGTGCTTGGAGAACTGGATATCCATATCCAAAAGAATGAGAGGACCCCTATCTTACACCTTATACAAAAATTAACTCAAAATCTTTCAAAAACCTAAACATTGGAGCTAAGACCATAGAACTTTTAGAAGAAAATGTAGGGAAATATCTTAAAGATCTTGTGACAGGAGGTATTTTCCTAGGCCTTACACCCAAAGTGCAAGCAATGAAAGAAGAAATAGATAAATGGAATCTCCTTAAAATTGAATACTTTTGAGCATCAAAGGACTTCATCAGGAAAGTAAAAAGGCAGTGTACTCGATGAAAGACAATATTTGGAAACCACATATCAGATAAGGGTCTAAAATCCAGAACATATAAAGAGATCCTACAACTCAACAACAAAAAGACAAACCAATTTTTAAAATGGGCAAAAGACACGGACGCTTTTCCAGAGAGGAGATAAAAATGACTCAAAAACATGAAAAGATGCTCAACTTTGCTAGCTATTAGGGAATGCAAATCAAAACCACAATGAGATACCATCTTACATCTACTAGAATGGCCACTATCAAATAAAACAGAAAATATTGGAGAGGATGTAGAGAAAGTGATACTCTTATTCAATGTTGGTGGGAATGTAGAATGGTGCAATCACTCTGGAAAGCAGTGTGACAGTTCCTCAGGAAGCTAAGTATAGAATTTCCGTATGATCCAGCAAACCTATTACTAGGTATATACTTGGAGGAACTGAAGGCAGGGACGCAAACGAACACTTGAACACTGATGTTTATAGAGGCATTATTAACAATTCTCAAGAGATGGAAACAGCCCAAATGTCCATCAACAGATGAGAGGATAAACAAACTGTGGTATATACATATGATGGAATATTACACATATTACACAGCAATAAGACAGAAGAAAGTCCTGACACATGCAACATTATGGATGAACCTTAAGGACATTGCGTTGAGTGAAATTAACCAGAAACAAATGACAAATAAAGTATGGTCTCACTAATATGAACAAACTATAATGAGCAAACTCTGAGTGTTAAAGTTAAGAACACAGGTTATTGGAGGTAAGAGAAAAGGATAGAGATTGGTCATTTTATGCTGAACGAGTACAGAATGTTCAGCAGGATTAATTATAAAGATCCAGAAATGGATAGCACAGTACCATCTGATGGTAGCACAGTATTGTAAGTATAATGAACAAAGCTGAGTGTGAGTATGTTTGAAAGAGGGAAGCCGGGGTCATGTATGACACCAAAAGGAAAGATAGAAGATTAAAACTGGTACTGTATAACTTAGCATAACCTAGAGTGGACAATGATGGTGATTAAATGTACAAACATAAGAAAGTTTTACAAGTGAATGTCAACATTGAAAGGTGTTAAAAATGGGATTGAATATGGGAAAAACACAATCAATGCAAATGAGAATCTATAGTGAACAGTAAAATTGTAATATTCTTCCATTAATTGCAACAAAGACAATATATCAAAGCTATACGTCAATAGAGGGGGATGTAAGGAAGGGATACAGGATTCTTCTTGTTTCTCCTTTTTATTTTATTCTATTTTTCCTCCTTTTCTTCTTTCTTTGCAGAAGAAATGGAAATGTTCTCATATAGACTGTGGTGGTGGATGCATAACTATATGATTATATTGGGAACTATTGATCACTTAGGATGGATTGTATGGTGTGTGATCAAACTATTTAGAAAATAAACAGAAATATACAAGTGCTGGAAAAGATGTAAAGAGAGATATATACCTATTCACTTTGGTAGGGAATTAGAATGGTGCAGCCCATCTGGAGAGCAGTGTGGTGGTTCCACAGGGAGCTAGGGTTGCCATCTGATCCTTCAATCCTGTTATTTGGTATATACTTGAAAGAACTGAAAGCAGGGATATGAATAGGCATTTGCACACTGGTGTTTATGGCAGCAGTATTCACGATTTGCAATGGATGGAGGTGGCCTAAGGGTACATCAACTGTAAACAGAAGCACGAACTGTGGTGTATACATACAACAGAATATTGAGCAGCTGCAAGGAGGACTGAATTTGTGAGGCATGCAACTAAGTGTATGAAACCTAAGGACATTATGTTGAGTGATATAAGCCAGAAATGAAAGAACAAATATTTTAAGGCCTCACTAATATAAACGGACTATATGGGCAAATGCTGAGAATTAAATTCAAAAGCATAGATCATCAAGGGATAGAAAGTGGGCAGAGATTGAGAGATCAACAATGAAGGAATACAGAATGTTCAATAAGGCTTATTGTAAAGGTTCCTAGATTGTAAGCTCTTATAGCAGTTACATCTATTCCTGCATTTTAATTGTTATTTAAGAGATGTTTATTTGGTACAAAATTTATATTCACTGTGGCACATTATCTAATTTAACCTGTGTTCTGGTTTGCTAATGCTGCCAGGATGCAAAACACCAGAAATGGATTGGCTTTTATAAAGGGGGTTTATTTGGTTACACAGTTACAGTCTTAGGGCCATATAGTGTCCAAGGTAAGGCATCAACAATCGGGTACCTTCACTGGAGGATGGTCAATGGTGTCCGGAAAACCTCTGTTAGCTGGGAAGGCATGTGGCTGGCATCTGCTCTGGAGTTCTGGTTTCAAAATGACTTTCTCCCAGGACATTCCTCTCTAGACTTCAGCTTCTCTCCAAAATGTCACTCTCAGTTGCTCTTGGGGCATTTGTCCTCTCTTAGCTTCTCCGGAGCAAAAGTCTGCTTTCAAAGGCTGTCTCCAAATTCTCTCTGTAAACTGCAGTTCCTCTCTCAGCTCCTGTACATTCTTCAAAGTGTCCCTCTTGGCTGTAGCTACTGGGGCTTCATTCCCTGGAAGCCCAGATTTTTTCAAGCCATCAGTTTCTGGTTTCTTAGAAACCTAGAGTTCATTTCTCAGCTTATCTCTATCCTCTCGCATTTTACTGTAAGCTGCAAGTAAAAGCCAGGCTACTTCTATATTTTGCTTGGAGATATCACCAGCCAAATATTCCAGGTTGTCGCTTTAAATTCTGCCTCCCATCCAAAACCAGGACTCAATTTTGCCAAATTCTCTGCCACTTTAAAACAAGGATAACCTTCCTTCCAGTTTGCAACAACACATTCATCATTTCTGCTCAAGTCCTCATCAGAAGTATCTTTAGAGTCCATATTTCCACAGTGTCTTCAAAGTAGTTGAGGCCTTTTCTATCCAGCTCCTCACAATTCTTCCAGAATCTTCCCCTTAACCATTTAAAAAGCCATTCCAACATGTTTGGTATTTGCAAACTCAGCAGCACCAGCACCCCACTTCTCTGGTACCAAAATCTGTTCCAGGTTGCTAATGCTGCTGGAATGCAAAACACCAGGAAAGGACTGGCTTTTATAAAAGGGGGCTTATTTGGTTACAAAGTTACAGTCATAAGGCCATAAAGTGTCCATCAGTAAAAGATACTTTCACTGGAGGGTGGCCAATGGTGTCCGGAAAATCTCTGTTAGCTGGGAAAGCACCTGGCTGGCATCTCCTCCAAAGTTCTCGTTTCAAAACGTCTTTCTCCCAGGACATTCCTCTCTAGGCTGCAGTTCCTCAAAAATGCCACTCTCAGTTGTTCTTGGGGTGTTTGTCGTCTCTTAGCTTCTCTGGAGCAAGAGTCTGCTTTCAACAGCCATTTTGAAAATGTCTCTGTAAACTGCAGCTACTCTTTCAGCTTCTGTACATTCTTCAAAGTGCCCCTCTTGGCTGTAGCAAGTCTGCTCCTTCTGTCTGAGCTTATATAGTGCTCTAGTAAACTAATCAAGGCCCAGGCTGAATGGGCGGGGCCACACCTCCATGGAAATTATCTAATCAGAGTCATCACCTACAGTTGGGTGGGTCACATCTCCATGGAAACACTCAAAGAATTACAATCTAATCAACACTAATACATTTGCCCACACAAGCTTGCATCAAAGATAATGGTGTTTGGGGGACATAATACATTCAAACTGGCACAACATAATTACATGGTAACCAGAACAAGGAAAGAGATTTTGTTATTCTGCATAGGTTAATGTAATACCCTGATACATCCCAGAGTATCTTGGACAGAAAATAAAAAAGTATTTGCAAAGTCCCCTTGAGGGACTGGGGAAAAGTGTAGAGATATTAAACTTACCCACCTGGGGAATTTCTGATATTCTCAACAGCATTAGGGACGCCCAATTTAATAAATCAAGCCCTCAATCTTGTGACTTGCCTTTATGAAACTTATTCCTGCAAAAGAGAAGCTAAGCCTACTAATAATTACGCCTAAGAGTCACCCCAAGAGAACCTCTTTTGTTGCTCAGCTGTGGCCTCTCTCTCTCAGCCAACTCTGCAAATAAACTTACTACCCTCCCTGCTACATGGGACATAACTCCCAGGGATGAGCCTGGCTTTGGCATCATGGGATTGAGAATGTCTTCTTGACCAAAAGGGAGAAAATAAATGGGACAAAATAAAGAATGGAGAGATTTCATATAGAGTCAAGAGGTGTTCTAGTTTGCTAATGCTGCTGGAATGCAAAACACCAGAAATGGATTGGCTTCTATAAAAAGGTTTATTTGGTTACACAGTTACAGCCTTAAGGCCATAAAATGTCTAAGGTAATGCATCAGCAATCAGGAACCTTCACTGGAGGATGGCCGATGGTGCCTGGAAAACCTCTGTTAGCTGGGAAGGCACATGGCTGGCGTCTGCTCCAAGTTCTGGTTTCAAAATGGCTTTCTCCCAGGATGCTCCTCTCTAGGCTTCAGCTCCTCGAAAATGTCACTCTTAGTTGCTCTTGGGGCATTTGTACTCTCTTAGCTTCTCTGGAGCAAAAGTCTGCTTTCAAAGGCCATCTCCACAATGTCTCTGTAAGCTGAAGCTCCTCCGTCAGTTCCAGTGCATTCCTCAGTGTCCCTCTTGGCTGTAGCTCCTCTTCAAAATGTCATTCACAGCTGCACTGAGTTCCTTCTGTTTGCCAGCTCATTTATATAGCTCCAGTGATTTAATTTAGACCCACCCTGAATGGGTAGGGTAACACCTCCATGAAAATTATCCAATTAGAGTCATAACCCACAGTTGGGTGGGGTGCTTTTCCATGGAAACAACCTAATCCAAACATTCCAACTTAATTCCCACTAATATGTCTGCCCCACAAGATTGCATCCAAGAATATGGCTTTTTCTGGGGGACATAATACATTCAAACCAGCACAAGAGGTCATTCTGGAGGTTACACATATACATTATATAGATATTCCCTTTTAGTTTCTAGTGTATTAGAACATCTAGAAATTCTAGCTAATCTAGAATAGCTAGATTCAGGAAATACCTGAATCTGTGTAACTGTAATCAGGTAGACTTGATTCTTGATGATGATTGTATATACAGCTGTTATCATGGGACCACGTGATTGCAAAAAACCTTGTGATGGCCACTCCCTTGATCCAGTGTATGGGCAGATGAGTAATAAAATAAAGACAAATATACACACATACACACACACGTGCGCGCACACACATATAATGGGGGGGATAAAGGGTATGGAATGTTTTGGATATTTTTTATTTTTATTTTTTTTTCTTTATTTTGGAATAATGAAAATGTTCTAATTGAATGTGGTAATGAATGCACAACTATATGATGATACTATGAGCCATTGATTGTATACTTTGGATGGATTATATGGTGTGTAAATATATCTCAATAAAATTGCATTTAAAAAAGACCCCTAGATTCCTGCAAAATAAAATGAAGGAAGGTGCAAGATCCCAAGCTTAAACTAAATAATCCCTCAGAAAGACTATTAGTTGAGGGAAATTAGATATGTGGCAGGTGACAGAAAAACTAAAAAATATGGTGACTAACAAGAAAAATAACATGAATGTGGAAAAATAAAAGTTAGGCAAGGAGGAAAGAAATGTGACTAGAACAGTTATTTATAGAAAAGTAATAGCCACTCTTTTTTTTTCTTATTTCCCTCTAGCATTTCCAGCACAAATGTTGTCAAAATTCAATATTTCCTCTCGTTCCTATCAGTTGCCTTTATGTTCAGTTCCTTCTGTATGTGAGTATGTGGTTATTTCCTCCCTTTTCATAAATACATGAGATATAAACATTGGTAAAAAAAATCAATAAACTGGATGTAAATTTTACTAAAACTGCATTAATAAAGCTAGGGAAAATGTATATGTATACGTGTGTGTGTGTGTGTGTGTGTGTGTGTGTGTGTATACAGAGAGAGAGAGAGACAAAGATTAAGAGAGATCCTCCAGATTGATGAGGTAGCATCACGCACTTCTCAGTGGTGCCATCTTCTTCCATTTATAGTGTTAGCATCTCTCAGAATTAATGATCTGAAAAGCATGAGTATTCTTATGGAGACAATGGATCTATTTAAGATCCAGGCTGCCTTCAAGAATTCAAAACGCTTAGTCACTCTGCCTTACTGGCATGAATAAAAAAGCCTGAGTCCATGATGCTATCTCACCTGTGCCAATGGTCCACTGCTGTCACCACCAACGAGCCTCTGGATCAGCCCATGTGTTGAAAAGAGCTTAGAAAAGCAGCCAGAGCCTCCCTGCTATGCTGAAGGGCCACGGGGAATTTTTGAAGACAACCTAGTTTTATTGTAAAACTCGAAAATGAACCACCACTGAAACTAATAATCCCGGGAAACATTGAAGTTCAACAACATGAAGCACATCTTGATGTTTACTCGTTCTCTAACAAAAGGTTTTAATTAAGACCATTATGGAATTTGCCCCCTCCCCGTGGGGAAACACAATTCCAATTTTATAACGCAGTCAATGGAACAGCAGGATACAATTTAAAAATTTTGAACACAGTCTTCAGCAAAATGTCTATTTTATAAATTGAGGTATACCTCAATATACACAGATTGCCTAAAGCTCTGAGAACATCAAAAGTAATTTGGAAAAGAGAATTGATGTTTGTGTGAAAAATAACATCATGTAACACATTTAGCCTGCCTAAGGAAAGAACAGCCTACAAATTCTCTTTCTGTGAACTGTAAACACCACGAAGACTTTAAATAGAGAAACGAGAAGAGATTAAGAAAAATTAAATGCAGGTTGGCCATCAGGAAAAAAGGAACACTGTCTTCATATCATTAACGTCTTCCCCATGGAATTAATTAGGACATTAAATGGACTTAGTCAAGAAACTAGTGATGACTCTAACACTAGGGATATGTAATAGCTTTAGACACAGAGACACAAGCTAGGTGCCCATTCTTGGGTCTTTATGGTTCTTTCCTCCACCATTCGTTGGAGTAAACTCAATATGTATGTTGCATGGAGACAAAGGGAGAAAGAGAAAAGGAATATAGAATACAGCATACAACTCAAAAGCAAGTAATTCCTTATGACAGCCTCCAGGCAATATGGAGCACTTACTCCTTACTCTGCCCCATAAAATAGACTCGCCTTTATGGAAAGATGTGTTTCTTACTCCCCCGCTCCCAATCAGGGCTGAAGGGAACTAAACACCATTCTTGAACCACAACAATTGTAGTTTTGGGGTATATTGAAAAATGACACACCTGGCATGGGAACTATTTTCTCAAGAAGGACAATAGGGCAGAGATAATGGTGAGGCATTGTTTCACATGCCTCCAGACTAGCAACTACTAATGAGTGGGAGATCATAAGTAGTCTCATTCAGAAATCCGTGAGAGGCACTCTGTGACCACACACCTAGAAATACTCAAGAAAAGATACTTTACATGCAGCTGGATGTTCTGCACAGCAGGGAGGACCAAACCACTAGCAGCATGTAAGATATTACTATTGATGGGAATTCATTTGTTCCCACAGGTATGTGAGGCTTTTGGAAATCTGGGTTTACTCCAAAATTTCAATTTAGAGAATTGAAACTTTTATTTGATTTATATAATCTGTACATTTTTTTCTGATTTATTCAATATCAGAGCATGGTGCTATTAAATGAAGAATAAAGGGGTTCTTGAGCATCATTTGTATTTCTAATCAAAAGATGATTAGAAAAGTCTGTAACAAGAATCACTCCCACATCCGCTCAGCTGTAGCCATCCCTGCTGTTTTAGTTTCCTGGCTGCTAAAACAAGTACCAAACAATGGATTGACTTAACAACAGGAATTTATTAGCTCACAGTTTCAGAGACTAGAAGGCTTGTTTCGTCCCAGGGTCAGTATCTTCTAGACTGGCTGGCTGGGAGTCGTTGGGGTTCTTTGGCTTTTTTGACACATGGCAATGTACAAGGTGGCTTCTTCTCATTTGTCTTCTGAGTTCCAGCTTCTAGCTGTTCCCCACGGCTTTCTCCTCCCTCCCATGTTACACTTCCTTTGCTTATAAGGACTTCAGCCAGGTTGGATTAAAGCTCACCCTCATTTGGCTTGGGCACACCTTAACTAATAACATCTTCAAAGGTCCTATTTACAAAAAATTTCACACAAACAGGACCAGGGTTGGGGACCTGCCTTTTGATGGGGACATGATTTACTCCCCAACACCTGCTAAGCTATTGCGCAGATGTTTTGAACACCATCTCATTGCTCCCTTTCCTGTTTGCCTTCATCACTATGCTTGGGAGCTTTTACTTTATAAAGAGGAGAGGAGAGAAAAATTTTATTGGCAAGGGGCTAGAGGAAAGGTGAGGGTCATGGAGGGGATAAAAAGGCATCTGGCTCTCACCTAATCCTTTGATTTGGATTTTAGCCCATTTGGAGAAGGAGATTAAAGACTTTGTGAGACTCTGGCACAAGCAGAGCTCCACTGGGGTCAAAGTTAGAGAGTGTGGCCAAGAGCTGGGGAAGTCATCCTGTGGAGCAGCACTTGTTCTCTAAGAATCAGTGGCTTTGGGAGCTCCCAGAGATGATGCCCTTAGCCTGAACACTGATGTTGCATGATTGACAGTGCAGAATCAGCTGTGGGTAGTGGACATGGAGAAGGGAGCCCCAGGGCCATGGGAACAGATATCAGGTGGCAGGTGACAGGCTGATTTGTGGCTTACAAGAGGCACACCTTTGGAGATATCTAATCAAACTAATGGGGTCTTATCCCACCTTATTTTAGGTAAACAAAGAGTGGTCTTGTTTTATAAATACACACTAGTGAGACAGGGCATATTTATTTCAGTGAGAGCCCTTCTGATCTATATTTTCACATCCTTGGACTGCAACAGTTGCCTTCCAACTGGCCTCTGGCCTCCAGACTCACCTTCCTGCAGTCCAGCCCACAGGCCATCACATGATAACTGTTCCCAAATAGTATTTCATCATTTCACTTTCCTGAGGAAAACTTAACTCTGTTTCACAAATAAGGTGTTCCTGTGGGCAACATAAATGCAAGTTTGACTACTGAGGAGGACTGACAGGATGACAGACTATCCTAATTTGCCCAGGACCATAGTGATTGTAGCACTGAAAGTCTCATATGCTGGGAAAGCCCTCAGCCCCAGGCAAACTGGAATGGTAGGTTACCCTCATAGATGGTCAGCTTTCACTTGGAATTGACATAAAGGTAGGATTTTTTTGTTTGGTTGGTTGTGTTTAGGGGGGAGGGGTTTGTTTTTTATTTTTTATGATGTGCTTCAACACAGAGAAGAACCATTAACAGCTGCTATTTTTACACCAAAGAGCAATGAAATTTAGTTGCTTACTTCATATAGGCAGCTTGGTTTCTATAGCAACAGTGAATGGCAAACTTGATTGTTCAAACACATAAAATCGACAAATGTTTCAGTGGTTCCTTCATACTTTTAAGTTTTAATATTTGCGATCATAAGGCTGAGCCCATCGTGAAATCACATTATAGTAATTACTTTAGCATAATTATTTACCTTTCAAGATATTATTACCAACATATCTGGAAACTAGTTGTCTTATTTACAACTGCTGTTTAAAACATATTTTTCCTTTGAAAAGAATTTTTAGAGCATCAATTAAATTCTAGGCACATGAATTATAAACTCGCTGAGGAAAACATGTTGTTTGAGCAACTACTAAATCCCTTGTGTACACATAGTATCTAACATATATCCAAAGATACAGTGGATATTTTCCTGGGCTGAAGTTAAGACTCTGATATTATTTATTATGTGGATCTTACCTTTCTCCATAAAGGATTTAGTAAGGCTTTAAAAATACAAGATAAATCAGAAAAGGCAAGAAATGGAAATAATGGGAAAATGTAGGTAGGAAAGTAAATCAGTGCCAGGAATAAGGTTAGTACAAAAAATTAAAAAAATGCACACCCAAGAAGTTCCATTTCCTCACAAAATTCTAAAAAGGGCAAACATTTGTTTCTGAGCCATTTAAGGACAATTCAAAGGGAAAAATCATGGTCTATTATAAAATTCAGTGTCCACTTGGTAAAAACAACCCAGTTACCCAGAAAGAGCATAAGCATATTGATACAGAAATAGATATTTATCACATGGTCTTCACATAAAGGATACTATTTAAGGTGACAAATATCTAAATCAATGACTATCTCTCCTAAGACCTATTTTGTAGATAAGGATTACTTGATGTTTCATTTCTCTAAAAGGAAAAATGTCTTACTCATCTAAACAAAGACAAAATGGGCAGCTCTGCAAATTGCAAAATAATTATTGTAATTTTGATTCATTGTTACTGTCTCCAAATATTTGTCTTATAATAGATTTTTTTTTTTTAAAAAAAGCACAGGGTAATAGGTAACAACCAATATGCCTTTGAAAGAAATAATATAAAGAACTTTATTAAATTTTTCTCAGTTAAAAGTGTGCCAGAAATTGATACCCACGTGGTCCCCATACACTCTGTTAAATACAGTGTACAATAAGCTATGCCAATAAAAGCAATTCTTTGCATGAGTCTTTATAATTTATGAAGGGCTTTTACATTCAATACTTCATTTGGTCTTTTTTTATGACACTAATTCCCCAAACAGGAAACTAAAATTAAGTGACTTTCCAACTTTGCAAGTGGTATCTCAGAATCAAACTCAGTTCTGACTTCAAAGCTCATAATAAGTCCATTGCCTCTGACTAATGAATAGATTAACCATATAGAACACAACATAGACATTCATTAACAAGAATATCTTATTTAAGTTAAAAAAAGGAATCTTGATTGTGATACTGTACTATAGCAATGCAAGTTTTACCACTGCAGAAAACTAGGTGAAGGGTATCCAGAACCTCTAGGTACTATTTCCCACAACTGAATAAAAAACTTTTGAAAAAGTAATCTTTCCACAAAATAAAAAATAAAAAACTTTTGAAAAAGTAATTTTTCCACAATATTTGACAGTGGTTTGACTTTTGTGAGATCATCAAAAATTCTGGCCTCCAGTTTGATCTCAGTGCTTTAAGATAAAAACAAAATGTGACAAGAGCAACAATATTGGAAAATACGACTTGTGAAAAGTAAAATAAGACAGAAAAAGGGGGAGAAGAGTAAGTATGAATAAATTAATACTTATTACTGGGGAAAAAAGCAACCAGTTATTTTCTTCACCTAAAAAAAAAAAAAAAAAAAAAAAGCCTGAGGAAATACACTTGAAAAAAGAAAGACAAGAAAAAAATTGATAATCTTTCCCATAATGGGACTAAATGCTTCACCAGGATTAGGAAAACTACCCATCTGTCTCAGACAAAGAAGGTTCACCTGGATTGAGAAGGACAACTCAAACTCCTGAAGTTTCAAATGACATTTGAAAGTAGGTTCTATCTCTTTCTGGGGTGGAACTTGAGCAAGCCACATAATGTCCTGGAGCCTCTGTTTTCTCATTTGCAAATAAGGTCAAAGGGATGATGCTCAACTGCAAAATTCTGGAGATGGACTAGTTGTTATTACTATCTACTGGTTAAGGTACAAAAAGACATATTTGATTTCTATGAAAGTGTTGGAGTTAACTTTAAGAACAGAGGGGTAAATGACCATCTATAAGATGAACTGAAAACCATCTCCTCCCAAAAAGGAAATAATTCTACTCCTTATCCCGAGTCCAAATGCTTGATATTGCACCATTAAAATTCTCCTTAATATATTAGCTACACTCTAGAGCCAGCCTTAGTCTTATTTATTGTTGCATACCCATATTGCATAATGCTTGATACAGGTAGGTGATCAAAATATACTGACTATCCATTTGAAGAAGATTTAGAAATCCCAAGTTTACATTCCAACAGGATTGCAAAAGATGATATGTTGAGGTTTTGTGAACCCTTGACTCTCTTAAATGGTTACCTACTGTGGTAGATGCTGCAGTGTGATGGCCAGATCCCTGCTCCAGGGCTGAAGCACTCATTCCCCCAGCTGCTTAGAACGTTGGTGGTCCAGAGCTTTGGGCTACAAGTCCCTTTCCTGTTCTTGGCCTCAGGTGAAGAGAGCTCCCTCACCAAGAGCACACCTCCTCTCCGGGAGCACCCCACATCCAATGACTCTTTGATTTGGGAGATGTATAAAGTCCAGCCTTTGTGCCTTAATTTGATCTCTTTGAGATTGGCTAAGACCTCTGTTGCAACTGCACTGGAGTTCAACTTCTCCCTCTGCCCAATCCTGCTTCCTCTACTCCGCACAGGTGTTGATCCCTAGATTACTCCCCATTGGTTTCCTGCATTTAAAAATGTCCATCTAAGGGTCAGTTTCCTAGGAAAACTAATTTGTGCCACCTACTCCTCCTGAAACTAAAGTTAGCTCTAACACTAGAGTTTTCCAAGAGTAGAGGATGGTGCAGAGGACACATCCAATTTGATAATAGCTCTCAAGCATGAAACTGTACTGGAAAATCAGACCTTCCCTGGGGCCATCAAGAAACTAATAACTATATGAGAAAGATGGTAATTATTGTTATGCTTCTTTGAGAAGGCTTAGGTTGTATTAAATTTCTCACTTTCTCTTCACAACTCATATATATATGTTAAAAAGAAATCTGAATCCTGACTTTTCTTGCTGCCCTTTATCAGGACAGTGAGAAACTGTAATTGCTGATCGATAAGAGTTAGATTCATGGCACCTTTTTCATCTTATCTCTTTGGGCCACTGGAGTGCAACTGTGGAGCTGCTGGTGTTCATTCCTAGCTGAATTATTTGGACTATGTAACTTTATACACTGAGCAAGACTTAGAACTGACTAGGGCCGGGGTGGGAGGGGTGGGGCGGCTAATTTTATTTCTTTCTGAGGCAAACAATTAATTTAAAGGAATGGTTTACTAAATGCCAGTTATTTTGTTAATTTTAATCTATATCAGGCTTATACATAAATTTTACTTTTTAATTACACTGAATTTAAAAAGAACCACAATATTACTTTTAGCCAATTGGCACACCTGGGAAATTATATGGCCAGGGTGTTTAATTAACTATGTGTGTAGTGATGTAAAGGCAGCATACTTGGGATTCAAAAATGTAGATCATCCATTCAACAAATATTATTTGAGTTTACTCTGTGCATCAAAACTCTGTGCCACTCTGAAGAATATGAAGAAAATTGAAAGCAAGTCTTTTACTTTCAGAGCATTCTGTCAGTCAGGGTTTTGCCACTCCTGTCAATCTGTTCAACCAAGCTTCAATCAGAAAGTAATTCTGAACCAGGAGGGAAAAAGAGCAAACCAAACTTAGCAGACTCTCCCTCTTTGGTGATTTTTAAAAATTCTTAATGAGAACCAAATCATTGACTCTGAAACTTTATTCCCTCTCTAAACATTTTAGGAGCTGTCACTTAGATACTCCTTCAATCACTTCAGAAAGGAAGGATCACATAGGAAAAAAAAACATATTTTTAACTTCACAGCCATGGTTTTTTATTTTTTAGCAAAATCAAATTTGGGTTACAGCAGGGTAATTCAACAGTCTCCATGGTTAAATAAATGTAGAGTTCCTTTTTTTTAAGAGCGCAGTACATTAAAAATAAAAATTGTTCCTATACTTGATCTACTGGAAGACACAAACATTTTGATTATACATAGCCATTTCCTTTTCCACCTCTCTGCCCAAATAAGATGTCAGGGGAAGAAATATCTTTTTTACATTCACCATCATGAACAAAATGAGGAAAGATTTTATTTCTATAATACATGAATAAATTTAAATTTAATGAGTGTTGCTGAAAACACAGTCCAATATTTAACACAGAAACATGATCAGATGAGCTAATATGGCCCAAAGAATTATCAAAGATACATGATGATTACTAATAAGTTACAGGCTGAAATTAGGTATATCAAATTAGAGACTTTAAACTTCAGCTAGAACTGCAAAACATGTTAAGTAATATAATGTATACCCAAGTCTAAAAATGATTGATGCTGACAAATTATAGGTCTTTCCCAAATAGTCTTCAAAGAGTGACATATTTTCATAACAAGTAGGAACAAGTCCTCTTTGGAGATGACAAAAGCATGTAATATGTGCTTGTAATTGCTGACATTTACATAGAGTTCACACTAGATATCACTTATTATAGCAATTACTAACAGCAATTTGCATATCTAGAGCCCATAATGAAATTTGCTGAGTTCAATTTTAAAAATTTATTTTCAACCCTCATGTTAATGTTTCTTTAATTAACATGAAGAATAGTGCAGGGCTTCCCAACATTGTTTTATTACACAGAAAGAAGACAATAAAATTTGTACCAGGCCCCTCCTGGCCACTCTGAGGAATGAGGGCACCAACATTTGGCACACCTAAAACCAAAGTGGGACACCAGCTTATTATGGTCAGTTTTGGGGAGAGCATCTGTTCCATTAGATTATCTATAATCCGCCTAACCACACCAAGCCAAGAATGAGTCCCAGATATTTATAATTAAGGTAGTCTCCTTATAAATAACCGTTACCCTGACAGCTATTTCCATGTCTTGGAAAATTCCCCATAGACATAAACCTCTATTGAGTTAATTACAATTAATTACATACAACAAATGGGTCGCAGTCACGTCAGGCCTCATTGGGACCATGCCGGAGAAACAACCTGAAGCTGTTTTAATTCCTACACAAGAAAGCCCCACCCCAAAAGACGAAGCAATGAGATGCCAACAGAGAGTCTGTGAGGGAGAGGCAGAGTGAGAATTAGGGCCTGGGGGAGGCGTTGGGGGTGAGGGGTCACACTGGCATCCCAGAGCCAAAGGAGCTCATGGGAGAGACTCGAAACCAACAAAAGTGTCCACCGTCCTGTGCCACTGCGTGTTCAAGTAAACATTATGGCCCACTTTTTCCCTCCTCTCTCCTACACTCCAAAACCAATGAATGGAAAAGGATGTGTATGAGAAAGCAAGAATATAATACACACATATAATACACACACACATATATATACATATATTTGCATGTTCATATAGTGTCTACCTCTGCCCAGAATGGATGTTTCATAAGGGAAAGGAGTTTTTTATTGCTCCACCACCAAGACTAAAACACTGAATTCACCTATTGGCTATCAGTAAATAGCTGTTAAGCGAATGCATGCCAGCTGGGTGTTGACAGAGATGTAGAGAAAAGCAACTCAAACTATCATACTTGCTGGCGGGAGTGTAAATTGGCGTAACTTCTCTAAAGACCAAGTAGACAATATCTATTAAAGTTGGAGATGCACATGACCTAAGATACCACACTTACTCTCCTACAAATATACCCTAAACAACTCTAGCACAGGTACATGCAGATTTTACAGTACTATCTGTAATAGCAAAAAACATTACAACCAACTGTCCGCGGTATATATACACATATGTAAAGCTTGAAAGCAAAAGGATGAGTAAAAATAGCAAGTTGTGGAATGACCATTATGATACCTTTTAAGTAAAGCTTTATAGCATAAAAAACAATAGTATCTATTGGTAGTAGAAACATATAAACACATGAACAGGATTGATATACAGCAATTTCATGTTGGTGAAGGAGACAAAGGAATGGCCAAGGATACAAAGAGGGCTATTTCTTTAAAAATAATTGAAAACAATCTGAAGCAAATGGCCTGATGCTAAATTTGTGTGATGAAACATGGGTGTTATATTATTCTCTGTATTGTTTGAAATATTTTATAATTTTATTAATACAAAAATAACACTTAAATCAGTAAATTCTCTTTCCTCTTGTGACTTTGAAGAGGAAGTTACTGGTAAGAAATAAAAATAACTTCAAACTACACTATTTCAATCAGAGACTGGTAATACATTTTCTTTTAGTTTGTTGTCTGAGAAATGGCTATGAAATCTCCAAACCTGATATTAACAAGATATTTTCAAGATACATTTTTCAAGCAACAATCAACTTTCATTTGGAGAAACTTATCCAAACTTTCTTCTTATTGGAAGTATCTACTGTCTTAGATACTTGTATCACAACTCTATCTCTTTCACTGTTTTCTGCAATAATCAGATATTCATATTAACTTCCCATAAGCTCTGCAGAGCTGAAAATAAATGTATTCCAGAGGTAATCCTTCCTAGTCCCAGGTTTCTAATTAAAATATTTTGTTCTAGTATGATTTTGTTTAAAATTAAAGAACTAGGAAGTTATTGACAACACATACACACACACACACACACACACAAAGCCATAGGAAGGCAGGACATTTTGAAAGCTTTTAAAATAATTACAAATGTTCACGCACGTAGGTGCCATTGGACTTGACACTTCTTGCTTTCAATTGCAATGTCACCCTTCACTGAGAAACCTGAAATTCTTTAGATATTTACACCTCACCTCACTAATGTGCACTGCTTTTGCTGGCATTCACATTTACTACTCAATCTACTGGTCAGCCAATCTCCACATTTTCTCCCTAAACCATTCCCTCTTTGTACCTAGTTAAAATTCCATGTGCCTGAGCCTGAGTCATACCATGATAGAGAAGTATCTTTCCCCAATCATAATATTCTGAGTCGAAGGCAATGTTTATAAGCTCAGATTCAACTGGGGAAATTTCTCATTATCTGAATCTTAAACATCTATACCATGTCAAATAAGTAGTTGAATTATATGATCAGCTATTGATTCAACAATCTTGTTCATTGTGTTACCCTCATGAAACTCTTCTAGCTCTCTCTTTGATGGTTGTACCACATCTTAATTTAAAGTACATTTCTAAATCTGTGTATAGTTAAGGAAAATTCATCTAAAACTTGTTACTGCCTTATAAATTAGGAAAGAAAAAACAGTGTAGCCCTTTCACATTTGAGGCTGATTTTCTAACCAACACTTAGGTGGAAAAGTTGAGCTACTTTAAGAGAATTCCTTTTTTTAATGTGATTGTTATATTTGAAAGGAAAAAAATAATGTTTTGTAGATCTGGATATTCCAAATTCAATGTTTTGTATAAATATGTTATTTTTTAGTTTGTGAATTAATGAGACTGGTTTTTACATTGTGTTCTATAGATCATAAATGATCAATGAGAACCTCTCTGCCCACATTGGTGCTGCCACTGGGAAGAAACTGGTCATCATGAATATTCATTGAGCACCACCAAAAGCTCACCAGACTGAAATGGAAAAGGCTAAAGAGAAATGGTCTACCAAATCAGAAGACCCCTTCCGATAATTTGTGAGAAAGAAAACTATTGAACTTGTTGCACTGAATGATTTTATATCCTTTATGTCAACTCATAAATACTTTTTCCTCTGGAATACTCTAAATTGATTTTTCCTTTATTGATACAACTGTTAGGTACTAATGATCAATTATGGTTGCCTGATTTATAAAGGAGTATTGAAATTATTTAAATATTTAAATTAGTAAATCCAGCTTAGACTGTTTGTACAATGTTGCCATCTCCACTCCCTTCCTTTCTTTTGATTACTTTGTTCCCAACCTGCCTTCAGTTTCAAGTATTTAGTCTATGTCCTTCAAGTGTTTTCATCATTATCAAGTGAAAGTGTGGAAACTAGAAGATATTAGGACAGAATCTGTCTTTCTCTTTATATTTTTGACTTTATACTTATTGAGCACTCACTTTAGGCCATTCTCGATATTCAGTGCCTCACTTATATTCTTAAAGAACACAGCATCATTGTAAAGCAGATACATTAAGATCTCCTTTATACATGAAGAAATTGAGACTTAGAAAAACTGAGATAGAGCAAAAAGCCACACACCTGGTGAGTGGCAGAGCTTGGATGTGGACTAACAGTCAGACTCCAAATCTTGCACTTGAAAACACTAAGAACACTGCCTCCCCTGCTCTACTGAGTGTGTCTGTGCATTAGGACTTTAACATACTGTTCTATTAACAGTTTTGTTCCCGTTGACTTGAAGCCGTCCCTCCAGACTTCAGTCAAATATAATTCCCTCGTTGTTTAGAGCAAGGTGGAGTTTTTAGCACAAGTTTTCCAGATTGCTGCTACAGACAGTTCCCCACTGATCAATTCATACCTGACTTGCTGAGTGGCACAGATGATTTAGATGATAACTCTTTCATGCTTCACTGGGAAGTGAGTGGCTAAAAATAGCACAGGATGAGGGAAACAAGATATAAATGAACTCAAACTCAAGCCATTATACATATATGAAAAGATAAACAAGAGAGCCAAACGTCATTATTAAGGTGAAAAATTACTTAGTATCTGCATCTGACCACAGTTAGAAAAACTGCCACAACATGCATGTCTTGGAAGAGATGGTATGATAAAATATCAATTTCAAAAATGTCTTCTAATGAAATTTTAAGGCAGGAAATAAAGAATGTCAGAATAAATAAGAATAGGTGTTCAAAACAGGAAAAAATATCTAAGTGCATAAACTGAACATAATGCTGAATACTATCCTTCTCCAAACTTGCCTTTCATCTGTCTTGCTTAATACCACCTTCAAAATATAATGAAGTTCAGCCACAAAATCAACTTAGAAAGGAGAATTACCTGCCCTAACTGCATAGATGATTTAATAGCAAAGCACTTTCCTGAAAAGACATTTATATGCTATCTAGAAGAACTTTTCAGCTCTTCATTTCACATTTTACTAGCAACCGTTTCTTATAGTAAAAAGATTCAATCTTTTCTCTTATCCACAGCAAGAAGTATAAGAAATATAGTTTTTTTAAAAAGTAGCCCTTACTTGATGTAATCAAATGGGAATTCAGCATCTGTGATTTCAGCTGGATTTCCCCAGGTGAACACTGCTACTCTGTCTCTTTGACCTGTTTCTGATGCCCCCAAGGAACTCTGACCTACAATCTTGCTCTAGGAACTTCCATCTTTGGAACCTGATTTTCTCTTCTGTTCTTACATGCTTTTTTGGTCTGGATGGTTATTGTCTATCCTTCAAAATGGAACAACAGTTCCTTAAGGGAAGGGAATCTCTTTCCTGTTCACTTCTGTACCTCTAGAGCCTGGCATTAAATTAGCACTTAAAAAAATAATTGTTGACTGTCTAGGTATTGCAAGAGAAATGACTAGGATGGAGAATATATTTTAAGTGTCAAGAGTCCATAACAAAATATAAACATTCAGATTGTTACAAGAGGTAAGCTTAACTGATGGTTTGTCTTCCTTTTCTTTGCTTCAATTGAATGCAAATATTTCCTCTCACCTCCTAGAAGAATGTGAAGATTAAGTTAGTTACCTAGAAGGAAAACTTGTTATTCATGAAGCAGCTGATGATTTGGGTTCCAGGTTAAATGGGCCATTAGTTCAACTGCTAAAGAACAAAATTGAATTTGAAAGACAGTAGAAGTAAGGAAGTACCTCTGGGAGAGAAACAAGGAGTTCCCAAAGACTAAAAGGAGGAAATGAAATAGGGGACCATAAGAGTCTGGAAGTAGTCCCTGAGTGTTGTCCAAGGAAGGTAAAGACCCAAAGCCTCCTTGGAGTTGGTTGCACAGTATAGGAAAGGACTGGTAAGCCCAGAAGCTTGCTCAGGCAAACTGCCCAGTCTTCCCTCAGGAAAAATGTCCCCATTGCCTATGCCCAGTGATGACACCAACTGTTCTTATTGACATCTTGTCATAACTTCACTTCATTATCATCCAGCACTTCAAAAACTGAGTGCCTTGTGTGGACAGGTCTGTTCTCCTCACCCCTCACCAGCACAGTACCCCAAGAAAAGTGGGTGGGGCCCAAGACAACTGTTCAGTGGGAGAAGTATTCTCACTTCTGTGCTTAAGGGAAAATGAAATGAACAATGAACGATGAGATTCCTCCCTTGAACCACCTATTGTCAATACTGGAGTACTGGAGATTGTGAAGGAACAATTTTTCCTAACTTATCACTAGTCATCAAACATAGAGTCTTTAATACACATGTTTACTTCTCCCTCCTATAATACCTCCAAAATCATAGTAGAAGGAAAAAACAAGGGTGGAGATAATAGCAGACAAAAAAAATTATAATTTTGGAAAATAGAAAGTGGATGGGTAAGTTGGATACTGACTTAGCAACATAGAGGAAATGGTGTTAGAAAGTTGGGAAGCCCATGAGAAGTAAGTTAGTTGGTGTTCTAGAATCCCAGAAAACAGGAGGAATACAAGACACTGCTTACTACAGAGTGGAGGGTGAGAGGTGACCGAAAACAGAGGCCTGGGCTGAAAGTCTGTATAAAGAGCAGATATTTTCCCAAATTCCTTTTCCACCTAGCCAGACAACTTTTCATATCTTGTATCATCATAAAATTAGAGGTTTATTCTAGAAAAATTAACCAATGATCTTACCCATATCAACTTCTAGAATACTGGGAGTCAGAAAATTGGACTATTCCTTTCTGGTGAACTTGATCATCCAAGAGAAAAGACCTAATAAAATGAGATTGGGTGTTTTCCCCCAAATAAACCAGGTCTCTGCCCAAACAACAAGGTCCAGTCAGATTTTTACTGTCTCAGTTAATGTTTTAACACCTCATTCTTAAATGCAAACAGTAAGCCAAGAATCACTAGCTATTTTAAAAAGCCTGAACATGAAAGACAGAGACCTAAACAAACAGGTTTTCTTAAACAGTGGAGCTCAGCAAAGAGAAACAATTCAAGGAGAAGAAGAAAACCATTATAACAAATAACCTCAGAGGGATAAGCAAGCATTGCAGTCATAAAACAAAATACTATTTTTCAAAAAGAAAATTCAGAGAATAAAGCACTACTGAAATATTGTTAAAAGAATAAAATTTAAAACTTTATTTTAAAAGCTGGAAGTTGAAATTGAGGAAATTTCCCAGAAGATTTGAAAAAGAAAGACATGAACAATAGACAGAAGACCACTAGGAATTACAGAGAGAACAAAAAGAAACTATCAAAGAAATAATATAATTTCCCATGATTGAAGAATATGGGTCTCCAAATTGAAAGAATCCAGTTAGTGGAATCATCTTGTATTATGAGTTCTTCAATAGTTTCCATATCCTGATACCTCTCCATTTAAAAAAAAAAATCATATATAAAAGTTTAGGATTAGAATAGTAGCAAACTTTTCAATAACAATACTAGAACTAGAAAACAATGGAGCAATGCCTTTAAATATGAGAGAAAATTATTTTCAATTTAGAATTCTATACCCAGCCAAACTAACAAGTGTGAACATAAATGAGACATTTTCAAATATGTAAGGCCTCAGAAATTAAACCATCTCCCATGCATCATTCTCAGAAAGCTACAGGAGGATGTGCTCCACTAAAACAAATTGTTTATTATATTTTATTAGTATTCTTTTTATGTATAAAATATCTGCAGTGAAACACCCCTCTTTCGTTCCTGATATTCATCATTTATATTCTTGCTCTCTTTTTTTTAACTTGATGGCTGTGCTAGAGGTTTAACTACTTTATTAATCTTTTCAAAGAGCCAACTTGTGATTTCATTAATTTTTTTTTCTTGTCTTTATTATTTTCTTCATTTACTGATTTTGATTTTGATTTTCTCTTTTTTTGTGTGGTTTCATAAGCTAGAAACATATTGATTCTAAACCATTATTTTATATTATAAGCATTTAAAGCAATTATATTCCCTCTGGGCACTTCTTTCACTACCTAGATACACTGTGTTTTCATAATCATTCACTTAGAAATATTTTCTAAATCCTCTTGATTTTTCTTTGACCTATAGAATATATTAGAAGAGTATTATTTAACTTTCAAATACTAGATAATTTCTCAGATATTTCATTGTTATTGTTTCCTAAATTAATCCATTGTGGTGGAGAAGATACTCTCTGAGATTTCAATTTCTTATATTATGATCCAGCATACGGTTTATCTTGGTGAATGTTTCATGCACATTTGAAAAGAATGTATATTCTGCTCTCTTGGGGTATAGTGTTCTACATCAAATAGGTCATGTTCATTAATAGTTTTTTACTTCTTCTCTATTCTGACTCATTCTGTGTCTGACTAGACTGTCAGCTACTGAGAGAATTGTTAAAAATCTCCAACTATGATTGTCCTGTGTTTCTGCCTGTATTTGGTTGTTCTCCCATGACTTCATGTAGTTATTTTCATATTTTGTTCAGTGTTTATAATTTTTAACTGTAGGAGGGTTAGTATAATACAAGCTGCTTCACCATTACTGGAAGCAGAAACCTTAGATTTAATTTTGAGCCAAAGATTGTAAGTTGGACTCAGATTTCAAACTCTTACTGTTTTATTTCACTCACCTACACCACCACCACCCCCAATCCAATATATCATGAAAAGACCTTATATCAAGATACATAATTTTCATTAATGGACTTTAATAAATACTTCCCTTGCATTTTATCTCCATTACCATGTATTATATTCTCCCTCAATCAACACACTTTAAAAGCTTTTTTTGAAAATAGATCAAGATAAGACTAGAGGAAATTTTTTAAATTCCACTATACTGCCCAATTTTTACCTTTCTCCCTAAAGGAGAAAAAGAACAATTAAGAGAATATACAGAAGACCTTGTCAGTTTATGGGAAACTCCAGGAAACAGGAATTTCATAACCATGTGAGAGTTTGATAATGACCAAGCTACAAGGTGATAAAAGAGATTGGAGTTGAGAAATCATAAGAATTGAAAAGGCAGGGCTGAGATTTAAAAGAAGCGTTCTGGAGAGATATAAGAACTGCCTGCTACATTGGATCCATGTCCTCATACTGCATAGTACAAAAATTCAAAACCATGAATCACAAAAAAATCCTATATCGTAAGTTATATCACCATTATAAAATGAAATTTTGCAGAAACATCTATTTTATGTGGCAGTACCCTAAAAGCTCATAAAGATATTTGAGTTGCAGGCAGACATTTCTCTGAAAAATTGGAAGTAACTGCACAACTCTGAGTACCTTTGGAAAGAATAGAAGTAAAGCACCTCCTAACTTTAGGACAAAAACATCTTTCCTATCTTTATCAACATCAAAAGCATTCTTCCTGACCAAGCACTCTTCATGGGAGCACACTGGAATGCATGAGCTCTTAGGTTCCAGCACGTTTAACTGCACTACATCCACTCCATATGGTCCAGAGAGTAGTTCAAAGAAGAGATGAGAAGACACAATCTAACTTGAAAGAATATACACTTCTTCAAAAGTCATTATGAGAAGAGAAGAATAAAGAAGGAAAAGAGAAAGCATGATTCAGTACAGGACACAAGTGAATTCAGAATCTCTGGGTTCCAGTATTAATCCTGTTATTATCACAATATGTGATCAGGTCATCACCAATGTTCATATTTTTCATATGTTAATTATGGACACACGGAGAAGGCATGAACCATAGGCCATGAAAATAAGTGCAAGTATTTCCCATTTTAAACTCCTAGCTGGTACTAATACAACCCCTCCAGTCTTTCCATTTGACTACAGAAAATCTCGAAAAAGGTGAACTTTCATACCTTTCCCAAAAACTAAGACTGGTCAACAACCTCTTCAAAAAGGACCACAACTACCACCACCTCTATCATTCTGTATTCCTTGACTTGTATGTTTTTCTTCATAGCACTTATCACTGAATGAAAGTATATTGTATATTTTTTCTCTTTATATATTCTCTAGACTATAAGCTCCATTAAGGAAGGCACCTTGTCTTGTTTCTTGCTGTATCTCCAACATTTGGAAATCATGCTTGGTCTACAGGAGGGAACTAAATAAACACTGATTGAATGAATGAATAAACTTAAAGCTGGAATCCAAAAGATTCCAGAAGCTATGTAGTTCTATGGAGCAAATTGGATTGCTCCAGTGTTTCTCAAACTGGAATCTTGAATTATATGGGAGTCAGCTACAGATATGATCATGGCAACAAGAGACAGAAGACATTTCATCCTACCTTTTCTTGCACTCTGCTCCATAAACAAAGACTGTGACATTTATAAAATAGTCCACCTCACTCCTGACACCATATGTTGCTGAATGACTTCTCTAATCTAAATTCAGTATTTTGGGCAGCTATGTCAGTTCTTTATATCTAACTCTCCTGGTTTAAGTTAATGAGGCATTCTCACACTGGGTACTTAAAATAAATGTTGGGGTGGTGGTTTTCCATAAATTGGATTTGTCAACAAAAGGAAGAAATAAAAATATCACTAAATGACCTATCCCACAATCTCTGCTCTAGGTCTTAGAATAGTTGCAGACATCTTTCCCCTCCTGTATTATGACTCATCTTCTTGGATTTCCATCTTTCCTAAAACATGTAGAGACAAAGGACATCATCCTAATGAGTAGATACAATGCCAACAACAGCAGCCGCATGCTGTGGATAGGAGATACACACACACACACACACACACACACACACACACACACACACACACACACACCTCCATTAGAACAAAACTTGCTTCCCATTGATCCTTTTACTTCAGGATCTATTTGTCCTAAGACCCAAGGCAGAGAATAAAGTAGTCAGTTAATCAGATTATTTGTGTGCACAGATCCTATCAAATTATCTTTTGATTCATTATTTTGAACAAAAATACATTCAGTATTGAAATTCTGAATATTACTACCTTCATTTCCTTTTGCTTTTTTCTTAGGTAAGGAGAGAAAACTGTCTATAAATTAACATTTATGCAGAGGCTGAAATCCATTTCATCTTTTTTTAAATCCTAACATCCAGAATAGAGCATCATAATGAAACTTTTAAAACATATTGCCTATTGTCATCATATGGAAAACAGCAGTGCAGATGTAACGGCATCAATGGAATCTATGACTCAGAAGTCAGTACGTGTTCATGCTGTGAGCAACTGTTTGGTTTCAGCAAAAGAAATCACAAGTCACTTTAATTTAATCTATTTGTTTATATAGGAATGGTGTGAATTTAATTTGCAAATCTGTTTTAATCTTAAAGAGGTATAAGAGTTACTAAGTTTATTCATGGTTTTAGGCTTATAAGTCTTGTGAAATGTTATCATAAAAGTCCTTTAAGTCATTGCAGGGACCCATGAGAAACTGATCCTTTAAGAGGGATGCATACATTACTCACATTTAAGAAATACTGAGATAGACAAAAGTAAAAAAGTAAAAGTAAATCAGTGAATGACCCAGTGTTCATCTCATGAAACAAAGCCCCCTTCTACCTCAAAGGAAATCTAAATACTGTCCCTCCCCATTATCTATACCTCTCTCAGAGACCACAATATTAACCAAAGAGCAAAAAATGGTAACTGAATCCCATTTAGAAAGTGTTGATTTTTGAAACAGCAAAGTGAATTGAACCAGCCCTCTCTATTTGTACTCTTGAGCTCTTTCTAGGCTCTATCTCTGGATCTGATGCTCTGACTTGCTTATTCTCTATCATGACTCCTCACTTCAAATTCATTTTGATTTTTGCCCAATTCCCTTCTCTCTCTGCCTTGGATATTTAAAATCTCTCTTCATCCAGAATACAAAATTTGGTTTGCCTGTGCTCAATTCCCACAGCCACAGGAAAAGCCCCATTATATCTGTTAGGATTAAGACATGGAATAGGAAAGAAAAATCAAGTTAGGATTAAGCAAAGTAAATGTTTATTTCTTTCAGTTGAGAAGTCCAAGGATAAGGATATCTAGTCCAAGGCTAGTAATGGTTTTTCCATGATCCAGAGGAAACCAAGCATCTTCTATCTTTATGCTCTACTATCTCAGTATATGGCTTCCATCCTCAAGGTCACCTCATAGACAAAGATGGCTGCTAGAGCAATATCCTTCACATACACCTTCCAGGCAGCAGGAAGGAAGAGAAGCAGAAAAGCAAAAGGACACACCTCCCAGCTAAGGCAGCTCCAAAAGATATTCTGAAAGTCCTACTCAATGATTACTTCCCAGTGTCCCAGCTCAGTTACATAGATTCACCTAGTTGTAAAGAAGGTTAGTTTAATTTGGCTAGCTACCAAATAGGCACACACAAGCACAGTCACACACGCGCACACACACAGTATTTTTTTGTCGGAGGAAAGAGAAAATGAATGTAGGCAATTAGCAATCTAGTAGTAGTTTCTACCATAACTACTACTCTGATGCCTCAGCCCAAGCATGAGAACACCCATCTCTCAATTTATGCTTCATCCAGATTCATATGAAGTAGTGAGAAAGTCAAAATCACTTAAATCACAATTTGCTCTTAAAAAATAAATAAAAGGCAAGAGACATTTCAGTAGGTTGGAAAAAGCAAGCATATCCTTTTTGACATTTTAATATGAGTCATAAATTAGGAGTTTGTGAGTGAAATATCTATCAGCATTGTCCAGGAAAAGTGCAAATGATACAGGCCACAATCATTAGCTGTTTTATTCTTCATCTTCTTCATGAGAGCAGTGATGCCCCAGGCTTAGCCCTTCCTTTCATCTGCCCAGTGTTACTGATGTGTTTGCCTCTTTCAATGCACTCAATATCCTCTGTATTTTCCACAGTGGGGGTCTCAGCAATGTCAGATTAATTTACCAGTCATTGTTTCTCTTAAAAGTTTTAATAAAATTTTAAATAAATAAAACAGCATACTCAGGAATTGTCTAACCTCACAGAACATAATCTCAGAATCTCCAGACTATACAGTGTCGTGTAGTAACCGGAAATGGAAAAGAGTGGCACTGAGAAAACTCCTCACTCAAGTCACATGATTTTTCAGGTTTCCTGAATTATCCAGCCCACAGAAGACCCAAAACATGTTGACAGGCAATTTAAAAAAACATGTTATTCTGAAACTGTGTGTGCACGTATTTAAAAGTTGCTTATTCCTTTTTGTTTTGTTCCCCCAAAATTATTAATTATATATAAATTAAGAGGCAAGTATAAAATTCTCTGTTAAAAAAAAGACTTCATTTGTCTTATAAAAATAATCTAATCTACTTTCTATCTCTATAGATTTACCTATTCTGGACATTTCATAAAAATGGAATCATATAATATGTGGTCTTTTGTGACTGTCTTCTTTCACTTAACATAATGTTTTCAAGAAGTGTATGGTATTTCAATTCTATCTAAAGAAAAAACATGTTACTTAAATAAATCAATGTTAAAAATAAAATAAAAACAACCTAATCATTAACTAGCCAACAAAAAATTTTAAATGATTAAAAATTAAATTTGGGGTTAAAATTTTGGGAAAAACTAGCAAGAAATACAACAGAAATAGTGATTAATTTCAGATAATATAAATTCAAGACCAAAAGCATTAAATGTAATAAGGAAGGTTTATAGAGGAATGTACAATCCACAATAAAGATATAAAAGACATGAACTGTTACAAGTATTAGAACTCTAAATAAGCACAATTATGAGAGATTGCTACACAACTGTCTCAGCTTCTAACAGCAAAAGTAGAGAAAAAGATGTATTCAAATAAAATAAAAAAGAGGGAGTTCTTAGACATATATTGAACTTCAGGACTTCTCAAAGAATATATTTGCTTTGGAAAGTGTAACAATTACAATCATATTTTAAACCATAAAAACAAATTCAATAAATTCCAAAATGCAGACACTGAACTGGCCAAAAGAAAAAATGTAGAAATTAACAATAAAAGCTTAAGCAAAAACAAAAACCATTTGGAAAAACATTTATTTCTCCACATATTCCTAGAGAGAAAGAAGAAGTTCAAACTCTAATGTCAGATTATTCAGAAATAAAGACAATGAGTGTACTAGTTCATCAGAACCTAAGGCATGCAACAAAACTTAGAAGCAAATGTAAACTTAAATGTTTTGATTTGATCATGAAACAGGAAAGAATAAAAATAAATTAACTAAGCATAGAAATAGAGAATCCAAATAAATGAGGAAAGCAGAGGAAGGAAAGGAAATAATAAACACAGAAAATAATTAATAAACATAAAAATAAACAGAAATAAGTAAATTCCAAAACACAGTACTGAGTCACCAAATCAAGATCTGGTCTTTTGATTAAACCAATAAAATATACATACCCCTGGCTAATCCATTCAAGAAAAAAAATTAAAACATAGTAAAGAATAGACAGCCAACCTGAAGACTGAAAACCCTGAAGGAATGGCATATACCAAGATGTTTGTAATGTGTGATGAACTAATAAAAGGAGAAGAATTTCTCAACATAATATCTATCTGAACCAAAAACTCAACATCATGCTTAATGGTGAAACACTAGAAACATTCCCATTATAATCGTGAATGAAAGAAGAAATTATACTTTCTCCCTTACTATTTAACACTGTACTTAAAGTATTGGCCAATAAAATAAAGCATGAACTAGAAATGAGGTAATACTATTGGACAGGAAGAAACTAAATTATCATTTTTTGCAAGTGATATTATCATATAGCCAGGAAAAGCAATAACTGTAAATTCCATAGAATTAGTGGGTTAGTTCAATAAATAACCAGATAAAGTAAATATACAAATATTAATAGCATTTCTATATACCAGAGATAACCAGCTACAATTGGCAATGAGAAAAATGTCCTCTCATAAACACAAAAGATATATATATATATATATATTTTTAAAACCCAGGAATGTCAAAAATAATAACCACAGATAGAATTTATTGAAAAAAAAAAAAAGAAGAAAGAAGAAGAAATGGCCATAGATGCAGGATTTGCAGAGGTTTGTTTTACGGATTTTTTTCTTTCAAATTGGAAGACTCATGAGCAGGTGTATAAGCCAATGGGAGGAGCCCCTTGAAAAGAAAATGTTATGTGTACTTGAGGGAGAAAGGTGAGTTGCTAAAGCTCATCTAATTAAACAAGCTGAATTCATGAAGGTATCCATCCCAGCTCCCCGTCCACATTAAACACTGTATTTACAAGTATTCCTTTTCCTCCCTAACCTGACATTTTACTATGGTGAATTACAGAAATAAAAATACCAAATCTCCATTTGTCTGATTATGAGCAATCAGAATAAAAGAAAGAAATTTATTTGACCTGATCTCCATCAATAATCAGGATAATTGCAACAAGTAGCCTGATAATCATGATAATTTGTCTTTTAAAGATAAAAATAATCTATTGCACTGATCATGCAAATAATTGCCTCAATTCTTCATTTACACACTGCTAGTGTGGACTTGGTCAAAACAAAATCTGTAGTCCATGATTATCATTTGGTTTAGATAATTATGCAGGGAGGGGAGTGGGTGAGAATTCTCACTTTGAAATCTGCCTCTTTTCAACTTTTCTGAGGTTGATTCCACATGATGTTTTATCTCAAATATCAAACATGGCCACGGATTTTGACTTCTCCAGTCTCCCCCCACCAATCCCCACACCACCCATCCCCAGAAAATGTTGGCTATGCAAACGTGAGTTTGGATCACATCAAACCACTCCTGTCTTGGCCTTATAGATATGGTAAAATCAAGCTTTTTGTGTAGCCAAAATAATTTTATGAATGTTTGTTAAGTATTGAGGTTCCCAGACACAAGGCTATTATTAGCAGTAGGATTTTTACAGCTAGAAGTCATTACTCTTTAGAAAATTTCTTTTTGCCGTTAGTAGAAGAGTAAAATAAATTATTATATTTGAGAGGCTACTCAGCTCTTTGTCTCTCCTCTGAGTACTTACTTATGAAACTGATGAGGTTGGTCATACTCTAAGGTATGAAGTTACAAAACATGGTTTCCCATGGTGGTAACCTTCTACAACATATTCAGTTAACTAGTAGGCACTTAACACTACTTAGATGATGATGGGACTTAAATCCCGTTTGGGAACGTACACATTGATACTTCACATATCTAGCATGAAGGTATCAAACTTACAAGGTATCACAGTCAGGTCCCCAGGAAGTACATTTTGAGGTGGAGGTATGTTTGGGAGGGGAGGTTTATTGAGATGTGCTCTTAGGGTCAGTTCTTGTAGGGGAATGAAGAAAGTAGGAAACTCTCTAGAAGTCTCAACAAAGGCTCCAGCTAATCACATAGGGGGCTCTGGAGCTTGGATGGCCCTTCAGGGTGATCTTGTCTTGGGATGTGGGCCGTTCCTCTCTGGGGGATGTAAGGGGGATTTGGACCTCAGGCAATGCAACTCTCTTCAACAAAGGGAAAGTCCCACAGACTCAGCTGAGTGCTGTCAGCTGCCGACATTCCCAGGCTTTGTCCTGAAGAGGCGGGATCCTAGAGCATACTTCAGCACCCACTACACAGGGATATTAGGAAACAACAATTTAAAAACCCAAAGCCTCTACCCATGAGGCATGTCACAGAGATAACTAGGCTGAGATTCAGAGAAAATATATGCTATCTTGTCTCTTCCCCTAAAAGGTTTTGTAGCTTTTGGAAAGTTACATTTCCTCTCTATCTTCATCTGTTAAAACCTTGAGTTTTAACAAGAGAGTCAACTATGGTCCCTTCTACTTCAACAACCATAATTTGGTGCCTTAATTTCATAAAAAGCAAGAAGAAGCTATTTCAAATGTAGTCATGCCTCATAAAAAGTTCAGGTACACTGAGATTTTAAAGTCTTGGATCCTATTATTTCCTAATTAAATTAGATCTCAAAACTCCTAAGTAATTTTCAAGTCCCATTTTTTTTAGCATTAGTATTGGTACCTTTTAACTAAATCTAAGAGTAATATTTAAGCCCCAGAAGAGGAAAAATGAAGATGATTGATCATAGAATTCTAATGCTTAGACTAGAATCCCAGACTGCTGAATTCAAACAAGGAATTCAAAGGAACTTCTGTAATCCTAATTCCATCATCATCAGTTTTTCCAAAGGAATAGAATTGCTCATGAACACAATGAATTTGATTTTCCCTGCAAAACCTAGTTGGGCTACATGTCTTCTACTGAGAAGTAGAATAGCCACACTGCCTCCTTTATTGTCTTCCTCTGTCCTTCTTTGAAAAGGTCATTAGACACATTCTGGGGTCTCCATTACTCAGAATTGCCAACTGATGGATTAAAAAGGTCATTTGCCCCTCCAAACATATTAAAGACAGCCATCTTTATTTGAGCACTTTAATATAACTGCCCAAGAGAGGTGCAAAAGAAAACTGAAATGACTACATTGGATTTACTGTCCCACTCTATTAGGACTTGTATAGTATCTTTGTCCCTTAGATGAACGAAATGGAGAGCTATAAATAGAGTACATTGATCTTTTTCTGGCACTAAGCTTTATGAAGAATAGCTTTCTGCAAAAGAGCAGCTTTATTTCATCTATTTAAGTATTCCACATCATGCGTGCAACATAGCATTTTCTTTAATGTGTTCTATTCCTTGTGCTGCCTTTTATTTTGTCAACAGCAACTTTAATATTAATTATTCATGCCACAAAAAGGAGGCTGAAAATACTTGGAATAACATGACTTCTCTTTTTTTTATAAGCAGGAAGCTAACTTAAATTGATATTAAACTGTCACTGTTTGAACATGAAAACAAGAAATGTAAGCCATTGATTTTAATAGAACTTGTACATTGTTTATATTTATGAAAAAAACATTTTTAGTTACCTGCAAGAATTTTCTGTTATTAAATACTGACATGTTTCCTGCTGTTTTCATCAGGCATGTGTTTTAATTTTCTATTAAAATGTTTCCATGTACTTATACATGATTACACCTTGATTTCTGCATAACTCTTCTGGAATAGCTAATGATAAGACTATGCATCTTTACAGCAGGAAAGAAATGATTTCAACAGCAGCCATACTACTCATTACATCCCATCAAGTTCACCAAACAAAGAAAGGTCAAGCAAAGAGTCCTTGTTGATTGGTAAATCAGCAAAAAACATCAACAATAAATTATTCCTGGCATCTAAGTCTCACCTAACTGTGCAGCTAGTTTATGATTTTCTTTCAAGACATTAACTTTAGTTATGCCAAAAGCAAGGCTACTGAAGCAATCAGTTTAATGGAGTGTAGATCCAAGGAGTACATTTGTAAGATGCCGGAAACACGCATCCTCAAGTGCTGCACACTTCCATCATGACCTAAGAAATGCCTCTGGAACTATACGGGCAATTAACACAGAACACAGATATACTATCTTTTGGTATAAAACTATAATAAAACTTGTGGCTTACAGAAAAAGGAGATAAATTGGTTGGCAGAGCAGCAATGAGGTTTTTGCAATTCTGTCTTGAGAGAGAGATTAAGTTTGAATAAAATACCTGCGGATCTGGAGACTTCTTGGTGAAGATGGGTGGGGATTGCTGAAGCTAGTCAGAGTGTTGCCTGGCCCTGCTGTGTTGACTTGGAGTGGGCCGAATTCTGTGATTTTGTATATGAGAGAGGGACTAGAAAACACTTTGGGCTCCGAGTTTTCAGTTACACAGAACTAAGTCTGGTTTCCTGTCAAAAGCATGCAGCTGTACTGCATCTCAAATGTCAAGACTAAACCAGGAATGAGAAATAACATATTCCTGCCATGAGAATAGGAGCAGGGGGAAGAGAGGACTCTAGATTGAGGGGATTGGAGAAATTATCATAAGGCAAGCAACATTTGATCTGTACCTTAACAGTTAGATAAGATTTCAATAAATTGAGATGATGGAAGGAGAACAACCCAGGAGACTAATATTGCCTGAGTAAGAGGGGAGCAGTAGAAAAAGGAAGGTCATGTTTGAGAAACATCAGGAAGTCCAATTTTAGTGTGTCAAAACTGTATGTGTGGAGTAGAGGGTGGTGAGGCTAAAAGGTAAGTTGAGGTCATGTTGAGCAGAGCCAGCCTGGAGCTCACACTTAACTCATAATTAATAAAGAGCTATTGACCAATTTTTTTTTTTTTTTGGCAGAAATGGGATTTGATCAGAGCTAATCTTAGAAAGATTAATTTGGCAGTATATGTAGGATGGCTTGGAAGAAAGTGAATGCTAGTTAAAAAGCTACTGCAGTAATCCAAGCAAAAATAATTATAATTATAATAATAAAAATATCATATAAAATAGAATAGAGGAAACAGAAAAGAAGCAAAATGGTCAGAAGCATAAGCTTAGTAGAGACAGAATTGATAGCTCCAGGCACTTGATTTCATGTAGGGATGTGAAAAATAAGAAATGAAAAATAATTGAACCTGGGTGACTAAGAACAGAAAAGCACCATTAATAGAGATAGGTAAGTTGGAAGAGAGATGGACTTAGTGGAAACGTGAGTTTGAGTTGCTGATTTTTGCCAGGTTAGACTAAATTTCTCCTTGCTGAACAAGGATGTTGCCTTCTTGCCCCATAGGTCTCAGAGCTCAGCCTGAGCTGTAGAGCACTGAGGTGAGGGGGGAGGGAGGGGAATAGCCTAGAAACATGCCTTGATAACAACTCAGTAAGGCACATGTACAGGTGTCCTGAGGTAATAGGACAGCAGCCATGATAGGAGACCAAAGAAACCCCAATCTCAATTGTGCCACAGGCCAACCATTCTCCAAAGCACCGAGCACAGCTCATCTGTCTTGGGAACTCTCAAAGGGGATGGGGATGCAGAGAATAGAAAATAGATCAAGGACCTACATGGGGGCCCATAGGTCAGTGCTCTTTCTGATTCAGAAGGGAAAATAAGGCTTGCAAAATCACCAAGTGCACATATTTTATTGAGCCGGTAAAAAAAAAAAAAACACAAGAAGCACTCTAAATGTAATGACTATAAAAAAGTTATTTCTAAATTTCTAGGTCAAAACTAATTAATATTTATTAAGGGCATTAAGGCTCCTAGTTAATGCTGTTGTATTACATACACTTTGGAAATCATATTAATCCCATTTGAAAAGTCTTCCTTTGGGAAACTAAAAAAAAAAAAAAAAAAAGGAAAATTCTCATTTATTAAATTGATGTAGATATAGCAGAGAAATGTGTTGAGGATCATAGTTAAAAGTTGTCCTCCTTCATTTAATATCCTCCACTACCAGACACTATGTTTGGCACTAGAGTGAACAAAAAAGTCATGGCCCATGCCCATATGGAAACTATACACAAAAAATATGGAAACCAACAAATAAATATATGAAACCTAGAAAGATGCTCTGATAGATAATAATAGGGAGGGGCATCTACTTGAGCAGAGTGGTCAAGGAAATCCTCTCTGATGAGCTGATAGCTAAGATGAGAAATTTGGATGAGAAGGTGCCAGCTTTGAGAAGAGCTGGGAGAGAATGTTTCTGCCAAAATAAATGGTGATGGGTGTTTCATCTATATGAAAAGCTACCCATTACATATTATAGACTATATTTAATAGGAATATCTTACCAACACTACATTAATACTACAGATAAATAATTAGTAGCTGTTAAGAGCTCTGGGATGTATTATGCTATGATAATTGAAGTTGAGAGTGATGATGATTGTACAACTAAGTGAAGATAATGTAAGAAACTGTTTATCATGGGATAGAAAATATATTAAGTGAAATTAGGAACCCACTACTTAATAAATCAGGCTCTCGACTTGAGGCTTGCTCTTGTGAAACTTAGGGCTGTAAATGGGAGGCTGAGCCCTCCTATAATTTTATCTTAGAGGCACCTCCAGGGAACCTTTTTTGTTGCTCAGATGTGGACTTTCTCTCTCTAAGTCTAATTCAGCAAATAAATTCATTAACCTCCCCCTCCGCCCACCAAGGGACATGACTCCCAGGGGAATGAATTTCCCTGGCAATGAGGGGCATGACTCCCAGGCATGAACCTGGCCCTGGCAGTGAGGGATTGAAAATGCCTACTTGACCAAAAAGGGGAAAAGGAAAGGTAACAAGCTGAGGTCACAGTGGCTAAGAGAACTCAAATAGAGTCAAGAGGCTATCCTGGAGGTATCTCTCATGCAAGCTCCAGCTAGACATCCCAAATGGCCATAGTTTACCAAAAGTAGTCCCCAAATACCTAGGTCCCTACCTGAGATTCTATAAAAGATTCACTCACTAAGTTTTATCTCTCAGAAACTTAAATCCGCCAGAGTGTTCCTAGGCCAGACAAGTCCTAAAACCCAGAGGCAACAGCCTCTTTAAGATCAACAATCATACACAGCTCTCTTCCCCATACTGTCAACAACCCCTTTCAATATGAACAAGTTGGGGGGTCACTTTCTAGACACCCCTGAAGATGGAGAAAGAGATTGAGAGGAAGGGGTGACAACAAACAAGATAAGATTTAACAAAAGTTTATGAATACTGAAACTTTATATAAATATAAATATATATATTTGGATGCTGGGGTGCTGGAATGACTGGAGGGAGGTAGGTGACGTGGTGGAGCTGTGGCCTATAGCATTCTTTGGAGTTTGCTCTGTGTTTACTCATTGAATTGTCCTTTGAGGGTCTTCATCTTTCTGTATATACCCTGTATTGCATATAGAGGAGACTGAAACTGTAGAGCTGTAGTCCATAACAATTTTTGAAATTACCTATACAACTGTTTGTTGAGCTGTACCTCGAACACTAACAGCTTTCTGAACGTATGTTATATTTTACAGTAATAGGAATAGCTGAAGTTGTGGAACTGTTGACCCATGACATTCTTTGAAGTTTGCTCTCTGGCTACTTGTTGAATCATACTTTGAAAGTTATCACTGTTATGTATGTATGTTAAAGTTCACAATGAAAAAAATACATTAAAAAAAGATTAAAATGCAATTTGGATATTCATGGCATTTTACTTTATGTTTCTTTTTCTTCTATCTTTTATATTTTTACTCTTCACTTTTTTCCTCCTTTTCCTCTTTCCTTGTGGAAGAAATGGAAATGTCCTCATATAGTTGTGGAGATGAATGCCTAACTATGTGACTATACTGGGAATCACTGATTGTTTACTTAGAATGGATTGTATGGTGTGTGAATAAAACTGCTTAAAAAATAAACAGAGGGGTATAAGTTCCAGAGAAAATGTGGAGAGAGGGATGTACCTATTGACTTTGGTAGGGAAGTAGAACGGTGTAGCCCAACTGGAAGGCAGTGTGGTGGTTCCACAGGAAGCTAATTATGGGGTTGCCATATGGTCCTGCAGCCCTGTTATTAGGTATATACTTGGAAGAATGACAGCAGGGACATGAATGGAGTTTGCACACTGGTGTTTATGACAGCAGTATTCACAATTCGCAACGGATGGAGGTGACCTAAGGGTACATCGACCGATAAACGGAATGGCGAACTGTGGTGTATACATTCAACAGAATATTCAGCAGCTGCCAGAAGAAATGAAGTTGTGAGGTATGCAACTAGGTGAGTGGACCCTGAGGACAGTATGCTGAGTGAAATAAGCCAGAATCAAAAAGATAAACATTATAAGGCCTCACTAATATGAACTATCCATAATGTGCAAACTCTGAGAATTGAATCTGACAGCATAGGTTATCAGGGGAAGGCTTACGGAAACGGTTCCTAGATTGTAAGCTCTTACAGCAGTCACATCTATTCATGAATTTGTAATGGTTATTTCTAAATTCTGAGATGCTGAGCTCCTTATGCATAACCTGGTCAGTCCTGGAACTTCAGGTATCTGTGTAACACCTGAGACTCAGAGCCAGAGTTTAGCAGCCATGATTGTCTGCATTACCCCATACAGCATATGTTAAGGAAGCTGAAAAGGAGATCAGATTTAATTAGAGATGTGAACAAAATGGACTTGGTTAGGACTAAGGTAAACCAGACTAAAGGGAAAAGAATGATATTGACTGTGTTTTTAAAACTCAACTTCTATGTGAGACCAAAGGAATTGATGTTTATTTGGTGGAAAATCTATGCTTTCTGTAGCATGTTATATAATTTAACTTGTATGGTCAGTTTATTCAAACACCATAATTATATGGAACCTTGAATAGGGGGTAAGACCTGGTAGGTTTGTACAGGTTAGCATGAAGCCCTGATATATCCCGGAATAATTTGGGCAAAGAATAAAAACATATTTGCAAAGTCCCCTTGAGGGAATAGGGGGAAAATAGAAATATTAAACTTCCCCACCTGGGGAATTCCTGATATTCTTGTAAGCATTTGGGGACTAACATTGTAATAGGCCAAGCCCTCAATCTTGGGGCCTGCCCTTACGAAGTCTGTTACTGCAAAAGAGAGGCTACTTATCATTGTGCCTGAGTCACCCCTAGAGAACCTCTTTCATCGCTCAGATGTGGCCTCTCTCTCTAAGTCCACACTGCAGGTAAACTCACTGCCCTTCACCCTACATGGGACATGACTCCAGGGGTGTGAATCTCCCTGGCAATGCAGGACATGACCCCTGGGGATGAGCCTGGATCTGGCATCGTGGGATTGAGAAAACCTTCTTGACCAGAAAGGGGAAGAGAAATGAAATAAAGTTGCAGTGGCTGAGAGATTCCAAACAGAGTCAAGAGGTCATTCTGGAGGTTATTCTTATGCATTTATAGATAACCATTTTTAGTTATTAGTGTGTTAGAATAGCTAGAAAGAAATACCTGAAACTGTTCAACTGCAATCCAGTATCCTTGATTCTTGAAGACAATTGTATAATTATATAGCTTATGTGGTATGACTGTGTGATTGTGAAAACATTGTGGCTCACACTCCCTTTATCCAGTGTCTAGACAGATGAGTAGAAAAAAAGGGGGACAAAAAGTAAATGAATAATACGTGAGGAAAAGGAGTATGAGATGTTTTGGGTGTTCTTTCATGCTTTTACTTTTATTTTTATTCTTATTTTCATTTTTATTTTTTGGAGTAATGAAAATGTTCCAAAAATTGATTGTGGTGATGAATGCACAACTACATGATGATACTTTGAACTGATTGTACACTTTGGCTGATTGTATGGTATGTGAATATATCTCAATAAAATTGCATTTTTAAAAAAATGTAATTCGGTATCATTTCAGATGTCTTCCAACAGCTTAATAAACATTTTCCCCAAGAGGGATAAATATATAAATAAATAAATAGTTAAATAAATAAATAAATAGTGAAAAGTTTCTATAGTAGAAAGCCCTCAACATGTTCAAGGAACTTAAGGGAAAGATCATTCAAGCTGGAGAAAGATAAGGGAGGGTGAGAGAGGCATAAGATAAGGCTTCCAAGGAAAGCAGGAGCAAAACTGAGCAGTGCCTGGTAGGACAATGTAGAATTTTAAACTATTTCTGAGCACAACAGGAAGCTGATAAACAACTTTAAACTGGGGAACATGATCCAGGTTTGTTTTGTTTCGTTTTGCTTACCTAAAATTTTCTCTTTTTCCTGTACAGCAGAAATTGGTAAATGCTAAACACTCAGTACATGGCAAGAATAGGAGATAGGAGACAAGATAGGAGACCCAATAATCCAGGTGAGAGATGAAAGGATGAAGAGATGTGGATACATTCAACAAATATTTGAGATACAACTGACAGCAATCAGGGTGGATTGGGATAGACGGTGATAGAGAGGGAGGAATCCAGAATGACTCTCCCAGTGTGGCAATTTGGGCAATCGGCTAGAGGATGGTGCCATTAAGAAGACAGGAAAGATGGGAGCAGGTTTGAGGAGAAGGAATCAAGAATTCAGTTTTGAACATGTCAAGTTCAGAATGCCTATGAGATGGTCATCGAGGTGCTCACAAACTTGAGGCTAGAGGTCAGAGAAGAGGTTTGGACCAGGCATAAACATTTAGGAATTAAGGAGCCCTTGGAGAGAATGTATAGAGAGAGAAGAGAAACTCCCACACTCAAAAGTGAGGTGAAGGAAGAGAAACCTGCCATAAATGATTATCACTTTCAACACCCTAGAGGCCACAACATGCCCCTTTCTGATCAAAGCCCATTCCCACCCACCTAGAGTTAAGCATTATCCTGATTTGTAAGATAATTGTGTCCTTATTTTCCTTTATAGTTTTACCATCTGAATATTCACACCTAATGATATGTTCAGTTTGCCTGTTTCTGGCATTAAAGTTATGCTATCTTCATAAAATGAGGTGTAGAATAAATCCTCTTTTTCTACTCTCCGGAAGAGCTGTTTAAGATTATAATTATTTCCTCCTTAAAATGTTTGGTAGAAATCATGGGTAGAGTGTTATGGGCCTGGAGTTTTCTTATTTGGAAGATTTTAATTACTGGCTTGGTTTCTTTAACAATAATAGAAATATTTAGGTTGACTCTCAATTATTGATACCAACACAAACAGTTAAGTACTGACTGATTGAATGAAACTTTGCATAAGCTTGATCCATATTTTTTCCTTTTCAGAAGGAGTTGGGAGAAGAATAGGCTGGATTGAGTTAAGTTTTGATTAAACTAATCTGAACTTCCAGAACACATACCAAATTAAAAAGACCAAATTACTCAAAGAAAGTATTTAAATTTAATTTAAAATTTTAATTCTTAACACAGACTATGTACTAGACCCAGTTTATGTGCCTCCCTGGATTTACTCAGCCAAAGTTTTTTGTTCAAACTTATTAGTGACTCTTTAGTCACTAATAACTGATTGCATTGCTGAAAGACACAAAAAGGAAGTTTATATCTTCAATGAAAGAAAGTTCATTGCTGCATTTGTTGTGGGGCAGTCCACCTGCTGGCTGGCTGGGCCACAGGCGTGGCTGCTCCAGGATCTACCTATCACTTGCATGCATAACCTTCAGAAAGTCTCACCTCTTGCCCTCCATCACAGTTTCCCTGCTGCCCTGAAGCATGAGATCCAGCAAGATCCCCTGAGGGCCCGTGCGTACACACAGGCTCATCTGGCCCGGCCCAGAAGTCTACAGGCTCTGAGTGGGTGGCAAATGCCACTGGCTGGTGTTTGCTTCATTGGCTTACCCCCTTGGGCTATGACTTATGCAGAGGATGCTGTCCCTGCTGCATCCAGATTCCCAAGCCAGTGCAGAATGGGACTGGGTGGCAAAAACCTGGAACTGCAGGATAGATGACACCCATGAGGCAAACTTTGACTAATGGATGTAAGAGTCAGCACATCACTTTTTTCTCTTTCTCTCCCTGGACAGGCTGATCTGAGTCACAGTAGTTCTACAGCCTCTCTGCGGATGTTTTGTAAAACCAAGTAGTCATTTATACACATTACATCCCCCACTGCATTTTCTATAGCTCCTTTCTTGCCCATATCTCTCTTCCCTCATTCTTGATCCTGGGGTTGTACTCCACAATTAAGTATTGACATGTAAGATTTTGCCTCAGACTCTATTTTCTAAGAAACCCAGCCTAAGATAGACAGTAGAGTGTTACTATATCTCTTATGTTTAAAATATCTTTTGCTCATTTTATCACATACTCCTGATGTACCTCATATGTTCATGAGTATAATTACTGTCCCTCAAACACTTTTAATGCCATTATTCCTCTCTTTGGTGACACTTGCCTTTTAAATCCCAAACCTGGTCAAACTCAACCCTTTTCTTCCTTCTTTCCTTCCTTCCTCTTCCTTTCTTTTTTTGTTTTTTTGTTTGTTCTTTGTTTGTTTTGGTTTTTTTAATTCCATTTTATTGAGATATATTCACATACCATACATACCATGGTGTACAACCAACTGTTCACAGCACCATCATAGAGTTGTGCACTCATCACCCCAATCTATTTTTGAACATTTTCCTTACATCAGAAAGAACAAAAATAAGAATAAAAAATAAAAGTAAAAAGAACACCCAAATCATCCCCCTCATCCCACCCTATTTTTCATTTAGTTTTTGTCCCCATTTTTCTACTCATCACCATCCATACACTGGATAATGGGAGTGTGATCCACAAGTTTTTCACAATCACTCTGTCACCCATGTAAGTTACGTAGTTATACAATCACTTTCAAGAGTCAAGGCTACTGGGTTGCAGCTTGATAGTTTCAGGTATTTACTTCTAGCTATTCCAATACACTAAAGCCTAAAAATGAATATCTATATAGTGCATAAAAATGCCCACCAGAGTGACCTCTTAACTCCATTTGAAATCTCTCAGCCACTGAAATTTTATTTTGTTTCATTTTGCTTCCCCCTTTTGGTCAAGAAGATGTTCTCAACCCCACAATGCCAGGTCCAGGTTCATCCCTGGGAGTCATCTCCTGCATCGCCAGGGAGATTTACACCCCTGGGAGTCAGGTACCATGTAGTGGGGAGAGCAGTGAGTTCACCTGCCAAGTTGGCTTAGCTAGAGAGAGGCTCACATCTGAGCAACAAAGAGGTTCTCAGGGGGAGACTCTTAGGCACAATTATAAGTAGTTTTAGCCTCTCCTTTGCAGTAATGAGCCTCATAAGGGCAAGCCCCAAGATAGACAGTTTTGCATTCCAAACCGTCAGTCCGCAATGTTTGTGAGAACATCAGCAACAACCCAGATGGGGAAATCCAACATATCTGCATTTTCCCCCAGCTCCTCAGGGGGGGCCTGCATATATATTTTTATTCTCTGCCCAAATTACTTTGGGATGTATCACTATTTCACACTAACCTGTACAAACCTACCAGATCTCACTTCCTATTCAATGTTCCATGTAATTACGGTGTTGGAATAAAACTCTTCCTTTCTTTTTAAAAAACTTTTTTTTAATTGTGAAATTTAGTACACAGACACAAAATTGAATAAAACCTAAATGTATATTTTAGCAACAACAAACCACCCAAGTCAAGAAATAAAATATTGTCAGCACTCCGGAAGTTACAACCTGCTCCTTTCTGAAGAGAAAACCCACTCCCAACCCCCTAGAGTCAAGCATTACCCCTTTAGCTGCCAATATATATACATATATATCAACAGTTTTTCAAGATAACAAATGAAACTGGAGCTGCCTTGTTTGACACCCAGATGTGGAAATCCTTTCTACCCAACACCTAATACCCAAGTAAGACCTGAAACTTGATTATGATTATGTGCACAACTAATGGCCAATACAGAATAAGTCATCTCCTTAGACCAGAAAACAGCAAAATCTTCAACCATCATAATAACAAGAAAAAGAATGTAAAATTTGCATGTCACAACTCAGAGTTCCTTTGATAATCTTAGTTTCATCCTGTAGGACCCTACGCTGCGCTTAAGAGAAGAATTTGGGAAGAAAGGGTAACTAAGGCCAAAGAGCCAACTGAAGACTGAGAGTTTCATTCCTGGACCTGCAATTAGCTCACTACTACTCTTGGGAAGTGCTGACATTTTTCTCCTCATCAGCAAAATACTATATCTACAACACATCAACAAACCCAACTGCGAAGGCAGACAGGCAGGTATTGATTTGCTTTCCTGAGGACCAGGAGCTTCAATGAATCAGACTTCTGGGAAACTATTCTTTAAACACCTCATAGTTTTGCAACTAAAGGGTAGAACTCAGGCTGGTGTTTTATCTCTGGGCTTGGTGGTTTGCAGATGGAATGTGTGAAATTTTTCACCTGTCAAGGGGCAAGTTTCTTTTTTTATCCTTTTGCAAAAAAAAAAAAAAAAAAAAAAAATCACATCAGCAATGAAATAAGTATTTTTTAGTTATTTTTTTAAGTTAATTATTATCTCCCAACCCCTTTCTATTCTCATACTATAAGAGCCTGTATGCATTCTCCCACACCTTTTTCATACAAATATGTAGAAACCCAAGGACACATGTATAGAGTTTCTTGATTATTTGTGTATATACAAATTGTATCTTCTTATACAAATTTCTGCAAATTACTTTCACTGGCTTCACATATATCATAGACATAACCCCATTATCAATAAACATAAAACAGATTGTTAATAACTAAATACAATACCACACTATGGATAAATACAATTTATTTAATCTTTTACCTATTGAAGTACATTCAGGTTGCTTTCAGGTTTGTGCTTCTAAAAAATAATGCTATCAATAAACTTATGAATTAGAGTTATTATTTCAGTGGGATAGATTTCCAAAAGTGGAGATCCTGAGTCAATGAATACTTGTATTATTTTATTTTTAAGTATATAGCTTACTTTCCTTATATGTTGCAGTAATTTATAGTTCTACTAGAAATAAATAAGTGCATATTCTCTCATTGGCTATGTTACTCTTTAATTTTTGCCAATCGGATGGACAGAAAGTAGGATCTCATGTTGCCCTAATTTGAATTTTCCATGAGGTAGACTATCTTCTCTATGGTGTTTAGTCTGTATTTGTTTGTTTAGCCTTTTCAGTTTGCTAGATTTACCTATTTTTCTATTTGGTTTTATTTTTGTTATCAATTTGAAGTAGATCTTTGAGGGATAATAACACTTTATCTGACCTGGGGTTAAAATCTCTTAAAACTCTCCCACATAGGGACTAAGAGTATCTTCTTGACCAAAAGGGGGATGCAAAATGAGATGAAATAGTTTCAGTGGCTGAGAGATTCCAAATGGAGTTGAGAGGTCACTCTGGTGGACATTCTTATGCACTATATAGATAACACCTCTTAGGCTTTAATGTATTGGAATAGCTAGAAGTAAATACCTGAAACTACCAAACTCCAACCCAGCAGTCTGGACTCCTGAAGACAATTATATAATAATGTAGATTACAAGGGGTGACAGTGTGATTGTGAAGACCTTGTGGATCACACCCCCTTTATCTAGTGTATGGATGAGTAGAAAAATGGGGATAAAAACCGAAGGACAAATAGGGTGGGATGGGGGATGATTTGGGTGTTCTTTTTTCACTTTTACTTTTTATTCTTGTTCTGGTTCTTTCTGATGTAAGGAAAATGTTCAGAGATAGATTGTGGTGATGAACACATAACTATGTTATCATACTGTGGACAGTGGATTGTATATCATGGATGGTTGCATGGTGTGTGAATGTATTTCAATAAAACTGAATTTAATAAAAAAAAAAAAAAAAAACTCTCCCACATAATATCTCTCAAAACTCTTCATATATGTGCAAATTTTCTTCTTTGGCTGTGCCTATCTTTTAATTTTGTTTATGCAGTCTTTGGCATACAGTTTTATAAATGTTTGTGTAATTGTGGACAATTGTTGCACTACCCATTGGCCACCAAAATCCATTCTGCCTTCCTTGTTTGGCATGTGGCTAAATGATATTTCCCTGCAACTCTGTAGTTAGGTGAGGCCCTGGGGGTAATTTCCACCAATGTGATATCAGCAGGAGCAATGTGTGCTTCTCCCTAGCTTTAGGCCTTAAGAAGTAGCCATGCTCCCTCCAAGGTCTCTTTCTCCTTCCACTAGCTGGAACCTGAAGATGACATCCCAGTTTTGACCATGCAGAGGAAAAGACTCTAAGAGATGGAAAGCCACATGTCTGAGTCTGGATCCAATCAGAAGATAGAAACTAGGAGGGATTTTAATACATAGAATTAGTAAACTTTAATAAGCAGGTGACTGTAAGATATAAGGAAACACTTTATGGTACCCTAGGGCTGAGGGAGAGTATCCAAGGAAGGACAAACTTAGAAAGGGGCACTCTCTCCAAGGCTGGGGTTCAAACCTCTTTGAGAAGGTATAGTTCAGCCTACTAGATAGCAGAGAATTTTGCTGTTTTTTTCCTGGCCAGAGCTCTTGAATAGTCTCTGGGCAAGCAGGAAGCAACCTTCCTGCATGCAGGTGGGATCCAGTCAATCAGCAACTGGTGGCCTGGTGTCATGGGCATGCACAGGACATGGGGTCTGGGCCACAGGTTGCTGCCTAGGGCCCTGCAAAGGGAACTGGGGTGCTGATGTGGGCAGGTGTCCCGTGGCAGCCAGTTTCTGCATGTAGTGGACCAAGGGAAGGTCAAGCTGAAGCTGTAAGGCTGCCAAGGGACTGAAAATTCTCAGTCCGTGATTGGGGCAGGTGTCCTCACATCCACACTGCTGACCCACCATGTAGCCACCAGACAGCAGAAGTCCCTTACTCCTCAAATGTCCCTCCATCACCCTCTACTGAGAAAGCTTAACACCTTGTACATTGTAAAGGAAAAGTGCTTAAAGGGACTTTGTCCACTGTGGTAGAGTGCATACTGAAGAGTGAATGTGGAGTTTAGAAGCAATCAATTGGTTACAGGGACACTGCAAACTTGTCAATTTGGATGAAGCCTGAGTCCCTGAATGACCACATGGTCCATCTGCCACCTGGAAGACTTGCCTCAGAAATGTTACATGAAAAAGGAATAAACTTTTATATTCTTTGAGCAACTTGGAGGAGTGAGGCTCTTTGCAATAGCAGTTTGGTTTTACCTTAACTAATTCGGTAGTCAAATACATCAGTCTCATAAGACTTCTGGGTTTTCTGCCTTACTTAGGGAACATCCCTTAACCTTGATTTTAAAATATATAGCAGGAGATTAACCAATTAGGGAAACACTAATCAAAAGAAAACAAATATTTCAGCCTTGGTTATGGATAGTTGCCAGCTACTTCCTGACATAAAAAATCAAAAAAGGAAATGAAAGACCAAGAAACATTGTATAACTAAAAAAACATGAACATAAGCCACTCTTTTCTGTACTTTCCAGGACACAGACTTAAAGCAGCTGCAAAAAGGGAGGGATTTAGTATAAAATAATCCTAATAATTAGTTCTTCTAACGATTGAATGTCTTTACCACTCTATATAAACATTTATTAATTAAGCAAGAGGTTTAAGCAGCTGGAAACACGGAAGGTATCGTTTGGTAGAAAGTTCTCCAGTGTCTTCTTCCAGAGATTTTTTTCCTCTAGGCTACAACTCAGGTCTAACATTAGAGCTGTCCTGTCAGGTGAAAAGCTAATTATAGCCTCTCAACACATTCTCCATCCTCTTCCTTTCCTCTAGCATTATTTTATTTTGGGGAGAAGGGAGTGTGGGTCTTATAGATAAAGTCAGTCAGCATTTATGACTGGGTTGTGTATACCAACCACTGTGGAAATATGCTAAGGAAAAACAGATCTCTAATCAGTAGCAAAGGCATTTATCAGCCATCAGAGAATTTGAACCAACATGTGAGCCATTCAGAGGAATAGGCAGGCCAAACAAACATATAAATAATTAAAGCATTATAAAATGTAAAAAATTCTACTTAGTCTATCAGTTATAAGAACAATGAAGAATTGTAGAAGGAATATGTTTTTCATCTCCCCCTTCCTGTGCATGTCAGTAGAAATCATAGTATATGTATGTGCAAATACTGGCTGACTAATTCAGGCCACCAGAAGACAAGACAATAGTCAGCATTTGGGGATTTACCTACGTGGGTGGTGATAAGTGTTCATGTTGATGTTGGTGCTTTTGCATTTTAATTAATTTAATTAATTTAAAGCCACTTTTCTAAATAATCACCTAAAATGCACTAGCAAATAGCAACCTTCTCACTATTGTTTTGCTTTTTGTTCTGGAAAACTGTTCTGGAAATTCAGATTTAAATTGGGGGTAATAGAAAATAAAATCACCTACCTCTGCACCTTCATACCTCCTGGAGGAATTCCCTGCCTCCCTATCCCCACCTGCCTGGTGAATTCCTACTCTGCTTCAAGATTCAGTTCAAATATATCTCTTCTGTGTGGTCTTTTCTAAGTTCCTCTCGATAAAATTAATTCATCTACTCTGAGTGCTGTCATAGCACTTTGGACACATTTATTACATGTCTTCATCTCCCACTGATCTGTGAGAAGGATTTTGTCTTAGGTATTCATATTTCCACTGCATGGCATTTGTAGGTGATCAATAAAAGTTTATTAAATGAGTAAATTTTTCACTTTTGCTATATTGCTTCCATCTTCTAATGTCAGGACTTCAAACTCTGAAAATATTTCACTAAGAAATTAATGATGTTCCAGTGAAATGGTTTGTTGGTTTGTTTTTAGTGGAGTGTCGTAAGTCTTTCCACCGACTGACTGTTCAGCAGCCCATGCCAGTTTGGGGTTATGTACTGGAAGAACACTGCCCTCTGCTGGTGTCCTTTTAAGCAAGAGCATTTGCAGTACCTACAGTGAGGGCAAAGCTGCCCTTTGTTTAGAAAGTGGTTCTTATCCCCCCACTATGCGGTGCAGCAGATCACGCGGTCATAAACTATTTACAGAAGGCCAGTAATGCAGAATGTTAATTTTAATTTTACAGTCTGTGAAGGACAAGCAGGATACTACATAGGAAATGAAGACTGGTAAATTTCTTTGTAGCTAGTTTACATGGGGCCCTGAATTGCTTAGAAGTCTGTATCATTTTTTTATTACACCCATAATTTTAACTGGCTTTATCCCTATATTGCTAGGACTATAATTGCACCAAAGAAATATAAAACATAAATTCCACTAAAATTCCACAACCCCAGAGAAAGCGAAGCAACTTATGGCCACAATCTGAAATTTGACAAAATCATAAATATAAGCATATTTATTGATTGACTTGAAAATACATTAATAATATATTAAGTTAAAACAGCATGACACACACAATGTGAATAAATTTATACACACATACATAAATACGATGTTTTAAATTTTGTAAATGCATCTTTTATATGCATATATCTGTAGGAGAAAAGGTCAAGAATAATATAAATCAAAATGCCAGTGATTGTAATTAGCTGATTTAAAAAAATTTGTTTTCATTTATCTGTGTTTTCTATTTTTTATAAAATAATCATGAATTACTTGGGTAATGAAAAAGTGAAGAGAGAAAAATTCATAGGTAACCTTATCAGGGGAAACATTAATATATGAGACCTGAAATCAAAATTAAAACTATCCTGCTTTGTGCAAGTAAAATAGGCATCTTGTGATGCAAGAATCACTAAGAAAGACAGATGCATAGCTGTCAGTTACAGAGAGGAACGTGCTGAGCCCCAGAAGGCCGTCATCTCGGGAAGCCGCTGCTCAACCTGCCTCCATGGCAAGCCCAGTGAAGCATGGGTCAGCCCTGCTTATTTCTCTTTAAACCAGCCTGCTCTTCATTAAGAAGCCAATGAAGTTAGGCCTGCTTTGCCCCAAAATATGGCTTGACTGCTTGAGTTTTTTCATAAACGAACCAGACCATACACACCTGATACTGTAAGAATTCTCAAGAAAGAAGAAAAATGGCATGAACACTTGGCAAAGAAGGCTCAGCAATTTTCTTTTTAATTATTGAGATAAGAGAGTGAGTTTGGTTTCATTTAGCTGTTCAAATAGAAATCTATTTAAATATTTAAACAGAAAAACCTCCTGATCTACCATCCTGCCCTCCTGTAACAGCTATGGTCTTTCCACAGAGATAAATTTTATAGTGGATTTGGTTTGGGAAACTTCTATTTTATGAGTTAGAAATTGATTTCAAGAGGCTTCAACAGAGTAAAAACACACACAATTGTGTATTTGCTTTGGAGGTAAGTCCACACTCCCTTGCAGGACAAACTAAATCTCCCGCTGGTAAACACTAGGATGTTTGGCATTTGAATTGCTCCTCTTTTAAAGATATGGTCTTGATAATTTCTTTCACAAACCATTGAGGACCCAAACCCTCCCAGAATGCCTTGCCCTTAATTCCTGGACATCATGCTGTACTGTTTTCCTCCAACCCTTTTGGGCAAACAAAATTCAACAACATCAAAGCAACAAATATTTGTTATGTGCCTACTTGCTTCCCCCAGTGAAAATTTAACCTCCGAAATGAGTCCCCATGACCAGACAAATCTTGCTGCTCTCTTCCATAGCCAAGCCCATTCCAGAATTGAAAGCATTCCTTAAACTATACATCCTTCAAGAAGCAATTCCATAAGAAGGGTGAGAGCGGGCCTGTCAGCATTTAACCCATCAGCCATTTTATGCTTCCAGGGTTGTGCTCAGCCTAGAATGCCCAGCCTACTTTTTCATCCAGCAAAATCCTTTGACCCTGAAGATCTAGCTTGACTGTCAACATCTCAGCTTCCCCTGAAGCACAGCCTCCCCTGAAAACTTAAATTTCAATTATTCCCTGATAATCCTCTTGTACCAGCTTTTGTCAAAGCTCTAACATTGTACTGCAATTCTTTGTTTACATGTCTGTCTTCCCCCTTTAGACTGAGTTCCCAAGGAAACAGACTATCTCTCATCATAATATTCCCAGTACCTACTGTTCAACAAATACATGCTGAATGAATGAATAAATGAATGCACCAACCCCTACAGAATCCAATTTTCCTGTATACTTTTACATGGACAATAAAGAGATTAGCAGATCCAAAAAGACAGTGTGAGAGCTTTATCTCGCCTCTTTTTACAATCTGTGATAAAATTGAATTTGAGCAAAAATGACTTTAATTAATATTTAACTGAATGCCATTTATTAATATTTCTACAGAGGGCAGTGAGAATGTAGCAATTTTCACTTCAGGATTCCTCATGGGGAAAATCAGCTGTTATTCAGAAAGAAAAGTAGGTTTTCCTGGAAGCTCAAAGTTTCTTTCACTAAATTTTGTTAAACCAAAAAAGGCAGCCAAGAAGAAGTGCTTCACATTTTGTCACCTCAAGAGAATGTGACTTTTTTCCTCTTATGTTTTTGTGAACTTTCCCACGTAACTTTCTTCTGCTGTATTCGCATGGGGGATGGGAAAAGAAAATCTCAGATATTATTGCTTGATTTGACAGTAAGAAACACTATACATTTTGTTCCTGATTAATTTATTCTCTTATTTTCTCTAATAATACTTTTCTTCCTTGGGAAACTTGTACTCCTATAATTATGAATGGTATTTTTTCCCTAAACCATTCCATCATTATCCCTGATCATTCCACACATAAATGTCTTTCCCTAACCTTTGAAATTAATCCCTTTGTTGGTTAATTTCAATTTTGTCTACTTTCTGCTAATCAACAAGGATATTGAGAAAGATTATTCACTCTTTCAAGTCCACAGTTGCACAAAATGCACTCCACAAACTAGCACAAAACCATCTACAAATCAAAGGAAGCTCCCAGAATGGTAATTTAGCAAAGACGCAGGCTGTTGTTAATTCATCCCTTAATTTGTCCATCTGTGAAGCCATAGGTTTAATGTATGGAAATACAAAGCCATTGTCCTCACAATTCAATTAAAAAAAGTTTCACCTCTGTTATGGGATGAATTGTGTCCCCAAAAAGATATGCAGAAGTGCTAACATCCAGTACCTCAGAATATGACCTTATTTGGAAATAGGATCATTGCAGATGAAAATAAATTAAGATAAGGCCAAACTTTATTAGGGTGTACCCTAATCCAATATGACTGGTGTCCTTATAAGAAGAAGGTAATTTGAACACAGAGACAGACAGACAGACATAGGGGAGAAGGCCATGTGACAATGCAGGCAGGGACTGAGGTACTTCAGCTGCAAGACAAGGCACTCCAAGGATCCAAGGATGACCAGCAAACACCAGGAACTAGGAAGAGGCAAAGAAGGATCCTCCCTGCAGGTTTCAGAGGGAACATGGCCCTGCCAAGACCTTGATCTCGGACCTCTAACCTCCAGAACTGTGAGACAATAAATTTCTGTTGTTTCAAGCTACCAAGTTTGTGGCACTTTGTTTTGGCAGCCCTAGGAAACTAAGTTATCCTCCATTACCTTATTATTTCAGGTGAACATTGGTCTTAGGTCAGCCTGAATGGTACAAGTAGAAATGGTAGATTTAATCCTTGAAAATGCTGATATCTATCTTTGACAGGCAAATCGTTACACTCTGCCCACATTGACACTTCTGTTTTCAAATCAAAGACTTGTTTAACTGATTCATCTCTAGAAGTCTATGGTTAATTTCATCCCCCAGGCAGTTTGCCTATCCATAGTTTTGTTGAATTTAGCAAAATGATCATTTAAGTTTGCGCATACTCTAATTCCCAAAGCTAATAGTTAACTTTAGTACTCTCTTAATGTGCTACGATTTCCTAACAAAATGGTACCCAAAATCAATACTCTAGTATGCTGATCAGAGGTTTCATGAATTGATTTATGACTTTCCCTATGATAGACACAAGACCAAGCCTTAGATGGTTTTAAAAATGAGAAGATTGTTAAATATGAAATGTATGATTTCCTGAGCTAGATACATGACGGGTTTGTTTTCACTCTGCAAACAAGATGAATACACTCTACCTTTGCATCTGTAGCAACCACATAGACACTAGAGCTCCAATTTGGTATTATTATAAAATGGCGTGGTTTTTCCTACGTTATTTGGGGTCATAAGTGGAACTAAAAAGCCTTATGTTCTGAGTTTAGAAATGAAAAAATGCAGAAGTGCTAAAAATACAGAACATGACGGACAGGATAGCATTAATCTTGTTTCTGGGCTTATTTCCCCCTTGGAAAAATTCTTCACAAAGAAAGATTTACCCTAGGAGAGTCCAGTCCCTACTGTGTTATTAAAAATTCAGAAGGCTTATACAGAGAGAGGTTATGTAACAAAGATGGAATGTTTGGTGGTGATACAGGGCAGGATCCTTGGGGGACTCTAAAAATCATAATAAAGGTTTGAACCACTTTGATTTATCATAAATTTGATACATGGTTTATAAAAATTGGGAAAACATTTACTTTTAATAATGCTTGAAACTAATACTGCAGCTACTATAGTTATGAATAATTTAAATTTGAATTTACATGTTTAATAATTTCTGTCTAAAAAACAATAAAATGCAATGTTAGCATGACTATTTCTGTGATTTCCATGTAAATTACCAGGGTTAGTAAATTTGCTTGTCTAGAATTTATTCAATTACTGCGTATTTCTTCCCATGCTTTTGTATTAGTCTTAAAAATCTTTGTAGTGATCTAATGTGTTCCCTTGACATATTGGGATAAAGGTGACTTTTTAAAATCTAACAAAAACTTTGGATTGTTTAAACAAAAATGAGCCTCTAATTTAACTATATTATTTCAAATGTTTATTTTGCTTTACTTTTATTGTTAATAACATCATCTTAGAAGTTTAATACATTTTTTCTTTGTGTTTTGCTCAGTGCATTTGATGTTTGTTTTAGATAAGATCCCATTTAATTTAATAGAGTTTCCCGTTCTCTAAACAAAATGGAGAGCAGGAAAGGTGAGAGGAAATAACCAAACTGACTTTAGGACAGTGGAACTTGAGATGACAGAACCAACAGGTGGTCAATTACCTTTAGAAGCCTGTACTTGAGTAAAGAGAAGAAAAGCTGTGCCCCAAAGGAGAGAAGAAAGGCCAAAGTCATCAGCAAGTCACACTCTCTCAAGAGCTCTGTGCCAAAGGGAAAAATCCTTGCCGCTATCAGCAAAGGTGAGCCAAAGTCCACAATGGATCAGACTTCCATGATGTGGGGGCCACATCCCGTCACCACAGTTTTCTCCTCACTTTTTATAAGAAGTGCCAACAAAATGTTCAGCTATTCAATCATTTATTCATTCAGCACATACATATCGAGCATAAAGCACTAATGCTGTAAGCATGAGCATCCCATGCCCACACCCTGAGCCCCTCATGCAAGTCAACAGTCTGTACACACTCAGACTCCCACCCACTCCAGAAAAAAAGCATGCTGATGTTCTCTAAGGGCCAGGGTCTGACAACATTCCCACAGAAACCATTTAGAATCAGAAGACAAAGTTGAGGCTGTCTATGTTGAATTTATTATTAGACCTTCATTAGGTTAACCTTCACTTGATCTCTTTCAAAATCTTGTTGTAGGGATCATGGCATATTTTGTGATTAATTACACAAAGATATACACATCTCCTGAAAATGTATACAGAATTATTCTCTGTTAGGTGAGTTTAAAACTCTTTGTGCTTATATTCAGTGGAAGTGCTACAGCCAGAGTTCTCAAGGGTAATGGAGAACCGTGGTATGCAGAGTAGATGCTAGAGACGACACTGGGAATGCTGGAGGGCAACATTCATTTGTTCACTGGACCATGCACTGGGGTTACACAGAGGTGTGAAATGAACACAGGATAAAAATAATCGCAAGATAAAATTCCTGCCGCAAGTTTCTCTTGCTTTCTTGGAGCAAGCAGACATGTATCTACTTATCATATGATGGAATGGATATATAACAGACATGTGAAACAGGATACTGCAAAGGAGAAGCAGTATGAAATCTATCTAGAAGCTGAAGAGAAGTCTGAGAGAAATTCACAATGTAGGCGACAACTGAGCCAAATCCAGTGAGATGAGTGGGAGCTCCGAGGAGAGCAAGAATGGAAAGACCGTTCAAAACAGTGGGATAGCATATTGTATCTGGAGACCTGTGAGTAGTGTGATGTGGCCTAGAATAAAAGTGTAGCAGGAGATCAGCCTGAAAAGGTAAGGAGAGTTCAGATATGAAGAGCTTTGAATTCACTTGCTAACAATAAGCTTTGAGTTTGGTATCGGAGCTAGAGTTGTAAAATAAGTCTTTAGATTATGGGTTAAATTTAAAAGTGGAATGCATTATAAAAACAGAACCCTTGAATCAAAGAGCATCTGAGAACTAGCCCTTGGGAGAACTCATCATTTAAGAAGTGGGAGAGAAGCAAGAGTCCACAAAGCAGTTTTAAAATAAGCAGCCAGAGGGTAAGGGAAAACCCAGAAAAGAGAAACAATCCAGAAATAGGAGTTTCAAGAATGAACTCTCTAACAGTACAGCTAAGAGCTCAAGTAAAATAGAGAATAAGAGTTCAATGGATTCAGCAGGTGATCACTGGTAGACTGGGGGAAAAGTCAGATTGGTAGGAGGCCTGAGGAATAAATGGGAGGCGGAGGAAGTGGAGACGATTCAGCCGTGCTTCACAGAACCACAGGGCCAGAGAGGGACAGAGGACCAAGAGAGGCTTTGATTTTAAGGCAAACAAAACTAAGCATAGCATCAGAGAAGAGGAAGAGGTTCAAAATAAGAAGACTTACAGGAGACAAGTGCAGAATTGTAGTGTCAAAGGCGACAAGAACAGCCAGGATCTACAATGTAAGCGGAGGGAGGTACTGATCTTAGACAGGAGGAGGGATTCTTCTTCCTCTGAGAAAAAGGGGGAGAAAGAAGTGCGGGAAAAGATAAAACTTTTCTGAAAAATCACCTCCTAGCTCTGGTGAATAGTCTGGGGTAGGAAGCATGAGGAAAGTCAAGTTGGGACAATTTGGTGGAGGGCTACAGGAAAGGGGTTGAACAAAAGTACCTAGAAAGATCATCCAATGAGATCCTGCTTAGAATCGGAGGTCCTAACTTTGTAAAATGACAACAGTCCACAATGTTCTGGGCTTCTGTGGAGGCTCAGTGGCCCCAGAATAAGAACAGAAAAAAACTCGCCATTCAATTGTTCCAGGATTTTACATTTCCTGATAGACGGGCAAAAGCTGAAGGTGCTGACAAGAAAGAGGTTGAAAAGATGCAGGTAGAAAAGGGAAGAAAATTAATCCAGCTGAAAGATGCTACTCAGAAGGCAAAAGAAAATGTCAAGGAACTGAACTTCACAAATTCAACCTCTACACTACACTGCTTCCTCTAGAATGACATCAGTAGCATCTGTCAGCCATATGTAGTACAGCTCAAATCAGAAAGGGTAGAAGATAAATGGTCATCTAAAACGTAACTGAATTCTCTCCCTAATATCAGCAGCATCAATCACTGCACTTATTTAGCTTCAACTCTGTGCCAGTTTGTGCTATTTTAAAACAATTGATCCAAACATTGCAGCTGGAGAACCAGGATTTCATTTTTTCCATATTTCTTCCCTGAAATTTGCACAAAAGTTTTTTGTTATAAAAACAAAACTAAAATTACACCCTAGTATTCAGCCTGCTGAGTAGTAGAATCGTAAGTTAATTGATTCTATAAAAATTCACAGCTTAGCTTCCAAATATATTCATCTGAGAAATAACTGAACAATTCATGGTAGAATCAAATGGTGCTATTCACATAAGAATAAACAGCTGGTAATAGTTAACTTCACAGTCTGTGACAAAACTGGAAAGTTTCACCTTACATGGCCAACCTAGAATTATATACATTGTAATATCTTAGGACACCTTGAGGAAAATTATCTATAGAGTTCAAAGACTCATTTTTTAATCCAAATTTTAAACACCTTCTAGAATGGTGTGGCTATATGGGAGGGCTTCCTCTTGCTCAAATAGTCAATTGTATCATGTTGCTCTGATCCATCAGTTTGTCAGCATTTCTTGAGATTTATACCAAGAACTGCGGCTTGACTGACAGCATGCACATAAATTTTCTAGTATGTGAGTTATTGGTAGAAGTAGGATACCCATGTAATGTCATAACATCCTTTATTCAATATTTGTCACAATAAACTTCAGAATGAACTATGACATGCCATAACTTTTCTGTGTTAATAAAGGATGTAGCAGCCTGCATTTAAATTTTAAAGCCTCCTTTTAACAAGTCACAACTTTATCAATCTTCTCCCAAAAATCTTTGTAGAAAATGTCTTGTCTATTCATACCCTCCATCAAGGAATAAAATGGTCTGAAGGTAGCAATATTAGGCTAAGAAATTAAAGGAAAAAATCATAATTCTCGACAACATGAATTATCGAGACTTGCTGGTCAAACACAGGAATCTGCAGAAAGCAGTGCAGCTTAGAGAAAAGAGGCTTCAGTTTGAATCCATGCTGCCACTAACTAGAAGTTTGACCTCCAGTATTTTGTGATTTCTCTGAGCCTATTTCATCATCTATAAAATAGTAACTTCTTCCCATAATTTTTGTGAGGATTAAATGAGATAATGTATTAAACCATTTAGCACCATGCCTCATTTAGCATAGAACTAGCAGTCAGTTCCCTTTCCCTTCCTTTAATTTGACCTGTCAGCATCTCTTGACCCAGTGGATCTCTCCCTCCTTCTTGATATACCCTCTTCTCTTGGGTTCTTTCATTTTTCTCCTGCCTTCTAAAAGTATCTAAAAGGCTCCCTTGCTGAATCTTACTCCTCTACCCAAGCCATAACTGCTATATTTCTTTAGGACTCAATCCTAAACCCTCTTTTCTTTTTATCTCTAGATAAAAATCTCACACTTGGCAAATTAATCCTCTCCCAGGCTTCAAAGTGTGTTCTGTCTGCCAATTCTCTCTTTCTAGTTTCAGACTCAAATATCATAGTATCTGTTTGATATCTCTCTGTGAAGGTATCATAGACACCTCAAATCAACATGTATAAAACTGGATTTTAGCTTCATTTTGAGCCCCTTGACTGATCCAAACTGTTCCTTCTCCAGACTTCCCTATCTCAAGACAAGCTCTACCCCTTGCCCAGTAGTTCAGGCCATTGTCCTGCACATTACCTGATTCTGTTCTTTCCCAATTCTCCATACCTAGTAGATCACCAAGCACTGCCAATCCTCTACGAAGATGATCCCCACATTCCCTTCCAATTATAAAGACTGAACTTCTTAGTGGGGGTGGCTAAAAGAATCACTGAATTTCAAAAAGCCCTGTAATAAAGTGTATGTTAGAGATTATTATAAAATGCAGGGTGTACCAGTTTGCTAATGCTGTCGTTATGCAAAATACCAGAAATGGATTGGCTTTTATAAAGGGGATTTATTTGATTACAAAGTTACAGTCTTATGGCAATGAAAATGTCCAAACAAAGGCATCAACAGTAGGGTACTTTCACTAAAGAACACCTATGGTGTCTGGAAACCCTCTGTTAGCTGGGAAGGCATGTGGCTGGTGTCTGCTTGCTCCTACATTGTGTTTCAAAATGGTGTTCTCCAAAATGTCTCTCTAAGGTAAAGCTGCTCTCCTTCTGTCTGAGCTCTTGTATAGGACTCCAATGATTAAATCAAGACCCACGCTGAATGGGCAGGGCCACACTGCCATGGAAATAATCTAATCAAAGGAATTACCCACAGTTGGGTGGGTCAAATCTCCATGGAAACAACCTAATCCAAAGATTCCAACCTATTCAACACTAATACATCTGCCCCCACAAGACTGCATTAAAGAACATGGCATTTTGGAGGACACAATACATCCAAACCAGCACAAAGGGTTTGATCACAATCAGAGAAATGGTTTAAAGGCAAATAATATTCCTTAGAACACTTTGATTACTAAAATTCTACACAATTTTAATAGGTATTAGAAAAGGGATACATGGACAAATAAATTTAGAAAATGCTAGATTAAACAAAGTAAAGCCATTTGCAGTGGTGTTGCTGCTATTGTCCTTGCTGTTTTTACTGCCTTCTCAGAATTCTTAAATACCCAGTGTGAACCCAAAAGAGGGACATGACCTGGGTGTCATATATACCACACTTCACTGCTTACTGGGCTACCTTCAGTTTCCCCAAGGACTGCCATTCACATCACATCTGGTTATCAGCTGAAACTCTTAGACTCCTGTCCCTCCTCATATGGCATTCCTTTTCCTCACAGCACTGGAGAAAGCATGAATGCAAGGTTCTTCATACTTTCTTAACTGCTCTTTACTTCCCACAAGAGCACTGTCTTAGTTTCTTAGGGCTGCCAGGTAACAAAATACCACAGACTGGATGGCTTAAAACAACAATGATTTATTGTCTCAGTTCTGGAGGCTTGAAGTTCAAAATCAAGGTGTCAGCAGGGCCATGTTTCCTCTGAAGTCTATAAGGTTTCTGGTAGTGGCTTGTGAATATCTGTAGCATAACTGAATCTCTGCCTCTGTCTCATGGCCATCTCTCTCTTTGTCTCTGTCTCTTTATCTTCCTAACTGTATCCAAATCTCCTCTGCTTTTAAGAACATCAGTTATATTGGATTGAGGGCCCTCCCAAACCAGTTTGGCATCATCTTAACTAATAAAATCTTTAAAGATCGTATTTACAAATATGCTTTCATTCACAGGACCAGGGGTTAGGGCTTAAATATGTCTTTTGAGAGAATACAATTCAGTCCATAACAATGACCAAACACGTCTCCACAGACTATCAGACTTTCCTGACGGTTTTCCTGCGGAGGCAGCAAGCATTACATCGCAGCAGTGCAAAAAGCTCAGAATCAAAGATTAGACACCTTCATTCTTAAAAGTTCTCCATTCACCCTTCCATCAAGAATTTATCATTGGCCACCATTGTCCATTTATTCCAGGGTCCTTTTACATGGCCTAATATTTTCCTCCTCCTTGCCCCCCACCTCTCCTTTCTTCTCCACTCTTCTTGGCTCTCTCCTACCCTCAAGCCCAGTTTATCTCCTAAGCATATCAGATGAACTTTTTCTTTGTTTTCTTCTCCCCTTCCAATCCATGCCTTCAGTGCCTCTCCTTCCACTCACAACTGCTTACCAAACTATTTTTCTAAACAAAACACCTCCTTCTAATAAAAGACTTCAATATCTGACTGTTAGATACAGAGATAAAATAATTTAGTATCTTACAGGCAGCAACTGAGTTATTTTGGAGGGAAGTGTCTTTGTTTAGAAAACTTTGATTATGGAACCCCTTTGTTTTATTTCAGAACACAGTATATCACATTTATACCCAGGATACTGCAGACTACTCTGATTATGAAAACTAAATAAGTAAACAAACAAAATTAAAAACTTCATGGAATGATAAACCTAAAATCAGGATCACAATTACCTCCAGGTGAAGGAAGAAGAATGTACTAAGAGAGGTGTAGAGAAATTTCACCTGTATTAATAACAGTTTCTTGGGTTGAACAATAAGTACAAAATATACTATATATCTTCCAGATCCACTCCTACTTTCTCCATCCTGCACCATGCCACAAAAGACTGGCCTGTATGGACAGCATCAAAAAGCTCTTTTGGAGTGACATCATCAACATGGATGTAAGACACCCTAAAATACCTCCTGAGAGATTCAGTAAATAAAAGGATAAATACCACTTGCTTGGAACTCTGGAGGATGGCAGAGACTGGAGAAGGACTCCACAAATGCTTAATCAAAGAAAAAAATTTCAGGTAGGAAACTTCCATCCCAGACCCACCAGTCCATTCCCTTTCGCCTCACTCAGTCCCATGCAGCTAAGGAGTAATCGAAGGACAGCAGCCTGGGTCCCTCCAAACACAGAAACAAATGATAGAGCCATTCACAGCAGTGAGTTAAGAAACCCACACATATCCAGGCACAGTGACACAAGTCCCCAGAGATGCATGAACACAAGCCACTGAGGAGTAGTGCATACAAAAAGGCCCCCCGGGGGAGAAAAAAAAGAGAAACAGCAGCAGAACAGCTGACAAGTAGTACGTTCACTCAATCCAGTTTTGGTTGGATGGACCACCTAAAAGCAAAATAGACTTTTCTGAAGTGATCCACCTTTCTGGATTGACACCATCTGGCTCCCTGGGACAGGACAGATAGCCTAACAGGGAAAAAACCAAAGGCAGAAAAGCCTCACAGAGAGGAAAAAAAGGGGGAGGGGTGGTGTTAAACTGAATTGATGTAAGACAGCAGGGTCCCAGAACTGAAAAGTGTAAAGAAAAGGGGACATTGAGAGAGGAAGAGAATTTAAACTAATCATAGGAGCTGAGATGAAAATTCTGGACAAAAACAGAATGAACCAAGATCTCAGGAGAAGGAAAAGAGGAAAGCAAGATTTCTCCTGGAGGTGAAACAATTGCACAAAAAGTACAATCTTAAAAAGCATATCACACATCCAGGAGAAGAATCAGATAAAGAAGAGCTGAAAAAATCTGATTGGCTAAACATGGGCTATTCTAAATTTCTAGAATAAGTTGGACCAAGAGTCAAAGAAGAGCCTTGACACTAAGCCAATCAACAATAAAACACTAAACAAGAGGGAGAAACTGACCTTCAGAGTTAACTCATGAAAATCAGATAACTTGACATCAGCAAAAAACCACAAGCCATACTAAGAAACAGGAAGCTATGGCTTGTTCAATTAAAAACATCAGATTTTAATGAGGAGACACAGAATTTGGAACAACTAATTGAAGTTCAAATAAATCTCCTAAATAAATTTGAGATGAAAGAAAATATGGATAAAGAGCTAAAAGATATTAAGAAGAAAATGTGTGAGCATAAATAATTTGAAAGTATAAAAAGAAACATAACAGAAATTATGGGGATGAAAGACATAATAGCAGAGACTAAAAATACAACACTAGAGGCAAACAACAGATTTGAATAGACAGAACAAAGAACAAGCAAACTAGAAGACAAAAAAATCAAAATCATACAGTCAGAAGAACAGATAGAGAAAAGAATAGAAAAAATTCAGCAGTGTTTCAGGGATTTGAGAGACAGCACAAAGTGCACAAACATAAGTGTTATGGGTGTCCCAGAAGAAGAGAAAGGAAAAGGGGCAGAGAGAATATATGAGGAAATAATGGCCAAAAATTTCCCAACTGTTATGAAAGACATAAATATACATAACCAAGAAGCACAATGTACCCCAAACATAATAAATCCTAATAGACCTACTCTGAGACACATACTAATCAGAATGTCACATGGCAAAGATAAAGAGAGATTGCTGGAAGCAGCAAGAGAAAAGTGATTCATCATATACAAGGGATCCTCCATAAGACTAAGTTCTGATTTCTCATCAGAAACCATGGAGGTGAGAAGATATGATATATTTAAGGTACTGAAAGAGAAAAACTCCCAGCCAAAACTTCTTTATCCAGCAAAACTGTCCTTCAAAATTAAGGGAGAGTTTTAAATATTTACAAATAAACAGAAACTGAGGGAGTTTGTCAACTAGAGATCTGCCCTTACAGAATTACTAAAGGGAATTAGGCAGTTTGAAAGGAAAAGACAGGAGAGAGTAGCTTGGAACAGTGTGAGGAAATGATGTTTATCAGTAAGGGTAACTAAAATGGTAAATGAAAAGCCCGATAGTACTGTATCCTCAGTGTACAACTCCACTCTTTAATTCCTATAAGAGTCAGAATACAATTAAATAAGGAAAGGGCATATTTGCTCATAATGGACATGCAAAATATAAAGTGGTAAAGTGGGACTTGCATTTCCTGACTTCAAAACATATTACAAAGCTACAGCAGTCAAAACAGTACAATACTGGTATAAGTATAGATATATTGCCCAATGGAATCAAACTGACAGTTCAGAAAGAAACTCTCACATCTATGGTCAACCGATTTTTGACAAGGCTGCCAAGTCCATCCAAGTGGAAAAGAATAGTCTCTTCAACAAATACTGCTGGGAGAAGTGTATATTCATATGCAAAAGAATAAAAGAGGAACCCTATCTCACACTGTGATGGTTGGGTTCATGTGTCAACTTGGCTAGGTGGCCTAGCTGTCTGGTCAAGTGGGCACTGGCCTGACAATTCCTGTGAGGCTATTTGAGGCTGGTTGGTTTGTCGGATCATCAGTCAATTGACTGCAGCTGACTGATGACTCATCAAGGGGCGTGCTTCCACAGTGAGAGAATGCAATTGGCTGGATTTGGTCCGGGTGATCAGTTGGAGGCTTATAAGCCGGACGGTTAGAGAACCTTCACTTCTTCAGCTGCTCAGTGAAGCTTTTCCTGGGGAGCTCGTCGAAGTTGCCAGTTTGTTTCCTGAGGAGTTCTTCAAAGTTGCCGGTTCGTTTCCCGAGGAGTTCGTCAGACGTCTTCCTTGGAGTTGACAGCTTGTTGACGGCTCTGCAGAATTTGGACTCGTGTGCTCCCGCAGTTGCGTGAGTCACTTTTACAATTTGATAATAAGAGACATCTCTCATTGATTCTGTTTCCAAGGAGAACCCTAACTAATACACACACCATATACAAAAATGAACTCAAAATGAATCAAAGGTCTAAATATAAGAACAAGGACTATAAAACTCCTAGAAGAAAATGTAGGGAAGCATCTTCAGGATCATGTGGTAGGCAATGGTTTCTTAGACTTTAAACCCAAAGCACAGGCAATGAGGACGTCATCAACTGGTGATGTAAACAGTTACTGAAAACTCCTTAGCAGAGATTCAATGAAAAAAAGGACAATTCTGAATTGTTTGAAACTCTGGAAGAGGATACAGACTGGAGAAAGGCCCTGCAGATGCCGAATTGAAGAAATATCAGGTAGGAATCTTCTGTTCCAGACCTGCCAGTCCTCTCCCCTCCCCCTCACTTGGTCTCCCTTGGGAAAGTAACAGAAGCAGCAGATGGGAACCCTCCCACCAGGGACACAGATTTTTAAATCTCTCACAGCAGTGAGATATATCCCCACTGTTTGAAGACCTGAGCAACAAGGGAGGACAGTTCAAGGCCCAGGTCAGTGAGAGACAAAGAAACTGAGAAAACATGGACAGAGACTGCATTTCCAGCCCTGGTCTGAAAACCCTTCCCCCACCCTTGAGAGAAGCAGCATCTGGCAGCCATTTCCTTGCCTTGGGGACAGCTGAAGTACTGGGTCAGCTGAAGGAGTGCTCTGCCACAGGTGTAGTCCCACATTGAGCCAGATTTTTGCTGGCAAAGTAAGGGCACAGGAATCCCACAGTTTCAGCTCATTTGTGTAGACATAACCTGTGCTCAGAGGCAAAGCAGCTTCTGAGGAGGATTAAGTTACCCGAACAGTGCCGTCCTCTGGACAGCCCAGAAAGTGCAAGGGAACAGAGCACCACTGGAAGCCAGCAGATCCGTATTACCACACACAGTGAACTTGCTGGGTGCCCAGTGCCTACCTCCCATTCCTGCGGCAGGCCATAGTGGGTGCCTGATTTGGGGGGAAAACTAGGGAGGGCAGAGCCAATCTGATGACTGGCCAGCAAGAGAAACAAAGAAATAAAGAGATCAAAGAAAACCAACAAGAAAGCCCTAGGTAAAATAGAGAAAACAACCTCCAGAATAAACTAATCAAGAAAATCAGATGCCAAGACAGCAAAAAATCACAAGCCACACCAGGAAACATGAAGATATGGCCTAGTCAAAGGAACAAACTAACATGTCAACTGAGATTCAAGAGTTGAAAAAACTACTCAAAGATGTTCAAACAAATCATCTAAATCAAATCAATGAACTGAAAGAAAACGTGACAAAAGAGATAAAAGATATAAAGAAGACACTGGGTGATCATAAGGAAGAATCTGTAAGCTTGAAAAAACAAATAGCAGAACTTTACAGGAATGAAAGGCACAACAGAAGAGGTGAAAAACACAATGGAGACATGCAACAGCAGACTTGGAGAGGCAGAAGAAAGGATTACCAAGCTGAAATCCTACACACGAAGGAACAGATAAGGAAAACAATGGAAAAACTTGAGCAGGGGCACAGGGAACTGAAGGACAACATGAAGTGCACAAATATACATGTTATTGGTATCCCAGGAGAAGAGAAGGGAAAGGGGACAGAAAGAATAATAAAGGAAATAACCAATGAAAATTTCCCAATTCTTATGAAAGACATAAAATTACATGTCCAAGAAGCACAGCATACCGCAATCAGAATTGATCTAAATAGACTACTCCAAGACACTTACCAGTCAGATTATCAAATATCAAAGACAAAGAGAGAAAGCAGCAAGAGAAAAACAATCCATCACATACAAGGGAGGCTCAATAAGACCAAATGTGGATTTCCTAGTAGAAACCATGGAAGTGAGAAGGCAGTGGTATGATATATTCAAGATACTGAAAGAGAAAAACTGCCAACCAAGAATCCTAGATCTGGCAAAACTGTCCTTCAAAAATGAGGGAGAGTATAAAATATTTACAGATAAACAGACACTGAGAGAGTTCATGAATGGGAGACCTCCTCTGCAGGAAATACTAAAGAGAGTGCTACAGACAGATAAGAAAAGAGAGGAGAGAGAGACTTGGAGAAGAGTATATAAATGAAGATACCAAGAGATAGAAAGAGGGTAAAGATCAGGCATTTGATGCTGAAAGAGTAGAGAATTTTCAACTGGATTGACTGTATAGATCCAGAAACGGATGGCACAATACTTAGTGATGGAAGTACAATGTTGTAAGTACATAGAACAGAGATGACTTTGAATATGATTGAAAGAGGAACGTTAGGGGTATGTAGGATACCAGAAGGTAAGATAGAAGATAAATACTGGGATGGTATAACTTAGTGAAACCTAGAGTGGTCAGCAATTTTGATTAAATGTACAAAGATATGAATGTTTTTAAATGAGAGAGAACAAATGAAGGACAATTTTGTGAGGTGTTGAAAATGGGATGGTATTGGGGAAAAATACAATCAATACAAACAAGAATCTATAGCTAACAGTAACATTGTACTATGCTTCCATTAGTTGTAACAAAGGCAATATACCAAAGCTAAATGCCTATAAGGGGGATATAAGGGAGCAGGATATGGGATTCTTGGCATTGGTGTTGTTTTCTGAACTTTTTGTTGTATTTTATTTTAATTTTATTTTTTCTTTTATTGCTTTTTAGTTGTCATTTTTTTCTTTCTTTCCCTTTTTTTTCCTTTTCCTTTTTTCACCTCTTCCTCTTTCTTTGTGGAAGAAACGGAAATGTCCTTATAGAGATAGTTGTGGCAAATGAATAACTATGTGATTATACAGGAAACCATAGATTTTTACTTAGGATGGAATGTATGGTGTGTGAATAAAACCATCTAAAAACTAAACAGATGAATACAAGAGCTGGAGAAAATGTGGAGACAGGGATGTACCTAATCATCATTGGTGGGGAAGCAGAATGGTGCAGCCCATCTGGAGGGCAGTTTGTTGATTCCACAGGAAGCTAAGCATGGGGTTGCCATATGGCCCTGCAGCCCCATTACTGGGTATATACCTGGAAGAACTGAAAAGAGGTACATGAATGGACATCTGCTCAGTGGGGTATATGGTGGCAGTATTCATGATTCACGGTGGATGGAGGTGGCCTAAGGGTACATCAACTGATGAATGGAGTGGTGAATTGTGGTGTATACATACAATGGAATACTGAGCTGCTACAAGAAGGAATAAATTTGTAAGATATACAACCAGGTGAATGGACAGTGAGGACAGTATGTTGAGTAAAATAAACCAGAAATGAAAAGACAAACATTATAATGCCTCACTAATATGGACTAACTATAATGTGCCAACTCTGAGAATTGAATCTAAGAGCATAGGTTTTCAGAGGAAGGCTTATGGCAAAGGTTCCTAGATTGTAAGCTCTTACAGCAGTTACATATATTCCTGAGTTGTACTAGTTATTTCTAAATTCTGAGATGCTGGGCTCTTTGTTTATAACCTAGTCAATCCCTGGAACTTTGAATATCTGTGTGACACCTGAGACTCAGAGCCAGAGTCTGGCAACTATGAATGTCAGCATTACCACAAACAGCAAATGTTAAAGAGTCTGAAAAAGAGATCAGACTTCCATTAGCAATATGCATTAAATGGACTTGGTTGGGACTGAGGTAAATCAGACTAAAGGGTAAAGGACAATTGTGATGGTGTTTTAAAACTTCAACTTCTATGTAAGACCAAAGGAATTGATGTTTATTAGGTGTAAAATTGATATTATTTGTAACACTATACAATTTAACCTGTATGGTCAGTTTTTTCAAACACCATAATTACATGGAATTTTGAATAGGGAGTGAAATCTGCTTGGTTTGTACAAGTTAGTGTGAAGCCCCAATACATCCCAGACTAATTTGAGCAGAGAATAAAAATGTATTTGCAAAGCCCCCTTTTGAGGGACTGGCAAAAATTAGAGGAATTCCTGGTATTCTCATAAGCATTGGGGACTACCAATTTAGAAGTTTGAGCCCTCAGTCTTGTGGCTTGCCCTTATGAAGCTTGTAACTGCAAAGAAGAAGCTAAGCCTACTTATAATTGTGCCTGAATCACCCCCAGAGAAACTCTTTTGTTGCTCAGATGTGGCCTCTCTCTCTGAGCCCACTCAGCAGGTAAAATCACTGCCCTGCCCCCTATATGGGACATGACTCCTAGGGGTATAAATCTCCCTGGCAATGTGAGATATGACTTGTGAGGTGAGCTTGGCCCTGACATCATGGGATTGAGAAAGCCTTCTTAGACCAAAAGGGGTAAGAGAAATGAAACAAAATTAAGTTTCAATGGCTGAGAGATTTTAAATGGAGTCAAGAGGTTATTCTTATGTGTTATATAGACATCCATTTTTAGTTTTTAGTGTATTGGAATAGCTAGAAGGAAATACCTGAAACTGTTGAACAGCAACCCAGTATCCTTGATTCTTGAAGATGATTGTATAACTATATAGCTTACACTGTGTGACCATGTGATTATGAAGACCTTGTGGCTCCCAGTCCCTTTTTTTAGTGTATGGACAGATGAGTAGAAAAATGAGGACAAAAGTAGATGAATTATACGGAGGGATGAGAGGTATCAGATGTTTTGGGTGTAGGGGATGTCTTGGGTGTTCATTTTTACTTTAATTTTTATTTAAAAATTTCATGGTGATGAAAATGTTCAAAAATTGATTGTGGTGATGAATTCACAACTATATAATGGTACTGTGAGCAACTGATTGTACACGATGGATGATTGTTTGGTTTGTGATTCAATAAAATTGAATTTCAAAAAATGGAAAAAAAAAGCACAAGAAATAACAGAAAAAATAAATGGGACCTCCTCAAAATTAAAAACTTTTGGTCATCAAAGGACTTTGCCACAAAAATGTCATATCTGATACAGGATATAAAGAAATACATAAAGAAATCCAAAGTATATAAAGAAATCCTATAACTCAACAATAAAAAGAAAAACAACCCAATTAAAAGACAGGCAAAAGACCTGAATAGACATTTCTCCAAAGAAGACATACAAATGGGTAAAAAGCACATGAAAATATGCTCAACATCACTAGCTATTAGGGAAATGCAAATCAATACCACAGTGAGATATCCTCTCACATCTACTAGAATGGCTACCCTTAAGAAAAAGGAAAATTACAAGTTTTAGAGAAATAGCAATACTCATTCATTGCTGGTGGGAATGTAAAATGATGCAGCAGCTATGGAAGACAGATTGGCAGTGCCTCAGGAAGCTAAGTATAGAATTACCATATGACCCAGCAATCCCACTAATTAATATATATGCAGAAGAGTTGAAAGCAAGGACTCAAACAGTTGTACACCAATGTTCATAGAGGCATTATTCACAATTACCAAAAGATGGAAGCAACCCAAAGGTCCACCAGCTGAAGAATGGATGAACAAAATGTGGGGTGTAAACACACACACACACACACACACACACACACACACACACACACACTGGACTATTAATCAGCCATAAACAAGAATGAAGTCCTGATGCCTGCGACAACATGGATGAACCTTGAGGAAATTATGCTGAGTGAAATAAGCCAGACACAAAAGGACAAATATTGTATGATCTCACAGAAATGAATTATATTAAACAAACTCATAGAGTTAGAACCCAAAATGTAGGTTACCAGCAGATAGATTGTGAGTAGACAATGGAGAGTTGATGCTTAATCTGTGTAGAATTTCTATTTAGGATAATTGTAAACTTTTGAAAATGGATGGTGGCAATGGTAGCACATTGCTGTGAGTGTATTTTAAAAGTGGAAACTTCAGGCTGTATATATTACTTGAATAAAAATTAAAAGATAAAACATAGGCCTGTGTTATACAGTGAACCCTATCATAGATGATGGACTACAGTTAATAGTACAATTATGAGAATTTTCTTTTATGAATTCTAACAAATATACAACACTAATACAAGATGTTACTAGTAAGGTGTTAAATGGAAAAAAATACACCTAATTCCTCCATGTAAACTATAGGTGATAGCTAATAGTACTATTTTAATAATCTTTCATCAATTGTAACAAAATAATTTTTAAAATAAGATTAAAAAATAATAATAATGGGACATATTTCACAAGCCTGTGTATAGGGTGTTTTAAATGAGGTAATCCACATAAATTGCTTCACTCAGGGCCTAGAATACCAAATATCTCAATAAATGCTGGCTACTCAGATACTGCAAACACTATGCCAATCCTCAAACAACAGTATTTCTGAAAACTCTAGGGAGTGCACTGGACTCTATCTAAGTCTCTATAAAAGTTTTTCTTAGTAAGATTATTTTTTCAGAAACTTAAGGCCTCCAAATTGATCCTATGCCAGATAAGCCCTGAAACCCAGAGTTATCACCCTCTCCAAAAACATCTCCACATTTCATTCCTCTACCCAATAACATCAACACCCCTTTCCATCATGGAGAAGTTAAAATAGTCATTGCCCAGGTATCACTGACAATTGAGAGAAAGATCAAATGAAAGGGAGGAAGTGTAACTGAAAAAAAACAGAAGGGTTTAGATCAATGATTGTATTTCAGCAGTTTTCATTTTGGATAAAGAATTCTCGGTTGGCAATTTTTCTCTCTCAGAATTTTAAATATGTCATGCCACTGCCTTCTTGCCTCCATGGTGACCACTGAGTAGTCACTACTTAGTCTTATGTTGTTTCCTTTGTATGTGGTGAATTGCTTTTCTCTTCCTGCTTTCAGAACTTGCTCCTTCTCGTCAGTATTTGACAATCTGATCAGAATATGTCTCAGAGTGGGTGTATTTGGATTTATTCTATTTGGGGTTCGCTGGGTATTTATGATTTGTGTATTTATGGTGTTTAGAAGATTTGGTAAGTTTTCCTTAACAATTTCTTTGAATACTCTTTCTAGACCTTTACCCTTCTCTTCCCCTTCTGGAACACCAATGAGTCATATTTGGATGTTTTAAATTTTCTATCATATCCCTGAGGTCCACTTTGATTTTTTTTATTTTTTCCCCATTCTCTCTTTTGTTCTTCCATTTTCTGTTTGTTATCCTCGAGGTCACTGATTCACTGTTCAGCTTCCTCTAGTCTTGTACTATGAGTATCCAGAATCTTTTGAATTTGATCAACAGTTTCTTTTATTTCCATAAGAACATCATTTTTTTTATTTATGCCTGCAATTTCTTCTTTATGCTCTTCTAGGGTCTTCTTCATGTCCTTTATATCCTGTGCCATGGTCTCATTGTTCATCTTCAGTTCTTTGATTAATTGCTCCAAGTACTGTGTCTCCTCTGATCTTTTGATTTGGGTGTTTGGGTTTGGGTTATCCATATCATCTGGTTTTTTCATATGCTTTAAAGTTTTCTGTTGTTTTTGGCCTCTTGGCATTTGTTTAACTTGATAGGGTTCTTTTAGGATATGTAAACTGATTCAAACTCTTATCTCTAATTTGTCAGAACTACAGCTTCGTGGAGTACACTTTCTCTAACTAACCAGCAGGTGGCATCGACGAGCCACCTATTCCCCTCAAGCCAGTTCTCCCCAACCTTGTCTTTGTGGTGAGTGTGGGTATGAGTCTTGTGGGGTCCAATTGGTGCACTAAGTTTGTGTGTGTAGTTGGTGCTGCCCACCCTGAATGTAGGGTGTGTGTCTGAGCAGTTAGGGAGGGAGGGCGGCTTTAGTAATCAAATCTCCAAGACGTTGCTAGGGATTTAAAACTGTTGCAATAGTCTAATCCTTCAGTTCAGTCTCACCACAGTTTGTCTCTGCCACTGACCCACAAGTCCTTGGTATTGGCCTATGGACCCTGGGATTTCCAAGTGGGTCCCTCTTCCAAGCTGTGCCCTCCTAGATCCTCTGCTGAGGGAAGACTATGCTATGTCACAGGTGAGTGCCATCCCCCAAAGGGAAGTTCTGGGCTAAAGGGCTGTGTAGGGGCATTCCCAGTCTGCTGAAAGGATGGCTGAATGGGGCATGTTAATTTCCCCCTTTTCACACAGTTCCACCTTCCCAGCTCTGGGACAATTAGCTGTGATGCGTGAAAGGCTATTGTCCATGCCTGATACTGTGGTGTGTGTGCACGTGTAGTTGGAAATATTTCCTGTCACACTGGGTTGTTTGGGCAGCTCTGGGCTGTGGCATTGGTGTGGGGCAGGAGCATTCCCAGCCCTCCGGGAAGATGGCTGTAAGGGGACGCCCCCCTTTTCTTGGGAAGTTGTGGTGTTTAGTGAATTTTCTCAGTCACTAGACTTATTGCTTTGTCTCTCAGAGCTCTCTTAGCTCTAGTCTTGCCTGGGCCCAAATTGCAAGTCTTTGAGGCTTTCTGAAATGGGCTTCTTAAAGTTATTGTTTTAGAAAAAGATAAAAAGATAAAAAAAAAAAGGAGGGCCCTCCTTACAGATCTAATGGGCTATTGAAATGCTAAGAGACAAGGAGATTAGGGCAATTAAGGAACAATCAAGAAAGCAGAGAAACCAGCTCTTCAGACAAGGGGCTTCACCCTCTGGATTTGCATAGGAGCCTGATTCTGTTTGAGCCCTGCCCTTCTCCATTTTATGTTCACCACAACTCCAAAAAGTCTCTGTTTTTATATTTATTTTTTTGTTTTGTTTTGTTTTGCTTTTGTTTTTGTTTTTTGTTTTTTGCTGTTTTTGCTAGTCCTATCTCCTCTCTACTGGGCTGACCACTCCTGGATTCTCTGGTGTCTGGTCTCAGTCTATGTTTGGAGTTTCGATCAGCAGTCTGAGTTTTCAATAAGAGCTGCAACTGCATTTCTCCCTCCTTGTTCCCAGCACCAACAGCCCCTCCTCCCATGGGACTGAGCCTGGCAGGGAGGGGCATGGATCCTCTGGCCGCAAGAACTTACAGATTTCGCTGATCTCAGCTGATCCATGCATTCATGAGTGTTGTATGAAGCATTTCCAAAGTCCAATTGCTCTGCGGTGTCCGGTCCACACAGTTCCTGGCTTTCTACCTACTGCCCTGGAGGAGTAACTAAAATCTACACCTCACCGCTCCACCATCTTCATCAGTTTTCATTTTGGAAATCTCCAATTTTGTAATATATTCTCTAGTCTTTTAAAATGGCAGTAATTTGGTCTCTTATCAAAGTTCCTTAGACCCACTATTAGAATGCAAGATTAGGTATCCCAGGGGTGGATGAGGTACTGCTTGGGATAGTCTTTTAGCTCCTTCATCCTGTAATAAACCAGATTTGCTTTACCAAAACCATTTTTAATAATCTCATAAATTAGAAAGATCAGAGTACCCTAAACTTTTAACATGACAGTCTCATCATAATCCTAATTTCATGAAAATGCTGTTATCAGCCATATTAAAGCAAAAGAGGAAAGTTGCTGCAAATTAAGCATGGGAAAGAGAGAATCAAAGAATAAGATTCAGATGGTTTGAGGACTCATAGATAATAGTTGCAAGACTCAGGACTGAGATTTCATTTCATTTTTTTTTCCAAACAGTTCAGTATAAAAAAAAGAGTAAAAGTAAACTGAGCAAGGTTTTGAATGAGCAGAAAATGGTGGCATACAGCCAAAAAGAGGAAGTGAGAATGAGGTTCTAATAAAACTTTTCAATTATAAGTAATTCTAATCTTTCCTTGGTCCCTACATGAGAAATGGAATTTGTTCTGACAGAACAGGGAAAGATAAGAAAGAAGAAAGCTAAAAGCAATAATGAAAATTAATCATAACATCTGGAAAAATTCAGATGACCTTTATGGGAGACAGAGACAAATTCCATTGAGACTAATTACCTTATTTTCAACTTTGACTTTACATGAAGTACGCATCTAGAGAGTAAAACAAATGTTTACTTTCAATGAAATGACTTTCAGGTTATAATACACTGCTGTCTCACAGACAGGTGCAAGAAATTTTTCCATTACTAACATTTTTGCCAGTACCTGACATTTTCATCAATCATTGCCATACTTACTAATCTGAAGTTTAGTACTAATGCTAAAATAATTTACATTTTTATGAAAATTCTTACTTTCCTAGAGAATTATTTTTATCCCAGTAGAATCTATCATGTTCTGATAAAGAAATGGAAGGCAAGACTTTATGTGTTAGCACAATACTTTCAGATTTCAATAGGATCTCTTGTAGTTCCTAAAGGGGAAGTTGAATGGGGTCAGGGCTGCTACTCTTCACTTCTCTTCCACCCATGTCTAATTCTCTAAGCCAGAGTACAGGCAATTCATTTCCAAAATGTCTAACTGATAAATTAAAGATACAGCTAAATAACTAAAGAATAAATCTAAAATGGATGAAAGACTTTATCCTTAGTCATTGGGAGAGTTACAAATTTCCTAATTTTCTGCTGAGCCTTGAGGGGAAAAAAATAATCAATCACTTTGGGAAAATATTGATGTTGATGAAATACAGTCTTTGATTATCTAATCTGAAGAGAAAAGTATATTTTAAAATCAAGCAAAATTTTCAAAATAACTATAAAATGCTTAAAAAATTTAGGGTATTAAGACTAAGTTTTTTACCTATTAATTGCTTCCACATAAAAATTAATCTGTGACATCAAATATGATGTGTATAATTCAATTAACTTGATTTGCCCATTGCAATCATCTGAAAAAGTTTATTATTTTACATTTTACCATGAATTAATTCTTCCAAATCTTATGAGCAGCCATCTCAAAATATAAGTGCCACTGACCATTTAAATAAAATTCTCTAAGGAAGTTGGCAGTGATGACTCACCACTTTTTTTATTTGTGGGTTACAGGTGAATAAACACCATCAATCCTAATAAGTCACCTCAGATCATTATGTTAGGAGGGATTATAACAATATCAGTGTCATAAATATATCACTTTCCTCCATCTCTAGTAACTGGTTTCACATATGCCTCATTACTTCCTTTTCCAGACTACTCATTGTGAGAGTCATCATCTACTTACTATTGTGAAAGGAGTCACAAATAAATGAAAGTCAAAGACTGGTAGTGAGAACAAAACTCCTGTCAATGTTAATGTTAACTTCCACTGGATTAAACTCACACACACACATAATAATTTTTACTTGAAAAAGAACTTCACCTTGAGCTCCTCATTACCTAGACAGAGATGTCTGAACTAAACTACAGAATAATAAGCTAATACATTTGAATGGAGATGCTGGTACATTTGATTTCATCAATAGATTGTAAAATGACATAACGGCTCTTTCAGACAAGAAAAATGATTTGATTGAAATTGAACATCAAACAAAAATTATACAATGGAATCCCATTATAGCTAAGTAATTTTTTTGAAATATCCACTCCTTTGTCCAACAAATATTACCTCGCCAAATATTTATTGAGCCCTACCGTGTGCTACACACTGTACCAGACGCCGGGAATATGCAGATAAATAGAACATGGTCTCTGCCCTTTTGGTACTTAGAGTCTTCAGAGCAAAAGATAAGTAGGTAAATTACCACAATACTGAGAGGTAAGAACTCTAATAGAGGTAAACACACCAGTATAGTCTCTAATTACTGCTATAACAGAGACGTGTTGCCTCTTTTTTAGCAAGGTGTGCTGGTTTGAAACTGTTATGGATCCCAAAAGAGCCATGATCTTTTTTTTTTTTTAATTAAATTCAGTTTTATTGAAATACATTCACACACCATACAATCATCCATGGTATACAATCCACTGTCCACAGTATGATAACATAGTTATGCGTTCATCACCACAATCTATCTCTGAACATTTTCCTTACATCAGAAAGAACCAGAACAAGAATAAAAAGTAAAAGTGAAAAAAGAACACCCAAATCATCCCCCCATCCCACCCCATTTGTCCTTTAGTTTTTATCCCCATTCCTCCACTCACCCATACACTAGATAAAGGGGGTGTGATCCACAAGGTCTTCACAATCACACTGTCACCCCTTGTAATCTACATTATTATATAATTGTCTTCAGGAGTCCTGACTGCTGGGTTGGAGTTTGGTAGCTTCAGGTATTTACTTCTAGCTATTCCAATACATTAAAGCCTAAGAGGTGTTGTCTATATAGTGCATAAGAATGTTCACCAGAGTGACCTCTCGACTCCATTTGAAATCTCTCAGCCACTGAAACTATTTCATCTCATTTTGCATCCCCCTTTTGGTCAAGAAGATACTCTCAGTCCCACGATGCTGGGTCCACATTCATCCCCAGGAGTCATACTCTGCATTGCCAGGGAGATTTACACCCCTGGGAGTCGGGTCCCATGTAGGGGAGAGGGCAGCGAGTTGAGCCATGATCTTTTAATCCAATCTAGTTGGGTGGAACCTTTTGATTGAGTGTTTCCATGGAGATGTGATGCACCCAACTGTGGTTGAGAACTTTGTTTAAATAATTGCCATGGAGATGTGACCCTGCCCATCTGGGCAGGTCTTAGTTAGATCACTGGAGTCCTTTAAGAGAGCTCACAGAAACAAAGAGCTCAGAGAAGCTGAGAGAGACATTTTGGAGAGAAGCTAAGATATGTAATCCAGAGTTTGCCCTCAGGAGATGTTAAGAGCTGATACAGACCCAGATGCTGGGAGAAGATGGGAGATGTAAACAGAAGAATGTTTGGAGATGTTAAACTAAGAGATGAAGCCCAGAGTTTGTCCCAGAGAAGCTAAGAGTGGACTCCCAGATGCTTGAAAGGAAATGCCCCAGGAGAGCCAGGCAGAGAGCTGAGAGAAGCTAAGACAGACAGAAGCCCAGAGGAATTTGGGAGAAAGCCATTTTGAAATGCAACCCAGGAGCAAAGGACCAGCGGCGCCAGTCACATGCCGTCCCAGCTGACATAGGTGTTCCAGATGCCACTGGCCTTCCTTCAGTGAAAGTATCCTCTTGTTGATGCCTTAGTTTGGACACTTTTATGGCCTTATTTGTAACCTAATAAATCCCCTTTACAAAAGCCAATCCATTTCTGGTATTTTGCATAATGGCAGCTTCAGCAAACCAGAACACACGGTATAGAACATTTTTTAAAAACTCTATTAATGATTTAATCTGAGAGGTGAGGAAAGGAAAACAAAGTGTCAGTCTATATTTTGGAACTTTTCTCATCATATATTACTAGTATCACTTCTTTTGAAAGAGAAATAAAAGGCATATTGATCTGTGAATCTGAGATAACACCGCATTGATGAGCAAGATAAAATAAAATAAATGACAAAATAGTTTTAATTACCAAATTATATCTCCTCAAGCAATTAACTTCCTTTCTTTGTGCCTTAAAAGGAAATAAATCAATAGAGACAAACCCACCACATTCTACTCCACAGCTCAGTTCTAACAGCTTTGAGGAAGACGGCCCCATCAAAAGCTAATAATAGGGGTGTGTTCGCCTGGTGGAGAGGGAAGGGAGCTCCATGAAGAAGTCTGAATCCTGATCACAGAGGTGTTAAATCTCTCCCATTCAGATTATTTCTAATTCTTTCTGTCCTGACATCTCAAAAACTGGAGTTTGGAGGGCAGGGGATTACATAGGTGAGTCTGCCTCCTCTCAGCCGCTTTTTTATCCTGTGGGAAAAACTGCTCCAACTGACCCTGAGGGTTCATGGTCTTGATCAGGATGGGCAAGTGGGAGGTGTATTTGTGAAAACCACCCAAGTGAATTATGTGTTTTGTTCCTTTGTCACAAGTATCTAGCAGAAAGACGGCTCAATTTGGTCAGTACATGTAAATAGGTACGTAAACCTTAGAAAAAAATTGGCCAGAAGGCATTCTGCAGTAAGCACTTACCAATTGCAAATGGGTTCCTCAAGCTAGAAGGCATGCTCTCAGAGGACAAAGACCATGTCTTCTTATCATTATCCCCAGTGTCTTGTCCCGATGTGTTATCCTCTGCAAGAAATGATTCAGTACTTGTTTAGTGTTGAATGATTGAGTGAAGGGTTTCTTGAGGGATTCATAAAGAAGTCAAATATTGGCTTCTGGTTTCTTTATCTCATTTTTAAGGATAGTTACATAGTACAAGTAAAATAAAAAGAGCAACCCCACACTTTACAGCAAAAATGGGCAGGATAGAGTCTTTTCTGACCTAAGTGGCCATGGTATCATAAAGTAACTCTGGGGTTTCTGTGCAGTTCTCCAGGTGGTGAAACCCTCTCAGCATCTACCGGGTCCCAGTTCCCATAAGTGGCCTCTGATTTAGGTAAAAAGGGGAGAGGAACTGGTGATCTCTTTGCTGCTAGTGGGTTATAACATATGAATAAATTCATATGTACTGTCCCCAGTTGTGGTTTCCAGGCATACTCTGATAGACTGTTACAAAATCAATAGGACAATAGCTAGAATGTGATCACATGGAAAATAAACAACACCTATTCTAATTATCTCAATTTTTTTCACTTTTTTCTTAAGAACCATGGTGACTAGGTTTCCCACCCTTCATCGTGAAGACAGTTGGATCAGGTATCTTGCTCATCTTTGTACCTCCTCCCCTCTCAACCCCATCCCACAGCCTAGGACAGTTTGCAGAACACAGGAAGTGCTCATAAATGCTTATTAGATAACTGGAATTTCTTTAGAGCTAAATATATTTCGGGGTAAAAAAAATACGTATTCTTAGAAATCTTCATATACTTGAAAATCTCAACAGGCCAAGGAAGGATAGTTTTGATGGAGTTGACACTGAAAAACCTCAATAAAGACAACCAAATACCATCTCAGATATTATCTGAAAGTAACTGCTCAAGTCAGTTGCAAATTCTTTTGGTAAAGTTCCCTTATAACTTTACTCCCTAATTTTTAATTGAGGAGAAAGCTGTTGAAATTAAATTGCCCACTTGCTCAAAGAAAATATTTATATAGTAGTTTATATGGTTCTTCAATAGGAATAACTGGTTCAGTGCATGGAGAATTGAATTTACCTGGAGATATTTAAATTCCTAAGTATATCTAAAAGGTAGAATGATCCAGCATTTCATTGAAGTTTTACTGAATCTTTGATTCTGTCCAGGCATACAATGGGTATTAAGTTTTTCTTGCTACCGTGTGGATATTTTTCATGTCCACCAAGAAAAGAAATTGGGTTAACCACAATTCGTTTTCCATCAAAAGTAATGTCTTTCAAACATTGGAACAAAAAAATCTACAGTTCAGTTTATTATTCAGTATGGCCTCTACTTGTTTCCATTCTGAAATAAATCAATTCTAATTCTCTCAAAACCAAAATTACTTAAGAAAAATCTCAGCAGCAGCAAACATTGATCCAGCATGAAAACTGAAATAATTTAAAATTCATTACTTGATCCATTCCTTCACCCATTCAATATTAGACATAAAATAACTCTTCATGCTCTCCCTAAATTCTGCCTCACTAAAACTGCATTGCTTCATCATTCTTTGATACCAAAGACTCCTTTTTTAAAATGCACTTATACAAGACATGAATAACTTCTCAAAAACACAAAATTGTGTTCTATACTTATTTAATAACTGTATAATTTAAATTCCCCCAACTTTTGTTCAATATTGCTTATTTGGTTAAAACCCAATGAATTTTTAATGTTAAGTGGAACAGTCTTAAATTTTCAATATAAAAAGCTTCCTTTAGTGATGGCACTTTGAATTCATCTATTATAACTGGATTTGGGGAAAAAGTCTTTAAAATACGTTAATTTTATGATATTTGATTTTTTAATATTTTAAAGCCTAATAACTTTCAGACATATTATCTAACATGTATGTCCATGTATATATTAAATAACCCTTTGACATATAGAGAAGCAATTATAACCCCATTTTATTGATGGAGAAAGTAAAATACTAATGAGTTGCAGAAATTAGTGTGAAAAAAGGAATAGCTTCTGGGTTTCCCAATTCCTAACTGGGTGCAGCTCTCTGTTTATTAAATTTTAAAGATCCAGTTTCTAAAGTAAATAATGTTGATACATCTCAAAACCAAAATTTTTCTCAGCAATTACAGTAACTTGAAGCAACAAGATGTTGGTAGTTTTCATTTGTTCACATTGGTTCAACTGCTATAAAGAGCAGGTTTAGAGCACTGCGCATTCTCTCTGCCCAAAGCTCACACTGGTGTCACCGACCATTGTAGAGAAAGGAGAAACTGCCTGTGCAGCAACGAGCCAAGATGATGAGTTCAGGTTGGGAAATACTGAGTGTGGGACCTGGGGAGAGATATGCAGGTAGATATTCAGTAAGCAGCTTTATGGATGGACTCATCATGCACCAGTCAGTTATGAAGGCACTTGGGACACAAAAACAAATCTCTTTCCAGAAATAAAGGAAGGAGTAGGAGTCAGTATCTGTCAGGGTCCACTTAGGGCACAAACCACACAGAAAATTTGATATGGATCATTGTAAACTACAAATTGAATGACTGAAAGGCAAAGAGAGAACTCTGAGGTATTACAGAGGTATCAGTTGCAGGAAATCACTGCCACTGGTAGAGCTGGGAAAACCAAGGGAAGAGGTTGGGCTTATTAAAATTTAGAATGTGGGCGAGGGGCCCGTGTGCTGGAGACCTAGACTTCTGAAGAGAGGGCGCTGCCCACCTGCTGTTGGTATCTGGAGGAAAATGAATGAGATTGATTTTGCCTGACTTAGAAAAACTGAAGACTGGAATCAACTGCTGCTTTGGATTCAACTGCCACTGCCAGGATAAAGCAAGGTTAGGGTGATGTTGACAAAATTAGGAAGCCTGCATGAAGCCCAGAGAAAGGAGCAAGTCCTCCAGCTGTGTAGTCTCCCTGGCACTTTGGCAGAGACTGATGTAGAGACTGCCAAGCAGAAACATAGTTGACAGAGACCCAGCCCCAGCACCACAGAGTACAGAAGGATGATGGGTTTGGAGCTGAGAGAGACAATAGCTTAATAACTGGTGCAGATGGTCTATTACAATATGGGAGAGGGAAGTTCAAAAAAAATTTTGATAAAGGAAGTTTAATTTAGTCATAGGAGCTACTATTAATTGAATAATTACAATGTGTCAAGCATTATATTACACATGAATTCCTTAGCTCATTTAATTCTCACAACGATCACTTGAAGAAATTATTCCCAGTTTACAGATAAGAAAACTGAGACTCAAGAAGTTTGTATGAATTGACCAAAGCTATATAGTTAGTAATTGGGAGTCCAGGACTCAGCCCTAGATCTACCTGTCTCCAAAATATAAGCTCTCAAGCATTATAACATATTGTTCTCTCTTGAAAGATGAGTGGATATTTAAATGAAAGCACTGTTGAGGAAAGGAAATTCTAAGTAGGGAAAGCAGCATGAGCAAAGGCGTAGAAGTATGAAATAGTCTGGCAGGAGTCAGAAACCCTAATAAGTTCCACATGGTTTAAACCTAAGGTAAAAGGAGTGCAGAGTGGTAGGTTCCTTTGGATGATTAATCAGAGCCCAGAGCAAGGAAGACCTTGTAGACCACGTTTTAAGCATCAACTTTATACTGAGGGCAATGGGAAGCCACTGACAGTTCAAGCAGAAGAATAACATGATAAATTTTGTATTTTTTTAAAGTATTTTCACAAGCATGTGGAAGATTTATTGGGCAGGTGCCAGGCTGGAAACAGGGAGTCTAGTTAGGAGACTTTTTCCAAAGTTCAGAGAACATAGGAAAAGGGTGTGTACAAAAGCAATAGTGGTGAGGATGAAGAAAAGTGGATCAACAGGAAAGACATTAAGGAAGTAGAATATACGAACTAATCACAAATTTTAAGGGAAGAGAGGGAAGAAGAAATCCAGGACAACTCTCAGGTTCTTCAGGTTCTTCAGATTCATTAACGAAGTTGGGAAAATTTTAGGAAGAGATAGTTGTTAGAAGAAGGAGATATTAAGTTCAGTTTTAGATGTGCTGAGCTTAATATAGAACATACAGGTTAAGATATGCAATCAGAAGTATATTATAGATAACTCATATTAGAAAATAAGTGTGAGTTGGAGATCAATATCACCATATTTGGTGAATAATTTCTTATAATACCCCCTTCTGGGGATACAAAACTTAGAGGCTAAACATTTTTAAAAAATCTCTTTTAACCTTTAAAGTAAAAAAAACATGGACTTTCATCAGGCAAAAAATCCAAGAGAATTAGAACAGAATATTGCAAATATATTAAACGTAATTAGTGCAAAAATGTTAAATAATTGCAAGAAATAATAGAAAGACACAAACACAACCAGAAATATAGTAGAAATATAGTATTCTCAGAAATTCTTGAATTTCAATTTTAAATGGATTTAGAATTGTTCTTTATTGCATAAGAAGGTCATTATTATTTTAAAAGATATTCCAAACATACTCCAAATGTACATTCCCACCAAATATTCTATGTATCTTAGATTATGGGGGTTTTGTAATAAAACATGTAACTCAAACTGTACCAGAATCATTTTCTTTATAATACTAAGCCCTTAATCTTCAAAAATTACTGGATAGGAATCATACTTATAGATAAAAATAAGAATAGTTTTTATCAAATAATAGTTAACATGAATACTTATTCACTGAAGAGGACAATGTTAATTTTACTACTGTAATATCCAAGCCCCCTTTTCCCCTTCTTAACAAAATCCCTAATTCCCAGTCATATAACTAGGGAGATACACTAATACCATTTCCTGCTTCAGAAGTGGGAAAACAGGAGTCAGGCTTAAACCCTGATTGTTTTAAGCCAATCAATAAAATTCCTAGACCTGCCACAGTTATTGATTCAGGGATGAGAATGTAACTCAGGCCTAAGTAAGTCAGCACACAGCATTCTCGTGGCGTGTTATCTAAGTCAACCCAGGGATAGGGATGCTCAAGACTTTTGTTTGATAGTTGAAAAGAAAGAATCAATGCCGTATGAAGAGATAGGAGTAAAAACAGATCCCTTCCGATATTACCAGTTATCAAACCAATCCTGAAACAAACCAACTCTGGAACCCAACCCACCTCTTGCTCAAGTCACATTGAGTTGGGTTTTCTGTTGTTGTAGCAAAAAGCATTGTGAAACATTGTTAAACTGTCTCATTTTCTATAATAAATGTAATTGACATTACTCACCAGGATTTTTTCTTCTATTAAGAAAGGGATTTAGCAAAAGATCCCCTACTTAACTTGTTGAAATCCATCAAATTGCAACAAAAAGAACAGAGTTCAAATAGCTATTATTCTAAAATTCACGATCGTTTCTCATAAAAATTGGCTGTATTTACCAGTAACTTAATAAAGATTAGAACTTTGATCCAAAATATTCCACAGAAAAAATAATTAAAATAGTAATGCAGTATTTTATTTATGCAGACTTTCTTCAAAGGTTTTGCATTAAATGTGACTTTCAAATAATGTCCATTGTTATTAAAAGATAAAATTGAGGACGTACACTTTGAAATATTGTAAAATATATTACAAAGCCTCCAGGTCCAATCACAAACTTTCATAGACTTATATGGTCTTATGAGATCATCTAATTCATTCCCTCCTTGACTTTGGACAAGATGATATCTAATCCCTGTGATATGAAACTGGGCATAGCACCCTGTCTTGCTCTAGCAATACCCAGTAGTTAAAAAAGGGGAGCGTTCTCACCATAAAAACCATATTCCTTCTCTCTGTGGCTTCTCTCATAATGCTGTCTCCTTCTCTGTCCATTGCCCACTGCACTCCAAAGCAATCAGTTTAAATGAACAATTAAGTTTCCCAATCTATTTGAAATTTCCAGGACAGGAAAGAGAGGTAATTGCACATTGCTGCAATAAGTCACAAATATTGCCTCCCTTTAAGTGAAAAAGCCACAGATTTACAGTCCCTTCAGAGATTCATTTTGAAAACTTGATTCAGAGTAGATTTTTGACAAGTATGTAATATGCCAGGTATTATGCTAAGAGCTGGATAGATGGAAAGACTGGGCTATAAAAGACTAAGTGCTCCAATTCACTATTCCTAAAATATGTATGTTTGCCACCAATGATCCATATGTTACCTGTTTTAAAAGAATCAGCACACGTAAATAACTGGATGAAGCAGGTTTATAATATAGGATGAACTTATTTAGATTTAATACATTATTTCTTGTTCTAATAATAATACACATAGATTAACATCCAGTTTCTACTCAAAAGTAGTGGATCTCCATATTGATGACAATTTAAAAGAAAAGCCATCTACATGGTACAGGTAGGCCATAGATATATATATATATATATATATATATATATATATATATATAGAGAGAGAGAGAGAGAGAGAGAGAGAGAGAGGTGGGGGGGAGAAAGAGAGAGAGAGATTTAAGGAATTAGCTCAACTGAGGTGGCTGACAAGTCTGAGATCCATTGGGCAGGCAACAGGCTGGAAATTCTGCCAAGAGCTGATGTTGTAGCCTTGAGTCCAAAATCTATAGGGAAGACTGGCAGTCTGGAAACTCAGAAAAGAGTAGATGTGGTAGACTTGAGGCAAAATTTCTTTTTCTGGAAACCTCAGCTCCTTGCTTTTAAAGCCTTCAACTGATTGAATGAGGCCCACCCACATCATGGAGGGTAATTTCTTTTACTTAAAGTCTCCTGATTGTAGATGCTAATCACAACTACAAAATATTTCACAGCAACAACTAGGCTAGTGTTTGACTAAACAACTGGACACCATATGCTAGCCAAGTTGACACATGAAATTAACCATCACATCATCTCTTCTCACCTGTTCTAGTTTGCCTCTCAGATTAAAGGTGTGAATTGCTTTAACACCCTACTACTCCCTTTTCTAAATTGGCATCTTCTTCCAGGGAAAGATGCTCCTTTTTAAGTTATCCCAGAGTAAGCCAGACTCAATAGTGCTCTTAGCCCTCTGCATTCTATGTCCCTGTCACCTCAAGACTGAGGTCCAAAAGGAGACTTTCTCCCAGCGTGCTCCAAATTCACCTACTCATTCCCTCTTCCAGGTATTTGACTTCATTTTATAACTCAGGCTCCTGCCAGGTCTCTGTGGCTTCTTAGAGGAGAGAAACTATTGTTTTACTAGACTTTTTAAAATCACAATACAAATATAACACAATTTTAAAGTAAAGCCTCACAGAGAAGTCTATTGACACTCGGTTCAGTCTGCTCATCATGCAGCCAGCCAGGAAAGCCTGAGAACAGCACAAAAGGAATCAAGTACACAAAGAGTGGGACTTTATTTCACAGGAGAAATTTGTGTTAAGTCAAATCCATAAATTAAATGAAAGGATACTAAGGAATACTTTATTATTGAACTAAAATTTATGAATCTTTCCATTTAAAAAATTAATTTTATTTCAACTGAGTCTAGTATTTTAGCTATTATGTGAAAGCCACAGAATGACTATTCTTTGGGGATGAGGAAGGGTATAAAGATTATAAAATTTAGGTCATACTTGTAATTAATTATTAACATGAACATAAAGAAAATCATTGTACATCTTAAGCTTTGTCAAATATTTTTGCAAATGTATCAAAGAGCCATAATATGACATTGGGTAAGGATGTAAATTAATTTTCAGCCATGTGGAGCCATTAAGAATAAGAATGAAAAGCCCATGGAGAATTAAGGGCAATTAAAAACACTTACGGCTTTTTAACCTGCACAAAGCAAACTGTAATATTTTCTCATCATAAAGCAAGTAGTCTTCATAATATTTAGTTAGATAAGAATTAGGGAGAATACCTTACATCAAGGAGAAATAATCCCTTAGAGTTACTGTGTGTGGCTTTATCATTTCCTGATAAATGAACTTCTCCTGATAAGTCTTTTGAGATACAGAACAATCCTTTACCTAGAAGAGGTATCTGTATTCTCAATTTACAATGCCCAAAGACATTTGTTGATAAGCCCAAGACTAGGCAGAAAGGTAAAGCCAGAGAATGACACCTAAGTCTTCTGACTTCCACATCACACAAAGCATCCTGCAAGGCAAGTGGACATGCCAGTGGGCTTGCACTTGAACACTAGTGTACACAAATTGTTCCTTATAGCTTACATCTAAAATAGCCAAGAAAATTTAAATTCCTATCAAAGAATGGCATTTGGGCAGCATTCTTACAAGAAAATACAAGCTCACATAACTATATCTCTTAATTTTGTTATATGTCCTTAAATGTACACACACACATATACATGCACACATAGATACATACACACAGAGCACACATCTCTATAAGTCCCATCGCTTTAACACCTTAATTAAATTAACTCAACATAATTTTCTCAAGTTGATGAGTTGGTTTGGGTGAATGGCAAATAATGTCTGCTTGAAATCTTTTAAAGAGCAATAGACTGATTATAAATTTTCTTGTCCATTGTATCATTCTTTGAAAATGCCTCCAGTTTGTATAGAATTGCATCTTCTCCTAAACTGAAACTAAGAACTCAGTGTGCAAACGCACACAAAGAGAAAAACTCTTGCTGTGAGCTATGTTTTCAGGCTATGATGGCCTTTTTTTAATGCAATTTCATTGAGATATATTTGCATACCATACAATCATCCCAAACTGTACAATCAAGTCTTCACAGAATCATCACATAGTTGTGTATTCATCACCACAATCAAGTTTTGGAACATTTTCAGTACTCCAAAAAATAAAAATGAAAATAAAATAAAAATAAAACTATGAAACAACATCCAAAAGGTCTCGTACTACTTTTCCCCATCTATTATCCATTTACTTTTTGTCCCCCTTTTTTTCTACTCATCTGTCCATACAGTTATAAAGGTAGTGTGAGCCACAATGTTTTCACAATCACAAAGTCACACTGTATAAGCTATATAGTTATACAATCGTCTTCAAGAATCAAGGCTGCTGGATTGCAATTCAACAGCTTCAGGTATTTCCTTCTAGCTATTCTTATATACCAATAACTAAAAATGGTTATCTATAAAATGCATAAGAATAACCTCCAGAATGACCTCTTGACTCCATCGGAAATCTCTCAGCCACTGAAACTTGATTTTGTTTCATTACTCTTCCCCATTTTGGTCAAGAAATCTTTCTCAATCTCATGCTGCCCGGTTGAAGTTCATGGCCCACATTGCCAGGGAGATTTACACCCCTGGATGTCATGTCCCACATAGGGGGGAGGGCAGTGAGTGTACCTGCAGTGTTGGCTTAGAGAGAGAGGCCACATCTGAGCAATGAAAAAGAATCTCTGGGGGTGACTCTTAGGCACAATTATAAGTAGGCTTAGCCTCTCCTTTGCAGTAGCAAGCTTCATAAGGGCAAGCCCCAAGATCGAAGACTTGGCTTACTACAATGGTAGTCCCCAGTGCTTGAGAGAATATCAGGAATTCCCCAGGTGAGGAAGTATAATATTTCCAATTTTCCCCAGTCCCTCAAGGGGGCTTTACAAATACATTTTTATTCTCTGTCCAAATTACCCTGGTACGTATCTGGGCTTCATGCTAACCTGTACAAACCATGTAGATTTCATCCCCTATTCAAGCTTCCATGTAATTATGGTATTTGAATAAACTGACCATACAAGTTAAATTATATAGCATGCTACAGAAACGATAGATTTTCCACCAAATAAACATCAATTCCTTTGGTCTCACATAGAAGTTGAAGTTTTAAAGCACAGTCAATATCATTCTTTTCCCTTTAGTCTGGTTTACCTTAGTCCTAACCAAGTCCACTTTGTTCCTGTCTCTAATTAAAGTCTGATCTCCTTTTCAGCTTCTTTAACATTTGCTTGTATGGGGTAATGTTAACATTCATAGCTGCAAAACTCTGGCTCTGAGTCTCAGGTGTCACACAGATACCCAAAGTTCCAGGGACCAACCAGGTTATACACAAACAGCTCAGCATCTCAGAATTTAGAAATAACCATTACAGTTCTTGAGTAGATGTGACTGCTGTAAGAGCTTACAATCTAGGAACCTTTACCATAAGCCTTTCGCTGATAACCTATGCTCTCAGGTTCAATTCTAGAGTTTGTACATTATAGATAGTTCATGTTAGTGAGGCCTTATAATGTTTATCTTTTTGATTCTGGCTTATTTCACTCAGCATACTGTCCTCAGGTTCCACTCACCTAGTTGCATACCTCACAACTTCATTTCTTCTGGATGCTGCTCAATATTCTATTGAATGTATACACCACAGTTCACCATCTGTTTATCAGTTGATGTACCCTTAGGTCACCTCCATCCATTGTGAATCGTGAATACTGCAGCCATAAACACCAGTGTGGAATGTCCATCTGTGTTCCTGCTCTCAGTTCTTCCAAGTATATACCCAATAATGGGGTTGCAGGACCACATGGTTCCTGTGGAACCACCACACTGCCCTCCAGTTGGGCTGCACCATTCTGCTTCCCTACCAACAGTGAATAGGTGCAACCCTCTCTCCACATTTTCTCCAGCACTTGTTTCTCTCTGTTTATTTTTTAAATAGTTTTATTCACACATCATACAATCCATTCCAAGTAAACAGTCAATGATTCCCAGTATGGTATACATTCACCTCCACAACCTATATGAAAACATTTCCATTTCTTCCACAAAGAATGAGGAAAAGGAGGAAAAAAATGAAGAATAAAAATATTAAAGATAGAAGAAAAATAAAAATAAAATAAAGTACAATGAAAGGTCAGACAACAACACCACCACCAAGAATCCCACATCACTCAGTTATAACCCTTTGTTGCAATTAATGGAAGCATCTTACAATGTTACCATTAACTATAGACTCTAGTTTCCACTGATTGTATTTTTTCTCCTTGTACCATCCAATTTTCAATGTTGCAATGTTGACATTCATTTGTTCTCCCTCTTTTAAAAACATTCTTATATCTGTACATTTAATCACCATCATTGACCACTGTTCTAGTTTGCTAATGCTGCCAGAATGCAAAACACCAGGGATGGATTGGCTTTTATAAAAGGGGGTTTATTTGGTTACACAGTTACAGTTTTTAGGCCATAAAGTGTCCAAGGTAACACATCAGCAATCGGGTACCTTCACTGGAGGATGGCCGGAAAACCTCTGTTAGCTGGGAAGGCACATGGCTGGCGTCTGCTCCAAAGTTCTGGTTTCAAAATGGCTTTCTCCCAGGACCTTCCTGTCTTGGCTGTAGTTCCTCAAAAATGTCACTTTTAGTTGCATTTGGGTTATTTGTCCTCTCTTAGCTTCTCCAGAGCAAGAGTCTGCTTTCAACAGCTGTCTTCAAACTGTCTCTCATCTGCAGCTCCTGTGCTTTCTTCAAAGTGTCCCTCTTGGCTGTAGCTCCTCTTCAAAACGTTACTCACAGTTGCACTGAGTTCCTTCTGTTATGTCAGCTCATTTATATGGCTCCACTGATCAACTTAGACCCACCCCGAATGGGCGGAGCAACACCTCCATGGAAATTATCCAATCAGAGTCACCACCCACAGCTGGGTGGGGCACATTCCAAAGAAACACTCAAAGAATTACAATCTAATCAACACTGATAACATCTGCCCACACAAGATTACATCAAAGATAATGGTGTTTGGGGGACACAATATATTCAAACTGGCACAACCACTCTAGGTTTCACTAAGTTATACAATCCCAGTCTTTATCTTCTATCTTTCCTTATGGTATCATACATGCCCCTAGCCTTCCTCTTTCAACTGTACTCTCACTCATCTTTGTTCAGAGTACTCAAATAATGTGCTACTATCACACAATATTATGCTATCCATTTCTGGATCTATACAATCAATCCTGTTGAACCTTATGTACTCCTTCAGCATCAAATACCTATTTATAACTTCTTTCTATCTCCTGATAACCTGTGTTCTCAAGTTTAACTCTCAAATTTCACTCATCAATCTTAGTTCATATTAGTGAGTTCATAGGGTACCTGCCCTTTTGTTTCTGGCTAATTATACTCAGTGTAATGGCTACTGTCTACCATGTTGACTTTTGGAATTTACATGTCATAGCTTATTTTGTTTTATTTTCTGTCTCTCTCTCTTTTTACTCTTACTGATAGCTTTCATTTCTACTCTATTCTCCAAACCCCTCTCTCTTGTCCTTTCCTATCCACCTGTAGTGCTCCCTTTACTATTTTTTGTAGAACAGGTCTATCATTCACAAAATCTCTCAGTGTCTGTTTGTCTGAAAATATTTTAAACTCTTCCTCAATTTGAAGGACAGTTTTGCTGGATAGAGAATTCTTGTTTTTCTCTTTCAGTATCTTAAATACATCCTACCACTGCCTTCTCACTTCCATGGTTTCTACTGAGAATTCTGCACATAGTCTTATCAAGCTTCCCTTGTATATAATGGATCACTTTTCTCTTGCTGTTTTTAGGATTCTCTCTTTGTCTTTGACATTTGGTAATCTAACTACTAAGTGTCTTGGCATAGACCTATTCAGATCTATTCTGTTTGGAGTATGCTGTGCTTCTTGGATCTGTAATTTTATGTCTTTCATACGAGATGGGAAATTTTCAGTGATTATTTCTTCTATTTCCTCTATTAGTCTTTATGCCCCTTTTCCCTTCTCTTCTCCTTCTGGGACACCCATAACACATACATCCATGTGTTTCATGCTGTCATTTAATTCCCTGAGACCCTGCTCATATTTTTCTGTTATTTTCTCTGTCTGTTCTTTTTTTGTGTAGGATTTCAGATGTGCTGTCCTCTAGTTCCTGAATCATTTCTTCTGCCTCTTCAAATCTGCTGTTGTATGTCTCCAGTGTGTTTTTCATCTCTTGCATTGTGTTGTTCATTCCCTTAAGTTCTACCAATTGTTTTTACAAACTTTCAAGTTCTTCCTTATGTTCACCCAATGTCTACTTTACATCCTTCATCTCTTTTGCCATATCTTCCCTCAACTCATTAATTTGATTTTTGAATTGATTTAGCACATTTGTTTGAAGATCTTTAATTAGTTGTTTCAACTCCTGTATCTCATTTGAAGTATAAGTTTGTTCCTTTGACTGAGCCATATATTCATTTTTTCTAGTGTGATTCATAATTTTTTGTTATTTAGGCATCTGGTTTCCTTGATTACCCAATCAGAATTATCCCAGACCAGACAGACCCAGGTCTCAGGAAGAGGGTGTAGTCTGTATCAAGTTTCCCTGAGGATGAGACCCAGAAAGTTGTCAGACTTTCCTCTGAGGCCTCCAGTCACTGTGCTTTTCCTATCTTGCCTAGCAGGTGGCGCTTGTCAGCCCGCAGCTCCCCAGTGGCATAAAGAGGTGTGTTGCCTTTAATTCTCAGTAGACCCTGATTCTGCCAGGGGTCAAGGTTATCAGAAGCCAAGCTTAAGCTGTTTCTGTTTATTTCCCCAGATCCTAGGCTCAGAGTTCTCTGAGGAAGGATAGCACTTGAGTTGGGACCCACCTCCCCCTTTTCTTAGGGAGAATAAGCCCTTTATGGATTTATCTCCTGCATTTGACTTCTTTTTTGCTAACTACCTTAACTCCACCCTTGCCTGGGTCAACACTGATAACTGAAAATGCCTGAGACATTCTCTAATGAGCTACTTAGAATGAAAGGGAAAAAAGAAAGAAATCCCCTTTCCAGAGCCATTCCCCAGCCCCCCAGTTACCAGTTGTATTAGTTAGGATTCTCTAAGGAAAGAGAATCAACAAGAGATATCTATAAATATAAGATTTTATAAAAGCAACTGTGGGTATATATGAGTCCAAATTCTGTAGAGCAGGCAGCAGACTGGCAACTCCAATGAAGATGTCTGATGAACTCCTCAGGCAGCAAACTGACAACTTTGATGAACATGTTCAATGAACTCCTCAGGCAATGAACTGGCAACTTCAATGAACTCCTCAGGAAATGCTTTGCTGGTTAGCTGAAGGAGAGGTAAAGGTCCTCTATCTATCTCGCTTAAAAGTCTTCAACTGATTGGATTAAATCCAGCTGATTGCATTCTTTCATTGTGAAAGACATGCCCTTCATTGATGTAATCAGTCACAGCTGCCTTCTGGTTTATTAACCAGCTACAAATGTCCTTGCAGTAATGGTTAGGCCAGTACTTGCTTTATCAGACACCTGGGTACTATCACCTGCCCAAGTTGACACATGAACCTAACCATCACACCAGTGAAGAACCAGAGTTGGTGCCCAGTTTTTTGTGCCCCTTTTCTGGCACACAGCCCTTTTTCAGTATTCTAAGCTCAGCCGACTCCAAAAGCTTCTGTTTTTATTTATTTATGTATTTTTTTTCCATCAGCCCTGCCTCCTCTCTGCCAGGAGAAGCCTCAAGTTCCTTTCCTGCTTGCTCTAGGTTTATCTGTACTTGCACCTTGAATTCAGAAGTCTCAATTCATTAACTAAAACCACCTTGGGTTAGCTACCTAAGGTACCTAGGTACCTTGGTTGAGCTACCTTCCCTTCGCCCTGGTAGACTGCTTCTTTTTTGACAGAGAAGTGCTTCAGCTCAGACTGCCATGCCAGTGGGGGAGGGGCATCAGCTCTGCAGTTTGGGAGCTCTACTTACAGTTCTCATGCTGCAATCTCCACCATTCCACCCTTTCCAGACTGGTGTAGAATGGGTGTCCAGTCACAGATGTCCCCCAACAGTTGTTCCAGACTATTTACTAGTTGTTCCTGGCTATATGCTCATTGTTCCAGAGGAGTAACTAAATTCCATACCTCCCTGTACTTCCATCTTGCTCTGCCTCTACTATGGCCTTTTAAAGTCTCCTACTACACGTCAGGAATTTCTAGACTTATGAGTCACACTATCCTATTGAAGAACCAGAAAACTTTGTTACTGGACTTCTTCACAGACCCACCTGTTTTGAGAAAGAGTTCCCAAAGAATCCCAGGGTCTAGGGATCAGGGTAGAGCAGCAGAAACCTCAGGATCTCAGGGGTACCAGTGAATAAAGGAGTTCCCAGGAAGAAATGACACAGGAGGCCCCTCAGCAACCACAGCAGCAGCCTATGTCACCTGGCCTGCTCTGTGGCTGTGAGAAACACTGTTGTCAGAAACTTATTGCCTCCTGCTATTTCCCCAGCCCTCCCAACAATTCTGTGAGCATCCCAATATCCTTTGATTAAGACCCTTTCCTGCTTTAGCAGACAATCAGCCCAGGTTGAGGTGCTGTGAATTTAGACACAGTAAAAAGGGAGGTGGCAGGATTGATAAAAAAATTTTATTAGCATCTATGCCTCTTCCATCCCATGACTATTGTCAAGAAATGCACTGCTCATCAGCTAGAATCCAGTGAGGGCAAGGAAAGAAAGCATGGACAAGACGCATTGAAAGTGGCAGAGCCTTATGTCATCCAGGAGACAAACTTATGGCCCTGCTCCCTTTGTCTTATATGTCCATTCTTCTAGCTATCTATAGAGTATTATATTCACAATCTGTAAAACGACATGCTGTGAAATATCAAGCTGCTGTAAGGTGTACTTTCTCTGCATTTTTATCATGTTCAGTAATGAGGAAAAGTTTAGTGAATATTCTCATTTGCCCTCATTTCAATCGATATCTGCAGCTCCCAACTCTAAACAAAAATATATTTAAGACTCATATAAGGTATAAACATGTTATTTTTTAAATATCACATTAGCAAAGATGTGTTAAAATAAATCGTTTTTCTATTTTCCCGGCCCTTCCTTAATCATCAAGTTAAATGAAGCACCTCTAAATGAAAGAGAAACAGTCACTTGAAAAGTCTCTTGGTAAAGCTGTATTTTAACTGGTTATCAGAAATTGAAAAAGCGAGTGAATCTAAGAATTACGTGACAAATCTCTTCACAAGTCAGGTGGTTGCCAATTCTTTGCTCTCAATGCAATTAAAGGAGGATCTAATTGATTGTCAACTGACATATCATTAACATTGACAACAGATATATATGTTTTTGGCAAATAACTAGGAAAAAGAGTGAAGAATTGAGAGATAAAACTCTCTACATCCCCTGTACTATTAATACAAAAAAATGTCTCTCAACACTTGTATTTTTATAAAAAAATAAGAAAAAGAAGAATTAAAAGTATGCTATACCCTGTCTCAATCTAATACAGTGGTTCTCCACCAGGGAAGATTTTGTCTCCCAGAGGACATTTGGCAATGTCTTAAGACATATTTTGTTATCTTAAGACATACTTTGCTGCCACAACTGGGGATGGTATGGACATCTAGCATATATGATGCTGAATATCCTGCAATGTACAGGATAGTCCCTCAAAACAAATAATTATCCAGCCCAAAATGTCAACAGTGCCAAGGCTGAAGAACCTGATCTAGCAATAAGTAATACTCGTATAGGGACAAATTCTTAACAAGCCTTATCCATCCATTAAGAAGTACATCTCGGAGGTAGGGCAAGATGGCAGACTGGTGAGCTGTATGTTTTAGTTACTCCTCCAGGAAAGTAGGTAGAAAGCCAGGAACTGCGTGGACTGGACACCACAGAGCAATCTGACTTTGGGCATACTTCATACAACACTTATGAAAACGTGGAATCGCTGAGATCAGCGAAATCTGTAAGTTTTTGCGGCCAGGGGACCCGCGCCCCTCCCTGCCAGGCTCAGTCCCGTGGGAGGAGGGGCTGTCAGCTCCGGGAAGGAGAAGGGAGAACTGCAGTGGCAGCCCTTATCGGAAACTCATTCTACTGATCCAAACTCCAACCATAGATAGACAGAGACCAGACACCAGAGAATCTGAGAGCAGCCAGCCCAGCAGAGAGGAGACAGGCATAGAGAAAAAACAACACGAAAAACTCCAAAATAAAAGCGGAGGATTTTTGGAGTTCTGGTGAACATAGAAAGGGGAAGGGCAGAGCTCAGGCCCTGAGGCACATATGCAAATCCAGAAGAAAAGCTGATATCTCTGCCCTGTGGACCTTTCCTCAATGGCCCTGGTTGCTTTGTCTCTTAGCATTTCAATAACCCATTAGATTTCTGAGGAGGGCCCTTTTTTTTTTTTTTTAATCCTTTTTTCTTTTTCTAAAACAATTACTCTAAGAAGCCCAATACAGAAAGCTTCAAAGACTTGCAATTTGGGCACGTCAAGTCAAGAGCAGAACTAAGAGAGCTCTGAGACAAAAGGCAATAATACAGTGGCTGAGAAAATTCACTAAACAACACAACTTCCCAAGAAAAGGGGGGTGTCCGCTCACAGCCACCATCCTGGTGGACAGGAAACACTCCTGCCTATCGCCAGCCCCATAGCCCAGAGCTGCCCCACACAACCCAGTGTGATGGAAGTGCTTCAAATAACAGGCACACTCCACAAAACTGGGCGTGGACATTAGCCTTCCCTGCAACCTCAGCTGATTGTCCCAGAGTTGGGAAGGTGGAGTAGTGTGAATTAACAAAGCCCCATTCAGCCATCATTTCAGCAGACTGGGAGCCTCCCTACACAGCCCAGCAGCCCAGAACTGCCCTGGGGGGACGGCACTCACCTGTGACATAGCACAGTCATCCCTCAACAGAGGACCCGGGGTGCACAGCCTGGAAGAGGGGCCCACTTGCAAGTCTCAGGAGCCATATGCCAATACCAAGGACTTATGGTTCAGTGGCAGAGACAAACTGTGGCAGGACTGAACTGAAGGATTAGACTATTGCAGCAGCTTTAAAACTCTAGGATCACCAGGGAGATTTGATTGTTAGGGCCACCACCCCCCCCTCTCCCTGACTGCCCAGAAACACGCCCCATATACAGGGCAGGCAACACCAAATACACACGCAAGCTTGGTACACCAATTGGACCCCACAAGACTCACTCCCCCACTCACCACAAAGGCTAAGCAGGGGAGAACTGGCTTGTAGAGAACAGGTGGCTCGTGGACGCCACCTGCTGGTTAGTTAGAGAAAGTGTACTCCACGAAGCTGTAGATCTGATAAATTAGAGATAAGGACTTCAATTATTCTACAAATCCTAAAAGAACCCTATCAAGTTCAGCAAATGCCACGAGGCCAAAAACAACAGAAAATTATAAAGCATATGAAAAAAACAGACGATATGGATAACCCAAGCCCAAGCACCCAAATCAAAAGACCAGAAGAGACACAGCACCTAGAGCAGCTACTCAAAGAAATAAAGATGAACAATGAGACCATAGTACGGGAGACAAAGGAAATCAAGAAGACCCTAGAAGAGCATAAAGAAGAAATTGCAAGACTAAATAAAAAAATGGATGATCTTATGGAAATTAAGCAAACTGTTGACCAACTTAAAAAGATTCTGAACACTCATACTACAAGACTAGAGGAAGTTGAACAATGAATCAGTGACCAGGAAGATGACAGAATGGAAAATGAAAGCATAAAAGAAAGAATGGGGAAAAAAATTGAAAAAATCGAAATGGATCTCAGGGATAAGATAGATAATATGCAAAGTCCGAATATAAGACTCATTGGTGTCCCAGAAGGGAAAGAAAAGGGTAAAGGTCTAGGAAGAGTATTCAAAGAAATTGTTGGGGAAAACTTCCCAAATCTTCTAAACAACATAAATACACAAATCATATATGCTCAGCGAACTCCAAATAGAATAAATCCAAATAAACCCACTCCGAGACATATACTGATCACACTGTCAAACACAGAAGAGAAGGAGCAAGTTCTGAAAGCAGCAAGAGAAAAGCAACTCACCACATACAAAGGAAACAGCATAAGACTAAGTAGTGACTACTCAGCAGCCACCATGGAGGCAAGAAGGCAGTGGCACGATATATTTAAAATTCTGAGTGAGAAAAATTTCCAGCCAAGAATACTTTATCCAGCAAAGCTCTCCTTCAAATTTGAGGGAGAGCTTAAATTTTTCACAGACAAACAAATGCTGAGAGAATTTGCTAACAAGAGACCTGCCCTACTGGAGATACTAAAGGGAGCCCTACAGACAGAGAAACAAAGACAGGACAGAGAGACTTGGAGAAAGGTTCAGTACTAAAGAGATTCGGTATGGGTACAATAAAGGATATTAATCGACAGAGGGGAAAAATATGACAAACATAAACCAAAGGATAAGATGGCTGATTCAAGAAATGCCTTCACGGTTATAACGTTGAATGTAAATGGATTAAACTCCCCAATTAAAAGATATAGATTCGCAGAATGGATCAAAAAAAATGAACCATCAATATGTTGCATACAAGAGACTCATCTTAGACACAGGCACACAAAGAAACTGAAAGTGAAAGGATGGAAAAAAATATTTCATGCAAGCCACAGCCAAAAGAAAGCAGGTGTAGCAATATTAATCTCAGATAAAATAGACTTCAAATGCAGGGATGTTTTGAGAGAGAAAGAAGGCCACTACATACTAATAAAAGGGGCAATTCAGCAAGAAGAAATAACAATCGTAAATGTCTATGCACCCAATCAAGGTGCCACAAAATACATGAGAGAAACACTGGCAAAACTAAAGGAAGCAATTGATGTTTCCACAATAATTGTGGGAGCCTTCAACACATCACTGTCTCCTATAGATAGATCAACCAGACAGAAGACCAATAAGGAAATTGAAAACGTAAACAATCTGATAAATGAATTAGATTTAACAGACATATACAGGACATTACATCCCAAATCACCAGGATACACATACTTTTCTAGTGCTCATGGAACTTTCTCCAGAATAGATCCTATGCTGGGACATAAAACAAGCCTCAATAAATTTAAAAAGATTGAAATTATTCAAAGCACATTCTCTGACCACAATGGAATACAATTAGAAGTCAATAACCATCAGAGACTTAGAAAATTCACAAATATCTAGAGGTTAAACAACACACTCCTAAACAATCAGTGGGTTAAAGAAGAAATAGCAAGAGAAATTGCTAAATATATAGAGACGAATGAAAATGAGAACACAATGTACCAAAACCTATGGGATGCAGCAAAAGCAGTGCTAAGGGGGAAATTTATAGCACTAAACTCATATATTAAAAAGGAAGAAAGAGCCAAAATCAAAGAACTAATGGATCAACTGAAGAAGCTAGAAAATGAACAGCAAACCAATCCTAAACCAAGTAGAAGAAAAGAAATAACAAGGATTAAAGCAGAAATAAATGACATAGAGAACAAAAAAACAATAGAGAGGATAAATATCACCAAAAGTTGGTTCTTTGAGAAGATCAACAAGATTGACAAGCCCCTAGCTAGACTGACAAAATCAAAAAGAGAGAAGACCCATATCAACAAAATAATGAATGAAAAAGGTGACATAACTGCAGATCCTGAAGAAATTTAAAAAATTATAAGAGGATATTATGAACAACTGTATGGCAACAAACTGGATAATGTAGAAGAAATGGACAATTTCCTGGAAACATATGAACAACCTAGACTGACCAGAGAAGAAATAGAAGACCTCAACCAACCCATCACAAGCAAAGAGATCCAATCAGTCATCAAAAATCTTCCCACAAATAAATGCCCAGGGCCAGATGGCTTCACAGGGGAATTCTACCAAACTTTCCAGAAAGAACTGACACCAATCTTACTCAAACTCTTTCAAAACATTGAAGAAAATGGAACACTACCTAACTCATTTTATGAAGCTAACATCAATCTAATACCAAAACCAGGCAAAGATGCTACAAAAAAGGAAAACTACCGGCCAATCTCCCTAAAGAATATAGATGCAAAAATCCTCAACAAAATACTTGCAAATCAAATCCAAAGACACATTAAAAAAATCCTACACCATGACCAAGTGGGGTTCATTCCAGGCATGAAAGGATGGTTCAACATAAGAAAATCAATCAGTGTATTACAACACATTAACAAGTCAAAAGGGAAAAATCAATTGATCATCTCAATAGATGCTGAAAAAGCATTTGACAAAATCCAACATCCCTTTTTGATAAAAACACTTCAAAAGGTAGGAATTGAAGGAAACTTCCTCAACATGATAAAGAGCATATATGAAAAACCCATAGCCAGCATAGTACTCAATGGTGAGAGACTGAAAGCCTTCCCTCTAAGATCAGGAACAAGACAAGGATGCCCGCTGTCACCACTGTTATTCAACATTGTGCTGGAAGTGCTAGCCAGGGCAATCTGGCAAGACAAAGAAATAAAAGGCATCCAAATTGGAAAAGAAGAAGTAAAACTGTCATTGTTTGCAGATGATATGATCTTATATCTAGAAAACCCTGAGAAATCGACGATACAACTACTAGAGCTAATAAACAAATTTAGCAAAGTAGCGGGATACAAGATTAATGCACATAAGTCAGTAATGTTTCTATATGCTAGAAATGAACAAACTGAAGAGACACTCAAGAAAAAGAAACCATTTTCAATAGCAACTAAAAAAATCAAGTACCTAGGAATAAACTTAACCAAAGATGTAAAATACCTATACAAAGAAAACTACATAACTCTACTAAAAGAAATAGAAGGGGACCTTAAAAGATGGAAAAGTATTCCATGTTCATGGATAGGAAGACTAAATGTCATTAAGATGTCAATTCTACCCAAACTCATCCACAGATTCAATGCAATCCCAATCAAAATTCCAACAACCTACTTTGCAGACTTGGAAAAGCTAGTTATCAAATTTATTTGGAAAGGGAAGATGCCTCGAATTGCTAAAGACCCTCTAAAAAAGAAAAATGAAGTGGGAGGACTTACACTCCCTGACTTTGAAGCTTATTATAAAGCCACAGTTGCCAAAACAGCATGGTACTGGCACAAAGATAGACATACAGATCAATGGAATCGAATTGAGAATTCAGAGATAGACCCTCAGATCTACGGCCGACTGATCTTTGATAAGGCCCCCAAAGTCACTGAACTGAGTCATAATGGTCTTTTCAACAAATGGGGCTGGGAGAGTTGGATATCCATATCCAAAAGAATGAAAGAGGACCCCTACCTCACCCCCTACACAAAAATTGACTCAAAATGGACCAAAGATCTCAATATAAAAGAAAGTACCATAAAACTCCTAGAAGATAATGTAGGAAAACATCTTCAAGACCTTGTATTAGGCGGCCACTTCCTAGACTTTACACCCAAAGCACAAGCAACAAAAGAGAAAATAGATAAATGGGAACTCCTCAAGCTTAGAAGTTTCTGCACCTCAAAGGAATTTCTCAAAAAGGTAAAGAGGCAGCCAACTCAATGGGAAAAAATTTTTGGAAACCATGTATCTGACAAAAGACTGATATCTTGCATATATAAAGAAATCCTACAACTCAATGACAATAGTACAGACAGCCCAATTATAAAATGGGCAAAAGATATGAAAAGACAGTTCTCTGAAGAGGAAATACAAATAGCCAAGAAACACATGAAAAAATGTTCAGCTTCACTAGCTATTAGAGAGATGCAAATTAAGACCACAATGAGATACCATCTAACACCGGTTAGAATGGCTGCCATTAAACAAACAAGAAACTACAAATGCTGGAGGGGATGTGGAGAAATTGGAACTCTTATTCATTGTTGGTGGGACTGTATAATGGTTCAGCCACTCTGGAAGTCAGTCTGGCAGTTCCTTAGAAAACTAGATATAGAGTTACCATTCGATCCAGCGATTGCACTTCTCGGTATATACCCGGAAGATCGGAAAGCAGTGACACGAACAGATATCTGCACGCCAATGTTCATAGCAGCATTATTCACAATTGCCAAGAGATGGAAACAACCCAAATGTCCTTCAACAGATGAGTGGATAAATAAAATGTGGTATATACACACGATGGAATACTACGCGGCAGTAAGAAGGAACGATCTCGTGAAACATATGACAACATGGATGAACCTTGAAGACATAATGCTGAGTGAAATAAGCCAGGCACAAAAAGAGAAATATTATATGCTACCACTAATGTGAACTTTGAAAAATGTAAAACAAATGGTTTATAATGTAGAATGTAGGGGAACTAGCAATAGAGAGCAATTAAGGAAGGGGGAACAATAATCCAAGAAGAACAGATAAACTATTTAACATTCTGGGGATGCCCAGGAATGACTATGGTCTGTTAATTTCTGATGGATATAGTAGGAACAAGTTCACAGAAATGTTGCTATATTATGTAACTTTCTTGGGGTAAAGTAGGAACATGTTGGAAGTAAAGCAGTTATCTTAGGTTAGTTGTCTTTTTCTTACTCCCTTGTTATGGTCTCTTTGAAATGTTCTTTTATGGTATGTTTGTTTTCTTTTTAACTTTTTTTTCATACAGTTGATTTAAAAAAGAAGGGAAAGTTAAAAAAAAAAGAAAAACAAGGAAAAAAAAAGATGTAGTGCCCCCTTGAGGAGCCTGTGGAGAATGCAGGGGTATTCGCCTACCCCACCCCCATGGTTGCTAACATGACCACAGACATAGGGGACTGGTGGTTCGATGGGTTGAGCCCTCTACCATAGGTTTTACCCTTGGGAAGACGGTTGCTGCAAAGGAGAGGCTAGGCCTCCCTATGGTTGTGCCTAAGAGCCTCCTCCCGAATGCCTCTTTGTTGCTCAGATGTAGCCCTCTCTCTCTAGCTAAGCCAACTTGAAAGGTGAAATCACTGCCCTCCCCCCTACATGGGATCAGACACCTAGGGGAGTGAATCTCCCTGGCAACGTGGAACATGACTCCCGGGCAGGAATGTAGACCTGGCATCATGGGACGGAGAACATCTTCTTGACCAAAAGGGGGATGTGAAAGGAAATGAAATAAGCTTCAGTGGCAGAGAGATTCCAAAAGGAGCCGAGAGGTCACTCTGGTGGGCACTCTTATGCACACTTTAGACAACCCTTTTTAGGTTCTAAAGAATTGGGGTAGCTGGTGGTGGATACCTGAAACTATCAAACTACAACCCAGAACCCATGAATATCAAAGACAGTTGTATAAAAATGTAGCTTATGAGGGGTGACAATGGGATTGGGAAAGCCATAAGGACCACACTCCACTTTGTCTAGTTTATGGATGGATGAGTAGAAAAATAGGGGAAGGAAACAAACAGACAAAGGTACCCAGTGTTCTTTTTTACTTCAATTGCTCTTTTTCACTCTAATTATTATTCTTGTTATTTTTGTGTGTGTGCTAATGAAGGTGTCAGGGATTGATTTAGGTGATGAATGTACAACTATGTAATGGTACTGTAAACAATCGAAAGTACGATTTGTTTTGTATGACTACGTGGTATGTGAATATATCTCAATAAAATGAAGATAAAAAAAAAAAAAAGAAGTGCATCTCCAGTAAAAGTTTACTCTTTGTGTAATGCAATACCTTTATTATACTTTGTGACTAATAATGAAAGTCAAGTATGAATATTTTAGCACTTAGAACCTAATAATTTGAGAATTATTTTATTTTAAATTAAAATTTATAGTTGTATTTTTGTTATCAAAAGTATAAACGGATGATCAAATGAGAGATTTCAAGCATAAAAATATATTCCTGTGGGGTAGTAGAATGCAAATAAAAGTTTAAGGAGAAAAAAAAATATAAAATCTCTAATTGCTAAAGAAGATCTATTCATTATATATTTTTAATGGATATTGCTAGGTATCAAATTGCCATGGTACCTAGTGTTTTAATTTCCTAGGCTGATCAATCAGATACCATGAAATGGGTTGGCTTAAACAATGGGAATTTATTCACTCAGAGTTCGAGGCTAGGAAAAAAATCCAAATCAAGGCACCATCCAGGCGGTGCTCTCTCCCAAAACTGTGGCACCTGGGGCTGGCTGCCAGCAATCCACGGCTCCTACATCACATGGCCAGGCACATGGCAGCATCTCCTGGTCCCTCCCTTCTCTTGCAGGTTTATTTACTCCAGCTTCTTTTCCTATGGCTTTCTCTCTGTCTGAATTTCACTGTGCTTATAAAGGACTCCAGTAATAGGATTAAGGCCCTTTCTGATTGAGGTGAGCCACGCCTTCTTAAGTGAAGTAACCTCATCAAAAGGTCCAACTTACAATGGGTTCACACCCACAGGAATGGATTATATTTAAGAACATGTTTTTATGGGCTCTACACAACTTCAAACCACCACACCTAGCTTTCATTATATATATACATATGTGTGTGTGTGTGTGTGTGTGTGTGTGTGTGTGTGTATGAGTAATTAAGAGTTTTATTTTAAAATGCCATTATTTACAATATGCCTGAAATTTTATCTTTTGATACTATTTATACCCTTTCCAGGTCCTTTGATTGTTCTCTTGAAGACCCAACAGTTCCACTTCATTGATTTTAAAGCATGAAAGCAGGGCAAGTCCAGAAGAGAGAGTCTTTCCTGATTCTAGAGAGGTTCTTGAAGAGCTATGTGATTTCCTAGAGGCAATGTTGTTATCCCTTGGAGTGGTCTGGTCACCCTGACAGTTGTCAGTTTGAGTGGCTAAGAGCTCTCATAGTAGAGATTCAATGACGGCAGGGGAGGACCCCTCAGCCTTCTGGCCTCCCATCTGTATGTTCAAGGGCTTGACTTCCTTTGGGATAGAGCGAGCTTTTACATAGCATGCAGCAGTAACTTGGCAAGGATACAGGCCCAGGTTTTTATCACCCAAATCTGTTTAGCAAGGTGGTGGGAAACTCTTATGTTTGATTGCTGAAAGAAAATAATCCTGGCAATCCCTATTTAAAAAAAAAATTCCTATTGAATATGTAAAGTTCTCATCTACGATTTAACACTGAGGAAAAGAAAAAGATATTCTGTGGTTATCTGTTATCTGTTTGCTCAGCTGTTAGAGTTATGCTGGAATTGTCTAGCAGTCTGTAATTTTCCATATCTGTGACCCTCCTGGGATAGTTTGGGTGATCATTGCATAGCACTTTTTAAACATGGGTCCCAAGCTCCCAAAGGAGTAGCTTGAGATGAAACAGTTCCACCTTAGCAGACCAAAATTGACATAGCAAGAGGAACAAAGAAAAAAGGCTGTAGAGACTAATAATTCCATACCAGATTAACCAGTCCAATTGTAACCCATTCTTAAAAGCCCAATTCAAATACTACCTCCTGTAATAACATCTTCTGAACCTCACAACCGCCTACCGACTCCCATTACTTTTTGCAAATCAAAAGTAATACCTCCCTCCTGTGAAATTTTACAAGCTTTTTCTACCTTTCAAATGACCTTTATCACATTCTGCCAGGTATTATTGTATTTTATACATCTCAATTTCAGTATTAGACCACAAACTCTTTCAGAGAAAGAACCATATATTAATCTTCTCTTTGGTCCTCAGAGAATTGAACAAAATGCCATGCACATAGTATGAATTCATACATGAGATGAATATAATTAAGCATAAACAGTCAATAAATCTTTTAAGAATAAGACAGATTTAACTAATTTTACAGGGTATTCAACTGAATCAAAGATTTTACATGAATTAACCAAGACAAGTTAGTGACAGAGTCAGATTTAAACTCCAAAATATAGACAACTAAACTGAATTTCTAAGATTTTGAAGACTTCCCATAAGCTTCTGTTTTACCCTTCACATCTGTATTAGGTAGGTTTTTCTGTGATTAAACCAACAGTGTCAGAGCCCTAAATCAATGCACATCCAGCTTACTTGATAGACATATATTGAGCTACTGCTGGATTCTTACTAAAAATGTATTATATGGTGAATGAAGAAGGATGCCATCAGCAAGCAGCCCAAGGACATCAGAAAGACCCTGAGCTTTGTGGCCCAGGTTCCAGACATTTCTTTCCACACAGAGAGATTATCAATTGCTCCTTCAGCCCCTTTGGGTCTCCCCACTGATCTGAGAAGTGGAGCAAGCCACATGCCAAGTCACTTACATCCACACCAGCCCACTGAAAAGAGCTCACTTCCTGCCACGGAGGCAGTAATACACTGCGGTCTTACTTTTATAGCTGAGTTGAGGTCAGGACCCATCAGCTTCACTCACCTGACAGCCACTGTGGAGGAGAAATGCTCCCTTACATTAAAAATCTCAGTGTTAATTCCACTTCTTCCATTTTCCTAGTATGAGATCAGCAAGCATCTGGAACTTCAATGGCTGGACCAAAAATATAAATGAATGAATGAATGAATGAATGAGCATTCTACTAGAAAAAAAATAAGTTGCATACAACCTACATATCCCTGACTTTAATTATATAAAATGCCTTTCATATTACACTTCCCAATTGTATTCAAACCCTATAGTTAGCAGCTTTTCACTAATTTAAAATTTCAATTAAAGATGAGAAAAGAGTAGTTTGACTTTCTTTCTGAACAGGTAGACATAAAAGCCATCTTTATTTATGAGTGAAATTCCCTCCTGGAAGTTTCTAACAGGTATTTTGAATTTTTTTAATTATTTGTTGGATTATGATTGTTTTCTATTTTTAATTTCCCCTGTGTCTATTTTTTAGCCTAATACTAAAGAATCACTGTGGCCTATGTACCCTATATTAAACCATATTCAGTATTTCTTACACACTGCTATTGATGAAAAGTGTGGCTGTCTCTAGTAAAGTAACAAATTAACAAAAAGGTTAAGGAACTAACACAGTCCTAGTAAATGAATCCTTTGCAAAAGCAAACGTGAGCAAATGCCATTTCACTGCACACAGCACCTCCTTATCAAAAGCATGTCAGGGACAGTTTTAAAAGGCATATAAGATCTTCTCAGAGTTTAGTTCAAGCCATTTGAACTGCAGTGTATACTTCCACATCCTCTGTGCTGTACTTCCATGGTGTTACTTCGTCTCATGTAACTCTTAAAATAAGAAGACGTTTTGGAAGAATCACAGTTTTCAAATATTTTCCTACCAAGCTCAGCACATGTAAATACAAGGGAGAATGCAGATAATTTTAAAAATTGGGAGAGAATCACACATAATCAATATAATTCAAGACCTCTCCTGCCTATGTACAGACCTGCCCTCAGTGCTGGATTTGTCTCTGTTATACTTAATAAAAATTAATTTATTAGCAAAGACATAATCCTGCATTGTCCCACAAAGCCTCTTTTCTCCAAAAGGAAACTTTGAAATATAGGAAAGTAAAGAGTGACTATTAGCTAATATGACAGATGGTAGCATGACATTCCAACCAGGCATAGCTGTGATTAATGTATATGTAAGCATCCATTCAACAGAAAAATCTCTACAGTACCAAACAGAAATTCTGGCAATCTCATGGGTTGTCATGACAAGTCCTCATTATTTTCACAACCCAGGAAACTGTTATCCAGTTGCCTCCTGGTGGGAAAATAATAGATAACCCTGAACAAAATATTTGCACTATAATGGGTACCGTCCCTGAAAATGGCCTCTCTGAGCCCTGACAGCTATTTCTGATTTACATGAGTGTGAAAATCAAGGTTGGTTGGACTAGGGATGAATGCTTAACCAACAATCAGAGTTCTGCTACTGAAAATTGGAATCAAGAAGCCAGTCAGCAACATGAAAACCTGGGGACTCTGGAGCACCTCAGAAAATGACTCTGTGGTGGGGTGTGGTGGAAACTAGGAAAACAGACAAGAAAGGTGGTAGCTTTCTAGTCTTCCTAGCTCCTTTTCTGAGGCTCTGCTGCATCCCTGCTTTTATGATATGCCCCAGTCTCCTTAAAGTCCCCTGTTTTATTAAATTCTCTTTGAGTTGACTTGTTACCTAAAGCCCAGAATCTTAAGTAATTTTACCCTTATACATTAAATCAGTTACTCTAGTATTTTTATTTACACTTCCATGAGTCTACAGCTTTTCTCCAGTCTGAGAGCTGAGACTGTTTGTTTTACTTTGCACACTTCCCCTCTACACCACAATACCTTAACTATAGTGAGCAGACTTTAAATACTTGGTTATTAATTGTGGTTCTACATTAACATCTTTTTTCTTTTTATTCAAAGAAGTCATTGTTAATTGTATAATTACCATGGTTGTTTATAATTATGATCCATTATATGATCTACATAAAAGTACATATGTTGTTTCTGGACTGCTTCTTCAGTATTTGCAAACAACCAGAATTAACCTCCTGGCTCTGTTTTCCAACTTTTGGATGACAGATTGTGTTATGTGCTGTTTCTTACATTATTATTGCACTAGTCCATGTTAAAATGTAAACTAAGAAAACTGAAGATCAGCCCTTTGAAGAATAGATATGCTGTCAAACGAGTTTCCCCAGAGGAACAGTTAGAGCCCGTCCCCCTGAGAAAACAATGCATGTAACCAGGTTCAGAAAGAGTTCAACTAAATGCCACCACTGCTAAAGAGCAAATGGTGGGAAAGAAAAAGCCTAGCTTTAATGATCTTCCACCTTTCTTCTTTAAAGCGTCTTATCAGTCTTTCACCTCTTCTCTCAGAATTGCCTCCCTAAAATATTTTAGATGAAGCCCTGACAGCTCTACTTATACCCTTTAACCGAAAGTGACCAGGTCCCCTTGCTTCTTCATTTGAAAGTCTTCATATTCTTACCTTCCTTCCTATTCCCATGAACAACAAAGAGTCATATTCTCATTACTTCACCCTTAGATCACAGCAACAGTCTCCCAGCAGGACTCTTCTGTTTATGTCACTTCTTTTCAATTTGTCTTTCATATGCTATCAGTTCTAAAATCACATGGTTCTACATGCCTCCTCTATTCAAAAATGAATAGGGCTTTCAGAGGCAAAACTCCTCTGATATTCAAGGTCCTATATAAACTGGTCTCATTTACCCATTCAACTTCATTTCCTACAACTGCTCATTCATTCATCTAATTCATCTAATGTTGGTCACCTGCTAGGGGGTCAGGCATTACGCTAAGCACTAGGAACACAGCGAGTAATACAAACAACTACACATGATACAATACCGTGGTGATAAGTGGTGTAACAGAGATGAGAATATGGGGCTAAGAGAGCGTACAGAAAGCACACCTGTCCCAGTCTGGATGTGTTTTTCTTAAAAGGTTTCCAGGAAGAAATGATACCAAAAAATGAAATCAAAAGGCAAGCAGTTATTAGGATGGTAATGGTGAGCTAGAAAGTTGCCTTGGTAGAGTGAGGGGTAGAGGTGTGGAGAAAGGGGAGCAATCCAGGAAGGAAGAAATACGTGCATGGGCCAGGAAGCAGATAGTGGCAGTGGAGACAAAGGAAAGTTGATGCACTTCAGATTAAGTAGAATAAATAGGACTCAGTAACAGATTGGATATGAAGATGTAGGGAGAGGAAGGTGCCAAAAATGACTTCCAGATATCATTTTTTCCAGAAGTCTCGCTTAGCAAGGAAGGCAAGTGAGATGACTGTTGCAAGCATGGAGTCCAAATGTTTTTTGTTTTTTTTTTTAATTCTTGAGGCAGAAAAGACTTAATTTGTTTACATGCTGAGGAGGGAAAAGGTAGTTAAGGGAAAGATTGAAGAAATGATTTGGGAAGATATGGTAGATTGCATTTTCCAAAAATGGCAGAAACAGTATCTTCTATCCCACGTCTCTTGGCAATGTGATATTGCCCCTCCCACATCAAGAGGAGGAATCTAATTTCCCTCCCTTGAGTCTGGGCTGACCTTATAATGCACTGTAACCAACAGAACATGGCAGAAGTGATGCTTTGGGACTTCGGCAGAGAGGTCCCAAAGGTCATACAGCTTCCAACTGATTCTCTAGGAATGCTCATCTCCAGTTTCTTGCTCTCAGGATACTCCCTCTTGGAACCCAGAGACCATGCAGTGAGAAACCCAAGCCAGTGAAGAGGCCAAGGGGAGGCACTCTGGTCAACAGCACCAGTGAGCCCAGACTTCAAGAAATTCTAGCCCAGGCATCAGATGTGTGAGCAAGGGGGCCTGCAGTGGACTCCAGGCTCCAGCCACTCAAGTCACTCCCAGGCATTTGAGTTCTTTCAGCTGAGGACCTCCACTTCGTGAAGTCAAGAGAGCATCACTTTTGCTCTACTCTGCCTGAATTCCTGACCCGTAGAATACATGAGCAAAATAAGATGGTGGTTGTTTTACAACAAAAAAACAAACAAACAACAACAAAAAAAAAAAGAAACAGACCATCAGAATTCTAGCACAAGCAACTACCTAACCGGACAGGAGTGTCCCAGGTTGAGATGGACAAATCTTTTTTACAAGATCATAAAATCTAAAGGAAAAATTTTTGTTCAATGTGTCATCTTAGGGATAGGTAAGAACATTTTAAAGGTTGAGCTCTTGAGAAGGATGAATCTATATATTTATAGAAGGATAAACATCAAATAGTTAACAGTTGCTAACTCTGCATGGTGGTATTTTTACTTATCTACATTTTCTAAATGTCTATTATGAACACATTTTACCTTCTGACATGAAAATATAGGACTATTTTTAAACAAATATTAGAAAAAATCTGAAAGCTATCTATGTACCATAGTAAGGCTTACATGAGATAGGAAGATGAAACAAAATGCAGCAAAATATAACAATTTTTTACAGTTTCCTGGAATTGATATGGTCTTTGTTTCTTCTTTAAGAATTAAAAAAAAAAGAATGCGTATGTAAAAATACAAATGAGGTAGCACCATCTGGAATTCAGATCAAAGTCATCTGCAGAAGTATGACAAAGCAATCTTTCAATGCTCACATCTACTCCTATGTTCCCTTCAGTGATAAGTTCCTCCACACTGAGGAAAACACTAAGTGAGGCTGATGCCCGTGGCATTACATAGCTCATCAATGGTGCTATAGAAACTAAGGCAAAACCATTTCTCATGAAGAGTATCAACTTTATTATTCAAATTTTAGTCTCATTTCTGCCCCAGGCTTTCTGGCTCACATGAGTCAAGTGATTTTACTACTAGATGTATACTGTATTTATGTTTTTAATTAATTATTTTTTGCCTCCATCTCAAAGGGCTTGAGGTTACTATAGACCTTCAGTGCCCCTTAAATAATGAGGAAAACACCCCATACCCACCTCACAATACTCACCACTTTGAAAAACTAAGTAATGTTATTAAAAATCCAATATCGCAAAATAACTATGTAGAAGAGATAATGACCAAGGGCTGATTACTCAGTTTTTCACCCATAGCAAGAACAGGCTACCTGTTCACCAAATAGGTTTCTTTGTATTCTTGGATGCACTACTGTACTGGATGTAGCCATGAGACTGATTGGATGAAGGAGACGGCAGTAGAGTTGGAGAAAAGTGACAGATTTGAGGCTAGGTAAAATCATTAAGACTCAGTAATAGATTGGACGTGGGGGTGAGGGGAGGGGGGTTACCAAAAAATGACTGCTAGATTCCTAAAATAAGCAGCTGCATGGGCAAGAGTTTCCTATAATGAGATGGCGAGAGTGTAAGACTGATTGATATGGAAAATTTGATCAGTATGACATCTTGGTATAGCTGAGAACAATGGAATGTGAATAGAAACTGTATTTTTTACTTACTATCCTTTCCCATAAAAACCTCTCAATACTGTCCTTCATTCTCTTTCTCCACTGCTCAATGCAGAAGACCATACCCTAGCATCCAGTAGAGCCATAAAATGAAAGGAGACTGGGGTCCCTGAATGACCACATAGAAGTTGTATTAGTTTTCTATTGTGCTGTGACAAATTACCACAAATTTAGTGGTTTAAAAGTACACAAAATTGTTGTCTTATAGTTCTGGAGGTCAGAAGTCTTAAAATGCGTCATCAGGGCCATGTTCCTTTTGGATGCTCTAAGGGAGAATTCATTTTCTTTGCCTTTTCTACCTTCTAAAGGCCACCTACATTCCTTGGCTCATGGAGCCATCCTTCATCTTCACAGCCAGCAGCATAGTATCTTCCAATCTCTCTCCCTGCCCTGTCATCATATGCTTCCTATGTCTGACCTGCCTCCCTCCTTCCATTATAAGGGCCCCTGTGATTCCACTGAAGCCACCCAGATAATCCAGGATAATTCCCACCTCAAGATCCTTAACTTAATAACACCTGCAAAGACCCTGTATTCGTTTCCCAGGGTGGTCATAATAAATTACCACTAACTGGGTGGCTTAAAACAATAGAAATCTACTCTCTCACAACTCTGGAGACTAGAATTCTGAGATCAAGACATTGCCAGGGACATGCTGCCTCTGAGGCTCTAGGGAAGAATCCTTCCTGGCCTATTCCTAGCTTCTGGAGGTTGCTGGCAGTCCTGGGTGTTCCTTGACTTGTAGCTGGGTCACTGCAATATCTGCCTCCATCTTCACATGGCTTTCTTCCTTCTGTGTGTCTCCAGGTCAGTGCATCTAAATCTCTGTCTCCTTTCTCTTATAAAGACACCCGTCACTGGCTTGAGGACCCATCCCAATCCAGTATGACTCATCTTACTTTGATTATATCTGCAGTGATCCTCTTTCCAAGTAAGTTCAAATGCACAAGTACCCGGGATTAGGATTTGCACATATCTTTTTGGGTGACAGAAATCAACCCACAATAGTCCCTTTGCCTTGGAAGGAAACATATGCATAGGACCCACGAATTAGGGCACGGACATCTTTGGTGGGGGCCAACATTCTTTTTAGTACATTAGGTATTTTGGACTTGAATGAGAGAAAAACTTCTATTGTGTAAATTCCCTAACTTCAAGGCACTTGTCTCTTACTACCTGGTACATTACCTTAATTACTAAATTATAAAACCAACAGTAAACATCTTTCCCGAGTTAGATTGTATTTAGGATAGCAACCACGCCTTTCTCCATTTTGTTACTAACAAATTGCCCTCCAAATAATAACATGCTATAATACTCTAAATATATTTATTTTATTAATGATAATAACAGTATTGTAATTAGTGCTAGAAATACGTAGGAATAGCCTAGGAATAGCTCAAAAATTTATTTTAGCAAATAACTTAAACCTTTTCCCATATTAAAACTAATCAGAACTTTTAACGCATAGCAAAAAATTGGCTAATTTTTGACAGAATGATTTCTGGTAAAGGTGCTGCTGAGAAATGAAATGGTACAAAAGAAGTAAGGACATACAAAAATGAAAGTGAGACCAGTAATTCGTGGTCAAAGACTAAGTAATTATAGGCTTAAAGTTCACTTGTTCTCCCTTTCATGAAATATGGTTAAGTCAACCTCAATGTCCATGGATTTCACTTTCTATAAATTTTCTATTGCCGCCATGATTAGGTGATCTCCAAATGTTGCTTTTATGAGAAGAAAAAAAAATAGGTAACGTAGGTCATGTGCCCTATAGACATTCATCACCAGCAAACTACTTATTACTGTAATGATTGTACACTGGGAAAAAATTTTAATGCACTTTCATGTTTTCCAATTTAAAGAAAGAATCAGATTTTAATTTGAATGCATTTTTAACATTTTTCTGTGCTTTAGGGAAGCTTTTAGGAGGGAAATGTAATGAATGTTTTTAATCATACTAAAATGGTTTGCCCAAAGTCTGTGGTTTAATTCAACTTTTCAGTGACAACAAAATAGAAAACACTAAACACATTTATCGGCTACGGCTCCTCCCTTCTCAACATGGTCACTTATTGTGCAAATATATTTGAAAAATAAAACTCATTTATGGCAATAGGAACAAATAAGCCTGCCTGGTTAATTTTCACAATCTTTTTTTTCCCATATAGATCTCTACTGATCATTATCATTTTTCTGAGAATTTCTGGCCCCACTCCCCCTAAACTGACTCTGATCCTAAAAACACAGCTCACATATCCCTTTCCCCTTTTCCCTGGTTTGGTCTCATGTGCCCTTCAGGTTTTCAATAAATTCTTAATGTTGTCAATGAAAATGTCACTGCTAAAAAGATTTAAATCCCATTGTTCTATGCAGGCCTTTAACTGCAAAGTAAACAACATGCTTTCCATAAACTTATCCTCAGATTTAATCTGAGCAGAAATAAAAAAATAATTGCTGTCCCACTTTTCTTTTCCTTGGTTTGAATCAAACGCTCAAAGATTCCGTCTAAGTATCTCCCTATAGAGGCTCCAGCTGCCTCACCATCTCCACATCACCTCACTGCTTTCTAAAGTGCTGCAACCAAACCTTGGTTGATATTCTAATAATGCCTTTCTCTTTCTCAGTATGGAAGATAGTAGGTATCAAGGGGAGACAGATTTGAAGACTACAATAAAGAAAGCAATAAAGACATTTTCACACAATAAAGAATTTATCTGTAAATGTTGACTAGTAATTGAGATGCAGAAGAGTAGATGAATAAATTAAATCATCTGAGAGAACACTTTTTTCCCCTACTACATATATCTATGTGTACTTCTCAGCTTATATCCATAGTTTTAATGAAGGTTACAGAAAATGATATATTTAATCATTTTCACATGGTCTACCATTAAACATCATTCAAAACGTATTTGAGCAGTTATAGTATATCACACTTCCAAGTTTTCAATTTCAAAAAACTCCCAAACAGGATCTCTGCAAGCAAAATGAAATGGAAGGTTTAAGTAATCAACTGGGTAATCTGTGCAAAATCCACCTGCCTCAATTCTAGTAATTTTGGGTAGGCCATTCACCACTCTAATAACTCTTTCTGGCTCTCTACAACATAAATTTTCCAACTATTTAAAGAAAAGGAAAGGGCTCATACAAATGTCCTGGACAATAGTTGGAAGCACTAATGAATTCTCCAGTGGTTTCACCATCTTGCTTTGCCTTGTCCAGCAGTCTCAGCACCCTGAGATAATGTGACAACAAAGCTCCAATACTTGGGAACAGTTCAAATGTAGCAGTTACAAGACAGCTCTAATACCTCTCCAACAATTAAAATATACTCTATAAATCACCTGTTTTGTCAAGGCATCTGTTAACTTCCTCTCTCAAGAATTGTTCCCAAGGATGTAGGACAATGGACTTTATTCTAAGGACTTCAGAATTCTTCACTAAAAGGTGTGATTAAGGTCTAAAAATATCACTATCCAAACTAATTAGAGGGAGTTTTGGTCTAATTTAATGCTATAATGTGAAGCTGTTTTAAATTGGTTTTATTAGAAACCCAAATTCTATTATATTCTAAATTCAATCACACAATTCCACAGCAAAGAATTGGGTAATCCACATAGCTCTTCAATTTCCTTACTAAGATTCGAAGTTTTGCTTATTTCAGGTTATGAAAGATGAATTATTTCAGTGAATCAACCTCTAATTTCAGGGAGATTTGGGGAACAACTCTAATTAGTCTTTATCATGCTTGCTTAAACCTTGCCAGATATCTCTCTCCTAGAAGTAAATTAAAATGAGAGGAGAAAGAATCTGAATGACCCGCCATAACACAGCTGGCTACTTGGCAGATAAATCTTCATAAAACCCATCATTCTGAAGAATGACAAAATTTTATTTCCAAGCAGTAAGCGTGCTCAGGAAAAGTTATAAGGCAGTGCAATGACAAGTCAGAGTAATAATTTGTGTGTGTGTGTGTGTGTGTGTGTGTGTGTGTGTGTGTTTGTGTGAGAAAGAGAGAGAGAGAATAGGTAAATATTTACATCTGATAATAATGCATACTCATTTATCATTCATTTTTAATTGTTTTTGTGCTTTCAAAATATTTCTTTACCCAAGCAAATATTCAGCTTCTCCATAATTTTAAATTATTACCAACACAGAGCATATTAACTTGACTACTGTTATATATTATTTAATTATTATTATAAGTTGTAAGCCACAATTCACAAAACGAACCCCTAAACCTGGCCTTACCAGGGCCAATGAGTGTCAGTTTAAAAAGTCCTTTTCATTTTCTTTCGGCCACAAGAAAACATTAGGAACAGAAAGAGAAACAAAGTAAATAGACTGACAAATACTTCTATGTAACTACCATCACATTACCCAGACCCTTGAAAACTACTTTATGAGGATTGTCTGATTTAATCCTTTTAAAAACTCTCTGAGGATGTCCTATATTTCTCTCCATTTGAACAATGAGAGACTCAGAGAAGTAAAGTAACTTGCCCAATCCACATAGCTAGTTACAGACTGGCTAGGAATTAAGTTCAGAATAGACAGCATCATGTGCTTAGTTACTATGCTACGTTGCCTCCGTGTGCAGACACAGGCCCACCTGCAAACTGGCATGTGATACTTGCTCATGTGCTGCGGCAGAGAATGATAGCTAAGATTTGTGCCACCCTTCCATAGCATAATACTATGTTGGTAAATAAATGTCCACCCAGGGACTACATTTTCCAATCCCACTTACATCTAGGTGAGGCTATAATATAACAGGTCATTACCAAGGAAGGTGGGCAGAACTGATGAATGCCACCTTCAGGCCTGGCCCATAAAAACCTCCCAAAAAGTCCTCCACACTCACCCCCTTCCCCACATCCCATCTCTCATTAGATGAAACTAGAGATCCCAGATAAAATACAGGATAGCCAAATAAATTTGGATTTCATAAGAACAACAAACAATTTTTTCATGTAAGTATGCCCCATGCACTATTTGGGATATACTTATCAGGGACATTGACATTCAGGTTGCCAGATTTAGTAAATAAGAAGCATTAAAAATGTAAATGTCTCGAATACTGCATGAGACATACTTACATTAGAAAGTTATTCATTGTTTACCTGAAATTCAAATTTAACTGGGCACCCTGGATTTTTATTTGCTAAATCTGACAAAGCAAAAAACCTTGGAAACTGCCATGTGCTGAATAAAGGTGGCAAAGCCATCATCAGCACAAATCTGATGACTGCAACTGAGGGTCCCCTGCTGCTTGGAGATTTACATGAATGAGTAACAAAGTCCCATTGCATTAAGCCACTAAGATGTGGAGCTAACTAATACAATACAAACAATACTAATATGACTAGTACTAACAGCAGTGCCAGGAATTTATCATTCAAGGCTTAAATGGAGGCAGCATGGAGAACGGAAATAACTTCGGGGGTGAATCCACACCAGTGTGTCTGCTGCATTATCACCTAGCTTTGTGATTTTACCTTCTCTAGCCTCAGTTTCTTCAACTATAAAATAGTAAAATCAATGCTTTCTTGAGACGATATCATTAAAACTATATATGATATATGCGAAAATGAAATAATATTTTGCACATAAATATTTAATAACCTACTAATATTATTACTGATTTTCATTATTAAAAAGAAATAGGTTAATTTTACATTTTTAATACTTATTGAGTATTAAATGATGAATTTGTGCCTTTCTTAATGAAAGTTCATTTTATTGTTCATAGGTAATTATTAAATCCATGACATTTTTATAATTAGCTATTTTTCATCTCCTTGTCTTTGAACTCATTGATTGACTCCACTAATTTTTAAGCTGAAATCAGTCTTTCCCCTGAGTTTTCCAATTGAACTAGCCCTGCTAAATGGACTAGTTTCTGCTTGTGGTTCTCAACAAAAGGTTCAATAGGCACTCTGGACAAGGTCTGAAATCTGCCTTTCCTCCTCTTTCTTGAGCATATCTCTAAATGACTAGCTCTATAGGTAGAATTCAAAAGTCACTTTCATTTGAAATTGGATAACCATCAAATTATTCTATCACTACTATTAAAAGCCAGGATGCTCAACACTGTAAATCCCAAGTCTGGGGCACAGTGCTCCAATATGCATGCTCCTATGCATTAAAAGCCTGGCTGTCCCTAAAGCACACATACTGGGACCTCTTTCTGACTTAAAGGGCTCTGCTGTATAAGAGGAAATTTGAAGCCTAATTAGAAATCATTTTTTTTAAAATGGTATTTGTTGAAACACTATCTAATAGAATTTTTTTAAAATCTTGAAGGCATCAAAATGAAGCTATGATTTCATATATAAATCTGTTCTCATAAATCTCTTCTCAAAGATAAAACTGTATTGTAAGATGAATCCCTGCTCTCTTATTGATTTGAGGTGTAATTTGGAGTTAATCATTTTGTGTGAGTTTCAAACCTTAGTTACAAATCACAGAATCAGATGGTTTGAGAAAGGAGTTCCTAATCTGGGTTGTGGGGACATTGAAAGTTGTAAGGAAAGCTCTGTGTGTTTGCACATAAATATGGTTTTTTGATATTCCAAAAGGGATTCAGGGGCTTGTAGAGTTCATGTCATTTAAAGCAATAATGGTGAGTTTCAATTTTTATATTTTGAAAAAATCAATAAATAAAATAATTAACATTTTCCCCTTTAAAATAACATTTTGAGAGCCTCCAGGTATGATTCGAGTAAGCGTGGCTACAGGAATGGAGATCTGAAGAGTGCACCCATAGTCCAGTTTTCCACAAGGCTGAGCATGGCCAGTTGTCAGTGTGCATGCAGCCACTAAATTGTTGTAGTGTGCTTTTATTTTTAGTCACCTGCTGCTTAATTTATACCCATAATGGACTATTGGTTAAACTCAAAAAGTTTCAGGAACACTGACATTAACATCTGCCTTAATTTCCAGGCTGCTATGACAAAGATCTCACAATGGATTGGTTTAAACAACGGGAATTTACTGGCTTGCAAGGTTTCAAAGGACAGAGGTCCAAATCAATGTGCTGGCTAGAAGGCTTCCTTCCTCCCAGGGTCAGTAGTGCTCAGGCTGGTAGGAAATCCTTGTTCCTTGGTTTTCCCATCACATAGCCGTTTTCTCTCCTTTCTCTTCTGCATTCAGTTGACTTTGGGCTTCCAACTTCCTCCTGTGTGTGTTTGTTTTTAAGATATAAGATATTCAGCAGTAGGATTAACTCCACACTGATTCAGGTATCCACATAACTAGAAGTAACATCATCAAAAGGTCCTATTTACAATGGATTCCTACCCACAGGAATGGAATTCAGAATATGTTTTTTTCTGGGGTACATAACTCAATTTGCCACAATACCCAATTTAAAGAGCAGCATAAAAGTGATAATAATTCTCAAATTTCATCTCAAGGTGATCTCTACCAGGATTCTAAATTGCATTTATCTGATAAAAATTCTTATATAGCACCTCAAGGTGTCTCCAATACTTCAAAAATAAAGTTAAGAAGATTAAATAGAGAGACAATTATATTAAATTTGGCTTTCTAATTCACTGGAAATAAAGTTTATCCATACCTTCAGGAGGTTACAGAGCAGTACAAAATAACAAGCAGAAAATATTTTGTATGTCATCACTTGGAAACAAAACACAAAAACATACAAAATAAAGTGATTTTTATTTAAGGCACAAAAATGCAAGAATTCCAAACATCAGATTTAAAAAGTTTTTTCTTCTATTTTAGATGTCACCAAACAATTAAAATTTAATTTCCTTCCATCCTTCCTCCTGTCCAAAAGACTGAGTAAGGAGGATTCTGAATAAGGCATTATTTAAAGAGGGTGGGAGTGTGGTCACAGCTTGTTTGAGAAAAGTTTATGGCTGAGTAGAAGTAGTGTCAGGAACTTGAAAGGGCTCCCACTGGTCAAGTCTGACAATTTGAACATCAAACTAAAAATGATAATATCAGATTATAGCCCATTGAATAAACTGGAATTCATGATTATAGCCCATTGAATAAACTGGAATTCATAAGTTCATAATGACATAAATGAACAAACGTTTATTCCTTTTATTAGAATTCCAACTAATAACTAGAAGGTTATTTGGCATTTTATATAGTAGTAATTGATTCAAGCAGGATGCATCAATTGATGCTAAAACTAACGAGTGAAGGTTTGATGGCAACTGGGACATTTACCTGGTTTCAAAGTATTTCCCCACAAAACGCTTAGTAAAGTGCTAAGGGGAACTGAGTAATTAGGCTGCTGAGAATCCTGGGTCAAAGTTGGCATAACCAGTAATGGAACAATTGGAAGCCATGTGCCACCTGATAGAATGCAATGGGAAAACCAGCATCATGTCTGTGATGGTCTTGCCAAAGATGCACAGCCTGACTCTAGTCATAAGGAAATAGACACAGATTGGGGAATTCTACACGGTAACTAGCCTGTAATTCTCAGAGGTATTGAGACCATGAAAAGCAAGGAAAAACTGAGCAACATCCAGATTGAAGGGGACTAAAAAGACTTTACAATGATATACATGTGATTCTGGAGTGGCTCCTTTGATTGTGAAAGGCATTGTTGGGACAGTTGGCAAACTTGACTGGGGCTTATGGATTGGTTTTGATGGTGGTGCCATGGTTATGCTGGAGAGTGTCCTGCATGTGGAATGCCACAGTGGAGCACAGGGAGTGTGTCAGGGTATTATGTCTGTAGCATGCTCTTGGGGAGAGGGTTCACAGAAAAAATTTCTTTGTACCTTTCTTACGATTGACTCTTCTGAAAGTTTGAAATTAGTTCAAATTTTTAAAAATTAGCCAGCATTTTAATGTCGACTTTATGCTAAAATCAAACACAAAATCATGTCATTTTAAATGCATTTGTTGAAAGATCATACTCTTTCTCAACTCGGTTTAAAGTAAATAGTGTGAATCACTTGCTAAATGTATTTAAAATGAATTTTGTACTGCAATATTTAATATACTGATCAAAATTAGATTTTTAAACTTCACATCACTTCTTTATCACATAACTTGCAAAAATTATGAAATGAAATGATAAGACTATATATGACCACAAAAAGATTTGGAAAGTCAGAAGAGATTAGAAAATAGCCATGCTCTATTGTGTTCATTATGGTCAAATGCAGTTCACCATGTCCCAGCTCCAGCATGACAAAACAGAGTATTAGAGGGTGAGTTTGGAACCAAGAGACCATAGCTGAGTAATTGGTATAGTTGGAAGCCATAAATTTAGTTTCCCAATCGGCACAATTATTCAATTTTTCCCAATATTAATGAGTTTAGAAGACAGATGATTATATTGGTCCAGGGTTGCCAGTTTCGTAGGCAGATGCAACAGAAAACAAGAGGGCATTGGAGTTGAGAATGCTGGTGAGAAAGTAGTTTAAGTGACTGACTAGATAGGATAGGTTCTATATAAATTTTTTAAATGGAGAGAAGTCAGGTAGGGGATGATAGGGGAGAAAATAGAAGGATTAAAGGCCTGGAGTTTATAATGAAGCTCAAAAGCAGATGTATTGGGAAGGAGGTATGTACAGAAGTGTAAAATTTTGTGGTTGTACTTGCAAAGTGGAATGCTGGTTGTAAACAGCTTTTTAGGTGTAGAGAAAGAGTGATGGAGTCCAGGGTATGACTTCTGAGTAGATGCTGAGATGGTGTGGAGGTGAAGGGCAAAGTATAAATGACAGCAAGGAAACTATGAATTAGAGAATTGAAGGGCTTGTCCAGTTGAACGTTAGTGATTGAGAGGACTATTGTAATTCAGGTGCTGGCATTCCTAATGAATTCTGGGGATTAACCAGAATACATTGTTAAGAGGATGAAGTTGGAGTTTAAAATGCCCAGCATTAGATGTAAGTTCTTTCACTTACTAACTAATCTTGGGCACTTGCTTCCTAAGCTTCCTGTTTATTTAATTCATAAGCTTCCTTTTCATTATCTATAAAATGTTGATAAAAATATTTCATAGGATTTTTGTGAGATATAAAGAAACCTATTTTAAGAAACTTACAACAGTTGTTGACACACTCCTGTGTTTCTCTCTTCCCTTTCATTTCTGCTTTCACATCTGAGTTCATTTCTTTCTTTGCAGCCAGCAGTTATCAACACACACTACTAACATTGTCTTTTCCAACCTCTTCCCCTAGAGCAACAAATTCATTAGGTATATGTCTGCCTTCAAATTAGAGTAGGCACCTATTTTACCAAATGTTTTGCTGTTGCATTCGTTGGATCTTCTTTTTCCAGCCTCCACTCCCAGCATCCTCACTGCCCATTGATCAATCTTAAGCCAATGTCACATATTTTTTATTTTTTTATGGCAGCACTCTATTTCTGGGTACCAAATTCTATTACAGACTGGGTATTCAATACTACTGCTAGTATTAATTGTTCAGAGCATGGTTGAACATGTTGGAAGAGAGGGTAGCTCTGCAGAGGTGAATAGGGTGGAGGAAAAGAAGAGCAAGCCTGAAGGCAAAGCCAAGCTGCAATACCATGGGCTTACTTTCTGGGCAGGAACCAAGATGTCAGGAATGTAATTAATTGGCCTCAAGTTTCTATTGGAGTCTGGGAACAAAGGTACTCCTCAGGGACTGAAGCTGTTTGGGACTTTCAGGTGTTGTTTGGCTTGATTGTTAAGACATATCACTTACAAGAATTCTGGTTTCATTACCACCCTAGATCCCAGAATTATGAACTTTTGAGGTCAAGCCTGCTGCAGCACCACTGGGCTTTATCTGAGTTGCTGACTTGCAGCTTTGACAAGTACACAAGATTCACAAGCAGGAGGGTGCAATTGACTTCTATCAGATAGAAGTTGGGATTCAGTTTTATCATAAATAACTTTGCTGCTTGAAAGGAAACTGAAAATCTATTCAAGAATATATGCCTTTCAGCAAAGTTTCTTAAGTCTACCATAATACATAAAAATTGATTCCTTAAGTTTTCAAAAATAAAAAGTATTGCTGTTATCCTATCATATAATCACCTTCACACTCCACCTCCAGCCATCATTTATATTGTCATCGTCACCACCATTCTCTTTCTCCTGCTCCTCCTCATCACTAAATACTGTTGAGTGCTGGATGGAGTGAGGTGGTGCCTTCACCAAAGCACACAGAGGCAGTTGGAGGCAGAACCCCTCTTTTTGGCCCCTTAGGACATGCTGATAACAAGGAAGGTTGGTAAGAAGACTTTCCTTTAAAAGCCCTGTTTGCTCAGGAAGTTCTGGCAGCAGTTTTTCCTTCCAGGGCAGACCTGGTGGGTTCTACTGGGTCAAACAGTATTTCCTCCAGTTGCATTTGTCTCAGAGTCATGGCATCATTATTAAATTGAGTTCTCCCAGTGCCCCCCAAAGTTGTTATCAAAAGAAAAGAAAAATCTAATATACCTGTGCCCATGGAAGTGAGAGATTGCACTCAAATGAGAAAATTGATTAGCTCACAAATTATGTATTAAAAGGGCCCACAATTTACCAGACCTCAAATTTCTCAGAACTCCTGAATATATTATCTTTTTAGAATAATAAGCATTAACTACACAGGTGTGCCTGTACACACACATACACACACATACTCATACACTTTTTATGAATCTGTTGGAGGAATAGTTAAAGCCATTATTAGTACTAATTTAGCTTTTCTTTACTCTGAATAAGTATAACCAGAATCAGCCTCTTGGTGACATCTGCCAGTCTGTCCACTTTCCATCCAAGTAGCAAGTCGAATCTTCAACTCTTCTATGTCCACCATCATGACTCCCCTAAATCTGTTCTCCAGGCTAAACACTTCAAGTTTCTTTACTCTTCCTCACCTGATAGGACTTCAGGTGTCTTGGCTGCTATTCTTTGAAGGATTCCATTTGTCCACATCTAAGAAAACACTCCTTGGACCAGAGTAAACTTGCAGTGTGGAGCAGCACTCTCAGACCAGATATTGGAATTTTCAGCTGGAGATACAGTTCTGCATTTGCCCTGAAAACAGTTCCCCACCCACATCAACTGCTGTGCCCCATTAGTCTTCCAATGGCTATTTCTCAGCAGATTTCAGCTTAAGACATGTTGAAAAATGTGCTGCAGTTCCTTGCAGTGAGTAGTTAGACTATGAAAAGGGCTCTGTAAATAAAGTATTATTATGGCTATTCAAACTTTTAAAAAGGAAATGCTCTCCAGCTGCTCATTTCCTGAATTAATTAGCTTTCCTGAAGATGTTTATTCCAGGAGCTCATTCTACAAATATGAAGGATTGTTCCCTATGGTGCTGTTATATTTCACATCTTTTTTATTTTCTAAACCTTGTAACAGCCCCAAACAATAAAATTCTAACCTAAGAATTGCTATTATTATCAGCATTTTATAAATGAGAAAATGGAAGTCCAGAGAACTTCAAAACTTGCCCTGTGTCACACAATTAGATTTGGAATGAAGTTGTCTATGTTGAATCCATGCTGCCTCCTGGTTGCCATTAGTTGCAGCCAAAGGAACTCTGGCAGAAAAACCCAGTAATAGTGAGGGCTTGGAGTTTGGGAAGACCAGCTTCATATCCTACTAACGGGAGCGTCACCAATTGGTACAACCTTTCGGGAAAGTAATTTGGCACTCTGCAACAGAAGTCTTACAATGTACTCTACGGAAACTGAACAAGTGTTCAAATATGCATATGCAAATATGTTCAGAGAGGTCATTTGTGGCAACGTAAATAATAGCAAAAAAGTAAAAATTATCTACTGCTCAACAGTAGGATATTTGGTAAATAAATGATGGCAGATTATACAAAGAGGTTATCATGAAGTTATTAAGAATTATGATTTAAATGTATATAGACATAAAAGGTATAGATGCTATTTGGTGAAAACACATGTACAACACTCATTCATATTTTTCATTAATAATAGATCCTTTAAAAATAACACATATTTTCTTATAAAAGCAGCACACAATAAAAATGCAGATAAGCAAAATGAAGAAAAATAAAATTAATTTATCCTTTAATTTATCAATAAAATATGATATTGTTTATTAAAATTCATACATACAGACAAAAAATTAAAAACAAAAAATTTATTTAAAAAATGCATACATACCTTTACACATATATACACTCTCATTTTTAAAAGCCCAGAAGGACATAGACTAAAATGTTATCAAAAATATATCTCTGTATGGCTACATTACTGCTCTTTTCTGTGTATTTTTATTAAACATATGACACATTTTGTTAAAGAAATAACATACAATTTACTAAAGAAATAATAGAAGTTTTAATTCCTACTTTTAATGATAGATTAAAAATAAATAATAACTGATAAGATACATACTCTCTCTTTAATAACAAAGAGGAAACCATAACAGTAAAAATAATGTGATCCCATTTTGTAAAAATCTGTAGTTTATGTTATATATTACCTTATACTTTATATTCTATTACATTATTGATATTAAATGAATTCAGCATTATCTCTGAGTGGTAGAGTTAAGGATAAATTAATTTTATTTTTCATCATTTTGCTTACCTGTATTTTTTATTGTGTGCTGCTTTTATAAGAAAATATGTGTTATTTTTAAAGGATCTAGTATTAATGAAAAATATTAATGAGTTGTATGAAAAACACAGTTCAAAGCTCATATCATACAACCACAGGGGGGGAAATGCTAGTGCTTAAAGTGAGTTGAACAAATATAAATTGTTAACCCTCTCTTAGTGGAGTGAGTTGACCACTGTAGTAACCAGGAAAGAAGATTAAAATTACAGCATTTAACACAGTTTGAAAATATGAGGATTTCTGTGAGCAACCCTGAAATTTCCTTAATATAGAACACAGAAGGAAAGCCATCGATTTGTTTGTATCTGAGACTTTAAAAAAAAAAAAATACAAAACATTATAGCTTTGTTACCACATAAGAGGGATTCATTCAATGATAGCCTTAGTATTTACTCAATGAAACTACCTTGCAATCTCTCCACAACATAAAAATTAACTTTTCAATCAAATATATGAAAATTGCATACTGTGCTTTTGTGTAATAATAACTCCATGTTGTACATGCAAGAAACTTGTCAAAATAGGGAGGTATAACATGTTAAAATACAGACTCTAATTGAATCCCAGTATCGTTCATTATGTTCTTTCCAATATCTCTATGCTAAATTGATGAACAGACAGCAGGGAACAAGAAAAAGAAGAACTAAATGCAAGCTGAAACAAAGCTTGTAAAAGAACAATTTTGCTTTCAAAGAACAGAAAGGATACACATTATTTAAGGTTAAATTATAAACAAGGGACACTAATAAAGAATAAATAGTTTTGACACTAGGGCAATTACTCTGCAGAAAAAAAGACAACTATGAGGTAATAAAAAATTTCACAATAATAATGAGAAATTCAGAGTTATTTGATTCTGATTCTAGTAAAATATATAGCAAATCTCACTCTTCTAAGAATGAGAAATAGACTAGCAAACAATGAAAGCATCGAAAATATATAATAGAAAGACTAATCTAGGTGAAACACCCACCAAAAACCATAGTGGTCTCCTAATTTTATCCAGGCTAGAAGGTGTAATCAGTACTCTTTCCAACCATTTGATTAAATTATTAAGGGGCTAAAGATGTCCAGATATTAAAAGCTTCACTTGCTTAAGATTAATGTGCACCCTTGCCAGAAAACAGACCATTTCCAAAAATAATGGAAATAAGTGAAACCAATAGAAGCTTTATTGGGAAAATTTGTTGCCTTGTAAGCAAAGAAAAGAGATACTTTAGGAAAAGTCGTTGTGTTACAGGGTTTCAAGACAGAAGCTACTCTTTTCCCACAAAGAAGCAGAGCTGTGGCACTACACAAATCCTGGGGCACAGCACATAGAACACAATGGTGCCTCTGGAGAAACACGGTGACCTGGTATGGAGCAGTGCAAGAAAAGGACTGATGAAACAGATTTACTGACACAAATAAATGTGGTTCAAAGGAATACTTAATTTTAACATCATTAGCTACAAAGGAATGGAATTTCTATCAACCAGGCTAAACATCTCAATAAAAAAAAAAATTGCTTAAATATACAAGAAAGATTCTTTTTGTATGAAAAAGTATATTGTGCTTTTTCATATAATTTATTCAACCAACCCCATTTCATTAACTAGCCTCAGCATGGAAATGCAACTACATTAAGAGCAAACACAGGATTGGTACAGAGGGTTAGTTCTATCCTTCATCAGCCAGCTACAGGATGCGTGGTAAAGGACAGCAAACCCTCCCAAAGTCTCTTTCAGTGTGTCCATCCCCAGAGTCACTGCATGAAATTAAATAATTGTATCTTTTAGAAGTCTCTGACAAATGTAATGTGACACAGGAGAAATTTATCAGTTAATTGCATTCAGCTGCAAATATCAGATGCCTAACTCACCTGATAGAGCTTTTTTTGTTTAACACCACAATCTTGCAGGAAGCTCTACACAGAGCTGGTATGTCATTGAGGACCCAGGACCTTCTATATTTTTGCACTTCCTTTCTGGGTGTATGACTTTCTTCCTCAAGGTGACGGAACATCCACTGCCAGTTCCATCAGTTGTTAAAAGGCCAAATAACATCAACAACAAAAAATAGCCAGGTAACTTCTAGACACTTAACTATTTTTAAAAGTCCTCTCTGCCATTTTCCCATATAAGAGTAAGGCTAATAACTGACGCATAGCATTTCTGCCTATATTAATTTCAGTTGCAGGCTTAGGATATATTGTTCCTCAGTGCTAGCAATGACACTGTAAAGAAGAAATTTAGGAGTTCAGCTGTCAAGGCTGAACCTTTCATGGTTCTTTAATTTGGAAAAGGGGAAAGACCTCTAGGTAAGTGCCAAATGTCTCACAGCCAAGGGTAAAATGGCTATATATCTAACCAGCTAGGGAAGGGTTGTCAGGGCAGGCCTGAAATATAGTAATAGCGATAGAAATAAGAATGATGCAAGCATTAACTGAGCATTCATTGTATATCAGATATTGCATTAAATATTTTATACTCATTGCATGAAATCTAAGCAACACCCTGTGAATGACGTACTGCTGTTAGCCCCATTTTGAAGCTGCGGTAACTGAGGATTAGAAGAGTTAAGTAACTTGCCAAAAATCACAGAGCCAGAAAGCGACAGATCTGGGATTTAACCCCAGATTGTCTGAGTAAGGCAGATGGTTGAAACTTAAATATAGATAGTCCCATTCTCAGATGATCTGCAGTAGCAGGCCAGGGGCTTTAGGAAAACATCTGTTGCTCACCCAGCGGCTGAGAATACTTTCAACTGAACTGGAAGAAAGAATAATGCAAATTCAACATGAACCCTCAGATTACAAAAACCATTAGACTGTATAGCACCATTTTATAGGTCCAGAGATTCTGAGCTAGAAGCTATCACATCAACTACTTATCTTCCATAGATTAAATATAAGCAAATATAAGTCACATCAACTTAGATACTGCTTTCACTTCACAATTTGTCTTTTGCTACAAGAAAGGTTCCTGTTTGATCACCACACCAAAAGGATAAAGATCACTGATGCTAAACTGCATTTTTCATATTAAACAAATATGTACTCAACATGACAGGTGGAGAAGCAATATAAACCAAAGAATAGGAAAAATGAAAGTTATTAGAGCCCATGTCACCATAAGCCAAGTTTAAGAGAACATAGTAGTACAATTGAACCTATCTTCATAAAGAAAAAAATGAACCTTACTAAGTTCAGACAATTTACTGGCATATGGAAACTATCCAGATAACATGAGAGAACAAGATTGTTGACACTCCCTTAAGTCAGCAAAACTTGCAGTCATGAAGTCCAATAGGTGACAATATAAATCATGTTCTTCCTGAAATGCAATAACCATGCCTAATAATTTTAAATGATAAAGAATAAGAAGGTTATCCTTCTGGTGTTTTTTTTAAGGAAATGGCCTACTGTTTTGTGAGGTCATGGCTAGGGTAGTTGAGACTGGGAAGTTTTTTGGACTTTTCTGCTTGTATTTTAATTGAGTTAAAATTTACATAATGTAAAATTAACCATTTTAAAGTGGACAATTCAGTGGCAGTTAGTACATTCACAATGTTGTGCAATCACCACCTCTATCTAGTTCCAAAACATTTTCATCACCCCCATAATAAAACCCAATATTCATTCGTAAGTTACTCCCCATCCCCTTCCCTTGACAACCACCAATCTGCCTTCTGTTTCAATAAAGAACTTATGAAATGTACATTTTGATAAGTTTACCAAGAAGTTGTCAATATTTTACAGTCTTTATTGTGCAGTAACTACATGAAATGGAAAAACTTAATAAATCAGGGAAATAATATCATTTAGACTTAGCATTTTGAAAGGAACACCTCTACTTTCTTTTCTTTCAGCATTTTAACCGCAAAGTACATGCAGAATGCCATATACTCCAAATTTAAATAACTGCTCATGTTACAGTAGTGCATGGTGGGAAGGATAATGAAAGCACAAAGATGCTCCATCCTTTCATGTCTGTGCAAATTGTCTAGCATTTTGTTTAGCCGATTCTGACAAGGACAATATGTGGGCTTTTCACTGATACTCCTGGAATTGCTTGGCTTTACAAATGTCAAATCATCCCCCAAAACGACTGTGAGATAAACTGCTAGCTATAATATTATGTTACAGAAAACTATTAAAAATAAAAGCTGTTCCCTTCTAGGCTCAATTCTCCCAATGCATATAGAAAATAGTGGTTACAATATAAAACCTTCTTTTGTTGCCATTCCCATGTACAGATCAAACTGTCATACCAGAAATAAGCTCATGTGAGGGGAATGAAAAGGAAACAGGCCTAAATGACACTCAATCATTCAAGAGAGCTTATGGTGTGCCAGCTGGAGGAACAACCTGGTAGAAGACACTTGGAAGGATATCAGAAAAAAATCACAAATACTTAAATAGTACTTACTGTGCACCTGGCACTATTCTAAGCACTATATATACATATATATATATATATATATACACACACACTCATTTAATTTTCATATTCTAAGCACTATATATACATATATATATATATATATATACACACACACTCATTTAATTTTCATAACAATCATGCAAAGGAGTTACAATTCTTATCATTATCGTCCCCACTTTACAGAGAATGAAACTAAGACACAGAAAGGTAAAATGACTTGTCCAATGCCACATAGCTACAAGGGACAGAATTCAACCCAGGCAGCTTGGCTTCAGAGTCCATGCCCTTGACCCTCAGGCCACACTACCATTCTGCCCAAGAAAAGGCTCTCAGAGAAGGCTGAACTACTCAGAGATTGTAGCCCCCAAGAAGGATATCAGTGATTTCCTCTTTGGGGAAAGTGACCAGACCCCATAAAATCCTACAGATTCTGAAGGTTGAATCCCCACCCAACCAGTCACCCTGGAGTGAGGCTACCAATCTGTAAGCCTCACCCAAACACTTCCACTCAGCTTCCACTCAGCTTTTTGATGCCACACACTTGAACATGAAGGGGCAGTCAAGGATCACTCAGAAGTTTAAGAAATCTTCTATCATGAAAAACAGAGATCAAAACAAGCATAAACAACAAAAATACTCAGAGGAAATGGACAATTCAGGAAGTTAAGGGAAAAAAAGTTAAATATATAATTTGGTTTCCCAGTGCTTATAAAAGTTATATGTATACCATACTGTAGTTGGTTAAGTGTGCAATAACATTATGTCTACAAAAAACAATGTACCTACCTTAATTCAAAAATGCTTTATTGCCAAAAAAATGCTAACCATCATCTGAGCCTTTGGGAAGTCATAATCTTTTTTTCTGGTGGAGGGTCTTGCCTAGATGTTGATGGCTGCTGACTGATCAAGGTGATGGTTGCCGAAGGTTGGGGTGGCTGTGGCAATAAGACAACAACGAAGTTTGCCACATCAAATGACCCTTCCTATCATGAAAGAGTTCTCTCATGTGATGCTGTTTGATAGCATTTTACCCATAGAACTTCTTTCAAAACTGTAGTCAATCCTCTCATACCCTACCACTGCTTTATCATCTGAGTTCATATATAATATTCTAAATCCTTTGCTGTCATTTCCACAATGTTCACAGCATCTTCACTAGGAGTAGATTCCACTTCAAGAAACCACTTTCTTTGTTTATCCATAAGAAGCAACTACTCGTCATTAAATTTTTTCATGAGATTGCAGCAATTCAGTCACAACTTCAGGCTCTACTTCTAATTCTAGTTCTCTTGCTATTTCCACCACATCTGCAGTTACTTCCTCCACTGAAACTTAAACCCCTTAAAGTCCTCCATGAGGGCTAGAATCTAATTCTTCCAAATTCCTATTAATGTTGATATTTTGACCTCCTCTCATGAATCACGAATGTTCTTAATGGCATATAGAATGGTGAACCCTTTCCAGAAAGTTTTCAATATGGCAGATAGAGCCTTACAAATTTTATTTCTTAAATAATAAGACTTGAAAGTCAAAATGATTCCTTAATCATGGGCTGCAGAATGGAAGTTGTGTTAGCAGGCATGAAAACAACATTCATCTCATTATACATCTCCGTCAGAGCTCTTCAGGTGACCAGGTGCATCATCAGTGAGCAGTATATTTTGAAAGAAATCTTTTTTCTGAGCAGCAGGACTCAACAGTGGGCTTATTCGATAAACAGATGTGCTGTCATCCAGGCTTTGTTGTTCCATTTACAGAGCACAGGCAGAGTAAATTTAGCATAATTTTCAAGGGCCCTAGGATTTCTCAGAATAGTAAACGAGCATTGGCTTCAACTTAAAGTCACCAGCTGCATTAGCCCCTAACAAGAGAGTCAGTCTGTCCTTTGAAGCTTTGAAGCCAGGTATTCACTGACTTTCTCCCTAGCTAGGAAAGTCCTAGGTGGCCTCTTCTTCTAATAGAAGACTGTTTCATCTACATTGAAAATGTGTTGTCTAACAGATTTTAGTGTGGCCACCTTCATCAATTATCTTAGCTAGATCTTCTAGATAACTTGTTGTAGCTTCCACATCAGCACTTGCTGCTCCACCTTGCATTTCTGTGTTATAGAGATCACTTCTTTCCTTAAAGCTCATGAGCCAACCTCTGCTAGCTTCAAACTTTTCTTCTGTAGCTTTTCTACAATTCATAGAATTGTAGAGAGTTAGGGCCTTGCTCTGGGTTAGACTTTGGCTTAAAGGAATGTTGTAGCTGATATGATCTTCTATCCAGATCATTAAAACTGTTGCCTTGTCAAAAAGTCTGTTTCACTTTCTTACCATTTGGGTATTCATGGAAGTAGCACTTTTTTTAACATTGTTTATTGTGAAATATAACCTATATGCAGAAAAGTGATAACTTTCAAAGTATAACTTACATAGTTATAAAGCAAATTTCGAAGTATGGTATGGGTTACAGTTCCACTATTTCAGTTATTTCCTTCTAGTTGTTCTAATACACTAGAGACTAAAAAGAAATATCTACATAATAATTCATTAGTCGTAGTCATTTGTTAAATCCTATCAACTCTATTACATCTCCTCCCTCATATTCGATCCTTATCTCAGTCTTCAAGGATATTTGGGCAATGACCATTCTAACTTCTTCATGTTGAAAAAGGGTGTCAACATTATGGGGCAGGGGGATGCAACTGGTTGATGTTCTTGGAAAGACTGGTGCCTCTGGGTTTCAGGGCTTATGTGGCATAGGAAAAACTGGAGGTGTTAATTTCTGAAAAAAAATAAATAAATAAGGAGTGAAACTTTCATAGAGTCTCAAATATAGCCCAGGGTATTCTTTAGGGTTTTCAGGAATACTGTTGGTTGGGGCATGACATACCATGGAAATTTGCAATATCTAGCTTAAACTTGCATAAGAGTAACCTCTATAACAACCTCTTGACTTTATTTGAAATCTCTTAGCCACTGAAATTTTGTTAGCTTTCTTTCCTCCTTTTGGTAAGGAAGTATTTCGCAGTCCCATGACACCAGAGCCAGGATCATCCCTGGGAGTCATGTCCTACTTTGCCAGGATAATTTGCACCTCTGGAAGTCATGTCCCATGTAGGGGGGAGGATAATGAATTTATTTGCAGGATTGGGCTTAGAGAGAGAGAGGCCACATCTGAGCAACAAAAGAGGTTCTCTGGAAGTGACTTGTAGGCATAACTAGAGGTAGACTTAGCTTCCCCTTTACAGAAATGAGTTTCATAAGAGCCAGCCTCAAGATCAGGGGCTTGGCTTTTTCCATTCAGAGTCCCTAATACTTGAGAAAGTATCAGAAATTTCCCAGGTAAGGAAGTTTAAAAGTTTCATATTTTCTCTCTAGTCCCTCAAGGGACTTTACAAATACTTTTTGTTATCTGCCCAACATACCCTGGAAAGTATCAGCATATTACATTAAGCTATACAGGAGTAGCACTTTTCATTCCCTTCAAGAACTTTTCCTTTGCAACCTCAACTTGCCTAACTGTTTGGCACAAGAAACCTTTCTTTTGGCCTATCTTGGTTTTCAGCCTACCTTCCTCACTAAGATTAATCATTTCTAGCCTTTGTTTAAAGTGTGAAATGTGCAACTCTTCCTTTCACTTTAACACTTAGAGGCTATCATAGGGTTAGTAACTGTCCTAATTTCAATATTGTTGTGTCTCAGTGAATAGCGAGGCCTGAGGAGAGAGATTGGGGAACAGCCTGTCTGTGTAGCAGTCAGAATACATGCAACATTTATTAAGTTCACCATCTTCTATGGGCATGGTTTGTGGTCCTCCAAAACAATCACAATAGGAACATCAAAGACTATAGACCACAGAACAACATAACAGATATAACAGTAATGAAAAAGTTTAAAATTTTGTGAGAATTGCCAAAACATGACACAGAGACACAAATTGAGCACATTGTTGGGAAAATGAAATGATGCAGATAGATTTGCTTGATGCAATGTTGCCACAAACTTTCAATATGTAAAAAAACACAACTACCTGCAAAGCACAATAAAGCAAATTGCAATAAATGAGGTATGCCTAGATACATATAAATTATATGCACATTAATAATATGCATATTAATTAACACACAGGACATCGCCACTCTGAAGGGGGTGAGGCACAAAAGGAGCTGACCTAAGTAACTTCAGAAAATGGTGTTTTGATTGGAAACTTGGAAACTATAAAGCTAAAGACAAAAGAAATTATACATATATACTGTACTCTAGATGGTAAATTTGTTTATCATGGAGAATAGGTTAGCAATTCTAAAATTGCTTTACATGTATGCTGGGTTGAACAAATAAGTGAAAGAATGGTGGATGGTGGGAACTAGGTTTCTCATTGCCAAAGATGGAAGTTACACAAAAGCAAGAAGGAAAAGCTAGAATGGATCCTGTGCTACTGGATTCAAGTTGGAGACATCATTAAGAACCCATGCTTGGCTTAGAATATATACAGATGAGTAGACATAGAAACAATTACAGATACGTGCATAGTCACACAGGTTAGTATACACACATGTATTACCTAGCTCTATCTTCAAAGATGGCCTAGAAGCAATGATATGCCCAGTAGCAGTGAGCACATCTAGCACCCAGGTCTTGGTTTCTAAATACCATTCTCCAGTAAAAGGAACCAGGACTACTTGGAAGAATGTTTGAGTTTAGGGCTGGCAAGGGAAATATAGGATGAGCAACTTCTAATACCAGAAAGCAATAAAGTCCTCAAAAAAACAAAATGATGGGGTTTGTCAAAGGAACACAGAAGACAACCCAGAAGAACTACCATTAGATAAAGCTGGAACAATTTGAGCAACAAAATAAATAAAATTTATTGAATTATAACCCAAAATATAAAATAAATGTTTATGCGTCCCTGTTGATACAAATACATGATGGAATAAATTAAAGGGAGAAGAGACAAGTCTTTCTCATGGAAAAATTTCAAATAATATATGTAGATATGCCCCCTCTGGGATATGGAGCTTAGTCCTTCCCTCTTTGAGTGTGGGCTAAGTGTGATTCATTTCCAAAGAATAGAGTGTGGAAAGGAAAAAAATAGTAATTTTGCTGTGGAGGAAACTGGCAAACACTAGCTTCACCAACTGATCAAGATTAATACGATCAGTGATGCCATGTGAATATCATACTCCCTGAAATGATGTGAGGAAACAAGCACTTAACTTCTGTGAAATTCTGTCCAAAAACCCACAAACCCAAATTGAGGCAGATCCTGCAAAGTATCTGACCAGTAATCCTCAAAACTGTAAAGGTCATGAAATATAAGAACAGACTCATAAACTTCCACAGATCAGATGAAACTAAGGAGATGAATAAATGCAATGTGGAATCATGGATTGGATGCAGGAACAGAAAAATGACATTAATGGAAAAACTGGTGAAATCCAAACTATCAATCAAATGTGAAAGTAAACTAAAGATAAACATTTTTCACATATTCAAGGGCTCCAAAAAATTTACCTCTCTAACACTCTCTGAAAGTTCCTAAAGAATATGCTACCAAAAATAAGGAAATAACTGAAAAAGAGGAGGAAATGGATTCAGGAATCAGGGGATACAATGCAGAATAGAGAGGGGAATTCTAAGGCAAAAGCTATGCAAGCAGCAGTTCTGCAGACAACAGTCTAGATTGGGACAGGAGTTCATAAAACCCAGAGATGGGCTGAAACAGAGCATGTACACCAAGGGGTGAAAAAGTAAAGGAAGAATACAATTGTAACAAGAGTTTTTCACTTCAGTCAGAAAGTTTGGACATAAATTCACAATGAACTAAGCAAACAGATAGACAGATGATAGATGATGGGGAGGGCAATTTCTACAGAAAAAAAATGAGAACAAAAAGAAAATTTAATATTTATTCTCTGAGGATGGAGGGGGAAAAAATGAGATAGGGTGATAAAAATAAATTAAAAAGCTAAATCTCTCATAGTAGGAAGTCTAATTTGTTAACAATAGAGCATCAATGAAAACAGTTTAAGCATGTCATTAAAAATGTAAAAGTAAATGCTTAAAGAAATCATATAAAAGATTAAAAATTGGATGTCTCTGGGAAATGAGGAAACAGAGAATTGCAGTTTTTTCATTATAAACCTTGACTCTTTAAAATTCTTGTTTTACTTTAATAAAATAAAATATTGATTTAAAAAAGAATAAGAGATCTCACAGATCAGTTTTCTGCCTCTTATGTGAAAATTCCTTGACCTTCATAGACAGAATTAATTACTTCTGCTTCACTCCTAAAGTAGATTATCCATGCATTTATTAAGTTCTCATTTTATTTTCCTCACATTATAGGTGATAACTTACATGATTCAGATGACTTCCAAAGCCAACCTGTTCCTTAAGATCTAGGTAAGATTTGCTTAAACCCTCGTCCCCTCAATTCCATGTCCTTCAGAAAGTCCATGCCTTCCTCAGATTTCTGTGAACTCAGGGTAGTCTCACACTCTCAAGGCCAACCCTGGCTCTAAGCAAGCACATCCACCAGAGGAGTTCGTCTTCAGATCACCTCCCCACCCTGTGAGCACAGGGCTTGCTGCTCCTCACTTAGATCAGGCCAGCAGCAGGGACTCAGCACTTGCCTTAGATTATGCTTAAATATATACTTAAATATATACACACACACACATACACACAGATAGCTTTGTGATTGTGGCAGAAATTAATGAAGGGATAAGAGAGAGAACTAACAACGTAATATTGAATGGCTGACATACTTTGGGCAATTCTGACAACTCCATTTTCCTCTCTATTTGTTCTTGCCTTGAGTTTCTATTTATTTCAAATTCAGGAAAGCTTTCTATTTCTTTGGCTTTTTCCTCTTAATTAATCCATGCCCTGAGGGTCTCCCCTTCTACATCAAGTATCTTATCAAGGTAGTTTTCTAAACAAAAAGTTTTCTCCTTAAAAATAATTCTGGTATTAGCTTTTAAGATGATAATATTTTTTGCTGCTCTACGGTTACATATTTGTCTTTTCCACGTTAAGCTCCTTGAAGGCTAGATTTATATCTTATTCATAGTCCAGCCCTAAGTGTAGAGATTTGCATGCAATAAGTGTTTAGTAAATATTCGTTAAATTTAAATTTCAGCCAGAGAGCTTCTAAGAATACATTATTTACTGCTATGTATCCAGACATGGAGTTTGACTCTTGGCAACTGCTCCAGTTTGCTAATGCTACTGTTACACAAAATAACGGAAATGGATTGGCTTTTATAAAAGGGATTTATTAGGCCACAAATTTACAGTTCTAAGGCCATATAAGTGTCCATACTAAGTGTTCTAGTTTGCTAATGCTGCGGAATGCAAAACACCAGAGATGGATTGGCTTTTATAAAAAGGGGGTTTATTTGGCTACACAGTTACAGTCTTAAGGCCGTAAAGTGTCCAAGGTAACACATCAGTAATTGGGTACCTTCACTGGAGGATGGCCAATGGCATCCAGAAAACCTCTGTTAGCTGGGAAGGCATGTGGCTGGCGTCTGCTCCAAAGTTCTGGTTTCAAAATGGCTTTCTCCCAGGATGTTCCTCTCTAGCAAGCTTGCTCCTCTTCAAAACGTCACTCACAGCTGCACTGAGTTTCCTCTCTTTGAGTCAGCTCATTTATATAGCTCCACTGATCAAGGCCCACCCCCGAATGGGCGGGGCCATGCCTCCATGGGAACATCCCATCAAAATCATCACCCACAGCTGGGTGGGGCACATTCCAAGCAAATCTAACCAGCACCAGAACTTCTGCCCCACAAAACTACAAAGATAACGGCATTTGGGGGACACAATACATTCAAACCGGCACACTAAGGCATCAATAAGAGGATACCTTCAATGAAGAATGGCCGATAGGTGTCTGGAGCACTTCCATCAGCTGGGAAGGCATGTGGCTGGCATCTGCTGTTCCTTTGCTCCTGGGTTGCCTTTCAAAATGGCATTCTCCAAAATTTCTCTGGGTTTCTCTTAGCTGGTCTCTCTCACCTCCTGTGTGTCCTTGCTTCTTTCTCCCAGGACATTTCTCTCTAAGCATCTGGGGGTCCTCTCTTAGTTTCTCGAGGGACAGCCCTAGGCTTCATTTCTTAAATTAGCATCTCCAAATGTCCTTCTGTCTGCATTTCCCAGCATCTCCAAGAGCCTCCAAGTATCAGCAAGCATCAACGTCAGCTCTGGAGCTCTCTTAAGTAGTCCAGTGAACTAATCAAGACCCACCCTGAATGGGCGGGTTCCACACCTCCATGAAAATAATTCAGAATTCTCACCCTAATCAACAGACTTATGAGTCTGCCCCCACAAGACTGCATTAAAGAATATGGCTTTTCTGGGGGACATAATATATCCAAACAGGCACAGCAGCCAAAAGCTGCCCAGTCAAAACTTCCTAATCCCATCTAGGAACCAAAACCAAAGTGGCTATGAGTGTTTGTTATACTCACAGTGAACACATAGCAATTCCTTCTCGGCTCCTTCCAGTGTGGTGTTCCGAAGCCCACACGGCATGCTTTGATGAGATCTTCAAATTCAAAGTGCTGATCTTCACATTCAAAGATGATGGTTGGACAATGTAATATTTGTGCATCAATTGTAACAAAGGTACTATGCCAATCTAAGTCTCAATAATAGGGGGCTGTAAAGGAATGGTATTTTTTTTTTTTTTTTTTTTTGGAGCAACAAGAATGTTCTCAAATTGATTGTGATGATGAATGCACAACTCTGTGATTACACTGAGAGCCATTGATTGTATACCTTGGAAGGACTGTATGGTATGTGAATAAAATTGTTTAAATAATAATAAAGATGATGGTTGGTGCCCACACAACCCAAACAAATCAATCATTAGAAGAATACATTATGACCACCTTAAAAATTTTTATTAAGTTTTAAGTTTGAAAATTTGTTAAACTCTTTAAAATTTTCTTAATATGTTTTCTTTTCCTCAACTAGAGTTCAACCAATTGCATTACGTACCACTATTGTAAAACAGGCAGGAATGGTAACTTGTACTAAAAAATGTTAAAAAAAAAAAAAAATTGATTACAAGACAAAAGTGGAAAAATATGCTGCTTTACTTCCATAATTTTAAAGTATTCCCTAATAAGAAAATTTGCCTAGACTTTATCCATTTTATGCTGTCACTTCTAGGAAGGCATCTGTGGTTTTTGTTACTATCCATCTATATTAGCTGTTGATAAGCATCGCTGAGTGATTTTAAGGTTTTATAAAGCCACTTAGGCCTTGGGAATTCTATAAGGTGCTTAGCATATACCAAGAGCTAGAAACAGCTCAGGAAGGGGGCGGCCATATTGCTGACCTCTTTGAATTAGCAAACTGGGGCAGCGGCCAAGTGTCAAACTAAGACAGGGCTGTTCAAGTTTACTGAAGCTGTCAGAATGCAAAATACCAGAAATGGATTGGCTTTTATAAAGGGGATTTATTGGATTACAAATTTATAGTTCAAAGGCCATAAAAGAGTCCAAACTAAGGCATCAACAAGAAGATACCTTCACTGAAGGAAGGCCAATGGCATCCAGAACACCTCTGTTAGCTGGGAAGGCACATGGCTAGTGTCTGCTGGTCCTTTGTTCCCAGGTTCTGGTTTCAAAATGGACTTCTCCAAAATGTCTCTGGGTTTCTGTCTTTCTTAGCTTCTCTCTCTCAGCTCCTGTGCATCCTTACTTATTCTCCCAGGGCATTTCTCTTTAAGTGTCTGGGGGTCCTCTCTTAGCTTCTCCTGGGCAAACTCTGGGCTTTATCTCTTAGTTTAGCATCTCCAAATGTGTTGGTCTGTGTCAACCCTTGAACTCTCTTCAGGAAGTAAACTAATCAAGACCCACCTTGAATGGGCAGGGTCACACCTCCATGGAAACAATCTAATCAAAATGTCCCACCCACAATAAATCTGCCCCTACAAAGTTGCATTAAAGAACATAGTATTTTCTGGGGTACATAACAGTTTCAAACCAACACATCAAGAATCATTTTCCCTCCCATAGATAAAATCATCTTCACTTACAAAATAAAGGAATAAACATTAAGATGTGGTGATGAATAATAATAATTTTGAAACAGAAGGTACATCCACAGAGGGCAATTGCACTGGATCCTCAGAACAGCCTTGTAGGTCAGATACAGTAAGAGCAGACTACCAGTGACCACTTTGAGCATCCTCTTCATTCACCCTCTCAGATCCCTCTAACTCCAATAGCCAGCTAACATGCTAAGTCCCAGCTGAGGTTTCCTTCCCTTTAGCAGGCAAGCAGAAACAGCCTCTCTGAATTGTGCCTCCTTCTCCTAGCTCCCCACTAAGGACTCTTCTTCTCTAGCAGCCCTCCAGGTAAAGGTGCTCATTTTTCCATGACTCAAGAGTCAAGAATGGTACAGGATTCTCCTCACTCCATAACCTCTTTCTGGACCATTACTCTTCCACCCTTACATAAAAATCAGTGTTCTATGAGTGTCATGCCTCCTAGCACACTACTGTCTGGCTTTCCATGACTCTGGCATTGGCCTAATTCCAAGTCAGACCCATCAAAGAAGAGTTTCGGATGACAGTCACTATCTTCTACTTTTCTAATTGCTGGAAGAATGATGCAGAAATGACAGTGGGTGGGAACCAAAGTTAACTTCTACTTTGCCATCTTGCCTATGGCTTTTGCTCAATTATCACCTTGGAACCACTTGTGATATGCAGTGCTATCAGCTATGGCACAGGTACTGATATGCTAATGGATGTGCTATACAATACTGAAATATCTGGATTTTGTTATACATAATTAGTAGAAATTATAGAAATTCAAGTTTCTAATATCCAGCAATATCTGGAAAAGCTAGATGGATAAAGACGCAGCTAGATTCAAACTATGAGCCACCATCTGATATGCTACCATTTCAAGACCCAGAGAGCTAGCTGAGCAAGGAGTATAAAAAAGTGACTGTCTAAAGGTAGCCAAGCAGCAGCAAGAAACAATAAGGAGACTTCAAAGGCTGCCCCACAGATATTCTTTATTTGAAACTCTCCCCCTGTGTTATTACTGACTGCTACTAATTTAAAATACTATCTCCCTGTGGCCCTTGTTTCCAGTTGGAACCTATGGAAATGTGTATTTCTGCTTTTCATGGGCATCCTAGTGACCATATTCCTTATAAATCTGCAAATTCCGATCTTCAGTTCTTAAGCCTAAAATTTTCAAAACAAGTTTCTACTCAAAAAAATCAAATTTGTGCATATTGTATGATCTCATGGTGGGGGTGGAGAATGACATACATGTCGTATACTCACAGACATGCTGATAGGACACTGTTGGTTGTCTACACAAACACCCCTCCTTCCTCACAATCCAAATTTATAGTCATGTCATCTCCACACAGGTCATGTGACTCAGAAGGAACTGACCCTATCCCAGCTCTAGGGATGGATTCTGATTAGTCTAAATTGATCACAGTAATCCTGTTCCCCTCATCAGGAATTGGTTCAGTAACCCAGGCTTAAACCAATTAGCACATGGCAGTGTCAAGCAACAGAGGTGAGCCCAAGACGTAAGTTGGTCCAATCAAATTATTCCATGACTGAGGGATTTTCCTCCCTCTCCCACTGGATGCGAACACGGAAGTATGTGACCCAAGGTGCTGTTGAGATCCATTGGGCCACCATGAGGGAAGCCATCTAAAGACCAGCCAACACAGGAAGGCAAAGCTAAAAAGAATCACCAAAAACCTGAGCCAGAGCCTTGATCATAGTGTGTCTGGAGAGACTTCCTGCTACAAAGTAATACATATCCTCATGAATTAAGTAGCTTGAATTAAGATTTCTCTCACTTGTAGCCAAAAGCATCCTGATTGGCACCATGTTTATGCTATAGATGTGTTACAAATACATATAGTTACATATTTAGAGAAAAATATCTGAGGGCTCCCTACCAAACTGAACATTTCACCTCTAGTAAATAGCACTGGGATGGTGGCTTGGGGACTAACAGCAATGAGGGGGTTTTGTGTTTCATTGCTATTCTTTTTCTTCCCACAATAAGTATTTACTGTGTATGCAACTTTTTAAATAAAAATGTTTCTAAAGAAGGTAGGGTGAGGAGACTGACTACTAGAGCTTTCAAAAACACTTCCACAACCTAGTATTATGACTTTCCTCTTTATTATTATTCTAAGTGGCTTTAAATTACCAATTTTAAGAGAGAATGCCATAATAGATAAGTTTATGACATCTGCCCAGTCCAAACACACAGATGGCAAAAGCTGTATTTCTACTGTGAACTGGGCTCTCCTGGTTACAGCTTGTTAGCCTATGGATAGACACCTGACCCAGATGCCCTTCTCTTTCTACTGATAATCAGACAGAACGAGAATTCTTTAACATTCAGCAGTGGGAATTTACCTTCAAAATAGAGAAGAACTTCCTGTCTAATTGCTGCAACATATGAAGTCATCTGTGGTAGACTGAATTAAAGTACCCCAATTTACATACATTCTTAATCCGCATCCCTGTGGGTGTGAACACATTATAAATGGGACCTTTTGAAGATGTTGTTTTTAGTCAAGGTGTGGCAAACTGAACCAGGGTAGGCCTTAATCCAGATTACTGGAGGTCTTATAAACAGAACCCAGAAATCACAGAAGCCAGAAAGAAGAGGACATCACCATGTGGCAGGAGGTAGAAGCACAAACCAAAGAACCCCAAGGGTTGCAGGCAGTCAATATCAGAATGCTAGATTTTCAGGAGAAAGCAAGTCTCGATGATATCTTGATTTTGGACTTCTTCTAGTCTCAAAACAGTGAGCCAACAAACTCCCATTACTTAAGCCAATCCATTGTATCATATTTGTCAAAACAGCTGACAAATGAAGACATCGTCTAACCTTCATAATTACAGCATTTAATTCACGTGTAGGTTTTTTATCTATTATATATGTCTCTTTAGTTTTTAAAAACATATGATACCCTAATTTTGCCTACCTCCTTCTAATAAATTTCCCTTCTTGCTTAAGGATTCAGACACATATTCCTGATGTTGCAATCAAGAGTTTTAACCAAGATAACTAGGGAACCAAAGTCTAACTGTTTACTTATTACTTGCATAGTTGATATTCAGATTTTTTTGAATCTTCAGAGAGAAGTGTATCCAGTGAAGGCCTAAGTAGAAACATCTGTTTCAGGTTGCATACAGTTCTTCAATGCCAGAGTGAAGAAAATGGTCATCACAAAATGATACAGCCCTGGAGCTAAAAGAAACTAAAGGCAATGCACATCTTTTAGAAATAACTAAAAAGAAAACACATATTTTACTTTAGGTACATTTTATACCCTGTCTCATTTCAAGAAGGACTTGAGGGAGGGTATTATGGATTGAATCTTGTCTCCCACAAAGAAATGTTCAAGTTCTAACCTTTGGTGCTGTGGATGTGAACCTATTTCTAAATAGGATCTTCAAAGATCCCATTAACATGAGGCCAAGCTAAATCAGGATGGGCCTTAATCCAATATGACTGGAGTCCTTATAAGAGAGAAAATTTGGACACAGAAGTAGCTATGAGTGGGAGACAGGAGGAGACAGATGGCCATGTGACAAATGCAGAGACTGAATTCCAGATTTCCTTTGGAGAAAGCATGGCCCTGCTAATACCTTGATTTTAGACTTTTAGCCTCTAAAACTGTGAGAATATATTCCTACTATTCAAGCCAACCAATCCATGGTATTTGTTACAGTGGACCTGTCAGACTAAAGCAGAAGATTATAAAAATTAATAGAGTATCAAAAAAATGTTCTGTATGGCCATATTAAGTGAAAATAAAAGGGGGGGGAGAGATAAGGTCTGGGATAAAGTTATCATCCAAGTTGCATGCCATAGATCCTGTACATTTTACTGGATGTGAGTCACAATCTTGACTGAGCTTCTTAGCAAACAACTCAAAGAAACAAACACAATCACTTACATAATTTCCTAATGTCCATAAAATAAAAATAGCTGTCTGTTTTCCAAGACACAGATGAGAAGAATTTCTCCTGTAGGAGCTACAAAGAAGGTTCATAAAATCTGGTAAATCATGTCATTTAAAAACACATAGTTCCTCAGAAATAAGAACAGTTTTTTTATGCTTATAACACAAGTACATGGTAGGTATTTTGAACACAGTAGGTACTTCAAAAATGTTGGTGAAAGAATAACCAACCAGTAATCAAATTTTTTAAGTAAACAGTTGAATTAGATATTTACATTCTTGGAAGGCAAAAATTTATTGCTATTGCAGCCTTCCTTAATACAATTAAAGATTTCCACTGACATTCAAATGGTAGACAAGTTTTCACCACATACTGCCTCAATTCACAGCCAATGCAATTCACATCTTCCTTAGTAGGAAACTGTTTTTGTTTTAGATGATTCCTAAATATGAAAAAAAAATTGAATATAACCATATGTATGCAAAGTTTCTCTTCTACTAACAAGACAAGCAAGTAAATGTTTAAATTAAAGCAAAGAAATTTAGGTTAGACATTAAAAGGAACTTCTTGGAAACACTTATGGGTCTATAAGGCATCCTAACTTCCAGATTCGATCCTTGACTGATTTAGAAATAATCTTTCTTTTTTGGATTTTTCCTTAGTTTAAACTAACATTCATTACCATAATTCTGCCACCCAAACAATAATGAAAATTGCACTTTTCCTTGAAGTTGAACCAACGGTTTCCCCCAGAAGTAGTTAACGACATGATAGCAAAAAAATTAGAAAAAGAAATAATCAAAATGGGAACTGTGTCAACCAGATATTAAAAAAAAAAAAAAAAAAAATCTAGACCATTCAAAACAAATGGATATTTGACTTGCTTAGATTTATCACATGAATACTTTTCTGGATTGTTTTCCATACATTTGTTTAATATGGTAAAGATACAATACAAATTTTTCCGTTAGTTCTAGACCTGCCTATTGGGCAGAGATAGCCTTTTACACTAGCACAAAATAAAGAATATAAAAACATTAGGATTTTATAAAATCTGTATTATCAATGAAGGTTATATAGTTACTGCAAACTAAAAGGAATTTTTAGTTCTTATTTAGAAATGCATTATTAATTCCAATATAAACTTTCCTATTTCAACAAGCAATTATTTTATCAATTTTGAAATTATATTTAGGATATATAGAAGAATTATATTTAATATATACATAAGAACTGACCCCACCCAACTTCATCTTTATCACTTTTTACTAATTATATTGTTTACTTGAATTACTTATGCAAAACAGCATTTGATTATTCAAAATAATGTTGCTCAATTTTAATTGAATCCTCCAGCAAGCTAGCATGCAGAATCTCAGCTTGCATAGTAACTCATCAACACATTCATTATGCATTTCTTATGGATAGAACATGGATTAAAATGAACTATTTGGTTGAATGTATGTCTACTTTTCTTTAGGCAGAAAAAAGAAGAAATAAATTACATGTATTAAAGCTAGCTTTTTCTAAGAAATCTAGATGCTTCATAATACTATACCAATTATTTTTAACTTTATGGGGAAGCTTTACCCCAAGGAATTAAAAACATATCTGCCTGTACCCAAGGGATGGGTTTGTTATCTACAACCAAAGGATGGATGACTCAAAGCCCATAGCAGCTAGTTAGTTGGCCAAAAGTGGCAGATGGGTCAGTGGAAGAGATTCTTCCAGAACCCAAAAGTCAAACTCCTGCTGTTAGGGAAGTCACAGACACTTGCCTGCTTAGTGGTCATCACCCAGACCTCGCCTACCCCACCTCCTTCTCCGGGGAAGTCACAAGCACATACTAAGTAGCCACCCTCTGGCCTTCAGCTACCCCTACCTCCTTTTCTATTATGTACCATTCTACAACCAGGGGAAATCTTCAGTCTAATGAAAAAGCCCAGCCAGACCTTAAATCCAGAAACCAGCACCAGATACTAATGAAGTCAGGAATTCTCAGTGGCAGGGCCTCCTCCCCACAAGGTGGATAAAAACCACACTCAAACAGTATAGATGTGTCTCTCTTCAGCATGCAGAGCTGCCATCTACCCACCCTGACCCCAGAAGTTTTGACCATCCCAGGACACTGGCCATGATGGGACTTCTTCCCCTGCTCTTCTGGACTCTTTGTGCTATGCAAGCAATAGAGACGTCATTTGCTGAAGGTTTCTGTTGTGTCCACGAGCCTATGTTCCCAGGGCATACTGTTGTCACAACTCACTCCACACCGGCCATGTTCAGTGCAATTTCTGGACTTATACCAAGCATTTATACATGTATAACAGCTATTAGAAGGACCACGTTGCATTTCCCAAGAATTTGTATGCTATCTGGAGTTGCAAACTAACAGCTGGAGCAGAATTCTGCTTTGCATTTAGAAGTGATTTTTTGGCAAGCACAATATTCATGATTTTTTGTAAATGGATTTGGATATGTTTAGGCCAGAGTACACAGTCAAGTCCACCAAAGCCCTTGATCCTGCCACAGTGTAGCTCTGGTGACTTCACTCCTTCAGATGGCCTGCTAATGCCAAAGAGCTTTGAGCTTGTCCCTGATCTATGTAGTCTGTGAACTCTGTTTCCAACTAAAACATTAAAGCCAGTTCTTACTTTCTAAACTGTTCTTATTGTCATTCTTTCATTCTTCCAACCCAGTCTCCCTATCATAGATGCGCGTTGTCAAATGTATTCATTCAGCAAATACTTATTGCATCCTTATAAGTATGTTCTGGGTATAGCTGACAGCAAACAAAATAAGAAAACAAAGTATCCTACCCTCCTGGAGAGAGATAAAAACAAATGCTGATTAATGCTATCACACCAGAGGAGGGCCCTACATCTGACTTGAAGTTTTTAAAGGATTAACTTGGCTGCATGCTTAGAATAGACTATGAGGGAGCAAGAGTACTGGGAGGAAATAGCTGGGAGGCTACTTCAATGATCCAAGCAAGAGATTAGTGGATGAGATTCCTCGGTAATGGCCCAGGTATCACCTGCTCCTCAGAGCAGGAGGTGAGAAGTGAGAAGCTTTGGATATGTAGAGAAGGCAAAGTTTATAAGATTTAATAACATGATGTTTGTGAATAAAAGATGAATAAGGATGACTCCATGGTTTTTGGCCTGAGCAACTATGTGCTGGTTTGTATATATTATGTCCCCCAGAAAAAGTAATATTCTTTAATGCAATCTTGTGGGAGCAGACGTATTAGTGCTAATTAGGTAGGAACATATTGATTGAGTTTTTCCATGGAGATGTGACTCAGTCAACTGTGGGCAAGACCTCTGAATGGATAATTTCCATGGAAGTGTTACCCCACCCATTTGGGGTGGGTCCGAATTAAATCACTGGAGCCATATAAAGAGTTCACAGAAAGAAGGAGCTCAGAGCAATTGAGAGTGACATTTTGATAAGCAGCTGCAGCTAAGAGAGGACAAAATGCCCCAAGAGCAACATTTTGGAGAACACCATTTTGAAACACCACCTAGGAACAAACAGACACCAGCCACATGCATCCCCAACTAACAGAGGTTTTCTGGACACCAATGGCCATCCTTCAGTGAAGGTACTCAGTTGCTGATGCCTTATCTTGGACACTTTATGGCCTTCAGACCATAATTTTGTAACCAAATAAACCCCCTTTATAAAAGCCAGTCCATTTCTGGTGTTTTGTAAACAGCAGCATTAGCAAACCAGAACAGATTTTGGTACCAGGAGTGGGGTGCTGCTGTGTTTGCAAATACCAAACATGTTGGAACAGCTTTTTAAGTGGATAAGGGGAAGATTCTGGAAGAATCATGAGGCGCTTGATAGAAAATGCCTAGATTGCTTTAAAGAGACTGTTTGTGGAAATATGGACTCTAAAGATACTTCTGAAGAGGCCTTGAACAGAAATGTTGAATGTAACATTGCAAACTGGAAGAAAGGTGATCCTTGTTTTAAAGCAGCAGAGAATTTGGCAAACTTGAATCCTGTAGTTGGATAGAAGGCAGAATTTGAAAACAATGGGCTGGGATACTTAGCTGATGAGATTTCTACACTAAATATTGAAAGTGTGGCCTGGCTTCTCCTTGCAGCTATAGTAAAATGTGAGAGGAGAGAGATAAACTTAGAACTGAACTCTTAGGTTCAAAGAAACCAGAAACTGATGGTTTGAAAAATTCTGGGCTCCCAAAAAGTGAGACCACAGGAGCTACAGCCCCATGTGGGGATTTAACCAAACATGAACCTGACCGCCATTTCAGTACAAGCCAGGATTGGAGATGGAGTTATCCAGAAAGGATTTGTGGAAAGTCCTATTGTCTGATGGCTTCAACCCTTGTGTGCTTCATGCCAAGCCAACAAGATTTTCAACAGAACTGTGTAGCTGGAGCCATGGCCGGTCTGGACTGGAGGGGGCAGAGGAACAAATTGAAGGAAAAATTTCTTCAAAGACAGAGCCATGGAGATTGAGGTCTGGAGTCAAGAGGTCCCAGGCTGGGAGAGTGAAGCAGCCCATGCACATGGAAATGGTGAGTTTGCCCCGGAGGCAGAGCACAGGCCTTCCACTTCAATGCTTAGAAAGAATGCTGCCACCCCAGGCCTCAGAGAGTGTGGAGCACATTCCCAAAGGATTGGGGAAAGCCTGACCACCACCCCATTGTTCAGAGAGGGGAGAGATTTTGCCCGGGACAGGCAGAGTCCGGGTGGCACCTTGATGTTTGAGGAGGGTGGGGCCAAGAAAAAGGTGGTCTCCCCAATGTGTGAATATGTTGGAGCACTCACCCCAGTGTTTGGAGAGAAAAGGGCTGCCACAAAGGCCCTTAGAAAGGGTTGGACTCCCACTCTTCAAGCCTCAAGGACAAAATGTCATTCTATAAATGACTATCAGACTTTGAAATCTAATGGAGTTTGCTCTGCAGGTTTTAGTAATTGTTTTGGTCCCTTAAACCCTGTTTTCTTTTCAGTTTTTCCTTATGGAAATGGGACTGTTTAGCCTATGAATGTCCCTCCTTTGTATACTGGCAGCAGATAACTTGTTCTAAGTTTAACAGGTCCACAGCCAGAGGGGAATTTTGCTTTAGGACAGACCATGCCTGTAACTGATTTTGATGGGATCTTGTACTTACCTATCGTTACTGATAGGATTTGAGTTTTTGTGATATAGTGATGGGATGAATGTATTTTGTATTTGGAAAGAATATGTTTTTCTGGGGTCCAGGGGGTGGAATGTGCTGGTTGTATATATTATGTCCCCCAGAAAAAGCCATATTCTTTAATGCAATCTTGTGGGGGCAGACGTATTAGTGTTGATTAGGTTGGAACCTGTTGATTGAGTTTTTCCATGGAGATGTGACTCAATCAACTGTGGGCAAGACCTTTGGATAATTTCCTTGGAAGTGTTACCCTGCCCATTCGGGGTGGGTCTGAATTAAATCACTGGAGCCATATAAATGAGCTGACAGAGGGAACTCAGAGCAGCTAAGAGTGACATTTTGGAGAGCAACTGAGAGTGACATTTTGAAGAGCAGCTGAAGCTTAGAGAGGACAAAACACCCCAAGAGCAACATTTTGGAGAACGCCATTTTGAAACGCCACCTGGGAAAAAGCGGATGCCAGCCACATGCCTTCTGAGCTAACAGAGGTTTTCCGGATGCCAATGGCCATCCTTCAGTGAAGGTACCCTATTGTTGATGCCTTACCTTGGACATTTTATGGCCTTAAGACTGTAACTGTGTAACCAAATAAACCCTTTATAAAAGCCAGTCCATTTTTGGTGTTTTGCAAATGGCAGCATTAGCAAACTGGAACAAACTGTTTGAATAATTGTGTCAATTCCTCAGATGAGGAAGGCTGGGAGAAGAGAAGGTTGGGGAGTGGAATAAGGAGTTAAGTTTTGAACAAGTGAAATGTGAGTGCCTATTTGACACCTAAGTGGAGTTCTCTCATAGACAATTCAATAAACAATTCTGGGGTTCTGGTGAGAAGCAGAGCTATAGACATATATTTTGGCTTATGAATAAAAACATCATGGAAATGAAAACAAACACCTAGCGAATAAGTGTATGCAGAAAAGAGGTCTAAGGACTGAGCATGCCCTGAAGTACTCCACCATTTAGAATTAAGGAGGAAGAGGAATGTCCAGCAGAAAACACATAGGACCAGCCAGTGAGACAGGAGAATATGATTCCTGGAAGCCAAGTGAAGCATAAACTAAAGTTCACAGTAGTGGACCAGCAGCATTAAGGTCACTGGAAACTGGTTAGAAATGCATATTCTCAGGCCCTGCCCAAGAGTCACCAAATCAGAAAGCTGGATTTTTTACCAGTCCTCCAGGACATTCTGATACACACTAAAGTTTGAGAACCAAAAGAATTCAGTAAAGATGCTGATATTGTCACAAACATTAGGACTGGTGGCTTGATGTCCTGAGCCCTCTATCATGGGACTTGCCCTTATGAAGCTCATTACCGCAAAGGAGAGGCTAAACTTGCATAAATTGTGCCTAAGAGTCTCCCCTTGAGTAACTCTTTGTTGCTCAGATGTGGCCCTCTCTCTCTCTCTAGCTAAACCACCTCAGCAGGTGAATTCACTGCCCTCCCCCCATGTGGGACCCGACTCCCAGGAGTGTAAATCTCCCTGGCAACACAGAATATGACTCCTAGAGATGAATCTGGACCCGGCATCATGGGATTGAGAAATCCTCTTGACCAAAAGGGGGATGCGAAATGAAAGAAAATAGAGTTTCACTGGTTGAGAGATTTCAAATGGAGTCAAGAGGTCACTCTGGTGGACATTCTTATGCACTATACAGATAACACCTCTTAGGCTTTAATGTATCAGAATAGCTAGAAGTAAATACCTGAAACTGTCAAACTCCAACCCAGTAGTCTGCACTCCTGAAGACGATTGTATAACAATGTAGATTACAAGGGGTGTCAGTGTGATTGTGAAAACCTTGTAGCTCACAAACCCTTCATCTAGTGTATGGATGGATGTGTAGAAAAATGGCGACAAAAACTAAATGAAAAATAGGGTGGGATGGGGGTTGATTTGGGTGTTCTTTTTTACTTTTATTTTTTATTCTTATTCTGATTCTTTCTGATGTAAGGAAAATGTTCAAAAATAGATTGTGGTGATGAATGCATAACTATATGATGGTACTGTGAATAGCTGATTGTACACCATGGATGATTGTATGGCATGTGAATATATTTCAATAAAACTGAATTTAAAAAAAAAAAAACAAAAAAAAAGAATTCAGTAAAGGTGATATTGAAAAGAAATTGCAAGAGTCCCCAGAAGTATTTGCTAGAGCCCAAACCGAATATATACCCATTAAACTCTGTAAGCTGTGCTAGATTTTAAAGTATTTTTCTTTTGTAGTATTAGGTATTTTTATATGACTAGCAGCTTTGTGGAACAAGTATCTTTAAAAGTCTTCCTTTTTAAATTTTCACCAGACTTGTGTTACCACATATAGTAGCTACTGTTTCAAGGGCCTTGTGCCTCTAACAATTCTTCTTTTGGAAACAGATCCTACCACCCTCCCCATCTCTTTCCAACCATCCTCAACCACTTACAACCCACATTGTAAGTCTGAATATAAAATAAATTTGCATGAAAAAAATTTCCTTACAGGATAAAATTTTAAAATATATGTTTTAGACCACTGGTTCCCAAATCTGGCTGATCATCAGAATCATCTGGGAAGTTTTTGGTTTTTGGTTTTGTTTTTTGGTGTGTGTGTGTGTGTGTGTGTGTGTGTGTGTGTGTGTGTTTAATGTAGATTTCTGGGCTCCACTCCAGACCTATGAAAATAGAATCTTGAAGTAGGGCCCAGAATCTGTTTTTTATATAGATTTTGATGATTAGCTAGGCTTAGGAGCAACCGTTATACACTTTTAAGTGCTTTAGCAATTCAGGAACCACCAAAATCTGTCAGAGCTGAGCAGTCAAAGGAAACTCTGCAGTGGAAGTGGGATTTGATAGAGAAGGGCAGACAGTCGACTGTAGCAGGCTGTAGACTAATAAGCAGAGAAAAGGCACTGGTCTCTGGGTGAGCAATAATGTAACAAAGGTAAGAGGTTACACAAGCTGATGCATTTGTGGTCCTATGATTTGATCAGACTCACCAGAAAGTAGAGGTGTGCAGTGAGAATTACAGGAGATAGGTTAGGCAAGGAAACATCAACAGCTAGTTCCAGTAAGTGACAGCTCAAGCTTCAAAATAGATGAGTGTGACACAAAAAATTTAAGAAAGGGAGTTAGATCCTCCAGCCTTGCACTAACAAACTAAAGCCCCTAAACAGGTGATTCTGGGCTAAACGAGATTTCATCCAGATTTGTGATCCTGGGTAAAATGAAAACACAGAACTAAATGGCATCTAAGATTTCTTGCAGATCTAACCTCTATGATTCTACTTATAAATCCCACTATCTTCATCATTTCCAATGAGTCCTTTTAAGCATTCTTTGCTGTTCTTTGAATTTTACTTCTCTCCATTTTGGAGAGAATAAATTACCAAGTAATATGGGTGACAGTGGGTGATTTTCTTCACTAATCTCACAATAGGAAGTCCTGCATCTATATTCCAGTAGCAAACAATCTGAAACAATACACACCTTTCTCCAAGGTTTGCTCTAGAGACTGTGATGTTAATACAGATTTGTTGGCTGAGATAAGGCCTTAAAAAATACACACACACTAAAGATGGATCCATATACCATGTCAACCTGGAGGAATAAATGTCCGCAATAAACAACATGTTAGATAAATCTGACGTGACAAGCACTTCTGTGGTGTAGCCATTTTACCCTCAAGACTTAGTGATACATGAAGCCTAATTTACTCATGGGAAAAAGACTTACACCTTCTATTTCCAAGTACGCTTGACACAACCAAAAATCAATTTTCTATTCTTTATAAAGTTAGCTCCAATCTGTCAAGATTCATCCCTCTGTGGCCTCTTCTCCAGCCATGTCCCTTTTTCCATCATGTTATTTAATGACTACTATTGCAAATCATAGAGATGAAGATTCAATAGGAGATAAAATGCTACGGCTGAAATAGAGAATTCAGTTTTACCCACTTTAATACTGTCTTGCTGAAAGCTCATGAGATTATTCTCAGGAACAGTTCCTTTGTTTGTTTGTTTGTTTGTTTCCTATAAAGTGAAAAATAATGTCCAATAGAGATTTCAAGGACAAAAGAATTATGATAAAGGTATACAAAAAAAGCAACAAGCAAGATGAACTTAATAAAGCCTCCTTTTCTTAAGTTTGCTTAGTGCTATGACTATGTACTATATCAGGGATATCCAATGTATCAAAATTCCCAATAAAAGACTTACAGGATAAAAGCTGTAGAGGAAATACAATGATTTAGTCTGGAAGCCCTAGTTCTGTTCTTCTTATGTGATCTGCATCCTGACAAATGATCTCTTTAAAGGTGGTGCCAGGATATAGTGGAACTTACTTCCTACCAAAAAAATTTCCAGCTAAGGAGCATCAAAACCATTCCATTAACTGCTTACTGACCTATCTTAGTAGGTTTAAGGATTAAAAAAATTTAAAACAGCATCTTACACGGTCTCTACAGCTAACAGTATGATGGATAAGGATAATGTCAAGAAAAATGTTATGAAGCAATAAAAGCCAGTAATACTTATTATATTGGACATACATCTAAGTACAAATATGATCAATGACAACAACGGAGGTCTTTTTTAACTGTAATTATCGGGGAAGGTTTTGTGAAAAATCAGATTTGAACTAGACTTTGAGGTGTATCAGCAAAAGTTAGAGACCTTAATATTTTAAGGGTGTCCTTTGAACGTCTTATAAATTCTACCACTTAAGTTCATTTATAATTTTTATTAGAGTGTTTGTATCTAATTTTTTATTAGACTATTTGTAAATAACAGAAAAATCATGCAGAAATTACAGTTTCCATATAATCCCCTCAAACATTCAGTTTTTCTCATTATTAACATTTTGAGTTCGATCTTTTTGTTGTACAGTTCTATGGGTTTAGTTTATTCCAGTAACATATATACAATCTACAATTTCCCATTTTAATCATTTTAATCACATTCAAATATACAATTCAATGGTGGTAATTACATTCACAATGTTGTGCTACCATTACCACCACCCATTATCAAAACTTCTCTATCACCCCAAACAGAAATTCTGTACCAATTAAACATAAACTCCTCATTTCCCATCCAACCCTGGCCCCGTACTCGTTTCTGACTCTATAAATTTGCACATTCTAATTATTTCATATGTGAGATCATACAGTATTTGTCCTTTTGTGCCTGGCTTTTGGACAAAACCTCAGTATATTTTGCACTAGTTCCCTTCTCTCCATTTCCTCTGCCACTGCACTCATTCAAGTCACCATCATTTCTCACCTGAACACCTGCAACAGCCTCGTTCCTGCTTCTGACTTTAGCTCCCTTAATCCATTCCCCATTTAGAAACAAGGGAGTTATCAAAACCTCCATAGAATGATGTCTTTCCCCAGCCCAAAGCTCTGCAGAAGTTGCCCATTGGTTAGCATTTTCTGATACAATCCAAAAATTTCTATGTAACCTATAAGGTCCTTCATGATCTGGGTTTTTTGTACGTCTCTGACCTCATCTCGATATGCTCTCTCCACCCTTGACCAAGTCGGCCTGCTTTCAGTTCCTGGAACATTCCATGTTCTTTCCACCTCATTGCCCTTGCCTGTCTATTTTATTGCTGTAGGGTGTCTGGCACATAGTAGCTGCCCAATAAATGTAAGTTGAATCAATGAATAATTGTTTCTTCTTCTGATCTGGAATCCCCACAAGAACAGAGAGTTGCTACACGGTAAGTTATGGGAACACAGGCTAAAGCACAACAGAATTTTCAGCAAATTACTGCTTTATTACTTATACAGTAAAAACTGTCCAAAAGAGCAGGGGAAGAGATCCCGCCATGGCCAGTCTCCCAGAGTCAATGTCGGTTGATGGCAGCTCTGCTCACCCCACTTCACCTTGGAGCGAAGAGACACCTGTACTGTCTGAGAGTGGGATATTTATACAACTCAGGGCAAGGGTCCCTGCCACTAAGAGTTCCTGCCCTGATAAGCAGCTGAGGCTGCTTGCTCCCAATTTCTGGGTTTAAGGTATGGTCAGGCCTTTTCATTAGACTTGTATCTCCCCTAGGCTGCAGAATGAAAACACACTGAAACATCTGCACACAATAGAAAATGAGGTGAGAGTAGGTAAGGGCTGGGAGATGGCTGCTTGGTGTGTTTGTGATTTCCCCAGCAGACACCATGTATTTTTTTTATTCCCCATCACATCCCAGAAGCCAGAACAGCACTAGTGCAGAGTCAGTGCTCCATAAATAGTTATTGAAAGAAGAAAACAACAAAGGAATGAAGGAAAGAAGAAAGGAGAGAATGAAGGAACAAATGAATGAACAAATGAATGAGGAATTGAATGAACAAATAGCAAATCTGCTGCATGAGTTTTGCTTGAAGGACATGTTATTATCCTTGTCATTATTGTGATAATTCTTAATTTCCTTTGAAACACATATAATAGCACCATGACCCATCACAGAATAATGATAAAAAAGCCTATCTTACTATTCACCCTATTAGAATTGTTGTGTGACTATCGATTTGACTAAATGTGCTGTTTTGAAAAATAATGAATAGCAGTAAAAATTTCATAATTGTACCTAAATTAGCCCCAAAGCATTATCACTAATACCCACTGCTCATATTTCCAAATGCCAACTGATAACAAAGTATGCATGTTTTCAGTCATTTTAACAAGTCACATGGATATTAAAAGGATTAGGTACACGATAGAAACGTCTTAATAGCATCCATGTAAAGTAGTTTGATTCCTATAAAATAATTGCATATGCACAGAGAAACATTGTGTTATTCTAATGCTGGAGGTTTATTACTTCAGTGACATCAGCAAAATGAATTGTACTTTTTTATTACAGCAAGACATATTCCACTATCTGTTGGATTTAACAAACATGTACCATCAAGATTGCTTCATATTTAGTACCCCAGGGTACCTTGCAGTAATAATGTATAATAAAAGGAAAACTGTTTTGCAAACTTTCTTGTAAATTTATTCTTTCTTTCCCATTGACCATGTGTTAAGAGATTAAAAATACAAAAAAAAATAAAAGAAAAAAAAACAGGTAACATTTTTTTGAGCACAAAGATGTACATGGCACTAGAACAAACTTAGTATCCAAATCACACTATGTCAGCCAACCAGGAATTTATAGTATTGTATGAAGACAGTGAAATCACAGAACACGGGATTAAATGACTTTTTTTAACTGTATTGTCAAAAGAGCTGCAAAGACCTCTTATGGGTACGAAATATAATTGCATGTGATATACTTTGTTGGGGGAACATAAACTCTTCAAGGTACAAATTTGGCCTCATTCACCACAATTTAAATTTCAATCTCACAAAGAACTCAATTGAGTATTTTCTCAAGCCAGAAAAATGAACATTAAACTGATTTTAAGATGAAAGTAAATGCAACTTAAAGCAAGGAAATTGGAATAGAAGTTTCCTAAAATTGAATAATCTGTGATTTTGTTCTAAGAGTACTGGACCAGTTTTTAGGAGGTAAGACTTTTCTAAGGACAATTCACTGACATCTCAGGAGCTGTTTTTCTGGAAATATTAATGACCTTAATAATTCTCTTTACTGTCAATTTTTATGATTGATTTCATTTATCTCCTGCTAATATGATAATATCATATCATAATGATAACACAGAACTTCTACTACAGTTAACTATCCAGTTTCATTCTCTGCTTTTCTTTCCTGCCCATTAAAAATAATACAGTACACATGATTTTTTTTAAATCTTAATAAACTTACAAATCCAGCTCTCTAAAACAATTTTAATAATTTTCTCCTAACTAGGAGAAAAGTGGAAACTATAGAAGACCTCCAAAATAACACTCATAATTCTGCTTTCAAGAGTTAATCACTGGTAACATTTTCACATGTTCATTTATATTTCATGCACTCTAAGCAGTCATTGATGCAGTTAATCAACAAATATTTATTAATTGTCTGCTATGTGGTAGTCATTGTTCTAAATACTGGTGTTATTACCCTGAATAGAACACTTAAAATACCTGCCCCTTTGGAACTAATATACTGGTGATGGGGGTAGATAATAAACAAATGCATAATATAGGAGTGTGTAAGTATTGCGAAGAAAAAGGACTTCCATCCTGAATAATAGCTAAACAGTGTCATTTACAGGAATGCAGAACACTCGGAAAGGAAAACACTGAAGAGAACGAAAAGTCTGGTTTTAGACTGTTCAGTTTTCAGGGGCCATTAGGTCATCCAGGAAGAGATGGTGCCATATTGTTTCTAATACTTTGTGTTTTACTTCTCTACTTGGGCTTTTATTGGTATTTTCCCATTTGAAAACAAATATTTCACCATGGTGATCTCAAAACCTACCTAGAAATCCACCAAAACTTATTTAACCAATTTCTTATTGTTGAACATTTAAATGTTTGCATTTTTTATAGCCCTAAAACCATAGGTAGAAATTCGTTTACGTTTATATTTCTAGAAATCCCTGATTATATTGTTGCAGTAATTCTTAATGCATATTTTTAAAATTTTTTATTTATATTGCCAATCTTCCTCCAGAAAGATTGTGTCAATTTTCACCCCACGAGCCTGCCACTCAGTGTTTTCTTTTAAAAAAAACACATTTCTTTGCTGATGTTGATATAATATAAAAATAATTGCTAACATTTATCAAGACCTTAGTACTTGGCAGACACTGTGCTATGCATTTACCTATATCATTTCATTGAAAGTTAAGAAATCTGAGGTTTAAAGAGTTAAATAACTTGACAACTCCTTCGGCTATTATGTGAGAGCTAAGACTTGAATTCAAGTCATCAGGCATTATAACTTCTTACTTAAATCACAAAATTATATGTGATTTAATTAACTGATAATTATTTGATCAATTATTGACAATTGCCAATTAATTGCCATTTAGTTATATTATATTTTCATATGTTTACTGCTTTTCTGTAATTTTGATGCTGTCAATTCATTCATGTATTTATTCTCCACCATTAAAGACTCTATTTAAACAATGTTGAGTGGAAAACACAGCCCAGAGCAGGAAAGATGGGAAACTCAGGTTAGAGAAAGAGATGCAGGCAGGATCAAGCAAATATTTGTTTTTTTAAATCCATTCCCAGGATTAATAGTTGTAAAAAGCCAGGGTCAGGACTGCTGCCTAAAAGGGCCCTGGGTCTGGATCCTATAATAAGCTGAACAGCCTGAAGTCCCGTGGCTTAAACAGAAGCCCCACTCCCAAGACCCAGAAGTCAAGTCTGAGTTACGGGGCAGCCACAGGATAGGTACATTCCTCCAAGACAGGAATTGGCGCTAGGGTGGAATGACGTGGCTTCCTCAGTTGGAAAGAGAAAAGAAGATGAGCACGAAGAGACTCAGCTCTGCCTGGCAGGACCCCACATGTGCTGTCCTTATAAATGAATGGACCCAACACAGCTGCGTGTGGAATAAGGCAGGCATAGCGTGGGTCAATCACCTTACCAAGATAGCTGTGGCCCTCTCTAATTGAACTGTACCCTTTACCCAAGTCAAACAAATGTACTCACTAAGGGCTTAATTTCTACAGACCCACTACCCTGCAAGAATCTTGGGTTTCCACAGCCTGGAAAAGCAGTATTTTGTAGAATGGAAAGCAGAGTCTCTAAATCAACAAGATCATGAGCAAAGTGACCTTTGATCAATCACATCACCAGAGATTGAATATAACATGCAATTAGGAATGTTTTCCTGAAACTAGAAATTGAATAATCTTAGTCAATCCCACCAGGAATGGAACGAGGAGGATGTTAGCAGAACATTGGAGCATCGGAGTGGACACAAGAGTGTCATCTTAAACACAGTAAGGAATTGTTCTTATCAGTTGCTTATGTGTAAAGAAACTAGAAGTTTCCCAGAAGACCTCTATTCGGGTTTGCTAATGCTGCTGTTTTGCAAAACACCAGAAATGGATTGGCTTTTATAAAGGGGGTATATTTGGTTACAGAATTAGTCTTAAGGCCATAGAGTGTCCAAGGTAAGGCATCAACAACAGGTTCCTTCACTGGGCAAAGGCCACTGGAGTCCAGAAAACCTCTTTTAGCTGGGAAGGCTCATGACTGGTATCCACTTGCTCTCAGGTTGCATTTCAAAATGGCATTCTCCAAAATGTTGCTCTTGGGGTGTTTTGTCCTCTCTTAGCTGCAGGTTTTCCAAAATGTCCCTCTCAGTTGCTCTCCAAAATGTCAGTCTTAGCTGCTCTCTATCTGGACCTGTGTGGCTCTTTTTAAAGTACCCCAATGATCCAATAAAGACCCACCCTGAATGGGTGGGGTAACACCTCCATGAAAACTATCCAATCAAAGTTCTCGCCCACAGTTGATTAAGTCTGCCTTCTCAAGATGCATCAAAGATAATGGCGTTTTGGGGGCCATAATACATTCAAACTGGCACAACCTCTGTGCTGTACTTATCATAATTTAGCTACAGCAGAGTGAAGTATATGTATTATCATTATAAAACATGGATTTAATAATTTTCATCAAATCTTTTTGTCATCTTCCTAAAGACCACCACACACACACACACACACACACACACACACACACACACACACAAACAGAATATGGTCTTATATGGATTCCCGAACAATAAAAAGATTCTGACACCCAGAATGAACAGAACCAGATACATAGCACCTCATACAGAAAAAGCTGCCTTGCATACTGTACTACTCTTTTGTATTAATCATTTAATACACCTTGTGAAACATGCTGACACGGATATTATTAAACCCACGTTAAGAATGAGGGAACCAAGACTCAAAAAGGATGACTTGCCCAAGTTCACACAACCAATAAGTGAGATCTGGAACTCTATCTCCTATGCAACAGCAAACCCATTCCCTTTATATATATTTTTTGTTGTTGTTGTTGAGATTGTTCACATACCATACAACTACCCAAAGATTCAAAGTGTACAAACAATTGTCAATGGTACCATGGTGCATCCATCACCACAATTAATTTTTTTCAATTTTTAGAATGTTTTCATTACTCCATAAAAGAAATAAAGACAAAAAAAGGAAACTCCAATCCTCCCATACCCCTAACCACTCCCCCTGCGATTATTGATTCATAGTTTTGGTATAGTGCATTTGTTACTGCTGATGAAAGAATTTTAAAATGCTACTAACTGTAGTATACAGTTTGCAATAGGTATATTTTTTCCTATATGCCTCTCTATTATTAACTTCTAGTTATAGTGTCATACATTTGTTCTAGTTTGTGAGAGAGATTTCTAATATTTGTACAGTTAATCATGGACATTGTCCACCACAAGATTCACTGTTTTATACAGTCCCATCTTTTAACCTCCAACTTTTCTTCTGGTGACATACGTGACTCTCAGCTTTCTCTTTTCATCACCTTCACACACCTTTCAGCACTGTTAGTTATTCTCACATGCTACCATCACCTCTGTCCATTTCCAAACATTTAAATTCACCCTAGTTGAACATTCTGCTCATAATAAGCAACTGCTCCCCATTCTTTCGTCTCATTCTATATCCTGGTAACCCATATTTCATGTCTATGAGTTTACATATTATAATCAGTTCATATCAGTGAGACCCTGCAATATTTGTCTTTATGTGTCTGTCTTATTTCACTCAATATAGTGCTCTTCAGTTTTCTTCATCAACCTATTTTTTAAGACGGTTTTGTTCACACACCATACATTCCGTCCTAAGTATACAATCATTGGTTCCCTGTATAATCACGCATTTATGTATTCAGCACCATCGCCACTATCTATATAAGGATATCTCCATTTCTTCCACAAAGAAGGAGGAAGAGTCAAACAAGGCAGAGAGACAAAAGAAAAGAGAGAGAGAGAGAGAGAGAGAGAGAGAGAGAGAGAGAGAGAGAGAGAGAAACACATGACAGCTAGAAAGCAACAAAAAGAAAGATAGCATTAACCTAAAGTAGAATAAAGAGTCAGACAACCTCACCAATGCCAGGAGTCCCATACTCTTCCCCTATCTGCCCCCCCTCACATGCATTTAGGTCTGGTATATTACCGTTGTTATATTAAAGGAAGCATAATACAATGTTTCTGTTAATTATAGCCTCTAGTTTGCATTGATTATACTTTCCCCCCAACCCCACCCTATTTTAACACCTTGCAATGTTGACATTCATTTGTTCTACCTCATGTAAAAACATATTTTTACCTTCTATTACAATCATTGAGCGTCCTAGGTTTCCCTGAGTTATACAGTCCCAGTCTTTATCTTTCATCTTTTGTTCTGGTGTCCCACATGGTCCTAACCTTCCTCTTTCAATGATACTCACAGTCATCTTTGTTCAGTGTACTTACATTGCTGTGCTACTATCTCCCAAAATTGTTTTCCAAACCTCTCACTCCTATCTTCTCCTTTCTGCTTGCAGTGCTTACTTTAGTGTTTCCTGTATAGCAGGTATCTTGTTCACAAACTCAGTCATTGTCTGTTTGTCAGAGAATATTTTAAGCTCTCCTTCATATCTGAAGGACAGTTTTGCCAGATATAGGATTCTTGGTTGGTGGTTTTTCTCTTTCAGTATCTTAAATGTATCACCCCACTTCCTTCTTGCCTCCATGGTTTCTATTGAGAAATCCACACATAGTCTTATCAAGCTCCCTTTGTATGTGATGGATCACTTCTCTCTTGCTGCTTTCAGGATTCTCTTTTTCTTTGATGTTGGATAATCTGATTATTAATTGTCTGGGCATAGGCCTATTCAGATCTATTCTGTTTGGGGTATGCAGTGCTTCTTGGATCCATAATTTTATATCTTTCTTAAGAGATAGGAAATTTTTGTTGATTATTTCCTCTATTACTGCTTCTGCCCCTTTTCCCTTCTCTTTTCCTTCTGGGACACCAATGACACATACATTCCTGCTTTTCATTTTGTCCTTAAGTTCCCAGAGATGTTTCTTGTATTTTTCCGTTCTTTTCTCTATCTGTTCTTTTGTGTGTAGGCTTTCAGTTGCCTTGTTCTCCAGTTCCTGAGTGTTTTCTTCTGCCTCTTGAGATCTGCTGTTGTATGTTTCCATTGTGTCTTTCATCTCTTGTGTTGTGCCTTTCATTTCCATAGATTCTGCCAGTTGGTTTTTTGAACTTTCAATTTTTACCTTATGTATACTCAGTGTTTTCATTATACAGTTCATCTCTTTTGCCGTATCTTCCCTAAACTTTTTGAACTGATTTATTATTAGTTGTTTAAATTCCTGTATCTCAGCTGAAGTGTAATTTTGTTCCTTTGACTGGGTCCTAACTTCATTTTTCTTAATGTAGGTTGTAGTTTTCTGTTGTCTAGGCATGGTTTCCTTGGTTACCCCAATCAGGTTTTTCCAGGCCAAAATGGGCTCAGGTCCCAGAAGGAAGAACTATTCAGTATCTGGTCTCCCTGAGGGTGTCTTGGAAAATTGGTACACCCTGTGAGGCCTCAAATCACTGTGCTTTTCTCCCTACCAGGTGGCACCTGTCAGCCTGTAACTCCAGACTGGTGTAAGGAGGTGTGCCCTGTGGTTATTTTCCCTGAGGCTTTGGGGTCTGGTTCTGAATGGAAGGTGGGTAGTAGAGCTGGGCCCCAACTCTTTCCTCTTAGGGAAGATGGACCCCCTAGGGAGAGGTCATTAGCATTTGAATGGTCTCTCTCTGCCTGTGCTATCTCCACCATTGTCTGGGTCAGAGTGCTGTGAACTGAAAATGGCTGAGACTTTCTCCACTGAGCCAAAACAGAGACAGAAAGCCCCTTCAGGGCCAGTCCACAGCCACCCTCCGGCTCTCAAAGGGTAGTTGTCACCCAAAGCTTCTGTCTACTTGTTGGGGATTCGGAGCTTGTATAGAGCAGTCCACGTTTGTTAATTAAAACCCCAGTTGGAGCTCAGCTGAGCTGTATTCACTTTCTTGGAGACAGCTGCTCTCTAGCACCACAAGGCTTTGCAGCTTGGGCCATGGGGGGAGGGGGCTCCCAGCTTGGATCTGAAGTTTTTACTTACAGATCTTATGCTGCCATCTTGGGCATTCCCCCCTATTCATGTTGGTGTATGATGAGTGGAAACTCACATTTGTCCCCCTGCAGTTATTCCAGATTATTTACTAGTTGCTCCTGGTTGTTTATTAGTTGTTCCAGAGGGACTAACTAGCTTCCACTCCTCTCTATGCTGCCATTTTAGAACTACACTGTCCCATTTCCTTTTGTGTTTAATCAGGTTTTTGCACTTTACTATGATTTTGAAGTTAAAAAAATAAATAAATAAAGCATATACTGCAATGTTTTGGTTCAATAAGCTTATCATAAAATTTTCTTTTTAAAACGAAGTTTTCACAGTTGGTCATGGAAGCTGTGAAAATTCTCTCATGGCTTTGAGAGACTTGTTTACTGCTCATTGATCGTCGTGACAATGCTACCATAAATAACCCCAGAGAGATTGCTGTGTATAATCACAGAAGACATCCATATTCATGAGTCACCTGTCAGCTCTCCAATCTCATCCTTTCCAATACCTGACAACATGTCATCTAGGACTCTGCATTTTTGACACAAAGCTGACTCTCTCAAGAAGTTGAAAATGATGCAGTGCTACAATGATTTGTGGTTGAAGAAAATGAAATAATGCCCACAATTTAGGGAGAAGAATGTGTATGGATTTCCAGGTCACTGGGAACTGTTCTTTGTCCTACCCTCACAGTGCAAGGATCCAGTCTCAGAGATGGAAATTCAAATCTACTTTTCACCTTTGGTAGAACAATACCAACTGGCTCGCTTCACATGAAGTCAGATATAGAATTCTCTCTCAGAATCTCTTAAAACAGACTATCTAGTAGCAACTTACCCTGATATGGTGCATATCACCCATGGAAGAAAGGCTTTGGTCATGGGGACAGGATTAGTTGTTAGGAGTCAGAATGCCACGAAGTCATTTAGACTGAGGAGGCCAGGCAGGAAATAGAGGTCAGAATAGCAGGGCTGGCCAACAAGTTCAGAAGTACACACTTACACCCAGGAACAGGGCAGAGTGTGAGATTCCGATGAGCAAGAGCCAGGAGTCAAGCAATTCACCACAGTGAGACTGAGGCAGGAAGGCAATAATTCACAAGGACAATCCACAGGGAAGGAGAAGCAAGTAGCAGAGGTCACAGCAAGTGGACGGTTCAAAGACTGGGGACTCAAGTGAGTCATTCAAGGAATCAGTAGTCAAGGCACCATGTCATAAATCCAACTCTGATTAAAAAAATTGTCCCAGCCAAAGGCCTCATTGATACTGCCTGCCAAGTCTCAGTATACAGCTGCAAAGAGATAAGTGGCTTCACCTGTCTAGGAGATGACAGCTGGTGGTTCTGAAAAACAGAAGCCAAAATTAAAAGTCCAATTTGCCAGTTGATCAAGACAGCAACATAAGATGATCCAGGGTGACGTTCCCTCACAGAATCTTTGGCGTCACTAGCAGCTACCTCTACACAACCATTATCTACAACATCTCTGTTAGCCTGGCCCTCTACACCCTATTTTTCTTCTCCAGGGCTCAGCCTGTATGGCTCAGCCTCTACACCCCTGTCCTCAAGTTCTTCATGGTCAGTTCTGTCATTTTTCTCTCCTGGCAAGGCATCCTCCTGGCAGAGCCAACCCCAAGATCCACTCAGCCAACGAATGGGTCTGCGAGGGCACCGTGGCTGCTGGCTACCAGGACTTCAGCATTAGCATGGAGATATTCTTTGCTGCTCTGGCCCTGGGCATGCCTTCACCCACAAGATCTATGCCGGGAAGAGGCTGGACGCGCAAGTGCCAACATGCAGCCCTTAAAGGCCACTGTGCTCCCATGAAGAGCATCTCCCACAGCCTCAGGGAGACCTTGAACCCACATGACATCGTGCAGGATGCCATCCACAACTTCTTGCCCACCTAGCAGCAGTACACACCACAGTCCACCCCAGAGCCTGGGTCTGCCCAGCATCACAGCACCCACCGCCTTTCGCGCTCTCACAGCCTCATTGGTGCCGGTGACAGTGAGAAGACTGCTGCTCAGCTCTGAAGAGTTCCATGTGCCGGCTCTGGCGGGAAAAGCACTGGCAGTCTCGGCCGAGCGAGCCCTCCCTCAGGCCTCACGCCCAGATGGGCCAGCATAGCTTTGATGTTGCTCTTTAATTTATTGGACCAGAATCACACATCACTTCCAGTGGAACAGCCAGATGCTGTCTGCCCAGGGGGCAACCCAGGCTCATTTATGGCCTTCAGGAATATTTATTCATGCCCAGCCCTACACTGCCTGGAGCAGGGCCTGAGGGTACTGGGAGCTGTTCCCATGCCCCTGCAGTAGAGGCTTGCATCGTGGACTAGTGGCTGCAGCCTCCTGAGGTCCTGCCCCAGGTGGGCACCCCTCTCCCTAGGAGACTTACACGGCAGTCATGAGGCCTCAGCCCCCAACCCTCTAAACAGTTCTGGGCAAGGGGCAGCCCCTCGCCCCACACATGGTGCAATACCCTAATGGGGCACTTCCCTGCCCACTGCCATCCCGGTCCACCCTGGTCCAGTGCTCAGTCAGCCTCACCCGACCAGGAGGTGGGCAGGAAGGGGCACAGTGCTCTCTGTGGAGACGCCTCCAGAGCCAGGCCTGCTGTCATACTGTGAGGATCCAAGACAGTCACCAGGAGCCATGGGGTCTTGCGCCAGAAGCTGCTTGGTGCCTCTGCGCCGCTCTACTGTGGACACGGCTTCTCTACACAGAGGCCTCCGGCCCCTGGGTGTCCTCCCTGGGGCTGCACCTTTGCTGGTCTCAGCTGTCTCCTGGCCTGCTGAGCACAGTCGGCAGCCACACTGCCCTCCCACTTGGGGCCCTTTTCCCTGATAGAGCTTTGGGCATAGCCCTTGCTTCTGGGTGCTCAGGGAGTCAGGGGTTCCCAACCTGCCTTCCCAGGTTGAGCTCTGGGAACCTCCCTGGGGGTCCTCTTCCCAGTTAAGAAGAAAGGTCTGAGACTCCACATTTCAGACCAGCTTCCATAGGAGCACAGTCCAGCAGGAGGAAGGACAGGAGAAGTGGGACGTGCAGCACCAGGAGGTGGGGGAGCCAGGAGGGAGAGGAGAAGCCCCAAACTCCTCTACCCAGCCCCCCAACCACAGGCAGCCCCCCATCCAGCCCATCTCTTCTGTGCTTTAGTCACACATGAATCCTTCCCTCCCTAGGCCCCCAGTCCATCACAGGTACTTCCTGGGTAGTGGTCATGGGGAGCATCCCCTGTTAAGCTGCTGACATTCTAAAGAACCCAGAGGTGCTGAGCTAAGTTCCCTGGCTAGGCCTCAGGAGTGGCCAGGACCACCAGTGCCCCCACAGAACCTTGGAGTACCAGGCAGGCCAGCTTGCCCCAGCTGCTGCCTCAGGGCAAGCCTGGTGAGTGATGCATGCTCATGAAAGCAAAGCATCCTGTGAAACCCAGACAGCACTTGGGTTTAGACTACAACAGCCCAGAGGAGAGCATGGGGAGCAGAGAAAGGGCCCCTGCCTGGTGGTGCCTTCTCTTTTGGTTACTCCTGTAATAAACAGGCTCCCTCCCTGGAGGCTGTGACAAGGGTCAGGGTGGGGCAGTTCCATCCCAGAAGCCTTCCTGGGCCCCCTTGAAGCCCACTTGGCCAAGTCTGCTCCCTGAGTGTCCACAGAGGCCTGCAGGTGGAGTACCGAGGCCAGTCTCTGCTGGGTACCATGATGCCTGTGAAGGCTGAAGGCAGATGCAGACTCTCTGAGGACAAAGCTCTGTCCCCATTCCTACCATTTGCTTTCACAACTCTGCTTCTCCAACTTGTTTCCCTTTCTTCCAGGCCAAAGTGTTTTGCTGATTTTCTCCCCACTTCGTCTTTGCCCACCCTGGCACTTGCCCACTAGCATGGTGGGTAGGAGGAGGTAGTGGCAGGGAACTGGCGGTCCATGGGGAGAAGGGTTCTGGGAACCTGTGGCCAGTGGCTCTATCACCCCTCCTAGGATGTGTAACTAACCCTGTCATTTTTTCAAAACTTCTTCCAGATAGAGTAGCTCTTCGTACATTAAAAAAAAAAAAAAAAGTTTAAGAACTAATTGTGTGATATATGAGAAGACAGAGTCCCTAGTTTTGTATCTCATGTACTAATGCCATGAGTTCCACCAGAAAGCCACTCTATTCTGGTCTCTGTGATATTTTGAATGAGTGACAGAAGTGAGCAAATAAAGTGAGATAGAAATATATAAATGAGAAAATACAGATTGTACTGAAATCTCAAAAAAACAAGAATTACACAAGTGGGATTCATCACAGGTATGCAAGAATGGTTCAACATAGGAAATCAGTTAATATAATATACTACATTAACAGGATGAAGGGGAAAAAAAACATTATCTTCTCAATTGATGCAGAAAAGGTGGCTGACAAAATCTGGCACCCATTCTTAATAAAAACACTTTGAAAAATAGCAATGGAAGGGAACTTCCTCAACATGATAAAAGGTAAATACAAAAAACCTGTATCTAACATCACACTTGATGGTGAAAGACTGAAGGCTTTCCCTCTAAGATCAAGAACAAGACCAGTTGCCCACTGTTACCACTGATATTCAACATTATACTGGAATTTCTAGCTAGAGCAATTAGGCAATAAAAAGAAAGAAAAGGTATCCAAATTGAAAAGGAAAAAGTAAAACTATACCTATTTTCAGATGACATGATCTTATATACAGAAAATCCTGAAAAATACACACACACACACACAAATAAAACTCCTAAACTTAATTGACAAATTCAGCAAAGTGGTGGGGTATAATATCAACACCCAAAAATCAGTAGTGTTTCTACACAATAGCAATGAACAATTAGAAGAAAGAATCAAGAAAAAAATTCCATTTACAATAGCAACTAAAAGAATCAAATATCTAAGAATAAATTTAACCAAGAAAACACAGAAAACTGCAAAACACTGCTAAAAGAAATCAAAGAAGACCTAAATAAACTGAAGGGCATTCCAACTTCATGATTTGGGTACACTAAATTCTACCCAAAGCAATTTACAGATTCAATGCAATCCCAATCAAAATTCCAAAAAGTTTCTTTGCAGAAGTGAAAAAGCCAATCATCAAATTTATATGGATGAGTAAGGGGCCCTGAATAGCCAAAGCCATCTTGAAAAAGAAGAACAAAGTTGGAAGACTCACACTTCCTCATGATAAAACCTCTACAAGGCCACAGTAATCAAAACACAAGGTACTGGCATAAGGGCAGACATATGGACCAATGAAATCAATTGAGAGCTCAGAAATCAACCTTCACATTTATTGGCCAAGTGATTTTTGAGAAAGTAGAAAAGACCACTCAATTGGGAAAGAATAGTCTCTTTGACAAATTGTGAAAACTAGATCTCCATTTGCAAAAGAATGAAGGTGGACCCCATCTCACACCATAAACAAAAATTAACTCAAGAGCCAGAACTATCAAACTCCTAGAAGAAAATAAGACATTATGTTAGGCAATGGTTTCTTAGACTTTACACCCAAAGCACAAGCAACAAAAGAAAAGCAGATAAATGGAAACTCATCAAAATTAAAAAGTTCATGCCTCGAAGGACTTCATCATAAAGTAAAATGACAAGCTACTCAATGGGAGAAACTATTTGGAAATCACATATCCAATAAGGGTTTAATATCCAAAAAATATAAAGAAAAGCTACAACTCAATAACAAAAGGACAAACAACCCAATTTAAAAATGGGCAAAAGACTTGAGTAGACATTTCTCCAAAGAAGATATACAAATGGCCAAAAAGGTCATGTAAAGATGCTTAATATCATTAGCCATTAGGGTAATGCAAATCAAAACCACAATGAGATACCACTCCACACCAACCAGAATGGCTATTATTCAAATTTAAAATAAAAACAGAAAATAACAAGTGTTGGAGAGGTTGTGGAGAAATTGGAACCCTCATACATTGTTGGTAGGAATGTAAAATGAGGCAGTCACTGTGGAAGACAGTTTGGCAGTTCCTCAGGAAGTTAACTGTGGAATTACCAAATGACCCAGCAATCTCACTTCTACTCAAAAGAATTGAAAGCAGGGTCTCAAACAGATATTTGTACAATGATGTTTATAGCATTCTTATTCACACTTGCCAAAAGATGGAAGCAAACCAGGTGTCCATCAATTGATGAATGGATAAACAAAATGCAGAGTACACATACAATGGAATATTATTCAGCCACAAAAAGAAATGAAGTTCTGATACATACAACAACATGGAGGACACTTGAAGACATCAGGTTGAATGAAACAAGCTATACACAAAAGGACAAATATTGTTTGCTCTCACTGATATGATATAACTAGAATATGCAAATTGATCAAGTCAGAAACTATGGCACAGGGATAGGGAATGGGGAGTTACTGCTTAATTTGTACAGAGTTTCTGTTTTGGGTGATGCGAAGTTTGGTAATGGATGGTAGAGAGAGTAACACAACATTTTGAATGTAATTAACACCACTGCTTTATATGTGTCAATGTGGTTAAAAGGGGAAATTTTAGGTTCTCTATATGTACATATGTTACTAGAATAAAAATTTTTTAAAACCCATAGGACTGGACAACACAGTGAACCCTAATGTAAGCTATGGACTTCAGTTAACAGTACAAACATAATAATATTCTTTCATCAATTTTAACAAAGGTACCACACTACCCCAAAGTGTTAATAATAGGGAAAACTGTGTGTGAGGGAGAATATACAGGAAAACTCTGTATTTTCTGTAAACCTACACCTTCTCCAATGAAAAAATAAAAATAAAATCCCAAATAAGAGTATACATGCATCTTTAAATTGATCTTATGTCTATATGAATCAATGATATGCCATGTAAATGTAGAGCTAACAATGCACAAAATTGTCCCTCTTATCTATTTCACTTATATCTATAGAAAATAACCAACATGGATAACAGTTATAATGAATAATAATTTTAAAAAGCTAACATTGCTATGTGCCAGGCACTTCTTGTTTGTAACAGAGCCAAAGTAATAGCTAATTTTATTGAGCAACTGCTACCCACCAGGCAGTTTCTGTGCTGTCTTTTATTCCTCTTGCCAGTTTTCACCTATGTTCCATTACTCTGTTTTATACATATTACTCCATTTTATAGATGAGACATAGGGACATTAAGTAATTGGCTCAAGGTCACACAGTTTGTGAGTCTGGATTTGAACCCATGTTGTCCACCATCAACTCCTACTTCTGACATTTGAAAATGCTTAGGTTGAAAAAGCGGCAAGGAAGTTACGTATACTGAGAAACTACTTAGTTCCTAGTTCTGTGTGTGTGATTCCATTCAGCAGCCCATTTGGGGTGGCTTTTTCATGTTCAGTCCTCCATTTGGGCCCCTCCAGAGCCAGGACAGAAGATCTGAGTGCTCCTATTTTCAGCTATTGTTGCATAAAGCCAGAGGGCAAACACCGAATCATTTCCAAAGGTCACAGCCAAAAAGGTGGATTTCAGAAGTTGAAGTAGATCAAAAAGGGAAGTTAGAAACAAGAAGGGAACTTAGGACAGTCTGGGTGAATGTTACAGAAAATTAACTCCATGGTGGGTGCCTAGATGCTTATGTGTTCATGACAGCCCTTGGTCTGAGCAGGTTGGATCCATTTGAAGGGTATAGGAAGAAACCAACAAGTTCTTTGAACTTCTCAAAGCAGGGACAAGTTTGGTTTTCCACACTTACTGTGTGATGAATGAGTCTGAAATTCAGTCAGTACTATCCTTCCAACCAATGACAAATACATAGGGGAAAGTTACTCTTTGTCTATAATCAAATACTGAAAATTTATAACAACAGGGAATATATTAAAAATAATCATAGAATGAATATTATCATAGGGGTGAGAGCAGAGGATATTTAAGTGACTGTTTCCATTCAATCTATCTACAGTAATCTTTTTCATGAGGGCATATCACACATTAAGAAAGGACAAGAAAGCAACCAATTAAACATCTGTCACCACTTTCCCTTTAGTGTTTAATTTGAAACAACTTTCCGTTTCCTTCTAAATGAGAGTTGACTATTCAAGGGAGAGCTTGCTACACTGTGCATGATTTGGCTAGACCCAGACTAACATTAATCAGCCAATGCATCAGCAGTGAAGCCTGCAGGTCCAACAAGGTGGAAAAGGAACATTTTCAGAATGGTTCTAAAGCTGCCTGGGTGAGCTTTCTATTCACTTAGTAACAAGGTTAATGAATACAGCTACGTGGGTGGTGCTTTGAATGTTACTCTCAAGCTGATGTTCAAATACTGCTAATAAAGGAGCCAAAATCATGTAATGAAACATATTATTAGTATTTCTGATGTCTATGTAGCAATAGACCTTATCAATTAGGGAATGTGGGAAATGATTCCCCTTTTACTTGAATCCTAATTTTTCAGGTTTTCCTTAAAAGGAGATTACATCTGCCTTTATGATGGAAATGTTTTGACCATTTCCTCTGACTCCTCTGACTCCTCCATGTATCCTTAGGAAGCCCAAGGATTTCTCCCATTTCTTTTCCCTTTTGCTCATAGGACTCCATCAGCATCTATAACCCAAGCAGGATAAAGCGAAGTGACCATCTCCCTCTGGTTACCCACAGGTACCTAAAGAATGCACTCCTCTCTTTCATCTCCCACCACATCCCCTCACATGCCCTTGTCTTTGGCCACATGAAGCTACTCATCTTGCCCTAAACACATCATGCAACTCTATGCCTTTGCTCATGCACCATCATCAGCTCATCCCTCTCTTCTCCCCTGAAAGGTATTCTAATCAGGCTTCTAGCTTCTGCCTAAATGCTACCACCTCCAAGAAGCCTTCTCCAAGCCCAGTCAGAAATAACCTATTTCCAATGCGGTACTTATTTCATTCTCTTTCCTATTATTTTTTGCTGGTTGTTTATGTGCCTCTTTTCACTAATATACTGTGTGTTCCTTGGAAACAAGGTCTCTGTCCTACTCATCTTGCATAGCCCATAACTCTAAGCAGAGTCTGTGTGTCACAGTTATTCATTCATTCTGTATCTGCAGTACCTAGCACAGTAACTACACACAGTAGGTGCTCAATGAATATTAGAAGAATAAATGAATTTTCTCTTTTTTCCCACTGCTGACATTTTCTAGGATTCTCCCTTTAAAACATTTTTAGCTCTTCCTAAATTCTTTTCCTTTCCCTTTTTTCTTTCTGACATCAATTAACATTTTTCAAGCCCCCTAAAGGTATTGTGTATTCTTTTCTCCCTTACTCCTTTTCCTGTATCCTTTGCAAACAAACATTAAAAACTTCAAGTATGAAGTTATATCTATTACCAACAATTCCCAAAATCTGTCGACAGTCCAGATCTCTACGAACTTCAGTCCTGTATGGCCAGCTGCCTACTATCTATTGGATGACCCATAGGAAGCCTAAACACAATGACCAATTTAAACGTAACTCACCCTACATCAAAACATTCTCCAAATTCTGTAGATTCAACTCCCTCAACTTTCTCTTTCTGCCACTTCTTTAATTGAGCCCTGCATGTTACTTGCCAGGATGATGATAATAATGATGGTGAGGGTGGGATGGAGTGTGGTGTGGTGGTGATTATGATGATGACAGTGATGAAGAAGGCAGCAACAGCAGCAACATCTTAATTATTTTGCCTAATTTTGGATCTAGCTTCATTCCTACCACTCCCTTTTATACTCTTTTTGATCCCACCATACCAAAATACTCCAATTTCCCCAATTATATGTGGTATGTACTACTATGCTTCTTTCTATACAAAGAAAGAAGCCAAAAGTATCATCTCCTACCCTCTACACCCAGCTAGTTCTGACTCATCCTTCAAAACTCAGGTTAAACCAACTCCTCTAGGAAGACTTCTTGAATATCCTTTGTGCTCCAATGGCACTGCAAGCACACCTCTACCATTATACTTGTGTTGGGATAAAATCTGGAAGGATTAACTGAGGGTTTTCATTGCTGACCCTGTTGACCTTCATCTTCCATGATTGCGTAAGTGATCGTCATTGCCCAAGGAAAAGTAACACACACACACACACACAACATGAACTGAGAGGCCAATAAATTTTATAAACAGCATTTTTAAAGCATTTTCCATCCCCAATCACTTATTTGAATTATTCTGAATACAAAAGAACTTGGGATCAATTTTTAAAAACACAAATATACATACTCAATTATATTAGGCATTATTTTCTTACTTGGGAGCACAGATCAGTCTATACAATTGTTCCTGGGTGAAATGAAGAAACAAATGAATCCCAGCTGAGAGTTATTATAGCAGCCTGAGGTGTTCTTGAGATTGCCATAGCTATAGTAAAAGCAATAAAAATCTAATAGACTTGCAAATTAGTCAGGTTTGGGTTACATCTGGCAGACCAAAGTAATTATGTACAAACTTCAGTATGATTGTGAGATCTGTAGCTACCACTGATGACTCACATGACTTCTTGAACAGTTTCATCAATACTGTTAAACACTAAATGATGAGACAGATCACCAATATCCAGGACCTGAGGGAATCAATACTACAACATAGAAACTAGGCTTCTCACATTGTAACGTGACTGGCTTTAAATGGATGACAGCAGAATACAAAAGTAGTTCTTTATGTATGGAGTTATTCAGCCATAAAAAGGAATGAAATTCTGATACATGGACAACATGAATGAAACTTGACAACATCATGTTGAGTTAAATAAGTCAGCTAGAAAAGAACAAATATTGATGATCTCATTGATATGAAATAATAAGCATAAACAAACTCATTGAATGAGATCTTGGAATATAAGCTACCAGGTAACAAAGGTGGGGATAGGGAATGCGTAGCTGATACTTAAATTATACAGTTTCTATTTGGTTTAATGGAAAAGTTTTGGTAATGGACGGTGGTGACGGTAGGACAACATTGTGAGTATAACTAACAACACTGAATTATATATTTGAATGTGGCTAAAAGTGGAAATTTTAGTTTGCATATATGTTACTAGAATAAAATTTTTTAAAAAATACGTCTGTATGACACAAACAGTGAACCCTAATGTAAATCATGGACTATGGTTAGTAGTACAATTATCAAAATGTCATTTCACCAATTGTAACAAATGTACCACAATAATGCAAGGTGTTAATAATTAAGTGGTATCTAGGAGTATGTATTTTCTGCATGACTTTTCTGTAAACCTAAACTTCTCTAATAAAAAAAAATTAAAAACACAAAAAGCACTACCTAAAAAGGAAAATACGAATGAATTCATTGACATCAAAATTAAGAACTTTTGCTCATCAAAAGATGCCATAAAAAAGATGGGAGAATATATTTGCTGCAAAATTATAAGCCCTACAAAACCAAAAGAAAAAAATACAGAAAATGACTTGAATAGATATTTCTATAAAAGAGAAGAATCTAAATGGCTAATAAACATATTAAGAGGTGATCAACCACACTGGTAATTGAAAAAAAGTAAATTAAAACTGTGGTTACTATCACACCTCAGAATGGCAAAAAATTTAAAGTCAGGCCCCAGAAAAAGAGTTGCTAAGTCTATGGAGCAAAAGAAACTCTCATACATTATTGATGGGCATGAAAACTAATAAGACCACTTGGAAAATAGTGTGGCATTATCGAGTAAAGGAAAAAATATGTGTATATCCTATGATCTAGCAATGCCATTCCTAGGTAATTTTCCTAGAAAAATGTGTGCACATGTGATCACAGTCTAAGTACAAAAATAATTATGGCATGATGGCTCTTAAAGTAGGTTGTGACATTATTTAAAAAAAAAAAAAGAAATGATAACCATCAGTCAAAATAAAGTTTACCACTAGGAGGGAGAGAGGGGGCTAGGAATGAACATACTGGAAAATTATGGAGTCCTGTCATTATCCTCTATCTTGACCTGGGTGCTTTGCTAAACTGTACATAATACATTTTATGTTTTTTTCTATATTCCTCAATTTCAACATTAAAAATGGGTTTAAATCCCTTCATCTTACCAGTTAAAGTAAAGCCAGTCATTTTTTATTTAGAACTGTCTCATTGGGGTAAACATTCCATCAGTTCAAGATATCGCACTCCCCTTCACCTTCCTTCTCCTTTGAAGATAATGCAGTTTCCTAGAGTGTTATGTGAAGTCCTGAAAGCTGGAGAAAGGCTTCTGATCCACATGCAATTATCTGTACTCACTAGCATCTATTAAAGTGTAGCTCATCCTACTTGGTCACAGGGCATCTTGCACTGGCATCTGATAAAATTGTGCTCAGTTCCTGCTTCAGTTCCTTGCAATACTGAAGGCAGTTCACTCAGAATCCTCCGCTTTCAGATGTAAACTTTCTTTCTGCCTCCATCCCATCAGAATTTCTGCATGGCCCTGCAGGGTCAGGAAATCTCAGCTGTTCCTCTGTATCATCTACTGAACATGACTAGGAGAGGCTGCTCCAGGCGTCTATACCTGGATACTCTCTCAGTCGTCCTCCTAGGCAATACCTTGGGAAGCAAGGCACAACTCACACTCTGGGCTTCTCCCAAATATGACACATTTCTCTGGTTCATTCCCTTCAAATCCATTCCCAGTGAATATCCACATCTTGCATCATTTTTATTTTGGGGGTTCATTTTATAAACTTTATCTTCTGTTCCCACCAGTCTCTGGCTTTTAATATTTAAGAAAGGCTTTGGAAATCTGGAAATCTCTCAAGTGCCTGTTGTTTGTCATTACCTTTAATTCTACTCCGTTTTGTCTCATGTACTTTGAAGCTCAGTTATGAGGCATATACTTATTTATGATTGCTATATCTTCCTTTTGCACTGGCCCTTAACACTATGATAACTCTATCTCTTGTAATAACCTCTGTCTTGAAGTTTATTTTACCTGATATTGATAGTTACTCCAGCCTTCTTATGCTTACAGTTTGCATGTATTTTATACTTTTCCAACCATTTATTTTCAACCTATTTTGATGCTGCTCTACAGGACTCTGAGGCTCTGTTCACTTTTTTCCAATTTTTTTCTTCTCTGACCTTCAGACTGGATCATTTCTATTGACTGATCTTCAAGTTTACTGACTCTTACTTCTGTCCTCTCCAATTACTATTAAACCTATCCAGTGAATTTTGATTTCAAGTATTGTTCAGATCCAAATTTTCTATTTGATTTGGGTTCTTTTTTTTTCTGACCTCCTTAGCTCCGTATACAAGGCCTCTTATGATCTGGTTTCTGCCTGCTGTTGCAGCTCTTGCCTCCCCAACATGTAATTTCTTATTCTTTTTTTTCCTATAAACATCTATACCCACCAAGCAAAAACTTCCCTTTCCCCTAACCCAACATCCCCTAGTAAACTTCGATCTACTTTCTGTCTCTGAAAATTTGCTATTTCAGATCAATTTCATCTAATTGATGCCATGCCGTATTTGTCCTTGACCTTATATGCCTT